>NC_057885.1:5315104-6638854 GCF_019740435.1 Gambusia affinis | reverse complement strand
TTTTGGCCTCTGGATGCTCAAGGACAGTGGATCCCTTACTGTTTGAAGTTTTTGAGGAAAAGCTCTGACACAGGCGCAGGTCGTGGATGTCCAAGTTATAGTCCACTCGAGTTGCTGAGATTGCTGTGTGTTCCTTTGCTTCTCATCCCCTAAGCAGCAAGTGTTACATGTTTGCTCCAGTCCCACCTCTCTCTCTGTCTCTCTCTCTGTCTCTCTCTCTCTCTCTCTCCAGCTGCATGGAAACATTCAAGGAGCACAAGTTCCCACAGTTCCTGTTATAACCAAGGTGCCACATATATACAGTGTAACATAAGTAGGTAAAATTCTCAGCTGGTTGTCTGTTGTCGCGTTCAGATCAAACAGTTTTGAAAGCAGTTGAAGCACAAGTTCTTTTGGATATGTGTTTTATAGCTACTCTTCTTATATTTTATTGTTGAGTTCCCAGATGGATTCCACGTTCCAACCTGTGATTGTCCTTATCAAGTGCCAGACCTTCAGTTCAGACTATGTAGCTCAATTGGAAGCAAGTCACAATGGTCTGATTCGTCCACTCTAGTCTTGGCAAGCATCTTTACTCTTGCCCCATGAATATACCCAGAGGGTCAACAGAGGCATCACGTTTCTCCTTCATGTCCAAGCTATGTGGAATCTGGGTCACAGATCTCGAGACACAACTGAAAGGAGGAGGCCAAAAGGGCAAGAAAAAACCCACACAGCACCTGTTGGCTCGTTCGCTTTGATGTTGGCTGTGAGTCGAAACAGGTGGGCGACACTGTAAACTAGACTTGTTTGATGGCAGCAGAACTCGAAAGTACCATTCCCCGTCTTTGAAGTGGACAAAAACACAAAACGGATTCCTTAGGGTCAATATTTCTCAAGCAAAAACGAAGCCAAACACTAGGGGTCACCACTGTATTTTATAAAAAAATAACAAAAGAAAACAGGAAACTAATGGTACAATTTGCGTTGACTCACAAAATCTGAACAACAAATTGGAAAAAACACTGCCTGCTCCCACAAATCACCAGACTCCTTGATTAGGCCTAAGTATTGTTGCCTATTTTGTCCAACACTTCTAATAATTACTTCCCCTGCTCCATATCATGCAACTAAAATGATCTCAAGCTGGTTTCTTAGACATGACACTGAGCTCCACCAGGCTCCTCAGACAGCAGCTGGATTTTCAAGATTTGCATCATGGATGTGCAGCTGCCAAAATCTGCAGCAATTTCTTGACGTATATCATGTCAATGAAACGAGTTTCAGAGCAATCCTTCACACGCCTTGTTGAATCTATGCCATGAATAATTAAGGCCGATCTAAAGAAAAAAGCAACTTCTATAGTTATAGATAACATTGATATTAGGTTGTCTGCTAATGTAAAACAATATTAAATTGTGTACCTTAAAATGAGTTTGTTGAATAACAACAAAGTCTAGTTTTTTGCCAATGTTTACTACAAATTTGTCCAACTTTATTTCCTGGCTGTGGCTCCTTTAAAAGCCTTTGAAAACCTCTGCACCAGGTCTTTGATTGCGTCCACACACAGAGTGAGCCTCTAATCAAATCCTGCTGAAATTCTCTGAAGTTGAAGCGCTGCGTGTGGGCGAAATGGAAGTGGAGCTGGTGGGCAACATCTCGCTTCACAAAACGAACTCCTACCTGAATCCACTGCAGCTGTGTCACTCTCCTGGCCATTCACACGAAAAGTGAAACTCCTGAACAACAGGCGGGCAAATGAGTCAGGTGGTTCTCAGAAATGCACAAACAAAACAAAACATCTATGCAATAAAGTACGTTCCACATTTATCATCCTTATGAGTTGGATGTGAGTAGGGCACAAAGATTTTTTATTTATTTTTTGCTATACTTCTGTAGGACTGTAGGTGAGCAGATATCGCGGTGATCACTTTATCACTGACGTTTAAACAGAGGGTTAAACTCTGGGTACAATCTACTTATGAAAAGTCTGTTTTCTCTAAGCAGTTCTGATTGTTACCATAACAACGGCATGTAGCAAAAGAAAATCTTACCTCGTTATGCGACCCCTCCTCCACAAGCCTTACCCTTAGGCCGTCTGATCGAGAGCAGCAGCAATGCCCAGGAAGATTCTCTCTTTTCTGAAAAGTTCAGGCGCAAGAACATGTTTTAATCCATTTTATTTTAAACATTTCAGTTCCAAAATGTTGCCATGAAAACACTGGAAAATATGAAGAAAAGTTGAACTGGACAAATGCTGATTTTCAGACGACTGTTTGATTTTCAGACGTTTAGAAACCAAAATCCAAAAGGTCGACCTTAGTAAAAACACTGAAATCAGCAGGAAATGAGATCAGTGCAATATTCATTAACTTTAGTGAGTAAATATATGCCTAAGCTGCAATGCAAAGAGAATTTCAGACACATTCACTGAACCATCACAAGACATATACAAGAGTATTAATGGTTACGAAACCTGCTGACACTTCTGAAAGTCAATAGGCGGGGTAACATTCACTGGCAGCTAAAGTTGAGAGAACTTTTTTTTTAATGCAGCTTTATAGAAAATCTGTCTTTTTTAGCAGGAGTTGAGTCTGAGTGGATAAAAAAATGAGGCAAGGTTTCATCAGTAGATGGCAGTGTTGCTTGTGTCGTAAACAGAAGAAAAGCAGATCCAACTTAAATCGGAGAAGGAAAAAGTTAGTAAGCAGAACTCTTTCGATAAAAACAAAGCCAGCTTAAGCAAGTCTCTGTCGAAGTCCTTCTAAAATTTGATTTTAATTACGTTTTTCTCACCACTTCTTGAGGAAATTCTTACAAATTACTGCTGTAGTAAATCTCAATAGTCTAGTTTTAAGTAACAGGGCAAAGTTTTAACAAATCCAAAAAATTGTGTTTTAAAGAATAAAGAGTAAAATATGTCAGACTAGTTCATATATTTTTGCCCTAATGCCTGTTTTAATGTAAAGTGCTTCTATTCCCAAAACATCGTTTACATTTTTCCATTTCATATTTTAAAATAAATCTGTGAAGCAGAAGCTAACATAATCCTTATTAGTTTAGTTGCTTTTTATCTCCGAATGCGCGTCTCAAAAACAAATTCCTTTCAAGCTTAAAACACACATCTTCAAATTAAAATTATAGCAAAAGTCCTACGCTGCTTAAATGACGCCACTGCATTCTTGTTAACGTTTTTGTGAAGTAAGTTGTGCTCAATAACTTCTTCAGAGGTTTTTGTGTCGTTACCTTCAATAGCTCTTAGTGCAGCGCCCCCACTGGTGAGGGAGGGGAAGGGTTTTTTTCAGAGGGTTTGTTTTATTGGACTCAAAAAAAAAAATAATCCACAATCAACCCTAATGCCATATATTGCACTGAAAATATCTTTCAAATGCTGCAAAAACTCTTGTGTTAATAGATCCCTCCGCACCCCGAAACTCAAACCAGACGAGTTTAAATCATAATTTTTTTGTTAAAATACAATCTAGTTTTATTGACATTTTATTGCCCCATAAAACACAAAAATGGAAATATGTATACAGTGGAAGAAATGCAAGCTTTAGGAAGAGCAATACAGCAAGATTGAAGACTAAACTAAATCCACAGTACTTACTAGAATACGGTTACATGATGATGAATAATAACCACTTCTCTTTTCTGATGTTTAAATATCATTCATAAGTTAAAAAAAGAAAGAACATCGTAAAACAAATACATCATACAGTACAGAGTGGCCAAATGGCTTTTTACCAGTTTGCATTTCAGCTTGTAACAACTAGCATGATTGATTGTCAAGCTCAGTTTTTCTAAACAGCAATCATACAATAACATACGTAACGTAAGATTCATATTTACCATGTTGGCTTTATGTGAATATGTGGATGTATATGAACTTATTGTACATAGTTACAGTATTTTTCTTTTTCTAAAGCTTATTTTATTTTGAGGTCAGCTCATTTTTACTATGGTTTGGTGTTTTAAATTAATCTTCAAAAAAGAGAGAGAAAAAAAGAAAAGATCCTTGTAATCTGTTCATGAAACCAACAGATGTTCAGTAGATTATACACGGCAAACGTGTGTCTGATCTCCGTTGCTATTGCTTTTTAAATTGGTTTGCACGCTATTTAGAGCCACAGGTCCCTGCGCTAACAGAAGATACTCCTAAGAGGGTGGTGGGGGGAGGCGGAAAAATGGGAAGAGGTCATGGGAGGAGGGTAGTGTCAGGGCCAAGGACACGACGAGACCGAAGATCATTGACAGCACTCACAGCGCCGCAGGAGGAACAGAGGAATTGCATAGTGTAGCGGCATCGTCTTTCACAAGTTTTCCTATGGAGTGTGTTGTTACCCTGTTTGAAGGTTCCTGAGCACCTTGGTGCCCCCTCCCCACCCACAACCCCCCGATTACAATGAGGGCCACAAAATGAGAAGTTTATTTTTACAAACGAGGGGGTGAGAAACTGAAACTGTAAGCTCCTTGAAAAGATTCGGCCAAGAACAGTTTAGCATCCTTCAATACGACGCAATATAAACAGAAATAATCATTAATATCACTTATAATTCTTCTTTTTTTTTTTTTTTATAAATAAATTTTAAAAAAGGAATAAAAATAAGTATGCTATTGACTACATCATAAGACTCGATGACGTTTGTGCGATGTTTGAGGGAAAAAAATAAAAACATGATGCTGTGTCATGTGGCGGTCCAGGGCAGCAGGAATGAGATTATAACGATGACGAGGGAGAGCGAGACGGGCAGCAGGAGCAGCAGCTTGACGGGGAGAGGCAGAGACGAGGGCCACAGGGAGGTCAGCTTGGAGCCTCGGGACCCATCCGAAGGACTCTTCTGCTTCTCCACGTTGGGCCCGGTGATGATGAGCGGCCTCACCTGAGAAACGCTCTCCTGAGGGATGAAAACAAGGCAAAGGACGGGGATCGTTATGTTACGTCTGGATTCCTCCTTCAGTTCAAACCAGAGAAAAGTCAAAGAATTTTTTTCAGTTTTTTTGTCATGATTTTAGAGACCAAGAAATGTAAGAATCAAAACAAGCTAGAAAAATGTATTATGAAACGGTCGATAGAAGCATTTTATAAGGCATAAAATGGTTTATGTCTTATAAACCATTTTATAAGACATTAGAGGTCAGATCTAATGGGCATTTGTTGGTTCTGTTTCTGTCATTTCTGTCGCTGTTGGAGATTTATCAGATGTTCTCGTTTCCATCTTTGCCAAAACTCATTTGCCAGAAATTGCACTCTTCTCCATATTTTGTTCAAGTACAAATCCTCTCTGTAAAACTGTCCTGGAGGGGGAAGAATAACTGAAGACTTCATTGATAAAATGTGATTGGGAGTTAATGGCTCTGGACCCAGGGGATCATTAAGATACTCCACACTTAAGGGTCTGCTGTTAATGATGGCCATTGTCTCGTAAAGAAGTTTTTCTTAGACTAGTTGTATCAAGTCCGGTTGAGAATTTATCTAACATTGCTGGTAGTACGCTTCGTACTGTCCATATTTGGCGTTCTACTCATTTGCAACACCTTGAAAATGTTTTCCAGAGACTTTGTCAGCATGGCCTGAAACTTACATTGGACAAGTTGTTTCAAACTCAGGTAAAGTTTCTTGGCCACCTTGTTGACAAGAATGGGGTGAGACCTGATCCTGGAAAAATTAATGCTGTCAAGAATTACCCTGTTCCAAATACCATTCGTCAGGTCAGAGCTTTTCTGGGCCTGGCTGGATATTATAGGAGGTTTGTTCCTGGTTTTGCCAAAATGTTGCGGGCCGACAATCTTTGCCCCCGCTTCTGTCGGAGATTCCGAGCCACTTGTTCCGGGTTCCTGAGCTGCTTCCACGGAGGAGTTGTCGTCGTCGTCGTCGCGGTAGACGAAGCGGCCGGCTGGTGAAGCTGAAGTGTTACATGACGCACTGTTCTACTTTTGCTCGATCATCGCAAGGATCGTTTCTGGGCTCTCGGTTGCCTCTGCGTTTCTTGGATCCCGTTGGTGTTTGCTTGGTGCCAGTGGTCGGCGTTGAAGTTCCTTTACGCCGTCGCCCCTGCTTTTCTCGGCTCTATATGCGCCGTCGGGGTTACCAAAACCTGAGACCGCTGTGCCGGGTTTCCCGACTTGTCAGAGCCCAGGATCAAGTTCCTGTTAGGATTGGCCTGGTAAACGCCAGTCGCTTGTGAATAAAACTTTTATTCTTCGGGACTTTTTTGGTCACCACAACCTGGATTTTCTGTGTGTGACTGAGACGTGGCTGAGTGTTGGTGAGTCCAGTGTTCTATCTGAGCTTGTACCAACGGATTGTTTTTATTTTAACTCACCACGGGCGTCGGGGAGAGCGGAGGCACAGCGACTGTTTACAAACAGGACTACAAATGTAAGCAGTGTTTTTTACAGACATCATTCCCCATTTTTGAGTTTACGTCTTTTGAGATGAGATACGTAGACCCAGTTTTCTGTGCTGTCGTCTACCGGCCCGCCAAATATGATAAGGATTTTATAAGCGACTTTTCTGATTTTTTATCTGGGATTTTAACTAACTACGATCATGTTCTTATTGTTGGGGACTTCAATATACACGTGTGCTGTCCAAATAAGCCTCTGGTAAAGGACTTTTTAACCCTTTTGGACTCTCTGAACCTGGTACAGGCCGTATCCAGCCCTACACATGAACATGGACACACACTGGACCTGGTCATTTCCTGCGGTCTGCCTGTGACTAACTTGGAAATCTGTGACTCTGTGTTTTCGGATCACCGGCCTGTTTTATTCACTGTTGCTTTGACACCTACCTCAGTAAAAACTTGCACTGCTGTTCGGCGCTGTCGCATTATTAACCCTTCCACTGCCACTCATTTTTCTACTGCTTTTTTTCAGCTCTGTGGATCATTTGACTTCCTCCACTTCGATACAGAAGAGCTCTGGTCCTGGTTTCATTCTTCCTGTCAAACCATCCTGGACTCGGTTGCTCCATTAAAAACCAGGCACCCCAGGATTAAACCTGAGCCTTGGTTTGATGACAGAACTCGTGCTGCAAGGAAGGAATGTCGTCGTGTTGAACGCAGGTGGAAAAAGGATAAACTGCAAGTTACTCTTCAGATTTTAAAAGACTGTTGGCGTCGCTACCAGAGCACAGTTAAAGAGGCAAAAAGGGAATATTTGGCAAATATCATTTCTTCAAACAGTCATAATCCACGTGTTTTGTTTAACACCATTGACTTTGTGTTAAATAGTTCTCAGAATGCCTGCTTGGAAGCTTCTCCTGAGGTGTGTGATGATTTTATGCGTTTCTTTATTGAAAAGGTTGGTAGTACCAGGGCTCGTATCACAGCACCTGACTCTGACCCTTCAATTTCAGTTCCCTGCTCGGCTGCTTTCAATCAGTTTGAGCCTGTGACTGTCTCACTTTTAGAGGATGTGGTTGGCCACATTAAGCTATCAGGTTCCCCCCGGGATCCTGTGCCTCCACGACTTTTTAAAGATATTTTTCCTAGTATAGGGCAGCCTGTTCTTGCAATTATAAATAGCAGCCTGTCTTCAGGTGTGGTTCCCGCTAGTTTTAAACATGCAGTAGTGCAGCCACTGCTTAAAAAACCTGGCCTTGATCCTACTGTTCTGGCTAACTATCGGCCTATTTCGAAGCTGCCTTTTCTTTCTAAGGTCTTAGAGAAAATTGTGTATTGTCAGCTGACAAAGTTTTTAGATGACAATGGCATCATGGAGGTATTTCAGTCAGGTTTTAAAACTCTCCATAGTACAGAATCTGCTTTGATTAGAGTTTTTAATGACGTCCTTCTTGCATGTGATTCTGGTCACCATGTTGTTCTGATGTTACTTGACCTAACTGCTGCCTTTGATACAGTAGACCACAACATTTTAATATCGCGATTACACCACATTGTTGGTATTGATGGCACTGTTCTTAAATGGTTCAGGTCTTACCTGGAGGAGAGAACTTTTTCGGTGAATATTGGCGGCTCTGAATCATCTCTTGTCTCAATGTCTTATGGTGTCCCACAGGGCTCAATTCTTGGTTCTATCCTTAGGAAACATGGGATTTCTTTTCATTGTTACGCTGATGATTGTCAGATTTATTTGCCCATAAAGCAGCAGGATGTACAGTCAATCAAACATCTCCTGGCTTGCCTAGGAGATATTAAAGCTTGGTTGGCCTTGAACTTTTTAAACTTTAATGAAAACAAAACAGAGGTGATGGTGTTTGGACACAGTGGCTCCTGTGAGTCCTCCTCTGTTGACCTGGGACCTTTGGAGGAATATTTTAAACCTGTTATTACAGATCTTGGTTTTAAGGTGGATAGTGATTTTAAATTGGACAGCCAAATTAGAGCCGTGGTTAAGTCCAGCTTTTATCATTTAAGGCGTTTGGCGTCAGTGAAATCTTTTCTTTCCAGGCAGCATTTTGAAACAGTGATCCATGCTTTTATTTCAACTCGTTTGGACTACTGTAACGCACTTTATCTGGGAGTCAGTCAGGCGCTGCTCTCACGTCTGCAGCTGGTACAAAATGCTGCTGCACGTTTGTTGACAGGTACTCGAAAAAGGGACCATGTGAACCCCGTCCTGGCCTCACTGCCTGTATATTTTAGGATTCATTTTAAAATTCTTATGTTTGTTTTTAAATCATTGCATAATCTCGCCCCGGCTTACCTCACCGAGCTTCTTCATCCCCATATACCCCATCAGTCTCTCAGGTCAGCAAATCAGCTGCTCTTGGAGGTACGAGAACTAAAAGGAAGCTCAGAGGGGACAGGGCTTTCTCTGTTATGGGCCCCAAATTATGGAATGACTTACCTTTGCAGGTCAGAGAGGCCCCTTCTCTGTCCACTTTTAAAGCTCGTCTTAAAACTCATCTATTTAACTTGGCTTTCAACACCAGTGAGATCTAGTTTAAAGTGAGATTTAGTTTAAAGTGTATGTCTTTGTTTTTAAACTACTTTTAATTAAAATTATTTTTATTTTGTTGTGTTTTTGGATTGTACAGCACTTTGTATCAACTGTGGTTGTTTTAAAGTGCTTTATAAATAAAGCTGGTATGGTATGGTATGGTAAAATGACTCGCCCTTTGAACTCTCTGTTGATTGGGATACCTGCTAATAAGGGGGAGGAAACAAAGATTACTTGGACAGCCGATTGTCAGGAAGCATTTGAACAGTTAAAAACTGCACTTACACAAGTCGTTTATGCTGACTTCTCTCTACCTTTTGTCCTTGATACTGACACTAGTAAACATGGTTTGGGTGCTCTCCTAGCCCAGGTGCAAAATGAGAGAGAACATGTGATCGCCTGTGGTAGTCGGAGTTTGCATCCTGCTGAAAGGAACGATGCGAATTACAGTTCTTTCAAGCTGGAACTTTTGGCCTTAAAGTGGGCAATCACTGAAAAGTTTAAAGATTATCTGACAGGAGCCAAATTTACAGTCTTTACAGATAATCCAGTGGTGCACCTTCAAACTGCCCACCTGGGGGCAACAGAACAACGCTGGGTACCACAGTTGGCCTCCATCGATTTTATCATGAAATATCGGGCAGGGAAGGAAAACGTTAATGCTGATGCCTTGTCCAGATTTCCTGTAGGCCTGTCATCAGAAGATCAATCTGCATATGTAACCAATGTAGCAGCTTGTCCAAATCCTCAGGAGCCTGAACTACAGACACAGGATTGGAAGGCTGCTCAAGAGTTAAATGTGGACTTGAAAGCTGTGCAAAGGTATGTGAGGCAGGGGACTTTACCTGAAGCACAAACTAGAAAAGACTTGTCAGCCATTGCATGTAAAAGTTTGAAACAGTGGGGGAAACTCATACTCCGGGATGGTGTTGTTTGTCAAAAAGTAACAGACTGTAAAACTAATGAAACTTTTTTCCAAGTTGTATCTCCCACAAGCAAGAGCAGAGAGGTGTGGGAGAAGTACCATCAAGAAACTGACCATGCAGGAGTGGAGAGGACTCCACTCCAGAACTCCTCAGTTCTTCTATTGACCCAATATGGAGAAGGAGTTGCATCGGGTTCAGTTGGGCTGTGCTGCCTGTAGCTTGCAGAGCCTGAGGCCCCACTGCACCCCATATCTGTGTCTTACCCCCTTGAGGTTGTAGGCCTAGATTTTCTTTCTCTGGGTAGACAAACAGATAGGTATCAGAATATTTTGGTCATGACTGATTGGTTCACTTGCTATTCATGGGTTGTTCCAACAAAAGATCAAACAGTTCAGGTGCTCTGGTCACATGTGATACAGACATTTGGTTGCCCAGATAGATTTCATACAGATTTCTGTTTACTGGAAACATTTTGGGACGGGCCAGAAAGAGTCAGGATTTCAATGGCACACTTTAAAGGAAGCGAAAGATTAGGGTGATGACCAGGAGGCCTTCCAGTCACAAATACAAGGAGGTCATCACCAAAGATTATTCAATAATGGAAACATTTAAAAAGCTGCTCAGCAGTTATTGCAAAGTTTTGATTTTGGATCTTCTAAAATAGTTTTGTTTCCATTGATAAGTGGAAAATGTATGAAAAACTTAAATTAAAAGAACTACAAGGAGAAAAAATTCAATTCAAACTTTATTCATGGTGAACTTTATATGCAGTATGATATAACACAAAGTGCTTCATAGAAGATGACTCCTAGTGAATAACTAATGATAATATTCTGAAATAATGTGTTACAATTATTAAGAACTTAAAGAGCAAAGCCATGTTACCGTATAATAATAAAATATAATATTAAAGTAGCTAAAATTGACAAACTAAAAGCATAAATGATGAGAATCAGAATCAGATGTTTTTGTCATGGTAAATAAATCACAATGAAGTTTGTTTCAGTGCAGTAAATCCACAGAACAAAAAACAATCTCATATTCAGTAAAATGATGATATGTGAATAAAATGTTACTAAAACCACAAGAAAACCAAAAACAACAAGATTTATGTAAAAAGCTCAGTGCCAATGAAAGAAAAAAATAACAGAGTTGATTTTAATTTTTAAAACAAATGAAATTAAATTCCTCAAGATCATTTTTCTTCCTCCACTGATGTTTTCCTCTCGTCTCCATGGCTCCAGACATGTCACAGTCATCCATCGGTTCACCTTTGGCCCAGTTCTTATAGATGACCACCTCATCACTGACCCAGAACCAGAAATCCAGAGTGCAGGTGTAGCGCAGACCCGTCCAGACATAATCAGTCGATGCGTTCTTGACTTTCTCCTGGATCCATCTCTGATCATCCATGTTGGTGATGGTGACCAGGTCATGGTGATGATCTCTGCAGTAGTACAAGGCTTCCTCCCAGGTTTTATTCTCTTTGATCAGGATCACATTATCTACATAAAGAAGCAACAAACACAATAAATCATAACAGGAGCTTCAATTATGTCAACATGCAGAGCCTGGAATAATTTAAAAGATCCAAAATGTTAAATATTTCTACATGTTTTATTCAATTCATGTGTAAATGTAACAATTTATTTTAATAGATTTAGTATTAATGACAGAAAAACTTCAACAGTATATTGAAGATCTTTTATTTCTTCCTACATATTCAGTTAAATTTAAATAATTTGTCTTATTGCAACAAAATCTCACCATCATAACAGATGAAGGGTTTTCTTACACCACAGTTCTCATTCTTCCATCTGCCTCCATCATCAATCTTGGCACAAAGATCACTGACAGATTCTGGATTAACTAATTCATTATTCCAGTGTCTGAAAGAGAAACTGCTTCCATCTGACCACCTCCAATTGTCTCTGAATAAACCAAAGTATGCGTTACGATCTGAAGAGTTCATCAATTTCTTCACTTCTTCATCCTCTAGTTGCTTCGTTCCACTGATCAGGTCTGTGTGTTTCTCTCTGCAGTAACTCTGAGCTTCCTGCCAGGTCTTCTTGTCTTTAATCAGGTGATATTTATGGGTTGTATTAGTTTCTGTGGAGTGAACAGAAATTTTTAATCTGTTATAACTGTTATTAAATTAAACACAAAATCAGGTTTATTGGCAGATGCATTGAAAACAACAATAACTTGTTTTTGAGAGTAAAGACTTTCATTTTCTTTTTGTGTTAAATATTTTATCCAGATACTTTTATTAGACAATCTATAGAGTTTAGATTCTGTGTTTTTTAATACTCACCATCATAACACAGAAAATATTCAGACCACTTGCAACCCTGATCGTTCCATGTGACATTTTTATACACAGCCCCACAGTTCTGTTCTCCTATAATTCCTGTATCACTTGGTTCTCCTGGGTTCCAGTTTGTCTCACTTTCATTGAACTCCACTCCAGTCAGAGACCAGTACCATGTTCTATTAAATTCTGGTTTACTGATCAGACCAATCCAAGCTCCACTCTGACCTCCAGCTGAGATGTTGAGTCTCTCCATGTCCTTCATGTTAGTCACTGTGACCAGGTCAGTGTGTTTCTCTCTGCAGTACTGCTGAGCTTCAGTCCAGTTCTTATTCTGATTAATGTAGTGAAACTGATAGAGCTGACAGTCAATGAAACAACACTGAGCTGTGAAGATAAAACATATTAAATTTTGAGGATTTCTTCCCAATCAGTTCATGAACTGCTTTCATGAACATTTCAGTGTGATAACAAAGAGTTAACTTTATTTCCTTGTAGTCTAGTTGTGTTTCAGATCAACTTACCCATCAGGAAGAGCAGAATCAGACTCCACTGCATCTTTGCTGTCAGATGAATGATTTTCCTCCAGCAGTTTGTCTCTGTTGGATGAAGAACATTTAAACAGTGAAAAGCTGCAGCTCTCCCTCCACTGGACAGAGAAACAATGAGAGCAGAGAGACCAAGACAGACAGAGAGACATTCTGCTCAGCCTTTTTCTCTAATTAGAAATAAAACATTAAAACATTAAACATGACTTAACATGAACTTAAAAGTGAAGTTTGTCATGTACCAAAAGCTCAGACTCAGAGTTTTCATTTCCATTTGCTTCCTTTTCTTTCTGTCTTGTTTTACTAAAACTGTTCTCAGTAGAATATTTCCATTCATGACAAGCAGAGCTCCACTAACACAGCTCTGTTATTGAGCTGAAATTTAAATTTCATCATTTGGATATTCAAACCAAGGGTGGGGCAAGACGTGGTGGAGTCGTTCTGCTTATGAAAGAAATCATTTCTAATCCATACAAAGTTTGTAATGTGAAAAAAAAAACAACTTCTATAATCAGGATCCAGAACAGACGGAGTATTGACTAAAGTACAGATATTTATTACAGTTACAGAAATAACTGACTATTAATATCTTTACATCTCATGATCTTAGACATAAACTGGAAACAAAGTGGAGCAACTAAAAGTTGTTTCACTTTGGTAATAATAGAATAAATTTTCACATTGTTGCTCAAGTAAAAGTTAAAAAGTTTTTGGTAAAAGAACTCAATGGAAGAAAATGATTTAATTTGTGATAAACTATGAAATCTAACAATATAAAGTTTTATGTCAATTCTGGAAATTTGAAGAATATTTTTTTAAAAAGTTAATAACATCAAATCAAAATTAAAAATTGCAGAAAGAAAACACATTTTCACAACATAAAGCTTTGAATCATTTATATATATATATATATATATATATATATATATATATATATATATATATATATATATATATATATATATATATATATATATATATATATATATATATATTACGTATAAAAGAAATGATGTTATTGAGATTAAATCTTATCGACAGACATTTTTCTAAAACTTACACGTTTCCTTTTCCCCCTCAGTGAATGAGACTCTCTCCTCTTGATGCTCTGCTGAAACTGTCCCAGGTCAACTGCTGCTCTCTAAACAGAAGCTGAATTTTAACATTTCATTATTTAAATATTCAAAACATATTTCACAAGGAAACATTCAAGTATTAACAGGAAGGACAAATATAAACAAGCTGAGCCAACCTCCATATCCTGGGAACCTGGTTGATCTTCCAGAGAAACATTAACAGTCATTATGGCGTCTTACTGCTGAGGCTCTGCTGCTCTTTGAGAATAAAAACACTGTTTATTATTGTTTCAATCTTACAGTTTCAGATTGTCTCTCTAATAAAAATGTTGCAGACATTTTAAAGACCAAACTGATGACAGTGATAACTGTTCATCTGGGTTGTTTTGGGTTGAGTTATTATCTACCTCAGAGTTTTGTGTTTGGAGAGAAGAAGACACTTCCTGGTTTCTCACACATTTGCAGCCACATACAGATTGACATTAACTGAGTTTCCATTCAGAATAGAACTGAGCAAATTGAAATTACAAAAGTAAATTTGTTTAATGGAAGCATGATCATTTCTAGTTAATTCACATTTTTCATTGAAAGGTTTTTGCGCGTGGATGCTGTGGCGTTTATATAGTATGGAAATGGATGTATTTAGAAAAAAAACTTGTCTAGTTCTGTTTGTTTACTGTCTTCAAACAGAAAGTCTCCTCTGAATATTCTGTTGAAAACTGTCCAAAGAGCAAGTCTGCAATGGGAATTTCATATGATTTTGCTGTCAGAATTTGAATAGAGTAAACATGGGACAGGAAGTGGTGCTCTTCAAAATGCCAAACTTGTTTCTCAGAAATATAATTATTTTGAATCCATTCATGACAAAGAAAGCAAGAACCACAGGGTTTTGTTTTGTTCTAACCTCTAAAGGCGGAGGGGAGAAATGTTCTACTGACTTAACAAAATCAGTTTTGTTTTGGAGACAGAGAGACTCTTTTATCTCAGGATGCTGCAAAACATAACATTTAACAGTTTTTCAGGAAAAAAATTTTTTCTTTAATTACATTCATACCTTCTGAGCTTCAGTGATACAGCGTAGTTTTTCTGTCATTGAAACAGTGGTTATTTGTTACTTACTAATTATTTCCTGCTCATTTTACATTAACGTTATTGCAGGTGTGCCTGGTCTTTTCCTGGTTTATAGTCAGGCTTTGGTTCAGTGACGGGTCCATTTCTAAATGTAACTTGTTTTTGAAGCGCATGTAAATTAATAGTTCTGGAGAAAAGCTCCCAATGCAAATTCTCCCAGAGAAAGGCTCAGTTGTGTCAGTGTACCAATAAGTTAAAATTTAAGGACATATCTGAACCACATATATATATATATATATATATATATATATATATATATATATATATATATATATATATATATATATATATATATACGTTTTACAAAACCATCAATAATCGAGATTCTGTTTAGAAAATGTGGGCTCCAGTAAAACTGTATTGTGTTACAATAAAACACAGAACCCTACTGATCTCTCCATGTAAAACATTATCGTCCTGTAAAATCCTTATAAAAAATGTGTAATACATCTCTGATCATGACGAAGCTGCACATATTGGCTGTTTCTGAATACGTGTCTTTGTCAGAGTCAGTTGTTGTTACAATTTACTGTAATACAGGTAGGAAGTAAATAAAGAACCAGGTTGACAACAGGAAGGATGTGCTCTGATCCTTCCTGACTTTAGATTCATTATTTTAGATTACTAATCTAAAACCAAACAGGACAATGGACCTTGAGGACATCATGAAGTGGTTTGTTGTGATGAGGATCAGGATAAATGCAGCAAGTCCCAAGGTCACAGTGAGAGAATGAGTTTAACAAAGTCCAAAAACCAGTTGACAGAGCCAAGACCACTAGAAATAGTCAACAGAGTATTCAGAACAACTAATCAATGCCAAAGAAAGACTCCACAATGACTCTTGACCCCACTAGGGACAAGGGTGTAGAGAAAATGGATGGATGGACTCAACAATGACTAAGGATCAACAAGAGTCAGCTGGATACAATGAAGGGCAAGATGCGAAAAAACAACAAAATACAAACATAGAAACCTAGATCTGTACATCACCAATCTACTCTTTTAGTCCAATTGGGAAATTTGATGCTAACTTCCCAACTGAACAACTTCTGTATGAAATCGATCTCATCAACCAATCGTGAGTCCACGTTTCCACTACTAGCTACAAAGAGCCATTGGTCGTTATACAGTGAATTACCATTCAGGAAGGGCACTGCTACAAAGTTCTACTTGATGAGATTCAGTTCAGAAAAATCACGCAATGAAACCCCAAAGCCTAGGATCATTTTACCTTTCTATCTAAAAACAGGTTCTGAATAATCCACAACAAAATTCACCAACAGAATCCAGAGGAGAAATGCATTAGTCTTTATTAAGAAAACATGCTCATGGTCAAAGGCACGTGAGTTCAGAAAGCCAAATACTTAAATAGATCACATGATGCAAGGGTTGAAGAAGCAGAAAAATGGTGCAAATAGTGATACTTAAAGAAATTTGATGAGAAATCTTCTGGCAGGTTTTTAGAATATGGCGCTTTAAATGTTGTCATTTCTGTTTATAGCATTAAAGCTGAAAGCAGAGTAAGCCGGTGAGGCTTCTTATGATTTTGAATGTTAACCAGTGATTTGCATTTTGGATCATCACCTAAACTGTCATTAAGGAGTGAACCCAAGCATGATTCATACCTCTGGCAAATTTACCAAAATTACTTGCTTTTTTGCTGATAATAAAGTTTTTGAATGACTCCACTGGAGTCCAGACTTAAATCTGATAAAGGATGTAAGGAGAGAGCTAAAGATTAGGGTGATGGTTCAATTGCTGTAATGGCAATAAAGACCTTTGTGTTGCATGTAATATAAGTGCAGAAATTACTTATAATATTCCATTCATTTTGAAATTCACATTTTAAAAAATAGCTACGTTTATTTCTTTCCAAATTGATTCTCCTTTTACAGGATTTTGTTATCTTTGAGAGATGCCTGTCTAATTTACTATTGAAAACAAATTTCATGGTCAAATGAAAAATAATTCATCTGACATTTCTGTAACTTGATATGGCTGCCATCTTTCTCAGACCTTAAAACTCTATGTTGAACTTTTACTTTTGTCTGTTTTTACCTTCCAAATGTATTCAGCTTGTCAGAGAAACACTAAAAACCACTACAAGCTGAGTGAAGCCAAGAGACTTCTTGAAACTGAATCTCTCTGGCCTAGTTGCTATAAAAAGCTGCTTGTTTATGTGGAGTAGAAATCTCAGTCTGAAGAGAAGTGGAAGACAGATCTGTGTATGAAAGAAGAGTTGGCGCTGAGGTGAACGTTTTATATCCAAGAGATTTTGCCAAATGCCTTCAGCAAAGTTAAAAATCCACCTTTGACATGGAGTTTACCAGGCACTACCTTCCGATGGAGTGGGAAGAGCGATGGAGGAAAGAAAAAGAGAGGAGGAAAAGAGTGGTTGCAGAAGGTGGAGAAGGGTTAGAACAAGATAACCGTGAGTTGAGGCGAATTGTTGCTTACAACGATTCCAGGATGGGCCTAGCTAGTCAAGGAGATAAAGCTAAAGAGTCTGAGGGGAGAAAGACTCAAAGTAATAAGGACGATGCTGGTGGACATATCAGTGATGAGGGAGTCGAGGAAATTGAACATCATGCCTACACATTCTCAAGCAAAACCTTTCCTAGAGAGATATTTATGACTCTTAAGGAACTGCAGATTTCCTCTATTCTTACAGACCTGACCCTGACTACTGAGGACGGCAGCAATTTTAGTGTGCATTCCCTAATTCTAGCTGCAGTCAGCGCCTTGATTCTAGACAAACTTAAGGAAAAAAACATGGGACAGTCTCACAGTACTCAAGGGAAAATCGCAATGTGGTCAGTACACATGGGTAATGAAGTTGACCAAATTGGGCTTCAGGCGGTTATTGAGTTTGCTTACAGTGGAGATATATCAATTTTAAACAAAGACACACTAACTCAGATCAAAACTGCAGCTAAAGTACTGGAGGTCCCACAACTCCTGGATCTCTGCAACAGCATAAACGCGACAAAGGAAGATCAATGTCCAAAGTCAGAACAAGATAGAATCTCTGCAGACGTACATCTGACGAATACTCTACGATCCATTGAAAGGTTGTTGGAAGACAAAGTTGGATGTGATGTAATTTTGGAACTGGATGAGATTTCTTTCCATGGTAAGTCAGTATGACTTTAGCTTGCTGTACTGACTACTTTATGATAGTAGCCAAAGATGACCTTTACTTCTGTCTGACTCCAGTTCATAGAATTATCCTGGCAGCAAGCAGCGACTACTTCCATGTGATGTTCACATGTGGAATGAGGGAATCTCACCAGGCCTGCATCGCTCTTCCCTTTGTACCGGCTTGTGAATTGGAGACACTAATCAGTTGGTCCTACAGCGGGACTCTTCATCTCAGCTGGGACTGTGTTTTTGAGATAGCCTGCACTGCCCTGCAGCTTCAGTTTCAACCTGCTTTCTTGCTTTGCCTGAAATTCATGCGAGAAGAAATGCAGATAAACTCGTGTCTAGACGTGGAATCATTCGCTGAAGCGTATGGCTTGTCAGAACTCCTCGAGGAAGCCAATGACTTTACACTGAGGAACTTCAGGGAAGTGTCAGCAACAGCAAAGTTTCAAGACCTTCCCGCAAAGAAGCTCTTGGACTTCCTCCGCTGCGATGGTCTGTGCGTGCCTTCAGAGTTGACTGCATTTCGTGCTGTAATCTCCTGGATTCAAGCGGATCCCGAAGAGAGGTTGGCCCAGGCTGCTTTACTGATGAGCGGAGTTCGTTTCCCACTCATGACTTTTCGTGAGTTCAGGGAGGTCAGAGCAATTAATCTGCATATGGAGTGCTTTGCAGACAAAGAAGTGGAACTCTATGGATCCGCTCTCAAGGAATTTGGTTTCAGTCTCCCAAAGTCTGATGAATACTGCCGAATCAGGCGACCTAAAGATGTTCTTTGTGTGGTCGGGGGAGACCAACTAGATCCAGATGTGGGTAAACGTATACCAAGCCAGGATATCTGGTTTGCCAACTCTTTGCGCAATGGCACAGGATTGGTGAAGGAGATAGAGTGGAGGAGACTAGGTGAGATTCCAGATAAGCCAAAGTTCAGACATGGTGTGGCAGTAATGGACAGAAGGTTGTATATAGCTGGTGGATATTACTTTTATGCCAAGGATAACATAATGACATCAGCTTACAGGTAAGGAAACAAACCACAGCATTTATATCCATTTCGTAGACTTCAGTTCTCATCGTCCATATCCTGTCTTTTACTCCACATCATATAGCTACGACCCCGTGACAAACATTTGGAAAGGTTTGGCTGACATGCAGGAGCCAAGAAGTAACTTCTCATTGGTGGTGCATGAGGAGCGCCTTTATGCCATTGGCGGAGACAAAGAGATTGACACCAACACAGACAGCGTTGAGATGTATAAACCAGATAGCAACTCGTGGAGGTAATATATTTGTCATTTGCTATTAAATTCCTGAACACAATTTTAAATGTTTAAAACAGAGGATAAATGGAAACTGGATCAGAGTCTAGCTAAAGAAGATGTTATATCTGACAAATAAAGATGGGCCATACTGGTTTTATAAGGACATATAATTTACTTGATACTGTATCATACTTAGGAGCTATTGCTATATCTTTAAACTCAAGACACTCTGTGTTAATGCAACATAAAAAACTGTAGTAGATAAATTTCTTAGGTGCTGGACGTGTTGGACTAGTCATTTGTAGAAGACAGGCTAGCAGAATACCTCTGTGCTACAATTAGCGTTTGAGCTAATGTTAGCAATATGGCTAATTTTGTATTATAGACTGGTATAATAAGCATGCTAGCTGAAGCAATCTGGGCTCTTTGGTACACTACCTGTTCACCTCCATCCCATGATGATGCGGTGAAGCCCTCATGTGATTTACAGAGTTGTAGCACAAAGAGGAACCAAACCTGGTCTGTCTGAAATAGTTAGTTAAAGGTTGGCATGCTTAGGAGCCAATACTTTTGAAAAACTTCCTAAATAATAACTGTTATTACACAGGATTTGTTTCAACATTACTGATCTTGTAACTTATTATACATATTTAAAGATTTCAGTAGTTTAAAATCCCGTCAGAAGTTAACAAAGGGTTTTATTGGGCCAAGCTGCTTAATATCTGTGTTAAATATTATTACTGAACAAAACAAAACATAATCAAAACATTCAGAGCTTCAGTGAGACTTTACTGAAGTTTTTCTATCGTTGGAACAGTGGTTGGATGTTTTATTTTTTAATGCATTTATTATTTACTCATTGATTTATTTTAACTCCTTCATGCACAAATTATGATCCTTTGTGTCAGGATTTTTTTTTTTAAATTTTTTTTTTTTCTTAAGGTAGAAATAAATTTGTAACTTTTTAAAAATTATTAAATTTTTTTTAGTTGATCAATTGTAATTTTCTCCAAATTCAAAGTTGTTATTTGAAAAACACATCAGTAGTATTGTTCTTTACTGGTTATCTGATGTCACAATAGTTTTTTTTTTCTACAGTAGATGGAGGGACGGGGTCGGTCGGCATGCTTTTTTGTCTGTCGGCCATATTGGATTTAACAAAAATAATTTCTTGCATTTGCAGCTGATGGCCAGTAGTTGATAGTGTATTTTATGACACATTAGAGTCCACTTCAGTGGTCTGTGTGCATTTACAACATAAAAACCCAAAAGAAGCACAGGAAAATGGCTTTTAGACAGCTGTCTAAAAGTGACCACTATCCATGAAAGGATTAAAGTTTATTTCTTTGAATTTCCTGCTCACCTTTCTTTGACCTTATTGCAGGTGTACGTGGTCTTTTCCTGGTTTGCAGTCAGGGTTCGGCTCGGTGACGGGTCCGTTTCTAAATGTAACTTGTTTTTGGAACATATGTAAATGAATCCCTCTGGAGAAGAACTCGCAATGCAAATTCTCTCAGAGAAAAGCTCAGTTGTGTCAGTGTACCAATGAGTTGAACTTTGACATTTTTGAACCATATCATCTTTTTTTAAATGTAATCATCAATATTTGAGATTTTATTTGGTTAGAAAGTACAGGCTCCAGTAAAACTGTATTGTGTTACGATTTTATTAATCATACGTTCATAAGATGATGAACGTATGATTATGAACTTCATAAGTTTCTAACTTATTAATATGCAATGCCAGTGACTGGACACCAGATGGCAATATTTGCCATAATTAATTAAAAAAATGTTTACCTTTTAAAATAGAAACATACTTTTAGAAAGTTGTAACAGGGATTAGAAGGATAACTGCTGTACTTTGGGATGATAAATTGGGTGATTGAAATTACATTTGCACAAGACGATGAATATTGAAATATGATTAATCACAGTTTAATATACAGATATTTTTACTTGGTAGATAACTTCAAGTTATTTGGGGTGAATTTGCCTGTTTATAATTTTTTTTATGGAGTATCTTAAATATTTTTAAGAAATTGTGGCTTGGGAAGCAAAAATACCTTAGAGCAATGCCGCTTGACACGCTATTGGCTGGCACTGGCAATCAACCCAGGAATCATTTTCCTTAGTGATATGTCTAGTTATTTAATTTTCATGAGAGAAAAACAGATGCTAGCAAAATTCTATCAGCTTAACTGAAAGTAGTTTCTGATTTTAGACGTTTGTATCATCATTAACTGATGTATGTTCTTTTCTTTTTCCTAGCTTCGTCCATCCTCTGGACCAGCCTCTCAGTGGCTATGGAGTCTCTGCCCTAAATGGAGGCATTTTCATCTCTGGAGGTTTTAACTGTAAATACGTGTGCCTGGTCTCCATGCTCCTGTACCACCCGGAGAGAGGAAGCGTCTACCTGGCGGACATGTCCCGTGACCGAGCCCAACACTGTATGGAAGCATTGCGAGGACGC
The DNA here is from genome assembly GCF_019740435.1 of Gambusia affinis. Lineage (NCBI taxonomy): Eukaryota > Metazoa > Chordata > Actinopteri > Cyprinodontiformes > Poeciliidae > Gambusia > Gambusia affinis. Next base: position 6,617,095 of record NC_057885.1, on the reverse strand, counting down.
CTTTACGTTGCCGGTGGGCTGTGCAACCTGAGGACGTTCTACACCGATCATCTTGCCTGTGAGGTGTATGACCCAGTGAAAGACTCTTGGGCTGATTTTTCCTCGCTGCCAGTGCCCCATGTTGGTTCTGCCTCGGCTGTCCTGGAGGAGAAGCTCTACATCCTGGGAGGATACTGCCAGGACGATTACAGCGAGTCGGGATTGGTCCATCGGTTTGACCCCGGCCTCCAGCGGTGGGAGACCATGGGCAAGCTACCAGGGGCTGTTACTGACATTAAGGCCTGTCTTCTCCACTTGCCCCAGCAATTCAGACACTAAACAGATGGTCATAATCATAAACCGCTACAGAAAATCCAATCTGTCATTTGGACTTGCAAAGTATTCACGCTTTAATAAACAGAACAACACAAAGTAGTGCAGAACTGGGAACTGGATTTGTATTCGTCTTCAACCTAGCCCATCTTCTTCCACATGTCTCTTGTACTTTTTCTAGCCAAACTGCAAACAGGACTTCTTATGACTTTCTTTCAGCATTTCTTGCTAGTTTTCTTTTATGAAAGCCTGATATCGTCCGTGTTGAGCTGTGGATACCTGCAGTTTCTCCAGACTTACCATGAGACACTTCGCTGCCCTTCCTGCCTGCTGTGTTCACTCATATTTTCCAATGAGGCCTTTACAGAACAGAAATTATACTGAGATTTATTTAGCTGAATCAGAGTGATTCGGACTGAATACTCTTTTCAGATTTTCTATACAGGCATTTGACAGAACAAGAAAAAAAATTTCTTAGGTTTTGTTTCCTTTTTTTTAAAACAATCCAGTAAACACACTATTTCTCAAAAACATCTGACTAAAAGTAAATTGTGGCTTTTGTGTAACTAAAACGAATTGCTTTGTTTGTAATTGGACGTTATCGTTGTAATGTTTTAGGATGAACAATGTGGAAATGAATGGAATGCAGAGGATGCAGGTTGTGGTGTGAAAATTATCATTTTAGTGACGTTTACAGGCGAGTACAGAAATCCAGGCAGCACATGAGCAATGAGACAAGGAAACGCAGACACTGGTAGCAACTGGGAATACTCGCAACAGAACGTAGACACGACATTGACATTGACTATGACAAGAACACAACAACGAAACACAGACACAGGTTGGATTAAATTCACAAGGGAGTAATCAGGGAAACAGGACACAGCTGTGATCAATCAAGAGGTAGACAAGATGATACAGGAACTCAATTGACTAGAAAGCAAAAGTTCACATCCTTAGTAGTACCCCAAGATTTTTTTTTTTGGAGAAAAACACGACAGAGAATAGTTAAATTTTACAACAACAGCCTTTTTAGGACTTTCTCTTCTGCCGGTTTCACCACAATCCTATTTTCCAACACCAAGCTCTTGAGGGCAGACTGGCTGTCTGGTATATAAACTGCAACTATTGTTTTAAATTGTCATCAGAAGATCTTATTACTGACATACATCCTGGTTTTGGGTAAACTTGAAGAATTGGTGTGAAACACAAACCTATTGTTGAGGAAGATGGACACGTATAGTGATTCATCTCTATACGTGTTCTCTGTTATGACTGCAGCTGAACAACACTGCAGATCTAGACGAATATAACCCAGTGCGGTTATCCTTCTCATATCATTGCTGAAGGATGAGGCCAGATGGATGAGGTGGTGAGTTGATGTTAAGTGTGAGGAGAGCTACAGTTGTTCACTATGAGAAAATCTACTACTGACAACAAAATGCAACTAAATTTGACATATTTTCTTAAGAGTGGGACAAAGTAAGAAGGAAGCCTTTCTATGGTAATCAAAGCTACTTTAACAACTTTTTTTTTAAAAAAAAAAAGAAAAATGCAGTGTCTGGTTAAAAGGAAATTAATTAGTTTAAACCGTAGATGTATTAAGTTAGGTATGAAGATCTGTAGACCTAGTATGAATTGTTGTTTTTATCTCATTGCAAGGTTTACTGTGCCTTAAAACCTTTTACTAGTGTCTCAATTGAGCAAAGTGGGAGTGGGAGGACAGGGCCCTCTTGTGGTTATAGGTTTGTATTGCAAGGAGAAAATTATTTTCATGTTAACTTCTGGGGAAATTTATCATCCAGATGAATTTATTGTGACAGACCTAATTATTCCCCATGTTACATACATTATAAAAAAATCCACTGATGAAAGGAGACTTTACAGAATTTATTTCAGCAAAACTCTCAGTCATATAAATATCTCTAAACGTCTGCAGCTATATATCGCAGTGTTCGGACACATTTATCATAAGACATATATTAAACATAAACAATAAACTTTGATTCACTGTTAAAAATGCACTTACTTAATAACCTGTTTACTACAATATACAGGGACCATAGCATCTCTAGTCAGTTTGAAAACTTTACAAGTTTCAAATTACTACTGCAGTAGTGTTTGTTTTTTCATTATTGGATGCACATAATTAACAGGCAACTTTAACTTAAAAAATGGAAGCAAAGGTCAATAAAACTGCCAAATTTGTGTAGTTTGAGATGAATAATTTAGATTTTAAGATGATCACTTCAACACTTGAATACTTGAACTTTGAGTTTCTCCTTACAAAAATCCTATTTCAGATACTAGAAGCCAAAAGCCCAACACACGTCATTGTAAAAAACAATATTAGCTCCTGAAAGTTTATGTCTGAAATCGCTGATATGCTGACAACATTTTACAGACGTAAATGTTGTGGCAAACGCAGCACACATGCTCGTATTTCATTGTTGGGCCCTGGCATTTGTCCCATGTTCTCCCATTTCTGTGTGGCGTTGTCATAGCGATGGACCATGTTAGTGTCACTGAAGTCCTCCTGGCTGTATCCACCCAACAAATAAAACTTTCCCTCCAAAACTGCACTCCCCACCCCGACGTGTGGCACTTGCAGGGATGTAAACGCGGTCCAGGAGTTTGCAGCTGGACTGTACATGTCATAGGCAAGCTGGTCAATAACAGTCATGTTATCATTTGTGGTGATTCCTCCTGCTACATACAGGTGTTCTCCCAAAGTCTCCATGCTGTAGTGGTATAGAAATACATGTATTGCTATACAAATAGCTTTCAGGTGCGAGGTTCCGGTTGGACAAAGTGGGCGTGGTATATAAGAAGCCGCTGCGCCCAATCGGACACACATGTCTTCCTCAAGCTTTGGCTGTGACTTGCGTCTCAGGGGCTGACAGCCAAAAGGCATAACATCGGGTGCATGCTGCTCTGATCTTGTGGTGGTAGGTCTCCCCTCTCTTTGCACTATTGCTGCTTGTTCACAGAAGATCTAAATCCAGGTGTGATCATAGGCAAAACGCTACTCTGCGGCTCTCCTCCTCGTCATCGGTTTGTGTGTGTGTGTGCGCGCGTACATGAGTTTGTCTGGATTGGGAGGTAAGAAGTAACGCTCATCGTTAGCGCCAATTTGTTGCAGTTCTGTTAAATAGTGACTAACTTTTACAGGTCTCCCCATATTACCATTGCTGCTCTGTTGATATCCCGGATTCTGCGCATCATCAACCTCGGATTGTGGTGGCGGCTACACGCCCTAATTGAAGTGGTGTTTGGTGTGCGGCATTGGCGTGCGGCACCGGCGCGCTCAATTCACCTCCTGTTGCGGCGTGGCCAGAGGGTCGCACCAGATTCGGACATTTTAATTTGTTTTGCGTTATTTTTGTTCCAGCCTTTTGGTTTGATATAACGATTTATACATTTAGGCTGATATTGTTTTCTTTTGTTGTATATTTTGGATTGTTGTCTTTATTAATTGTTTTTTTCTCTCTCTGTTGGCAGTGCTGAGGCCCGGCGGCGGTGTTGGTGTGGTGACGGTGTCTTCTTTTTTGTGTGCCGTGATTCCTGAGTTTGGGTTGTCTCACTGCGACTGGTGCTTTACAGGGGTTTTGTTTGCTGTGTTTGGGTGGATACCGTCCTATAGTGGCCCCCCTCCGCCGGTAACCTCAGCTACTGTAGTTACTTTTCTTTTTTCCCTTTAGTGTTATAAAGAATTGGTTTTAAAAAGAATATTTTAAGAAGCATCTAATAAAAAGCTGTTTGTACATTTTAAAATTGTCTCAGATGTCTTAATCCACGCATGAGCGAACTTGTGTGTCCTATCAAAAAGGGGAGTAATATTCCTTGGGTGAAATTCCCAAGGTGGCGCTGTGAAGCAATTTTATTTGGGTTCAGAAATTTAAATTTCCCGATTTCAACCTAGTCTCGCCACAATGCTGTGATGAGCTCGAGGCTTGCTCATGCTTGTCAGGAAGGTGCTTCCTATCTCCGGGTGATACAGGGACGTAGATGCAACACATAACTGGTCAGTGTTTTGTCCTCCTGAGATAAAGATCTGCCCTTTGAAAACATTTGCTACATGCCCACCCAATGGTAGATCCAATGGGCAGGCAAATCTGAAAGGGAAGAGACTGATGTAAGCAAAGGATAGCCACATTCATGTCATTTAAACTAGTAAAGATATTTTTAGTAACAAATCCATATGTGTTAATGTGTTCAAAGACATAAAGTAGGTAAAAGAATGCTGTGGAATCATACACGTGGCAGTGAACTCTTGATTATTCTTCTTTCTAGATTACCTCCAGGAGTTTGTAGTGGGGTAGTAACATTCAACAGTATCCATATGATCAGGTTCACAGTATCCACCAACAGCATATAATCGTCCATCCAGTACAACCACAGAGAAAGAGGATCTCTTCTCTTGCATCTCACACAGGCACTCCCAGTTGTTCTGAAGTGGGTCACACCTACATGTGGAGTGCAGAGATAAATACAGATGTTAAAACTGTAATAGATGACATACTAATTTATTCCTGTCTTTGTCATATTGCCTTCCCTCACCTGTAAACGGAGTTAAAGATGTCACCCTTGCCGTAATATTTTTTGCCTCCAAGAATGTAAAGTTGCCCATTGAGCACAGCAACTTCATGACTGAACCTTGGTGAAGCTGGCATTTCTCCCAATCTTCTCCACTCAATTGCCTTGTTTGTCCCTGTTAGACTTCTTACAGAATTTCCAAACCAAACATCTCTGCTGACGCCATGCTGCACAGGTCTTCAGAGATCTGGTCGCCCCCAATCAAGACAAGACTCTCTTTGGGCAGATAGATACGGCATTGGCTCTTTTGCGGAGTCCGGGTGCCGCAGAAGTCTTCAGACACGTTTTTATAAACCTCTGTCAAGATGTGATCACACCAAATGTTCTGTGATTGGACCTCTTTGAATTCCTTAAATGTCATCAGGGAAAACTGTACCGTTTTCATTAACTCATCTGCGAGTCTAATCCTTCGACTGGGCTTTGCTTGTATCCATGATAGGACAGCATTAAACACAACAAGCTCAGATGAAACACAGAGTGAGTTGCTATTCAGGTACTTCACGAGCTGTTTGGCAGACAGGTCCTTGAACTTGGAGGTGCAGGCAACCTCTTGGAACTGCCGAAGGACAAAATCATCTGCAGCTTCAAGAAGATGTGCCATTTCATAGGCTTCAGCAAAAGATACCACGTCAAGACAAGTGTGAGCATTTATTTCTTGCTGAAGGAAGCTAAAGCACAAGGACAGGGCAGGTTGATACTGGAGCTGAAAAGAAAGGCAAGCGATCTCAAAGACACCGGTCCAGTTGAGGGGAAGAGTCCCATTGTAGGAGTTGCCAATCAGAACTTCTAGATCTGAGGCCAAGAGGAACGGAAGACTCACACAAGACTGAAGGGACTCTTTCATACCCAACGTAAACATCCCACGGAAGTAGTCACTACTGACAGCTAGGATAACTCTGTGAACTAGAGAGAAGAAGGTGATGAGTATTAGATACAAATGTTAACTCTGTCGGTGCTGTTCAGGCTTAAGCTAGTTTCTAAACACAGACTCAGTTGGTCAATGAATATAAAATTGTGGAAACAACTGTATATGCCAATAACTCTGATGTTTCTTGATCTTAGAAATCATAGTTGTTAATTTATCCATTGTGCAACTGTAGACCTTAGTGCAATTTAGCTTACTTTTGTAGGGTAAAGAAATGTCTCAGTCAGGCATCACAAATAAATAAAATAATAGTCCTCAGAGGTCTGTGATCTCCAGTTTCATCGGTTGGATATTGCTCTAGTTCCCAGTGGCTGAATTAACTAAAAGAAGCAATAATGGGCTGATGGGGTACAATATAACTCTCTGAAAAAAACATATGGAGCACAGTCACATCTATGTCTTGTAGGACAGTGGTCTATGAAGACTGGCTGAGTACTTACCAAGAACCGATCCACCAATTGCTTCCAACCGGACATCACAACCAACTCTGTCCATCCACAACTGCTTTATAGACTCCAGATTGATGCTCATTTGTTCTGCAGCAGAGAGTTTTACCCTTTTATTGTCTTTGCAAAGTAATGTGGGTTTCTCTTCGTACAGGTGACACAGGGCCAAAACTCGAGGGGAGCCCACTGCTCGAGCAGCAACTTGTATCTGAGAAACGTTTTGGTCATTCAAACATGATATGAGTCCAGTGTACGCAAACTCCACAACCGCCTCTAATCCGACAGAATCTACTTCTGGACCAAGAGACACTGACCACCCACGGCCTCCAGAACTAGCATGAGCAGGTTTACCTTCAGTCAGACTGCTTTCATTCAGTTTTATCCAGATGAGTGAGCTGACAGCAGCCAGTACTGCAGAGTGGACACATAAGCTCCTGCCATCCTCTGTGTTCAGCGTAAGGTCAGTGAGAATAAAAGAATCCCTGAACTCTTTCAAGGCAAGGAAAACGGTTGTAGGATAATCATCTTTATAGTACATCTTTACAAAACTTTCCTCTTCATTCTCATCCTCATCAAGTGGCCCTTCAGATACCACACCATTTGCATCTTCTTCTTGAAGATTTCCAACATCATTTTCAGTCTCTTCTTGAGCTTTCCAAGATTCTGTCATTTTGCTACATGTCAATGTCTTGCTTCCATCGTTGCTGCTCTCCAGAGTTTTACGGTCTCGATTAATATTCCTGTGAGATCTCCATGATTTGTTGTTAGAATAGTTTAGTTCATCTTGATTCTGTTTCTCAGTATTCTGATGATCTTCACTGCAAACTGATTGCGCCGAACCTAAAACTGTGCCATCATGTTCACATTTCACACGTTTTTGTTTGTCATTTTCTTCATTTTTCTGAAAATGCCGAAGCTGCGTTTCGTTTATCGGTTTTCTGAGGTCACAGGCGTCATTTTCTTCTGGCTTCAGATGTCTGGTCTCCTCACTTTCATCACCATGCTCTCCGTCCATCATCCTCTCCTTCTCCTCTGACTCCTTTGCCCTCTCTTCTCTCAAGTCCTCAATTATTTGACTCTCATCTACTTTCTTTACCTGCTTCTCTTCGTCTTCATTTGCCTCCTCACACTCCATAACCTCCCCCTCCGTTTCATCTCTTTTATCTGTATCGTCTTTTGTATTTGCTTCAGCAATCTCCTCATCTTCCCTTCTTTTCGAGTGATCACTTTTCTCTTCCTTCTCTTTTTCAGGTTCTCCTACTTCCCTGTTCTCTTCTTCCTCATTCACCTTTTTAAAGCTGCTGGCATCCTTACCTTCCTCCTCCACCTCATCCTCAACTCTCACTTCAGCCATAGCCTGGTGGCATATCCTCCCCCTCCACTGTTTTCTCCTGCTCTCCTCCACCTCTCTCTTCCATTCCATCGACTCTTTCTGGAGGCATGGATTAGCTACTGCCATTTTGCTCCTTCTCCCTTTAATTAGCTGATGCTTTTTTGGCCTCTAGATGCTCAAGGACAGTGGATCCCTTACTGTTTGAAGTTTTTGAGGAAAAGCTCTGACGCAGGCGCAGGTCGTGGATGTCCAAGTTATAGTCCACTCGAGTTGCTGAGATTGCTGTGTGTTCCTTTGCTTCTCATCCCCTAAGCAGCAAGTGTTACATGTTTGCTCCAGTCACACCTTCTCTTTCTCTCTCTCTCTCCAGCTGCATGGAAACATTCAAGGAGCACAAGTTCCCACAGTTCCTGTTATAATCAAGGTGCCACATATATACAGTGTAACATAAGTAGGTAAAATTCTCAGCTGGTTGTCTGTTGTCGCGTTCAGATCAAACAGTTTTGAAAGCAGTTGAAGCACAAGTTCTTTTGGACATGTGTTTTATAGCTACTCTTCATATATTTTATTGTTGAGTTCCCAGATGGATTCCACGTTCCAACCTGTGATTGTCCTTATCAAGTGCCAGACCTTCAGTTCAGACTATGTAGCTCAATTGGAAGCAAGTCACAATGGTCTGATTCGTCCACTCTAGTCTTGGCAAGCATCTTTACTCTTGCCCCATGAATATACCCAGAGGGTCAACAGAGGCATCACGTTTCTCCTTCATGTCCAAGCTATGTGGAATCTGGGTCACAGATCTCGAGACACAACTGAAAGGAGGAGGCCAAAAGGGCAAGGAAAAAACCCACACAGCACCTGTTGGCTCGTTCACTTTGATGTTGGCTGTGAGTAGAAACAGGTGGGCGACACTGTAAACTAGACTTGTTTGATGGCAGCAGAACTCGAAAGTACCGTTCCCCGTCTTTGAAGTGGACAAAAACACAAAACGGATTCCTTATGGTCAATATTTCTCAAGCAAAAACCAAGCCAAACACTAGGGGTCACCACTGTATTTTAAAAAAAATAACAAAAGAAAACAGGAAACTAATGGTACAATTTGCGCTGACTCACAAAATCTGAACAACAAATTGGAAAAAACACTGCCTGCTCCCACAAATCACCAGACTCCTTGATTAGGCCTAAGTATTGTTGCCTATCTTGTCCAACACTTCTAATAATTACTTCCCCTGCTACATATCATGCAACTAAAATGATCTCAAGCTGGTTTCTTAGACATGACACTGAGCTCCACCAGGCTCCTCAGACAGCAGCTCTCTGTCCTGGATTTTCAAGATTTGCATCATGGATGTGCAGCTGCCAAAATCTGCAGCAATTTCTTGACGTATATCATGTCAATGAAACGAGTTTCAGAGCAATCCTTCACACGCCTTGTTGAATCTATGCCATGAATAATTAAGGCCGATCTAAAGAAAAAAGCAACTTCTATAGTTATAGATAACATTGATATTAGGTTGTCTGCTAATGTAAAACAATATTAAATTGTGTACCTTAAAATGAGTTTGTTGAATAACAACAAAGTCTAGTTTTTTGCCAATGTTTACTACAAATTTGTCCAACTTTATTTCCTGGCTGTGGCTCCTTTAAAAGCCTTTGAAAACCTCTGCACCAGGTCTTTGATTGCGTCCACACACAGAGTGAGCCTCTAATCAAATCCTGCTGAAATTCTCCGAAGTTGAAGCGCTGCGTGTGGGCGAAATGGAAGTGGAGCTGGTGGGCAACATCTCGCTTCACAAAACGAACTCCTACCTGAATCCACTGCAGCTGTGTCACTCTCCTGGCCATTCACACGAAAAGTGAAACTCCTGAACAACAGGCGGGCAAATGAGTCAGGTGGTTCTCAGAAATGCACAAACAAAACAAAACATCTATGCAATAAAGTACGTTCCACATTTATCATCCTTATGAGTTGGATGTGAGTAGGGCACAAAGATTTTTTATTTATTTTTTTCTATACTTCTGTAGGACTGTAGGTGAGCAGATATCGTGGTGATCACTTTATCACTGACGTTTAAACAGAGGGTTAAACTCTGGGTACAATCTACTTATGAAAAGTCTGTTTTCTCTAAGCAGTTCTGATTGTTACCATAACAACGGCATGTAGCAAGAGAAAATCTAACCTCGTTATGGGACCCCTCCTCCACAAGCCTTACCCTTAGGCCGTCTGATCGAGAGCAGCAGCAATGCCCAGGAAGATTCTCTCTTTTCTGAAAAGTTCAGGCGCAAGAACATGTTTTAATCCATTTTATTTTAAACATTTCAGTTCCAAAATGTTGCCATGAAAACACTGGAAAATATGAAGAAAAATTGAACTGGACAAATGCTGATTTTCAGACGACTGTTTGTTTTTCAGACGTTTAGAAACCAAAATCCAAAAGGTCGACCTTAGTGAAAACACTGAAATCAGCAGGAAATGAGATCAGTGCAATATTCATTAACTTTAGTGAGTAAATTTATGCATAAGCTGCAATGCAAAGAGAATTTCAGACACATTCACTGAACCACCACAAGACATATACAAGAGTATTAGTGGTTACGAAACCTGCTGACACTTCTGAAAGTCAATAGGCGGGGTAACATTCACTGGCAGCTAAAGTTGAGAGAACTTTTTTTTTAATGCAGCTTTATAGAAAATCTGTCTTTTTTAGCAGGAGTTGAGTCTGAGTGGATAAAAAAATGAGGCAAGGTTTCATCAGTAGATGGCAGTGTTGCTTGTGTCGCAAACAGAAGAAAAGCAGATCCAACTTAAATCGGAGAAGGAAAAAGTTAGTAAGCAGAACTCTTTCGATAAAAACAAAGCCAGCTTAAGCAAGTCTCTGTCGAAGTCCTTCTAAAATTTGATTTTAATTACGTTTTTCTCACCGCTTCTTGAGGAAATTCTTACAAATTACTGCTGTAGTAAATCTCAATAGTCTAGTTTTAAGTAACAGGGCAAAGTTTTAACAAATCCAAAAAATTGTGTTTTAAAGAATAAAGAGTAAAATATGTCAGACTAGTTCATATATTTTTGCCCTAATGCCTGTTTTAATGTAAAGTGCTTCTATTCCCAAAACATTGTTTACATTTTTCCATTTCATATTTTAAAATAAATCTGTGAAGCAGAAGCTAACATAATCCTTATTAGTTTAGTTGCTTTTTATCTCCGAATGCGCGTCTCAAAAACAAATTCCTTTCAAGCTTAAAACACACATCTTCAAATTAAAATTATAGCAAAAGTCCTACGCCGCTTAAATGACGCCACTGCATTCTTATTAACGTTTTTGTGAAGAAGGAAGTTGCGCTCAATAACTTCTTCAGAGGTTTTTGTGTCGTTACCTTCAATACCTCTTAGTGCAGCGCCCCCACAGGTGAGGGAGGGGAAGGGTTTTTTTAGAGAGTTTGTTTTATTGCAATGTACATCAGCTGAAAATGTAAAAAAAAAAAATGTGAAAAAAATTTTCATCCCCAATCAATTCTAATGCCATATATTGCACTGAAAATATCTTTCAAATGCTGCAAAAACTCTTGTGTTAATAGATCCCTCCGCACCCCGAAACTCAAACCAGACGAGTTTAAATCATTATTTTTTTGTTAAAATACAATCTAGTTTTATTGACATTTTATTGCCCCATAAAACACAAAAATGGAAATATGTATACAGTGGAAGAAATGCAAGCTTTAGGAAGAGCAATACAGCAGGATTGAAGACTAAACTAAACCCACAGTACTTACTAGAATACGGTTACATGATAATGAATAATAACCACTTCTCTTTTCTGATGTTTAAATATCATTCATAAGTTAAAAAAAAAGAAAGAACATCGTAAAACAAATACATCATACAGTACAGAGTGGCCAAATGGCTTTTTACCAGTTTGCATTTCAGCTTGTAACAACTAGCATGATTGATTGTCAAGCTCAGTTTTTCTAAACAGCAATCATACAATAACATACGTAACGTAAGATTCATATTTACCATGTTGGCTTTATGTGAATATGTGGATGTATATGAACTTATTGTACATAGTTACAGTATTTTTATTTTTCTAAAGCTTATTTTATTTTGATGTCAGCTCATTTTTACTATGGTTTGGTGTTTTAAATTAATCTTCAAAAAAGAGAGAAAAAAAGAAAAGATCCTTGTAATCTGTTCATGAAACCAACAGATGTTCAGTAGATTATACACGGCAAACGTGTGTCTGATCTCCGTTGCTATTGCTTTTTAAATTGGTTTGCAGGCTATTTAGAGCCACAGGTCCCTGCGCTAACAGAAGATACTCCTAGGAGGGTGGTGGGGGGGGAGGCAGAATAATGGGAAGAGGTCATGGGAGGAGGGTAGTGTCAGGGCCAAGGACACGACGAGACCGAAGATCATTGACAGCACTCACAGCGCCGCAGAGGAACAGAGGAATTGCATAGTGTAGCAGCATCGTCTTTCACAAGTTTTCCTATGGAGTGTGTTGTTACCCTGTTTGAAGGTTCCTGAGCACCTTGGTGCCCCCTCCCCACCCACAACCCCCCCATTACAATGAGGGCCACAAAATGAGAAGTCTATTTTTACAAACGAGGGGGTGAGAAACTGAAACTGTAAGCTCCTTGAAAAGATTCGGCCAAGAACGTGTTTAGCATCCTTCAATACGACGCAATATAAACAGAAATAATAATCAAATCACTTCTAATTCTTATTTTTTTAAAAAAAAAGGAATAAAAAATAAGTATGCTATTGACTACATCATAAGACTCGATGACATTTGTGCGATGTTTGAGGGAAAAAAATAAAAACATGATGCTGTGTCATGTGGCGGTCCAGGGCAGCAGGAATGAGATTATAACGATGACGAGGGAGAGCGAGACGGGCAGCAGGAGCAGCAGCTTGACGGGGAGAGGCAGAGACGAGGGCCACAGGGAGGTCAGCTTGGAGCCTCGGGACCCATCCGAAGGACTCTTCTGCTTCTCCACGTTGGGCCCGGTGATGATGAGCGGCCTCACCTGAGAAACGCTCTCCTGAGGGATGGAAACAAGGCAAAGGACGGGGATCGTTATGTTACGTCTGGATTCCTCCTTCAGTTCAAACCAGAGAAAAGTCAAAGAATTTTTTTCAGTTTTTTGTCATGATTTTAGAGACCAAGAAATGTAAGAATCAAAACAAGCTAGAAAAATGTATTATAAAATGGTCGATAGAAGCATTTTATAAGGCATAAAATGGTTTATGTCTTATAAACCATATGGAAAAAAAATTATGTAGGATTAACCAATTAATAATTGGATAGCAAAACTCACTTAATAAATCTTTTTTTATTATTATTATTTACAAAACTTAAACCAGGTGAAGCTAAAACTAAACTATTTGATGAGTTCTGAGTGAAACATAATTGCAGGCAAAGATATTTTTTAACTTAAATGCAACATGTATATATTTGTGTACAGTTTTGCCTCTATTGGTCTTTTTTGAGTCCATATATTGCAGTTAATAATGAATTATTAAATTAGTTTACAATTATTTCAATAATCCATTAGTCACGATTAACATGATTAACACAATTAATAATTTCATCCCTACTTGCTACCACACTTTTGGCTTTGCTTTAAACATTGGGATTTAAATGGAAATATATTTATTTCACCAATTTCAAATTTTATGAGCGTAAGACGCTGCAAAGTTAAGCAGAGCAAACTGAAACCATGTCAGGTTTTTTTTTCTCACAGTCAGAAATTTTATGTAACGACAGCAAAGATGTTGACTTTAATTTAGATTTTTGGACATCTGATGAGTTTAAACAGCAGGTGGATTTAATTAGAAACAAACAGCAACTCTTGTCACTGTTTTAACTATTGTTATATATCACGTATTTAGATTTTATGGCTTTGATTTGAAGTGCTTCTGCCCTTTTTCCACAACAAATTCATCGTTCAGCAGCTGGCATTTATTGGGTCTAATTATGACTTTTTGACTGTGGGATAACAGCTTATGAGGCGAAACAAAAAGCTCCTGTCAAATCCCATCTGCGCTGACCGGACAGTAATAACAGGGTTAAAAGAGAGAGAATCTAAACGGACTCTTTTACTGTCCAAATGTCCGACTCGTTTTGCCCTGTGACCCAACACAAAAAATAAAATAAAAACACCAGATAAAATATGTAAATAAGGGTTTTGGCCAGTGGGCGAGAGTGAGAGCAAAGACAAGAGATGAAACAGAAGCAAGGCAAGTTACAAATGCTTGGAGATTACATAATCAGTATGTCACTAGATCATAAATACCAACATAAACACTTCAAAAGAAAAATTATTTAATATAAAGTACGACAAATCAACAAGCTCAGTTCAGAATGTTCAGCCGGTGAACTATGAAAATGGTCAAATTCATCGTGATGTGGCTAACGCTAGCCTAGAACCCTTTTCTCGTTAAGGACGAAGTTTGACTGTTCACTTGGGAAACTCTGTGAACATGGAGTTCACTGGGTCTTTAACTAGACCTGCTTGCTTTGATTACATCAAACTAATATTCAAGTTAGCCGTAACAAACACTCCAGGTCAATCTGCCAACAAGCAAAAGACGAACGTTACAAAAGCACAAAAGTGCGGCAGGTCTGATGTGCTGTGAGCTAATTATTCATCAGCTCTCAAATAACAGGATATTAAAACAAAAACTGGCAAATTCTGCCTGTAGACTGAAAACAAGTCGTCATTCGGTCTGTTAGTAGGACAATTACCACAAACATGAGGCCAAATCATTACAGAAATGGTTCACCGAACACAAAATCTACTTTTTTTCCATGACTATTTTATCAGGAGAGGAGAAGAACAGACGGAAATCAAGAGTGGGGTACCGCAAGGTTCAAGCCTGGGGCCCCTCCTATTTAATATCTACATCATCCCACTAGCTCAGGTTGTAACAGGAAATAAGATTAGCTGCCATAACTACGCAGATGATACACAGCTCTACAGTACAATGTCACCAGGTGACTCTGAACCTGTTCAAGCACTAAACAGATTCTTAGAACTGATCAGTGTGTGGATGTGCCGGAACTTTCTCCAGCTGATTAGGAACAAAACTCAAGTTATTATTGGACCTAAAGAGAAACGATCAATGCACAGCTTCAGTTATTACAACTGGAAACAACAATCTGTGTGTGTTGATGTACTCTCACTTTTACATTCAGATCCACATAGAGACAGTTACAAAATCGGCCTTCTATCAGCTGAAGAACATTTCAAAGCTTAAAGGACTCATTGTTGCATCAAAATCTAAAGAAACTCATCAATGTTTTTCTCTGGATCAAAGTGTAAAACAACTTTTCACTTGAGGAGAAGAGAGAAGACTCAGGATTCGAGACCATCCATTGTTAAAGAATGATAAACTATAAACTACTAACTATGGGGTATTTTATTTTAAATGAAACCAATCGGTTTGATGACTGTCCCTCTACCTCCAGGATGGTCCTGCTGTGTGCTCTGTCGGGACTGAGCCGCAGGTTCCAGCGGTGGCTTTTGTGGCTCCGCCCTCCGTCGTCCTCGCTCTCCGTGGTGTCTTGCCGCGCCACGCGAGGACGCTTGCGCCTGCGCGAGCTGATTCGCTGGAGAGAGCTGTGCTCCTGGATTCTGAACCAATCAGACTTAAGGTCAATACATTATACGGAAAAATAAATAAATAAAAAAAAGTGCAAGCCAAGCAAAACGTGGTGAAGAGGTCCCGCTGTAAGACCAACCTGCAGTCTGTGTCCTCTATGTCAGCGTCTGCATCGCTTTCTCCCTGAGGGTCGGATAACGCGCACTCCTCCTGCGGCGAAGAGGAACATTAAAATACATTATGATCAAAATATCAGTCGTCGTTCAATTAAAAAAAAATGCAAAAAAGAGACGGTGAATCACGGCCATTGGTTGTCAGAAACAACCTGCGGTGGTGGCATGTGTCTGACCGCATGTGCTCATGTGTGACTTTTCATTATGTCACGGTTGTTAATATGCATGAGCCAGATGATGCCTCCTTCGGTAGCATGACCAATGAGCTCACCACTTATATAAATGTTATCCTATTTATATCCCGGCCGTATTGATCTCCTCTGGAAGAGTTGAATGAACACCTCAAAATGTTGAATGACTTCTGCATATAATTGGTGTCTGAAAGGGAAGGTTCTTTAAACCATGACTATCCCATCTGGGGCCACTGAAACCAAAACTGATCAAGTAGTTAGAGGTGGTCTGAACTTCAGAAGGCTTACTTCTCACTAAACTATGGTTCACTTAAGAATTGATACTGTATAATTTATTTAGCCAAACATTCTAGATTTCTGTTTGGTGAAAGAAAAAAAAGAAGATAGTGACAAGATGTGAAACATTTCATGGGTTCTGAATGCTTTTCCAAGACAATGTAGGTCTGACATGTTCAGTATAATATAGAGAGCTCAGTGTATGGGGTGCTTTAGCTAACTGATAAACACACACACATACACGCACACACACACACACACACGCACGCACACACACACACACACACACACACACACACATATGCTATATATATTACCTCTGTGCCATATCCCTCAGAGTACCTGGTTAACATGACTCTGTTTTTTCCACAGTGTTCACACAGCAGAGTGCCCTGACAACAGAAAAGCAAGAAGACAGCCGAGAGTGAATGATCCTGAAAACACTTTGAGGGGGAAAAACACACAAGCACACACACACACACACACACACACACACACACACACACACAAACACGCAACATGACAGCTGTCGGCTCTGAGCTGCTCCTGTAAGACATACAGTAGAAAAACAGAAGCAGCAACAGAGACACGGAAGAAGTCGGCGGGAGGTGAAAGGCGCGTATTTACATGTAGAGAAAAGCTGTGAGCGGCGCGGCGCAGCGCGGTGGAGTTTTTTTTTTTGCCGCGCGCCACAGACACTTAAGTGGGAAGCCTGAGCACTCACCAGCGTAGGCGCGTGTGCTTCTGAATAAAGTGTACGGGGACCGGCCTCGCACAGGCACACTATATCTACCTCTCCACAACTCGCCCCCATCTGAGACAGACACAAAGACAGAGAGGACGGACTGGTGACTCTTTGATGCCTCTTACCCCCTTTTCACTGCCTGCCAGCGGCAGATTAGCAAAGCTGCGTGAAGGAAGTTTAAAGATGTTGTTTCCTTAAACTTTTTTTCTTTTTTTAAATTATGCATCTCCTAATGGCTCTGTGATGTAACCTTTTCCACCTACTTGTATTTTCAAGAGCTGAAAACCGGGCGCTGATTAGGCTGCCTCTGCCAGACGCTGGAAATCATGAATGCTTAAAAACCGGGGTAATTAAAGCCGAGGAAGGAATTAACATCACATCCACTTATCATAAAAGACACTTCTTTGTAGATTACATAATAAAGTTGGGTTTTTTTTGTTGGTTTTTTTGAGAGCATTGTATGTTGATCTCACAAATTATTACAATTTTAATCAAGTATGTTAGTTTGCAATCCCAGTGTTCAATAACGCAGACGTTTCAACAATATCAAGGAATTTGTTTTGGTAGTAAACGCTGCATAAACATTTGATCTGGAGAATTTTCCTTAAAATTTTCAATAAACCATTATTTTTGTCCGTCAACGTTGAGCAGAGAACAGGAAGGGTGAGATATTTATATGGGTTGTATTTAATTTCTGCACTGATCAATCGACCGACTGCCCCGATTTCCTTACTTTTGGCTGAGCTGATATCAGCTGATGCTTACATGTGAATTCGATTTTATCCACTAAACTTATCCACTTCAGCAGAGGTCTGAAAATGAAATATAATGCTGATGAATGGCACACCGGAGCTGTGGTTTTTATTAGCAGAAAGGTTCACTTGTGTCAAAAAGTTAAGCTCTTAAGCTTTTTTAAGCTGACAGATTTTTTCTACAAGCTTTTTTAAAGCTTATTTTTAGCAGAAGCTAACATGCTAGCAGTTTTACTAGCCCAAATATTAAAAGCTAACTCCTACGTCAGTGGAGTTTAGGGCTTTAATGACAAACCGCTTGAGCTACATAGTTGAGAACGTTGGTTTCCAGAATCGGTTAAATGTTTGGAAACTGTAACAGGATATTTTAGCTACTAAAAGCCAAACACCATTTTATTTCAAAGCCATAAAACCTATCAATATTAAAATGGGTTTCTTTCTTTCTGTATTGTTTATTTGCATTGGGACAAGTTTTAAGTGATAAAGGAAATGCGAATGGGTTACCATGGAAGCGAAATGGATTTTTTGCTGCTGACTGAAAACAGTATGTCAACTGGAAAGATGTAATTGCCCCCAAAATTATGAAACAATTGAAAATCTGAGGGTTCGGTTCATGTTATAGTGAGATAGTACAGAACACTGAAGTTGGCAGTCAACAGTCAGACCAAGGCATCAACCAAAGCCGTTGTTTGTTGTTTGTGAGCATAAAGTTTACTGAGTTAAAACTGACTCTTTAACAACAATTTTTACTTTTATGTGTTTTCTCTTAGTACAAACTTGACAACTACTGTTGAAATCCACATTTGTGTTGAGTCAAAATCCTCTCTCCAAATTATTCTTCTGGATGTTTAGTTGCAATAATTAGCTTTTTTTTCTCAGTTTGACTGTAGATGTTGTTTGATTAGGTGTTTAGATTTTATTTTTGTGACACAGACGGTGTCCTCAGAATGTACTTTTTGGTAGCTCTTCTTCTCCTAAATAAAAGTGGGGTTTATTTAGGAAACAGCTGCTGGGAGGAAGTTGCTGAAGCACAAACGAGTTGTTTTGAAATTACAATTTTCTTACAAATGATCACTTGTTCAAATACAAAGCTTCACTTTATAAACTCATATTTGAGCTGGGAACTTTGCCAACACAATTGTTGAATATTTTACATCCAAAATAGAATGCCATCACTTAAACATGACAAGATATATTTAAATGACCTTTAAACATAAATAGTTTTTCAAATTTAGCAAAATAAAATGCATGCAATTTGTCACCTCAATTTTATAAATTGCATTTTAAGTTGGTTTAGGCGGTATGAAAGCTTGTTAGGTGTCTCAGCTGGCTGTATGACTTCATTTCTACGTACGGTAATGTAACGTCAAAAGCCAGGTAATCCAAAAACAAGTTTTGAAAAAAAAAAAAAAAAGATAATAATAAAAACAAAAAGGATTTAGAGCCTTACCTCACAGTCATTATCTGACGTCTCTCCAGAGGTAAACAGGCTGTGGGTGTCAGACTCCCTCCGCAGCATGACCTCTGACTGGGTTCAAACACTTACGTGGATCTAGAGGGGGGGAAACTATTATTTTCATGGACTTGACTTTGTTCTGAAAATTATTTATGCTAACACTCATTTCATTTGGAGGTTTAATTTATAAAAAAATTTTCTGAGTGCTCTACTTTCTTTTCTTTTTTTTTAAACAATGATTCACTGATGGATTGCGAAAACCAGCATTGCAGTGGTGTAGAAGTGATGCTGTCTTTACGCAAACAGCGGGGTTTGACATCACATCACATCATCACAGCACCTCTCTAACATCTGCTCAGCACTGTCCGCACTCCCATTACGTAATAACCAAAGAGCATCACTGTTATAGGTAGCCTGAGAACTTTTCACATAAAGAATAAACGCGGACAACATATTTCGATTTTTTAAAATTAAAATCGAAACATTCAAACATATATTTACTGAATAAGTACTCAATATTTCCGGCATTTCCCAAATATAAGACATAACAAAATAAGAGCGGAGTAACCCATCTTACCCGAAAAGCATCGTAGGACAGAGAATAAACCCATAAAAGGTCGGCAGAGTCTTTTGATTAGAGAACGAGCCGGCGCGCGCGGCGGTGCGTGTCATTGTGGCGCGGTGAAGCCATGAGCTCGCGCTGTTCGCTTATGTTTGACATTGTGGCAAATCCTCTGCGTGATGTCAGCGCGAGCGATGACAGGCAGCTATGGTCAGGGAAGGCGCGCGCGCGCTCACTCACACAGTACACCAAGCACCGCGGGAGCGCGAGCCAGAGATCGGTGCGACTTCCGTTTTAACGTGGCTTTCAAAATAAGTTGAACGAGGTGAAATTAGAACGACCTGAAAACAATGACACGTGCACGTTTCTTCCGTTTTACAGCTTGTTGCTCTATCATAGTAAATAATACGTAATAAATATATAACAAGTGTCTCTTCAAACTTTTCTTCATCAAATCCCCCTATTTATGTCTTGACATGTTGAGTTTAGTTGTAAAGATTTTAGTCGGATCATTTAAATTCTGAGGTTAGTGGCGCTGTATTCATTTGTCTTTATTTCTGTACAGAAATAAAGACAAATAAAAACTATAAAATCGTTTAAAAAATAAAACTATAAAATCGTTTAAAAAACATGTTCTATTAATATTAAATCCATATTTTGAAATGTTTTTATTGTGAAATAATTCTTTGACTTCTTGACGTTTTTGCTGGTAACTTGAGATCTGGGAGGTATTCTCCTTTATTAGTCCAAATTAAGAAGATAGGTTTTTTTTAAAAAAAGGAGGGACACCATCTTTTTTTCTTCTTTAACAGCAGTCTTTTTAAAAAAATACTCGACATAAAAACGTGCAATAATATGCGATTTGAACAGATACGGTACACATGCCAGATACTGAGATCATAGGAATTTTTGATTGCTACGATCTATAAGGTGTTACCTTATAAACGTTACTTTATCAGGACAGCGAAAAAACACAATGGTATCTAAAAAGGAAAGTTCATGCATTTTATTCCCACATGTTGTTACATAACAGTTCACTAACAATGTATTCTGTCATATAAAAATAAATTGCTATACTTTTTGAAGGATCAGAAAAAAATCATTGTGGATAAAAAACAAAGATACTATGACCAATTATAGGAAACAAAACCTAAACTAAAACATTTGGAACAGTTGGTTTAAAATTCATTGAAGACCGTCTTGAAGTGCTCTGTTGGGAATCGTTGCCACTGTTTTGCTCCCCTCACTGTGGATTTAGTCTGTTTCTCACTCTGAAAAATGCAGTAGATAACTTTGATTAAATTGCGATTTAATCAAAGGGACAATGTATGTTTAGTGCATGCAAAAAGGAAATTGCTAAAGAAATTGATTAACTTGTGTTGTGAGACCAGACAGAATAAATTTTTAATCACAGGGTTTATGAGTTTGCAAAGTGTTTTACGTTATTGTGTTTTGAACATTATATGACTTTTATGGGTGCGTTTAGAAAACTATAAAAAGACTGAGTGACGCTTGAATTGAGAGCAATATTCAGAGCACATGTGGATCTAATGGACTGAAGGTTTTTCCATTTCATCTTCCATCCTGCTCACGGCGAAGATGATGGAAATCAACCTTTGTGTGTCAAAAGATGCATCTTTCAAATAGTGTTGGTTTAAGTTAAATAGTTGCTGGAAAAAAAAAAAGTGTTTTGATGCAAAAAACTTGAAATGTTGCATTCCCTCTACCTTTGCTTTGGAAAACATCTTAAAAGTGGTTCTGTGAACCCGTAAATCATCTTTCCCAAAGAAAGGCGCATACCAACTGGACATGGGATTGCAGGTCACTGCTGCCACTTTTCATTGTTGTATTGAATACGTGCTGCGAGGCAATCTGGTACACTGCTATGTTATTGTCTTTGAGGAAAATGAGACGTTTACTTGAAGTAAAACGGTGCACGGTCAAAGTGTTGAGTAGCAGGTCTCGACAGTTACTGTGGAGACACGTAAAGTTTTCAAGACGACAATAATGGCGTGGTGATAAAAAAATAAAAAAATAAAAAAATTAGACCAGGCTTGAGTTTTACAAAACTACATTTAAACATGTTGGAAGAGCGTCCCGTTTCAAGCTGACCTTTCTCATGACGAAGTCAAAGTTCAGTTTTTTTGACCCTGACATCTTAAAAACCCTCAAACATGCAGCAATTACATGTGATTTCTGTCTTGATCTTTATCTTGGCGCTGTTAGAGTCGATCTACAGACGGTTGAGTTCCCATTTAGGGACCCGCAATAGAGAGGAAGAGGGGGAGGGGAGTTGCAAGCGTTTATTTAAACAGCCACCACCGCACAGAGACACACACCGAGACACAGAACATCCTCGCATCCCGAAAATTGCTTTTTCCCACAGAAAACGTGTCCCTTTCTGTAAGGGCGCCGCATCGTCCCCACAACTCTGCAGCTGCACTTATCGGGTCTGGTAGCTGGAGCCCGGCCAAAACAAGTCTGCTGCTTATTTGTGAGTAAAAGCTGTCTTTGGGAGGCTGAAGAAGTAAAAGTTTAGACACTGCCAAGACAAGCAGTGAATATGTACATTTGGGAGCAGACTTTTAAAATGCCGTGTTGATAAATAAACGCCTAAACGATATTAAGTCTGGCAAATGGAGCTCATTTTGACTGACTTCTCCCATGAGTTCTGCTGCAGACAGCAGGACTACTGAGTGAGATAAAGTGTAATTAGGGGAGACCTAATGGCCGAGGGTGGGATCCTCATTAAGGCTGCATGTGGACCATGCAAAAGACCCTTGGGGACAAACCAAATACTGTTTTAGAGACTGTTCTAGCATCTGGCAGTAGTCCTTAAGTCTTTTCACATTTTGCCTCACAAACGTTAAGTATTTTATTGATATTTAATGCGATAGACAAATACTGAGAATTTTCTTTGTTTCTACAAATAAAATCCGAAAATTGTGGCATCCTGTCGAATTCAGTCGCCTTGTGCAAATATTTTGTTACATCGATAGAAGCGCAGCTATAAGAGGTCACAAGCCAGTGATTCCTCATACCAGACCCAAGTCTGGAAAATGCAGAGGGTTGTGTCAGGAAGGGAAATCCAACATAAAACCTAAAGCAGATCAAGTACGAGACTCACAAACATAAATTCTGTACCGGATTGGTACAGAATGGCCCTCCAACGTCGGCATTGTTAGCATCTACTGCAGTGAGACTCCATCTGATAAGCAAAATATACTATTTATGTGAGATTATGACATGTGCAATGTAATACTCATAATATTATGCACACTGACGATGCATTGGAAGCCCTGTACTTCGATCTTTTGCACCAGTAACTAGCTTCCCCGCAGTGTTTTGCATGGTCTCATCTGACTAGAACTTGTTTGCAGTATCCTTTACCTGGCTTTCTTTCAAAACAAGCAACTAGTACTGATGTGACAAAAGCATTGTACTGCTTTCAAGAGAATATTTCCTCCATATTTGGAGCAATTCTGCTCATAAAAAGTTCACCGCCCTACGTAAGAACAATATGTCTTCATAAAACTGACAGAGGAAATTGCTTGAAAGCAAGATGTGCTCTTCTGTGTGTGTGTTAACTGAAGTGGACGGAAGTAACGGATCTAAAGAACGAGATAAAGAGGCTTGTATATACACCATGATACTAACACAAACAGGAGATTCGGCCTCGATAAGGAAATGAAGGAAAAGGGCGCAGCTCAAATAAACCATAACCGATGCGCCAGTGCATCCCTCGCCCTCGTCGCTCTCCAACCGAAACTCGCCGGACGTTCATTCAGGACACACACGGGGGGGGGATGAAAGTCAGAGGGCAGCTGCAGAGGCACTTCTGAAAGAGCAGCAGGGAAAGGCATTCCGTGAATTTTCTCATCAGAGTTGGAACCAGGACTTAAACACAGCCCGTCAAGGCTCACAAGAATTCTCTGAGGTTGCAGAGCTCTGCTGCAAAAGAACAACAGCGGACGTTTAGGTCAGACGCTTTGAATGTGAGGGAACAAACACGACACCGGAGGCAATTACAGGTTACGGTGGAGTGAGGATTGGCCAGAGGTGGCTCAGAAATTGGGACTCTGGGCGTGGGAGCGCAGCACTCCTGTGGTGGACAAGTGAGGCAGAGCATCCACAGACGTTCAGATGGAGATTTAGTGTCTGTGAGGTGGAGGCTGACTGCGCAGTGAGAAGAGACAGTACAGGAAAAGCAAGGAGTTATTTTTCCATGAGGAATGAAGGGCACAGAAGACGAGGTCTGGTAGATCCTCAACGAGGCTTTCGTTCATTTTCAGGATGAAGAAGAGGTATGCCTTTTGGAGTCAGCTGAGGAAAAAATAACTTCTCTAAGTTTTTTTTGTAACACGTTCATTTCTTAAAGAGACCAATGAAGGAATCGGATCAAATCAAGGACCTGACCTGGGATTTTGACCAATCCTGGGACTCGATCATTAAACCGGCCGCGTGCCTTTGCCTAAACACCTTGGATTTCTCGGACCTCTTCGATGAAGACGACAGTGAAGAGGAAGAGCGGCTCCTCACCTCACCACCAAGTCAACACCTGTCCGTGGCACCTCCTCCGCCACCTCTTCCACCACCTCTTCCTGCACCTCCCGCTTTACCTTCACCATCTGAAGGTGCAGGGATTAAGAGCCACACCTTGAAGCTTCACTGGAGGGAACTCCAGAACCTGACCCCGCTTCCCAAGATGACGCGCTTTGGGAAGCAGACTATATGGGCCGGGCTGGAGCCAGTGCAGTTGGACACGAACCATCTGGAGTATTTGTTTGAGTCTAAGGCCACCAGCACCAGTTTTAAGATGGTTTCTGGGCGGCAGGTGAGAATGATAAAACCCTTGAAACCAGGACTATTGTAATGACTTCTGTTTTATAAGAAGTGTTTTATGAAAAGACAAAATGGCAAAGTGAGTTGCCATAGCGATCTGGTTATGTCAGGCCCAGCAGCTGATTTAGTAAGCCTCTATGTGTGTTGAGGGTTGGATGTAGCAATAATCAAGTTTCCATTACAAATGTGCAGAAAAACTTGTGGACATTCCACTAATGTCAAAAATACACAATTTCATGTTTCTATTAAAGCAGCAGTATGCAACCTTTACAAATATGTGTTTCTTCCATATTTGTTGAAACTGTTGCCATGTTGTGACAGTTTTATATGAGACAGACGATCTATGAAAAGATTGGATGACTTGGTGGTTTTTGAAGTCAGCTGATCAATAAAAATGGCTTATAGTTCATCAGCAGCTATAAAGTAGGTAAGTCTAGTGAAAATCCAGTCAAAATCAAAAAGCTGTCATGACAGTAATCTTTTAGCCATTACTTTTTCTATTAAATTCAGTGTAACTGGGTCATTCAGTCCGCATTCAATTTGCTGTAGGTGTATAAGTGAATGATTTTAAAATCAATGCAGCAAAATGGTAATGTTTGAAGATTCATCACCAGGTACGTTTTATTTTATCTCCAATGTTCAGATTTTGTGTGTTTTTTGTATTCTTTGAATTTAGGTCAAAACATTGTTGTTGTTTTTTTTTTTAGGAAACACTAGTTCAAACATATGGAGGCTCATTCATGCCACTTTGATGAAAACAATAAATAAATTTATATCTCACAGTAATGATCTCATTATGAGATACCCTTCAGGTGAATGTCATAGTTATTAGGTAGCTTTTCATTCTTATGAGAGAAACTATCTCATTATGAGATAGTCATAGTCATGTCAGACTTAATGGAGTCAAGAGTCAAGTTGTTTTTTTTTTTAAATAGTGGCAGAAATTGGCGTCCATGTCCTTTGAAGGATTTATGTGATTTATAAAATGATGCAACCATCCAAATGTATATCAAATTCTAAGTTATAAGGCAACAAAATCTCTGTGTTGCAATCAAAAGGCAGTCAAAAACACATTACATCGCATCATAACAGTGTGTTGCCTGTTTCTCTTCAACAGAAGCAGTCGTCTGTTTCAGTGCTGGGCATGAAGCGCAGTAACATCATAACCATCGCCCTGAGCAGCCTGCCTCCACCTCGCCTCCTCCCTCCTGCTATCTACAGCATGGACAGCAGCGTGCTGGACAGAGAGGACATTCAGGTACACCCACCCTGTGTGTTTGACCTGTAAACTTTTGTTCTGACAGGGCGTTTACGTTGCTCTCTTCAGCACGAGCTTGAACCGTTTTCACATTTCCTCTGCAACAGCGACTTGGAGCTCTGATCCCAACAGAGGAAGAGCTTTGCCTGATCAACGAAGCCAAGGCCCAGAACCCCCACACTCCTCTGGCCCAGGCTGAACTGTGCCTGCTCACTCTGGGGGAAATACCTCACCTGAGTACGAGACTTCAGCTCTGGACCTTCGCTCTGGACTACGACTCCTTAGAGAAGGTAGACAGAAGCAGCGACACCTGTCATGACTGTCACTTTGACTGATCTCCGAATGGTACGGAAATGTAGCTCTGCTGCTTCTCCCAACGTCCAGAGATTAAAAATTTTAATTCAATAAAGGCGCTACAAGTCATCTGACTGATACGTTAACGCTCAACAGGTTGTTGCCGACAACTTATTGTTGTTGCAACAACTTGTTGATAGCACCAAATTGTTGCTAACTGCAAATAGATTTTATTTGTCATTGAAAATGTTTATGCTTTGCCTTGTATCAAGGGCTGGTTTCATTTTAGATTTTGTCTTAAAAAACAACTTGCTTGCAAATTAGCGACCGACGAGAAACTAATTCGCTTGCCTGCTAGCAAGCTGCTAATGGCAACTATCAGCATATTCCAGCAACATGTTCTACTCACATGGTTTTCTCTGACCGGAACGTCTTGTCACACCACGTGTCGTTGTTGTGAGGAAAATCTTGAACAGAGCACAACTCCTAAAGCCACATTTTACGGTTGTGAAACTTTTTAAAAACTGACACACTAAGTTGTGTAAGTCTATATAAAATCCTTGACTGTAGCAACTAATGAGCACTTCTGCAAGGCACAGTGTGCTTTCTAGTTCCCACAATGCCCTCTATATGTGTGTCCATCCATTTTATAGGAAATCGCTGAGCCTCTGTTCCACCTCAAGCTGGCCATGGAGCAGCTGGCCGCCAGCCAGACCTTCAGGTGCATCCTAGCGACCGTGTTAGCCATCGGTAACTTTCTCAACGGCTGTAAGGTGAGGGAGTGCAGCTGTTAGATTCGTTTTTCATTTCTACTTAATTTCATCCATGTTTGAGAAGTGGTTTCATCTCCCCAAGGCCCGTGGCTTTGAGCTGAGCTACCTCGGAAAGCTGTCCCAGGTGCGGGACACGCACACGCGCCAGCCGCTGCTGCACCACGTCTGCGTGCTCCTGCTGCAGCTCTACCCACAATCCTCTGACCTCTACTCTGACATCACCGCCGTCACTAAAGCCAGCAAGGTGGGAAATAACTACGAAAAAAAACAAATGTTAAAACTTAAACAAAGTCACATTTGGTGCTCAAAGGTCTCCCTCATCTCTGCAGTGTGACTACTCTCTAGTCCAGTCCAACTTTGCGCAGCTGGAGGCCATGTGCAAAGCATCATGGGAGCAGCTGAAGGTTCTGGAAAAGGCTGAGGAAAAGAGGAAAGGAGGAAAAGGAGATAAGCGGAAAGGGAAAGACGTGGAGATGTTCGCTCCGGAGGGTTCGCTCCGTCACAAACTGCCCAAGATCCTGAAAGAGTGCGAGGAGCGGCTGAAGGTCCTGAGAGCCGTCCACCGTCGGGTTATCAACAGGCACGCTGCACACGTTTACCACACACCGAACGTTGAACATCTTCGCCCGTGATTTAGAACTTATCGTTTGTCCTGCCGTTTGTCTTTCCTTCTTCAAGGTTCCACTCGTTCCTCATGTTCCTGGGTTACTCCCGAGCCATGGTGCGAGACACCAGAGCGGAGGATTTCTGCAGGACCATCAGCAACTTCTCGCTGGAGTACAGGTCCATGAGGCAGGCCGTCCTCCTGCAGAGGGAGCGGCAGAAGATCGGAGGTGAAAGCCCGGGGCCCAGCACGCCTGTGGGCAGGAGGAAAGGTCAGCTAACCCCAGCGTCACAGGTTGGTGTTTCAAACACTCCCAAACCAAACCATTCAACACCTCTAGCTGTTAAGGGGACAATTTGGCAGACAGGGGAAAAAGGCAACATGTGGGTACAGAGGGAAATTAACTCAGAGCCATATGAAATATATCATCTTTGAACAGCACCTCTCTTCCAAAAGATCTGAGTAAACTACTTTTGATCTGCCATGCAGGAAAGCGATGAGCAAAGTCGCCTGGAGGAAGTGCTGAGAACGCCGGAGTCCGTTCCGAGGAGGGATGGCATTTTACCACGAAGCCGCCGACGGATGGCTGACATCAAAGGTATTTCACACATTTTAAAAAATTTTATTACTCTTACTTTTTATAAGATTTTCTGCTTAATTTAATGTGAGTTTACTGTATGATTTGTTGACTTGAGTGCTCATTTGTTTCTATTTCAGATTCGTTTTCAAGAAAACTGAAGGCATGACCTTGCTGTTGTTCCCTTTTAGTCACCGGAGAAAGTTATTTATGATGTTGTTGTTACACTGAAATGTTGATTTCTTATATTCCCATATTTTACAGCCGGTGTTTTTTGCGGCAGAGCTTTTGTGGGATATGTGGGAAACTTTGCGTTGAGGATGATATTTGTAATTTGCATGAGTCAAACCATTGCGCTTGTTGTATTGCTCATATTTTTTCTTGCTGTCTGGTACTTTATGCAATAAAGGTTTTCTGTTTTCAGTCAAAAATATTGCCACCATTGTTTGACGGCAAGAAATGTGCATTTGTATAATATTTTAATTTGCATTTAGTGGTCATAAATTGCTGTTGTTTGTAATAAACTGATTTTTTTTTTAAATATGCATATTGACATATGTGTGTTTAGAGAAAAGAAATAAAATGATTTAGCAAAGGAACAATACTTGTGTTTGAAGCTGAGCTTTAAGGCATAAATAAAAATTAAAAATTAAAATGCCCAGCTGTAGTCTAAATAATAACAAGCTAATATTAAAATTTTATAGCATTTTGCAACTGCAGTCACCTGTAAAGGTTTTTTTTAAACCCCAATCAATTTTATGGTAGAAATGGGCAAATCTTATCCGCATACAGATTTTATATGCAATTGTCTTGAGTGGCTAGCAGTCTTCAAAAAGTGTAAAAATCGTAAATTCAAATTTTGTAACCATGGCCAAGTTTAATATTGTTATTTTGTGGAAACATAAAATTAAGTTCTTAGGAATCAAAAAATTCAGATGAACAATTACAAGAATGAATGCTAGATTGTTTCTAAGTCAATTTGACAAAATATTCAGTCTTTAGCCTTCGTATTGAGTTTTAGTCTTCAATATTTCTGACGTTAATCGTCTTTTGTTTAAGCTTTCGGCTTGAACTTTCTCACGTCGTCATTTGGGTCGAGCGACAGCGGTTTGCAGAAGTCTCTGTTGACTGACGCGTCTGTCCGGTGTAGCAACCAATCCGTGATAGACTTTCCCAGAAGGGGGAAGTCGGGGAATCCAATCAGAAGCCAGAAATACAAAGAGGGGGCTGGACCTGCTCTGCTCACAGTGTGTGAGTCGACGCCATTTCGTGTCAGCCGGTTTTAAGGTGCTGCCTACATTCGGCGAGCAGAACATTAAGAGGATAATCCATCTCCCGAGTAAAGCAAGCTTTCAGTTGTTCTCATTTTTAGTGTTAAGGTCCTGGTGAGTATTTTTAACGATAGATTTTTCGCGCTTTTTTCATTTTTTTCTGAATTTTGAAGCGTCTTTGGGATTTTAATTTTTTTAAATGTTATTTTTTATATTGCAATTTTTCCTGGCTGGTTTTCCCGAGACTGTGTTGACTGGCTGGCTGACTGTTATGGCGTTCATTTTGTGGCGGCAGTAACAAACGAGTTTGCTGTAACATTCACCTCGGTGTCTTTGCTCCGTTTTTCTAAAACCCCCATTTTTCCGGCATGTTGTGGTCTCTTGTCGTGTATCTGACGGTTGGCTCGTTTTCATGGAGAGAAATGTGGAGGATTGTTCCAGGATGATCTGAACTGTTTTTGGTTTTTTTTAACCGGATGTTTTTTTTATGTTGCTTTTTCATCAGCCAGCAAAAAAAGAAAAAAATGGTTTACATTTCTTGACATGGCGTTTTTCCATTTTCTCTGTAGTGATTGCTGAGGCTTTATGTTTTCCTTCTGAGGAGTGATGTCATTTTTCAGGCATTTTTCAAGGACAACATTTGAACATTTTGCACAGTCAACAAGCTGGAGTTTTCTTTGCATAGGTGCCACATATTTTGTTCCTTTTTGGCAATATTGGTATATTTAATAAAGTTTTGTTTTTTTTTCCCCAAAAGGGAAAAGTACTAGTACAGGAGATGTTGTTTTTTTTTTTGCAGGAGAGGTGTTGAAGGGGAACTTGTGGAGTACAATTTCGAGTACCCAGTTTGTTTTGGAGCATATGACAATAAAGTTATTTTTATCTTGAGGTGTGCAGATGTTATGACCTGAGGGCTCACTGAGCTCCAACAGGGTCTAAATAGCTCTGATACGGCGATACTTTGCTGCTTTTTTGCAAATTCAGTTTGCTGATCTGTGTGAGTGTGACCACGAACAACTACTGTACTTCCTCCTCGCCAACAGAGGCGCTCTCTGTGTGTTTTTCCTATTTTTCACCCTATATTTTTATCAGAATTATTATTTGAACGTTAAAGTGTTTGTTTTTTTTAGTCCAGAACGATATGATTAGAGACAATAGATGGAATAAAAAAATGAACGTGTCACTGTTAAACCCAAACGCTCAACCTTGCGTCATACTGGTGTCGCAACAAACGTGACGCAGTAGTAGCATGTCTCATGCTTGATGCCATCAGTGACAATCAATGGACTGTGTTGTGTAACAGCTGTAGGACCACTCCAACCATACCATGGACCTGAGACTGAAAGACTGGCCCAAGAAGGGTGTCGTAGAGGTCCGTTGAGATCACTTTAACAGTGGAAACAGACAAAACAGTGTGAGGACCTGCACTGACCCGTACCATACCGTACTGTACCGTACTGTACTCCATGGCTGCTCACGCCATCGAGCATGAGAGCCGTGCTAACTGCGGCAGCTTTCACAGTTGAAGCACCAACACTAATATTCATACATACCACAGACACAGAAAACTGAGTTCTTATAAGGATTGGCCAAGTGTAAGATAGTAGAATAATATTCTCTTTATTTTTAATTACTGGCCATACTTTCCACTTATTGTGTAATTTGGTCATTTTAGAGCTGAAATATGGGCCACAGATGGAAGATGAATGTACTGATGCCACATAACAATATTCCTCATGTTGATTATAATTTCACTATTACAAATATTGGTATATTGAGGGTTTTTAGGCAACGTTCTATAAAGTTATCACCAGTGATTGGTTGCCTGTAGTAGAAGATCCTTTGAAAGCCACACAGGGCTTCAGTTTATAACCATGTATTAAGAGATTTATCAGCCTCTCTGATCAGATGGGACTCATCAGTTTGGCAATGGCGAAGATTTGTTTCCAGAGGCAGTTATTTCACATCAGCATCAGGGTCAACTGATGCAGCCGGCAGCGTTACTGTAGCTTAGCGTCAAAGCAGCTTAGCTTTCTCTTGAATAATTAGAGATGAACCGATCCGGCATTAATATTTTAATCAAGCCCAATACTGAAAAAAAAATATTGAGTATTAGAGACAATGTGCCTGATCCATAAAGGCAAATCTATTCAGTCTAATTTCTAAATCTCAGATTTTTGTATTGGTATCGTAAGTGAAAATAGTGCATCAGTACTACAGTGCTGTACTCTAATGTTTGACTTTAACACTTTGGATTCAATTCTTCTTAAGCTGTACTCTCTTTTCTTCAAGACATGCGTGACAGAAAAACTGACCAAATCAATTCATTTAGCAATCTATCCGAGCAACGACTCCCTATCGGGATCAGTCCAAACCAAGACTGAGCTCCTCCATTAACTGATGGGTTTGGAAAATAAACCCCTAAAGGGAAGTGGATGTGTCTACATCCTGTAGATCCCTCCTTGAACCCCAACACTCCTGTCAGAATTAGAAACACCACAGCTTCTGGTCGCTCTGTCGGGTTGCCAGCTTAGAGACGCGGTGGCCAAATCGTGTAGAGCGATAGCACAGCGTTAAGCTTTGGCCAGACGGTCTGCTGCTAGCATGTAATCCCTCTGCTGCTGCTGCTGCTACTTCTGGGTCACCCTGAGGCCCTGCTGGCTGCACTTCTTGCTTTTCACAAGTGATATCTGCCTCTTGCAACAGGAAATAAAGTGTCTGTCAGCAGAAAAATGCAACTTCATTACACACCTGCTAATTCAGTCAAAGGAATGATGAAATCTACAAACACAACAAGATTATAGGCACCATAAAGCATAGAATGGCTCTGGATGTTGTGGGTTTATTATTTATTTTTTTTTACTGCTGCCTCCATCTTTTTTATAATTATAATGCGCACCCCCACCCCACCGCAGTCTTACATAACTGTGACAACAAACGCAAAGCTCTTTACTCTTATTATTAAAGTGGAGTCTGGAGCAGGAAAGAGAAGTCTCAGAACTATGCAGCACTTTCAAGCAAACAGAAGCACGACAGTATGAGCCTGCATTATTTATTCAGCACAAACCTCAACAGGCTTGGATATATATATATATATATATATATATATATTTTTTTTTTAGGGTTGAGGGCAACCTTTTTGAATAATGGTTGTATTTTTTATTATCCTTTCAGAAATGCCAGATGTAAGGAGTGAATAACTAATTGTAGTCTTCAACCAATCAAAAAACCTAGAAACCTGCTTTCATTCATCTCTGTATTCATTCTGAGATGAACTTGCAAATAGGAGGACTCTAATTTTAGTCTTAATTAGCGATTCACAGATGTAAAAATTTGGGCCAATACTGTTCCTTCAATGGCCGATAACTGACATTTATTCCATATGTATTTTCCAAGCCTTTTGACACCATGAAAAAAATGCGTACACCACTCACACTGCTTGACTACTTTATTTAAATGCCCCACAGTTCTGCAATTAGTCAGTATCATTGCTTTCCCCCTGGTGAAACAGATACACCAGGGCGACACAAATGCCAATAAGATGAAAATAAACATTGATTATTGAAATCGGTTCGGTTTCACTCATGGGACCAATATGTTAAAAATCGCTCGATACTGGGGCTGCACCGGTTGCAGGTTTCTGGAAGATTACTGATCTTTAAGAATGCTAACCTGACTATTTTGATTTGGGCGAATATGACTTTTTTT
Organism: Gambusia affinis; assembly: GCF_019740435.1. Taxonomy (NCBI): domain Eukaryota; kingdom Metazoa; phylum Chordata; class Actinopteri; order Cyprinodontiformes; family Poeciliidae; genus Gambusia; species Gambusia affinis. Next base: position 6,584,395 of record NC_057885.1, on the reverse strand, counting down.
GGGGGGGGTTGTCGAAAAGTTGATAAATAGAGCAACAAAGTCGCTAAGTTGGTAACAGTAGAGTGGCTGTCATTAATCATGCATGAGTAAACATGACCTGGTGGGCGGTTCTATCAGTCTGTCCTCTCTTATGGCAGAGCAAAAGGTCTGCCATAGGTCTGGTTTTCAGACCTTTGCAGAGGTAAATGCAATCAATGGATGTGATTGGTTGCACATGCAAGTATTGTCCGATCACCAAGTTACCGGTGGAGCCCTGTTTACACCGATGTTGATGTAGAATACATTGTGCATCCCTATGATATATTAACATCTGGTGACTTCTTAAAGTAGTCAGTTGGACTCACAGGACTACATGATGTTGGATACACACCAAATGTCTATAATAATGTTGACTGTATTGTATGTAAGCAATCCACATTGTCCCCTTACACTGCCCTCCTTTTCCACCAACACCATGTTTGTGATGATGCTAAAGGTTTAGTCTATATTTAAAAAATCCGTATGAAATACATTCATTTCAATCTGTCAAAATATGGAAAACTTAAAGCAGCAAAATCACTTGTGTGTCGTAAAAAGTCAACCCCGTGGTGTTGTGTGGAAGTCATTTCGACATAGCCTGTTTCTTCTTTTTACAAGCACTTTTAGTGGTTTTCAAAATAAACTTCAACAAATATCCATGGTACAAATCTATAATTTTGCACCCATTAAGTATTTATTAGTAGTTAGGCTTGTTATTTAACTCACAATTTTCTTTTTTTTCCTCCTTTTCGCCTTGATTTAACCAAAGACATTAGAAAGTGTAGTGGATATTTCCCTTCAGCCACTGACTCCTTCTCTCACGGGTCCTCAGGACTCTCTTCTCTCCAACAGACAGAAAGGCAGGCAGGCAGCCCTCCCTCCACCGAGGCGATAAAGACACAATGGAGTGAGTGTTGCTTTCAGACCCCGACCCTCTTCTGCTGTCCATTTTACAGATCCCTGCTTTTATTATGGTAGGGCATTGACACACCGTTTGGGGTGTAAGAATATGCTTCCTGTGTGGGAGCCGTCTTATTTTTGAGAGAACGCTTTAGAATTATTGAGCATATATTTACACACTGAGACTTTATAGCCAAGTTTTAAACTAGTATCAGGAACTTGATGTTTATCAGCTAGCTGCTAGCTAAACTTGATTTTCACATTTATTTAGCTCACCACAAGAGAGAGACCTTGTATCCTCAGTGGTTCTAATATCAAAATAACAGATTTGATCAACAACAATCTGCTTTTCATCTGCCACTCCCAGCTGGTCATCGTCCTCCACCTCCAGCTCCATGGCGAGCAGAAACGTGACCAACAAAAACGACCCCCACTCCCTGAACTCCCGAGTCTTCATCGGCAACCTCAACACCCTGCTGGTCACCAAGGCCGACGTGGAGGCCATCTTCTGCAAGTATGGCAAGATCGTCGGCTGCTCCATCCACAAGGGTTACGCCTTCGTGCAGTACTCCAACGAGAGGAACGCCAGGGCCGCCGTGTCTGGGGAGGATGGGCGGATGATTGTCGGGCAGGTGTTAGGTAAGGGCATTTGACCATCAACTCTAGTTGGCAAGGGTTGCATCCTACATGTTTTCGATGTATCCCTGCTGTAGAACACCTAGATCAGTTGCTTCACAATTTTTCATTAATCTCTGTGGAGACCTGATCATTTTCTATCCATCTTATCCAGGTGTGTTAAACTTATAAAAGACAGAAAACATGCAAGATGACAACCTTTGACTGACTTTGAACACCTACCCTGAAAGGTTTCCCCAAAGGCTGCTTAGTTTCTTGTACAAAAGAGCTGAAACACTTAAACCGTAAGGAACCAAATCCAATTTTAACCAGGTAGATGGAGCTTAGATGTTCTCCCAGTGAATATGTGGCTCTTCTCTGGGTACTCCCTTATACTAGGTCAATTGGTTAATCTAAATTGCCCTTAGGTATGAGCGTGTGTTTGTACTGTCCTTTGACAGATTGACCACCTGTCCAGTGTGACCTGGTGCCTTGCCCAGTGACCTATTTACTGCCTATTCTACCTCTGACATTGACACGGCTGGAGCACATAGCCCAGAGGACGTCAGTGACAGTTTTAAACAAGGGCAATGTGACTCACTACCTACGACTTGCATGTCTTAGTCTCAGTTGCCATATTCATGTACAAGCAAATAGCAATTTTTCAGTTTTTTGTGTTTTGTTCCACGGGTTAATCACTATTAGGAAAATATATCTGTACGTTGTAGCTGGATGATTTAACTAAAATAGCCGTTTAACTTGCAGAGTCCTATTTGCTAAGTTTAACTTTAAAAGACTGTTTCTCAGTTTTTCAGGAATCTTGATTGTATTTCATTATCTGCTGCTCCAGTCCTAGTACACTGAGTGTGAACTGGATTTATCTACGGCAAAGGAAAAGATTAATAACATTTAAATTTGACTCATGAAATCCTTATTCCATAGCTGTAAACCCCCAAATCAGGATTCTTAATTTTTTCCAAAGTGCCAAGGGCAGCACTCATCAAACGCCTACTACCAGAACATGACTCTGAGTCATGAGTATCTTGTCTTTTAATTTATTTATCGAAGGGGAGGAAATCAAAGCGAAGATTATTAGTCTTTTTAAGATTTTGCCTAAATGGCTTGCGCTGTAACGTCAATGATGTCTGGTGCATCATTGACATTATGACACTTTGTAGATTTCAAAGGCAAAAACAATCACCATTACAGTGCTGAAAATGCTAGTGTCAAAATTAACATTAGTAATGTTAATGCCTAATTCTGTGACGAACTGTACTTCCTTTAGTATTCTGTAAAATCAAAGAGCCCAGAAAAAGATATGATGCATCCAAGAACTTATGTCCTTTATGTTTAGTCCCAGTTTAAATTATGGTCAAGCATCTTCAGAACATCTGGAACTTGTCTAATATTCAACAGATTCTGTTAGTTAACGGATATTGTGTTGCTTAGAAAAAGATCCAGCGACAGAATTATTGCTCTTTTTTTTTGTTTGTTTGTTTGGCGCAACAGCCGAGTCACTCTACTGCCCTCTAGTGCTACATTTTAAGCATTAAAATAAACCTTAGTTTGCAATTCAAGATTAAAATAGAAGTTAATAATATTGTTATACAGTTGTGATCAAATTCACATTTGAATTTAAAACAAAACAAAAAAAAAAACCACTCTTTCTTCTAGACGTCAGTGTTCTCCTTCCCGCAGACATTAACCTGGCAGGAGAGCCGAAGCCTCGCCGGTCGAAGACGGTGAAACGATCAGCAGGAGACATGTACAGGTGTGTATCCCTGCTACTCAGTATATGGTTACATTTGAAATGTTCAATTTAATCGGTATGAATTCTGCTATAAGCTATAATTGTGTTCTGTGCTGTTTTCTTCCCTGCAGTTCATCTTTTGATTTGGATTATGATTTCCAGAGAGATTACTATGACAGGTAACATGTTTATTTTTATCATGGAGGATTAAATGTTCACATTCATACCGTTACACCGTTTGCTGTCCAAATATAGCACGTGCCATTTCTTCCTTTTTTCCATCCTGACACCTAAACGTAATAAAATACTGTTTAATTCGTTGAATGAGAACCTTGAAGCATGTAACATCATCTTCCATGACCTTCAGAATGTATCCATACCAGCCTCGGGTGCCTCCTCCCACCCCGCCTCCTCTGTCGCGTGCCGTGGTCCCCTCCAAGCGCCCCAGGGTGAGTCTGAACAGCGGGGGCAGCCGAAGGAGCAAGGCCGCCTTCTCCTCAACCTCCGCCAAGAGCAGCCAGAGGACGTCCCGCACAGGTAGGTCCCAACGGATCCACGAAGTGGTCAGAATCTCTACCTGTCTCCACTGCAGTAAACAAGTGGGACGCCATAAGATTGAGGAGAGATGGGAGCAGCCCGGTTCTCCACATAAATCTGATTTTCTGACCATCAGTAGAAAAGCTTGGTTGTTTTATGGTAATGCAGTGCCAAAGTAGACTTTGGCCAATGCCTCGTGACTACAACTGCAGAAATCACTTTCCCTTTGACCGTGATGGACCTGTACCTACATTTGATTGCTAAACCTTGAATGTCGATTGTTTGGAAACCTGAAAACCTGCCACACATTTCTTAAAAGTATCCAAAACCCCAATGAGACCCCAACATTTCCTCAAATGCTGAACTGAACTTGGGGTTTTACCGGTCAGCGATTGCCTGACGTGTGTCCACACACACACATCAACTGTTGTTTGTCCCACAGTGAGGACGGACGATTTACAGACCATCAAGAGAGAGCTGACACAGATTAAGCACAAGGTGGACTACCTGCTGGACAGCTTGGAGCACATGGAGAAGGACCACAGTAAGAAGTTGGGTAGGCCTGCAGATTCACATGTTACTGATGAACTAACTGCATCAATCTTCCCAGAAATGTCATTTGTTTGACCAAAAAACATAAAGTGTCCCATGCACAGTTAATATTATATGCATAGTTTATATTTCTGAGTTTTTGTAGTCTGTTCCAAGGAGTGTTTGGTTTTTCCTGCGAATTCCACTCAAATGCGCGGGTGGCTTTATGATATTTGCTAGTTTTTAATGAAGTTCAGTGCAGAATCTTCCAGTCTTTCCAGAGTTTCTCAATCAGATTTAGGTCTGAAACTTTACTAGACCATGAATATGCTTTAACTTTCCTGTTGGAAGGTGAATCTCCTCTCTAGTGTCAAGTCTTCAACTTCTTTCAGGACTTCTCTGTATATATTTCCTCTCTTTATCATCCCTGACCAAGCTTGCTTAGACTGAAGAAAGTCATCTGCACAACCTGATGCCTCATCCACTTACTTTTAACCTCAATAATGAGATTTTCAGGGTGAAAACGGCTTGATTTATTTTTTTTTGTCTGACCAGTTTATCTTATTCCATTAGTTAAGGCTGTCCAATAGTCTTCACCATAGTAGAGAGGTTCCACAGCACAGTAATTACAGTAAAATCATACTTTCTTACTTTTTCAAATTAACCACCTCAAAAATGTTAAAGTTTTAGAAACATTACAAAAGAACATAAACTATCGTAAAACACAAATGTTCAACAATTTCAAAGATAAATTCAAAACAAACGAAGTATAAAGTATTTGTTTGTTTGTTTGTTTGTTTCTACTTGGTTGGATCCATTTTTCCTCTCCTTCTCACACAGAGATTAAAAGCTCCAAGCCGGAACCCGGCGAGGTGTCTCCACTCCACTCATCTACTTCCAGCAAGAAGGAGGGCAGCCTGACCAGAGCCAGAGGGAGCCAGGAGATGAACGACTCGGAGGAGGACGGAGACCTGCTGGAGGACGAGGACGAGGTGAACCCAAGCAACAGCAGCAGCTCTTCTACTGCATATTTTGAAGCTCCGTTTTCCTTTAAAAAAGTTAGCGCCGCCCGAAACAACCAAACAAAAACTTTGTAATAAACGAACGTGAGGTCCGGAGCACCCGAACGGGTAAAAAGCTCGTGGGGTCCACGTGACTCCATCCATTAAGACCACCGGATGGTTTTAATCACCCGGTTCTCTTCTTCTTCTTCTCCTCCTCTGTTGCGTTGCATTCAATTTTTTGACAATTTTTTTTCTGCTTCTCTTCGCAGGTGAAAAGCAGAGGGCGAGACGAGGACGACGGCGAGCAGGAGGAAGGGGAGGACGACGGCGACAGCACCAACGGAGACGAGTCCTGAACGGGTCACGGGGAGAAAACACGCAGACCCGGGCAAAACAAGTCGTGCGTTCAACTCTCTCCACACCGCAGCGATCTGCTCGTTTCTGCCGAAGTGATAGATTATTTTTTTTTTTTTTTACACAGCTTTGACTTCCCACAGATTAGAAGTGAATTTTTCTTTTTGTGTCTTTGTTTTTTGTTATGTTTCATGTGTTTCCTCTGAAGGGCCCTCTGCTGCTAGTAGACAAGTGTAGTTTTCTTACATTTGGTGAAAATCGAAGATGAGAAATGTAAATTATTTTCTGTTTGGGAATTTCGCTGCGTGTTTTTGCCAGGAATTTCTACGTTTTTATGTCGTGGTCATAAAACAACGCTTTCTCGCTGACCCATCTACCAGCATTATGCTGTTCTGTGCAACTTCTTCATCACTGAGCGATAGTAAGAGTTACTGTACAACAAAAAGAACTGCTCACTAGTTTTCTCAAACATTTATTTTTTTTTTTCACCTAAAATATCTCTGTTTCCTTGCATGTGTTCTGTTTTGTTAGTTGATTATTTAGATGCCTTTTTTTGGACTGTTGACTTGAACAAAATGATCTAAAATTGCTACAACCACATTTCTAAATCCTTCAAAAAAGAAAAAGAAAAACCTGCTAATCCCACTGCAACGCTGCATCCCAACCAGCAGGTGGCAGCCTGCACCAACTACAAGACAATAATGACCTGTTTGTGTTCCTCAGACAGTCACTCCTCGTTTTTTGCTCCTAAGATAAAACGTGATCACGCACATAGTCCACCCTTTCTTCCTCTCTAGACATATTCTGTTGGTTTAAAATGTATTTTAACCAGAACTGAACTCGGTCCAACTCTGTTGACTTCCATGTTCCTTCTTGACTTCACAGGCAAATAAACGTGTTGACATTTTATCCTGTTCTGATTTGTTTTCGTTGTGTTCTATTGTTGGGGCTAAAATGCTTAACTTCTTTGAGAATCACGGTTATGCACCAGAATACGAGTGTAAACAATCAATCACAGTATCTGTAAAGGATCACTGTGAGGATGCATTCCTGCTTAGTCCACTTTAATCAAAGTCCATTTTCTCCGCCTAGCTTCGTTCGGGAAGATGTGATTGTGAAACTGAAGTCTGGTCCGCCTAAAAAAATCTAGGTTTTGGTTCAGTTGAAGTGAACGCTGGTGCAGTTAGAATGCTTCTATATGAATGCAACCACACCAGAGACCATTCCAAAAGCAGTAGGTGGACTACAACATAGGGCATTCTGGGTAAGTAGAACCTAAACAAACTCACAAGTCTAGGGCTAGCAGATTAACTTTTGCCAGAGAAAAATCCAACAACTGCTCAAATCTGATGCTACTCCACTTTTGTTTTGTGTTTGTGAAGAAGGAATTTGCGCTCATGTCTTCTTCAGAGGTTTTCATGTTATTTCCTTCAGTACTTCTTGGTGTAGCGCCACCACAGGCGAGAGGGTGGGAGAACAGCTTGTTCAAAGGGTTTGGTTCGTTTGAGACAGTGAAGTGTGAAAACGAACTGCTCATAACCGTAGATAAGCATAGGAATGCAGATATACTGGTAAACTGAGAGTTTTTCCTTTTGTTTTGTTTTTGCCTTTTTGCTTGTGTCATGTTACTTATTCTGCATCATGCTCAGGATTTTCCAGGAAGCCATCTTGTATAGGAGAGCAACTGAACCACTGGTTTTCAGTGTTTGACATGCAAAAGAAAATGGTAAGTTTATGAAGTTCAAGTAACTTTTCCATAAGTTTGATCTGTCAGCGATTAAATGAAACTTACCGTAATTAAAATATGTTATGAGACAAATTCCCAGAGTGGAGGCATGCTAGTGCTATCTTAGCATGCCAGCACTTTGTTAGCATGCTAGCTCTATGTTAGAGTGCTGCATTTATGTAATCACTAACGCCAAAATGTGAGAGTAGTGAAAAATGGCGACGGTGTGTTTTCACTAAGGCTGTTCAGAAATGCATCGCAACACTGAACATTTAGGAGAGGCGTTTTCAAAAACAAGCTAAACTAGCTAAATAAGTGCACTGAAATAAAAGCAATTAGCCATTTTATAAAGTTTGACAGCAGCTTGGTCACACAGCAAAGTGCTCTTATGAACACAAAAAAAGGTGAACATTTTAAAGCGGTAAATATAGTTCCTACATCTCCCCAGATCTGTCTGTTTCCATCTTTCATAAGTAGGAGTATAATTTTGGAAGCAGCACTTCCTGAGTTGTAAACAACAAGGATAAAGTTGCACAGGACCCAGTCTGTAGGCTGCAGACCACAACTTCCCTCCTGCATATATTTACACACATTCTGGCCGGCAAACGCATACCGAATTGTGAATTATGCAACGCAGTGTAGCACAGAATTCATCTTCGGTTGTTATTTGGTCTTTATAATGAGCAATTGTCAGAAAACGTCCAGTATTTCAACAGATTTTACCCTCTTGCCTAATAAACGCCTCCTTACAGCTACGCAACATGCTGCCAGAAATCTTTGGAGGAACTCGGAGAAAGAAATAGGCGAAGGAGGAGAAGGTGGGGGGGATTCAAAGAGGGATGCCAAAAGGCGGGAACTAAGTCGATAAGAAGCGCTCTTCTCGCAGGGTGAACTGTGATTAACAGGGGAAGGGGAGAGAATGAGAGCAGGGATGAACAGACCACAGAGGAGCAGGGACAGATGGAGGGGCAGCCAACAGATGGAGAGAAGGCAGAAAGAGCGGAAAAGATTTCTGGCTACTCGCTCGGAGGGGGGGGGGAAGCTGAAGAATGTGGAAATGGTGTAACAGTTGGAGCGAACCCTCGCAGGGCTGAGGCCTCTGTTTGCTACACTGCTGGATGCTCTTCCACAGCACAGCTAACCTGACAAAACTGGGACATTTACAACAACCTGGAGTCACTGAAGATCTTTTAAAGAAGCACCGTCATGTGAAATCAACTTTTTTGAGCTTTGCATCATTCTGTAACCGTCATCAAAAATTCCACATACCCTGGAGTGTTGCCTTGATCATTTCATGCATGTTTGAGAAATTCAGCTCTGCAGAACGCCTGGGTGGGCCTAGCCCCTCCCCCCCTTAGACGACACAGCTCCTCCTCTGAGCTGCAGTTTCCAAGTTTCAGAGCTTCCGCCTCACAGAGCCTCACAGAGCCTCACAGAGCCTCACAGAGCCTCTCTCCGCCGCGACTCCTCCACTCAGCTCCTTCAGACTAGCCAGCAACAATCGGCAAACATCTGCTGAGCTCATAATACCAACTGCTTCTCAGAGCGACTCTGGCATTAAGGGTTAATAGAAGAACGATGTTGTGATGACTTCCTGAAGGTGGAGTTTCAGAAAGAGGAGGAGTTTTTTTTTTTTTTTTTAGAGACAGAGGCCCAATTTCATGGCATCAAATTTCAAAGTTAAATTTCTCTTAAGTCATACTTGATACATATAGCATTTTTAACAATGGAAGTGTCATATGGCGTGGTGGTGAGGCAGCAAACGGGAACCCAGGGTATGGTGAAAAAATGATATTTAATGAAAGAAATAAAGCAAAAACACAATCCAAAAACAATCCTAGGAGCCGGGCAGCACGGCCGAGCGAAAGCCTGGGCTCGTCACCGGTAGCAACCGGAACACTCACGGAAAGACGGACTGGGCGACAAGACGTGACTCGACAATAGAAGACGTAGGACCCGACAAAGACACAGAGACACAGGTGACACTAAATACACAGAGGGTAATCAGGGAACGAGACACACCTGGGAACTAATCAAGGGGAGACAGGACAACACGGAGACTCAGACACCCAGGAAACTTGAAATAAACATACAGAAAAACACGGAACATGACAGGAAGTTATCAGAATTACTTGATGTGGTTAGAAAACAAAAATTACTGTCCCTTAAAAATCGATTGAAAAGCTTGAAACCTTAGAGGGAACCCACATGAGGTGATGTCAGATCACACTGGGCCTGATCAGATGACTTCTCGGATCCTGGGGGCCATCTCGCATATCACTAGCGCGACCGCATGACAACTTCAGAAATTATGGTAAGACAACGTGCACTAGGAGCATGAGATTCTGCCGAGGAGGAGGGCTTGTTGACCTGGAGCTCTCACGGCAACAAGCTCCGCCCACAAATGCATATTTCTCACAAATGCGCCGCAGTTTAAGAGGAAATAAACAGACTTAGAAAGTCTATAAATCCATAAAAAAAAAAAAATCAACTTTCCTTACAGACTCTATGCTGAGTGCAAACTGGGCAACATCTCTTCTCTCATAGCAGTCGACTCATCCTGGTACATCGACGGGAGAGTGGGGGCTTAGTCAAAGTATTAATGGTTATAATTCATTTGGTTGTGACAGCTGAGCCCACTGTAAGCATCCTGGCTCAGCTGGCGCACATCAAAGTGGCCAAGCCATTAATAATGCTATTAGTGACACCGGAGAAAGTCAAATATTCCTGATAGCCTTCTCAGGATGCTTCCTGCTGGGCTATATTCAGACACCTGCGGGGAGAGTGAAGTGTGCTTGTGAAAGCTGTTGCAGATGAGCCGTTTCAACAGAAAGTGTATCAGTTTGCATGTCGGCCGATGACAAAAACATCTGTTTCTGAGGGGCTTACGCATGAAAACAATATGTACTGTATTTAATGGTATAGGAGCGTCGTGAGGAACGCATAAGGTCACAATTTATTTCCACTCTCTGTGTGACTATGTCTTAAGTCATTGTTTTAAATTGGGTTTCATTCATTTAGAATATTGATCATTTATTCTTCGATATTCTAACAATTGTGTCTTTGTTTCATTTGCGTGTTTGGTAGATAAAAACGTCTTCTAGAGATTTTTACACCCTCCAAATTCACAATGTACTTTGTGCAGGAAGAGTATTTGTGAACATTTAACTTTGTGTGCTGCACTCTTGAGCAAAGTAAAGAGTTTGCTTCACATGCCGGTGATTCAAAATGCTAAAAAGAAGAAACAGGAGCTGGAGACAAAAAATGACTCAAAAGTGCATTTAAAACTGAAATGGGGCCACAACTTTGAAAAGTCAAAATCTTCACATAAATCTGACGTCCCAATTGCAAACTAAGGACGTATCAGAATTGCCGAGTCTTCGATTCCTATCTCCTCTGCAACTAAAAACACAACAAGGCACAAAAAACCTCCAAACAGCCACTCCCTCAAAGCTGCTTTTGCAAGCTGGCGCTCAGAGAAAGAATGCACAGTGTGATTTATGTCACAGCAGTGCATAAAACTGACATCTGCACTCGCCTGCACCGCTGGGTTCCCATGAGGTTAGCAAGAGTTACATAACTGAAGAAACTCTTCACCTTTCTTACCGAGGGTTAGGAAAATGGATCCAACTTGGTTTTGAGGAAAGCACAAAGACACGAGGGCGGTATCGGATGTCTGACTGCCGATACTCTGCGAGATAGCGAATAAAACCGTTCACCAAGAGGTCAAACCGTTTCCTGAACTGTAAGCTGAACCGGGGAGCATTGATTTGGCGACTTGTAGGTGAAGGGCCCATGTGAAGGTCGGGTTGAAAGTGGACCGACTAATACAGAAGCATCAGCAAAAATGCTGACTGCAGGATGATGCAGAGAGTCGCACACTAAAACTGCGAGTTTGAATTGAGATAAGAAACCCAGAAGGTGCAACACAAATATGGTGAACGTGTAGCCCGTCGTGCAGCCTCCCAGGTGGGCGAAAACGGATGTAAAGAAGGCGGGATGGGGGAGCAGCATGGCTTTACTCTGAGCTACTGCAAGGTCACCGTGGCGATGGGAAGAGGGGGAAGGGAACGAGCGAAGGGATGTAGAAGAGAGGGATGCGCGGCGATGTGAGCCAGGAGCGTTGCGAGGCTGCAGAATGGTCGAGAAACAGAGGGAGGGAGGGAGGGAGGAGAGCTGGAGGTGTGTAGAGCCCGGAAGCCCCAAGGGTGATTTATCGGCTCTGCTGGAAACTCTCTCAGTGAAAGTCTACATATGTGGCAGAAATCCGAGAAATAAGGGGGCTCGGAAAAAAACACATAGCATAATGTCAGAGACAGAAAAGTAGCAGAGCGCGTGTAAGTTTGAATCGGGCGAGTGCGTCCTGGTCGTGTGTGTGCGTGTCCAAGTGTGTGAGAGAGAGGGTTAGGAAAACAGTGAAATCTGAGTTACACATCAGGGGGAGAGAAGAAGAATCCCAGAGGTGGATATCTGCTTAGTTTCAAGGCAAACAGTCGACGCTGCAGGCGCACGGCTGCATGTTTGTAGAGGAACTGCGCCGTGCTGGAGCCCCGGTCGGTTTTGGTTAAAAATGCGCAAACCGAGTACGATCGGGTGGAGAATGTCTGTGAACAATAATGTTCTTGTCTTGCCTCAGATTCTGGAATTGGATCTATATCTGGACTTTAACTGGGACATTCGAACACAAGTCCCATTGTAGCTTTGTCTGTATGTTTTAGGATCAGATCTTCACGCCGGTCTCAAATGTTTTGCAACCTCAAACAGTTCTTTTTTTTTTTGCAGAAAAGACATGTATTCAGCGCTTCATTGTTCCTTGAGGAAGAAATGAATCCCTGCAGCATAATGGTGCCACTGCCATGTTTCACCATGAGGCGGGGGTGTGCAACGGAATGCATCTCCAGGAAAACACAACTTTCAAGCACTCTGTCCTCACTTGTTGTTCTTATGTTGCTTCTGTTACAACCTTAGATGAGGAAGATTGCTTTTGAGACTCCTTTTGTGATGGGTTGTGGGAAACCTCTGACCCACTAACAGGAAACAAAGATCCAACAAGTTCATTTAGCACTCCAGAGGGTCTCGAGGTCTGAGGTGTTCCTTTAACTCTGGCTGCTGAATCACTGGGAAGAAGCAGTCCCACTTCTGAGGTTGAGGCTTGACCATAGGAAGATCCACAGAGTATCGGTCATTGAGGTGAACTGAATCCATGAGTGGACTTACTGATGGAGGGAGGACAGATGAGACTTTGGGAGTTGTGAGAACAACCAGAGTACATTATAATACGCAAAAGTAGATTCAGTCGACTTTTGAGTATCACTTGTCCTTTTGATCATCTTAGTTGGAGTATTTGCACTCTGCACATTTTTAAATTAACTGAACTTACGTTAGCTCTATAAAGTGAAGCCTCGCCGTATCAGTGTGAGCCTCAAGAGCTGCTTGTGTTTCGAACGTTAGAAATGCGCAGTGGTTGCCCTTCCTCAGAGAGGAAGAAGGAAAGGAGGAAGTGAGAAAGAGGAGCAGCAGCTGCTTTTGTTCTCATGTTTCTCAGTGGGGGAAGTGAAGGTTAGCTTGTCTTCCTCCTCTCCATCTCTCTCTGTCTTTGTAACCTTTCAAACGTGTTAGACCATTGTTGATGCACAGCCATCACTTCCTACAGCCTTGTTCTCAGTTTTAGCAACATTATGCGTCTTATTTTAACATCCCCTCCACAGCCCTATGCGTCTTATCACTCTCACTTTCTTTTCATCTCTCCATCTATTTTTCTCCCTGCGGGGCGATTGGAGAATGATCCGACTGTATCTGTGGATTAGGCGTGGCCCTGGAGGTGTTTCTTCTCAGAGTTAATCTGCTCGGTACAGAGAAATCTGATGATACACTGTAACCCAATCATCCATACAAGTGGCTTTAACACCGAATGAGCATCATGTTGTCATTTGAAAATTCTCTGCTCTAAGCGATATCGCTTCTCACAGGAACAGCTCAGATGGAACGTCAGGCTGTTTTCACAGCTGAAAGTCTGTGAAAGTTCGACAGAATGGACACGTTTGGTACATTTTCACTAGGTGTGCCTCGCTCTCACATTGCACTGTGTCAAATTGTCTGAGTGCTTTGAAAAACCTGTTTCACCCCTTCACCTGCGGTGGCGCTGCACCAAGAACTGCTGAAGGAAACAGTGACACTGAGCGCAACTTCCTTCTCCACAAAACGTAACCAAAAATGTAGATTTTAGCCGTTGTAGGATTTCTCTTTTGTCGTTGACAAAAGACTACGGACAATTTCAAACCAACCAAGTAAAGTAAAATAAATAAATAACATTTCTGCCCACAAGCGCTAAACACAAAATGTTTGTTTTGGAGACGTCCGAACCGCTTCAGAGTTCACTTCCATTGAACTGAGATCTAGCTTTTTAGTTGGACCAGAGTTCGGTTCCAGAGAAACCGGTCACTCAACGGTACACAAATTACATCATCAAAGTTTGGACCACATATTAACGCCGACATTGAGGAACACGCAACCACTTTGGCTAAAACCGAACCAAACGTTAACCGGCTAGAGTGAGACTTGACGATGGAGGAGGAGCTTTTGTGTGCTAAGAAAGGCCCAACCTCAATTATGAATCTGTCTCAAGATTTGCAAACTAAAGTTTACAGAAACTCTCCATCTGCTTAGAAGTACTGGAAAACATTTTATGCAGAACTGGTAAAGAAACTTACACGTGTCCCTGCAGATTAGGGTGTCTGTATGTGACAAAATGCGAAAAGGCTCCAGATAATTTAGTCCCACAGCCGTGGATTGTGTCCACATACAGTTGGCAGCAGCCTCTTACGGCATGTGGTATTTTTCACCTACTTGTGCAACAGAGCGGTGTTGCAGTCTAATATTAATTTGATACATATCCACTAAAAATAAACACAAGCAGCACGTCTCTGTCCATACGGTGGAAGCTTGCCTCCTCGTTTTGTAACATCTTAAGGCCCAACGCCGCTTTCCAAGTTCCAGCGCATTAATATTCATCAGGATAGCTTTAATCTCTCGAAAGTGGGTTATTGGCAAGTGGTAGATGTTTCTCCTCTATCTTCTCTGCCTCGTTCCCCTGATTAACTCTGCTCCTGTGTCTCAGTGTGATTATAAAAAGAGGACGGGGGGGGGAGAAAAAAAATTGCATATTCATGTGAAAGACGGTGTGTGTTGGGGGGGAAAGAGTTGTATAAGAGATTTAAAGTGGGTGACAGCAAACAAGGGAGACAGAATAAAAGAGACAGCTCTGACGTCACGGGCGCTTTAACTAGGTCAGGCATGAAGTTGTGATGTCACTTACTCCGGAGCCATCCCACTGGGCCAATCATCTGCAGGGACACGCCCCTCTTTTGTTTCCCCCCCCCAGCCGCACCCCCAACCTCTGCGCTGGTTTCCAACAGCTGCGTAGAATCAGACATAGAGATGCACACACACACACACACACACACCGCATCTACACCGTCCTGCGGCTGTAAACATGGATACAGCCGGGGCTTCTGGGAGAACAGAAGAGGGGCTGATCCACAACGAAAGTTAAAAATGACACCAGCACCTCAACTGCGGATGCTTGTAGAGAGGATGGGGGGGGAAAAGATTCGATGCTTTTCTCTCCTGGTTATCATGAATGTATTCTTTTAAAACAGCACGTCTGCTTGCTTTTTAGTGGTTATTCAACATTTCTATACATCTGCTGGGCTGTGCAGATGCATTCAGCAGTACGCAGCTCCAGAGTGTCTTTGCCCCAAACAAAGTTGTGTTTGCTTAATGCCTCACTCGAATTCCTGCTACTCCCTGTAAACTTTGCAAATCAGCTCAGAGTTTTTTTGGGGGGTAGAATATTGTTCTACTTTTAGGACTGGGTTTAAAGCTGGTCTTTTTAACACCGTATTGACTGAATTTATATCCAATTTTACATTAACAAAAAACGTTATTGGTGTTTTTGCTGTCAATCAGCAGTTTTAAAAAAAATAGGCGTTATAACCAACCAAGATCAAGATCAAGACACGATTTAGAGTCCGCAAGAGCAGGAAATGTGTCTCAGCAATCATTAATCAGAAAGTATTAAAGTACAGTTTACAGAACAAGCAAAGTGCAAATGTAAGCAGATTTTTGACCAGACTGGAGAGAAAATGGGAAGAATTGATTTCTCAACAGTGGCCTAATGTGACCTTCACAATCTCTAGACCTCAACACCCTCTCTGAATGAAAACCTTTCCACATTTTTCTGTTTTGTGACATAATGTTTCCAAATACATTCGAACTCTATAGGATTTAAGAAAACCTTGTAACCCCTTGTCCAATCGGAACAACGTTCAACAAGTCTTTATGAGTTTGACTCTGAGAGAAAAATCTGCAATTCTTTTTTTTCCAGTCTTCATCCTTCTTCCTCCGCTTCATCTCAGACATCTCAGCTCGCTAAGCCTCACCAAAGAGGACGTCTGTGGCGCAGGGGGAGCTATTTCTGATGCTCTTTTGACTCCCAAGCATCAAACAAATCCACTTGGCCTTCATCAGGACGCAAAAGTGAAGCATTCAAGCCTCGATTTGTGTGGAAGAGAGTGGCTGCGTCGCAGGGAAGGAGAGATTTAAACAGAACTGCGAGCAGAAACCGACCGAAAGCTGTGCATGCTCTCACCTTATGTGTCAGCAGATTAAATTAGCAAGAAATTAGCAATCACATGACAACGTGAAGTGCAACAAACACCGCAGTCGATTGTGTCAAGTTCACATCGTCTCAAAGGTGATTTGGAGTCCCAGATATAGAGCCAAAAGTGATTTTGACACTCCAGCTTAGAAAATAAATTCCCCCAAAAAATCTTTTTATTTATTTTTTTGTCAATTTGAAATTATATGCAGCTACAAAAAAAAAGATTCAGACCTCCAAATTTCCGAAGCAGCACAGATGACGAAAGAGTAAAACAGAGAGGTACAGTGTTCTGCTGGAAAAAAAATAATCAAGTCCCAAAGTTTATTAAAAATTATCAAAGGATATTATGCAAACATGCTATTAAGGTCAGCAGACTAATAAAAGACACAGTTGTGTCTTTTAGATGGTGAGCACACAGGCATACCGAGTGTTTTATGGCAAGTTTCCAACTTACATGAAAGGCAACATTTATGATAGATTAATTGTGAGTAATAAATGAAAGATTCACAATTTATTGTAATTTTGTGAACATCCATCCATCTTCTATGTTCACCCTGAACAAGATGCCGACGTCTTGTCTCATCATGGTGCTGGCAATGGTCAATGAATTATAAATATCTCATGTTTGCATTTTTTTTTAAGGTGGTCGCATCACAAAATGTGTGTGAACAAGCTTATTCACTTGGGATTAAAATTTTATGTCTTATTTAATGAAATTGCGAAATTGTCGTTTTCAACATTATCAGAACACGGACAAAAATTTGCGCACATTTTTAATGGAAACGCAGCAATTGACACACATCTTTATTTCCATTGAATGGTAATCTTTTATAGAAAATAAATATGTGTTTATTTTTGTTAAAAACTGTCCCTCCTGTTGTTCAGCCCAAGTTAAAATAAGCTGATGTTAGCTAGTTTTTATTAGTCAGGCTAGCTGACTGGATAGCTAGCCTCCATTCAGCAGCCTAATAGACATGCAACCAGTCCTTTGGTAACTGAGGGATTGTGGCTCTTTTTTTTTTTTTTGTTATGCTTTATGGGGTACCAGAAATGCACAGATACCGTTCTATCTGGAACCTTTGGATGTAAAAAAAGAAAAATGCTACTAAATGCATTAAAACTTTGAACCCGTTGAAATTTATGTAACTAATGAATCAAAATTAACACGTTAAAGTCCCAGCCTTAGTTGTAACAATGTTTGATTGCATAAAAGCAGTTCAATGCTGGTTGTGAACCACTTAGTTAGCTTGTATAGCTTAGCTAGCTTGAATGGCTAACTCTAGCATATTTGGTAATGTGCATATTTTCCTTTGAAATAAATGAACAATAACAACAGCTTCCCTTCCTGTAATGATAATGATGGGGTTTGTTGATTTTCACACCTCGTTTTTCATGACCAGAAATGTTTAAAAGTAGCCACATTTGTAAGAAGGTCAAATTGTTGTAGCGTTTCTTCAGTGAGTCGGCCACCAAAGGGCAACATCAGGTTGGAGAGGGCCAATGCTGCTTCTGTCTTACCCTAAAAAAAAACTAAAAAAAACTACCTTTCTTCATTGGCCTTTCTCTGGCATCTAACTTCAAGAAGCTTACACCATAACAAGGCAGTTTTTAACTTTACTTTGGTCACAGAAAATGGCCAATGCCTGATCACAGTGCGTGAAGCTAAAAACAAACATTTTCCTAACACAGCAGAGGCCTTGTTTCAAATCACTCCTGAAATAATCAGTTGTGTTAGATTGCGGTGCCAGTACGCAGTGTCTGTGCTATTTGTTCTCTGGAGCTATTTACCACAAATTACAGCAATACTCACAGGTCTGGCAATCATCCATTGCTTTCAACTTCTTTCTTTTTGCCATAGATCCTTTTCCTGTCGGTTTTCTTGCTGCTGCTGTGTTTTGTTCACTTAAGTTTGAATTACACTGAAGTGTAGTATGTCTATCTGCCAGCGGAAAAGGAGACCAGATGGTGTGATTAACATTCTAGGGTAATAAGAGACGGCGGTGAGAAAAGAAAAGGGCCTCTGCATGTGCATACAACCGTCCAATCTGAAAATAACCACTTCGCAAGACAGCGCGCAGAACAGAACGACGTGTCCATCAAAGGAATTCGTCCCGACTATTCACGAAGCTGATAACTTACAAGAGTCGGCTCTTCTTTTTCTGATATAGTCCCTGAGGCAGGTCTGGCTCTGCATAAATGCAAGACACAAGTTTTAGAATTTGATACGATTCATCATAACTCTTACATTTTTACTTGGTCGTCTTTTTTTTGTCTTATTTTGTGATGCTGGCTTCCATACCCTGAGAACTCTAAGTATGTCCCAGTTTGAGTAAATGTGAAAAAAACACACATCAAAAGCGTCATTCGCCAAATGCAACTATTCTCTGGCAATGACGGAGAACACAACATTTACTAACAGACTCAGTGCTTTGCACATGAAGGCGTGGCCTCAGTTGGTAATTAAATTTGAATGCTGTTAATTGCTCCGGATAACTGTGTCGCATGTAGGTAAAAGGTCAAAGGGAGTCACTCAATCAAAGAGTGACCTTCTGAAATGACTCGATTAAAGGGAGAACACACCCACCTCAGGGCTGTGGGAAAGTATTTCCCTCCTCACACATTTTGTTTTTGATTTACTGTCAAAAAAGCAACCTAGTTCAATACAAAAAAAAAATTTCTTTCTAACAAGGCCGTTCAATTTTAAGGGAACACATTGTCGAAACCGACCTGCCCGTATGAATAAGTAATTGTGCCCTAAGCCTAAAAACTGGTTGTGTCACTCTTTGCAGCAACAAATACCCTGGAGCGCATCCAGTCATTTTGGTTGAACCTCGTGGAAGACATTTGTGTCACTTTCCTTCCTATAATTTGTTTCCTTTTGCAACATTGGAGGAGTATGAACTGTCACCATCCACGAGATTTCGTTTTATTTGTCACATATGGTGTTCCGTACTCAATTCAGGCTTAAGTTTCAATATGTTAACATTTGTTGTTTTCTCACCATTTTCCCCTCATTTCTCCTTTTCCTAATCATAATCCTTTCACAGCTGCAGTGCATTCATTTAATTTGGTAAACTGATGTTTTCATAATCACCTCCTCAGCGGCAGCTAACGTCTGTCCGATTAGGGCACTCCGGTCAGGACCTTTATTTTTCTTTTTAATAAATTACTACAGGAAGAAGAAACAGATCAAATGTGTTTTGTTTTTTCATTAAGTGGCAAAATTGAGACATGGAAGGAGAGTAAAATTGGGGATGACTCATGTCTCACAGTAACAAGGCATCCGGTACTTGCAGACAGTTTAATTTGAACACTACGCATCTGAGCGATCAAAGGCCACTGTGTTGCGGATTATTCATTTATATTTTTTTCTCAAAGACATCAAAGAGTTATCAGTAATGAAACTTGTCTGTGAATCAGAAAAGAACCTGCTAGATTGTTGAAATTCGGACGATGAAGGTGACCGTCGTCCTCCGAATTTCAACACAGGATCAGCATCCAGCCAGTTTACAAGTAAGGAATCTTGTGAGCAAAAACTGTGAAAATGTATATTTTAGAAAGTTGAATGCACATTCAAATGCTGGAAGAAACAACGCAAAGACAAACAGTCTTACCAGTGTTGTTTGTTACGCAAACAGAACCGGCATTGTAATTACTCCTTGCCATGTACACAGTAATGCTCTGCAGGCCTGCCTGGTCTTTTAAGCATGTGTGTTGCCTTTGATGAGCTCTCAGTTTGAACAGTGTGTGTGAACTGGTTCGTGGGAGTGGAGGTCACAGTGTTCTGTTATACTGTAAGAAAAATGTCAGGAAAAAACCCCCCAGAAAGAATCCTGATAGAAAATCACCAGGATGTTTTCCGTCAACTGTAACACGTATTTTTATCATGATTTCAGTTTTTCATGTTTCATTTATTCACATTTCTGTTAATCCAAAACTGGATTTATTTGTGTTTTTGGAAGTTTGGGTTTTATTTATTTTTTTGACATTTTAACAATAGAGTAAAATCTTTCTCCAATCTGTAGACAGCTGAGCTTTTGTTGAAACTGAACAGGTGACGGATTCTTTTCCCCTGTACTGGAGTTGTTTATTTGGTGAAAAACTTGGACTTAGCTAAGGTTGCCCTTGGTTCACTTATGCTAAAATCTCATTTAACAGCGCCATGCTGAGTTATAACACGCAGACCTTTGTAGATATTCTTGTGGAGTGTTGTGTGCGAACACTTCTCTGCTTGCAGAGCTAATTTAGCACCAAGATGCAACGTCCAGCTCACTTTTCCATGTCGCTCAGCAGCCCAAAACAAGCAGCGGAAACCAAACTATTTTCACACCGATTGTTCTCCATTACTCATTCATTTCATCATCCATAAAACTCTTTGGTTATGTATTACGGTAAATTAAGAAGCCATAATTCATTGTGGTTTATGAGTGAAGGTGCTTAGAATCTTGCTGCATCAGAGTGGTTGGTTCGATAGTAAGCCTGGAGCAGGACTCATTAAAATTTCAGGGTGTTCAGATCAAACATCGGTCAAGACAAGATGGACGTGAAGTCTGAATTATTGCATTTTACTTATAGGGATCGCAGCCTGTTGGAAAGTGAAATAAGCCTTTAAGGTTTTCAGATGCAGGACTGGAAATGGAAGTCAAGAGATCCAAAAGTTAAGACTAGGAGGTTTGGACTAAACCGGCGGTTTTCAAAGTGTGAGGCGCGCCTCCCCGGGGGGGCGCCAGAGCACTTTAGGGGAGGCGCGGTGCGAGGGAAAAAAATAAACCGGAAAAGCTATCTGCTTGCTGTCTACTGATGTGAGAGAAACGTCTTTTACGCACACGATCAACTCTGTGGATTTAGGAAAAGTTGGTACTGTGGGGTGCGCATGTGGAGCGGGGATCAGTGGAAAAGTTTCCCCCCTTAGAGGATGTTTTGGCCAGTGATGTCAGTAACGTTACTGACGTCGGACCACTTTTTTCCATAACGAGTAATCTAACGCGTTGCTATTTCAAATCCAGTAGTCAGACTACAGTTACTTATCAAAATCATTTTTGCGTTACTGCGTTACTATCTTCTTTTGTTATTTAATCGTATTTCCTCGACGCGTCTTGTCGAGTGACCGACGTCTCTATGCGACAGAAATGTAAACAATGGAGGGAGATGCGCATTTTGTTGGTGGAAAAACTGGAACTATTTTGAGTTTCTGTCGACAAGTCCGATTATTATAAGCGGCGTTGGGCTTCATTTTTTTAAAGTCGCTTGCAAATTTAATGAGCGGCGGGTTGCGCCTTTTTGGGCTCGTTTTTGAACGTGAAGTTAATCATTTGGGCTTGGAAATAAGCAGAGACTCACAATAAATCCCAGAATTTGTCCGTCATTAAGGTAGTTTTAGTCAGTCTCTCCCTGTTCATCATTTCCTGGATGATCCGTCCCGCTGTGTCTTTGTTAATGTCAAGTTAATTTATTACCTCTGAATGACGTCGAGCTTCGCGTTGCGCTCCAGAAAACTGCAAACATCGAGACCAATATGAACAGCGCAATAAACGTGAAAACAGCCACGAATAAACGTGTCCGTAGTTGGCAATAGTTATAATGGCAAGTTAGCACCGTTATAATTATTAATATTACGGTAAGTGTCGCAGCCATCGGAGCTGTGGAGCTGCAGGAGGAGCTCTGTGCGCTGCGACATCAAACTCAGGGGCGTAACAGCAGAATCTGGAGGCTTGGGGGAGGGGAGCTTTAAAATTCTTCTTAGAGTTTTCCAGACAACAGTGGACCACACAAATTACTCATGTTTTTTATTTTTTGTACAATCTCCTCTTCAGTTCAACCTTATCAGTGGAGACACATTGTTGATGTTACCATTATAAAATAACTTACAATTAAGTATTAGCAAAGCTCAATGTGATTTTCACAGGAGGCAGAGCGTTGTTAGCAGCTGCTGAAAGTAACTAAAAAGTTACTTAATCCTGCAGTTAGTTACTTTCCTGCAGTTAGTTACTACTTGACTTGGAAAGTAACTTAGTTACTTTCCAAGTCAAGTAGTCAGTAATATAACTAAGTTACTTTTTCAAGGAGTAATCAGTAGTCCGATTAAAGTTACTTTTTCAAAGTAACTATGACATCACTGGTTTTGGCCAGAGCGGGGCTGAAGGTGGAGTTTTTACAACTCCGCCCCCCTCCACGGGGGGGGGGGGGGGGGGGGGGGGGGGTGGGGGGAGGCGCAGCAGGCCTTAAGCTCCTTGAAGGGGGGCTCACCCTTTCATACTTTGAAAACCCCTGGACTAAACAATTTGACAACAGCAATAAGTAAGGCTTTGACCGAACTAATCCAGGTACCTTTGCAGGTCTAGAATTTCATGGTGTTAAGTCAAAAACCTCAAACTCAAACATGGCCGACCTGGAAAAAACTGCTTGTCGCTTATATACTGGATTTTCAAATGAATCCGTTGCACACTTAATACGGTGCACTGTGTTTTGTGAACGTGTTGTGACCATGTTGAGTTAGCTTGCATTGCTAAGAGAAATTAGCTTAGTGGTTTTCCAAAAAAGACACGTTTTTCTATTTTTTTTATTTGCAAAAAAATTATTGCTTCAATAATTCAGCTTTTCCAATACATATCGAAGGTTTTGTAGGGTAAGATAACTCCTGCCTTGTACTGGAGCTAAAGGGCCATTTTTTATGAACGTTTTGAATCACATCTATTTGTAATTCAGTTTTCACAGATTCACTCGAACCAACAAAAGCATAAGAACCTACGTGTCCATCAAAACACACCGGACAATCGGACATCACCTACACATTTTAATATCGTGAGGTTTTCTTTTTTTTTTTTTTCTCTCTTTATCTCCCTGAATTCCTCTGAAAAATCAATGGGTGCTGATAAGGAATGTCTGCAGACACCATTCATTCGACGAGTGCAGTAAAACAACACTCTTCTGTTGTAGCTATACATCTTACCTTGGACTATCCTTGGCTGCATGAATGCTGTGCCAGTTCTTTACGTCCGTACACCGTTTTAAGAGTTTAATAATTCAAAAAGCAACCTGTTTGAGACAGACAAACAAAACTAAAGCTGTCGGCTAAACCGAGTCTGGAGCATCCACGACACCTTTTATGTGCGCTTATGTCAGAAAAGCAGAGCAGGGTAGTCTCAAAAACAAACATCTTTTGCTTAGTAAATGAAAAAAATACCACATGCTTGACAGCGTGTTGAAACAATTTGCATTTACTAACACAAATTTGCACCAAATCAGCTTCTTTAAACAAAGACCCTCAATGCTTTCTCTGAAAGAACCTAATTATATCAACACTTACACGTCAACATACACCAGTAAGCTTGTTTTGGATACATTTTCACCTCCTGTCACCATCAAGCAGATGTTAACTGCTTCACAGTGGAGAGTCTTACGTCACCCGGAAGCCCCTTAATCCACCCGGGCCGACCCAGCTGTGAGGCCGAGATAAGCAGTGACCACTGATATGTGATTGCACAAATTACAGCAGCCGTGCAGATCGCCGCCTTGCTCTCGCCAACGAAAGCCCAGGCAAACAAAAAGAGCTGCTTTTTTTGCACGTTAACCAGTAAAAACGCCTTCCCCTCCTCGCCTCTGAAACAGAGATGTGTAGTGTGAGCAAGGGACAGAAAAGGCTGTATGGGCTGAATTCACAGCAGCATGTTTAAACGTGTTGCTGTGCGTCAGTTTGTTTCTGCTGGAGTATTTGGCGCTCCGCAGTTTGACAGCAAGCACAGGCTGGAGGATCATTATATAAGGCTGCTGCGGGGAGATTTAAAACGGCCAATAAAAAATTATAAAATCGGCTTGGCAGAAGCAACACGTCAGGTTTTCTACTCCAAGCTGAAATGGTTTAAAAAACTTTTTTTAATTTTTTTTTTATAGAACGATAAAACACAGAGTAAGGAATTTCATAAGAAGATCTTCTATTCACACAATCAGCACTGTTTGCCATCAATCCTCACCGGACTATTACATCATGATTTCCTGCCAACACTTGTAGGAAACAACGTGGTCAGCTAATGGCAAGCAAGACAAATATGATTCGAAGCGTGTCACTTTGGGGCGGAGGGGGAGGAAACTGTGACCCCTACTTACGTAACCCTCAGAGCCAATGAGTGATGCTCTTGTTTTTCAGCAGCTCTGGCTCCTGGATCTGGTCCGTGGCGAAACGCAGGCAGGCGGACTCGGCCGGGGATTACACGTGTCATGTTTATGTTTCCCGTCTTTCTCCTGCGTGAAAGAACTTCACTGCTGGGTTTTATATGGAAAACAGATTCACGGGTGTTCACTGCGTCGCGGTTGCATAACTAAAGGTTTCATGAGGAGCTGAAGTTGTGGGATCAGAATAGACGTTCTGGGCCAGCTGCTTCTGATTGCCACTCCGCGTTTTTATATGGCTTCTTGTGTTGTTGTTTTGTTTGCCTTTCCATTTGTACTTTTAAGATTAACTTTCTCGAAAGTCAAACCATGGACTGGGTCTACACAGGACAATGAGGACTTGCCTTTTTTTTTTGTAATATTCCCTCCCTGTTCAAATAATTCACTTTTTCAAATTGGAATGTAAAGGAAGACCAGATTCAAAGTGTAACTTTTTTACAAATTTTTTTGTCTTTACTGAACCTTTAAGGAGAAAAACTTATTGTCACAAAGTTATTAATCAACGGTCCTTAAGAACCGAAGAGGAAAACAGGCCACCGATGGAAACCAGCTTGCTGACAGAGATAATCAGAGGCTCTGGCCCAGTAGAGATCATGTCAGACCAATCAGGTTGGCTCCGTCCCGAGGGGCCCGTATGCTCACCATATCAGTCAGTTAATATGGTAAACAAAGAGCCTGAAGGGAACGTGGAGCTTTTCTTATTTCATTTAATAGAATCTTCTTACGGTTGACACCCATAAAATTACTTCAATATATAGATAGTGGTATCGGGCTGCACAGTGGAGCAGTTGGTAGAGCTGTTGCCTTGCAGCAAGAAGGTCCTGGGTTCGATTCCCGGCCCGGGGTCTTTCTGCATGGAGTTTGCATGTTCTCCCTGTGCATGTGTGGGTTCTCTCCGGGTTCTCAGGCTTCCTCCCACAGTCCAAAAACATGACTGTCAGGTTAATTGGTTTCTCTAAATTCTCCCTAGGTGTGAGTGTGTGTGTGAATGATTGTTTGTCTCTGTGTTATCCTGCGACAGACTGGCGACCTGTCCAGGGTGAACCCCGCCTCTCGCCCGGAACGTAGCTGGAGAGGAACCAGCAACCCTCCTGACCCCATTAGGGACAAAGGGTGTTAGAAAATGGATGGATGGATAATGGTACACTAAATATACACTGCTTTACGATTTCTCTATAAATCCATAAAACTCGAATTGAAAATGTTTAGCCACCTCCAAGTATGAATCTACGCATGTAAAAACATTTTAGTGGCAAAATATTGAAAAACTATAATGGTGTTTGTTAGAAGAAAAAATATGAAGTTAAAAGTTCTGTTGAGACAAGGAATGGTATCGGTAGAGTCCGACTCATCTTGACCCAGTTCTACTGGACAAACAGAGCGACGTTCTGGCACGTTCTAGTAAAGATGCCCAGCATAATATTCCACACTGCATAAAAGTGGATAAAAACCCCCAAAACAAAACAATGCATTTTATCATATTTTAAAGCTGGGACAAAAATATCCACAGTACTGTAACTGAGTCCTCTGTCTTTATTTCAATGTGAGTTTCAGATGAAGAACACTTGTTACAAACCCTGGATTTATTAGCTCTGGCTTTGCCAGCCGTGCATGCCAGAACTGATCTGATACCTGGAAATTGGCTGCGCAGCACGCAGTCGCACAAAAACACAGGCACTCGGGAACAGGTATTTGAACTCTGCTGATTTAAAAACACCTCGTTCTTACATCCCGGCTTTTAAGAAGCTCTGCAAACATGTTCATGGATGTGAAACTGGACCTTGATTTTTATGTCACGTTTTTGGTTGCGTGTTTTGCTTGGACAGCCAAACCTGAGCATGTTGGCTGTATTTTTAAATGTTCGCCACTTGTGTGCTAATTTTAGGAAAGCAAAGTGGTTAATTTTAAATTGTTTTAGACCTCTTTAAACGCCTTACCAGAATTTCAAGCTGCTGGTCTTTTTTTTGTTTTTCTGTCTAGGCTTCATTTTGCTCTTCTTGTTTTCCCACGGTGCTGCTCACTCTCAGACAGGGCCAAATCAAACTAAATGCTTTAGGGGTAAAATGGGCAAACCTTGATCAAAATATTGAGTAATTATGTTCTGTGGGATTTTAGTCTGTTAAATTGGAATATATGTGGGGGTGTTTTAATTTATTCCTCACCAGTTATTACGTTTTTCATTTTATAAAATACAAAAAAAAAAAATTGCTAAGGTAATTGGTCTTCATTGTTATGTGATATTACCTGGAACCCAATTGTTCAAGTTGATTTTAAATATCCACATGCCCAAATGTTACAAAAGCATTTTTTTGCTGTTGTATATTAACAAAGCTTATACAATGTATATTCACAAAATCAAAATTCTGATAATATGACTGAAATACATTTCAGTACAATTTCGTACTGTTTCATGTCATTTTTGCGGATTAGTATGTACTTATCTCTTATTCTTAATGTTTTGATGGGGACATCTGCGGTGATATTGACACTATAGGGAGGCAGAAAATCAGCCACTCGCGACACATTACAGAGAAAATGGGCTCGAAATCGAAGCTCCTGGTTCCATTTCCCTCATTCTCCCCGAATCTTCAGCTCCAGGTGCGTTTGTTTACCTGCCTGCTCGGCCCCAGGCGGGAGCGCTCGCGCGCTGGGGGGACTCTGCTCCGCGAGCTCCACAAGGACGGGCTGTACCACCGCAATGATGAAGAGGAGGGGGAGAGTCAGCGAGTGAAAGTAGGCTTTTTCTGGCGATATTAGCTAAACAGTAACTCTAGTCCCCGGACTTAAACCATAACACCTACAAAGTAGGATTTCTAATGTTTATAAAGAAGAATAATAGACTTAGAGGGGTTTTAGTCGTCAGCTGTTCTGTTTCTAAGTTTTTTTCTCCCCCCTTTCCAAACTCCGAGGCTCCATCTTGCCTTTTGATTGACCGCAACATATATGTTTTTTTTCTGGGTGCGGAATTTTTCCCCCTGCTGGAAAGAAATAAAGCAACAGTGGAAGGTTGGGAAAGAAAAAGGCACGGCGGAAAATAAAAACAGCGGTGAAGGAGAAAGTATCATAACAGGAGCTTCGCGGGAAAAGTGGGGGGACAGGTTGGAAAAAGAGCAAGAAGAAACTGAGCAAGTGGGGAAGGAGACTTGCCTTATACCTTTTGGAGTCCGTTCATTTTCTTGACAGCGAGCTTCAAATTAAAAGGTACGCCTCTGCTTGTTTTTCTCTTCCGCGTGCACCAAATTGTTGAGAAATTATTCTGAAAGTCTTTGTTTGTTTTGTTGCTGCTCTCACATTAAATTCTGTTATAATAGTAAACAATTTAAACGTTGACTGCTTAGCTGGAATGTATTCAAATCATACCGCTGTAAGTTTTTAATATCTGCTCGCACAAGAAATTGTGTTTTTAATTAACGCGAGAGCTCGTGGCAGCGTGTGTTATTGATGCGCACATGTGGCACAGCCAGTGGGCTCTTTGTTGCTCCAGCCTCTTGCTACAGTAAGGGACCGCGGCATGGCAGGATATAGGCCCATATTGACATTTTCATACCGCACGAACTTATGTGACATATGGAGTCGTCCCCCTCACCCCCTCCTCTGCTCTCCTTCCTCCATTTCTTTACTGCCTTTCAGCCGCATCCATGCTTGTCTTTGTGCAGTTAAACAGTCCACTCCACAGGCCTGCAGCTCGAGGCTGTTTCATGGTTCAGTGCTTTTTATTTACGCGACTGCGAGGTTGCATTTTTTTCATCTTCTTCTTCTTCTTTTCCTCCCAAATGCGAAGTGCTGGGAGGGAGCCGCCACATTGCCAAATATGTGTCAATGTCAAATGGAGGTGTGTCCCCTAAGTGTGGCTTTAGTGGCCCCCGTGTTGGCTCGGATATAAGCACAAGAGAGAAGACTGACATAAAATGTCACAATAAAGGTCCATTTCACGAGGAAACCCGCGGATATCTTTTAGATATAGCCTATTCTGGGGGGCTGTTTTGATTCGGTTTGTCGTGCAACCTAGGGGCGCTCACACACACTCACTCACACAGAAGCTCGCGCGCATCTCCTGTGAGTCATACCGCATTTGGGCGCTCGCGCTGCTTGAGCGAAGTGGAGAGCCCCTGCTGACAGCGTGCACGCGCACACTCAAATAGCCTCTTCGAAAGTAAGATTTGTGTTTCTTGTTTGTTTTTAATTTAATTGATGGGAGATTTAAAAAAAAATAAAATAAAAATACGGGCGTACGAGGACACAGGAAGCGCACCTGTACCTGCACGCGCTGTGACAGAACTGATGGATGGGCGGCGACGCAAACAGCCACGTTCAGGAGAAAATGCCGCTGATTTTTTTTTTTTTTTTTTTTTTTTTTTTGCTGGGGTATATATGGTGTATATTCAGCACTTAAATGTCCATGTTTATAACAAACATCAGAATGAATGACTACCAGGAAGTTACTTTCTAAAATCAAATGCAAATGAGACGATTTAAAGGGTTAGTTAGCAAATTTTCATATAGGTGTTTCACTTCTTGCTCCATACCGCTTTTTACAAATCTCATTTTCCACCTTTTGAGCTGTAGCCTCCTCTCTACATTTTGCCATTCAGACTGGGACGTTAGAGAATCCCAATTGAAAGCAGCATTGTTTTTGATAAGGTCTGACCTATGCCTGCCTGCAAATGCACTCACAAATGTCATTTTTGAGAGGCTTTTACTTTTATGTGTTACAGTCAGGCATGGAAACTAGCACCTGCTACGGGCCAGATGTGGCTGAATTTACAAAGTGGCTAGTAAATTTGATCAGCCGCCAAGCTGAAATGGTGGGTGTGTAATTTGAACATTTTGCGAGTATGTAACTATAACTGATGGTTATAGTAAAATATTTGAAACACAGCCATGAGAAACTGTTAGATGGTTCCACCCAGACAGAAGTAAAACAGTTGATCTCCATTGTCACAGAAAACCAGAAGAACATTGGGCTGGTGACGATGAAGTGCCGCCTAACTCTGAGAATTCAAAGCTAATTACAGAGTTCATTGCAACTCTTGCCACAAAGGGTTTGCAATCATTGGAAATCAGTGGGAAGTTGTTTGTTTTTGCTCTATGGAGAGTTCCTTGGACGTACTATACCACCTCAAAGATATTTCACTGAACCTGCTACAACAACACCGAAACAAAGTGACGGGATCACGAGCAGGTTTGCTAGCTCTAACTTTTGATGCAGAGCCCGGTTTTAATCGGCAGGTCATTGTGATTTACCAGTACTTTGATACCAGGGTTTGGCTCCTATCCAAGTCACAATTGCAACATTTTCAACATGAGTTGAATTCTAAATAAGTGGCAATTGTTTTTTTTTGTTTGTTTTTTTAAATGTAGTTTTTCATTTTAAACCCTACAAGCTATCCTCTCATATTCCCCATCTCTATGTGCTTCAGTTAACATTATATTGTGATTCATCTTCTCTTGTGCTTGTGTGCTGATTGCATTAGTGGAAAGACATGACTGCACACTTCAAAGGATTTCTGCTCTTCTAATCTGCTACAAAGCATGGTTTATTTATTTAGGTCACGGTAACAAATGGTTCTGCAACGCTTCCTTTGTGTTTGTATGATTATTGAACGGATGCTGGGCTGTAGAAGAGGCTCTTCCTCACCATTAAGGGTATTTCATTTTGAAAAATGATGACATTGATAGATGTCACCATGACTCTCCAGACTGGAGGATTACTAATTAGTTTCAACTTGCTGCGTTTCATCGATAGACCCAACAGTAACAATCAACCTTGGTAGTCTCATGATGCCGGTTATCAACTCATAAAATTCACCAAGGTTTTCAAAACCTGTATCTGTTCATGTAAAACATGAACAATGAATGGCTTTTGATAAACGTCTTACAGAAACACCCACCTTAAGAATCACTCAAGTCATTAATAATGAGCTGTTTAGTTGCTGCAAGATTTAATCCAGGCTTCGAAAATATAAATTGATCATATTTCTGAAGTTAGTCAGGTGAAATATTTTAGACAAGTTCCAGTTACGTTCCGCCGCATCTACTATAAACGTACATAAATACATAAGTGAAAGCTAGCTCAGTCTGTAACCATGGTGATTAAAGTACCCTGCCACACGTGAATTACATCTGTAAATGTCAGAGCTGCAATGATATGTTCGCTTCAGAATAGGAGAAAAACTATTTTCCTTTTGAAAACAAATCAAGCTCTTTATTTTATTTTTTGGGGAAAAAAATAAGTAATTCTCCTTTTTTTTGTTTTTGTTTTCAAAAATAGCATAAAGGTTTATGTTTTAATAATCAGATATCAGTATAAAAAACCCAGTCTCGTGATTTAACTGTTGCATATATTTAATGAAAATACATTAAATACATTAAATAAAATACACAAACCAAGTCTAGTTTAACTCTTTTGACATAATTTACAACAAACCTCATTTCAAAGCAGTTATACATCACAAATGGCCCCAAATCTACTAAGATTGATCTAATGCCAAAAAACCCCCAACTAAAACTGGCTTATATGTGATTATTCTTTGTATCCATTCAAATAATTTGATTAAAAAAATACTTTATTTATACCAAACAAAGTAATAACCCTTGTTGTATCTCACATCATCCCATATTATACAAGAGTTGTTATGAATGGTGATGCTGTGGGCAGGAATGGAGTCTGACAGACTTGATTTGACTGTCGCTTTTTCAGCACCGATGTGGGTTCTGAGAAAAGAAGCAATCTGAAGAACTATAAAGGCAATCTTATTTTTAAAAAAATGTTTGACAGTTCTAGTTGAGTACATGAATGATTTATAAGTCGGGTATTTCAGTTACAATGAAAAAAAACATGCATTTTCAAAAACGGTACCAATTCCCCATCTGTTTAAACAACATACGAGACAAATCCTGCGAAGTGAAACGTTGACCAATCACCCGCCATCAGACCAAGGAGGCTTGCTACCAGTGTTTCAACGTTCAGTGAGCTGCACTGTTGACGTATCTCGCCGTTGATTTCCTACTTTTCTTCTTGAGCCGAGTCATACACATCTGTCGGAGCCAAAAATAAACTCCGGAGCTGAAACACTTGCCCTTTGCTCTGATGCAGCGTCTCTGAGTGTGTGCGGTCCGGGTCCATCAGTCATCCGAGGAGATAGAACTCGCTGACATCGTTGTCGGGTGGTAGGAAGGTTGCACGCATTTATGAACCCGCTGAGAAGGCGGTGAAGTAACAGGCAAAAGCGGAAACATTTTGTCGGGCGCTAAAAGACGGTGACTGTAATTGTTAACCCCAATCAGCCATGTTCTATCGCCGCCACGCTATTGAACTCGGTGGCGGCTATTGAACAAACCTGACCTCATTATTGATTGTTGTGACATCATTGGACTTTCCCAATGTCCATTTTGCACTCAGATGGCAACCGTTGCACTCAGAGCAGACGGGAAATATTCCAGATAAATATTTGCTTTGTTTGGCAAAGAGCAAACGTACTTCCTCAGGTAGTCTTGAAAACCAGAGCAAATGCAGACGGACACTTTGTCTTTTTACTCGACCAATATTAACACTTACTCTCACAGTATTTGCTGATCTGTCAGTGTTGTCTCCAGGGAAGCTTGATCTGTTAGCTGAGTAATGGCTCTACAGAAGCACAAGGCTGTCAGTTCGGACACTGAATACTAAAGTGAGTTATACTGGGAAATTTATATGTAAAAAAAATAAAGCATCAACAGTTTCATTTTGAATCAGAGTTACTGATCCAGAGATTTTTGTTGAGTTTCCAATCTCTGCTTTTGTAACATTCTGACAGGTTAAAAATATTTTTTACATTGTTTTCCAGTGGACCTGTACAGGTGGAGAAAAGTTTGGAAATGTCACAATCCTGTGGGTTTGTGTTTTCATTTGTCTTTTGATCATTTCATGGTGTATTTCTGTTAGTTCTTTCCATATTCAGTTGTCATTTTAACATGAAGATTTTAAGGATTTTGCAATACTCGTTCATTCCTTTGTGTTAAGGTTCTTATTTATTTTTGTAGTCTGTCCTTTTGGTATTTAAGGAGATGAAATGAAAACCTCAGAAGACACTGACCGCAACTTCCTTCCTCACAACATGTAAACAAAAATGGAGTGGCGTGTCGGATTTTAGCGGCCGCATGATTTCTAGTTGTTGTCTTTGGTTAAAGACCACAAACCATTTCTCCCGCTAGCTCTAGATGCAAGTGTTTGTTTTGGTTGTATTTGCCCACAATGCCCTGCTCTATAGTCAGCTTCCTGTGTGTGAACAGATCTCCAGTTTGCTTGCTTTGAACATATGCATTCAAAACTTTTGTGTTAATTACTCTCCTTCCCTCACTTTCTCCTTGCCACAGCTGCAACTGATTGGGTCTGATTAGCCCATCTGGTTCTTCATTTCCCTCCCCTTCCTCAGTTCTCTGGTTTTCTTTGTTCATTGTTGGATTCTTCTGTTACATTCTCTCTTTCAGTTTCATCAGTTCAATGCCTTCTACCCTTTGGAGCCTTTTTGCCTCTGGTCCTGCCTGCATTTGGGTCCAACTAGTGATGGTGAGATGAAGCCTCATGAGGCATTGTACCACTTGAGCCAAATGGTTCGAGAAAGGGTTCATTTCTTGAGGCTTCATGTGCACACGACACCACCTACTGGCCAGGTGTACAATCACAGCCCGCTGTATCTTAACACATGTGATGCATTGAATTTTTGTCTATAATGGCTCTTGGGAATGACTTCACAAAAGGTGTAGGACGAAATCATTTGTCCACATAAATTATGTATACACATATGTGTATAATAAAATATTGTTTGAATGTATTCTCTGTGTGTAATTATTCCCAAAATAGTAGTGTCATGTGATATGGCATGTTGTGTAATAATGTTTTTCTGTGACTCTAGAAAAATGGCATGAGCTTAATAAGGCAGAGGACAGTGAAAGTGCTTGTGGAAGTAGGGAGGGGGTAGTGAATAGGCTAATGCTTGTGTAACTTGGATGATTTCATTCATTTTTATTAAGAAACAACAATTTCTCCACAGTTTTTGGTTTCAAACGATTTCTCTTTTTTGACACTACTTCTCCAGCCTTTGAAAAGACACGCTCACATGGCACAGATAATGCCGGGGTGCATAAATAAATAAGTGCAAGTTTGTACAGATTGGGGTACAGTGACTGATTAGCCCAGTATTCCAGGGGTTTCTCCAGCCTGCTTATGTTTGCCTCTGACAGGTAGCGCTGGACCTAGGTAGGCATCCATGTTGATGGATGTCCACATATCTGATGTAAGGCTAACAGTAGCCACCTTCTCTACTTTAGCCTTAGCGTGCTCCTTAGCAGACTCATATTTGGCCTCCACCATGGCCTTCAGAGCCTAAAGGAAGAAACATATATATATATATATATATTGCTGAATTGTGACACATACAATAATGTAGTCATTCGTTTCATGTATGGACCCACACATACCTGCCTTTTAGGGAGAACATAATAGACACAAATGTCCTGAATCCAACGTCATCCACAATAGTGAAAGGCTGGGTATCCTTCACTATCATGGAGACTAGAGCTTCATCCAGCTCTTGTTTTCTGGTGGCGGGTTAAAAAGGAATAAATACAGTGTCTGTTACCTGTCTTTATTTGCACAACAAGCAAACATCAGCATGCAAAAAACTGTGATAGTGTGTTTGCAATATAGTAATGAAATACCTTGGCTGGGTGAAGCTCCAGTTTCCTCCCTATTCTCATGCAAGGCACGGTAGTGTCTTAACATGGATGAGGTGTTATTATTGTACCCCAACTCCTTGGTGCACAATAAACACTTCACCTTTACAGAAAATAAGAAACAGTGAAAAATACAGTTCCTCATAAGCAAACCTAATACATCTGCAAATGTTCAGTTCACCTTACCTCTCGCTGGCTCCATCCTACTCCTATCCTGTCCTCGCGCTCCTAAATCTCCTATCTATCTATCTCTCTCCTAAACTCTCCAAACACCAAACTAACTGTCTCAAACTAAATAACCACTATCCAAACTCTGCTATCCAAACTATCAAAACTCTATCCACTCTCTCAACTGACCATAACTCGCCTACAACAACCCACATTTTGAATGGAGCCTGTGGGGTTTATAAAGCTGTCAAACCGCGCGACAAAATCTGAGCCACTTCCCGAAGCAGTCACGTGGTACAGCCGGGCAGCGAGGCCTCGGACGTCATCGTTTTCGGCTCCTCCCCTAAATGAAGCAAGCCTCGATACGCGCTTTACGGAAACGCCCCCTCCATTACTCGACACACGCCTCGAAGCCTCGGCTCATCACGTAACATCACTAGGTCCAACTACAAACCAAACCATGGCAGGAAATAAACTACCATATCTCAAAAACCTGGACTTTAAACAGGGCTGTGCACTTTTAGGAGCTACAATATGTCAGGAATTAGCAGGGTGGCAAGAATTAGCATTTTCAGCTGTAAACATCTGTGTACTGGCTGGGTAACCTGCAGCTAACATCTCTGCATCCACCCTTCCTGTTATCAGCTGAGCTCTTACTCTCTGTTTACATTGAAACCTGACTGGATTACCGATGTGGCGTACTGAAAATCATGAACTTTTGAGTTTTCTGCCTTCAGTAACAACTTCCACTCTGAAGATAGTTGTTGATCAAGCAACCTGGTGGCACTTAAGGAAGATACACATCATTAAGTCAATTCCCAGGTAACCTAATAGTGTAACTCTAAATTTGAACTGTTGGCAACAATGTGTTTAGCTAACCACAAGTGTTGAACTGAGTGTCACTGAAAAACTGACCAGTTTGGTCAATCAGCTGAGATTCTGTTTATGAAACTGTGTGGCGCTATGGTGAGGCGGTCCAGTAAACAGCTTTAATTGGATCCGTGTTGCTTCAGAAGTGGATTAACTTCCCAGAATAAGAGCAGAGTAGATGTTGCCATCGTCTTGTCCGCCTTGAAATAGTGCTGGCCTTTCTGATGGGAGGCGGTGACGACACCAACTCCATTTCCTCTGGACTGTGCAGAATGCCAGCTGTTGCATACGCGCCGCTGCTGTGATAACGTTCCGTGTTGTTGGGATGCTGGGCTCTGATTGAAAGGGGCGAGCACAAGAGGTCTGTGGTGTAGCTCATGATACTGTTCCAGTGGGGATGCTACCTTAGAACTTATGAGCAATTTCCTCGACAGACTCTTGAATTTTGCTTTCATTTTCTCCAAAACCACTGAAGGCTCAGGAGTTTTCTTCCCTTTTTGCTGGAAATCTGAACAAAGTGTGGATCAGTTCTGTTTCAATCAGCAATAATAAAGTTGTCGCAGGTGTCTTTAAAGATTTTGATCACAGCTGAACCATTGTGTATGCATTGTTTTCCACTGTTTGTCTTGACAATCAGCCATTTTGTCAAGGGTAATCAGCCATTACCCATCAGTAATGGAAATGCCTTATCAGCTTAAAAGGCGGACATGACAAGTATTTTTTTTCTTATGTTCCTGTATCGATTTCCACCAAATAGCTGAAATCCTGTGTAAGAGTAATACAAACTGTTGTTAAGCTCTATACCGCCACCAGGGGTATATATTGCTGGCAAAAAGAACCCGGGCATGTAATTCAAGTTCATTGACGACAATAGCGAATAACCTTTATCCAGTCAAAAACATTGTCAGACAATATAAACGTTAAGGTTGGTAACTGCTATAGCATGGTCTAACAGTGTTTTCAGTGCAGCAGAGTTAACATCTGCAAGAGATGGATCTATGCTGTCTGCATTTCTGATGTTAAATTAGTTTTATACATGTAAGTGAGTCAACACCTTTATTTTCCAAATGAGAGCTGTATGTGAAACAGCTATTTTGTTGTTATCACAGTGTCACACTCAGGGGCGCCGTAAATAGTTTTTCTTTTTTTCATAGAAATAGAAAAAAATTGGGGCCTTGTCAGTTATAAAATTAATTATATTGTGTTTTTAAAATTGTTTTTATCAGTAAAAAAAAAATAAATATTACCATTCCCAGTCCATGTTTACACTGAACACCCCCCTGGATCTGCATGAAATAGTTTGTTCCTGCTCTTGGCGCTTTACGTTGACGGTGGTCAGCAGCAGTCAGTAGAAGACAAGAAGGACTCCGTATTTGCGTTTGAGTATGTAGCAGGAAACACTGAGCTTTAGGATCTCGCATATAAAAAGTCTGTGACAAGAAAAGGCTCCAATATATCCGCATACGTTCTGTGACACGATTCCCAATCGACATCAATTTGTGTTTCAGCTGAAAATGAAAAGCTGTCTTAAAAATGCTCAACTTTGTGTGACCAGAGTTGGAGTCAAGTGCCAAAAAAAAAAATGTAATCATCCTTAGAACTATCCAAATAAATTATTACTGTATTTCAGATTGGATTTAGAGATACCAACATTTGTGGATATGTTGTAAACATGAAGTCGAACCGTTCCCGTCTCTCATATTAACATCTCCCAGTAATATCCTGTGCAACCTGTGAAATTGCAGCTCCTATTAATAAAGACTGTTTAGTTTTACACTTCTGGCTCTTGGCTCAGAGTTAAACACAGACGCTGCTCTGTTGATACAAGCACTCAGACATTTTGGTGAAACCTGGCCAGCACCACACGAGGAAGCGTCAAAAATGAAAATCAAAACATTTCCAGTTGTGCTCACACACTTTGATTTCAAGTAGCACAATTAACAAACAAAAGGGGATAAAAATAAATAAAAAGTAGGGCTGAAACAATGAATCATGATTAGTTAATTATTGAAATAATTGTCAGCTAATGTAGCATCGATTAATCACTGGAAATTCCAAAAAAAAAGATAATTTGCTGAAAGAACGACACGCTCAGAGCAGTAATTAAACCAAAACTGTACAAAACATTCAAATTAGTCTACAAATGATCAAGCATACACTGAAAGAATGCTGCATTTTTGGATTTTTGGGCAATAGAACGTTCCTATTTATAAAAGGAATTGAATTACTTACATCTTTTAATGCATTTCTTAATAATTTATAAAAATTCTGCAGAATGTGGAAATTTCTTCTTATCGATTAATCGTCTAAAGAATTGATTACTCAAATAGTCATTAGTTGCAACCCTAAAAGAAAGTTGAACTTAAAAAGTTTTTGCATTAATTCTAGTCTCACAGCACTGAAAAAGATGTAATTTAATACACCTTTAAAGCCAGATGACTGTGTGGAATCACATGAATTCATCCTCTGGTGAAAAATTAAATACACAGGGGGATTTAAAAGTGCTTCAACACTCCGCCTGTGCTACCAAACATCCTTACAGCCAATTACTCCGATAAGGCTCCTCATATTTCACTTGGACGGGCGGCTTCTGGAATACGAGCCCGGTTGTATTTTTACAGTCCGCACAGCGAAGAGGACCACATTAGCTGATGACTGAAATGGCTTGGAAGGACTCTCACTGCGTGGGAGTACCGGATCAGTCTAGTCTGAATAAACTCTGGCCATGTGACTTGCACACAATATTCTCCTCAGGTTTTCTTTCTCGGCCCCAGCCAATGGTAGTGTCTAGGATGTACCAGCTTGAGTAAGAATATGGATTTTTGTTATTTATATCCAGTGTAGGAGTAAGTGTGCATGAGAGGCTCAGCAACTGGGTCAGTGCGTATGGCTTTAAAGCTGAGTGTAGGTGTATAAGACTGCAGAGGTCTTTATATGTATCTATGTGTGTGTGTGTGTGTGTGGGTTTGTTGGGGGAC
This sequence comes from Gambusia affinis, assembly GCF_019740435.1. Taxonomy (NCBI): domain Eukaryota; kingdom Metazoa; phylum Chordata; class Actinopteri; order Cyprinodontiformes; family Poeciliidae; genus Gambusia; species Gambusia affinis. The sequence goes on along the minus strand of NC_057885.1, from coordinate 6,546,402 downwards.
ACATCACTCCACTGGCTGATGGCCTAAGTCCAGATACAGATAGGCCGGGCAGCATAAAGCTCCGTCTGTTCCTTCTAGTCCAAACAGCCCTTCACAACATCCTATTTATAGGCAAACATTCAGATCCAACTCCATTCATACTTCTCAATCCACTCGTTTGGATCCGAGTGTCTTCTGGTGTTCCTCTCTCTCTAACCGGGAGATTTTTGACGTGTGTCAGAGTGCGCGTCCAGTCTGCCAGAGCTGACGGTACGCCATGTGTGTGTTACACAACTAGGAGTGTTTCTCAATAAATCTTCAGGTTGATGGGAGAGAGGCGGGTTGGCCAAAAGACCAATCAGAGCAAATCAACACGCGCAATATCCATATGAGGTGGGTTCAACCCAGCAGGTTGTGTACATGTACATAACAAATCTCCTAGCAACAAGACCTGAGAGCACTTATTGTATAACTGTTGGCCACTGATGGCCGGGTGTACAGTAACAAAAACGACGGCTGCTAGAAACAGGCTGCCGTGGTGATGATGGAGTTCTGTTTGATGTGAACAACATCAAGTGGTCAGACAGTTCTCCAGGCTGCCTGAAAGGTTTCCAATGGACTTTGGAAACCTTTAAACCTACCTTTAACAAGGTCTATGCGGGTTTGAAATTCTCCCTGTATAATATCCCACAATATCACAACTCTTGGAAATATGGCCGTGTTTTCACTGTATTTACACAAGAAGTTTAGTTTACCACAAAAACAAGAGTTATGTCCAATCTTTTTGATAGCTAGTCTAAATCCCTTTGACTGAAATGGCTTTAGTGAGGCGCCCTTACTTTCCCCAACATTGAGCTGTGATGTTAAAGAGGTTTCTGAACAACCTGTTTTATGTTCTCCCCTCTATCTCTGTCTGAGTCTTAGACTGCATTCACACCAGCCCTGTTTATTTCACTTCAGTCAAACTGTAGTTTGTTTGCCTAGAAAGTCCGGTTCATTTGGGGAGATGTGAATGTGCAGTTGATATCTGATGCCGACCAAAACGGTGAACTCTGGTCCGCCTAAAAACTGAGGTCTCTGTTCAGTTGAAGTGAACTCTGGTGAGGATTTCAGGCAGACCAGAGGCCGCTCCAAATGCAGGATAATACCCAGGGCATTCTGGGTAAATACAACCAAAATATAATAATTTGTGGTCTTTGGTCAAAGACAAATGAGAAATCTTACAACAGTAAAAATTTGATGCTACTTAATTTCTGTTTACATTTTGTGAAGAAGAAGGTTTCAGTCGGTGTCTTCTTCAGAGGTTTTTGTGTTGTTTCCTCCAGTGCTTATTGGTACAGCGCCACCACAGGCGAGTGTGGGAACAACATTTTCAAAGGGTTTGGTTCGTTTCACACGGTGCAGTGTGAAAGCGAACCGCAACAGCTGAAAATGTAACAAAAGTTGCAATTTTGGCCCCCAATCGTACCGAGTCTACCGAACTATCAGGTGTGAAAGTAAAGTACGCACAAAATCTTCCCCCTGAATAAAACGCATGGATAATAAAATTCTAAAAAGGTGGGAAAACAGAGATAACTGCAGATGGCGACGGCTTTAGCTGAGCTGATAGAAAAACCAAACAGTTTTAGGATGCACTCTGCTCTGTGTGCAGTTGTATTGCAAACAGTGGGAAGCAGAAAAACTGCGGATAAATCATAACTCTGAATGTTTCAGCTCTAATCAGGATGAGAGTAACTCGGAACAATATCTAGAGCACATTAATGTTATTTGCTGCTTCCTGTGTTAGATCACTACCATCCAGCTGTCACCATAACTATGGAAAAAAAGAAATAATTACAGACTAGAATAGCTTGAATAACATTCTAGTTTCTCTTGTAGATAACTTTAATCAGAGCCGGTCACCTCCTGCTCCTCATTACTTCTCATTACACCAGAAGAGGAAATTTGTAAATCGCTTATTTATTGAGGAAATGACACATTTTTATGTAAAGAAATGGAACACCATTTCTCACATAGTTGTGCTATTTATGTTCTGATATTTAACAGAAAGACGAACAAATCTATAGATGGAATAGCATGAAAAAATGAGAGGACAATAATCTGGTTGCTTTCAATGGAAACCCCAGTAATGCAACTTTGAAAAGTGAAAAACAAAACAGAAACCATCTATAACTTAACTCTGCGATTAGGGACACTAGCGTTTCTCATGCAGGTGCAGTGGAGAAAGGAACGAGGACTGAGCCACAACTTTTGCTGACATTGACCATGGAATTGGGAAAATAAATTTGCTTAGTGGAAATACACCAATTTTGAAAAGAACTCAGGTTTTTTAATAAAAAGTTATTGCACTAAGAGGAGGTGGTTTTTTCGGCCATCTTGAAATTGGCGTGTTTCTCAAAGCAGCAATGGAAACACTTTTTTCCCATCAGGAGTTGATAGTGACGCTTATTGCCTGAAAAAACGTATTCATGTGTACATTTTAATTGCGTTTTTTATTTAATGGAAACGCCGCAATGAGAAGATGCGGTTTTTCAACATTAGCGGTATAACGACAAAGTTTTGTGCACATTTAATGGAAACGCAGCAGCAGTCTGATTTAAACATTAACTGTATTCGAGCAGTTCTAGTTTTGTATAATCAGTATATCCAGACATTGACTATACCTGTTTTATATTTCTTTACTTATTGTAAATAATGCCAACCAAATCTCTAGTAAAGTGCTATACTTTCAACTTTAAGTTTTAGAGTGTCATAAAATCAAATTAAAAATAGTTGACAGAATAAAAACAAAAGTATCTGAACTGTTGTTTTTATTCATCGGTGGTTAATCACAGCTGTAATTTAGTGTGTATCACATGAGGCATTGTGAAAACAAAGTGTGTTTTCACAATGAGACAGTATATTTATCTCATTGTATCCACACTTGGTGTGTTTTCTAACAGATTTACCTTGTTTTCTGTTCAGTGGTACAGATTATCTCACACTTAAGTTGGAAAAGATTATAAATAATTATTATTAAACTGTGATCTCTTCTGAAATCCACTGTATTTAATTTTCCCACTAAAAAATTCCATCCACAGGTTTCATTTTCATATGCAGCATCATTTGATCTCCAGCTATGTTCAGCGATGGCCACTGGATTTGCAGTAATGAAGTAAGCCGTCCTAATTATGTTTTCATGAAGCCGGACCTCATTTTCCTCTCACGCCAACATCAGCCACCGCGCAGACAGAGGTTCTGTCAACGACGGATATTGGAACTGACTGGTGATGACGCAGTCTCAGGCGTCCATCTTTGGGGTGACTCATGTAACGCTCATCACGTGACTTGTGTGGTGGATGATGCACAGATGCCTTCAGGAACTTTGGCCGCGCTGTCACATTCACTAAATATCATAGAAGAAGAGAACTCGAGAGGAGAGGTTTTGGTGTAAAAAGGGACAAACATATGCGGGCATTCCTCGTCGTGTTGTCAGATTTTATCCTCTTTTTTTTTTTTTTTTTCCCGCCGACAACACGTTTGTCAAAAATACCGGGACGCCACGTGATAATGTTTCTTTTTTGTGAAACTGTAAATGAAACTGTACCGACTGGAACGACACTGTCCTGCGCTGGTGCAGGGAAGCAGATGTTTGCAGTTTGCTTCCAAACGGGAAAATAGAAAAATCTTGTAAAAAGCCTTCTAAGCCAATCAGAAGGTGTGAAACATGCGTGGCATTTCTTGTGGTTTTGGACGCAGATGATTGAAGTCGGGAGAAAGAGCAGAATAGAATGTTTTGATCTCTGCATCCATGTGGCCCGTCATTGTGATTGAATGTTTCTGGACACGCACTGGCTTCGTTGTACTTTAAATGTGTAAAACATTCATTCCTTGTGGGCAGCATGATGTCAGATTTCATGATGTGTTTCTCTTCGTGTCTTCTTGAGATTTACTGAGTATCTAAAACAAATTCTGTCAGGCTTTAATGTTTCTTTGAATTAAAATAATTGCAATGACTTTTGTTGGCACTTGCAGTGCTTTGCAACATTTTATATAATGATGCAGCCCTGCAATGGTTGCTTACTCAGAAGAGCAGCAGCGACTTTGTTAAAGCTCCACAGAAGGGCAGAAAAAAACCTCAGAGGGCAAATAAATGAATGCCACAGCAGATGCAACAACAGTTTGGACCTGTCACGATAATACATTTTGTCCAACAATAAATTGTCCCAGAAATTATAGGGATAAACGATAAAACTGTTTGGGACCATTTTCAAGTAACATATTGATAATGGCATAATAATACAAGTTTTCCCTCTCAGAGCAATAAAGTGTTGCTAAATAGGAAAGACGAGTATGGAACCCTGTCAAGAACTCTGATGGAAAGTCAGTGTTATGGTTTTTTTTTTACGCAGCCACAGGAAGGAAGACTTTTACCAATCTGCTTTCATACAGCTCTTCTTAAGCTTCATCTTCTTTAGCTCAGTGTCGGAGTAAAATATATGAGATGTAGATTTTAGAAACGAGATTCTACCTCTGAGATGTGCCTTTATAGGATTTAGGAGTTTTTCTAGAATGAGAGTGTGAAGAGAAGCTGCTGTATGTCGGGCTGCGGCAGAAAATCAGAGAGCCATGCTGTTTACCTCTTTCATCTCCAGCCAATGGCCTCACAATATCAATTTACCCTGGTTGGAAGGTCAATTAGTGGAAGTGTGTCTCTCTGTGTCCATGATCATGTGCTTGTCTATTGGGCTCATGACCCAGATTGAGAAGATCGAGTCAGCTGTGCAAATCCCATTTTCTTTCTTGTTTTATTTTTTAGCATCGGTGGAAAAAAAACACACTCCAATCTGAGCGAGATGAGCCACTTCGTCATTTGCACCGCCGCAGCATCACTCTGGGGATTCACTGCTTCGCTTCATGCTTTGCTTTGATGAATGTTCTCAGCGACATTACGGAACGAGCCAAATAAAAACCTGTCAGTCGAGAGAGAGTCTGAGCTTCATGGATGAACGGAGTTAAAGCAAGGAGCACATGCTCATCATCATCATCATCATCATCATCATCATCATCATCCGCGCTCCTGTTCAGCAGAGGAGACTTCTTGGACGTTAAAACTGCGGCTACCGGCCGTTAAATGAACCCGAAACGCTGACAGATTCTTGTCACCCTGTTGGATTGTTTCTTTAGATTCTTAAGAGACAAAAACCGATTAGGGTCAATCACAAGCTTTAAAATTAAACATGGATGTACAATGTGTGTTTGGAAGGTATGTCAGTGTTATGATTGTGGCTGAATATCTGCTGTTCACAACTTCAAACTGAAGGTAACGACCTTATGACAGTTTATATTGTTATTGTCTTAATTTCTTATGTTTGTTTCAAGGCAGCAAAGTATTCCTGAATTACCTTTAAAAAAGCCAAGCTTTTATTCTTGCATAAGTGTTGTATAGGGATCCGATTGTTCAATTGTAGCCGTTTCGAGTAATTTTAGGGAAAGTTATACAATCCAGTTTGTATTCTGATCCAATTTTACCTCAGATGCTTGTTAGAGTATCACTGGACAAACAGCATCATGAAGACAGCAGACAGGTCTTCATGGAAAGGTTTAGGCCTTAAAGCAAAAAAAGACACCTGAATTGCCATACAAGTCAAGCATCAACGAAGAACAACATGATGATCCGTAGTGCTCTACAGCTCAGTTAGCAGAGTCTGTTGGCAACTATTAGTTGCACAATCTTGAATTTATGGAAAAATGGCAGGGAAGGTCAAAGATTTCCACAAGGCACCAAGGGAACCCAGCAAACGTGTAGAAAGGTGCTCTGGTCAAACAAGATGCATGCTTTGGGCTGCACATAAATTAGGGCTGCACAATATATAACAAATATACTGTCGGCGCAATAATAATTTCATGATGAAGGAGGAGAAAATAGTTCAGAACTTGTGTCCTTCCCTTGGGGTACTGCATGAAAACTAAGCATTGTGCCATGGCCACCCATAATTGATTAGATTTGGCTAATTTTGATAAACGACTCGAGGAGCCAGTGATGAAACCCGATGATTCGCTGACGACTTCCCATCGACTCCGTTGAGGATCAAGTGACTCATGATCTTCTGTCACAAGAGAGAGAGACACAGACAGAGATTCTTCTCAGAGGTGAGGTCATGATGGAGGGAATGAAAAACAACCTGATAAAGAAAAGAGAAGTGATGGATCTCAGAGAACATTGAGGAGAGGAAACTCGGAGGACAACTCTGGGTCTCCATGGAGGCTGCTGTCATGTCATCTCTCCACACATTTGTCGCTCATTTTTCACGTCTGGCGCTTTTCTCTGCCCAGCCAAATGCTCGCGAGAGATTGTGTTTTGTGTCGAAGTGAGCAGGAAATGCTCCAGTCCCAGTGGGATTTATCTAGTGAAGCATTATGTTGATAAAAACAGCAAAGCCACGCAGGGACACAAAACTAAAAGTCCCTCTTAAATCAGTGTTTGTCGGCTGTAATCCTCCGCACAGGTTTGGCATTTAGATCAAACGTTACAGTCGTTTTCAGCCGCATGAATCTCTATCGTCACTGGCATTTCCCTCTCCACATACCCAGCGCTGCGTTAGCGAGCGCACAGTTGAAAAGCAGGACTCTTTTTTTTTTTTTTTTCTTCCTTCTGTTTGCCTTCCATCCATATCTGACTAGGAAAAAAAAAGACCTCAGCAGATGATCCGTGTGCATGACTGCACGGCGCACATCTAAAACCGACACAGTGGTGCCCAGATGTGACAGCACTGAGGCCCAGCAGACCAACAGGATTCGCTTCAGGAGAGAGGGCAGATAAAGTCCTCAAAGTGGCTGTGTACTCAACACCTGGGGCTCTGCACTGTGTGTGTATTTGTGTGTAGGGGTGTGTATTTGTGTCAGCACCGAGGTAAATCTGTAGTGCGCATTTCACTTTTGATAGGAAATCCTCTGAGGTATTACTGTGGATTGGCTATAAAGTACCAAAAAACATTTAATCCATGATATTTTTATTACACTGCCAGCATTATGTCTAAATGCCACACTTACTTCCCTTTCCACTGCAACAAACTCTTAAAATAATTTGCCAAAATCTCCTTATGAAATCTGGTTTGGCTCTGAGTTTCAGTTCAATAAAGCTGTTTTTTTTTTGTTTGTTTGTTTCTATTAAGCAAATTTGTTTTTGTAACTCCAGTTTATATTGACACACATATGCAGAAGGGGAGAAAACAGCCCATGAAAAGACGGTGCCAAAAATAAAACCTAATAAAGGCCCACCAGCCAACCACTCGGAGAAGTTAGTGAAATAGTAAAGAACGCACACAAGCCGTAAACAAAGAACCTGATTGGTCGCTGGAGCATGTGCTTCAATGCAATGGTAAATTAGAAAATGGAAAATCTCATTAAAATAACAAGCATTCACCGAAATAAGCATTTTTATTGCTTGTTTTCTGTTATTTGAATTTTTATAAAGTAACATTAGGGGATTGACAAAGTCCTGTTAGCTAGCTAATAGTCACCACAACGGGAATAGATGCAGGCCTTTCAAAAACCCAACTCTAGTGGGTTGATGCCTGTTGGAGTTTATTACATAAACAAGAATGATACTGCATGTTTTCACTTTCCAATCTGCAACTGAAACTTTTATTCATGACTACAAATATTTTAAAAAAGCCAGTTATCCTAGCTGCCCATTACCAGAATACACCTGGTTTAATGTCATTTTTATTTTTTTTAATTGAAATTGTTTCAAACTTTGGTATGCTTTGGTTATCTGCGTATAACTTTGGTATAATTTCTTATATTTTCACTCTTAAAAGAAAATCTGCTGCTGTACTGAAACTTCACCTCCTACAGTGACTTGTTGGCTTTTTTGACAGACATTTTCCCAAAAACGCCCTGTAATGTCAAATGTGAAATTGATTTCTACAAAATAATGACAAATAAAAATGCAAAGCATAACATAAGTGACTGCATAAATATTCACTTAATTTGGACTTTCTGGTTGATTCAGTAGCTCATGGTCTAACTATTTTTTTTAGAAAGTAAATTTCCTAAACACAAAAGCATGGAATAGGAAATATACAGACAATACAAAAAGTACTAAAACTATACCATAAGTCAAAGTTATGACTGTTGTCAACTTTAGAAACTAATAAAGTATTTAAGGCTGGTTCAGCTGAGCTGTAAGATTTGCCTGGCACGGTGAATCCTCTCTAAACAACCGTCAATGTAAAATGTCAAGGACTTTGAAGAAGGTCTAAAAGCCTAAAGCACATGAACTATTAAGCTGCCTTCTTCTTCTGACCCTCAAAGGTTTTGCTACTCATCATCTTCAGTCTTAAACTTTCAAAGCAATGGCTCCACTTGTTGAAACAGCCGCGCTTGTCTCCCAAATGCCACAGGTTCAACGTTTCGACATTTCAGCCTTCAGCTAGACTTTCTCTACATTAGTGACTTTAATTCTGACTTCAGACATCTCTACATCTGGTCGGGTTTGCTAACTGTGTTTGAGGTCTAAAGGAGGCTTTTAACTTGGCGCTGGAGGCAGGGAAGGACCCGGTAAATGAGTCAATTCTGCATGTCTAAATGTTTGCCCTTTTTTTGTTTTCATGTGTTGTTGGGTGTGGAATAATAACGGACAGAAAGAAGGACAGAGAAAACAGATGGGAGCTGAAAGTGACCAATAAAAAGTCAGGAGCGGAGAGAGCCGGGAACAATTTCAGAGGTGTGAGAAGCTCTAAGAAGGCGATTGAAATTCAAAAGGAGCTGGAGGAATGACAAACTTATCTTGTCAAAGCAGCTGGCTCTGTCGCATATTGGACTGTCAATGAAAGAAAAGGTTTAATTTAGTTGAAGTTCCTAAAACTTCAGAAAACCCAAGAAGTTGTGTGGAGTTAGATGTTCTGTTTAGTACAGCTGACTTCTCTGGGTAGAAATGCAGAAGGTCTTTAAGCTCCAGCTTTTCTGTGCCCGGTGGCAAATTGCTGCCTTTTCCTCACACACTTATAGACATTACACTGACACTGCCCTGGGCTCACCTTCTCCAAAGAAAAGTCCACTTAGATCAGATTTTATGAGGTTTTCCACATGTGACACATGTAACGGGTCACTGCAAACTGGTTTTAACACAGATAAGTGATACCTGGCCTGGGAGCAAGCCTTGAAAGAATGAATTGTTACCACTGTATGCTGAGATGTCGGATTCAAATGCAACAGGAAACAGCTATGTGGTGGACATGGTCAGATGTGCTGCGTGACTTTTATTTAAGCAATTATTTAATTCCCTAATTTGGAAACAATGGCGTGTGAGGCCAATAGGCAGGTGCAACTGGTGGCAGTTCAACTATAATAATCCATTTTTACTGTTATTGGTGCGTAAAAACCCTGTTTTCAAATAAACAATTGTGGTGGGGGGAGAGTGAAGCCTGGTGACCTGCCATGGTTGTAATACAGACCCTGAAATAAAACTCCTTGTATCGTAGAAACACAATGCAAAGAATTGTGCTCTACTACGGTAGTTTTTTTAAAAAATGGTGTTGTAATGACTGGATTGCTTCTAGTAAAATTCACATTCACTGCAGCAGCCGGAAGCCCAGTCCAGAGTCTTGCTGTGTGGTGACAGACACCTGGAGTCAGCAGGACACAGCAGTGGAGAACAGGGTGCAGCCTGACGGTGGGGATTGACAAAAACAGCTTGTGACAAGTTGGATTGTCACAAGCTAACACGATGGAACAAACTAACATCTCTGGATTACGGATTACGAAAGCGCGCAACACTAATTTGGAGGAATTATCGCCCGACAGCTGATGAACCCAACAACTGTTGCCTGACAGCTGAAACGTGGAAGTGCGGTCCAACGGGAAGTGAGACCGGCCTCTTTGTTTCTGCCAGCCGCACGTTCTCCTCCTCCTATGTCGGCGTCCGTCTCCTCGGGCCACCTGAAGAAATCCCAGCTTCTTTCCTTTCCTTTCTCCATGGTGACCGACGGGGCAGTTTAGCAGTTATTACACGCTCGGAAACACACGGACTCTGAGAGGCAGCCGAGATAAAGAATGAAGGATGATAGAGGGAGTAAGCCTGATTATAACATCAGAAAACTGTAAGGAAAGTGAGTGTTTGTGGAAGAGTTGAGTAAGAGGAGAGGCAGAGTTACACGAGTCCCGTATCGGTTCTGTAAACGTTCTTGTCACTCCGTTCTCTGCTGCCTTTTCACTAAGGTGATAACACACCTTGTACTGTTTGTAATGGAAAACTAGCACTGCATATTGATTTCTGATCTCCAGTTTTGTAAAGCTTTTGAACTGCAGAAAAAAAGTTTAGCCAAATGAACTGGGAGCTGTCTTTTCTTTTAAAATCACTTTATACATTTCTATTCTTTCTGACTTCATTTAATCATCCAATACAAAAAACTTCTACCTTTGAGTGTTTTTCCTGCAGTAACAACTTCCTCACTGAACAGTGTCATTGTCACCATTACCTTAATAACCAACAAAGGATATCCACTAAACCATTCAAAGACACATTTGTGGGTGGGATTCGAATTATTGTCTGTGTGTAACCTATCCTTTAGCTAAAAGCCTCCCATATCTTTGGATGCACTTCATTCCACCCAGTTCCATCAAGGCGTGTTCAATGCAGACACTTCTGTCCGCGTACTGAGTGTCACACAGAAAACTGCTCAGTGGGGAGCAGTGTTTATTTCTAACTGTCTTGTATGCGACACCGAGCTGACACGGTTGAGAGTCGGTGCAAGTAGTTGCAAAAACGTGGAGGGGTGCAGTAACTGGTGGAGAGAAGAAACGTGGCTAGGCGCACAACTAGCTCATCAAACTTGCTGGAATCAATTGGAGTTGTGGGAACTGAACTTATTGGTCCCGAGAATTCCCATCTCTCCAGCATAACACTACAAACATCATTGTAGGCTGTGATTTTCTTGGAATTCGGATTTTCCCAACTTGCAAAACTGACTTCTCGTCCGCAGGGCCTCAATCCAACATGGCCGCCTCGCAAAAAATGGAATGACAGCCACAGTAATAATTTTTTTATCTGTCAATTTGTATCTCATTATCAATCTGATCAAATGTCACCACAGTTTTGAAATGACTAAAATGCTGAGCGAATCACCTTATTGGCTTGTAACACTTAGAGTAGATAAACTAGACATGCTGTTGAAGGAAGAAATTACCACTTGGGTGAATCATAGCTGCTCTGGCACCAGGACAAATCTCTTTCTAAGCTGTTCGGCAGAACAAAGTTAAACTCTCCTGCCTGTTTTAATCCTTTCTTCACACTCTGTTAATTTGTTGTGTTTCATCTCCTTCAGTGTTGGCAGACTTTCCCATTCTTCAACCTGTTGTCCTGTTTAGTAAATCTGCTCCCCTGCTGCTGTTTCTGTAAATAGCAACCTTCCTGTGGGTCAAAGGATTAATTATAGACTGTGCAGCTAGAGATTGGTTTATTTTGTAATTGGTATCTAATGACAAATTTTATTTTAATCAGATAAAGCCATTGCAATGAGTAGATTAAGCAAGACAGTACATTAGATCAGTCTTCGACTTGGATGACCAGATAGCTGCTCACCATAGAAAATTAGTAGATTTTTTAGTTCTCTTTCTAGAAAAAACAAAAAAACACCATCAGGAATTGAATTGCATTCAAGATTGTTAGGATTGTTGTGACTTTTTAAAGATGGCATTCATGTAGCAGAGAGCCAGAGCTTGGAATACGCAGTCTGATTTAAAATGTTTATGTGGGTCATGCATATGCAAGTGAACACAGTTGAGAGAATATCATAAAGAACATGTCACATTGAATAGATCTGCCATGCTTGGCTATCTGCACGATGAAGAGAGTGGTAATAAAACTGATCTGATGACTGTTGTTTCAAATCTGTTTTCATGGTTTCCTTACTTATGAGTTGCTCCTATTATGTGCCAGTCCTATATTTTAGAGTAACGGCATGAAAGGGAAAGGCATTACAAAGACTTTCCCTCTCGACGGTGTTGACACTAAGAAAACAAGTGAAATGCAGAGAAAGACGAGGTTAAGGAATGTAAGGAGGGAGCAGGAGAGCTATATGGTGTTTAAACTACATTTAGTTTAAAGTGTATGTCTTTGTTTTTAAACTACTTTTAATTAAAATAATTTTTATTTTGTTGTGTTTTTGGATTGTACAGCACTTTGTATCAACTGTGGTTGTTTTAAAGTGCTTTATAAATAAAGCTGGTATGGTATGAACAATGGAAGTAGTGAGTGTTTGGTGGTCTGCGCTGGCCTTCTTCGGTGACTAATCATTTCCGCATGAGACGCAGTTTTTTCCCCAAGGGGGGAAAGCTGTTCATTTCGTGATGCGTGCGCGCTCGTACGCACACATCACACAAACTAACTGGCCTTCTTCATCCGTCTGATGTAATGCCAGACCTGCAGACAGAATACAGTCATCACTTTCTAAAAGCAGGACATGCAGTTAGTGTACTACACACAGCAGAGCTTCTTCATTCTAAATCATTTTGAATATTTACTTTAGGCTATAACAACGATAGCTAAGCAATAGCTAAAATAGCACCACTATTAAATTGTATGTAGGATTAAATAACCTTGTTTTGTTTTCTTTTCATGGAATGCAAAAGCCATTATCGACTAATCAAAAATATGACGACGGGGGAAAAAAATCAATCAGTGCAAAAATAAAGAGACAATGGAGAGACGGAAGGTGGCCGAAATAGCAACGTAATGATACCATGCTTTCTAATTAGCTTTGATTCATTCTGTAATGCTGGAGGTGTTTGTTGGTTATACATTTTTTTTCCATCTTGTCTTATTTTAGGTTTTTGTGTTAAACCATTGGATACATGAGGTATGAAGAAGTACCAAGCTAGAAGCTAAAGCGACGTCTGACCTTTTTAGCCAAGAACATATTTTATTTGTTCTGTCTTTAACATTACCTATAGTTTATTATGTCATCATCTTATCAGTAATAGACAGGCAACTGTAATGTGAAAATTAATATTTAGATAAACATTTTTACCTTTTTAGGTGGGAAATGGAGCAGACTATTGGGTGGGGGAGAAGTGCTAAACTGGAAGCTAATGCTAACTGTTGCTTTACTGCTGAAAAACATGTTTAATTGGTGTTAATTTTGACATCTTGTCTTCAGCTTATCACTAATAACCGGACAACTATGATATCAGAATTTCTAATGAACTCTGGACTATTTTGGCGTCAAAATTTCCCTCTGTCTTCTAACAAGTTTCAGGCTTTGGAGAAGTGCTACATTGGAAGCTAATACTTGGTCTGGCTTTATTTTGAAGAATATTGTTGATTGTCTTCAGTGTAAAAACACATTGGAATATGGGAGGTTTTAGTAACTATAAGCAAATGTAATACCGGTGTTTATTAGCTTAACATTTGCACAGGATTTGTGTACCACCATTTTGTTTGTAGTTTTTTTTTCTCATTTAGTTGGGAAAATGGTGGAGCACAAAATTTTACACTAATGCTAACTGTTGCTTTTGTTCTTGGAAAACATTCTTAATTAATGTTGGCTACAACATTATGTCTTCAACTTATCACTGAGTTTTCAGCCTATGGAAAAGTGCTACATTAAAAGCTAATGCTTAGTCTGCATTCAGTTTTGGAGAACATTGTACCGAGTGTAACTAGTAACAATAATGCCATTATTAGTTAGCTTATCCTTTGAACTATTTGTTTTTCTCACATTTAGGTGGGAAAATGGCAGAGTGCGAAATTTGAAGCTAATGCTAACAGTTACTATATTGTTCATGCTTAATTAGTGATAACATTTACAATTTCTGAGCTTTTTTATAATCACCTTTTCTTATCAGTACTGGTGGGGTAACTAAAGATACTGACTATATTTATAAGCTAAACGTTGTCAGTGATCAGAGAACAGTTCATTGTGATTATTAAGAGTTTATCTTCCCATCATGTCGAAACGGTTCAGCTGTTGAAGTGTGTACAGAATACAAAACAACCTAGCTCTTAACAATGCCTTCAGGTGTAGCGTTAAGCTCATGGTTGCTCTCACAGTAGCACTGAGTATCACGCTGTGGCTGTAAAAGTGTTTTTCTCCTCCCTGCCAAAGGCTCTGGTTTCTCACCGTCAACCGTCCCCTCAGGTTGCTGTCATTTCACGCAGGGTTGTCACTTCTTCAGCACAGGTTGCTGTATATTAGAGTAAATCCCTGTCACACATGTACTTTAGCCATTTGTTATGTATGTATTGTTATTTTGATGTGTCCATCTTCTCTTCAAGCCCTCCCAATGGTTCCTTTTGCGCTGCGTTTTCTCCCCCACAATCCCTTTCTGCACATCGCTGCCGGCACTAATTACTAATTAACTTTGAAAAGGCCCCATAGCCCATTTTAAGTCCCATGAGGACAACAGCTACATGCAGTATTTAATCGCTTCCTGTGTCTGTGCAGGCCACAATCTGTGTTTGTGTGCGTCTCGATGCCTCAAAGTCTAAGCCGCAGAGTGTGTGATTTCAAAAGGAGGTATGAAATGTTTTCAATGTTTTTGTTATTCTTTTCCACCTTCAGGGGGACCCACCATGACATCAGAAATGCAGGAAATTGCCATCACAGAGGAGAAGCCTTTACTCACGGGTCAGGCTGATGCTGCCAAGGTTAGACATTCTGCATGTGATAGTAAATATCATATGTACTGCGCAGGAAAACGCATATCCATGGCGATCACACTAAGTCCAAACCGAACCAGGCTCAAATCAGAAGCATTTTGACTCCAGCCAGAACTTGTGTGTGTGTGTGTGTGTGTGTGTGTGTCAGTGTTTGCACTCTTCAGTCTGAGCAAATCCTTCATCAGGCGACTTCTCTTCCAAGCACATATGTGAAAAGTCTTAGCGCCCGCGCATAAGCGGGTGTCTGTGTGTGAGCAGAGCTGCAGCACTGGCTCCTATCTGCTGGGTTGACGTCAAACCATGAGGGAGCGAGAGCAGATCCTGCTCTTGCTCTGCAGGGCAACATCTGCATGGCAACATCAGGTGACTTGATGGTGACACCTGGTGGCCAATGCGGGTATAGCATAAAAGCATTAAATTGTGAAACGTTTTTTGCTTTATATATATATATATATATATATATATCTTGAGAGAAAGTAAATGCACTCAGAAAGTAGAGCAGGTAAATATTTGAATACTGCATTTAAACTCAAACAGTACGATGACTCAGATGATACAGAGGAAAACAATGAGAATAGTGATTCTACATACTGCAGAATCCTTTTTAAGGCGATGAACTTGTTTGAGTTTAGACACAATCTTCAATCCTTTTCCAGCTCTGTTGCTTCTGTTTCTTCTTTTAGCTCAGCTTACAGCCTGGTTTGGATCCAGCAACAGAAACTGTGAATATTTGTAGCATTTTTCCTGCGTCTTAAAATATTAATTAGGACTGTGTCTGCTTCCACTAACGTATAAAGAAGAGAAAATGTTACATAAATAGAAATCCACAACAACGTAAACAACCTTAAAAGGACTTTATTATGAAAATATTTTGTACTCCCTAACTTGAGCGGCCATTATATTAGAAGAGGAGGCGACGTCACACTGTGTGTGTGAGAAAGCAGCATCTGTACAACATGGATTCACTCTTTAAAAACAAAGGCAAAATGATCAAATTGACATTTTGAATGCATTACATATTAGCAGTTAATGCAATCAGCAATGGTAAGAAAACACTCCCTGTGTGTATAGTCTGTAGCAGTTAGATCTGTAGCTTCAGAGACAAGATGTCAAAAACCACCATCAGCCAAGACAAACCAAACAGAGCAACTTTGCTCTATTCCATCCTGCCTTCCTGTTATCTGCTGAAAGTCTTGCTCTCTCTCTCTTCCTCGTAGCCTGAATGAGGCACAGACGCATCTCAGTATGTCGTAGAAAATAGTTTTCTTTCAAACTGCTCCAGTTTTAAAAACGTCACTGATACCTAAAATGTAATCATCTTCAGTCAGTAACAGTATCAACAAACAAAGAGTGGTGTTGCTACAGCAAACTCACAGAACTTAGGTAATATACATTCAGTATAAAATTCACAAAACTCAAATCAGCACCTCCACTTCCAACCTGTTTTTCCAATAATTAAACATCTAGAGGTTTCTATTTATGTTGGTTACAACAAAAAAAACAGATGTAGCAACATTTGTTTCAGTCTTAGACGTAAAGTAACTCAAATAAGAGTGGCAGCGTAAGATTTTCATCTACTCCTATTGTGCTTTTGTAAAAAAAAAAAAAAAAATCTTTCATCTGTCTTATTTGACTCTTTTTTTTGTTAGCTCTCTGTCTTCATGTACCACATGTATCTTCTGTAAAATACGAAAACATCAAAAGCATCTCACTAATTAGATTGTCTTTTCTTCCATATAGGACGTTGCTGAACTGGCTGCAAGGATACTCCTCGATCAAGGACAGGTAAGACCGCCACAAATGCATAAATCAGTTCAGTCGGGTTGAAAATAATTCTAACCCATGTTTAAAAGCAGATTTCTGGAGAAATAACCTTTCATAACAAAGCAACACTTATAAAATATTGAGAAAAAAAAGTAATAGTTGAACTGTGACCTTCAGACAGTTTCTTGATTAGAGTAATTGAGGTCGAGCGAAAAACACACCAGAGAATAAAACCTGCAAATTAACAGTAAAAATAACATGTTTGCCAATAAAACATTAGTTATTCTCCAAGCGATTTGCAGAGCTTCCTTGAAATAAACAACAACGGTGTCGGTTGGTGTTTTATGTTTAAATGATCATTTTATCGTTAATTAGACTCCATATAACTGGATCAGAGTCTGCCCATGTTTGACTGGATTATGTGAAAATAAATTAAACTGATCTGACCTAACTGGCTCTATACATATAAAGTTACAGTCTTAAATGCCAGGCTAAAGCTAACATGTTTACCCTCTTTTTCTTGCTACGACTCAATAATTGAAAAATTCTTCGATATTTCAGTGCAGTTCTGTTTAATCACGTGAAGACTAAACTGCTGTTGCTCGTTCATAAATTTGAAGGACTAATGTTTCAGCTGCTCTCATCCTCACCGTCATCTGTCTGAACGCATCAAGCAAAGTTAGTTACACGACTGTGTGAAATGAAATCGAACTGTCTTATGAAGAAAATAAAAAGCCCGATGAATAAATAGAGGATAGCCACGTAGTAATTCTCCACACTGATGTGTTCTTTTCAGGAGGAATCCAATAATATTTCATTTGTTAGACACGAGTTTCAGAAACATTGTTGGCTTCACCCGGAGCTTTGTGTTTATTCAACACTAAAATGAATCCAGCATGGTGGATAATTGCTGTGCACGCACTGTTACATTCACGCAGTAATGTTAGAGACTGAATTCAATTAAATGTGAATACATTGATTGGCCAGGGTTAGTTCTGCTTCTGTAAAGCAGGAGCAGAATAGAGAGTCTGGCGTTTAGGCTGTTTGGATTACAATGCAAAGAAAGGTTTTCTTTTATTTTGGGGAAATGTGACTCACTGAAGCAGGAAAAGATTAATTACTCAGTAAAGAAGTTTCTTTTTTTTCCCCCCTGTCTGTCCAGTAACTGTGTGTGCAGAAGTAAACCTTTGTAGCTGCCCTTTCGAAATTTAATTTAATGTGTCGATATGTTGTGTTAGACATGGCAAAAAGCAAAACAAGGCAATGTTTCTGTGGGATCATCAACACATTCAAGTAAAAATGTATTTAATTGATCAAACACAAATAGATAGAAACATAAAACCTGAAAAAATACTTTTTATTTTAACTGCATTTCAACATTTTTACAGTCTGTGTGTAGAAAACTGATCTTTCAATCTCACCGCTTTGGGGTGTTTGGATTTCGATTGTTTTCCTGTTTGTATATTTCAGTTCAAGTTTTATAATTTTCTCTTCAGTCCACTATGTTCGTTCTTGTTTGAAAAGTCTTACTATATCAGCACCAGATTGTCCTAAAATTGACTTAAACTTGTGTGTTTTTAATTAAGGCCTTAAGACATCCTAAAATGTCTTAAGGCATTCTAAGAAATGAAGTTCGTACATTTCTTTGGAGATTTACAGGTCTTAAATTCAATTCGCAGCAGTCTTAAAAAGTCTTACATTTGAAACCTTGAGTTCATTTCTTTGGATTTTTTACTTTCTTAGTTTTGAGAAAGTTTTGAGTTTTGTTTCTTCGGTCTGCTTGTTTTGCCTTCTGTCTCAACCACCTGTTGTTCATCGGTAATCAGATACTTGAGGGAAAGTTTCACCTTCCAGCTTGAACAGGAGCCTAAACAACATCTGCTTAACGTATCGACTCAGAGGGTTAAATGCAAATGTACACTACACTTTCTCTCGAAACGTTAGCTGCGTTTCCGTTACAAATGTGTACAAAACTCTGTCGACATTCCAAAAATGTCGAAAAGACACAATTTTGGACCCATGGTGTTTCTATTAAATAAGAAACACAATTAAAATCACACCTGAATAAGTTTGTTCATGCAATAAGATCCTCCAGCTACTTCCCGTCTTCTTCTTCAGGTAACGTCCGGCTGTCGATCATGTGACCTGTGTGACGCAAAAATTGGTTTGAGAAACAAACAATTATATGACAAAACACCCTCTTCATTCTGACAGCAAAAGCTTTTCTCAAAACCAAGAATTGTTTCGAAATTGCCGTGTTTCTATAAAGCAAATCTATTTCCACAAAAGTCAAATTGCTCAAATGTATGATGAGTGGACATGCAGCTCTCTGTGCTGACCTATAACACCAAATTCCAAAGAAAAACGGGGAAGTTGTGGCTGTGATATGATTAAAATAAAGAGATCTGAAGTGGGATAGACGCCTCACATGTGATGATTAAGAACGTTAACATCCAAGACCTGATGCCACCACCTGTCTCTGCTCAGGACCACAGCGTTGAGACCCCGCACGGCGTCCTGCGCGTGACCCTCCACGGGACGCGGACCACCCGCCGGCCCGCCATCCTGACCTGCCATGACGTGGGTCTGGACAGTGAGTAGAGCTCTCTCTCTCTCTCTCTCTCTCTCTTTGCCTCTGCATCTTCGTTTCTCCTCCTCATCCTCCCTTCGCTCTCTTTCTCCGGCAGGTAAGAGCTGCTTCTCTCCTCTGTTTAAATTCGACGAGATGCAGGAGATCGTCAAGAACTTCACCCTGATCCACATCGACGCTCCGGGCCAAGAGGAGGGGGCCTCTGCCTACCCTCCAGGGTACGCTGATCTCCGTTTCCTAACACAACCGTTCGTCTTCTCAAAGTGTGAATAATCTTCTGTGCAGGCTTCAAAGTAATCCCCTCTAAAAATACTCTATGTTCTCGTTTCTCACATCTCCCCGCTCCCATATCTGGTTGCTCAATGCGCTTTTGTCAGAGGCTAAAACAGAAATCCTGATCGCCTCGTTCCATTTCTTTTTGCTTGTTGTAGCTACCAGTACCCCTCCATGGAGACCATCGCCGAGATGATCCCTGCTGTGCTGCAGTTTTTCAAGTAAATGCTACCACATTTGACTTTACTCATACATAGATATACATATCTTTATATGATGTGCTCTCATGCAAAATGTCTTTAAATTAAGCTCTTTTGTTTTGTTAATTCTCTCCGTCTGTCAGCTTCCGTACCGTCATTGGAGTGGGGGTGGGAGCAGGAGCGTACATCCTCTCCAAGTTCACAGTGAGTAGCTTCTATTGTTAGAGCTGTCATTTTTACCATCTGTGTCCTTTGCATAATCTAAAGTAGCTGTCAGAATCTGACACTGTTCTAGCAGTCAGGCAGATGAAGAAAATGGTGCAGTCCCGTTGAAAGAGTGCAAATAAAGGGATTCTGCTTCAAATAGATATTTTTTGAGTGGCAGCTATCAATAAAGCTGGGAGCAGTGTTGCAGTTTTAAGCTGTTTTAGATTTTTTTTCTATTGTGTTTTTGCACCAAATTTGGGGAAAATACTGTAGATACTGTGTGTCTGGTACTTTTAGAGAGATGCACCGATTTGACAATTTGGACCGATATCGATATCCAATATTAATCTTCTGCTATGCTGAAAAAACGATATTTATTAAAAATATAAATATATATTTCCTACTGTTTCAAGGTTGTATAAAAGCACCATCATGGGTTGTTCATATCAGCTCAGTTGTACTTATCAAACCGATACCAACATATTAAAAAACAGCAAACATCAGCCGATACTAATGTTGATGCAGATATATTGTTCATCCCCAGGTAAGGTAAATATTAGGCATGCATAATATATATTCCTCAACATCTATATAAACCAATGTGAGTCATTTTTAATGTATATGTACACGGCTGAAAAGTAAAACTGATCAAACTAATATATTAAAAAAATGACAAACACCGGCCGATACTAATACAGATGCCGATATATATTGTTCATCCCTTAGTAAGATAAATATTAAGGATGAAAGATACATTGGCAATAACATTGGTATTGGCCAGTGTGAGTCACTTTAACATATCGGTATTGGTTCAAAAAGTAAAACCAATCGGGCCGATACCAATATTTTTAAAAAAGGCAAAAATCAGCCGATATTGATGTTGATGCCGATACATTGTTCATCGCAATAGTTTATAAATATTAGAGATGCACAATACTAATCTCAATATTAGCCATTGCTTTTTAGCACACTGATATCGGTTCAAAAAGTAAAACTGAGATGAAATCAACATCTGGCATTTATTTCCACCGTGTTGTTGACTGGATATGTGTTTCTGGAAGGGGTCGGCCATTTTGTATTTGTTTGGTCATGTGACACTGATAGGAATGAAGCACAGGATTGTGGGGAGTTCACCTAAAATGAAGAATCATTGTCTATAGTTGGTAAAGATTGGTTATTGGGCTACATTTTTATATCTGTTCATCTTTAGTAAATATTAGTCGCAGCACAGCCTCTAAGCAGAAAATCAAATGAAAATGACAGTAATTATTCCTGCATTCATAGTGCCTTGCAGATATGTTCATTCCCCTTGAGAATTAACATATTCGATTTGAGAGAATAGAGTAAATATTACAACCATGAATTATTATTATTATTATTATTTTCCATCTCAGGTACAGTAAAGTCAAATATACCAACACAGAAAAGGCGCCAAACATGAAGCTACCTTGAGCGCAGGCAGTCTGTTTGATTCTAAAGTCGAGGTTTTATTTGCTTTAAACTTGATTTCTGTCTGCAGCTCACTAACCCAGACTCAGTAGAGGGCCTGGTTCTGATTAACATCGACACTAACGCTAAAGGATGGATGGACTGGGCCGCTCACAAGGTTCGTCTGCTCACCGTCTGACTTCTTGCCTTCCTGCTGATATAAACTTGAGATTGTAGGAAAGTTTGACCAGGGCTGTTAATCAGTTAAAGGATATAAAATGAGATGAGGCGGTGTTATAGATTATGTTTCTGATATGAGGATTAGCTTAATCGATCTGCTCTCTTTGTCTCCTCTGTAGCTCAGTGCTGTAACTTCCTCCCTCCCAGAGCAGATCCTAAGCCACCTTTTCAGTCAGGTACGGCAAAACCTCTGGACAAAACATTCAGTTTACATCATCTTTTTCATATTTTATAAATAAAAGCTATCCTTTTTGTAGGAGGAACTTTCAGCAAACACAGACTTGGTGCAGTCTCACAGAGAGCGGATCTCCAAAGCTCCTAATCTGGCCAACATCGAGCTCTTCTGGAAGACGTACAACAGGTAAAACCGTCCTGCAGGGGGCAGCATATGCACCAGAACCCAACCGCGACTAACCCCGTGTTTCTCTCCGCCACAGCCGCAGAGATCTGAACCTGGACCGCAACTATACCTTCAAGTAACTACACCTCTTCTGTCTTGAAAAAATAAAAATCTCTTAAACAGTCCAATGCAGCCCATCTGAGTTTGAAATGTGTCTTTATCAGGTGTCCAGTGATGTTAGTAGTTGGGGATCAAGCTCCGTACGAAGATGCTGCTGTAAGTTTAAGGTCTTGTAACTTTGATATTCCTGTAAAGAACATTGATTTTTTTTTAAATGTAATTCTTCCTGTGTCCACCAGGTGGAGTGCAACAGCAAGCTGGACCCCACATCAACTTCCTTCCTGAAGGTGAAGCATCAGTTTGTCTTTACTTTAGCGTCTGTCCTTTGATTCTGTTGTAACTCTTGTTGTCCCTCCCACAGATGGCCGACGCAGGCGGCCTCCCTCAGCTCACTCAGGTAACAGGAGCAGCTGAACGTTTTAGAAACGTCACAAACTGCTGAGTTCGCATTTAAAATACATGAGAAAATGACCTAGTTGTTGAAATAAAAGTTGCATTTGTTTAAAAAGAGATGAAATGTAAAAATCCTTCTGAAATGTTTTTGTTTTTGTTTAACTGATTGTTCTTCTTGTTGTTTTTCTGTGTCTGCAGCCTGCTAAACTCACCGAGGCTTTCAAATATTTCATCCAAGGAATGGGTTATAGTGAGTTCACTTTTCTGAAAATTCATCTAACATTTCTCAGCTAAACATAACTCTGGATTATGGATTCTTCCTGTTTGTACGTTTCTTGGTAAGGGAATATATATATAATATCAGTACATATTGCTTATTGTTCACAACAGCAATATCACTGTTTTTTCATATCGGTGCATCACTAAATGTTACAATGTACAAAAATGAATGCCACCGTTAAGGGAATGTTCTGCAGTGGGTTGTTTTCGTCACATTTACCGCCTTCTGAACATAAATAAACGCAATCTTTCTCCTCCTCAGTGGCTTCCTCTTGCATGACCCGCCTGTCCCGCTCCCGCACCACCTCGCTCTCCTCCTCCTACTCCATGGACGGGTCCCGCTCTCGCTCGCGCACCCTGTCCCAGGGCTCGCAGGGGGGCCAGATGCCGCCCAGCCCCTCCCAAACCATGGAGGTCTCCTGCTGAAGAAGACTCCGCCCCCCTCCCACCACCTCACGACGGCGAGAGCAGAGAGCGACAAAGGAAAGAAGGGAAAGAGGTGACGCGTGAACGCAAAGAAAACGAGACGGCTTTCTCTATCGGTCAATACACGACTCCCACCATCCCCCCCCTGCAAGGGCAGACAGAGAGAGAGAGGGCCTGTCCTCCATGTTGGTCCAACACAAATGCAGTCTTTCAGCTAGAATAGATTAAAAAGAACCAGGAAGGAGCTGCAGAACGGGAAGCAGTCCTCTCTCCCTCTGTCAGCCTGTAGACCCCTTTAACCTAGATCCAGAGTGTGGCATGTAGAAGCTGCACTCATCACCTTTAACCCGTAGAAACGCGTCAGGAAGCAGAATTGACGACGACGATGATGATGCTGAAGCTATTGATGATGTAATAGGAAAAAAAACTGTAACACTTTTCTCTTTATTACATGATTTTAATATTATATAGAATAAAAAAAACTACTATAGCAGAGATACTTACTACAATGTGTGTGTCCACTACTTTGACTGCTAGTTTCTAATGTGTTTTTATTTTATTTTTTCTGATTTGCAACCTGTCTCCACTGATGGCTGAAGCAGTCAGCAAGAGACATTCTAGCAACATGTGCATCTCAAAAAAAAAAAAGTTTAACATAATTAAAAAATGAATTTATTTCAGTTTTGCTCAAAAACTGAAACTCGCGTATTATATATATTGAGGCTTTAAATTTCAGTGATGTATTTCAAGCCCTTAATTCTGTTCGCGTTGATGATTGTGGCTTACAGTTGATGAAAACACAAAATTCTATTTCTTAGAAAATAAAAGCCATTGAAATAAAGATTTTTTTATATATATATAGATGAATATTAGTTCAGTGTTCTGTATGTACTGCTGCGGTGCACTTTATTATTATTTTTTAGGAATTACTTTATGGATATCTCTGTGGAAAAACTGGGCAACTATCATGTCAGCAGCTGTCCACATGATTAGGTATTTTATCATTTGGGTAAAATCCAACTATTCTGTATTAAAAATGTATTTTTATTGATCTTATGTTCAAGTTTTCTGAGGAACATAATTTTTGGGTTTTCATTGACTGTAGGCCTTAATCAACAGAAATAACGATTTGAAATATATTACTATATATGTAACGAGTCTGTATGACTAGTTTCAGTTTTTGAATTGAATAACAGAAATAAATTAACTTTTTAATGGCTTCCAGATTTTATTTTTTTGTTGTTGTTGAGATAAACATGTTTTTCCTCCTTGATGTTGCCACGTTTTGTTTTTTGTTTTTTTTTGTCTTCCACTCATCCCGTCCTCAAAGTTTTACTTTGTTCATCTTTTTTTTTAATGGGATTTAAAGAGGTTGAAAGTTGTAATTTTTTTTTAATTTATTCTCCTGAATCTGCATGCCTGGTCTCACCCCACGTGAATACTGACTGGATATTTTTCTTTTATGTTCTGCTAATAACTTGTGTTTGTTTGTTTGTGTCGTTTTGAGTTTGGAGCGACAGTCTGAAGGACGTTCGTGGGTGGGGTGTTGTCTGCTTCAGCTAGAGCTTTAGGCGCTGTCGTCAACTCGAGTCGCACATTTCTAAACTAGAGCTTCCAACCTTTCTGGCCGCGTGTCGAACCACCCGTGACGTCTGCCGAGGCCAGAAGGGATCACTGTGTTCACCGTGTGGGTTGTGGTTCTTGTTTCTCTCGCTTTTTTTTTTTTTTTTTGCTTTTCTTATCCTCCATACCAATTTTATTCGGGAACTAGAGATTGACGAATTCCCTGTAGGAAAAATCAACTGGACAGCCCTCCGTATCCCCACGGGGAAACTGGAAGCAAATCCGTCACGACTTGTAAGGTGGACTCAATATGGCCGCTCCTCGAATCAAGCTTGGAAACGTGTTCATTTTAGGAAACACACAGGTAAGACTGCGTCGCAGCTTAGAGATGCGTGTGCGAACAAATCAAAAGTGGTGTTTGATTGTAGAGCGTAAAACTTAAATGAATGTTTGTAGTTAATGCTAACGATGTTTATGGGCGTCGCCATGTTGAAATTCCAACTTCCTAACTCGAACGCTGTTACCTCTGGTCTGACGTCAAACCCAACACCGAGTTTCAACTTCGTAGGTCACCTGAACGCAGCATTTCATTACTTGTACGTGGATATCTCGAAATAGACGCAACCGGCTTACTTGAGGCGGAATAAAAACCACACTCCTCAGTAATAGAAGCAGCTTTTATTTAAGTTGGGCAGTTGCTTGTGTGTTTGCTTGTCGCGCGGAAGTGGATAGGAAGTGTTAGCGTCCGGTTTGTATATTTAACTTAGCTAAGTAGGAGGACGAAAATGGAAAGCAAGAGGATGCTTTTTTCTCTCTCCTTTTTTAACAGAACAAAACCTCAGTTAAACAGCCCCCCCACTGCCAAAACAAGCCAAATGAAAACCGCCTGAACCTTGAATTGTCCTGTTACAGCTAGGAAGTAACAGCCAACTGCCAAATTTCAGCGCCTCGTTTATCTGGTGTCTCTGATCTCCCTCTAAACTTTAATATTTCAACACAAAGCTGTCCACTGCCCCGTGCCATGTTTCCAATAGCCTGACTATATTTCTGAAAAAGAAAAAGAGCCTGTATGTGGCTGCGGCCATGAACGTTTTCACATTTTTAAACCATAAGATTTGAATGAGTCGGGTGGAGACGGCCTGTTTCGTGTTTGTGTGATCCGGTTCTACTTATCCAGCGCTTTTTAAAAAGAGGCCGAGCCGTGATTGGTGAGCATGACGGGGGAAAGTCCGTGGAAAGCTTTAAGATGGAGGTTATAATGGCAGGAAGTGGAAACCAGAGAAAAATGTAACATGGATTCAGGGTGTTGTTGGTTTTGAGGCAGGTTCTGATTTCAGGAAATCGAAAGGGTTTCAGGAGGAAAAGGTCCAGCGGTACTTCTTTCTAAAGAGTTGAGCAGGGATGTGTGATTGTAAATGCTTGTCCATGTTGTCTTCTGTCTGACTCTTAATTTGTACTTCAATCTGTTTTTTCCTCTTCTACGTCTTTTTTATTTTATTTTTTTTTATCTGTGTGAAGTGTTAGTTTAATGTCCCGACGTGCTCACAAGTTAGTTAACCGTGTGCTAGTTCTTGTGTAACTTTTTTAGCATTAGCGCGTATAAGGGAGAGTAATATAATTAACAATTAAAAGATCAAAAGTAAAAAAACTACAAAAAAATAACTGAAATTTACTGGTGTGACTCATTTCCCTGTGTAATACAATGAACATCCTTAAAAAGCAAACTTAAATATCAATAAAAGCTTAAAGAGGAACAACTCGTCCACTGTCTTTATTTTCATGTTAACATTATGCAATTTGTCATTTGTACATTTCTCCTTATATGTTCAAAAAGTTGAATAAAACAGCTGAATACAAACTGCAAACACAATGAAAAATAAACTTGTAAAATTCAGCTTGATTTAAAGCGGAACTCACAATGTACTCAAGGGGGATCTGTCACAGGAATCAAGTAAAATATGTTACACCACTTAATTTGATAAAAAAAAAAATATCCAACCACTCAATATGAAATTTGTTGCTTTTTAGCAACAATGATTTATAAAAAAAAAATCACAATACTAAGAAATAATATTAGTTATTCTTATTACTGATCTATTGTTCAGTAACCAAAAATCCCTCAAAAAATAATTATATAGACTCGGTTAATTTCAGTTAAAAAAACCAAACAAAAACCCTCAATAATTAAATGTTTAAAATTTCCCGTTCTTTTTTTTTTAAAGAGAGTAATGTCCGCAAAGGAGTTCCATATCCTCAAAAAACTAAACAAAGTCCTGGAAGTATTTCTCCGTTTTAATCCAAAGTCCTGATAATAAAAAGCAAAAGTCCAAAACGTCAATGCCCCCCAAAAAAGATAAGGAAAAAAGAGTGGTACCACCAAAAATCCCCAAAAAGACAAGTAAAGTCCTGATCTCACCGGGAGCGTTCCCTGGGTGCAAGCTCCGACCTGGTTTCTAAATGCACAATCTGCGGCGCTGGGGCGAACTTTGATAGCTGTTTTATCGCTTTGATTTCTTTTCTTTTTTTACTTGTTTTAAGCAGGGCTGCACAGTGGCGCAGTTGGTAGAGCTGTTGCCTTGCAGCAAGAAGGTCCTGGGTTCGATTCCCGGCCGGGGGTCTTTCTACAAGGAGTTTGCATGTTCTCCCTGTGCATGGTGGGTTCTCTCCGGGTTCTCCGGCTTCCTCCCACAGTCCAAAAACATGACTGTCAGGTTAATTGGTCTCTCTAAATTCTCCCTAGGTGTGAGTGTGTGTGTGCATGGTTGTTTGTCCTGTATGTTTTCTGTGTTGCCCTGCCTCTCGCCCGGGACGCAGCTGGAGATTGGCACCAGCAACTCTCCTGACCCCATTAGGGAAGAAAGGTGTTCAGATAATGGATGGATGGATGTTTTAAGCATTCAATCAAGTCAAATTTCCCGCTGTACAGATCTGATGGTGTTCGTCTTCCTCTCCGCTTGCGCCGCTGCACGCTGACGCACACACCCCTTTTAATTCACTAATTTCAATCACACCTAAAACCAGCATGATACTGCCCCAAATCAGTTTTAGATAGTGGAAATTCGGAATAATTTAAGCAATGAAATAACAGCAACTGTTCCACAAAACAGTTTGATACATTTACTCTTTAATGTATTTATTTAGAGAAAAAACACAAACATAGTGGTTATGTTACAAAATCACATTCTTTACAAGCTTTTAGAACATGGCTGGAAATTTTTGAGAACCTTCCCAAGATAATCATTATATCTAAAACAGTTGAAAATCGTAGGGTTTTCTGCAAACCCTAAGTTTTTCTTCTGCACCCTCAACAATGAACTGAAACAATCGTACATCACCAAGTAATTTCTTCGTTTTCCTTACTTTACAAAGCAGCAAAAGAAAAAATGCCCCTAGTGTGTTTAACAGACATTCAATTCAAATTTACTTCATTTTGTTACAGTTGCATATTTCTTGGGGGAAATATGCATAAATATCAGGCTTTGTTCAACTGCAAATTAACTTCAGTTCTGCATTTGTCTACCAGGCGGGAGTATATTTGTCATTTCTTGGGTTGAAAATTATGGTAAAAACAAAAAAATTGCTTCACTTTGAAAATGTGGCCTCTGAAACAGAATTTTCTTGACTTCATTTGAAGTTTCACATGCATTTTTTTTTCTTAAATGAATCAGCATATTTATAGAAGATGAAATCATAAAAAACAAAACTACTGATTGCTGGTCATGTCTTTTAAAAGGGACATTTAGGCAAAATTCACTGTTTTTAGCCCTCAATTTTATTTACTTTGAATGTCTAGGAGTGCAAAAAATAACGTTTATTCTCTCCCTGTGTTGTGTAGATATTTTTCTATTTTTGGGGGGTATATTTTTCAGTCTTCAGTTTTCTCTGTTGCCTATAATGTTTTCTTGTCTATTGCGTCACAGCATTTGCTGTGAAACTGCTAAACAAGGTCGCTAATCAATTTTGTGAGCCTGTAATTTTTTTTCCCTCGCAGCCTTTTTGTAGTTCAGGTTCAGATATGCTGTAGTTGCAAGTAGACACAAATATAGTTCATAGTCCACAAATGAATAAAATATAAAAAGCAAAGATTTAAAAGCATCAAAAGTCGACTTTAAGTGTTTCTTTTTGTGACATAACGGTGAAGAAATGGAGAGTGTTTAACAATAACCTATATGAGTTTTGTAAAATCATCAGTTAGGGAAATTAGGGGTTTTGCTCTCTATATATTATTTTATGTTAAAGTTTTTTTATACATTATATACAAAAACTGAAGATTAAATAATTTCACATTTAGATTGTTGGTTATCATCTGTGGTTAGCTAGTTACAGATTCACTGTTATTTAGCTCAATCAAACACCACCCTATGTAATTTTGAACGAATCCTTGAAAAAAAGCCAGAGGACAATAACTCTAAGGTATAAATATGACTCAGCCCCATAGATTCTACATTCTTGATTTCCATAAAGATGTCAAAGATGGGATTACTGATGAACTGCTGTTTCTTCAGCGGGTCACTGGAATGAAGTTCCTCTGATAGCGTCATGTAGAGCATCACAGTCAGAATGTGCTCTGGGGGAGCCAAGAAGTACACTAGATTCTCTTCTACTTTAAGAAAACCATCCATCCTGCTTACCATTTTTATCTGTTCTATAGCTTGATGAATATTGGCTTTTAAGGACATGAGAACACTTGCTCTGGCATTTAGGTGCAAATCAAACCTGGTGATGTGACAGCTCATAACGTCCACAATTTCATGTCTGCCATATTTATGTGTGACCTTAAGTTGTTTACAATAGAGGTCAAGAGATTTAAATGCGTTTTGCAAATCCTCCAGAGCCTGGCTGAGGCACTCGGGGTCCTGATTCTTGTTCTGACTGTTTAAATATGAAAAAGCACGATTGTAATATGCTACTGCTGCCCAATAGGGGTCCTGTTTTATGGCTTTAGTGAACATGCTGACACTCTCAGAAAGCTTTTTCTTTTCTTTTAGCTCACTGCCATAAGCAGTGTAGTAGTGGAGGTTTGATAAAGGAGATTCTTTCTGTTTGAGTCTTTGCATTGCTTTTTCTAGGTCCTCTTTTAGGCTTTTTTTCTGTTGAGTGATGGGCTGTTCCATGTTAAGTTTTGTAAGAAGCCACATTCCCCAAAACTCATTGAGTGCAGACACATCTAATTCAGATGGCTTGTTGTTGTTGCTTTTGTAGAGCAGATCCAATGTTTCTAGGTACTGCCCAAAGAGCTCCTCCTTTTTCTTTATTTCTGGAAGATGGCACTCCACGTAGTTTGACAGTTCTTCAGCAACTGATGCATCTCTGATCTCTTTAACAATCATCATATCTGTAGTGGAGTTTTCAGCCAGAACATGATTCAGCAGTGAGGAAATATCTTGACTTTCCTCCCAGGAGTTGCTTCTCTGATAATGCCTCAACTGCAGAAGAAACAGCTTTTGACAAGAGGGAGAGAGAATGTTTTCAATAAAAGACAGAATGTTTCTTGTTAAAATCAGTAATTGTAGGGGCTTTGTAAGATGCCTGGAACAGATAATCAGCTGGGCAGACCCTGGAGATCCCTGTCTCCCTGCTCGACCAAAGGCTTGAGCCTCCACACGAGCATTTGCAGGCAGGAAAGTTTGGGCAACAAATAGACCCCCAGCATCTTTTACTGATTCAGAAACCTGAAAGTCTGTTCCACGACCAGCAAGGTTTGTAGCTATGACAACATCTCCAGCACCTAACTCCTTGGCAAAGATTGCACTGTTGTCTCTGTTGTTGTTTATGTAAAGCATTTTATTTTTGACTTTCTCTTTTAAAGCTTGATCAATAGTATTTGCGAATTTAATAGTCTCACAGACAACTAGTACAGCTCTTTGACCAACATGGGTTGTAGACTGACTTTGTTCAACAACAACTTCACATATTTTCTCGATCCATCTTCTTTCATTTGTCATGATGAGTCCTTGAACCTCAAACAGCTTTCTGCGTTTGTATGAAGGGATTTGGCAAGTCTTGATACCCTCATATATTTTCCTCATGGTCTCAATCTCTGCTTGTTGTCCAAGAGTCCCAGACAGTCCATAAATCTGACTTTTGTACTTTTGAAGCAAACCAACGTTGGACATGTAGTTGGTGATGATGTTCATATCACTCAACTTAAACACATGTTCCATTTCCAGAAATTGCTGTAGACCATCACACCATGTCATGAAGTTTTCCACAACCCCTGTGCAGCTGTAGTCCACAGGAACAATTCCATGACTTTCTAAGATATATTCATGATCTTTTTCCATGCTTTGTGCATGGAATGCATTTTCAATCCAGACCTTTAGTTTAGATTCTACTAGATCTGAAAGAAAACCTGGGATGTAGCAACTTCCTTCAGACTTGTTCAGCTCACATGGTGTGAAATGCAGATAACGCCTTACTTCCTCTTCTGTAGCTCTCAGTACACTGTTTTTATCAAGATACATGTATTGACAGAAGCCACCATTCAAAAGCAGAGACACTCGTCTCTGACCACTTCCTCTTGGTGGTCTTCTATTTATCTCTTCTACGGATCCATCTGTGTTGATGCTGTGCAAAGCAAACTGGCATGATGGGAATCTGGTCTCCACTGTCCTAAAGAACTTGACCAGATTGTCGGCTGGAACATTTGCAGTTGTTGCAATTTTCTCATCCAAAAGATTTGGTTTCCTCTGTATTTCCTTGACTGTGCCATTGGCCAGTACACCAGTTTCCTCGGCTATTTGAAGAACAGTCAACTCATCCAATCCTTCCTGCTTGATCTGTTCTAATACAACTTGATGAAAGGGGTATTTTTGTTCGACAATGTGACCTGATTCTACCTTGCTGTACTGGTTAGCAGTGGCCCATATTAATGCTAGAAGAGGGTTGAGATGCTGAAGAGCTGGCATGTCACTGCTTAAGTAGACTACATGATGGCCTTTGTCCAGCATCAAGGAATCCACCTCATCCACAATCGCACACTGGAATGTCCTCTGGCCAAATATGTCTTTCCTATGAAAATGATGCCGCAGCCAGTCACCAGCAAATTCATCAACAGTACCATAAACAATCTGGCTCTCATAGCATTTTTTTGAGTCTTCGTCTTGCTTGTTGATGTTACAGTCCACGGTGATCTTTAAAAGTTTATAAAAATCCTTCCAATCTTCCATGTCTCTCTCTGCTAGAACAGATGAACTCGACATGATGTCGACTTTCTCTCCTCTCAGAGCTCGATAGGCTGCAAACATGGCCACAATGCAGGACTTCCCCTCTCCAGTGCCGACCTGAATGAGGCGCCCCGATTTGGAAAGAACCATGAGACACCAGCTCACCATCTGGGTCAGTCGTGGTCTGAAGTGAGTTCTTTCTGCTACTTTACAAAGAATCAGCAAGACTTTTCTTAGGCCAGTCAGCTGTGATCCTGAAATGGTTGAATTAAGATCTGCTTGAACTGATGAGACAATATCTCTGACCTCGGCCAACAGCTCATTATTAACTTGGTTCAACTCTCCATCTCGGATTTCTTCAATAATCTCATCCAAGGTTTTGTCTTCATCGTCTCCCAAACACGCCTTGAGTGCTTCGTTGGTCATTGCCGTGTCTCTGACCAACTCCAGAAGGTTTCTTCCTGATTTAGATCTCCAGGTGGGTGTGATGTAATTAACTTGAATCCAGTGCAACATTTGGAGCAACCATGTGAGGAGATGTGATCTGTCATTTCTACACACCGACTCAAATCTCTGCAGAAGGGCATTGAACAGTTCACTGACTTCTTCAGGTTTCCATTTAATACTCCTGACCAGTCCTTGCAGCAGCTTGACAAGACTCTTTTCATTTTCATTTGGAGAAAATAGAAGAGGATCAAGAAAAGAATCTTCCACTTGGCTAATCACTCTGAGATCTGGGTTCATATCCTCCAGGGTGCTCAAGTCTGGCTAAAACAGAAGAAGGTAAATTGCTTAGGGTAAGGATAGGGTTAGTGTTTTATTGAAACATTTTTAACAGGAAAGTGTGCAACTGCATTTCACATTAACAATTTGCTATAGCTCTACAGAAAAGCTTTGAGGTATATTTGTACAGAGCTGCAATGCATCTGGACAGTATTCACCATGCTTCCTTTTTTCCGTATAAAAAAATTAGGCTGTGTTGAAAATGGACTAATTAATATATCTGTGTGTACCACTTTAAGAGTTCAGGAAGCCGCCTGAGTAATGTTTGTTATGGTTGGTTCTGAGTAATGTTTGCTGTGATTGGTTCAGAGTAATCTCAAGCTAATAATCAGAGCACATGTTCAGTGTTAGCAGAAAGTTGAAGAAGTTGGAGGTCGTTCTGAGCTGTTGTTCGAGAGACTGAGAGCGAGTAAATGAATGAAAGTAAGTGTTATCAGTATTCGAGCAGCATTTGTATACCTGTGCAGTTTAAATATATGTATGAAAATGTAGAGTTAAGATTGGGATGATGTACTTTATGGTTTATTTGTAGTCTCTTGCTGCTGTCTGGTGGACAAATTGGAAATAACCATTTATAGCGAGCAGAACTAAGAACTTTCATTTTGTTGTATTCTGTATTTCTTGTAGAACCTCTCTCAGCTCGATTAAAAACCCAAGACCGAAAAACTCTCCTCATTCTTTGCCGGATGCTCGTGGTGGCTGTACTATTTAATGAACTAACACACAATTAAAGGGAGCATACAGGCTGTTTTCAATGATCACTAACTGTACACCTTAGGTAAAACTGAATTTACCTAAGGTCCACTTGATGGTCAATCAAAACAAAAGTAACTCCTAAAGTCACTTAAATAAAAGAGACTTCACAAGTAAGCACTTGTTTACATGCAATACATGAAACTGAAAATGAATCCCACTCCTGCTCTGTCTACGCTTATCCCAATTCCCTTAAAACTTTTTCCCAAACTTTCGCTCTCTCTTTTTTCTTTTCCATTTCTGTGTTAATTTCATTTAAAATAAACCCAAAACAATTTCTAATAAAGTTTTATACACACGTATGCATACATGTATTTTGCTAGATTTACTTTCACATGCTCCACTTGTGAAAGTAAATCTGGCCTCACCTTGACAGACGAGAATCTCAGAGTCTGACACTACTGGACAGGACATGTTAAAAGAACAAAACAGACTTGCGGTTGCAATTGCTGCCAAAGGTGGATCAACATAGTATTAAGCAAAGGTTGTGAATACTACATGTTATTTCTTAGTTTTCTGTTTTTAATGCATTTGGAAAAAATCTCAAAAACTTTCTTCCACGTTGTCAGAATTTATGTGTAATTTTGAGGAAAGAGATTAATACAATTTAGAACAAGGCTGTCATGATAAAATGTGAAAAAAGTGAAGCGGTGTGAATACTTTCTAGATGAATTGTATTTTTTAACAATGCTAGATAACAAAATTCTTATTAAGAAAAAGGGACTCACCTGGTCAGAGATGAGAATCTGAGCAGCTGATGGATCTCTCTATGATCTCTGTGATCATACCTGTCTTTTTATTACTTCGGTTTTCTTTCACTTTTACCTGTCCACCTGGGCACCTCCCTCTGGGAGTTCCCAGCTTTTTACTTCATTTCACTATAACCAGATGGTGCTCTTCTCAAAATAAATTACCATTCATATGTAATAAGAGTACTTCACTGAATCCTGTATTCTCTGTATAGCATGAAAATGTTTTTGCTAACTCTGTGATCTGTAATCGTTTATAACTGCTTTTTCTACTTTAATCATGGTTAAATAAAGTTTGGAAAATTATATTTAAAGCTGAAAAATTAATTTATCCTTCACTGACAAATACACCCAGACATTTCAGTTTTTACACACACCTGCACGCATAGCTCACTTTGACCAGGTCTGTGGCAGGAGGCCTTTATTATTAGTAACAGTTCAGTGGTATTAAAGTTATCATCTGCTCTTTTTATTAGTGAAAAAAATGATCTGGTTAAATATGCACAAAATTAAGACCTTATTAAAATTCTTACACACTTAACTACCATTCTCCCTGAACCTTCAAATATACTTTCTCTTCAGAGTTACAGAATTTCCCGTTGGCGTCTGTTTGGCAAACATCCTCACCAAGTCCTGGCAAACCTGTTCTTCTGGAAACAAAACTGCTACATAAAAAGAATCTAACGTGACTTATTTATTTTTTTTCTTCTTTCACTTTTATTTACAGTTGAATATTTTCTAGAAATGCAAAGTCAATTTATCAGAAGATTAAGACAAAGTTTGTTCACTGTAACCAAATAAGTGTAATATAACTCCAGTTTACTCAAGTAGAATAATAAAAAACAAGCCATATATCTATTTTTCTCCCAATACATAAAAAGTATTTGGTGGAAAGGCTACATTAATACTGAGTTACTGTTTCCAGAATAGAAATAAAATCATACTTCTCACACATAATCCCCATCATGCATCAGAGAGCACATTGTTTCTTATGTTCCTAACAGAGCCCTTTACTCTGCAGGTTTTCTGCTGATTCCTAGAATTTCTGAAAGTAGAATGGGAGGCCGATTGTTAGTTATCCCAGTTTTAGTCTGTGAGGCAGAAACCCTGTAAGGGTTATTTGTTATTAAGACTATGTTTAAAACTTTCCTTTTTAAGTACGGTAGTTAGATTGGCTTTGGTTCTCCTGTAGTTATGTAGGTTACTGGAAGACAAACTAACCACTTCTCTTGGATCAGCTGCATTTTCTTCCTTCCCTCCAATTTTACATTATTTTTCTGTCATTTTGACTGACAGCTTTATGTTATCTGCTGTTTTTTTTTCTTTTCCCTTGTTTCATAAAAACTGCATCAGGGTAGTTCTTTCCTTGAGGGGTGCATTGGCTGAGCTATTGCTGCTAACGACTAAACGTTCCTTTTCTGTTGATGAATTTTCTGAATCTGAATTTTCGCTCAGTGGAATAATAAAGAATATTTTTGTTCTAAATGACCAGGGAATGCCTTTGAATCCCCCAGAACAAGATGGAGGATGTCACTGGGGAGGCAGATGTCTGGGGTTCACTCTTGAAGTCTGTCTGTGTCTTTAGAAAACCTGTTCTCACAAAAGTACAGACCACATGATCTTTGATGCAATACCAAATCCATGAAGATCTTACATCTTGCTACTCATTCTTTTGTTGCAGCCTGAGGGCATCTTGTTTCAAAGCCCGACTGACCATGACAACGACATTGGGGAAATCTTTTGATGTTAAAGAAATCACTCAACACTTACACTTCTTATAATTTGCCAATAGCATTCAAGTTCATTTCGATCACTGTTGCATTAAAACTGCAACAGACGTTTTCAGTCTTCAGCAGAAATAAGTGGTCGTGCCGCACTTTTCAGCAATGTTAGGTGTGTTGATGTAATTTTTTTTTTCTTTTTTATTGGTGGTAAAATGATCTGTCATGTTATCCATAAAGTTAAAAAGTCTTAAATGATATTCAGAACAGCTGAATTACTGTTCTTCCTTAAGATTAAGATAATGCTCATGCTTTTAAGACTAGGATTTTGCTCTTTTTTTTTTTACACAGAATGTATGTTTAAGTGTTTTCTAGTATTTAACTTATAATTCTCTTGGCTCTTAATCTTGTCAGCATTATAAAGTTCATTTTACTCATAATTTTAAGGTGGTTTTTTTTTTTTTTTTACATTTAGCCTCTAAATTAAAGGAGCTAAAATCCATTACAGGGTAGAAATTCCTTTACAGCCTGTTTGGCAAACATTGTCACCATGTCGTGCCAAGGGCGTTATTCCAGCGCAGCGGTCAGGTGACACGACATGGTTTTTCTTTCATTTTCTTAACATTCATACAGTTTCTAAGCAGTGACATGTCGGGACGCGAGATGATTTCAACAATAAATATGCTCACTGAACATGTTACTGCAAATAAGATATGCAGATCGTTTCAGTTTAAAAGTATAACTTATTCAGAAGATCCTTTCCGCATCATTTTTGCTCGCTGTGAAATGAGCAAACAGTGGACGTCCTTTCTCCTCCCCTCAATCTCTGACAGATATTTTTAGGATATTTTAAATATTTTTTAAATATACACTTGTGCAAGTGTATATTTAGACTTGAGCAAATACATATTTTGTTCACTTAAAGTATACTTTTATTTAATATATTTCTTAAAAGTGTATTTTGGTGCAATTATATTTAAGTGTGTTATAAGTTATAATGTCAAAATTGGTACAAGCTTACTTTTAGGATACTTCGTATACATTTATAGGTAGTAAACTTAATATTTAGTATACTTATAATGTACTTATACAAATGTAAGTATATTTGAAATATACTAAAGTATTTTTTTTCACTAGGGTGCTTCTCTTAAACCCAGTCAGATTATTATTGTTCTCTCAATTCACCTTCAAGGCATCTTCTTAAACCTTAACTCTCTGTACCATCTCCTAGCAAATGAAATTATTTTCATGTCAACCGCGAGTTTGCATGTGTGCCAAAATACAACACTGCTGCAAAAAACCCCTAAGGACTCATGGCTTCCTAAAATCAGAAGGTGTCTTACACTAAATGGATGCAATAATTATTGAATAGTGAATAAAAGTGAGGAAAAAAACATTCTAGAATGTTTCTTCACAGATTTTGTAGCATTCGGTAACCCGTGATCTACAATGCAATTGTAACTATTACAGTATATTCTACAAGCAACCAAGAAGATTTTTTTTGTCCTGCAGGTGGCAGAAATACTTTTGGATGAAAATTGAACAACCTTCATCTTTATCTATCCAGTTAAACCCAACGAAGGGGCCTCTGTGGTGGTGTACTCTCCATTTAAGGTGTGTATTGAAGATAACAACTTGGTGTCAGGGTTTAGAAAGATAAACCAGCATAAAATGGGAAAATGTATAGGTAAATATTAGTAACTGTTACTTCTGACTGCCACTTTGATTTTGATTTTTTTTAATGACAGTAGGACTCTAAAGTCTCAAGTGTTTAGGGGTAGGAGTTTATAAGTTCTCACTTCTTCCTACCCCATTTTGAGCATGATATGTTAACTGAAACAAAAAATCTGTATTTTCTCTTCTTTCTTATGCACTTCTTGTTACTGTGCACTATTTTATTTTTATATTTGTATCATGTTCGAATAAATTTCATTTCATTTCATTTCATTTCATTTCATTTCATTTCTGTCAGAGAAACAATGAATCCTGATCTTCCTGCAAATAAGAAACTATCTGAGCAGCTCTAAGGAATGAGAAGTAAAAGATTAATTAATTATTCAAAGCTCCTCAGAAATTGTTTGAGAACTTGGAGCAAATTTATTTATTCATTACACAGTAAAGTAAGCGCAAACAGGATTCTGGGGGGATTCTCACATACTTTTATACAAACATGTCAGCATAACGTTCACATTTGTTTGTTTAGTGATTATTACGCTGCATACCTGTACACATGGACACACCACTTCTTAGAAATGGTATGAATGTGAAGAAAATGAAAGAAAAACCATGCCACAACAGACCATGCTGACCTATTTGCGTAACAGGTTTCGGTGGATGTGGTGAGAGATGTTTACCAAACAGAATGAGAAATATGCTGAACTCTGAGGTGAACCAGTTTACCAACCAAAACTGAAAGAAACCTTAAGGGTTAAGAGAGGTGGATTATAACACCAAGCTGATTTATGCCAAGATATGACAAAGACTTGCTGTTTTTTGAACGAATGAATATCAGGTCAACTGTCATTAGTAAAAAGTGGAACATTTCACTAAAATTTACTAGAGTAAACTAATAATCATGTTCTGTAGTAAACATTGGGGTCTGAACAGATGTTGCAAAGCAAATGTCCAGATCTCAAATGGGTCAATCAGAATCTGGAAGAGTTCAGAAAAAAGTGTTTTGAATTCAACTATAGAAGAACCAACCATGACAGCAACTCAGCCCTCAGGTTTGACTAAGAAAAGCAGGATCAGATATGCATTGAGTCAAAGGAAACATATAAGAAACAAAGTGGAACTTACAAAGGATAGATGACATGGCTGATTTTATTAATGAGGAAGACAGTCTGTCTGGAGAGTTGTCTGCTTTTTGCCACAAACATTTATTATTCTAGAAAGTTCCTGAAAAAGCAAAGACCACCAATACAAACACTTTTTTTTTAATTTAGGAGAATTAAAACTAGAAGTTTAAGCCATTTTGTTGATGTTTTGATTTTGCTTCCTGCCATTTATTTGTGGACCAAACTGGGACCAAGTAATTTCTGTGTTTCAGTTTGTAAAATAAAGGGTTCTAAGAGCAGCTGAATGAAGTATGAATGTGAATAGGTAGTAAACTTAATACTTAGTATACCGTATTTTCCGCACTATAAGGCGCACCTAAAAATCTTCAATTTTCTCAAAAGCCAACAGTGTGCCTTATAATCCAGTGCGCCTTATATTTGAGCCACAACAGATCTCGCAACTACAATAAGCAGCCGGCAACTTCATTTTCCCTTGTAGAAGAGGAAGCGTGCAGTGCATGTTGGGATATATGACTGCACGAAGCGTGCTGTTTCATTTCCATTTGTGTGTTTGTGTAAAGATCCCAAAATGGCTCCTATTTAGAGACACACTTACAATGCAGAGTTTAATCTCAAGCCGATCAGTCACACAGTAGAACATGGGAATAGAGCAGCAGTGAGAGAATTTAACATGAACGAATCAATGGTGCAGAAGTGGAGGAAGCAACAAGATGACCTGCGCCAAGTAAAGAAGATTATATATATTGTTATTGCTTTGCTCCATTTAAAGCGTTACTATATTGTGATTGCACTAACGTTTGATTTACTGTAACAGTATCAGACTGTTTTTTACGTGTTTATTGAATCGAGGGAAAGTTCCCCTCCACTATGTGATATAAATGTTTCACAACATGTTACCACGTCACTGACTTTACCTCGGGGAAAATAATAAAACAGATGTTTATTCATTTTGGGAGTTGTCAGAACGCTGGTTTATAATCTATTAATAAAGTTTGACTGCCCTATCTGCTGTTTTGTTGACATTTCCTTTAGCGCTGCTCCATTTAATGGATGCATAACGTAACCCCAGCCTCTACTGTAGCGTCTATTCTATGCGCCTTATAGTGCGGAAAATACGGTAATTAAAATGTACTTTCACAAATGTAAGTATGTCTGAAATATACTAAAGTATACTTTTTTTATTTTACTATGGAAATCTTCTGTTATTATTTTCCATATTGAGTAGGATGTTACCAGGTCATAAAATGACTTTATGCGTCTCACTGACATCATAAGAGGCCCTGATGCTTATCATATTAACAGTCTTGGCTAAAGATTAATTTGTAATGGAGACTTCACATTTTGATGTTTTGTTAGGTGAAATATGAAAAGCAGCTTTTTGATTGGATTGAATATGATATTTATCTGCAGATGCATCCTTTGTTCCACGTCATGATCAAAGACGCCTCGAGGGCTGTCACTTAACTTTTACTGTTAACTCTAAAAAGGCTCTGACTTTAACTTTCTGTGATGGTAAGTTAAAGTCGGATGATGGAATTAAAGTCCATCATTTAGCTGTTAGCTGTTCATTTTCAAAATTATTCTGTTCAACCAAAATTCAAAACTCGTGTCTAATTTTCATTGGTTCATTTTCAGTATTTTTTTTTAAAGAATTACTTGTGTGATTTTCAAGTTATTTCAGTGAGCATTGTGGGCTTTATGGTCATTAACAGAGGGGGTTGAAATAACTTTGTCCATGTGTCTAAACCTTGACACACCACTTCTTAGAAATTGCTTGAATGTAAAACAAACGAAAGAAACATTCTTTTGTTTTACCTGCGGAACAATCAAGGACACGGTGGAAATATTTGTCAAACAGATTAGATGGTGGAGTTTTCCTCTCTGCCTGGTGAACCAGTCTTAAAATAAAGATAGAAAGAAAGAAAGAATACGTCAAGGTTAAGGGAGGAAACTAAACAGGTGTGTTTGTTTATGAAATAGTTTTAACTCTGTGAGTATTAAGCATGTCTAGCTTACCACTATCAGAAAGTATAAATTATTTCCACACACACCAAATATTGCACCATAGCATTTATAGTTTTATTTTGTTTTGCTCTTTCTCTATATAACTTAAATATTTCATCAAACTGGTCTTACTGTAAGAAAAGGAAGTTTTTAAATGATGATATAATTTGTTAAGGTAAAACATATCCAAGCTCGTGTGCCCCTCTCTGGAAAAAAAACAACAACAAGCATATGCCAATTACTGACAGAGCTGTTCCATCCATCCATCCATCCATTTCTTGTACACCCTTGACTCTTAGTGGGGTCAGGAGGGCTGCTGGTGCCTATCTCCAATGAATGTTTGGGGTGAGAGGTGGGGTTCACCCTGGACAGATTGTCAGTCCATCACAGATCTGTAGAATCAAATCACTTAAATAGAACCTATTTAACAACATGGAGGTAATGTATCTCAAAACATAACTAAACAAAGTCCTGAAAAGGGTTCCAAGGTTTAAGATTTCAGTGGACATATCCAAATATCCAAAATAGAGAAAAGGGTGGGGACACATTGCACAGCAGTGAATGGGATGCAGTCAAATGCTCCATCAACCTGTCCTTTTACTACTCTTGGGTTCTGTATGTTGACCTGGCACTTGTAGGCAACCAGCTATTTATGAGTTATAAAGGGTTGGACAGGACACACTAAAACCACACCTAAAAACTTTCACCAGGATCTAGATTGGGGTCAATATCTTTACACCAAGAGCCATTCTCAGCCTCGGCCCAACTTATCAGAATTTGTCATGACAATATTAGTGTAACTCATTACGTTTGACTAGATTCATGACATGTATAATATACCAACTCACCCATCATCCTCAGAACATACAGATAAAAAAAAACCTTTACATGTTATTTGTGTTAAAGGGTTGCCAAAGTTTGTTTATGTAAGATGTAATATTAGTAAAGTTTATTTTATGATGATAAAGGAAAATATTTATTCCTGTTTTAATATACTTTTTTCAAGCTTTAAAGTTGTCATGATTATAGAAGAAACATTCTTTCACTCCCACTACTTATTGCACATTCAAACCTATATTGGTAACTACATTGTCTAAATGTTCATTTTACTATTATTTTTATAAAACTCCATAAATTAACATACATTGACTAAAACCTTTCCCATATTTTGACTTCTACACTGATGGTAAGTCACTTAGTTTACAGCAAACAAATTAAAAGGAAGGAAACTCCCTTGTGGCGGTGCCTAGGCGGAGTCAACAAAAGTGAAACAGACACAAATGGAAAAAAAAGGACAGGGAATCACCATTTGAAATCACTTGAAGACGTGAGCTGTTTGGTTTCTTGGTGAGTAAATTATCTTTACCATGAATTTTATAATATAGCACTTAGAGATGCAACTACAGAAATATGCTTATTCATATTTTAACAAGTAGAAAAATTAAGTGTTCCTTTTTGTGTCATTACTTCTATAGTTCATTACTACATGCTGTTATATACTAACATGTGAAATGTAATTCCACAACAATGAACTTCAAACTCTTTGCCTTCTTCTGTTTCAACCAGACATCAGACTTCAGCTAAATGGATCAGCTGAAACCAGATACCAGAGAGTTTGATTGGGTTGCAGCTCTTTTCATGACTCATCGATTATTCTGTCCAAATGACAATGAAATTCTTCTCAAACTGCTACAAGGACTGGTCATAAACATTAATTGGAGATCTGAAGACGTCAGTCAATTGTTTAATGCCCTTGTACAGAGATTTGAGTTGGTGAATAGTAATGACAGATCGCATCTCCTCACATGGTTGCTCCAAATGTTGCACTGTATTGAAGTTAATTACATCACACCCTCATGGAGATCCAGAACAGGAAGAAGCCTTCTGGAGTTGGTCAGAGATACAGCAGTGACCAATGAAGAGCTCAAGGCGTGTTTGGGTGATGATGAAGACAAAACCTTGGATGAGATTATTGAAGAAATCCGAAATGGAGAGTTGAACCAAGTTAATAATGAGCTGTTGGCCGAGATCAGAGATATTGTCTCATCAGTTCAAGCTGCCCTTAGTTCCCGCAGTTCAGGTTCACAGCTGACTGGCCTGAGAAAAGTCTTGCTGACTCTTTGCCAGGCAGCAAAAGAAGCTCACTTCAGGCCACGACTGACCCAGATGGTGAGCTGGTGTCTCATGGCTCTTTCCAAGACGGGGCGCCTCATTCAGGTCGGCACTGGAGAGGGGAAGTCCTGCATTGTGGCCATGTTTGCAGCCTATCGAGCTCTGAGAGGAGAGAATGTTGACATCATGACAAGTTCATCTGTTCTAGCAGAGAGAGACATGAGAGAATGGAAGAAATTCTACGAACTTTTAAAGATCAGCGTGAACTGCAACATCAACAAGCAAGAGGAAGACTCAAAAAAATGCTATGAGAGCCAGATTGTTTATGGTACTGTTGAAGAATTTTCTGGAGACTGGCTGAAACACCATGTTCTTAGGAAGGACATATTTGGCCAGAGGACATTCCAGTGTGCAATTGTGGATGAGGTGGATTCCTTGATGCTGGACAAAGGCCATCATGTTCTTTACTTAAGCAGTGACATGCCAGCTCTTCAGCATCTCAACCCTCTTCTGGCATTGATATGGGCCACTGCTAACAAGTACAGCAAATTAGGCTCAGGTCATATTGTTGGGCGAAAATACCCCTTTCATCAAGTTGCATTAGAACAAATCAAGCAGGAAGGATTGGATGAGTTGACTGTTCTTCAAAGATATCCTGATACAGACAGTGTACTGAGAGCTACAGAAGAGGAAGTAAGGCGTTTTCTACATTTCACACCATGTGAACTAAATAAGACAGAAGCCAGTTGCTACATCCCAGGTTTCCTTTCAGATCTTGTAGAATCTAAATTAAAGGTCTGGATAGAAAATGCCTTCCATGCACAAAGCTTGGAAAAAGATCAAGAATATGTCTTAGAGAGTCATGGAGTTGTACCTGTGGACTTCAGCTCTACAGGTGTTGTGCAAAACTTCATGACATGGACTGATGGTCTACACCAGTTTCTG
Organism: Gambusia affinis; assembly: GCF_019740435.1. Taxonomy (NCBI): domain Eukaryota; kingdom Metazoa; phylum Chordata; class Actinopteri; order Cyprinodontiformes; family Poeciliidae; genus Gambusia; species Gambusia affinis. Next base: position 6,502,925 of record NC_057885.1, on the reverse strand, counting down.
GAGATGAAACATCAGATGAAGTTAAGTGATATGAACATCATTACCAACTACATGTCCAATATTGGTTTGCTTCAAAAGTACAAAAGTCAAATTTATGGACTGTCTGGGACTCTTGGGCAACAAGCAGAGATTGAGACCATGAAGAAAATATGTGAGGGTGTCACTATCTGCCAAATCCCTTCATTCAAGCGCAGAAAGCTGTTTGAGGTTCAAGGACTTATTATGAAGGATGAAAAAGAATGGATGAAGAAAATCTGTGATGTTGTTACTGAACAAACCAATTCCACCAACTATAGAGATGGAAGAGCTGTCCTGGTCATCTGTGAGACCATAAAACAAGCAAAAATGATCCACACAGATCTTGGGAGAAAAGTGCCAAAGAAAATACTTTACATCAACAACAACATGGACAATACTGCAATATATGAGACACTCCAAAAAGGTGATGTCATCATAGCTACGAACCTGGCTGGTCGTGGAACAGACCTCAAGATTTCTGACTCAGTAAAGAAGGCTGGAGGTTTGTTTGTTTTGCAAACTTTTCTGCCGAAGAATGCTCGTGTGGAGGCCCAGGCCTTTGGTCGGGCAGGGAGACAAGGATCTCCAGGGTCTGGTCAACTTATTGTACACGTCAGACAATTACCTCCTATTCTATCTGAAAACACTCATTTAGGTATGATGATGGCTAAAAACATCAGAGATTACTTTGCTGCTGAGGAATTAAGTGCCTACATGAAAATCCATATCCCAAAGATAAAAAAAGAGGAAAGGCTCTTCACTGTGTATCTAGAAAAACTAAATCTGCTGTACAAACGTGCTAACAATAACCCCTTAGCAACAGATGTATCTGCACTTAATGAGTTTTGGGGCATCTGGCTTCTCACAAAAGTCAGTGAAAAAGACTCTATTGAAAAGTTGACAGAGCTTCTGAAAGGAGATCTGGACAAAGCCTTAGAAAGACTGAGGCAAAATGAGAGTCCCTCATCAAACCTGCACCACTATACTCTCCATGGGAAGTACCTACAAAAGATGGGAAACCTTTCAGAGAGCATTGATATGTACACTAGGGCTATCAAACAGGATCACTGTTGGGCAGCTGTTGCATATTATAATCGGGCTTTTGCATCTTTAGCTCAGCAGAACAGGAAACAGAAACCTGGTTGCCTCAGACAGGCTTTGGAAGATTTAGTACATGCATTTCAGTCTGTTGAGCTTTACTGTGAACAACTTCAAGTCACATGTAGTTACGTCACTCAACAAACCCCAGACTCTGGAAGAAAAAACGATAGATTTGATAAGCAGGCAATGGCCAGAGTCCGAGTTCTTGCTTCTTTCAAAGCAAACATTATTGAAGCACTACAGAAGGTTGACCGAGCGATGAACAGCGGAGGCTTTGTTAAAGTAGATGAGAAGCTATTCTGCTTCCTTGTTTCTCTAAACGATTTTCTTCCTTCATCAATCATCTCAGTGAAAGCAGCCTGGCATTCCAGAGACATTTTAAAGTTCTACCAACTCCTCAGCCAGCCCTCCTTTGACACAGTCAATGAACTCGAGAGTCTTTATCAAATTGGCCTGACTCATGTTTATGAGTTAGATACACTGTTCTCCCTGGGAGGATTTATTTCCAAGATTTTAAATCTTAAAGAGCCTGAGATGTGAATAATGAAACAAAACAAAACAAAAAAACAACAGCAAATAAAAGATAATAATAATGCTTCTTTATTTTTGTAGAACCTATTTACTCCAAGACATTTTACAGGAGAACAACAATATACAGACACATATGTTTATGTGTGTTAAAAATGTTTTCTAAGAATTTAGAATATGTGTCTAAAAGAATCACACTTTGATGTTATTTTATTTGAACTCTTCATTTTATCTTTGTTCTTAAAGATATAATCACATCTCTGACAAAAATAACACTGTTTATCTTTTCATTTAATGTATTTTGAAAACAAATGTTTAGTACAAATTAAAAATATGTTAATTGAAATCAGAAATTCAAATGTTTTAAAAATTGGAAAAGATTTTTTTATGTTTATCAGACATATTTTATGTGGATGTAGTAGAATCTACAGAAGATGGTTGCTTTTGATTCCTCTTTTGCAAGAATTCTCAATTTGCTGTACTTATCTGTATTCAGGAATAATGCAATAAAACTGAATCCACTTATGGAACTGTTCCAAATACAAAAATCCTTTGTTTGAATAACTTTTTTTCTCATTTTTATTGCACTATAATGACTTTCATTTGAGTGGCATTGAACAAAAGAGAAGGGAAAGACAACACTGCACATGGCCCAGACCAGATATTTAACCAGGGACAATCACATCATGGAGTGATACCTTCTGAAAATTGTCTTGCTTTTCTACTCACAACATAATATGGTGCCCTTGAAACGGCTCTCTCAAGTCAAAATGATATTTATTGTCTTTGAACACAGAGAACGGGTTTTGGAGGCAACTTTGCTTACGCTGAACATTAATGTTTTACTGCCATCAAGTGGTCAAATGTGGGACTGCCTGTGGCCTGCTCCAGAACGCCAACAATTTTACTTTGCAGGTATTAGTTTAGCACACATGAAGACAGTTGAGTACATGAATAAATGTAAGTCAACTAATGATAACCAACAAAGAGTCCGTTCAGCTCAGTCTATAGAAACAATGCCAATTACAAATGTAAAGAAATAATTCGATAATTCAAACAGTAAAGGCTTTCTTGACATGAAGGGATTAAAAATTGTTGTATATTTAACATGAATTAATAAAACTTTCTTGTTGTCTGTTGTTGTTGTTGCCTTTGTCGTGATGACCAGATATCGATTAAGATTCTAGAATAATTGAAAACCAATCAAGATATTACTTCACATTAATATTAAATTAAATTAAATTATGTATTGTTCATGTTTTTTAGCTCCATCTTTGAACTGATTTGTTGGATCTCTCTCAGGAAAAGTTAATATGTGTCCTTTCCATGCTGAATTCCTTCAGTCTATAAAAATTTGGAAAAGTTTATAGTCTGCTCTTATAAATTTTCAGGCCTGCATATATGTGTGGAATAAAGAAAAAAAAAGAAGTCTGGTAAAATATTTTTGTTTACAGACATTACTTATTCTATTTTTGAAAAGATGGAAACAGCAATTTAAGATTTATGCAGAAAATTGTTAGATTTTTACTTGAGGTTCATTCTAAATCAGACAGGCCTAAATGTAAAGATTCACAAATCAAAGAACGTGCATATATGAGGTTAAAATACTGAGACTGTTGATGCTATTTGGCCTGACATTATTAAAGCAAAATGTTTTCTTTATGACATGGATAATTCTGTGTACATAACATCATTGCCAAACGTGACAAATGTTTTCCCGTTCCTGTTTGTTGTTAAGGTGCATAAAGAAAATGCAGTTCAGATCATGTGAGCTTGAATATTTAACTGTATAATGGATAACGCCTCAAAGCAAACGTGGGTTGTGAAAAACATATTCACAACCCACATATTTAATGTAAGCATATGTCAATGTTGACCCAAGATATTCTTGGCAGAAATAAGTAAAAAGTAGCCTATGAATAAGCCTAAGATATAGTATTAACATGTAAGTCTTAGTATTATTGTACTTCATCTTAGATTTGTCCTTGTTCTTCTCAGTATAAGAGAAGTATACTTCAATAGTTAATAAAAAGTAAACTTCAAGTACTCATTTATAGTATAAAATAAGCTTACTTGTAGTACACTTGAACGTAGTATATTTTGTTTACTTTTCAAACTATGTGTCCACGAGAGTTTGATCCATTGTTTTGGATTTAGTTCTGAGAAATGTTCTAGTCTCTGATACCTGAGCAGATTTAGTTGTGAAGTGAGTAATCCTCAGTCTTTTAAATATTTCTGCAAATATGTGCAGAAATCAGTCTGTTAGCAGAAACTCAAAATTAGTTCTTTATGTGAAAAGCATAAAGCATTTAAAATAAAGGAACTTACAGGCGTCATCTGTGTTTGTTAGTAATACAACATATGCTCCATGCAAGTTTTTACAAAAACAAATTTATTTTACAATTGGCCGAAAACTTCAATTTCACATGAAAATCAAGAACAGAGTTTTAAAAATACACATTACATTCAACATTTTCAAATATGCATTACAATATTTATTTTACAACACAAATGTGCATTACTTATTTACTTATATTTTGTTTCTTTTCAAGTCCTTCAGCTAATTGGCTTTTTAAGCTCAAAAATGTCATGTTTTATGAAATTGCACTGTCCCTTTTCAAATTATTTATTTTCAAATAAGTAAATAAAATCAGATGCTACTAAACATTTAATGATAAATACTAGATGATTTAACATTTCATAGGTTAAAAAACATATCCTGCCATGACATCAGTAGTCTGTAGCTCAAGGTGGCTTTGTTTATTTAGTGTTTAAACTAGAGTTTCAAAATGTTTCACAATATTTCTCTGTGTCTTTCTAATTTATCTAATTGGAGCATAAAATAAACGGATGAGAGCCTGACTGTTCACATAATACATAGCTACACTTGATTCTGTTTTAACAAACCTCTATCTGGCTCGTTTTCCTGCTTGTTTTTGCAGATGTGAATTTTGATTTTGCAGCCAAGAGAATCACACAGAAATGTTTTTAGTTGTCATTTTGACAACTAAATATGTAAACAAAAAAAAATATCAAGTTTTAGCTATTTTTAAAACAACAAACTGCTAAAATCTGTGGTTGACTTGATTTTTTTTTTTTTTACATCTCTTTTATTTGAAGCCAAAGAGAGAACTTAACTTAGAAAATATCCCACCTGATGAAACAATCTCCAAGACATATATTTGAGTTAGGCCCATAATTTCAAAGCTCCTTAGTTCAAGGAAAGTATCAAAGGAGGGTTGGTTGATGAGTTGGTAGCGGTTTAAAGGGTCAGTGGACTGAACCCTCTTTGATAAAATTGAGATGATTGCCAAGGTCATAATGTACTCTAATGAGGCAAGAAGGTAAACTGGATTTCCCTCCACTTGAACACATCGTCCTGCTTCCCTGGCCATGTTTACTGCTGCTATTGCTTCAGAAATGTTTGACATGAGAGACACCAAAACTGCGCGTTTGGCCTCTTTTTGTTTGTCAAATCTGTTATTTAATTCCCTGGCAGATTCTGTGTTTTTTTCACCAGCGTAATGATAAGTGACATCAAGCTGATCACAGTAGAGCTTCACAGACAGGAGAGCTTTTTGAAAATCTTCCAGGGCCTGACGGAGACACGCTTGATCCTGATTTCTGTTTTTCTGGAGTAAAGATGCAGAAGCACGATTGTAAAATGCAACTGCTGCCCAACAGGGGTCCTGGTTTATGACTTTAGTATACATGTCAATACTCTCTGAACGCCTTCCCATTTTTTCAAGCTCACTACCTTTGGCAGTGTAGTAGTGGATGTTGGATGAGGGAGACTCTCTCTGCCTTAGTTTTTGTAAGGCTGCACTCAGGTCTGCACTCAGGTTGGTTTTCAATCCAACAGCAGAACCGTCCTCAGAAAATTTAGTAAGGAGCCACATTCCCCAAAACTCATTGAGTGCGGTAACATCTGATTCAGCCGGTTTGTTGTTGTTGCTCTTGTAGAGCAGATTCAGTGTGTCCAAGTACTGATTGAAGAGTTCTTCTTTCTTTTTTATCTTGGGAAGATAGCACTCCACATAGTTAGACAGTTGTTCGGCCACTGAAGAATCTCTGATTTCTTTAGCGACCGACATATCTGAGCTGGATTTTTCAGCCAAAATATGAGACAGCAGCAAGGACATTTCTAGACTTTCTTTCCTGGTGTTGCTGCCCTGATATTGCCTCAACTCCATAAGAAACATCTCGAGAAAAGTTGCAGAGATTTCTCCAATATTTCCAAGGAAGGACTTAAGGTTTTGTATTAAAATAAGCAACTGTAGATTCTCTGGCATATGGGTGGAACAGGCAATCAGCTGAGCAGACCCTGGTGCTCCTTGTCTCCCTGCCCGACCAAAGGCCTGAGCCTCAACACGAGCATTCTTTGGCAGAAAAGTTTGTACAACGAACAAACCCCCGGCTTCCTTTATGGAGTCAGAAATCTTAAGATCTGTTCCACGACCAGCAAGGTTTGTTGCTATGATAACGTCTTCGGCACCTAGTTTCTTGTCAAAGATTGCCTTGTTGTCCATATTGTTATTGATGTAAAGATTTTTATTTGGTATCTTATCTCCAAAACCTTGGTGGAGAGTTTTCGCTAGTTTGATAGTTTCACAAATCACTAGCACAGCTCTCGAAGACCTGTATTGTGTAGGCTTGATTTGTTCAGCAACAACTTCACAGATTTTCTCGATCCATATTTTTTCATCCTTCATAATAACTCCTTGAGCCTCAAACAGCTTCCTACGTTTGAATGAAGGGATTTGGCAAGTGTTGATACCCTCATATATTTTCCTCATGGTCTCAATCTCTGCTTGTTGCCCAAGAGTCCCAGACAGTCCATAAATCTGACTTTTGTACTTCTGGAGCAAACCAACGTTGGACATGTAGTTGCTGATGATGGTCATATCACTTAACTTTGACTGATGTTTCATCTCCAGAAACTGCTGTAGACCATCACTCCATTTCATGAAGTTTTCCACAACCCCTGTACAGCTGTAGTCCACAGGAACAATTCCATGTTTTTCCAAAATATATTCCTGGTCATCATTCATAATGTGTGCTTGGAAGGCATTTTCAATCCAGACCTTTAGTTTAGATTCTACTAGTTTTGAAAGGAAACCTGGGATGTAGCAACTTCCTTCAGACTTGTTCAGCTCACATGGTGTGAAATGCAGAAAACGCCTTACTTCCTCTTCTGTAGCTCTCAGTACACTGTCTGTATCAGGATACATGTATTGACAGAAGCCACCATTCAAAAGCAGAGACACTCGTCTCTGACCACTTCCTCTTGATGACCTGTTCAGTTCTTGTACGGATCCATCTGTGTTGAGGTTGTGTAGAACAAACTGACATGATGGGAATCTGGTCTCCACTGCACTAAAGAATTCAACCAGCTTATCAGGTGCAACATTTGCAGTTGTTGCAATTTTCTCATCCAAAAGATTTGGTTTCCTCTGTATTTCCGTAACTACGCCATTGGCCAGTACACCAGTCTCCTCGGCTATTTGAAGAACAGTCAACTCATCCAATCTTTTCTGCTTTGTCTGTTCTAATACAACTTGATGAAAGGGGTATTTTCGCCCAACAATGTGGCCTGACCCTAATTTGCTGTACTGGTTAGCAGTGGCCCATATTAATGCCAGAAGAGGGTTGAGATGCTTCAGAGCTGGCATGTCACTGCTTAAGTAGACAACATGATGGCCTTTGTCCAACATCAAGGAATCCACCTCATCCACAATCGCACACTGGAATGTCCTCTGGCCAAATATGTCTTTCCTATGAAAATGATGCCGCAGCCAGTCACCAGCAAACTCTTCAACAGTACCATAAACAATTTGGCTCTCATAGCATTTTTTTGAGTCTTCGTCTTGCTTGTTGATGTTACAGTCCACGGTGATCTTTAAAAGTTTATAAAAATCCTTCCAATCTTCCATGTCTCTCTCTGCTAGAACAGATGAACTTGACATGATGTCGACTTTCTCTCCTCTCAGAGCTCGATAGGCTGCAAACATGGCCACAATGCAGGACTTCCCCTCTCCAGTGCCGACCTGAATGAGGCGCCCCGTCTTGGAAAGAGCCATGAGACACCAGCTCACCATCTGGGTCAGTCGTGGTCTGAAGTGAGCTTTTTCTGCTGCCTGGCAAAGAGTCAGCAAGACTTTTCTCAGGCCAGTCAGCTCTGATTCTGAACTGCAGGAACTAAGTGCAGCTTGAACTGATGAGACAATATCTCTGATCTCAGGCAACAGCTCATTATTAACTTGGTTCAACTCTCCATCTCGGATTTCTTCAATAATTTCATCCAAGGTTTTGTCTTCATCATCACCCAAACACGCCTTGAGCTCTTCATTGGTCACTGCCGTGTCTCTGACCAACTCCAGAAGGTTTCTTCCTGTTCTGGATCTCCATGAGGGTGTGATGTAATTAACTTGAATCCAGTGCAACATTTGGAGCAACCATGTGAGGAGATGTGATCTGTCATTACTACACACTGACTCAAATCTCCGTAGAAGGTCATTGAACAATTGACTGACTTCTTCAGGTCTCCATTTAATACTCCTGACCAGTCCTTGCAGCAGCTTGATGAGACTCTTTTCATTTTCATTTGGAGAGAATAACTGATGATCAATGAAAGAAGCTCCAGCCTCGCCAATTACGCTACTATCTGGGTTCAGTTCATCCATTCTTCACAAGTCTGCCTGAAGCAGAAAAAGATAAATAGTTTGCAGTGTCTTATAGAAACTTTTTTAGTAAATACCTTTGGAACAGCGTATAAAAACATCTAACAATTTGTAATAGTTGTAATTAAAAAATAATAATAATAATTTTATTATTTATACAGACCAATTTTCAATAGTGGTAGATTACTTTTTCGATTAGAGGCACTTACCTGATACAGAGGTACGACGCTATGCTCTCTGTATTCATACCTGTCTTTATATCAACTTTGTCATAGTTTCACTTTTGCTTTCTTTGCCTGCGCACCACCCAGAGGGAGTTTCCAGCTTTTTACAACATTTGCTGTAAGCAAATCACTTTCTTCTCAAATTTACGTTGGCATTTGAATGAAATGACAGTACTTCTATGAAGTCCACATCTTCTATACCTTGTATGCAGAAATGATTATAGCTCATCAGCTTAGTAAGACATTTTTATGGATCTATGCAGTAACTGAGATACTATTTCTGATTTAATCATGATAACCGGAGGTTTGGAACATTATATTTAAAACAGAATTATTATTATTATTCTTATTATACATATGTAAATTTTTTGAATATAAGAATACAAGATATATTGCTTTGTACATTATATTAGTGGAAAAACACAAACAGAAAACATTGTGTAATAATGAGTGAATATGGGGCGTGCTGTGGTGGCGTAGGGGATAGCATGACCCACATTTGGAGGCCTTGAGTCCTCGACGCGGCTGTCGCGGGTTCAATTCCCGGACCCGGCCGACATGCGCTGCATGTCTTCCCCCTTCACCTTCCCCCTTTCCTGTCAGCCTGCTGTCATATAAGGGACACTAGAGCCCACAAAAGACCCCCGAGTGGGAAAAAAAAGAAAATCACATAATGAGTGAATATTAATAATTGCGTGTGTGAAATATTAATGTATCCTTTACTGACAAATACTGGTACCCTTATAATTAAACTTCTTATATACTTTTGAACACAGAGCAAGCTCTGACCAAAGCATAATAATAAAATAAATAAATGCTTGCAATCAACTACAATACCATTAGCTATGTGGTGGCAATTTAAATTAGGGCAATCCATATGAATGTATTTAAGAAAAGTGTAATGTCAGGTCATCTTTAGCTGTCATCTACACTTTTCATCAGTGAAACTTTTCATCAGCAAATATACATAGAATTAAAACCTTATTAAAATTATTGCACACCTGATTGCCATCAACCTTCAGATATAGTTTCTGTTCAGGGAAGGTCAGAGTGATTCACCTGGCAAACCTGTTAATCTGAAAATAAAATTCCTAAGCGGCAATAGCCAAATATGTCATGACTTCTTTTTTTCTTTCGTTTTAATTACATTTGGCAACTGCTAAACAATCCTGTGTCAAGATATCAGAATATTTCAGGCTGCAGGGCATATATGCAATGACTGATTGATGTACCCATAAAGATACTACCTACAAACAGAATAAAAAAGAAGCCATCCAAAAAAAGTTTTCCAGTAAGTAAAAAGTATTTTGTTAAAGGGTAACTTTTGTAATGAGTTATTGTTTCCAGAATTGATTTTAAACTCTACTTTGTTTGCATGAAGCCATTAATAATCGGCTCCAGAGATCTGGTTGGTCCACATGTTCCTAACGTCGCTCTCAGACTGCAAGGATTCTGTTGGCTTCTAGAATTTGTAAAAGTTTGATGGAAGGCAGATGTTTTACTTATCAGGCTCCCCTCCTGTGGAACCAGTTCTGAGTTTTAGTCTGTGAAGCAGACACCCTGTTTGAAACAGTTGGCATGGAACTTCCTCATCAAAGCATAATGTGATCGGGGGATCACCACCACACACCAGAGATGGCCAGGCACCGCCCCCAGCCAACTACCTGCCAGAACCTGACTGCCAACCTGGCCAAGGGGCCAGCCACCAAAACCAGGAGCAGCAACCCAAAAAATCTGAACGATCCCAGGAGAACCAGAACACCAGCTCCCCTCTCAACTGCCCTCATACGACCAGAACTCTGGCGCCTTCACCTCTGGTCAGACAGTAGCAGCAGACGGCTACAAATTTTACCAAAACTTGACAGGTATGATTTATGTTGAAGTTACTCTGTAAGAGACATGTCGACAAAAGACGTTTGTTACGACCAGCACCAAGCCTTGAACAGAAATAACTGGTTGTGCTGCCTTTTTCAGCAACTTTAGGTGTGTTGGTGTAATTTGTTCTTTTATGGGTAGTAAAGTGATCAGGCTTCATATCCCTAAAGTTGAAATGTATCAAGTGTTATTTAAACTTTGGATCGCTGTCCTCTCTTGATCTTCAGATGTTGGTACATGATGCTCATAGGTACACTGTAAAAACTACCGACCCCCTTATCAGCTTGTCAGCATTGTGAAGTTGATAATACCCATACTTGTAAGACAGCATTTGACCTTTTGTCTCCAAGATAAAAGACTAGAAATTTATTGCATTGCAAAAATTCCCCTACAGTTTGTTTGGCAAACGTCTTCACCATGTCCTGCCAAGGGCGTTATTCCAGAGGTTAAGGCAGCAATCAGATTATGTGACAGTTTTTCTTTCACTTTCTTAACATTCAGAAAGTGAAATGAATCTGTGTTTTTTCACCTGGTGGGTTGATGACACGTTTTGGTCCAATCTGAACTGGAATCTACAGAGGAAACACAGGAAGGCTAACTTTACCCGAGTAGTTGTTTATCATACTGCTTTTGACTGGTGTAATTTTAGATAATGTGTCACTATTGGCTGTGATGAAAACAAAATAAAAAAAAAACAAACAGTGAGGTGAATCTGGATCTCTTCCGCACAGAATAAAAGTTCTGTCCTCTTCCTCTGTTTGGTCCTCCTCATCATCATCACCTCTTGTTACTTCTATGTTCTGATCGGTTTCAATGCGTCCCGGTTAAATTAGAAAAGGCTTAATAACGTTACTCATCGCTGTCTGGGCAGGACGCAGCTAACGCAGTTGGACCAATAGGAGTCATTTACCTAGAATGCATTGCTGCAAGAACATGGCGACGTTCCTGTGACAAAATTTTATTAAAATTTATATACAGAACAGACCAAAAGTTTGGACACACCTTCTAATTGAATTCAATTAGAAGTGTCCAAACTGTTGGTCTGTACTGTATGTAGTATTATTATGGTGTTTTGTTTTGTTTTTTTACATCTAAAACAGATATTTTCCAAATAAAAAGTCGATTGTAACAACTACTCATCCTTTTAAGTTTCAGTCTGTTCTGAATACACCAATTGCACAATTATGCCAATTTTTTATTTATTTCAAAGCTCTACATTGCAGCAAATTGTTGATTTTCTTTCTTTTTTTCAGTATTATGCAAGGTGATTAGTTTGCAGGTAACTTGCTGTGAAATAAGTGCATAAAATATAACAAACATTGAAGTTATACATTACTTGAACATTTAATAAATTCAACTTTTTGTTAAAAATGTACTAATTTAACTGTATTTAACATATTATTGAATCTTGATTTATTTAGTTATTTATGTATTTATGCATCAAGCTGTGTGGCATTCAGTTATCAACATAACAAATATATGAAAACCATTCATTCAGCTTATATTGATATCAAATAAGGTTCAAACTAAAAATCTAAAAGACTTTACATTCTAAATTGATCATCGAAGCAGTATCATTTTTAATCTTTTTCGTTAAAATAATGATGTTACATTTATTGCATCTTCTCAAATTTAATAAAGACTCAAAGATTGACAGCCGAGCAGAAGGAGATGCAAACTATTGCCAGTTACATATTAAGCCACACAGAAAAAGTAAAAACAATATTACAACAACGGTCTACTGTCTATCCTTTATGTTTTTACATTCACAGTGCTGCTGAGGTTTAGTCTGTTGATAAAGTACATTTTCAAGTCAACTCTCTTTAATTCAATATTTATTTAATACTGTGAACATATATTTTGATATATTTGAAGCCCAGTGTTTGGAGGCACAGTTAGAGAACTGGGAGCAGTTTTCTAAAATGTTCATAACTCCAAATCAGCTGATTATTGTCCTCACATAACCTTCAGATATGCTTTTGGTTTTGCTTTGGTAAGTCAGGTTTATGTGACAGTTAAATAGAGAAAATCCCCGGTGCGGCTTGTTTGGCAAATGTCTTCAACAGGCTCTGGCAGGCTTGTTATTTTTGCAGGTATGCAAAGAAGTGGAATCATGTGGAACCAGTTGGTAACGTCAATGGAAATTGTTTTATTTGAGCTCAGCAATGACTTTTGACCTCAGATTAATAGGTCATCATGACTCATCATTGGCCTAATCATATTTTTTATTCTTTAATTTTCTTGTGTTGTTTTATATAGCTTTCTGGCCAGCAGACTAGAAAAATAAACAAACAAAAAAAAACAACAACTAATGTCTGCATCATCTGAATTTATTGACACAAATTCCTCATTCATTCTGTTTTACTGTGATGGGATATTCTGTCAGACATGGACTTAAGTGAATGTATTTCTTTTTTAGTTCTGTAATATTTACAGAATAGATGTTAACAAAGTACATTTAAACATCACAGCATAAATTATAGACAATCCAAACACAAAATCCAAGCAGAACCATTTTTTAATTTACATTTCGTTTTGATATGCTATTTATTTCTCCACTTTTTATTTCTCTGCTGAAAGTATTTTTTTAAACATGCATGAATGTGGGTTTCCTCACAGTTTTCTCTAATTCATGTAAAAATCTTTACAGTACTGTATTGATTTAGTGTTTTCTCTCATTCCGCTTACCTTAATTTAGACTCTGCCTGTAATCTTATCTAATATTTGACATTTGAATCTGTGTTTTATTGTATATGTGAAGAAAACACTGCCATCTACTGGACAAATGAAAAACCTGCCTAGTGCTATTTGGTCCACAGTCAACTAAATATATGTAGGTCAATGATTAATAGTGAAAGAAGGTCCAGAGATGCAGATATAGAGGATATAATTTACATACATTAGACAGTTTTATCAGCACAAGACAGTTTAACTGGGGGTCCAGGTTGGGTTTGCATGAATCTGTGGGTTACAGAGTGGGCTTGACATGCAGGGCATTCAGATTTCACAGTGGTACAGGATTGGCTGGTCCTTAAAAAAACACACAAAAAGAACCTAATAATAATAATAATAGTATTATTATTATTATGGAAAATCTGACTAATATAAACATTATTTTAGTTCATTCAGTTAGGTTTAACAATGTATATACAGTATATATACCGTATATATAATTACATATATAATTACAAATACAAAATGGGTGTATCAAATAAAGAGGCCATAACCATTAGTTTCTGTTTATGCATTTTAATAAAAAGTCAATTAATGCTGAAAATAAAACTTTGGCATTTCACTTTAAAATATCTGAAAAAAAAATTACTATAAGCCTCAAGTGCTCAATATATATATATATATATATATATATATATATATATATATATATATATATATATATATATATATATATATATACAAGACACTTTGTCATGACTCTTTGTGTCTTTGTCACATATAATAAAGTTTCACATGGTAACATAAAATATCAAGTCAGTGTGATTGTTACGTTTTATGTCAAAACTGGACTAAAAACCTATAAGAATGGAAACTTTTTTCAGAAATGTAGAACTAAAAACATAACCGTGTATCTGTAGACAGTGAGATGTGGAATAAATATTTATCATTTTTTTCTAAAACAATAGTTAGAGAAGCATTCCTTGTAACCATGTAAACTGCTTTATAGCAATTCATAAAAAAAACAAAAAACAGTTATAATATGCAAAGTTAGTAGGTTTACATCTGTTTTCATAGAATCCAAACAAGTAGTCAGAAAAAATCTATCTTTTTCAATCCTGGACAATTGTTATTATGGACAGAATATTTTCACCCCTTACCAAAAGTCATTGACTCTGCTCAAGTAAACAACACAAATGCATGAAAAAAATGTATTTCTATCTCCTTAGGCCCCTTTTTTAATTACTTGTCAACAATACTAACCCTTTTTTGTGTATAATTTAAACTAATCTGTGGATATTATATCTTGTCACAAATATACTGTGTTCAGTTTCTTCACTCTCAGTCAACCTAATCAGTGAAAAGCTCGAGTTATCTTTGAAAAGAAGGTAGCCAAAGAAGACGGTATCTCTAAGACATAGACATGAGTAAGGCCCATAGATTCAAGACTCATGACTTCATTGAAAATGTCTAAGGAGGGGTGATTGGCGAGTTGGTGCCTCAACAGAGGGTTTCTGGAATAAATCGCCCTGGCTGACTCCAGCAAGATTACTGGCATGGGAAGAAGATGCTCCAGAGAAACCAGGAAGTAGACAGGAGTCCTCTTCACTCTAACAGACCTGCTCATATCCCTGGCCCTGTCTATCTTCTGCATTGCTTCGTAGATATTTGTTTTGAAGGACACCAGAACTGTGTGTCTGGCCATGATCTGTTTGTCAAATCTTGTTGTCGAGTTGCCAGCGGGGTTTGTGGTTTGCTGTGTGACGTATCTGTAAGTGACGTCTAGCTGGTCAGTGTGGAGCTTCACAGACATGAGAGCTTTTTGCAAATCTTCCAGAACCTGACGGAGACATTCAGGGTCTTGGGTCCTGTTGTGTTGGGTTAAAGATGCAGAAGCACGATTGTAAAATGCAACTGCTGCCCAACAGGGGTCCTGGTTTATGACTTTAGTATACATGTCAATACTCTCTGAAAGCCTTCCCATTTTTTCAAGCTCACTACCTTTGGCAGTGTAGTAGTGGACATTGGATGAGGGAGACTCTCTCTGCCTTAGTTTTTGTAAGGCTGCACTCAGGTCTGCACTCAGGATACTTTTCAATCTAACAACAGAACCTTCCCCAGAAAATTTTGTAAGGAGCCACATTCCCCAAAACTCATTGAGTGCGGCAACATCTGATTCAGCCGGTTTGTTGTTGTTGCTCTTGTAGAGCAGATCCAGTGTGTCCAGGTACTGATTGAAGAGCTCTTCTTTCTTCTTTATGTTTGGTAGATCAGACTCCACATAGCCAGACAGTTGTTCAGCCACTAACGCATCTCTGATCTCTTTAATCATCATCAAATCAGAGTTGGTGTTTTCAGTCAAAATACGATACAGCAGCGAGGACATTTCTTGACTTTCTCCCCTGGTGTTGCTCCTCTGATATTGCCGCAAGTGCATAAGAAACAACTGCATAAAAGTTGCAGACGCATCTGCAATATTTTCCATGAAGGACAGAAGGTTACGTGTAAGAATTAGCAATTGTAGAGGCTCTGACAGATGAGTGAAGCAGACAACCATCTGGGCAGACCCAGGTGATCCTTGTCTAGCTGTATGTCCAATGCCCTGAGCCTCCACACGGGAATTATCAGGCAGAAAAGTTTGCACAACGAACAAACCCCCCGCTGACTTTACAGAGTCAGAAACCTGAAGGTCTGTTCCACGAGCAGCCAGGTTTGTTGCTATAATGACATCACCTGCACCCAACTTCTTTTTAAAGACAACACTGTTGTCTTTGTTGTTTTTGATGTAAAGCATTGTGCTTGAGAATCTACCGCTAAAAATTTGGTACAGTAACTTTGCTAGCTTGATGGACTCACAAGTCACTAGCACAGCTCTTGGAGATCTGTATGGTGTAGGCTTGATTTGATCAAATACAACTTCACAGATTTTCTCAATCCATCTTCTTTCATCCTTCATGATAACTCCCTGAACCTCAAACAGCTTCCTGCGCTTGTATGAAGGGATTTGGCAAGTCTTGATGCCCTGAAATGTTTTCCTCATGGTCTCAATCTCTGCTTGTTGCCCAAGAGTCCCAGACAGTCCATAAATCTGACTTTTGTACTTTTGAAGCAAACCAACGTTGGACATATAGTTGGAGATGATGGTCATATCACTTATCTTCGTCTGATGTTTCATCTCAAGGAACTGCTGTAGACCATCACACCATTTCAAACTGTTTCCAACCACATCTGTGCTGCTGTAGTCCTCAGGTACAATTATATCACCTTCAAAGATATATTCATCATCTTTTTCCATGCTTTGTGCTTGGAAGGCATTTTCAATCCAGACCTTTAGTTTAGATTCTACTAGTTTTGAAAGGAAACCTGGGATGTAGCAACTGCCTTCAGACTTGTTCAGCTCACGTGGTGTGAAATGCAGAAAACGCCTTACTTCCTCTTCTGTAGCTCTCAGTACACTGTCTGTATCAGGATACATGTATTGACAGAAGCCACCATTCAAAAGCAGAGACACTCGTCTCTGACCACTTCCTCTTGATGACCTGTTCAGTTCTTGTACGGATCCATCTGTGTTGAGGTTGTGTAGAACAAACTGACATGATGGGAATCTGGTCTCCACTGCACTAAAGAATTCAACCAGCTTGTCAGCTGGAACATTTGCAGTTGTTGCAATTTTCTCATCCAAAAGATTTGGTTTCCTCTGTATTTCCGTAACTACGCCATTGGCCAGTACACCAGTCTCCTCGGCTATTTGAAGAACAGTCAACTCATCCAATCCTTCCTGCTTGAGCTGTTTTAATACAACTTGATGAAAGGGGTATTTTCGCCCAACAATGTGGCCTGACCCTAATTTGCTGTACTGGTTAGCAGTGGCCCATATTAATGCCAGAAGAGGGTTGAGATGCTGAAGAGCTGGCATGTCACTGCTTAAGTAAAGAACATCATTACCTTTGTCCAACATCAAGGAATCCACCTCATCCACAATTGCACACTGGAATGTCCTCTGGCCAAATATGTCCATCCTAAGAACATGGTGTTTCAGCCAGTCTCTAGTGAACTGCTCTGCAGTACCATAAACAATTTGGCTCTCATAACATTTTTTTGAGTCTTCGTCTTGCTTGTTGATGTTGCAGTCCACGCTGATCTTTAAAAGTTCATAGAATTTCTTCCATTCTCTCATGTCTCTCTCTGCTAGAACAGATGAACTCGACATGATGTCAACTTTCTCTCCTCTCAGAGCTCGATAGGCTGCAAACATGGCCACAATGCAGGACTTCCCCTCTCCAGTGCCGACCTGAATGAGGCGCCCCGTTTTGGAAGGAGCCATGAGACACCAGCTCACCATCTGGGTCAGTCGTGGTCTGAAGTGACTTCTTTCTGCTGCCTGGCAAAGAGTCAACAAGACTTTTCTCAGGCCAGTCAGCTCTGATCCTGAACTGCGGGAACTAAGGGCAGCTTGAACTGATGAGACAATATCCCTGATCTCGGCCAACAGCTCATTATTAACTTGGTTAAAGTCTCCATTTCGGATTTCTTCAATAATCTCATCCAAGGTTTTGTCTTCATCGTCTCCCAAACACGCCTTGAGTGCTTCATTGGTCACTGCCGTGTCTCTGACCAACTCCAGAAGGTTTCTTCCTGTTCTGGATCTCCATGAGGGTGTGATGTAATTAACTTGAATGCAGTGCAACATTTGGAGCAACCATGTGAGGAGATGCGATCTGTCATTACTATTCACCAACTCAAATCTCTGCAGAAGGGCATTGAACAGTTCACTGACATCTTCAGGTCTCCATTTAATACTCCTGACCAGTCCTTGCAGCAGCTTGACGAGACTCTTTTCATTTTCATTTGGAGTGAATAAACGGGGAGCAAGGAAAGAAGTTACAACTCGGTGAATCACTCTGGGATCCATTTCCTTGCTCAAGTCTGGCTAAAACAGAAGAGAGTAAATAGTTATATGTTTCTCTGTTAAAAATGTTTCTATAAAACACTCTCTAACAGCATTTGACAACGTCTAACAATTTTCTATAGCTGCAATGAAACACCATGCCAAACATTATAATATTTAGCTCAGTAAAAGCTCTGAATTATATTTTCACAAAGCAATTGTCAGTAGTGCTGGATTACAAAATGAATTTTAAGAGCAGTGGACTCACCTGGTACAAAAACAACAAATCAAGCAGCTGATGTTTCACCCTGTGATCATATTTGTCTTTTTAACTTTGTCGCTGCTTCGACGTTGCTGTCTTTACATTGGCACCACCCCCAGGGGGCTTCCGGCTGTTTACTTCATCTAACTTAGCTTTTGCATGTAATGACAGAACTGCACTGATCTCCACATGCTGCACAAAAAACATGTTTTACGGCTCTGTGCTGTAACTGAGACACTATTTCTACTTCAGTGACGATGACTTGAAGTTTGGACAATTATAATTAAAGCAGAAACATAATTTTTCTCTTCCATTTACTGACACTCAGAAACTGATAGAATTAAGACCTTATTAACATTCTGACTCACCTGATTACCGTCCTCTTAAATCCCGGTCAGAGTCGTATGTTTATTTCCAACTGAATTGCCGACGTGGAAGTAAGCTCCCTCCTGCTGCGAGACATCATTCTTACCCTTTTAAAACTTTTGTGTTGGTTTCATTTTTGCTTTGTAGATCCTGCACCGCCTACAGGGTATTTCCAGGTTTTAGATTGACTTACTCTAAACAGAGTGACTTATTGTACATGCAGACGGCACAAATTCTGTGATCAGTCGTTGTGATATACGCTGGTGATGGTTGGTACCTGCGTGCTGTTTTCCACAGCACTGTAGAGAATTTCATAAAAATGTATACTTACACATTTATACATCAAGGGGTGGCTTTGCAATTAGACTACTGCACGTTATTGTGATTTCCCAGTTCAAGAACCGGAGGTCCGACTTTCATTTTTAGAACCTGCTGGCTTCAAATGGTCAACAATCATTTTGTAATGGTGGTAAACGTAACTTCCAGCACAGTTTCTAAGTTTCTGTCAGAACGTTGGAGGTCCGAATGAGTCGATCACACGCCAACAGAGAGGTTACCTCACCATCATACGCAACGAAGTAACAGCAAATGGATGCAAACCGTTTAGTGTCAGATGGCAACACATAAACTTTGAGTCCATGAAAGTTTATGTGCTGCCATAAACACATAAACTTTTCTTTAACAGCTGAATTATACAGGTTTAATGTCACACCATGTGGAAAAAGTAATGAAATTGTTTATTGTGGTCCTATTTTTACTTGTACACAAGCAAAAATCTTTTAAGTAGTTTTTAAAATGTTGACCAGTCACTTTTATTTCATCTAAGATTTTCACTCCCAGTGCAGCAGAATTTAGTTTGGACAAATTCAAGTCAGCTCAACTTTAATAAAAGTTTTTTTATAATCCAAATGTTTTTATTTTTATTTTATAAACGTTGCGAATAAAATGAGTCAAAATGTAAACAATTAAAATACCTTGAACGTGTATATTTGAAGCCGAGTGTTTGGAGAGACAGTTAAAGAAGTGAGGAAAGAGTGTAACCTTGGATGACTTTTCTTTTGTTGGTTGAAGTCAGGCTACACATATTCATAACTCCAGCTGAGCTGAATATTGGCCTCACTTAACCCTAAAGTTTGCTTTCAGTTTTGCTTGCTCAGACTGGTTCTCCAGTCACATACAGAAAAACCCCAGTGTGTTTTGCTTGGCAAGTGTCTTCGACATGTGCTAGCAAGCTTGTTATTTTGGAGATAACTAAAATGAAATAGTGCTTGATTTATTCTGTTTCACTGTTGTTGAGACTTTTTGTTTACCATTGAGCTAAAACTACAGGCTTCCCTCCAATGCAATCAGAGCATCTACAATCCTAAAATGACCCAAAATGGCATCAAATTAGACGAACCGCAAGCTGGAAATACAGTTTTGTCTTTGACAACTGACCACCAGCCTGACAGGAACGGGAACGGCCACAGCAGAGGCTGGTTGACGAAAGAAACGGATCAAAAATACCCCGGTCACATGAGTGACCAAATGTAACAATCACTGAGGGAAGTGGAACTAAAATCTAAATGTTCAATTTCACCTAATGTTTATTTCACTTTGGATTTTGCCAAAGCGCACAAAGAGTATATAGTTCTCTTTCTCTTCTGCGAAAGTCGTCCGATGGAAGGAATTGGCAGCTGGGTCACTGATGCACATGGTGAAGGACGGCTGATGTCTGTGTGCTCAGATCCAAAACTCCCTAAAATTACATGTTGGTTCCGACAGAAAGGTGTTAAGTTAAATGCTGTTTATGGTTTTTATAGTTTCTTACTTTTGAGTCCGCACAGTTTTCAGACCAGTCAATGTCAACCACCACCTAAAAGACCAACAATGGGCAGGTGAACATCAGAACCGGGCCGTGGCGCGATGCAATAGGGTGACATGGTGTGGAAATTTAGATTTTCCTCAACACCATCTGGATGCCCAGGTGAATCTGTGTTTCTTACCACAAGAAAACGTTTCACAGCAAGACGTGAAGAAGGTAAACAGATGGAAGCAGAAAGTCGTATGATGATTTAGCCAAAGTTGGCTTTGGGTCACCAGGTGCTACCTGCCTGAACACCATCCTTCATTATGCCTGATCAGTGAATCTTCAGAGCGCTAACTTTAAACCTAGCTTGTGTAAGCAAAGGTCAAATTATGTTCTTAATTGTTTAAAGTGAATGAAATGAAATGAAACTTTATTTCGAACATGATAGTAGTAGAAAATAACGCACAAGAACAATGAATGCAAAAGACATATTTTTGTACCACAATAAGCTTAACATGCTTGAAAGTAAGAAACTTATGAACTCCTACCCCATAAACTCACAATATTTTCAGGTGGACCCTCATTAATAAATCCAATCAAAAATAAAAATAAACAGGTTAATTTATTTTCCATTTTATCTGGATTTACATATGTCTAAATATATACATCCATATCCACACACTCATGAGCGTTAGCCTCAATTTACATAAACACATCAGTGCTAACTCTCACCCATATTTCTGTCTTGTGAAAATTACCTCTTTTTTAGTTCCTTTTAAATTTTAAGTAATTTATAACTTTTGAACACTTTAAGCACAAAATGCAATAAGTTGTTAATGATGTCGAGCATTTTGAGGATGATTTCATACATTTTTAAACAAGATAATGTTTGAAACCAGAACCACCACGATCAGCAGGGCACTGCGTCAGCCTGTAGCCAGGATCCAGTCTTTCATTGGTGGTAATCAGGATAGATGACTCATCAAATATGTGAAACAACAATGACTTGACAACTGAAGCACCATGCTATGCCTGTGCGACTCCGAACGTAGACTTCCTGGAATTTATGTTGTTCTTCTTCTGTTTTTTTTTTTTTTTTTTCTTCACATGACATAAAATCACCAGATCAAGCTCGGCAAACATCTCAGCATATCCTGGGAAATTAGTTTTTCCCCAGACAGGAATAAGTGGTTTTAACATGGGGTTTAGTTCTGCTTTCTTCACGGTTTGCCTACTTGATAAGCCAAAACAGCTAAAATTGTTTGCTGCTTTTCTTAGAGCCCCCTTATTTCAAAATTAGGATTGCCGAATACATAATCACCTCTATGTCATTGTGAACAATCAGACTCGGCCCAAAGCATCAGCAAATACTGACTCAATTCTTTGACCTTGTGAAGAAACAAAACCGGTGAAGGTTACATAAAACGTCTCCATCTGCAGCAGTAAAGCAATGAAAATGAACACAGTGCCACCATGTGGACATTATCAGTATCTCTGTTTTGCACAATTGGAAATGTCAATTAGTTTGTCCTGGAACAAGAGTCGTGATTCAGCGGTTTGTTGGTCCAAGTACCAAATGAGGCACTTGGGCTGCTATTAGCGGTACTTCCAGCCAATATTTGTCTTAATTGTCATCAGGAAAAATTAATGACTGTGGTGATTAACACCAATGGCTGAAACGATGCTTTTGTTCAAACAAATTAATCTTTGCTGTAAGTAGGAACTGCTGGGGAAAAAAAGAAGTTGAAAAAATTTCAACAACTCCCATAATTTTAAAACACCACGTTTTTTTTATTCAACAATTAAAGCCACTGTGTGTCTTTATGACAAAATTATTAATAAAAATCAAACAAGAGGAAACCATCATAACGTTTATCTATATGACATCAAATAGATGATGGCATCTTAAAAACAGGACAACTAGATGTGAAGTCTGTATATTGCATAAAATGTTTTCTATTGCAATAAAGGTCAGACTATGTTATTGATTTTCATTGAACAAGCAGACAAACTATGTATTCTCATATGGTGTAACATCAAAAATAAATATGTTCTTTTTACTATGGATATTACAAAGTTTTCTACGGCAAAGGAAGACATTCTGGATATTCAGGTCAAAGTTGGTGAATTTTTGTTTGTTTTACACTCCTGTGAACCTTGCTGGAATGTTGTTTCCGATCGTTCCTGTTGTGTCATTGTTTAGTTAAAAAAACCGTCAAGGTGGTGTTTGGAAAACGTGACACTTACTGAGACGGTGGTTGTAAAAAAAAAAAAAAAAAAAAGTTAGTGAACCACTACAAACAGAATATGTCTGGCAAAAAGTTTTAGATACATTTCACCATAACCCACATCTTCTGCTAGATGTTCCCCGTCGTAAGAGTTTCAGTGGCTCAAAGATGACCGGAAGGAAAACAAAAATGTTTCTCCTGCATCATTGTGATTAAGCGCAATTTCATAAGCTTCTAGAACTTTGGGAGGAACCGTGAGAACTAAAACAATTCAAGCAATGACATCGTCAGTCAACGATGACACAACGGGACCTCTCCATCCGGTTCGGCGGGGAGAGGACGACCGGTCTGTCCGCTTCGACGCGACTGCAATTCGGATGAAAAGTAACCCGCAGCGGACTGCCGTCAGCCTGCTGTAACATTGAAACCGGAAACAACCCGGATCTGTATTTCAAAATAATGTACTATCCATGCGAATACTTTCGGATGCATTTATTTTTTTTACCTGTAGTGATGCAAATGTTGTGGTGTAGGAAAAAAAAATCATTTATTTGGGTCTTAACATAAAAATTAATATATTTAATTTCACTAAATACTTTTCATTTAGTGCATGTGGCTTCATAAACAGATTTGTGGCCTTACTTGCAAGTGAAAGTGCTGCCTCTAACTTATTTGTACCTTAACAGATACTTTTGCATTCATGATTTTTTGCAAAATCATAAATGCAAAAATCCTGTCGTAAAAAACAAGGTCCCTCCTGTTTTTACAACAGATATAAAATCAAATATAGAATTATCATTATTATTATTATTATTATTATTATTATTATTATTATTATTATTATTATTATTATTATTATTATTATTATTATAAGTGCAGTGTTTTGTAGACACTGTATTTATATAAATTTTATATTAATTTTTTTTCTTCTGTGGATAGGGCACATAAACTGGCTCCATCCACAAAAGGCACCAAAAAAGTATCTATTACTATTTTAATGTGTTTCAGTTATCAGAAACCATACACAATGTTTGGAGTCAAATTCAACCACAAAATATTTGGGACTTCCCATTGAACCTTGACAGTTCATTATCAAAGCTAATTTGTGTAAGCCAAATATCTTCTCAACAACGCCTCTTGCTTCATAATTTATGAATGTAATAAATTGTGATTTGCGGTAAAAGTTCACGTTTTATTCCGTCGTGCTTTTCAGCAAAACAAACATAGTTTACAGTTAGCAAATATAGAGCTAACTCCTAGCTCCTTCCTGTTGAAACGAAACAGCATTTTTAGGCAGAGGAAATTCGAGAAGAATCTTATTTTGAAAAATCTAGCAACCGGAAGTTTAATTGCTTCGTACATCCACCTTCCAGCGGGCGCTTCCAGCAGAGAGGTAATTACAAACCAAAGCGGTGCGGACCTGTGGAAGGTGGTGATGAGTTTTATTACAAGAAAATTCAGGTTTATCGTGGAATAACGATCAACTGCGGGAAAATATTCTGTTCTGGGATAAAACATATTGTGTTAAAATAAGTTCAGGCCGCACATGAGAACAGAAACGGCTGTGGTAAGTTTTTTGTTTGTTTGTTTTATAAAATACCTTTTGGAAAAAGAGAAAAAATAGGCTGTGTTACTAGTGAGCTGATTGATATTTGTGAAAAGTTTAGTTTTTTTAGGAAAACAGGCATTTTTACTAACATTTAATTTGTAATTGTGCTCTTTTGTTTTACTTTTTAAAACAAACAACAAAAAAATAAAAACAGAAAAATGGCGTTTAAGTGGTTGAACCTGGAGGAGCAGCAGTCCTAACTTCACTCGGGAGGCGACCTGTGAGTCTTTTAAATTGGTTTTCTGCTACAAACATTTTTTTTTTTTTTGCGTGTGTGTGTGTGGGTCTGTGTGTAAAATGTTTGTTGGTTCCAAAGTATGACATCAAGTAATTTCACTGTTTTCTAAAATATTGTATTTTGAAAAATATGATAAAGGGAAAACATAAATTTTCAGATGGGCAATGCTGATTTTTCTTTCTTTCTTTCTTTCTTTTCTTTGCACTGGTAGTATTCTAAGTATCATTGTCTGTATCATTTCTCCTGACAAACAAACTGTACTGCCAAACCCAGACTGTCATGGCAACTGTAAATTCCTTCTGCATTGTACTAATCTCTGACATCAGCAATGAAAGCCAGTTGTCTGTAAAAATAACAGCTGCATTGAATATTAGAGGTTTTGTATTTACAGCGTTATGACTGTACATGTGAACAGATGTAGGGCTGTTGTAAACTAATATTTTAGTAATCAAGTAATCTACTGATTATTCTCACGATTAATCGAGTAATAGGATGAAAAAAAAGATAAAATGAAATATTGATAAATCTAACATAACATCACTGTTACTATTGCATATCAACATCAGTCCAATTTTTCACAGTTGAGCTTCCCTAACAATAATCTTTCTCTAGTTTAGAAAATTAACTTGTAACAATAACAGCTCACTTTCTTCGTTAACCTGAAGAAAAATTATACAAAAATCTGAAATTATATTCAAGTTAATAATAAAGAGGCAGTCTCACAAATACACTTATAAAAAATGTCTACACTCCAGCTTTTGGTTTAATTTAATAGATGAACTCTCACCTTGCCCAGACATTTCTACCTTTTGTGTCAGCGACGGGATTTGACACCTTTGTTTGTCACACACAGAAACTCATCTACCAGCTACGTTCCGCCACACATTTGTTGAGACCGCGATGATATGAAATACATATTTCTTAGGCCTTCTAACAACTCATGATTTGATCCAGGCGTGTTAAACCAGGGAGAAAACTAAAACATGCAGGATGGTGGAGCTCTGGGCATCCCTCTTGTATGGTATTATATTTTTGGTTCATGGTTGGATAATTACAGGTTTCTTTGCAGTTTGGAATTCAAGTCTTTTCCATATTTGAATAAGTAGGTTGTAAAACGATATTTGCGTTTCCAAACCTTTTCTATCCCATTGTCTAAATTTTCATCCATTCATCAGGGTGGCACCATCCAAATGATTGTTCCTTCTATAAATTCTTCATTCATCCATTAGTTCATTCTTTCCGTCCTTCCGCCTAGCCATCCATTCTTCCCCTCCTGTCTTTCCTTTATGACAGACTGAATTTACAGACTCAGCATTGCAGAAATATCACCAATCAATTCACTGTGAACTTTAGTTGATTTATCCCTGTAAATATATTAAAGACGACAACAGCAATCCAGTGTAAGATGCTTGAGTGCAGTTTTCTGTTTACAAAGGTTTGGGTATTGCGACAGCCTGTTGACCTGTCCAGGGTGACCCCGCCTCTCGCCTGGAGCGTTAGCTGGAGATAAGCACCAGCACCTCCCGACCCCTTTAGGGACAAGGGTGTTAGGAAACGGATGAATGGATGGATGGGTATTTGCACATGACAGTTTCAGTTCGGCAGTCTAGTTTTTCAGGTTCTTGTTGATCGTTTTGTTTTTAGCATTGTTTCCGTTCTGTTTTAGAAGTTGCTAAATCACAAGCCGGTCGAGCTACAGTACGCTTATTTACCAACATTTATATACCTGGAGACTCTCGTGAAAAATCATCTGCAAAAGTTTAAATTAGTAATTTAAAAATCCTACAATCAGATTTACTTTTTAAATATATATATTTTATTTGTACTCCTCTTCATTGTAGGTGGGGAAACTTGGAAAACTGGCCGTGTATCAAATACTTATTGTCTCCTCTTTGTTGAGGTTTTTGCTTGCAAATTGAATCCTAAAAGGAACCAATTGGTTCCTCTAGTTTAAAATGTCTGATTAAATCATGAAGGAAGCTAAATGTGTGCATCATCAGAGAAGTGATGGTTTGTCTCTGCAGAGTGTTGCGACTCTACAAAATATGCTGGAAATGGCTTCTCATGACACTCATCATCACTTCAATGTAAGTGGTTGCACAAATACACAGTCAAAATTGGAATTACTTCCAAATTACTTTGTTGACTTTTTTTTTCTACAAGTAGAAACGTAAAAACTGAAAAACATTTGAGCTTCTTTAGATTTAAACATCGATTAGCAGCAAAGTTCTCTCTTTCTTTATTTATAAACCAAGAAGATAAATGTCTCCAGGGAAACCAGAGTCAGTCTCCATTACTTTGGAAACGGTACATGTTAGTGTTGCATGGTAGGTTTGTGCTCTGAAAGCGTGAAAACCCGAGAGCATTTTTAGGTCAAAGGTTAAATGTTATCATGAATTACAAAACCTTTTCAAGGAGTGAAGTTTAAAATGACCCGAGGGATTTGACCTGCTTGTCTTGGGTTTTGAAAAGCGACATCTGAACGCATTTTTGGCACAATTTTCTTTGGACAAGCCAGGCTGAAGTGTTGATGTTTGGCTAAAACTCAGAAACTGGAGTGTGGCGGCGGAGAGCTGATGATTTGGGCTTGGTTTGTACAGTAAGAGGAGGTGGAATATAATTTACTTGTAGTAGTCGAGGTGGTGTGGTGAACCAGTTACAGCTCACATCTCAACTAAACTGAAATGTTTTTGTTTCAAGAAAAATCCTCATTTAAGTTTGGTGGTGTTAAACTAAAATGTGTTTTTCTTCCTGAGCTGAACAGGTTCTTAAATGATGTTAGGAACTCAGTTTGTCTAGCTAAGAACAAAAGTATAGAAAACTAAGAAAACTACAACATTATTAATACTTAAAACTAAATTAATCCTCCAGCTAGATGATAAAACACAAATGGTCACATGGTGGGAATTATTATTCAAAATGTTGACCGGCGTCGTGTGTTATGAAGCGATTGTTTAATTGTTGTTTTTAATAGATTATAAGTGATTAGAGCTCTGATTGAAAGACAGACTTCCACTGTAACTGGATTCATAACTTTCTTGTGGAAGTGTTGAATTCACACGTCTGAAATTAAAATAATAATAAAAAACTGTAACCTGGCCTTAAACTTGCCAATCACAGGTCTTAAATTTGGTTGGTAACTAGCTGCTAATACACCTTTGCTAGCTAGTTGGCTAATTTTGTTATTCGCTTTTTCTCGGTAAATGCAAATGTGTCACCAAATGGCTGGAAGATGTTCGTTTTTTTTAAGTTTTTTTTTTTTACAGTGGGTCCTTTTTGTTACCATCCCTCACAAGCTAGCTGCTAGCTCCCCCAATCATTCTCTTTATTCATAGTTTTTTTTTCTGTCTTAAATATGACTTTCTGAAACCTACCCTGATATCTTTACTGTCTGCGGTGTTATTTCCTTTGACTACCAGACGAAGGATGTCGGTAAATCAGAAGCTCCTATGGAAATTTTTAGAGTAGTTCAAGCAGGAAGAAGTTTTAAAAAAAGAAACGACCTCCATCAGGTGCTGCATTCCACATTTTCATCACGCAAGAAAAGCAGCATGCATGACTTTCCGTTCTTCCCACCGATGGACGCTTGTTGACATCTGTGACTTTTGCTCCACAGAGAGGCGAGTGGTCAGAAATGGACAACCAGCACTTTGAACAGGTGAGAAATAAAGCTGCTTATCCTTGTTGATGTTGCAGTTTGAGCGTTTTAAGTCGCTGTTTTAGATCAGTATAACGGCTGAGGATAATGACCTCGTATGGAACTGGTGGATTTGTGCTCCTGTTTTGTTTTACGATCTGCCTAGAAGGTTTTTGTCTTTAAAGCTGCAGTTGTAGGTGTGACTCTATTATATTGCTGTCCGACTAGAAAGTTCTGTTCAGTAACATCGTTCTTGTTGTGATTACGTTCAAAATGAGTAGACACTTAAATCAGCATGGCATGGTTCCTGTAGTGGTTTAAATTGATTATTCATGATGAAAAAGCAGGACTCATAGTTTTTGTCATTTTTCAGAATGGAGTCCAAGAAGACTTTCCGTCAAGCCTTCAGGTTTGTTTTTGAGTGACTGTTTCTCATAGCTGTGCAGCTTTAACTAGATTTTATTTAATACTGAATTCTTGTTGCTTCAAATAGAACGGAGACTCTGCAGATTTGATCAGAGCGAACCCTTTTTATTACAAGGTATGTATGTTACAGATCTAGTGACAACATTGACTTTTTCTGAACACATCCCAAATGTAGTTGTGTTCTGCTGCCAGGACTCGACCAGCAGCACTAATGGAACAGAGGCTTCAGTACAAGCAGACAGTTTCATCTCTGTACCCACTACGAAATTCCTAAGCTCACCTCAGGAATTTGGTTATAAAATTAACGCCACGGAAAACAAAGATCTTACCGTGCCTCAGCGGTACGACCCTAAAGACGAGCTCTTCAGTCCGTCCTCTCTGAGGCTCAACGCCACCGCCAATGGGGATTTTCATCATTTGGTCCAAACACAAGAGTTCCCTAAACGCAGACAGAGAAATGGCTCAGACATTGTCACGGATGATGTGGATACTTTGTTTGGCTCATCTAACAAAGCCGCGGCACCAAACCTATTTTATAAAACTTTGGCCTCAGAAGCAGATTTGTTTTCAAGGAGCAGTGAAGAACTCTTCCATGCAAACGACACCCAAGACAATACCCCCAGCACCGACTATGACAATTCTTTTAAGGGAGGATTTGACGTGTTTTCATCGCCTACGAATCCTGTGGATCCATTCCCAAGTCTGCTACCGAGGAATTTATTCAATGTCCCCAGTTTGGATGATCCTTTTGGCCCAACTCCCTCCAAGACAATGTCCTCTACACCTTTAACCAATCACCCATCTGAGTTGAAGTTAGACACACCGGTCTCAACAGGTTTAGCAAAGTTAACTCCACCAAAAGTTCCTCCAGTTGTTCCACGAAAGCCTTCAAGAAGACCAAAAGATCTTTTGACGACGCCTCAGGGAAACAAAGAGGAATTTCTTGAGCCGACCTCCTTCAGCCAGGCCAGCAGCCTGTCCTCCTCGCCCAGCATTTCTCCAGCTGATTTGACTCACGTATGTTACTCTTATTTCAAACAGCAAGACTAAACGCTTTAAGGCTTCAATAAAGTCATTTCATAAATCGTGCAGGTGCAAACTTTCAAACGGCCACCAAGACCCCTTCCTCGAACTCGACGCCCCAAAGCAGTGAAGCCACCAGCACCAGAGAGGCCTCCACCCACAGCATACCCTGTAAGCCTCAGAAACGCAGATGATTTTCTGATGTTTTGTGTTGAACTCCATCAATGAGGACACTTGTGATTGTATAAACTCCTTCTCTCCTCTAAACTCCTAGACTAAACTGGAACCAGAAGTACCTGAAGCACATACTGCTGAGCCAGAACCACGAAAACCTCCTCCTAAACCAGTCCTTCCTCACAAACCAAAGAAAATGGTATGAAGTGGGATTTGCAGTGGGCTATCTCTATTGTTACAAAGACATAGAATCCGTATTTTCTGTTTTTATATAGAGAAAGAAATGCAAAACCCAAATTCAAGAGAAAACCAGCAATCTACATCTCTGCATATAACTTATGACTAACGTCTGCCTAACTCTGGGACTGTTTTTTTTCTCGTATTGAATGTAGTTTTTACTGTATATTGTAACTTCTATCATAAACCAATGGCAGATTTGTGAATCATGTCTGGGCAACAGAAATGTTGCCATGCAAAGTTATTTTCTGCTTCTTATTGATATTTAATTTGAGTTCTCATCTCATTATTATTATTTTTTTTTTTTTACACCAGACAGGAAATTGCTCATCATTGATGTTTTATATGTTTGTTTTACAGGAGAGCAAACCATTGGAAACTGAGAACTTTGCTGTGTTTGAGGACGTCTTCCTTATTGGACAGGTGAGTCTCACCTGGAAAAATGTTCCCAACTGTAAAGCTGTAATTTTTCACTTTGTTAAATGTTGCTCAGATCTTGGTCAGAATGAAAGATATGATGCCTCTTGTAGATTGGAAAACTGCAGTGTCATGTTTAAGAAACGCTTGACACCTGGGCTTTGGAGTCGGAGGTCAATAGGGCGACGGTACAACAGAAAAAGCAAAACAAGTTAAAAGCCAAATTTATTCTTAAGTGTACAAAAGGTGTATAGTAGCATTAAAAATATGCAAGAAGTTCTCCACCTTGAAATGAGGAGTGTCCAAAAATGAAACTGAGAGTTTGATCAAGTCTGAAACAGAAATGACTCTGCAAAACTAGAAACGGGTGCATAACTAAATGGTACCTGAAGTTGAAAATGCTGGATATTTAAAAAGTTAACCTGTCTGTTGAGATTAATACACATGCACAACAGTGTTAGTTAATGTTAATTAATACCAATTAATACACCCTGGTTTCTATATGTATAAATCATTGCCCTGTTTCATACAAGAACATTTTTATTTCCATCTTCGTTGCTACTGGTAGCTAGTGTCTTTGTGCTAAAGGCTAAAGTCTGCACTATGTGCATGATAAATGAGAGTATGCCCTTAAAACTTGAATGTGTTTTTTTAATCACTCTCCTGTATTGTAAGGCAATGAAAGCTTCTTTTGACATTTAGAAAAAGCATCATAACTTTTGTGGCCTAATCAGTTTCTGGTTGTTTGAGCCGGTCTTTGACATCTCTACCGCACCGGTCGCAGAATCTGAGGCTGTATGAATGTGACCATAGAGCTTTTTCACAAGCGTCCTACTAGGGGAAAAAAATGATGCCAATGAAGGAATCAATCACTTATCCAGAAGTATGTGCTGATCTGTTTTATGAAGTTGAAGCAGAATCTAAAAAATGTTTTCCTCTAAAAATCAGGAACGCTGTGTGGAGGATTGGCCTGAGGACAGTCCTGAGCTGGATCCAGACTTTAAGCCAGTAAGAAAACAAATCTGAATTTTCTTCTTTATTTGTCTTTTAGCACAAGGTCAAATTTAATTCCTTGAAACTTTGACTTTTAATCTGTTTTTCTGTCTGACTTCCGAAAGTCTGGAACATTTAAACTACGAAGAGAGTCGAAGGTCAGTCAGTTCAGTTTCCTCTGTTAAACTTTGCTGATTTTTAAATCGTGGAAAATCAGCTGAAGACTGCTGCCTGTTTTTAGGCCAAGATGGAGTCAGACGGAGGAAGCAGTGAAGACCCTGACGGAACCTTTGGTCACGTTAAGGTAGAACCTTTCCTCCGTCCTGCATGTTCTCCTGCTCTTGCTGCAGCTTCAGCTAAACTCTGAACGTTTTCCAGAAAAAGGACAGGAAACTGCGAATGTCGCTGCTGTCCAGAAGAAGCTCAAAGGTAAATCTGATCTAATAAAGGAATATTTTCTTGTTTTGCCTTGTTTTATTGAAATGACAACAACTTTGACAATGTAGGACAAGTATTCAGATGATGCCATGGGGGAAAAGAGAAACACGCTGCCCAGTCGACGAAAAACCCCCAAGGTAGAGATCATCACATGTTGTAAAACCAGCAGTTCTTGTTTTATGCTAGCAGGTCTTTATGCTCTTTGTTATTTGGCTTCTGTTTTGCAGGACTTTGGTTCCAATGACCATATCTCTACCGGAGATGAAGAAGATCCTTATAGTTTGGACTATAAAGTATGTTCTGTTTTCCAACAGTGTAAAGTCTGCCTATAAATACGGTTGACGAATTTATTTTATGCCTTTAGAAAAAATCTACAAAGACCAAAGTCAATCACGTGTTTCGGAGAGCCTCCATTGGTTCCTCTACGTACGACGACAAGCACAAGAACGAGGATTCACTGCAACATCCAAAGGTAGCTTAAAGGAGCTTGTAGGAGATTTTCTAAGAGATTCCACTCCAGCTTTCCTTACAATTCTTCTTTGAAAGCAAAGTGATGTTTGAATGTGTCAGGGAGTTCTTAAATCCTCTCCAACAGGACGGTGACCATAAGAAAAGCAGCAAGAGGAAAAACACCATTGTGCGTCGACAGTCGGCGGTAAGCAACCTCCGTTCTTCAAGTTAAATGTGGCAAAGCAGCAGGTCAGGTTTTCAACTCAACATGGAGTCATATTTAAGTCTGTTGCTGCTTAAACCTGAACTATTTCTCAGGACTCAGTGTTGGACGAAGACGATGGGGAGAAAGGTGGCCATCGGCAGGTTGTTCGATTTTTCCCTCGTTACTCAGAAGCACATTTCTGTTCACATGAAAACAGAACCTGCTGTGCCTTTTATTCTAAACCTAAGTTGTTTTCCTCCAGAGGAGGAATAGCAAGGTGAAAGTCAAGTTTGTGCCACAAAGAGGATTTGCCATATCATTAGAGAAGGTAGAAAACACCTGCTTACGCCCTGATACTCTGATTGTATCACTT
This sequence comes from Gambusia affinis, assembly GCF_019740435.1. Taxonomy (NCBI): domain Eukaryota; kingdom Metazoa; phylum Chordata; class Actinopteri; order Cyprinodontiformes; family Poeciliidae; genus Gambusia; species Gambusia affinis. Next base: position 6,470,073 of record NC_057885.1, on the reverse strand, counting down.
CTCAAATTATAACATTAAAACAAAATGCAGAAATCCCACCTTGTTTCAACTTCTTTGTTTTCTACAGGAACCAAAAGGAGCTCATGGTTATACGTCTCGCAAGGGCTCAAAGGTATGACAGGGACGTGTGGCTGGTCAACTGTTTTGTGAATGCCATGTTTGTGGAATGAGGATGACTGAACGGTGCCACATGTTTGGGATGTTTTCACCCTCACAGGACAAATCTGTCGAAGATTCTGGAGCGCATGGCTACACACCTCGTGACAAGCTCCAGGTAACGATCTATTTCAGTTTCAACAACAACAACAACCTGCATGAACTGTGTCTGATGCGACTGTAGGTAGGATGCTGACTTGAGATAGCATAGTTTGATATTTTTAGTCAGTTTTCCACAGTTTGCAGTTCTTGCAATGCTTTGCAAAAGTATTCATGCGCCCTGAGTTACTTCACATCCGTCCTTAAGACTTTCTCTAACTTTAGTGTAGTAAATAATTATATTCAGGCCCCCTGACTGCCTTCAGAAGTCACCTGAAGGCCAATAGAGGTCAGTAGAGTTCACCTGTTTAAGGCAATCCAGCTGTTCTGCAGCAGCTTTACAGGTTTGTTAGGGAACATTAGCGAACAGAATAATAGTAGACCAAGCATCACCACAGATGAGTCAGGAAGAGATGAGTTAAAACAAATACCATCTCATCTGAGCTCATGGAAAAGCGTCAAGGAGGCGCCATAAGACGTGTTTACCTGAAGACACAACATGAAGTCTAGGCAGAAGAGACTAAAATGAATATTTTAAGAAAACATATCTGTCGCCATCATAGATTCCTGATGATGTTTCTCCTGATGAAGAAAAACAACATGTAGACCCCCAGTGAAAGCCACCAACCCCAATAGTTTGTGGAACAATTGTGGACAAACTTTTACAATAGAGCAAAAGAGCTGGAACATGAGACTTGTGGCGAATATGTCTAAAACACCTTTTTGTGTGTGAGATTACGATTTCAAATGTCAGAATCACCAATAACCACATTATCAGTTATCGCCACTTATAGTAGCTTTGCAGATAATTTTCCACCCTTATTGTTCTCCGTAGTATATTATTCTAATTTCTCTACGCGATCCGTTTTATTTTTCTTCAGGATGATGATTTTGAAGATCTTGCGGAGATGGAAGCCCTCAGTCTTCACTCAACCAATGTAATAAATCTTTCTTTATCAACTAAACACTCAGTGTTTTCACTGACAGACTGCATAATCAAACTTTTAATGTGCCACTCAGGCTGCCATCATGCATGACAAACAGCAGAAGTCTCATCGTTACTCGCCAAGTCTGCAGGGGGATGACGATGTTGAACTGAGCAAAGAACGCAAACATGTAACTTTCTGCCTTTTTAAAAAATGATACTACAAACTGCATAAAATTGATCACAATAAGCTTATATCACCAGCTGTCTTTTTTTTTTAAGTCTTTGGGAAATACAACTTAATGTGCATTGATTATTATTATTATTGCTTTAACTGAAATGCTTATGTCCTAGTATTTCTTCACTATAAGAAATAATGTTTTTGTAGTAAAGTACAAAAAACAAAATCGTCTTCTTGTTTCCGGCAGAAAAAGTCCAAACATAAGATTCATCTGCCACACAAATCTAAGGCATCTTACGCCCTGAATGAGGTAGGCGGAGTCAACTCCCTTTAAATGTTCAATGGTTAACACGCATTATTTATTCATGTGAATTTATTACTGGTGCGTATTGTCAGAAGGGCTCCACTGATGATGAAATAACAGAAAAAGACAGGAAGTCTCACGAAGAGGAGGAGGATGAAGATCCAGATGAGATTGAAACCCTCAAACTGGTATTCTTTGTTCTTTATTTAGACTCCAGTGTTTTGTTCCTTTTTGTTATTATTATTTGTATGAGAAAATACCTTTTTCTTTCCAATAGAAAAAGCCATCTAAGTTTAAAGTTCCCAAAAAACACAATCACAAGGTAAGTCTGTTTGGTCCGCTCTGACCACACCAGAGGAATCTTTACTGGTTGATCGACCTGCGCAGCATTCTCAGACTGAACCTTCTCTCATCAGAACAAAAAGGCCAAGAACCAACCAGGAGCCCCATCTGATGAGCACCTCTCTGAGGCTGCCAAGGTAAGTCTGCAACTTTTCAGCCTGGAAACTGTTGAAGTGCTGATGGAAAAACGATCTGATGATGACTCCTCAATGACAGCGATTCAAATTGTCTCATCAGAGCTAGAAGGGAGTTTGAAATGGCTTAGAGGGCCAAGTTATTACTAGAGTTGGTCTCAGATTCTCAATCGGATGCAGATCTCAACTTTAACGGAGTTCAAAAATCTTTTGTAGCCTCCGACGAAGCTCCGTTTTTCTTTTATTCAGAATAAACACCTGCTTCCTAAGTTTGCTGTGGTCTGTACTTGGTTCGTTACTGACGACCAATTCCAGTTCTTGTCTTTCTTTCTTCATTGGCTTCCTTCTTGCCACTCCTCCAGAAAGAGAGCAGATTTGTGGCGAGCACAGCAGATCGTTTCCTGTCAACAGATTGAGTTGTGGTTTTCTGCAGTTCCTCCAAAGTTACAGTTGGACTTTTTGACTGCTTCTCATGTCACGTTACATACGGCCGTGTCTCTGAGTCTGAAATTGTTCCATACTCCCTCTATTTTCGATTTATTGGTTGGTTTTTAAAAGCCAGCTGGTTGTGCACAGTTTCAAGTAAATACAAGGCTTTTCATATTTGATTTGATTTGAAATAAAATGTAGTGAATCTTATATCGCTTCCCCTCCACAACACAATTGAGCTTTGCTTTGGGTTGGTCTACAGAAGGAGGTCTGCAACCACTTTGCAACTTTTTGCCATTATTCCAACTAAAGACATTTAGAGCTACAAACAAAATGTTTAATATCTACTGTAGGAATTTTGTGGTCTATACATTTATTTTAAACACAATTTTATTTCTGTTTTTTAGGGTTTAAAGCAAATAAAAATATATAAAACCTTTACTAAAAGAGGATCAGGACATTTTCTTCTATATGGGATGTTGATGTTTCCAAAGAATTGTGTAAACAGGAAATGAAATAATGAGAAGTATGTATCATTGATACTTGTCATTCTGTTCTTTAAAGTCTGAAATTTAATGCAGGATTTATTCCATGCAAAAGAAAAGAAGCTAAAATCTCTATTTTTTATATCTACATTAAAAAAATAAAAACGCCTAAAATCTACATTTTAAAAAAAGTTGTTGCTTCTGCACTTTTTTCAACCAATTTTATGGAAGCTCCAGTTCAGCCTCCTGTCATACAGAATGAAATTCATTGACATTTATAGTGGAAAATGCCTGTGTGGGTAAAAATCCCAGTGCTTTTGCAACACTGTCCTCTTATCTTTACTTACAAACTCCTTCTTTAGCATTCACTGTCATGTGACAGCTGTGCATTAACAGTTCAGATAATCTTCACCTGCTAATTATCAGATTTTAAGACGTTCTAACCAACTCTGAACCATTTGCTTTGATTGGGAATCTTGACTTTTGTCAGTCAGGCAGAAGAACAATATGAAGACTCTGTATGTGTTTCATTTGAAATGCATTTAAAGTGAAAGTTACCAGAAATTGGGGGGAAACAATGATTACAGTACAGTACTTTAGCCACAATGCAGGTTTGATTGATTGAGCCCTCATGTTAGCAAACTATGGTCTCAAATCATCTCATGCTGCTGTTTTAGGCTGTTTGATTTCTTTTCTCAATTGGACCTTGACACATCCTTGTAGCATGTTAGCGGACTGGTTCAGCAGCATACTATCTCCACTGACACGCCTACTGCTGTGTGTAAAGGCCTTGAATTACTTAAAATGGTGACACTTGCTGCAAACCCTTGCTGATTAACTCGTCTTCTTCCCTCATTCAGGCGGCATGGCAGGCTGCTCAGATGGACGAACAGGCTGCAGCCGGTGAAGAGGAGGGTGAGGAGGAAGACGGGGTCAGTTTCTAAAAAATTTCTGGATGCTTTTATTTATGGACTCTCTGTTTTTATAGGAACAGAATTATTTAATGTAAAATTATATGTGGGCTTGATAACGAACTTTGCTGGACGATAAATTGCCCCGGAGGTTGTTACGATAAACAATGATATTGTTGTTTTGAGGCAATTTTCAAGACGTCAGTAATGCTACAGGAATACAAAAACACGTTCTCATAGATCAACTATCTTTACATTCTAATGAACATTTAACACTGGATCTCTAACAAATTTTAAATCTCCAAAATATATAAACAAAACTACAGAAACGACAAATAAGATAAAGGATGAAATCTTGGTAAACAAAATTGTCCTTCTGAAACAGAACTATTTGAGACGAAAGCACCAGACAGAAAACCTTCATCACCCAGTTTTTGGTAGAAACAGAGAGAAAAGAGAAAAATGATAAATCATTGAAAATGAGTTCATTTTCATTTGTGATCGATTTATTGCGACAGGCCTTGTTGCGTGACAAACTATCTTTCCATTACAGGTTTCTCCTGTTTTAAGGAGATTAAGATGACTTGTATAAATATAATAAATATTTGATTTCATTTAGTGAAAAAAATTAAAAAATATCCAAGCTGACCTGTGTTTGTGTGAAAAACCAGGCACCCCCTTAGGTAAATTATAAATTAGCTGTATTAGCCACATTTTTTGTGAAATGTTCCTAAATTTCAAAAGCAACATGCAATATTCTATAGAAAATAATTCAAGTCTCCTGTTTTGGCCGGGAAACAGACACATTTTACCTCTTTGTCCCGGCTTACTCCCGTCTTAAGTATTTTCCTGTAAATTTCCCATATTAGATTAATTATGCAAGACAGAAGAAATGTTATATGCTCCTCTGAAGAAAGGTCAATTATATATTTGACTACTTTTTGTATCTTTGTCTTTAGGACACGGACAGTTTATTGGAGTGGTGGTACACAGTAGAAAGTAAGTCGACATCCAAACCGATTTAAAGACAAGTGAACTGATGAGTGGTGCTGGATTTGTTTACACCCGTTTGTGCGTTTCAGAATGGGACGAACTGCCGTCGGATGAAGAGGATGCAGCCGTCAAAGAGGATGAGTCAAAGTGCGATCATTTGTTTTTACCAGCAGTAATTCTTGGTCAACCCATTGGTTATTATGGGATACTATTAAATATATTTAGATTTTATACTTGTATTGCACCAATTCACAACAGCCGCGGGTTATCAAAAGTCACATACACTCCAAACGATTCTAGTTATCAATGCAGTCAAGTTCAGTTTATTATTCAGATTTGATAATGAGTAATTGGGTAAAAGGATCAATTTACAAGAACACTATAAGTTTGAGTACCACAGAAGCTAGTGGAGAACTTAATGATGCCCAATGCTCAGCACTCTACGCAGTAGAACTAGAATCCCGTCTTTCTGCAGCAACACCAGTCACTGTAGACGCAGAACAAGCATCATCTTTACCAAAGTAGCTTTGTTCTATTGAGCAAATTACTAAGAACTAGCTCTTCTAAAATCTTGCTTTGACTGCAGGTCATTCGCCATCTTGGCAGAGAAGGTCGAACGCGGCCTGCGTCTCTTCAACAAGGTGTTCACCGAGCAAGCCGAGGTCCTGTGGGAGTCCATCATCTCGCTCCACGCTCTCGCCGACGACATCAACGAGTTCCATCACAAAGCCAAGATCGCCGGGATCAGCGGGGGCACCACCACCGCGGTGGGCACTGTGGCGGCCATCACCGGCCTGGCCTTGGCTCCCTTGACCTTCGGAGCGTCCCTAGTTATCACGGCCGTGGGCGTGGGGGTGGCAACGGCCGGGGGGATCACCTCCGCCTCTGCAGCCATCTCTGACAATGTCCACAACAAGAACGACCGCAAAAAGGTAACGCGGGTTTTTGATGGCGTGAGACATGATGGCAGCCGCAGAGGCCGGACGTCTTGATCGCTCTGTGACTTTTTCTTCTGTGTGAAATTGCTAATTTAACGTTCTCTGTCCGTAATTAGATCGAGGGTGTGCTGCAGGAGTACGAAGAGCGAATGCTGGAGATCTCGAACATCCTCCACTTCATCAATCAGGGCTTGCGCAGGCTGCGCGGCCACCCTTTCCTCAGGTCCGGCACACAGCACTATTCCCAGGACTGGGAAATCCGCAAGGCAGTCCAGATGATCAGCATTGTGGATTCGCCTGTGATGCGAGCGACAGAGATAACCGACGACGCCGTGGGCTCCCTGCAAGGACTCTTCAAAGGTATGGACACGTACTTCGTAAACGAAACCAGAGAGCTGAAGAAAGGCTGCAAGAAGGAGATTGTGGCCGTGATAAGACAAGTGGCAAACGTTCTGAACGACTGCATCATGGAGCTGAACGCCATCAGAGAGAACGTGCAGGAAGCTACTGGACAGATGTGAACGATCCTGCTGCGCATGGCTCACCACTGACATCTCCTGGCTGAAACTGAGAACTGCTCCTTCATATTGCATCATTCTTGGAAAATATTCCACCCGTGTGAAACTCCTGAAGATATTTTTGGCATTGTGGCTGAGAAATTACTTTTTTTTTCCAGCTTTTTAAACTGCATATGAATTTTGTACTTGAAAAGTAAAACACAGAACAGTTTCTGTATTCATTCACCCTTTTGTTCAGCTTGAGCAGCATTTGTCCTATGTAAACGTGAAGGTAGGTTCACTTTGTTAGAATTTAGTCAGTTTGGAAATAGTTTATCAAAGACTTTGACAAAGTCTATAACCCTCTTCATTATATTGACATGTTATGAAGAGATAAGGTTAAAAAATGTTAACAGTTAATCTAGTGAACCAAAGTGATGATTGTCAGATTTTGGCAGAATGTTCTGCAGGTTAAAGACCCTTCTACTGTAAATTAGACTTTTAATCTTTTACGTTGTAAAAAAGAATCTTGCTTTCATAATCAGGTGTCTATAGATACATTTGTCGTTATAACTTAAATCAGTTTGTTCAAAATATAGCTTATGTTTTTCAACGAGGGAGTTAGTTTGGTTTATTCAGAAACTCGAACACATTTTAATGCTTTTTATTTTTCCTAAAAGAGATGTCTTGAATGAATGCAAAGCACGTTGCATGACAAACTGACGTTTTTCTGCTTGATTATAGGTGCATTGTCATTTTTATCCTCCATATTGAATCATATAGCTGCTATTTTACCTCTATCCACATTTAATTATAGGCATTCTTAACATTATGACTTATCCAGCTTTGATATGTCACTGTCTTTGCAATGCTGGGGGATTTGTTCATTTATTTGCATTTTGACATGAAATGAATGTAACTGTATAGGTTTTACATTGTTCTATTTTACTATATTCAACATGTATTGGTGAGCCCAAGAATAAAATGTAAAAATGACCTATCGACACATTTTCACCTGGAGGCAAAGTATATGTTCTAAAAAAGTATGTAGCTTAGACAGAGGCTAACAAAGGAAGTTACCAAGTGTTGCTTGTTGCCATTTTGTCCTGCTAACTCCTAAAGGTAGCATGAGAAATGGACCGGCTGTATTTTGGTATTAATAAATGGAATTCATGAATTCAACTCACTGACTCTTCTTCATCTCTCAGCTGATTGGTGGACACGGGTGAAGGAAGCATAATACAGATACATCATCCCCATATTGAGGGTTGGTAGTGGCAGCATCATGCTCTGGGGGCTGTCTCTAATTCTTCCAGCAGCAAATTAAAGTTGGTAACAGTAGATGGAAAGATGGCTGAAAAAACAAACAAACAAACAAACAAAAAAAAAAAAACAGGACAATCCTGCAAAAACATGTTTGAAGTTACAAAAGACTTAGGGCTAGCATGGAGTGTAAAATTACCTTAAACATAACACCAGAGGTAAAAAGGGATGTTTTAGAGCATTTTTTACTTATTTGCAAAGAACAATAAGCAAAAATCTCCGGTCTTTAGACGTGCAAAGACTGCAGCTGTGATTGGAGTAAAAAGGTATTGCAGCAACACTGGCAGATACGGACCCAAACAAACACCACCTCTGATATTTTCACTTTTTAATTCAAACTATTTGCCCTTTTCGTGGCACTTCACAACTGTACAGCACGTGTCGATGTGCTGTATAGTTGTGCAACATCCTGACAAACAGAGAAACCCACGCGGTAGACGATAAGCCACGCCCCCTACAGCTGATTCCCTCTAAAACCGCCGCGAGCTCTCCACAGCTGAGTGGGTGTGGTCACCCGCTCACAGTCAGCCTATTGTTTACCGTCATGCAGCTAAAACTGTAATGTGACTCCTGTCTGGGTCCACCTCAACTTTTTTTTTTTTTTTTTATATATATATATATTTTGGCCAAACCGGTTTGCCTCCTTCATTTGCTCGGCGAGAAGGGAAAAGGAAGTGAAGGGCTGAGCTGGCCAAGTTCAACAACTGGTTCGTGTTGTTTTGCTGTAAGCCGGCTTTTATTGGCTTTTTGTCTGACTGCACGGCTGAGGTTGGCTCTTTTCGCTCAGTTTTGTGTCTGTGTCGCCCCGCATTCCGTTGCATATTATATAAAGGTCGCTACGAAAGCAGGTTGAGGATGTTTTATTTTTAATCTTTTTTAAAAGGTGACGTTGTTGTATAGTTTAGAGCTGTTTCCTTTTTGTTTTCATTAGCAGAAAGTTACAACGTGACGTTATCAGTCAGCTAGACACTTCGTCTCTACGTCACGCCCCATCACAAAACTTTCAAAGGCAATTTCTGTCTAGTTTTAACTGTAAAAAGTCCGAGTGCATTTAAACACATGAGCACGGAGGCGTAAGTACAAACTCTGTATTTGCTTATGCTGATTTGTTGTGAGCTCATCGTGCCATGCTCGCAGCTTTAGGTAGGTAGAAAATGCTACATGCTACTGAAGTATTGAGTAACCTCTGCTTTAATATTTTAAAATGCTATCGGACAAAAAGGTAAAGCTTTATACAAATTCTGATATTTGAAAATGGAAAAAAAAAAGTTAATGAACGGCAAAATAATAAACTTTAAGCAGAAGAAACACTCTTCTAAATCAATTTCTTTTAAAAACAATAACCTATATCTTAATTTTAGTAAACTTTAGGTGTCTGTACCTGCTGTATTTTTCTATAACATGTTTGCTCTTGATTCAGTGAAGTAACTTGCAGCAGGTAAAATTAGTCAGAAAGCAATAATTCCTACTAACATTACTCAAGTAAGAGTAAAATGTTCAGTACAGTAAATCTACCCCTAAAAGCAAAAAATGTTCAAGTAAATGTAACTGGTTACTACTCACCTCTGCTTGCAGCACCATGAACATGTTCAGAAGAGACAACGGGTCTCCGGCCCAGAGTCCTGTGGTTCCACCAAGACCCACTAAAGAGGTGAGGAAATGCAGGACAATAACCTATGTGCTTGTTCTTGCATGAAACAATCAGGCGTAACATTATGACTACTACGTAATGCTGCCAGGAAGGGCTGCAAAGATCACGAAAGGTGTGGTATTTGACCTCAATTAGCAGATCCTTTTAAGCTGATGTTGCACGATCAACAGATCCCTTCTATTTTTTTTTTTACTTAAAATTTTATGTTGTGTTCTTTTAAAATCATTCATGTGCCATTCTACATTTATTCTCAGATTTATGATTCTTTCCATAAATGGTATAACCGTTTGGCAGCATCTGTGTTTCTTAGCCGAACTTTCCTTAAATCGTCGTACAGTTTCGATTGGCTTGCTTGCGTCCCATAGTGCAACCTGGTACTTTGTGTTCCCTAGCAACACACATGAGCCCCACCACTCACATGTCCTAAAGCAAAATGTGGGTCATCAGATCAGGCTAGCTTCATCTGTTGCCCATTGTTGGCACTGTTAGAGAGGAGACGAAGGTTTAGCGTAGGTACCCTGACTTGTCTGCACCTCCATGCGCGACAAACTATAAAGCATTGTGTATCCTGACCCTTTCTATTAAACCCAGGGTTAGCTTCTCACCATATGACTTGTAACAATAACTTCCAGACCAGGCTTAACAGGCTTATATGCATTATTAGGAGCTGGACAACGCCGTCAGACACAGCCACAAAACGCAGGATCCTGAATCAAATGCAGCCCTAAAGGTAAATGTTCAAACTTGAATGTAAAGACACTGTCAGTGGACTTACATCCCTTATTTCTTCTAAACACAAATGATCTTGACCCAAAGACAAAAGGTGAGATGTCACTTGTCTATTAGCCTCTAATTGAGAGTCGGTAAGCTCTGTTTGTTTTAATTCATGGAGGTTTTGTTGTGTTTGTGTTGGGAGCAGCAAAAGACGGGAGTGATGGGAGTTGTGCAGAAGGTCAATCCCTTCAGCTCAACGTCAAAGGTAGAAAAACAAAGGTTTCGTTTAATGAGTAACCAATAGCTCTTTGGCTTGCATAACTTTACGTGTTTCTTCTACTAAGGCGACCTCTTCGTCTTCGAATGTCAGCCAAACTTCTTCCTCTGAATCGTTAGAACAGGCAACAGACTCCACAAAGGTAAGCGGTGATTGTTTTGTTTGTCTCGCTGAAAAGGCACGAGGATCTATGTTCAGAAGGCGGGCTAATGACTCAGTCAGGTTGCTTTCAATTCAAATCAGTATCAGAAAACTGGAGTTCTTATCGTTGTGTCACCAGTAAGACTAATTTAATTGAACCTTTTTTACAGTAGAGCTAGGTGACATAAAAAATTAAATAGGATTTACGCTAACTTGTCTAGGTAACTCTTAGAAGAATGTCTCTTGACTCTGACTGAGATGGAATAAGACTGTCATTAGACTTGGATAAAGATGCAGCACAAAACAAAACAGATGACAAAATGCTAACCTGTAAAATAAAATACTGACTTGTGATTTAGTGAAATGGCATGGAGGCCATTTTTAATTCACAAATAGGAAAGCCAGGTAGATTGGTTGGATCCTGGAAAATATTGAACTTATACTTTAACAAACTATCAGCTCTTTTTTTATGTTGTTCATTTATTTTCACAATATTTTCGTTTAACAATGTGGATATATCATTTGAACAGTTGGGGTGTCATTTTGCACATTTTCTTAAAGAAACTGAGCACTAGGGGTGGACGACATGAACTTAAATTTGTCATCACAACATTTTGAGGGATTTATTGTAATAATAATGTACAACATTGCAAACAATACCTGCTTTGCAATGCACATTAACTATCATCCCTGTCTCTCAGCCTTCGGTTGTTCCTTGATGCCAAGATTTGAATGGTTGCACAGTCCTGGTGGTTGACCCATTTACCTCTTTCATTTTTTTCAAAACAATCCATTTTTATGTAAAACACAATGGCACACACAGTACATATCCTGAACTGTCTTGGTTTTAGAAAAATGTGTATTTAAATTACATGTTTATCAAAAAAACAATGGCAAGGCAGATTTTGATTTGCTTCATAATTTTAAGACTTTAAGAATTCCTAGTTTAATATATATTTGACCTTTCTAAATAGGCTCCACTTGTCCTCAGTTTTCTAGTTGAGAACAAAAATGTATGCTCCAGAGGTTAACTGTTATACAACAGACCGTGTTGGGCCAATCAGAACAGCTTTGTGTGTGAAGTTTCATGGTGAATGGGGAAATGCCCATGTCACTTTTACTGTTAGGATGACTACTGTTAGGAGTCATGCAGAAAGTGAACCCGTTCAAGTCCACCTCTCAGGTAACTGCAGTCCTGTCGGTCTGATCTGTGTCAGACCGTAAAGTTTCCACTGAGCTTGCCCTCTCACTCAGGTGCCTAAAGCTCCGTCCTCGGACTCACTGGAACAAGAAAAGAGCCCAAACTCGTCTCAGGTAGGGAAGTTGCTGAAACGTAACCCAAAATCCTTTGTTTCAGGTCTTTGTTCCTTTTTCCATATCCTATTTAGAATCGCACCCATTTCTGACTCTGGCAGGGAACTATAGCTCTTCCTTTGTTCCTTTTGAACAGCTTTTATTTTCTTTCAAATGAGATGTTATGCCCTATTTGTTCCTCCTGCATATTCACCAGTCAGATTTTTGGGAGTGTAGTACTTTTCTAAACAGTCCGGTCCAACCAAGACTGAAGGTCCAACTCAATAAACATATAGTTCACGCTTCTTATAAAACCAAATGTCAATATTAATGCTTTGTTAAAAATAGTGCTTTTATCAAATAAAGCACTATTTTATAAATGTTTTTATAAAATTTTATTTGATAAAATTTACTTAGAACCAAAAACTTCCGCCTTCTTTGTATTTGACTGGGAGACGTCATAGTAGAGGTGAGTCTACAGAGTGGAGTTCACCGTGATTGTGATTTTAATCATGTTTTTAATGTAGATTTCTTCAAGGGTAGTATTTTTGTGTCTTGCGTGGCAATGAAAAACCTTCTGAACCAAAATGAGAACAAATCACAAGTTTCCTGATAATTTGTCATTGGAATTGTGCATGGATCAGAATTAGAAAGTGGAGCATGGTTTAATGTGTGGACTATGTTCATGGAAAACTCATCAAATCCTCTGTATGATATGAATAGTGTCACTGTTGTAATGGCCCAAACAAAATGCCTTGTGTTTTATAGCAGGTTGCGTTCTATTGTCAATCACTGAGGTCCAATACGATGCCTCTCCACCATATGCTTCAACTCTTCCGGGAAGGTTTGAGGTTGAGTTTCATTAGTGTTCTGACTCATTCTTTCAGAATCAGATCTGTCATACACTGCTGCTGGATGAGATAGACTGCCTTGCATTATCAGGTCTAATTCACCTGGAAAAATGTTCCATTGGATTGAGATCTGGGCTGCATAGGGGCCAGTCAGGTTCTTCCACATCAGACTCACTCATCCATGTCTTCGTGAACATGGCATTGTGCACTGGCTCCCAGTCGTGTAGGAACAGACTCTGTAGCCTCAAGCTGTTCTGAAAAAATGAATTGTTTAGACACAGGTGCATGTTACTGTGTGTCTCTTACATGTTTGGCACCACAAAGGTGCTGTTGTTGAAGAAGGTCAACATTAACCTTCTTGGGCTACGTGTTTGTGTTGAAAAACCAAACTAGTAATGCACATCACCCCGTTTTGCGGAGTAATCAGTGTTCACCTTGTTTACCCTGTAAACAAAGTGGAAGCATCTGGCTGTGGAGATGCATTTGTTAAACAGGCAGGCTGTTCAGTGGCGGATTAAAACCTGTTGGAGGTCTAAAAAAGACTCGACTAGGGATGAGGTCCACTTTCTGGGAGGACCATAAACAGCCACAGCAGATATCTTCCATCCCTCCACTCTGTGACTGAGAAAACCATAGGTAATTTGTGTAAAAAGATTGTAAAAAGATTCAAGAGATATAAACAATTTTATTCATCATTAAAGGCCAAAGTAAAAAAATGATTGCCTTCGGAGTTGGAGAATAGGTCTTACCATGATCACGCTGCCTGACCGGTGGTTTCACTGAAATCTCAGCTGACTGAGAGATTTCAGAACTCGATGTTGCCTACACAAAGTGCTGTTTGTGTTGAGCTAGTAAAAGATCTCCAACAGATGCTGCTTTCTTCATAATGAGATTACTTGAAGATGTTGACTTGTTTGTCTTTGGCTGCTCTGTGTTTGTGTTGCAGAGTCCTGGTATGTTCAAAGGAGCCATACAGAAAGTAAATCCCTTCAAGTCTTCAGCACAGGTATCGACTAGTTCAGGTTTATATCCTAGAAAGATGTTCATGTTTCTACTCTTTCTAGATACACTTTTACCTCGTCTGCTAACTTCTAAATTTAAGTTGCCTATCATTTTGTCATGACTTGTTTTGTCTTCCCCTCATCTTTTTCACAAACCAGCAGCCCATTAATGTAGGTGCTCCTCAGGGCTGTGTTATAAGACCCTGTTCCATTTACTTCATTTTCTTTATGAGTAACTCTTGAGAATCAGTACGCAGGATGTTTGTAGCAAACGCATAGTACCTTTGTGTTCACTTAGATTGTCTTATTTTGAAATGTTCATGTTGACGTCCTGTGCTCCTGTTTACAACCGAGTTTCTAGGTTTCAGACTTAACATTTTGACTTGTATTAGAAAGGTTTTATTCTACCAGGCTGTTCTCTAGAGTTGACTAAGGTAGGGGATGTCGGTTTGCATCTGTGAGATGCATTGGCAACCTCTCAGATAAAGTGAAATCTAAACTGGCTCATATGATTTATATAGTCATGGAATACAAGTCATATATTTAGGGATATCTCTCTTGAGGTAAACTGAAAGTAGGAATTCTTACAAAATTTCTTCCAGCCACTTATTTTGTGATTTATGGAGTCCACAACTCCTACCTGAGCTGTAGATCTCTCTAGTTGGTTAGAGTGGATTGTATTTGGTGGAGACACAGTAAAGGGGGCTGAAAACTAATGTTTGTCATTTTTTGTGAAACCATGTATCCCTTTTCTACAATTTCACTTCTACGCAGGTCCTTGTGCTGACCTATTGCCTAAACCCAGTAAAATTCATTGAGCAGCATCTTTTCCACTGCGTCTTTTCCAAATCACAAATGTGGACAAAGTTCAATGGTGTAAACGCTTTTTGCAAGCGTAACGGCTAGAAATGTCTCATATTGATTGAAACCAGGATTTCTGTGGGGCATTTCCACTAAAATACATAATTTCTTCTCTCATTTGTGTTTAAAGCAGCCCAAAAACGATTCTCAAGGTGACCCTGCAAACACACAGGAGCCTGACAAAGACCTTCAAGACAAACGGGTGAGCTGCATTCTCTCCTGCCTTTTCCAGACAACCTGTTTGTGCCGAGGTTAGATTCTAATCTGGTTCTAATGCTTCATCACTTAGAATCCAGGGGTGATGTCAAGCATGATTCAGAAAGTCAACCCATTCAAATCCTCCCAGCCAAAGGTATTTTATAAAAAAAGTCCAGATATGTAATGCCTGGCTGTTTGGGAGATCTAGAGGGACATTTGGAGACTTGTTTACACACAACTTCTCCTCATGCTCTCTTTGCTTTTCTCTGGCTTTCATCTTCAGGATACTCGGTCTCTGCACAGTGACGCCTCCTCTTCCTCTGGAAGCCTAATGGACAACAGCAATGTACCAGAGAAGCAGGTTGGTGCAAAGAACTGAGATTTATTTAGATCTGCACATGCTCCTAATGACAAATAATTAATCTCCTAATTCAGGGAGATTTAGGTACTGCAGTTGTTTTTAAATGGGAGACACTCTGAACACAGTTTAGTCTTTCAAACACAAAACCTGGGCCCTGAACACAAAATTTCTGCCTCACACAAATTTCCTGACATAAAAGTGATGCAAAGTGGCTCAACTAGAGGCTTAGACAAAACTCTAAAATGGCCGACGCACAACTGTTATCTAAGAGGAAAATTCATTGGGAGAAGACTTCTGCTGATTTACATAAAGCATTACACTAATAGTGTAATACTTATCATTACCACAAGATGGCGCCCAATGTAGTGATTTCAAAGGACAGCTTGTTGGAACTGGCTGGATGTATTTACTGGTGCAAATCGACGAACTAGAATATAATCATTCAACTTTGAATGTGGACCTCATAATTTAGACATTAAATGTTAGTTTCTGTTAATCTTGATTATTATGGCTTACGGTTATTGAAAACCCAAAATTCAGATTTTCAGGAAATTTCAAAATTACAGAAGACTAATTAAAAAAACCAAACTAAAATAATAAAAGGAAGATGTTCTGTTATGACATACTTATATGACTGTGACTTACCGGGATGAGCCATAAAAGATTCTTGTTTTTAAAAAATAAATAAATAAAAAATTAAGGTTCTTTCATGGAAAGTTGAGTGGAAGTAAAAAGTGTTTAACTGCATTGACTACTACTGTTGCACTCCTGGAAATTTGCTATGCATTTCTTATATCTATTAACCCGCTTTAGACATTTTTGAGTTTAATATGTTATCATTATGATTTAATCATTGGTTGAGCCTGATTGGTGCCCTAAAACCAAAGGTTTGTGTCCTTGCTGCGGCATTTCAAGTGAAAGGGTTTTTATGTAATATTAAAATTTTCTAAGATAAGATAAGAAATGTTGTTTGATTAGATTTAAGCCATGACCATAAAAATATAGGAATAAACACATAAAGTCCTTATGTAATGACACTATATACGTTTAATTTATTTGAATTTTGTTATCAAGAATATTCTATCATAACATTATGCGACTATAGTCGAGGCATATTAGGGGGAAACCAATAAAATGGGTTTTGACTTGGACGAGTATCATCAGTGTAATTCTTGGTATAACCACTAGGTGGTGCCGAAGGACGTGATTTTAAAACTTTGGAGTAGTACTATTTCTTTTATTCAGAGTCCTTTTATGTTTTTATTGTAGAATCCCGGGATGTTTAAAGGGATGATGCAGAAAGTAAACCCCTTCAAGTCACGCACACAGGTAAATATGTAAAGAACGTTACATCAAAAGAACCCATTTTCACAAGCTGTAAACCTCTGACGTTTATAACCTTATTTAACTTTTCACTGACCTATGTTGATCCAGGTGACAGATGACGCTTGTGAGACTGACTCATCTGTTCCTTGTAATGTGACTGAGGTAAATAAAGCAGAGGACGCACCAAATCTCATTTAGCTTAGCATGGAAAGTTCAGTAGTCATGAGCTGTTTTGTTATGACCTCATAAAGCTCTTTAAGATTTCTTTGTGTGTCACTGTTGGAAAGATATTGTAAGTCCATGTACAGGTATACCTCAAAGAATTTGTCTGTCGTCAGAGTTCAGTATTTTTACTGTCGCTTACAAGCTAGAAAGCGAAACTGGTGTATAGGGTTATTAAACATGGTGAACTATTTCAAGCCTTTTATATATATTTTTTTAAATAATTTTGATGACTACGGTGTGAAATTAATGAAAATGCGGAATTATTAATCAAATTTCAGTTTCTTAGAAAATTTTTAATAAAAAAAGTTTTAAACAGAAATATCAAGCCTCTAAAAAGGTGATTTTGCATAAATGACTTCATCAATGTGACGTTGCATTAAGGCAATCAGCCTGTGGCGATGCTGAGATGGAATAGAGAGCCAAGTTGCTTTGATAGGTCATCTGCATTTTCGGACTGGTGTCTCTCATCTTCCTCTTGACAACAGTTTGTAAATTCTCTGAAGGCCAACTCAGAACAGTTATTGGTTCTGCTTTTGCCTGCATGGGTGCCAATTCCTGCTGGAAAGCTAAGGTTTTTCAGCACAAGGAAACCCAAAGGGCTTTTAAACATCCTGGTAGACGGCTGTGTAAACTGTGAACTTCAGAAAACCCAATGTACCAAGACCTGTAGAAACCACAGTACCCCAAACCATCATTGACTGTGGAACCTTCACATTGAACCTCAGGCAAAGTGGATTTTCCATAGATCTCCACTCTTCCTCTCAGCTTTGCGATAATAGTTACCAAACAAAATAGAAACTTTAAGTTAATCTGAATAGATAACTTTGGATGATTGAGCAACATCCCGTTCTTTTTCCCTTCAGCCCAGGTAAGACACCTGTAGCCCTGCTCCACTGATGCGGTGACTCCACCCTCAGCCCACTCCTTCTGAAGTTGCCCCAGATTCTCGATTAGTAATGCTTGTTCACATTTCTGACCATATGTCTCACTTCCATTCAATGTACAGTGGATATGTTTGGATCTGGCAGATTGAATATCCCCCTCTTTTGCAATGTCTTTTTGTGGTTTACCCTCCTGATGGACGGTGTTTATGACTGTCTTCAGGACATCTGTCCAGTGAGCAGTCTTCCCGTTTATCGTGTACACTATAATATGACCATAACATTGACAAATTCACTGCAAAAACACAAAACCTTATGGTGTTTTTGCTCTAGTTTCTAGTGCAAATATATTAGTACACTTGAAATAAGACAAAACTAACTTGCAAGTAACTTTTCAACGAGGTATAGGAACTTGTTTTAAGTCAGTAACTGCTTAGTATTGATGGTAAAAGTACTAGAAATAAATGAAATAGTCTGCCAGTGGAACTAATACGTTTTCATCAACATGAAGAATTGTTCACTTAAAAAAAAGCTACTATATCCTGCTTTGTTAGTTAAGTTTGAGTATACTAAAATATTTGCACTAGAAACTAGATAATTAATTCTTGGTAAGACTTTACTTTTTGGTGCTTTTAAAATTGTCTTTGAAATTGGCTATTATGAGACACCAAATTTTGGATTCCCATCACCCTGTAAGCCACAATAAAGGCTTTACATATTTCACTCAAAATATATTGAATCCAGATATATTGATTTTTGCTTTCTGAAAGGAGAGAGCTGTCCTTTCTGAGCTGTACCTGTATACCAAAAATAGCTTGCATTTGCTACATTAGTATCAATAGTGTGTGTAGTTTGTTCTGTTTAACCAACAGAGCTGATGTTGACTCAGTATTTCACCCTGACTCATCAGGTCGAGCGAGCTATAAGCAGTGAGAACTCCAGCAGCTCTGAAAGTCTGGATGACAGCACTATAGAGAGACATGTAAGTTATGACGTACAGGAGCCACCTCTCATTGTGGTGGTGGTGGGTGACCTGTCATCCGTCATGGACGCAGATGTAAAAATAGAAGTCTGATGTCTCACTACAACAATGCTAAGCATGTCACTGGGTAAAAATCACATGGTGGTGTTGTTGTCATTAACTCACAGGAAGCAATGTTACTTGATAGTGGTGTTTGTTTGTTTTTAAATGATCAGTTTTTGACATGAGGGTCTAGATATCATCAGTCTTCATCAGTCTCTTATGCAAGACTGTCCTACATGTTTTAGAGGTTTCTGGCTTTAACTGATTGCAGTTCAAATGCCTGTAAAGCAGTCATTAATTGAAATCAGATGGACTGAAGCAAAAAAATACCTAAAGCATGCAGGGTTGTTTGCCTTAACGACCAGAGTTGGGAAACACTGTTTCAGGAAAATAGTTTCCCTTTGATGGAATGTTCAATTTTCTCTTAGTGATGCCCGAGTTTATTTTATATCAGGTGTTTTTTGACTCAAGATCTAGAGGTGAAGGTACCTTATTTAGAGAATACTGTACAATAAAATCAATTGCAAAAAAAAAAAAAATACTTATTTTAAGTTGATCCTAGTAACAAACTAATCCATTGTCCTCTCCAGACTATTTGGTACACAGACGCTGAAACCACGCCTGAGGTGAGAAACCAGCCAACAGAGAGGACTAAGGTTGGTCACCATAAACATTACCCAATCTTTATGAAAACCCGTTTTTGCAGTGGTGGTGTTTGTTTTTTTCCTATCATGTGGTTCTCTTTAGATTATCTGGAAAAACATCTTAACACTGGGAATAATAATAATAGGATATTTTTCATAGTATTTCAAGAATAACACAACAGTGGGGACTGTTAGGATTTTGCTAAGTTGAATCTTCACTGCCATTGTTACTCACTGAATGCACCACAGCATAACAGGACCTAGTTGTGAAGGTAACATTTGAATGTGTCTTTGTCTTTCAGACTTTCATAATCAAAAGAATTCTTCCGAAATCGTTTTTTGGGTCGGGTTTCTATAAATTTTGCACTAATTAACCATCCATCCATCCATTTTCTGTTCACCCTTGTCCCTAATGGGGTCAGGAGGGTTGCTGGTGTCTATCTCCAGCTGCGTCCCGGGTGAGAGGCGGGGTTCACCCTGGACAGGTCGCCAGTCTGTCGCAGGACAACACAGAGACATACAGGACAAACAACCATTCACACACACACACACCTAGGGAGAATTTAGAGAGACCAATTAACCTGACAGTCATGTTTTTGGACTGTGGGAGGAAGAGAACCTGGAGAGAACCCACCATGCACAGGGAGAACATGCAAACTCCATGCAGAAAGATCCCCGGCCGGGAATCGAACCGAGGACCTTCTTGCTGCAAGGCAACAGCTCTACCAACTGCGCCACTGTGCAGCCCCTAGAAGGACACAGTTTCAGAATATTTTATGATTCCGAAAAGGACAATAGAATAACTCTTGAAGTCACTGTGCCCTCTATTAACCCGATGAACCCGGAATATTCCAGGGAAAAACCAGGTCTTTGTGTTCCTGGAATGTCGCTGCATTTCCTGTTGGCAAGTGGATGTCCCTCACATACTTTTGTCAGATGATGATCATCAGATGAAAGGTTGTTTTTGTTTTTCACTCAAGGAGGGTTGAGCTTAAATCTTTTAGGTTTTTTCTTGTTTTGTTTTGAAATTTGCACACTTGAAATGAGACAAAACTAACACACTAACCTTCCAGGAAGATGGGAGTTTTTTTTAGTTTTTTTTTTTTTAAAGTAAATAATCTTTTAGTATTGAAAGTGAAGTATTAGTTCCACTGGCAAATTATTTCATATTTTCCATGTTATAAGTGGGGAAACAAATCTAGTATTTTATCTGTAAGAAATTATTCCTTTAAAACAAGCAGCCATTTCTTACTGAAAAGTTACTTGGAAGTTAGTAGAGTTGGAAAAAAGACAAAACCAAGATATTTGCACTAGAAACTAGAACAAAAACGTTTGGTAAGATTTTATTTTTGCAGTGTGCAATATTCTGGGTTTCCTTTAAACAGAAACTATTTAAACTACTTTGAGTAGTAAAGCTTACTGTACCGTTTGATAACTATGATCAATTGCCGTTACTTTCACGGCGATTGAATTGAAATGATTTATTTATGTTTTTGTAAATTGCCCTGAGACGACAATTGTTGTGAATTGGCGCTATATAAATAAACAGAAGTGAACTGAACTACATTCTAAATGCATGAATACGGAGAAATTGTTCTTGAATAAAGACTCACCAAGATCAGGTTAGGACAAGTTAGTAGATCAATACATTTACATTTAGGTTTTCTATTAACAGGTTGAACACTGCTATCATCTGATGAGATCTGACATGAAAAACACAACATGAGTTCACTGAAGAGACAATTTTACTAGGATGTGTAATTTCTGAATTGGACATTTGAATCTTTTCGATGCTGTCATTTGGTCTTTTTTTTTAAAAAAAAAGTTTAAAATACGTTATCTTCGCTGTAGGAGGACGTTGAAGTTCAAACACTACAGCTGGCCGAAGTACCAGTACCTGGTGAAGGAACACAACTGGACCCTCTGGACGTACGCCTGTTTCTTTTGATCTACGAATCATGAATTATATTTGAGTAGCCAGTCGCATCTTGAAAAGCAATTAAAAAAAAATTTACTTTGCAGGATGAGGAAGGCCTTCTTTCATGGTGGAAAACTGTTGGAGGTAGCTTCGCTCTCAGTAGTTTTTGTTCAGTGCAGCTGAAACTTCATAAAGATAACATTTTTTGTCTTCTCTGACTCCAAGGATGGGATGAATGGAACGAAGCGAACCAGAATGATGACGCTGAAGAGTATGTCAAACAAAGCATGTTGGCTTTTACTGTTTAGGGTTTAAGATGAAGAGCGAGAAAATTGCTAGTTTAAGATATTTGTTTGAACTGCGATTTAAATTCTCTCATTTTATGGTTTCTTCTATAGCTGTGTCTATTGATTTATTTTTCTAATTATCTCCATCGATGATCATACATTTCAAACTAGAGTCCCAATCCAAAGTGTGTGTGTGTCAGAACTGTATTTAGAACCTTGCTTGGAACATTACCAAACTTAACCAGTAGTCATAATATGCATATTTGTAATTGCCATGTTCCCCCCGCCCCCGTTTCTCGTTCCGTTAAATAGAGTGGTGGAACAAGCCGCCGATCGAGTCTTCATGGCCGTGCGTCTTTTTGTTCGCTTCTTCAACCAGCGCGGCGCCTCCCTCCAGCAGCGCATCCTGGAGCTCCTCTCCTTGGCCGACTTGGCGGACAACTTCCACAAGAAGACGGTGACGGCCAGTGTGGGCGGCGGGGTGGCCAGCGTCGCCGGGTCGATCACCACCATCACCGGGCTCATTCTGGCGCCCTTCACGGCGGGTACATCACTCATCGTCACAGCGGTGGGCATCGGCATCGCCACGGCGGGCGGCGTCACCTCTGCCTCGGCCAACATCACGGACACGTTGCATTCAAAGACCGACCGCAAGAAGGTGGAGAAGATGATCCAAGATTACCAGGATGAAATTAAGGACATCAAGGACTGCTTGGAGTTCTTGCAGGTCAGAGCGTGCACACATTCTAGACAATGAAGTACATTAGTTTGACGGCAGATTGGGGCCATCGTGGATAAAAAAAAAGTAAATTTCCACCAAAGAAAACCCCTTGTGTGATGATTATTAGCATCAGTTGTTTAAAAATATGTCAGATGCCGAATCCTAAAAGCAAATCTTTTCAGGAAGGGATGGAGATGCTCGAGGAGTGGAACTTTGAGAAGTATGCCGAGAACATCTCAAAGAAGCACCTGAACCAGAACGTCAAACACGTAATGAAGGAAGGCGGTCGGGCTGGGAAGGCTTTAGTCATCAACACGGAGAGCCTGATCAGCACCGTCCAGGTTCTGAGCGTCGCCGGCGGCGCTGCTAAAGCTGCGCAGGTGATGAGCGTCACCACGGGAGTCATGTCGGGCCTCTTCCTGGCCCTGGACGTGTTCTTCCTGGCGAAGGACTCCATGGAGCTGAAAAAGGGCGCCAAGACGGAGTTCGCCGCCAAGATCCGAGAGGTGTGTAAGGACCTGCAGGACGGGTTGCTGGAGCTGAACCGAATCAAAGAAGAGCTGCAAAAAACTATGGACGGGATAGAGGTGGAGGTTGAAGAGGAGAGGGAGGATGAGGAGATGTTGAAGTCTGACCTGAAGAAGCTTATTGAACTTGAAGATTGAGGGATGGTGGCTACGCGTTTAAAATGAAGTATCCCGGTTTTAACAAGACAAAGAAACTAAAATGGGGCAGCAGCTTTGGTAGTTTTTTTTTTTTTCTAATCCTTACTCAACAGAGTAATGTTACTTTTTCTAAAATATTTCCTTAGATTCTTTTAAATATACTTGACTAAAATATTTTATTGTAATTATTCCAAATGTGTGCCTTTTCATCTTTTAATAAAAGTGGTTTATTTACATTTTATATGTTTGGCTAATGACACAACTTGTGGAAGGCCGTAACCAGGCAGCAGAGACACGCGGAGACTGGTTTTGATCAGAGAATATTCCAGTAAACGCTGCATGAACACTGCGTGCTCGCGCCACAGAGCCGGCATGAAGGCCTGAAAAATTGTGGAAGGGCCGTCCTTATCAAAGCATGGCAGGCGGGGAAAAAAAACCTATTCTGTCAGGAACCAAACCTTAATAGATGCTGCCAGCATGAACGGTTAACTGGAAACAATAGAACAAAGGAAGTTAAAATGCAGCCTATAATTACAGTCACTGAGATGTTGTTTTGTATCACAGCCAAAGAAAAGGAATGTTTTTAGCTGCAAGAATGTTGAAAAACAGAGTTGGTGCCCTCGTGCTTATGTCCAGGTGACACTCGCCACTCAAAACGTCATAAAAGTGATATTTTTAAAGTCTCACCCTAACTTAAGTCCAGATGGAAGAGGAATTATACACCCAACTACTCCACCCAGTGTGGCTGACTGACCTGGTCGAATAACTTCTCACTGTAACAGAGCCGACTTTTCTGGTTAGTGGGAAAGGAGGCTACAACTTGTCAAGTTCAAATAGAAAAGTAAAAAATTTGACAACACATCTTGTTCCACTGAGACTGGCAGAAAGAGGTTTGTACTTTTGATGAACTATAGAGGTGATTTGCACTGTGAGAATTCAAACTTATGAAAACAATTGCACACTGATGTACAAAAACACTCAGCCTGGGTAAACAAAATACAGGAACTGTCTTTTTTTTTGATAGCTTCCTTCTCATCGAACAAGATTTATGTTCAAAAAGCCACTTTGGGGATTTTTTTTCTCATTCCTGTCTGTCACTCTGTCTACCCGGTAGTTGGAGCAGGCTGAGTCAGACAGTAAAACTGTGTTTATGTCATTCAAGTATTCATACCTCAAATCATCCTTCCCAATCTTGGCGCTTACTGGTAATACCTGCAGTTCAGCTATTGTACTTAAAAAAAACAAATATCTAATCTTCAGTGTTGGCTGACATAAATCTTGTGGTTGTGTTGTGGTTAAACCCACTGCAACAAATCAAAACTAACTCTAGTCTTTTATTAAGAATTTTTTTTACCCCATATTTCTTTATTTAACCAGACTAAAACCCCAAAGAGACCAAGATCTCATTTACAATGGGAACCTGGACTGAAAATCTGCCTTTCAGTCTAACAGAAGATACATTTATAGTAAATAGGAAGTTTCAGTTCCAGAAAAACTCATTTGCTATGTTGTCGGTCATGTGGGTCTGAGGACCCCTTGTCAAGGGGTTGACATGGAAAAGTGGACTTGTCCATGTAAAAGGACTAAGCAATATGAACCTCTAAACAAAATTGTTTATATAGTTTTAGACTGGTTTTATTTCTTTCAAATCTACCTCTTTTGTGTGTTAGGCACATTTTACCTCCTTTGCAAATTTCATTGTCTTTCAAAGGCAAGTGCCCCGTAATTTAAATTACATTAAATGTGTGTCTAGATTACTATCATCACCGGCCGTCATAACTACAGTAGGAGCTGCGTAAAATACTGAAAAATCCTCTTTTAATTTCATATTGTTTTATTAGAAACATCATAAGAAAACTTGCTAAAATGAGCTGGAGATGCGCATTTTGTTGGTGTAAAAACTGGAACTATTTTGAGTTTCTGTCGCCAAGTCCGATTATTACAAGTGGCTTTGGGCTTCATTTTTTTTAAGTCGCTTGCAAATTTAATGAGTGGTGGGTTGCGCCTTTTTGGGCTCGTTTTTGAACGTGAAGTTGCTCATTTGGGTTTGGAAATAAGCAGAGACTCATAATAAATTCCAGAATTTGTCCGTCATTAAGGTAGTTTTACTCAGTCTCTCCTTGTCCATCATTTCCCGGATGATCCGTCCCGCTGTGTCTTTGTTAATGTAAAGTTAACTTATTACCTCTGAATGACGTCGAGCTTCGCGTTGCGCTCCAGAAAACTGCAAACATCGAGACCAATATGAACAGCGCAATAAACGTGAAAACAGCCACGAATAAACGTGTCCGTAGTTGCCAATAATTATAACGTCAACTTAACGCCATTCTAATTATTAATATTAAGATAAATGTCACAAATCTGTGCAGCCATCTGAGCTGTGGCACTGCAGGAGGAGCTCTGTGTGCTGTGACACCAAACGCAGGGCCGTAACGCAGAATCTGGAGGCTGGGGGGTGGGGGGCTTTAAAATTCTTCTTAGAGTTTTCCAGACAACAGTGGACCACACAAACTACTCACGTTTTTTATTTTTTGTACAATCTCCTCTTCAGTTCAACCTTATCAGTGGAGACACATTGTTGATGTTACCATTATAAAATAGCTTACAAAAAAGTATTGGCAAAGATCAATGTGATTTTCACAGGAGGCGGAGCGTTGTTGTTAGCAGCTGCTGAAAGTAACTAAAAAGTTACTTTTAATGTAACTTAGTTACTTTCCAAATCAAGTAGTCAGTAATATAACTAAGTTACTTTTTCAAGGAGTAATCAGTAGTCTGATTAAAGTTACTTTTTCAAAGTAACTATGCCATCACTGCTTGTAATTTGGTTTTTAACTAAATAAGTTCTTAATATGTCTTTAAAGAAGTACTAGTTCCACTGGCAGATTATTTCTCTTATATAACAAGACATTTTCCCCATGTTATAAGTGGAATAAATCTGCCTGTGAAACTAGTTCTTTTTCATCAGTATCAATGAATTATTGACTAATAAGCTCCTATATCTTACTGGAAAGTTAATTGCAAGTTAAGTCTCATCTTATCACAACTGTACTAAGATATTTTAACTATAAACTAGACCAAAAACACTTGGTCAAATTTTACAATTTAAACAGTGTTTGGTGAAAAGTAAATATGCTTTAATAAAAAAATAAAACTGCTCGGATTGCAGTAAGCTGATGAGAGTAGATTGTGGCTGAACAGAATGAAATTTAAAATATAAACACTAGGAGATCTTGGAGTCTAAAACATAAAAGTTTCTGAAAAATCCGGCCTTAAAATCTTTCAAATTTCCTCTTTTTGAAATGAAAACAGCGACGGCTCACTGTAGATTTCTAAAATGGCTTCTAACAAACGGAAACATTCGGCGCACAGTTACAAGCACAGGGGCAAGACGTCTCTACACCTCAGTCACCTTGTCAACCTGTTTACGGAAATATCTCGAAAAACTAACGTGAACTGACTTTGTCTCAAGAGCTCAACGACAGGACAATGACCCCTTTCACCGCAACAGATACTTTTGGAAAAAAACAAAAATGTGTGAAGAATGAAACTGATGTTTCGGAATTACCCAAACAATGTAAACATCTCTCTAATTGAAGTGCTGGGTGCCCTTAGAAAGATGACAACTGATGAAAGCAAACATGACGAGGCACCGGGCCAAGAAATGCTCCACGTTGACGTGGGAGAAAGGTGACGAGACAAAGACCGAGCAGCTAAAGCAGGTCGGACGGCTTTCTGATTTATCTGATGCACATACTTTGTTGCCAGGTGCCGATTGATTTCTTCTGTGTGTGTGCTGAAGTGAATAGTTACTTTCCATTTGCCAAATATCTGTAGGACAGGGTCGTGTTTTACGTAAGACTGACAAAGCTCTAAACTGAGGGAGATTGTTTGCTCTGACTTTTGTGACGACAAAACCATGGAGTGATTCTGATGAGTACAATCACAAGTAATCAAATGAAGGCAACACGTTGTTCTTTATAATTACTGGCCTGGATTAAACAAGAGGCCATTTAAAGAAATAAACACTGCTTTTTAAAAAGGAAGCATAGTGTCAAATCTGATGCGTATGTTATGTTCCAGAAAAAAATCTAACTTGTTTCTTTTGCGTTTCAGTTGTTAATACCAGAATGGCTTTCTTTCAAGTTTTGAAAGTGCAAAGTCAGGCTTCTTTGTTTGAGTATATTCATTTATTTCTAAAGACAGTTCAGAGAGTGACAAAAGGTTAGCAAAAATCACATTGCAGTATATTTATTTCAATATTTATTTATTTATTTCAATGTAAATAATAGGGAAAAATGACATCCCTTAAACAGGGGCAACCTAAACAAACGTTGCTTAGAGTCACACGCAGATGTTTTCCAGGCAGGGTTTGCCTTTCAGGGGGCCATAGAAGTGGTGAGGGAAATATTGAGCCGGATCTGAATTACAGAGGATGATCTCTGTCAATCAAGAGGTAGAAAGCAAAGAAATGTTGCCCTGAGTCTTCTGTGCGCTTTGCTGGGGGACAAAAATGGGGAGTTGGAGATTCTAAAAATGTCCTTCCAGAGAAGCATACACGCCTTCGATGGAGCTGTCGCCTGTCAGTCGCAAAACAAGAAGCGCAGCGACTTTTCAAGATCCTTATTCAGAGGCAACAAAAGCTGCGTGACACTCCTATTGCCTCTCCTTGTTACGGTATCCTGTCTATACTTCACAGGTACTGCGCCTGCACATATAAATATCCTCTCCTCACTACGACAGGACTAAATTCTTCAAAGAAACATATAGTTTCAGCAGATTCAAGTAAAAAGGAATGGAAATGTTGAGAGAGGCGCCCGAGTCCTTCTAATCACACCTGTATTATTATCAGAACCTGAAAGACAAACAACATCCGTCACACTTTTGAAAAGCTTGATACACGGCCGGGTTTGACTGAAGTCAAACTGTTTTAAAGATAACTACCCCTCACACTAACCAAATGTATGAAAATGTCTGAATATAAAGAAAGATAAAAAAAAAAAAAACAGTTCTAACTTTTTGGGCATTTATCAAACAGAAAACATTTTGGTAAGTACAACTGACCAAAAACAAAAGAAGTTTGTTGTGATTCAACTTCAGAGTGAGAAACAGAAGTATATGTGTCTTTTTATTCGTGTATGTAAATATCTGCTTCCAACTAAACATAACCCTTCGAAAGAAAACAGCGCATCTTCTGTTAATAACAGGAAATCAACACATTTCTTTATTGAAATGTTTACAGAAAGGAAACTGGTAAAAAAAAAAAAAACATCAACTCATCAATTTTATGTAAAGAAAGAGGATACGACGGAGAACATACTGCTAGGTTCAGTTTACTGACAAGGGAGTTTTCAGTTATACATATTTAATGAATACACAAAATCCAGTTTTTAAGTGTTTGACCTATCGATTACCTGCCAGTCAAGGGAAAAGTGTGCAGGTTTTCTGGTGACTGATTTGCTACATCCCTTTTTGTCCCCCCTCTGCTGATGCAAGCTTTAGCAGATTATAATGCAGCCAGACAGACAACCCGGATCTCACAAAGTCATCTATGTACTTTTTATTTTAGTCAAACTGTGCTGTTTGACAAGGGTGTCAACATTCTCATAGCAAATGACCGAGACATACGCAAAGTGAACACATGAAGAATTTCAGGAACGCCACAGACCAGTGTTGAAATAAAGGCAACCTATCAGGGAGACACTTTGTTGCTGTTCGGCAGGTCTGCCCAGTTTCACTGATGTTGCTTAGTTTCATGCGCTCACATAGTTTGATATTGCTTTGACAACATGGGGGCCACGGATGGGGTGGAGATATTCAAAACAGTCTTTATCTACAAACAGTCTGATGGAATAACCTGCAAGAATGGCAAAATTACATAAATAAGTTGGAGACTGACTATGAGAAACTAGAAATTGTGTTAGGTTTGCTATTTTATATTTGTTTAAGATTATATTCAGACCAGCCTTGGGCAAATAATCTTATGTTTCGTGTTAGTGATCAAGGTAGAATTACAATGTTTGGTTGGGAAAAACAAAAAGCTTAGCAATGCTTTAAGGCAGGGATGTCGTCAAGATCACGAACATCCTCAAAAGGCCAGTTAGGGCAGAACGTATCGCTGAAGCTGCCCATTAACAAACTGTTCAGATATTAACAGGTAGCCGTCTGTGCGTTCAATGAGTTGTCTTCTTAAAACTAAATAATGCTGAAAACATTTTCCCATTGATGTAATGTGGCAGCATACAGATAAAAAGTGCTTTTATTTGAATGATAAAATAATACTTAAGCACACAACTGTTATGTTTAAAGTTAAATATTTTTGTCCTTATAGAGTCTAGACCAGTGTTTCTCAATCTTTGTTGGGCCAGCGCCGTCTTGAGTCGTATTGTTGTTATTGGGTGCTGGTCCTTTCGAATTTTTTCCATTTTATAAATTTTTAATTTCTTTGTCTTTTCTTATCTGACTTTTTGAGTGAAAATGAGGAGCTGTTACTACAAGATGTTTATTAACGGTGACTTTTTCCTTTTAGTATGTAAATATTGGTTTATAAGATAAAATTTTAAACCAATAGCTAACCACTATTGCATTTTAGCTAAAAACACATGTGCTATCACCACCATGTTGTCTAACATTGACTTACTCCATTCATTATATTAAGTTTTGCTTTAATACCAAAAGTTGCTAAAGGTCTAATCTTAGCTTAATTGCTGCCATTAGTATGTGGGCTATCACTAGCATACTGACTAATATTTACTTATTCCATTCAGTATGCAAACCTTAGTATATGAATCAAACTTGGCTAAAATGCCACAGTTAGCTGAAATGCTATCACTACTACTACTAGTATGTTGACTAACATTGACCTATACTCCATTTAGTATGCAAGCATTAGTTTATGAGATAAAATTAGCTAAAATGGTGTGATTAGCATGTGGCCTCTCAATGGCTTGTTGACTAACACTGACTTGCTCTATTCAATATGTTTTACAACTGAGAGCTTATTGCAATGTTTTACATTTGCTGATAGTAACAAAAGTTAAAATTAGTCTTCCAGACGTAGCCTACTGGAAGGTGTGTTACACCAGTAAATATCTGCTATCCAGGTAATTTCTAACATTTAATGAGTAGAACATCCAGAACATCCAAACCATGATGGGAGAAAATATTACGCAATTTTATAAAGTTCATAAAAAATCATCTAAATAATTTTAATAATTATTTATCTGATGAAAGATATACTGGCATGTTTTAAATACATATATATAGGCTATTTTTTATCAGAGTAAAAGAGCTGGAAGTTGGCAAGAAGTAGTGAAATGTGGATACCAACTGGCAAACTGCTCCTAAGTCTTTATGTTTTTTCTGAATCTTCTTTATTTTGATTTTTAAAATGATTTATTGTTTATTGATTTTAAATCCGCTGCTGCCATTCATTAAATTGCATTAGAAACAGTGAAATCTAAATTTATTTGTAGTGTTGGTGGGAACCGAGCGTTCACAAGCAGTTGGCTAGACTAGCATTTATCAACCCTGTGCCTTCAGGTGTTCCTTTGTGCTTAACCTGCCTTCCCTAAAGCAATGAATGAACTCACAAGCATGTCATCTGATCATGGAAAAACATTGTAACTATCTGTCAACATAAACAGAGCCTTTTGAAGCAGAAAAACATGTAAAGCAAGCAGCGCTGACTTCCCCAAGGGCCAACCCTGGAAAACACCAGTTTCACACTGCTATTAGAAAACATACCACTCGTAAGAAAAGAAAGTTTTTTCGAAAAATGTTTCTCCGAAAAGTTTTAACGGGCCTTATTCCTCTTCACAAATTTGTAATACATCACTGTTACGCTCAAGTATTGACTGCATATGAACTTTAATGCAGCTCATGACGTGGTGACAGGGAAAACGATGTGTGTTGTACTCCAGTTTCACTCCAGAAATTAAGTTAATTGATTATTCTAAATCTACATAGATCAAAGATGATCAAAGCGTGATCAAAGTTTTTCGTAAACTTTGATTACGAAAAAGCAGAAGAAGAAATCAAATGTAGAACAAAAGTACACAACCAAAAATAGCATCATTTGAAATAACTGGATACCATAGTTCGTGGAAAACTGAAAAGATTTCAAGGGTAGAGTTCGAGTCTGGTCTATGTAAGAGTGGGAAGGCTGAGAAACACAGATGTTCTGTCGACTATGATAATCAGTCAGCATCAATATTTTTATTAACAAACATGAATATGTTTTAGAAAATAAAGTTATTTCCTTAAACTCTTTTGCAAAAGTTGCTACTGTTCTCTCCAACTGATATGTGCAACAAGCTGGGTTATAAAAGATGCTTATTTCCAAAGGCTAAAGTGGTACAAAGTATGAAAATACTTAAAGTAGGTTTTGCTGCCACACCAGCCTTGATGGGCAGCTGACGCAGTGACACCCTGGCATTGCTGGAGAGCAGACGGTAAATACAGAGCATTTGTATGCTATTTGTTTATATTGCTGAAGTATGCGCGGTGCGGTGGAGTCAGACATCCTGTCAGTCAGCTCTGTTTCCGCGTCAACAAATGTTAATGGAAATATTTACACATGTTTTGTTGTTTAGCAGCTTTTGTTGTTTAAATGATACAACCAAATAAGTTGTATCATTCTATTTAATATTCTTTTAATCACGATTGAGGGATAAAGCAACATTGGCGATAGGAAGAATGTTTAAAGCAATCACACAGTCACTGCAAAAAGTCAGCTTTTGAGAAAAAGATCTAAGAAATGTCATAAAATAGTATTTTGTGGAAAACCCCATGTGATTTAAGTTTTAAAGCCCAGAGGCAACCATGTATGAAGGCTTAAGTGGAAAAGTTTTCTTTTTGCATTTCGACACCATAAGCTGGCAGAACAATACTGACCAGGGGAAAGCTCTAGTCATGAACATGCATGCTGTGTGTGGATCAGTTAAAACTGTTCCTTTTGACTAGTTTCCTATCATGGCTTAGCCATGACAGTCATAATGTGAATATTTTTCTCATTGTGGAATAAAAAGTTATGTTTTCTTTTTGTTGCAACATAAAAAGAACAACAGCAAGAAAAGAAGAAAGTAAACCTGTCAAATCTTCCTTCACTACTCTAAGCCCTTTCTAAAGTTACCTCAGGCCTACCAGTGTTACTAGCAAAGAGAGAAGTGCCAATCTGAACGAGGCAAATGTACTTGAGTCCATCAAAACCACAACCTCAAAGTTCTCCATTGCTCAGTCTCGCTGCAAACCTTATTAGAGACTATTTTGTACAGTCATGCCTCACCCACGTTCCTGGCTATATTCATGGCCACAAGATTAAGGAATAGACCATAATGGAGACGCTCCAAACTGGGGTAGAACCAAACCAGACATTAACCAGTTAGAGTTCTCCCCAATATTAGGGAGAAGTGCCCTAATATTGTCTAGAACCAGCTTGAGAAAACCTCAGCCTATAGTTTGAGGTAGGAGAGGCACATCATTGGACTTTGAAGACAGAGAATCTATGAGAGGCTTGTAATTCTCAGAACCCCTGGGAAAAGAGGAACATGGAGAACCTAATGTTCCTTAATCCCTTTCTAGGAACTCTGGGAATATTATTGGTGTGATAGAGGATTAGCAGCATCTGTATTGTCTAGGCCTGTCGCAATAAACGATAAATCAATTAATCGTAGGATAAATTAAAACTATCGACGTCATTTTAATTCCGGCCTTTTTCTCTTTCTGTTGATGACACTGAATGAAAAAAGGCTCAACTCCGCTGCTCTCCACTGATCCTCCCTTCCTCATTTCCTTAGTGTAATGTCCAGTTCACACTACACCATCTTAGAGCTGTCGAATGGACCGATTGTCGGTCCATTTTCAAAACCTGAGAGATCACACATTAGCCGACAGAAATCCTAGGTATAATGGTTCGATCGTGCCATGTGGCGTCAAACAATGGGCACAAAATAATGGCTACAAGTTAACTAATTTTAAAACCAGGCATTTACTACAATCTACCTGCAACGCATGTGGCTCTAGTGTCAGCGTAACGTCCTGACTGACTGAAAATCATTAGAACCTATTTATGTCACGTTAATGAAGAACAGCTGAAAAGTTACCGGGTTCATCAAGTAGCAATTTCGCTCCAACTCCTCCCCTCATCATTTTCCATATTCTTTGCACAAAATATTTTATAACCATTAATGTTGTTTCCACATATTATCTCCAATATCAGCTGGACTTCGGGTTGCACCGTGTCAGCTGTTTGGGATTCCCCTCTGTAATTTCCCCTCAGAAAGCGCAGAGGAGAATCTGCGCTTTCTGATTGGCTACCTGTCACATTCAACAGGCTGAGTTAAAAGCTCCCAGTCGGGGAAAACCCCTGATTTAGATCGGAGCGGCCACCACGATCTACCTACCGTAACACACAACACACTACAGGATGATCGGTGATGAAATCACAAGCGACAATCTTAGAACGATCAACGTCCTAAGATTGTCGTAAGGGGAAAATGTAGGTGTGAACTAAGGTGTAGTGTGAACTATTGCATCAGGTAGTCGATGTTCCATCTTCTCAATTTAAATCTAATGATCACTGAAGAAGGGCAATATGATAAACAGACTTCATAATCTGCACTCTTTTGGTTGAATGCAGTTTTTATTTCCACTTTGGTGTTTTTATTCAAGTACATTTTTGTTAATGGAGACTGAGAATCCATTTTATTTTTGTTTTTGGTTGTTTTGTTTATTTTACCAGTTCCAGTGTTAAGTGTTCTTTTGAAAATAAAGTGTCTCTATCTTTGGCAGGAAATCGCATACATTATTACGTCATTTCCATTAAATCAGTGTACAAAGGTCTTCAAACAATACTATCGTCTATCGCAATAGTTTTTGAGACAGTTAATCGCTCAGCAAAATTTGCTATCCTGAAAGGCCTAGTATTGTCATTCTCATGACTGTTGGTTGGATGACAGGGCATAGGAATGTGGGCTAGGCTGTACATGCTGGGATTCAGGTGTGATGTGAAGGTGTAACCCAAGTATTAGAAAGTCTAATGATTCAGCTATGTGAAAACGATTGCGATGGCAGCAGGTGCAGAGGTGGAGAATGGCAGACTGGGGACTCTTGTTCTCAAGTCTTTGAGTTCAAGTCTCAGCATCTACTTCACCAGTCTACTGGTCACTGCTGAATGCAAATACAAGATGATCAGCGGGTTGATCATTAGGGCTTTCTGGAAGCTAACAGAATCTGGACAGAAAGGTATGACAAAAAATCCAGCAAAGTTAGCAAGTAAATAAACTAGGGTGGTACTGAGCCGATTCTGAACACCTGTCAGGAATCAAGAATCTGGAGCCAACTGAGGAAGGATGATTAGGAGTAATGGCCAAGTACAAACAAATACATGGAGACGGTGATGGTGACAAGATCTAAACAGAAAAAAGCCAAACAACCAAGCAGAGCAAGCCGAAACTAAGCCAGCCAGAAATACCAGAAATACTAAACAAAGCAAGAAGACATACAAACTGTTCTAAACTGAGAAGAACAACACAAACTTTGAGATGACCAACTAAACTCCACCTTTGTAATAAGGCGTAGTTCAAAGATGTCTAGGCTTGTCTGTTTTAGGGAGGTGTTAATTAGAAACCACAATTAGAAACCCAACATAATGGGGCAAAATACAAACGTATCTTGCACCTCCACTGACAAACCAGTTTTCTGCATTGTGTTTGGCTTTGAATGTCAACTAATACACTTGTACATTGTTTTATTTTGTTATCACATCCTGGGACAAAAAAAAAGACATATTTAGAGTGTTTTGACCTGTCAGGAAAAACCTTCTCTATTTGGTTGAAAGAGTGGAATCAAAAAGGTGTCGCATAATACCAGAGTTCGGTTTTAAAACTTCTTGCATCACAAGAGTAGTCTAAGACTAACAATAGCGTAAGACTCGTCTCAATTTTCACTTGGTCAGAATAGAAGTGACGATAGAGCTTGGGAACCAGAAGTGTGGAATCCATAGCAGCTAGATTCACTGGAACGTGAAGGTTGTCAAGGACGGCCAGCTGCTGCAAGAAAGTCTCAAAAACATCGAAACTAGTCCATTCATTTCAAATTGCTTTTTATTTTATTCAAAAAAAGTTTGATCTCATAAAGTTTTAATGTCATTACAGCTGCAGGTAAACGTCAGAGCTCAAACATTGTCTCCACACTAAATGCTATGGTATTTGCTGTTTTTGGTGACACTAATGTAATCAGTTTTCTCCCGTCTCTTGAGCTGAATATGTATCCACCTATTCAATTGTAACTCTGTTCACTTTAATTTTGCCATTTTCCGAGATCTGTTCCTATACTGTTCGTAGAGTCTTAACATGTCCAAGTTAAATGTATGAGGTACACTGAGACATTTTTCCAGTCACTTCAAAAGAATGTTCTTACCTCATGCCTGTGTGACAAGACAAAATTTTAAAAAACTACTTGTTTCCTTGATCTAATCTCTGTCACGATCAAATCTGTGTTTTGGGTGGCTCTAAAAGTAAACTCACTAAGGAACATACCACATTTATCACCATTCTTCTCCACCTCCCTCAGGTTTTATTATATCCTCCTCCCCCCTAGGAGATAAATAGTGAAACGGAGTAAACAGGTGTCACAGATTCACCTGTGCATCAGAAGACATCAGAAACAATCCACCTGCAAATCATACCTGGGGATTAAACATCACCTACACAGGACATTCTAAGGAATTATCTTTTGCACTAAGGACAAAAAAAATTTACAGGTAGGTACAACAACCAACTTCAATTTTCTTTTTTCCTTTTTATATTCTTTTACGGCGGCAGCAGCTACTATATTATACAAACAAATGACAATTTTAACCATCTGAGGAGTGGTAAGTGGTAATTATATAAAGAAGCTTAGGTAACTGCTAATTAGAAGTTCTTTAGCGATATGAAATAACTCCCTATTTAGACATTTCTTAAAATGCTTTGTTATTCTTATAGAAATATTTCATAATACGTATAAAATGTTTTATTAGGAATATAAAGCAAAACTTATTTTTTTAATATTAGAAAATTTGGCAAGTAGATTATCTTTTTGAAGATCTCACATATAACTGAAAATAAGCCCTTATGTTACTTAATTAAGCTATCTTACATTTTCCAGACAGCATGGATAAACTACTGATCCTCAGTGTTCTGTTGGTGATGCTATCCTGGGCATTTATGGCCACAAATGCTCAGAGCAACATTACAACTACAACCACTGCACCAACAACTACCACAACCACTGCACCAACAACTACCACAACCACTGCGCCAACAACTACCACAACCACTGCGCCAACAACTACCACAACCACTGCGCCAACAACTACCACAACCACTGCGCCAACAACTACCACAACCACTGCACCAACAACTACCACAACCACTGCACCAACAACTACCACAACCACTGCACCAACAACTACCACAACCACTGCACCAACAACTACCACAACCACTGCACCAACAACTACCACAACCACTGTGGTGGCACCAGGTTTTAATGGATTAGTTGGTGCTGCAAATACAGCCACCGTGGCACCAGTTAATACGACCACAGGAGCACCAGTTACCAATGAGACTGCAGCAGCAACAACCATCATACCTGCAGTGGTAAGTCATACAAAATAAAAAATAATAATAGATTGCTGGAAAGAACATAAAAAAATTATCCACTATGAAGTTTATTGAAAGATTATTATAGTGCAATATTTAAAATACATGCCTTCACCTTTGTAGGCCAGTATTTCTCGACAAGAATGTGGCACTTCAAAGCTCTGTGCAGCTGAACCCTCAAAGTGCGATCCCGCTTCTGGAACCTGCTATTTCCTTTCTGCCAAGCAACAAAGTGGCCAAACGTACAACTTTGAGCTCTCAGGACAGACAGACGGCTACATTGCTGCTGGTTTGTCAACTGCTATATCTCTGGTAATGCATATTTTATGAATAGATTAAAATACCATGGAATCTAAACCAGAGCAATATTCAAGTTTGAAAAGATGGAAAATAAAATAATATGTTTTTCAACAGTCTGCCAGTTACAGAGTCTACATCTGCGCTAACAACAACGGTGCTGTCCGTTTCTTCACTGGCTTCATCAATAATCTGGTTCTAAATCTGACACAGGTGAGAAACTTATACAGCATTAGTAGTAGGGATATATTTCTCAATTTGTGCGACACAATGTTTGCATGGACATCATTGTTTTACTTTCAATAAATTAAACTCTTTCCCTCTTCAGACACTGAACACAAGCAATGTGAAGGGATCAGTCACCACTGGAAAAATCCAGTGTACATTTTCAGCTGATCTACCTGACACAACGACACGAGCAGCAGGCTATGCCGCGTTTATTTCAACTGGATCTTACAATGCCAGTAAGGAATCACTTTAACCATCACGCAATTACAATGTCACTTATGCTAATCACCAGAGTCATTGGTATCACCGTTTGAAATCATTTTGTGTTTTTGCATCTTTTCTCAGCTTCCGGGCAACTGGGAAACCCAACCTTCAGAGTCCTAACACCTGTTGTGAACCTCTCTGACCCTACCACCAACATCACCAATTTGCTAGGAAACAGCACTTCCTCTGCCTATCCAGTCACACACACACAGTCATTTTTGCCAGGTAAGCTAATGACGCCAAAGCCAGGGAGACAATATAGAGCTAATATAGATAATGAAAGGTATTCATATTCTGTTTAAATGACATTTTTTTTAAAAGCAGTAACTCTTTTTTAATGGACAGCCTTTGCATCTATTTTAGTTTCTAAAAGCTGCCTACATCATTCCTGGTAGAAACAAACTATTCGACTGAATACAAGTAGTTTAAAATTTACATTTTCTATTTAATTCCTTGTTAAAATAGAACTGGGAACTCCAACATAATCTGGATGAGTTTCAGGGTGGTGATTTAAAATAGGTAAAAGAAAAGTCATAGCTGATAGAGAAGAATGGGGCAAAATTCTCTCAAAGCAGAATCATTGACTGGTGGACGGCTACAAGAAGCATTTCACTGAAATTATTTTTACTATAAAACAGGGGATACAGAGTCCTAACTTAATTGATTGTAGTTAAATTTGTGTTTAGTCAGTAAAACATTGTTCCACTTTTAATCTTTACTTTTATTTTTTGCCAAAGTCTCACATGAAGATCGTTCTCAAGGCTTTTATGCAGCAAGCATGTTTTAGATGTTCTCCAAATCTGCTGGTTCTTCATATTAAAAATGACCAAAGCACCAAATTTCTTACTTCTTTTCTGTCTCCTCCCCTACAGTTCTGCTGGTCACCGTGTCCATGCTGGCTTTCACGGCAGTATGAAGCAGCTTATCTCCACCAAGTTCATTTTATGCTGATTCAATGAACAACTCTTCAAGCCTCTGATCCGCTGCTTGTTGACAAGTTTGTGATTCTGAATCAAAAGAGAAATGATGTCACCTGCTTCTTCTTTAGTTCTATAAAACTATTTACCCACAGGACTACTGGATTTCTGCTCTGAGATGTAAGAGCAATGTAAAACTTTTCAACAAATGAGGAAAAAACTGATTTTTGTCAAGAGTCAAAAATATGTCATCATCAACAGCATTTGGGTTTCAAGATCTGGTTACTTTAGAAGCCCATTTTACTGGTGCATGTTGAAATCTTCAAGTCTTATTTCTTTTGACACTACATTGTTCTTTGTTGTAATAATGGTGTTAATTATTTAGCACTTCCTAAATGATGAAGTCTTTAATGGCTGATGTGAATGGACATGTTAATACAATTAACACGTTAAATGTGGTAATACATGTTGCAAATTGAATATTTTAATATATATTTTTAACAAAATACTTTGTCAGCTTAATTATTCAAATTGAAATAAATACATCTTCCTGACTTGGTCCAGCCTTTTTATTCTACTTTTAACTCAGCACTTTCTTTAAACATTTTCCATTTCCGCTGGAGACGGAGCGACTGGTACCCTTCCTCCTCCGCCCCCTCCTTGCTCATCCACTCATTCACAGGATTCACAGGATTCACAAGACACCTTTAGAGAAATGTCTTCTGGACCAGAGTTTCTTAAATTTATAGATGGGCTGAATCAACAGGTTCTACTTGGGACGTCTCTCCTTAGCACTCATGTAACAGACCTCACTACATTTCAGCCACCTGCCTCTGATTTCCCAGAGGATCCATCACTCTGTGTTTCTGAGGTCTGAGGCCGGGGTCCAGATATTATTTTTACACCCGTCCTTCTCCAGAATGTATCTGGCCCCCTGGCACTGCAAAACAGGACATTACCTGTCCGGATCACTACAAGAAAAGTTACAAAAAACAGAAACATAAAATACAGTGGACCTAATTCAAATCTCAGACGGTTCCCCTGCCTAAAGGAACCTCAGACTCAAGAACGCTTGGCCTCCAAGTCACTAAAATTAGCTCTTTTAAATACCAGATCTCTCTGTGCTAAAGCTCTATTAATCAATGATTTCATCACTGAGCATAATATCGATGTTATGTTCCTGACAGAAACATGGTTGAATGACAATAATGAACCGATCGTACTAATTGAATCTGCGCCTCCTAACTACAATTTCTTAAGTGAGAATAGAAAACACAAAAAAGGAGGAGGCGTGGCTTCAATATTTAAGAATACAGTAAATAGTAGTAAAATCTCTTTGGGTCACTTTACTTCTTTTGAGTATCTTGGAATTGAGATTTAAAGCCTCAAATGAACTTTGACACTAACTTTATACAAAACTCCAACATATGTGGAAAATTTCTTTACTGAGTTGAATGAACTTCTATCTCTCGTATGTATTAATTATGAATGCTTAATAATTGTTGGTGATTTTAACGTTCATGTTGACAACCCCCAAGACAGAGGGGCTAAAAAGCTCTCTAATATCCTAAAGACTTTTGGTCTAACACAACATGTCAAACAAGCAACACACACTCAAGGACACACACTGGACCTGGTTATCAGTAAGGGTGTGAATATTTCCAATGTCTCTGTAACTGATGTCGCCCTGTCGGATCACTTCGCTGTTATCTTTGAAAGCTCTTTATCCTTTAATCCACTTGGACAAACAGCAACCATCACAAAACGTTCTCTCACTGAAAGCACAGCAGAAACATTTAATCAAATCTACTCTTCTTCCTCACCCTTAAGCTGTAATGACGTAGATAAGTTGGTAAATGATTTTCAGTCTAAAGTTTCAGATATCATTGATTCCATTGCCCCAATTAAAGTGAAGGTTGTGTCTGGTAAGAAGAAATCTCCATGGAGAAATGCACAGTTAGATCTGCAAGACAACTCTGCCGTAGGGCAGAACGAAAATGGCGTAAAACTCAACTTCACGTTCATTATGACATCTATAAAGAAAAACTATGTTACTATCATTTAACACTCAAACATGCAAGACAGGCCTTCTTTGCAGATGTCATAAACAAAAACATTAACAATGCTCGAGCTTTATTTGCAACAGTTGACAGGCTCACAAACCCTCCTATCACCTTATCACCTGAATTTCAGTCTATTGCCGCCTGTAACCAGTTTTCCAGTTTCTTTTCAGAGGAAATTCAAAAAATCAGAGGATTAATCAGCACATCCACTACAAAGTCAGTACCAACACTGAGCCCAAACAAAACAAATACAGGGAAAATGACCCGATTTCAACTACTTAATTATAAAACCCTAGAGGAAATTATAAGTCAATTAAGCTTCAGTTCCTGCTGTCTGGATGTCCTACCCACACATTTCTTTAAGAAAGTTCTGCCTGTTGTTGCTATTGATCTGATCCAAATAGTAAATTCATCGCTCTCATCAGGCGTTTTCCCCCAGGCTTTGAAAACGGCAGTAATCAAACCACTGATAAAAAAGAACAATCTAGACAAATCACTACTGCAGAATTACAGGCCGATCTCTGAC
The DNA here is from genome assembly GCF_019740435.1 of Gambusia affinis. Lineage (NCBI taxonomy): Eukaryota > Metazoa > Chordata > Actinopteri > Cyprinodontiformes > Poeciliidae > Gambusia > Gambusia affinis. The sequence continues at coordinate 6,429,379 of NC_057885.1, read as the reverse complement.
CTCTGACCTCCCATTCATCAGCAAAGTTATTGAAAAAGTTGTGTGTAAACAGTTAAATAGCTTCCTAACAATGACCAACTGCTTTGACTCCTTCCAGTCTGGTTTCCGGTCTCACCACAGCACAGAAACTGGCCTAGTCAAAGTGTTCAATGACATCCATATAAATACGGACTGTGGGAGAACCACAGTGCTGGTTCTGTTGGACCTCAGTGCAGCTTTTGACACTGTTGACCATGACATATTACTGAATCGACTGGAGAGTTGGGTCGGACTCTCCGGTCCAGTGCTTAACTGGTTTGAATCTTACATAAGGAACAGGGATTTCTTTGTTTCAATTGGAAACTTCTCATCAAAGAGGTCAAGCCTCCAAAAGGGGTCCTAGGATTGAACCCCAAGGTTCAATCCTAGGACCCCTCTTATTCAATATTTATATGCTCCCACTAGCTCAGGAACAGGAAATAATATTAGCTACCATAACTATGCAGATGACACACAGCTCTACATTACGATGTCACCAGGTGACCTTTGACCCCATCCAATCACTGAACTGATGCTTAGAACAGATAAATGTGTGGATGTGCCAAAACTTCCTCCAGCTGAACAAAAACAAAACTGAAGTTATTATTTTTGGACCTAAAGAGGAACGATCTACACTTATAGATCTATAGTTATAGATATAGTTATAGATCTAGTTATATATCTGGAATTATAGATCTAGAGTCAGTGCACACCTTCAGTTATTACAACTAAAAACCCGCAATCAGCCCAAAACCTGGGAGTAGTGATGGACTCTTACCTGAAACTTCAGAGCCACATAAAGACAGTCACAAAGACGGCCTTCTATCACCTGAAGAACATTTCCAGGATTAAAGAACTAATGTCTCAGCCATGCGTTTATCTTCAGTCGTATTGATTATTGTAACGGCGTCTTCACAGGTCTGCCCAACAAATCAATCAAACAGCTGCAGCTGATCCAGAATGCTGCTGCTTGTGTTCTGACTAAAACCAGGAAGATAGAGCACATAACACCAGTTTTAAAGTCCCTCCACTGGCTCCCTGTAGCTCAAAGAATAGACGTTAAAATACTGTTGTTAGTTTATAAATCACTGAATGGTTTAGCACCACAATACATTAAAGATTTGCTGCTGTTGTATCAACCTTCCAGAACCTCTCAGGTCTTCTGGTTCTGGTTCTGCTCTGCACCCCCAGAACCAGAACCAGAACCAAACGAGGAGAAGCAGCATTTAGCATCTATGCACCAAAAATCTGGAACAAACTTCCAGAAAACTGTAAAACAGCTGAAACACTGACTTCCTTTAAATCTCAACTAAAAACCCACTTGTTTAGAGTTGTATTTGAAACGTAATCAATGCAAGTTTATTGACGGAATCTGACTTGATGTTGTTTTTATTGTTGATTCTATGTTGCATTGTGTTTTTGTGTTTGATTTGATGTAAAGCACTTTGAAATGCCTTGCTCCTGAAATGTGCTATACAAATAAAGTTTGATTTGATTTCATTTGATTCTATTGAATTTTCTAGGGACACTCAGATCAGATTTTTTTTTTTTTTTTGCTACCGATTCTGAAACTGATCTCCTGGATTCATTTTTTGCTTCATGTATAAACGCTACAATGTGATCTGGCAAAATGGAAAAAAGTTTTGGTAATAAAATCACCTAATTTAGACAAAAACAAAACAGAACCAAACATGCAAGATATATGCAGGGACAATGTATCAAGTATTAAGTCAGAGAGACAAGTGAAAAACCTTTATTTGAATTATCTGTGATGAACCATTAGAGGAGAGGATAGTGGATTGCTTCACGTTATCTGAAAACACAGGGGACTGTATCCAGGAGAATTGTTTGTACACTGAAAACAGGTGTAATGATGTCACAGCAAGTGCAAAACTCTAAAATTTTAGACATTATTGACTCCTCTGCTCCTGTATTGTTAAGGTTGTGTCTGGTAGGAAGAGATCTCCTGGGAGAAATACTCCACTAGTGAGAAATGAAAATCAGCACTTTGTCAAAGAGCTGAACAGAAATGGCATAAAATTCAACTCTAAACTTCTTATGAGATCTACAGAGAGACTGTAAAGTTCAGAGCCACTAGAAGGACGTTGAATGAAAAGAAAACAACAGAAATTTTCTTGTCTGCAACCAGATTGTATATTATACTAACTAGTGCACACCAGGCAGTATCTCATGTTAACCAGATCTTGTGTGTACGAGAATGTAACTCAGAGCTAAAACATTTAAATATTTATCAATTTGTGCGACACAATGTTTGCATGGACATCATTATTTTACTGTCAGTTAATTAAACTGTTTCTCTCTTCAGACACTAAGAGAAACTTCAGACACGACTTTTAACTCTGCACAGCCCAGACAAATTGCACAGTCTGACTGGATAACCCCGCCTCACTTTTCCAACTGTGACATCTGCTGCACTCCTCCTGAGCATTGGGTGTTAGACGAACGCTCAGGGTGTAAATTTGAACCAGTGGTTCAAGTTTACAGGCAGCAAAAAATAAATAAATCTGTAGTACATGGTTGCAAGCAGTGATGGCATAGTTACTTTGAAAAAGTAACTTTAATTGGACTACTGATTACTCCTTGAAAAAGTAACTTAGTTAGATTACTGACTACTTGATTTGGAAAGTAAACAAGTTACATTAAAAGTAACTTTTTAGTTACTTTCAGCAGCTTTTTAGTTACTTTGAGCTTTCCCAATACTTAATTGTCAGCTATTTTATAATGGTAACACCAACAGTGTGTCTCCACTGATAAGGTTGAACTGAAGAGGAGATTGTACAAAAAACAGTACAAAAAAATAAAAAACGTGTGTAATTTGTGTCATCCACTGTTGTCTGGAAAACTCTAAGAAGGATTGTAAACCCTCCCTGCCTCCAGCCTCCAGGTTCTGTGTTACGGCACTGAGTTTGCTGTCAAAGCTCAGCGCACAGAGCTCCTCCTGCAGCTCCACAGCTCAGATTGCTGCACAGATTTGTGTCACTTATCTTAATATTAATAATTATAATGGCGTTAAGTTGCCATTATAATTATTGGCAACTACGGACACGTTCATTCGTGGCTGTTTTCACGTTTATTGCGCTGTTCAAATTAGTCTCGGTGTTTGCAGTTTTCTGGAGCGCAACGGGAAGCTCCACGTCATTCAGAGGTAGCTAATATATTAACTTGACATTAAAAACACAGCGGGACGGATCATCCGGGAAATGATGGAGAGGGAGAGACTGACTAAAACTACCTTAATGACGGACAAATTCTGGGATTTATTATGAGTCTCTGCTTATTTCCAAGCCCAAATGAGCAACTTCACGTTCAAAAACGAGCCCAAAAAGGCGCAACCAGCAACTCGTTAAATTTGCAAGCGACTTTAAAAGAATTAAGCCCAAAGCCGCTTGTAATAATCGGACTTAGCGACAGAAACTCAAAATAGTTCCAGTTTTTCCACGAACAAAATGTGTATCTCCCTCCATTGTTTACATTTCTGTCGCATAGAGACGTCGGTCACTCGACAAGACGAGTAGAGGAAATACGATTAAATAACAAAAGAAGATAGTAACGCAGTAACACAAAAATGATTTTGATAAGTAACTGTAGTCTGACTACTGGATTTGAAATAGCAACGCGTTAGATTACTTGTTACAGAAAAAAGTGGTCCGACGTCAGTAACGCGTTACAAATTAACGCGTTACTGACATCACTGGTTGCAAATGCAAGCTGGACAACAGATATATGTTTGGAACAGCTTTTGTTGTCAGACTTTGTGAAGGAGATGAATTATAAGCAGAGTAAAGAGAAAATAGAAAAAATACTGTATAAGCAGGAAATAAAGAGTCACTAGGCTGAGGTGGAACAGATTCCATTCAAGCTAAATGTAAGTGAGATTACATGTGTAAAAAATGGGAAAATAAAAGCTCTTTCAAAAGCTGTAATCTTGCTTTGGTGAAACAAACTAATATAATCTAGTTTTTCTGGTGATATTTCCACCATTATTTCTGATGTGAATTGGCTTGATATACACATATCTTTTGGGTGATTTCCTCTTTACATTCCAAGATGTTACATACTTTTGTGCAGATCTATGGTTTTGAGGGAGTTCCCAAATGATCACTTAATCTATGCTGAACCAATATTTTCATGATCTAAACTGGTGTGATGCTCTGCATACTTTAAATGACGCTTAGACAATAAAAGAAATTTCTTTTCAGTAGGTTGAAATTTTACAAAGAGAGGGTGTGCTTTAGAATTATGCGACATCCACATGCCTGCGTGATCATACACAAAGAAAGAAAGACTACATGTTTTCTTAGTCAAATCTCTGACATAATCTCGTCTTTAAGACTTTTAAACAAGTAAACTCACCATGCAACATACCATACCTGTAACAGATTTTCACTCCTCCTTCCACACAACACTTAAATAGTGGTCCAGAGTAAAGAGGCGTCACATATTCACCTGGGAATCTGAGGATATTGGACACAGGCCACCTGCCAATCATACCTGGGAATAAAACTACCTCTGTTCAAGAACTCATCTTTTGCATTAAGAAGAATAAAGTCTACAGGTAGGTACAAGAGCAACCACTGTCTGTATTGAAAGAGTTTTCATATTACTCAATTATTATTTTACAAAAAGACTGTTTCAACCATATAGAGGTAGAACTGTTAAATACTTTTAAATGTATAAAGAAGTTTACTCAACCGGTCATTTGAAATTCTTCAGGCATTTAAAAGAGTAAGAATTTGTTATTTATTAATTTATTTATTTTCTTTTGAAAATGATCATGTTCATTTGGGTAGTTTCTGTTGTCACCATGATTTACAAAAAGTACGCACAATTGTCAGACACTATATGGCTTCACCCAACAATAACCATAAGTAAAGAGAAATCTATGTGTGATCTACTATATACATACATACTGAATGTATTGTAAGAGTTCATTAGGATAAAACTAATGTTGTATTACCTCTAGAAATGCATTTAAAGAATGACACTTAAAGTAATTACAGACTCCTTTTTATCCAGATTGTCAGTAAGATACTTTTTTTTTTTTAAATAACTCATTTAAAACATTTTTACCTTGAAAGAAAATCTCCTTTTACATTTAACTGAAGCTAATTTTGTATTTGCATTGTTTAATTAAATTATCTTCCCTTTCCTGAAGGCATGGATAAACGACTGCTCCTCAATTTTTTGTTGGTGACACTGTCCTTGGAATTTATGACCACCTATGCTCAGAGCAATACAACCACAATAGCACCAGCTAACAATGCAACCACAGTAGCATCAGCTAGTAATGCAACAACCGTGGCACCAGCTAACAATGCAACCACCGTGGCACCAGCTAACAATGCAACCACAGTAGCATCAGCTAGTAATGCAACAACCGTGGCACCAGCTAACAATGCAACAACCGTGGCACCAGCCAGCAATGCAACCACCGTGGCACCAGCTAATAATGCAACCACCGTGGCACCAGCTAATAATGCAACCACCGTAGCACCAACCACACTCCCGGCAGTGGTAAGAAATAGAAATAACCTTCTTGAAAAAAAGAAATTGATCACATATGAAGTTAATTGAAAGATTATTATAGTGCAATATTTAAAATACATGCATTCACCTTTGTAGGCCAGTATTTCTCGACAAGAATGTGGCACCTCAAAGCTCTGTGCAGCTGAACCCTCAAAGTGCGATCCCGCTTCCGGAACCTGCTATTTCCTTTCTGCCAAGCAACAAAGTGGCCAAACGTACAACTTTGAGCTCTCAGGACAGACAGACGGCTACATTGCTGCTGGTCTGTCAACTACTGCATCTCAGGTAATGCATATTTTATGAATAGATTAAAATACCATGAAATCTAAACCAGAGCAATATTCTAGTTTGAAAAGATGGAAAATAAAATAATATGTTTTTCAACAGTCTGCCAGTTACAGAGCCTACATCTGTGCTAACAACAACGGTGCTGTCCGTTTCTTCACTGGCTTCATCAATAATCAGGTTCTAAATGTGACACAGGTGAGAAACTTATACAGCATTAGTAGTAGGGATATATTTCTCAATTTGTGCGACACAATGTTTGCATGGACATCATTGTTTTACTTTCAGTAAATTAAACTCTTTCCCTCCTCAGACACTAAACACAAGCAATGTGAAGGGATCAGTCACCTCTGGAAAAATCCAGTGTACATTTTCAGCTGATCTACCTGACACAACGACACGAGCAGCAGGCTATGCCATGTCTATTACAACTGGTTCTTACAATCCCAGTAAGGAATTACAATGTCACTTATGCTATTCAACAAAGTCATTGGTATCACCGTTTGAAATCATTTTGTGTTTTTGCATCTTTTCTCAGCTTCCGGGGAACTGGGAAACGCAAACTTCAGAATCCTAACACCTCTTGTGAACCTCTCTGACCCTACCACCAACGTCACCAATTTGCTAGGAAACAACAGCACTTCCTCTGCCTATCCAGTCACACACACACAGTCATTTTTGCCAGGTAAGCTAATGACGCCAAAGCCAGGGAGACAATATGGGAACTAAACCTTAGCGTGATGTGAAAGAGGCCTTCAAGCTGCTAAGATTTGGGTTAGTTATAAGACTAATGAAAATATGCAAACAACTTATGATTTGTCATAAGAGAGGCTTGATTGTTGTAGAGCTAATATAGATAATGAAAGGTATTCATATTCTGTTTAAATTACATTTTTTTAAAAAGCAGTAACTCTTTTTTAATGGACAGCCTTTGCATCTATTTTAGTTTCTAAAAGCTGCCTACATCATTCCTGGTAGAAACAAACTATTCGACTGAATACAAGTAGTTTAAAATTTACATTTTCTATTTAATTCCTTGTTAAAATAGAACTGGGAACTCCAACATAATCTGGATGAGTTTCAGGGTGGTGATTTAAAATAGGTAAAAGAAAAGTGATAGCTGATAGAGAAGAATGGGGCAAAATTCTCTCAAAGCAGAATCATTGACTGGTGGACGGCTACAAGAAGCATTTCACTGAAATTATTTTTACTATAAAACAGGGGATACAGAGTCCTAACTTAATTGATTGTGATTAAATTTGTGTTTAGTCAGTAAAACATTGTTCCTCTTTTTATCTTTACTTTTATTTTTTGCCAAAGTCTCACATGAAGATCGTTCTCAAGGCATTTATGCAGCAAGCATGTTTTAGATGTTCTCCAAATCTGCCGGTTCTTCATATTAAAAATGACCAAAGGACCAAATTTCTTACTTCTTTTCTTTCTCCTCCCCTACAGTTCTGCTGGTCACCGTGTCCATGCTGGCTTTCACGGCAGTATGAAGCAGCTTTTCTCCACCAAGTTCATTTTATGCTGATTCAATGATTTGTTTTTGTTTTTTAAGAAGAACAACTCTTCAAGCCTCTGATCCGCTGCTTGTTGACAAGTTTGTGATTCTGAATCAAAAAAGAAATGATGTCACCTGCTTCTTCTTTAGTTCTATAAAACTATTTACCCACAGGACTACTGGAATTCTGCTCTGAGATGTAAGAGCAATGTAAAACTTTTCAACAAATGAGGAAAAAACTGATTTTTGTCAAGAGTCAAAAATATGTCATCATCAACAGCATTTGGGTTTCAAGATCTGGTTACTTTAGAAGCCCATTTTACTGGTGCATGTTGAAATCTTCAAGTCTTATTTCTTTTGACACTACATTGTTCTTTGTTGTAATAATGGTGTTAATTATTTAGCACTTCCTAAATTATGAAGTCTTTAATGGCTGATGTGAATGGACATGTTAATACATTTAACACGTTAAATGTGGTAATACATGTTGCAAATTGAATATTTTAATATATATTTTTAATAAAATCCTTTGTCAATTTAATTATTCAAATTGAAATAAATACATCTTCCTGAAGGAATCACTTGGTCCAGCCTTTTTATTCTACTTTTAACTCGGCACTTTCTTTAAACATTTTCCACTTCTATTAAATTTTCCAGGGACACTCAGATCAGATTTTTTTTGGCTGCCGATTCTGAAACTGATCTAGATTCATTTTTCACTTCAGGTATAAAAGCTAATATGTGATCTGGCAAAATGGAAAAATGTTTGGTAATAAAATCACCTAATTTCGACAAAAACAAAATATGCAAGATACATGCAAGGGACAATGTAGCAAGTATTAAGTCAGAGAGACAAGTGAAAAACCTTTATTTGAATTCTCTGTGATGAACCATTAGAGGAGAGGATAGTGGATTGCTTCACGTTATCTGAAAACACAGGGGACTGTATCCAGGAGAATTGTTTGTACACTGAAAACAGGTGTAATGATGTCACAGCAAGTGCAAAACTCTAAAATTTTAGACATTATTGACTCCTCTGCTCCTGTATTGTTAAGGTTGTGTCTGGTAGGAAGAGATCTCCTGGGAGAAATACTCCACTAGTGAGAAATGAAAATCAGCACTTTGTCAAAGAGCTGAACAGAAATGGCATAAAATTCAACTCTAAACTTCTTATGAGATCTACAGAGAGACTGTAAAGTTCAGAGCCACTAGAAGGAAATTGAATGAAAAGAAAACAACAGAAATTTTCTTGTCTGCAACCAGATTGTATCTTATACTAACTAGTGCACACCAGGCAGTATCTTATGTTAACATGATCTTGTGAGTACGAGAATGTAACTCAGAGCTAAAACATTTAAATATTTATCAATTTGTGCGACACAATGTTTGCATGGACATCATTATTTTACTGTCAGTTAATTAAACTGTTTCTCTCTTCAGACACTAAGAGAAACTTCAGAAACGACCTTTAACTCTGTGCAGCCCCGACGAGTTGCACAGTCTGACGGGATAACCCCGCCTCACTTTTCCAACTGTGACATTTGCTGCACTCCTCCTGAGCATTGGGTGTTAGCCCAACGCTCACGGTGTAAACTTGAACCAGTGGTTCAAGTGGTTCAAGTTTACAGGCAGCAAAAAACAAATCTGCAGTACATGAGTTGTAAGTGCAAGTTGGACAACAGATATATCTTTGGAACGGCTTTTGTTGTCAGACTTCGTGAAGGAGATGAATTATAAGCAGAGTAAAGAGAAAATAGAGAAAACACTGTGTAAGCAGGAATTAAAGAGTTACTAGGCTGAGGTGGAACAGATTCCATTCAAGCTAAATGTAAGTGAGATTACATGTGGAAAAAGTGGGAAAACAAAAGCTGTTTCAAAAGCTGTAACCTTGCTTTGGTGAAACAAACTAATATAATCTAGTTTTTCTGGTGATATTTCCACCTTTATTTCTGATGTGAATTGGCTTGATATACACATATCTTTTGGGTGATTTCCTCTTTACATTCCAAGATGTTACATATTTTTGTGCAGATCTATGGTTTTGAGGGAGTTCCCAAATGATCACTTACCAATATTTCCATGATCTAAACTGGTGTGTCGCTCTGCATACTTTAAATCAGTGGTCCCCAACCACCGGGCCGCGGACCGGTACCGGTCCGTGGACCAATTGGTACCGGGCCGCGCAAGAACTAATAAAATATGTCCGTTCTATGTATTGAGTCTGGAGGAGCTTTTATTTTGAAAAGTCGTACACCGGATGCCGAGGGTTGAGTCTTGCGCCAGCTCACAGCGCGCGCAAATCCCCCCCCCCCCCCCCCCCCCACCCCCCCGGTCCGCGGAAATTTACGAAGGCTTTGGCCGGTCCGCTGTAATAAAAAGGTTGGGGACCACTGCTTTAAATGACACTTGGACAATAAAAGAAAAGAAATCTAGATGTTTTATCCATCCAACCATCCACTTTCTGGTCACCATTGTCCCTAATGGGGTCGGGAGGGTTGCTGGTGTCTATCTCCATCTGCGTACTGGGCGAGAGGCGGGGTTCACCCTGGACAGGTCGCCAGTCTGTTGCAGTAAATGTTTTATAAGTAGATTATAATTCGACAAAGACAGGGTGTGCTTTAGAAGTATGTGACATCCTCATGTTGTGATTTGAGTTTCTCTGTGTTTATTTTGAATTCCTGCGTTTCTGAGTTTCCGTGTTTTCCTGTCTCCCCTTGATTAGTTCCCAGGTGTGTCTCGTTCCCTGATTACCTCCTCTGTATTTAGTGTCACCTGAGTCTCTGTGTCTTTGTTGGGTCCTTGTCTCATTTGGAGTCTGTTCTGCGGTGTGTGTGTTTAGTCCATTCGTGTTCTCTGTTTGCTACCTGTTTTGAGCCTAAGCTTCTGCTCAGTAGTGCTGCCAGGGATTTGGACTTGTTTTTTGATCATTGTTGTGCTCTATTTTTGTGGATTAGTCATCATTAAAAACCTTCATTTTTCATCTACCTGGGTTTTCAAGGGTCTGCCTAACCGCCACCTCACAATACATCATGACTCCTCACGCCTGCATGATCATACATGTACAAAGAAAGATTATATGTTTTCTTAATCAAACCTTTGACATAATCTCATCTTTAAGACCTTTACAATAAACCTTGAGGGGAGTGAAAGAAACTGTTACAAGTGTGGTATGTTGCATGGTGAGTTAACTTGTTTAGTGTCTCCTCCCTTTACGCAAGACTTAAATAGTGGTCCAGAGTAAAGAGGTGTCACATATTCACCTGGGAATCAGAGGATATTGGACACAGGCCAATCATACCTGGGAATAAAACTACCTCTGTTCAAGAACTCATCTTTTGCATTAAGAAGAATAAAATCTACAGGTAGGTACAAGAGCAACCACTCTCTGTATTGAAAGAGTTTTCATATTACTCAATTATTATTTTACAAAAAGACTGTTTCAACCATATAGAGGTAGAACTGTGAAATACTTTTAAATGTATAAAGAAGTTTACTCAACCGGTCATTTGAAAATTTTCAGGCATTTAAAAGAGTAAGAATTCATTATTTATTAACTTATTTTCATACATTATTTGCTGAGTTGCACTAATCCTGCAGGATTAGTGCAACTCAGGGAACCAAAGGTTTGGACACACCTTTTCATTCAAAGAGTTTTCTTTATTTTCATGACTATGAAAATTGTAGATTCACACTGAAGGCATCAAAACTATGAATTAACACATGTGGAATTATATACTTAACAAAAATATGTGAAACAACTGAAAACATGTCTTATATTCTAGGTTCTTCAAAGTAGCCACCTTTTGCTTTGATTACTGCTTCTCACACTCTTGGCATTCTCTTGATGAGCTTCAAGAGGAAGTCACCTGAAATGGTCTTCCAACAGTCTTGAAGGAGTTCCCAGAGATGCTTAGCACTTGTTGGCCCTTTTGCCTTCATTCTGTGGTCCAGCTCACCCCAAACCATCTCAATTGGGTTCAACTCCAGTGACTGTGGAGGCCAGGTCATCTGGCACAGCACCCCATCACTCTGCTTCTTGGTCAAATAGCCCTTACACAGCCTGGAGGTGTGTTTGGGGTCATTGTCCTGTTGAAAAATAAATGATGTTCCAACTAAACGCAAACCGGATGAAATAGCATGCCGCTGCAAGATGCTATGGTAGCCATGCTTGTCCAGTATGCCTTCAATTTTAAATAAATCCCCAATAGTGTCACCAGCAAAGCACCCCCACACCATCACACCTCCTCTTCCATGCATCACGATGGGAACCAGGCATGTAGAGTCCATCCGTTCACCTTTTCTGCGTCGCACAAAGACATAGTGGTTGGAACCAAAGATCTCAAATTTGGACTCAACAGACCAAAGCACAGATTTCCACTGGTCTAATGTCCTTTCCTTGTGTTCTTTAGCCCAAACAAGTCTCTTCTGCTTGTTGCCTGTCCTTACCAGTGGTTTCCTAGGAGCTATTCTACCATGAAGGCCTGATTCACACAATCTCCTCTTAACAGTTGTTCTAGAGATGTGTCCGCTGCTAGAACTCTGTGTGGCATTGACCTGGTCTCTAATCTGAGCTGTTGTTAACCTGCGATTTCTGAGGCTGCTGACTCCATCCATCCATCCACTTTCAGTCTGTCGCAGGTCGCCCGTCTGTCGCAGAGGCTGGTGACTCGGATGAACTTATCCTCCGCAGCATATGTGACGCTTGGTCTTCCTTTCCTGGGGCAGTCCTCAAGTGAGCCAGTTTCTTTGTAGCGCCTGATGATTTTTGCCACTGCACTTGGGGACACTTTAAAAGTTTTCCCAATTTTTCGAACTGACTGACCTTCATTTCTTAAAGTACTCATGGCCACTCGTTTTTCTTTTCTTAGCTGCTTTTTTCTTGCCATAATACAAATTCTAACAGTCTATTCAGTAGGACTATCAGCTGTGTATCCACCTGACTTCTGCACAACACAACTGATGGTTGCGACCCCATTTATAAGGCAAGAAATCCCACTTAATAACCTGACAGGGCACAATTGTGAAGTGAAAACCATTTCAGGTGATTACCTCTTGAAGCCCATAAAGAGAATGCAGAGTGTGTGCAATGCAGTAATCACAGCAAAAGCTTGCTACAGGATAAACTAGAATATAATTCGTATTTTCAGTTGTTTACACTTTTAGTATATATTCCCACAGGTATTAATTCATAGTTTTGATGCCTTCAGTTTGTATCTACAATGTTAATAGTCATGAAAATAAAGGAAACTCATAGAATTAGAAGGTGTGTCCAAACTTTTTGTCTGTACAGTATATATTATATCAGATAGGTAGATTTTGTTGAACAGATGTTTCATATATGGCACAAAAACTTTCTTTTCACTCATTATTAGTGGATGGGTTTGAGGTTTACTGTCAAACAGCTGTGTTTACTATATTAAATCCCAAACTCAACAGAAACAACCCAAATGACCTTGATGAAAAGTTAACATAACTCAATTCCTAACACCATTCCCTCCTTTAACATCAACGACCGCTTGGAATCTGCTGTGGTAGATTCCACAAAACCATAACTCTGACGTTAAAACTGACCGTTCTTCTTTGCAAAAAGCCTCCAGCTCCAGTAAATTCCTGGGCAGTCTGGCATGAGCTGAAAGTTTGAGCTTTCCCCAGAGTGGCTCAATGACAGTGAAGTCATTAAACAGAGATACCCACTCCAGAACCTTCATTTTGTTCTGCTGCAGCCAATGACAATTCGACTTGGCCTTGTGCTTTGGGTCGTTGTCGTGTTGGAATGTTCAGGTACAACTCATGTGCAGCTTCCAGATTGATGAGTGAAACATTTCCTCCAGTATTTTCTGATTCATCCTGAAATTCATTTTGACCAAGTTTGCTGTGGCTCTGGAGCTCACACACCCTCAAGATATCAGCGATGCTCCTCTGTGATTCGCAGTAGTACTGGTGATCCTTTTGTCAAAAGCTTTGTTGATGCCTCTCCAAAGGTAATGTTTATGAATGTGGCCAAAAAGTGCTGTTTGATGTATTGGTGCTTGGTGGCTTTTGCTTATTAATGCTAACCTTCAACAATGCAGCTTCTTCTTCGTCAAGTACCCCATTACTATTCAGTGGTAATGAGGTACCATTACCATTGCGTAGTTACTCATTAAAAAGAGTCACTTTAAAAAAAAAAGTTACTCATTTATTTTTAAAGAGGCCTGAATTTCAGCTAAAGTTGTTTCTGGGTTTTTCTTTAAAATCTGAAACATTTTCCTGAATGTTGCTGTCTAGCATATCACATATGTTAGATCAGAGTTTGATGATGATCATGTTCATCTGGGTAGATTCTGTTGTCACCATGATTTACAAAACGTAGGTGCAATTATTAGGCACTATATGGCTTCACCCAACATTAACCATAAGTGAAAAGAAAAGCTTAGTGTAATCTAATATATACATATATACTGAATGTATTGTATTAGATTATAAGATACTAAAGTTCATTAGGTTAAATAGAAATGCATTAAAGAATGACACTCAAAGTAATTACAGACTTTTTTATCCAGGTTGTCAGAACAAAACTTTATCTTTTATAAAATAATAACCAATTTAAAAAAAATTTTACCTTGAAAGAAAATCTCATTTCACATCCAACTGTAACTAATTTTGTATTTGCATTGTTTAATTAAATAATCTTCCCTTTCCTGAAGGCATGGATAAACGACTGCTTCTCAATTTTTTGTTGGTGACACTGTCCTTGGAATTTATGACCACCTATGCTCAGACCAATACAACCACAATAGCACCAGCTAACAATGCAACCACAATAGCACCAGCTAACAACGAAACTACAGCAGCACCAGCGAACAGCCCAACCACAGTAGCACCAGCGGACAACGGATCTACAGTAGCACCAGCGGACAACGGATCTACAGTAGCACCAGCCAACAACGGAACTACAGCAGCACCAGCGAACAGCCCAACCACAGTAGCACCAGCCAACAACGGAACTACAGTAGCACCAGCGGACAACGGATCTACAGTAGCACCAACTAACAACGGAACTACTGTAGCACCAACCAACAGCCCAACCACAGTAGCACCAGCTAACAACGGAACTACAGCAGCATCAGCCAACAACGGATCAACAGTAGCACCAGCCAACAACGGAACTACAGTAGCACCAGCCGACAACGGAACATCAGTAGCACCAGTGAACAACGGAACTACAGCAGCACCAGCCGACAACGGAACATCAGTAGCACCTGCGAACAACGGAACTACAGTAGCACCAGCCGACAACGGAACATCAGTAGCACCAGCCAACAACGGAACTACAGCAGCACCAGCCGACAATGGAACATCAGTAGCACCAGCGAACAACGGAACTACAGTAGCACCAGCCAACAACGGAACATCAGTAGCACCAGCTGACAACGGATCTACAGTAGCACCAGCCGACAATGGATCTACAGTAGCACCAGCCAACAACGGAACATCAGTAGCACCAGCTGACAACGGATCTACAGTAGCACCAGCCGACAATGGAACCACAGCAGCACCAGCCAACAACGGAACATCAGTAGCACCAGCCGACAATGGAACCACAGTAGCACCAGCAAACAACGGAACCACAGCAGCACCAGCCAACAACGGATCTACAGCAGCACCAGCCAACAACCCAACTACAGCAGCACTAGCCAACAACGGAACATCAGTAGCACCAGCGAACAACGGAACTACAGTAGCACCAGCCAACAACGGAACCACAGTAGCACCAGCCAACAACGGAACCACAGTAGCACCAGCCAACAACGGATCTACAGCAGCACCAGCCAACAACGGAACATCAGTAGCACCAGCCTACAACGGAACCACAGTAGCACCAGCCAACAACGGGACCACAGTAGCACCAGCCAACAACGGATCTACAGCAGCACCAGCCAACAACGGAACCACAGTAGCACCAGCCAACAACGGAACATCAGCAGCACCAGCCAACAACGGAACTACAGTAGCACCAGCCAACAACGGATCTACAGTAGCACCAGCCAACAACGGATCTACAGCAGCACCAGCCAACAACGGATCTACAGCAGCACCAGCCAACAACGGAACCACAGCAGCACCAGCCAAGAACGGAACCACAGCAGCACCAGCCAACAACGGAACCACAGCAGCACCAGCCAACAACGGAACATCAGCAGCACCAGCCAACAACGGAACTACAGTAGCACCAGCCAACAAACCAACTACAATAGCACCAGCTAACGGAACCACAGTAGCAAAAGCTAACAACGGAACATCAGTAGCACCAACCAACAACAGAACATCAGTAGCACCAGCTAACAACGGAACTACAGCAGCACCAGCCAACAACGGAACCACAGTAGCACCAGCCAACAACGGAACTACAGTAGCACCAACCAACAACGGAACATCAGCAGCACCAGCCAACAACGGAACTACAGTAGCACCAACCAACAACAGAACATCAGTAGCACCAGCTAACAACGGAACTACAGCAGCACCAGCCAACAACGGAACCACAGTAGCACCAGCCAACAACGGAACATCAGCAGCACCAACCAACAACGGAACATCAGCAGCACCAGCCAACAACGGAACTACAGCAGCACCAGCCAACAACGGAACTACAGTAGCACCAGCCAACAACGGAACTACAGTAGCACCAGCCAACAACGGATCTACAGTAGCACAAGCCAACAACGGATCTACAGTAGCACCAGCCAACAACGGAACTACAGTAGCACCAGCCAACAACGGATCTACAGTAGCACCAGCCAACAACGGAACTACAGTAGCACCAGCCAACAACGGATCTACAGTAGCACCAGCCAACAACGGAACTACAGTAGCACCAGCCAACAACGGATCTACAGTAGCACAAGCCAACAACGGATCTACAGTAGCACCAGCCAACAACGGATCTACAGTAGCACCAGCCAACAACGGATCTACAGTAGCACCAGCCAACAACGGATCTACAGTAGCACCAGCCAACAACGGATCTACAGTAGCACCAGCCAACAATGGAACCACAGTAGCACAATCCAACATCGCAACCACCGTGGCATCCGCTAACAGTTCAACCACTGTGGCACCAGCTAGTAATGCAACCACCGTAGCACCAACCACACTCCCGGCAATGGTAAGAAATAAAAATAAACTCCGTGAAAAAAAGAAATTGATCACATATGAAGTTTATTGAAAGATTATTACAGTGCAATATTTAAAATACATGCATTCACCTTTGTAGGCCAGTATTTCTCGACAAGAATGTGGCACCTCAAAGCTCTGTGCAGCTGAACCCTCAAAGTGCGATCCCGCTTCTGGAACCTGCTATTTCCTTTCTGCCAAGCAACAAAGAGGCCAAACGTACAACTTTGAGCTCTCAGGACCGAAAGAGGGCTACATTGCTGCTGGCATGTCAAATGCTGTATCTCAGGTAATGCATATTTTATGAATAGATTAAAATACCATGAAATCTAAACCAGAGCAATATTCTAGTTTGAAAAGATGGAAAATAAAATAATAAGTTTTTCAACAGTCTGCCAGTCACAGAGCCTACATCTGCGCTAACCACAACGGTGCTGTCCGTTTCTTCACTGGCTTCATCAATAATCAGGTTCTAAATCTGACACAGGTGAGAAACTTATACAGCATTAGTAGTAGGGATATATTTCTCAATTTGTGCGACACAATGTTTGCATGGACATCATTGTTTTACTTTCAGTAAATTAAACTCTTTCCCTCTTCAGACACTAAACACAAGCAATGTGAAGGGATCAGTCGCCTCTGGAAAAATCCAATGTACATTTTCAGCTGATCTACCTGACACAACGACACGAGCAGCAGGCTATGCCATGTCTATTACAACTGGTTCTTACAATCCCAGTAAGGAATTACAATGTCACTTATGCTATTCAACAAAGTCATTGGTATCACCGTTTGAAATCATTTTGTGTTTTTGCATCTTTTCTCAGCTTCCGGGGAACTGGGAAACCCAACCTTCAGAATCCTAACACCTCTTGTGAACCTCTCTGACCCTACCACCAACGTCACCAATTTGCTAGGAAACAACAGCACTTCCTCTGCCTATCCAGTCACACACACACAGTCATTTTTGCCAGGTAAGCTAATGACGCCAAAGCCAGGGAGACAATATGGGAGCTAAACCTTAGCGTGATGCGAATGAGGCCTTCCAGCTACTAAGATTTGGGTTAGTTATAAGACTAGTGGAAATATGCAAACAACTTATGATTTGTCATAAGAGAGGCTTGATTGTTGTAGAGCTAATATAGATAATGAAAGGTATTCATATTCTGTTTAAATGACATTTTTTTTAAAAGCAGTAACTCTTTTTTAATGGACAGCCTTTGCATCTATTTTAGTTTCTAAAAGCTGCCTACATCATTCCTGGTAGAAACAAACTATTCGACTGAATACAAGTAGTTTAAAATTTACATTTTCTATTTAATTTCTTGTTAAAATAGAAATGGGAACTCCAACATAATCTGGATGAGTTTCAGGGTGGTGATTTAAAATAGGTAAAAGAAAAGTGATAGCTGATAGAGAAGAATGGGGCAAAATTCTCTCAAAGCAGAATCATTGACTGGTGGACGGCTACAAGAAGCATTTCACTGAAATTATTTTTACTATAAAACAGGGGATACAGAGTCCTAACTTAATTGATTGTGATTAAATTTGTGTTTAGTCAGTAAAACATTGTTCCTCTTTTTATCTTTACTTTTATTTTTTGCCAAAGTCTCACATGAAGATCGTTCTCAAGGCTTTTATGCAGCAAGCATGTTTTAGATGTTCTCCAAATCTGCCGGTTCTTCATATTAAAAATGACCAAAGCACCAAATTTCTTACTTCTTTTCTGTCTCCTCCCCTACAGTTCTGCTGGTCACCGTGTCCATGCTGGCTTTCACGGCAGTATGAAGCAGCTTATTTCCACCATGTTCGAAAAAGGCCGTAACGTCTCTATCAATGAACACAGAAGACTAAGATAAAAAATGGAGCAGGTCTTGGACAGATTTTCCTACTTTGATAGGTTTCATTTTATGCTGACTCAATGATTTTTTTTTTTTTTTTTTAAGAAGAACAACTCTTCAAGCCACTGATCCGCTGCTTGTTGACAAGTTTGTGATTCTGAATCAAAAGAGAAATGATGTCACCTGCTTCTTCTTTAGTTCTATAAAACTATTTACCCACAGGACTACTGGAATTCTGCTCTAAGATGTAAGAGCAATGTAAAACTTTTTAACAAATGAGGAAAAAACAGATTTTTGTCAAGAGTCAAAAATATGTCATCATCAACAGCATTTGGGTTTCAAGATCTGGTTACTTTAGAAGCCCATTTTACTGGTGCATGTTGAAATCTTCAAGTCTTATTTCTTTTGACACTACATTGTTCTTTGTTGTAATAATGGTGTTAATTATTTAGCACTTCCTAAATTATGAAGTCTTTAATGGCTGATGTGAATGGACATGTTAATACAATTAACACGTTAAATGTGGTAATACATGTTGCAAATTGAATATTTTAATATATATTTTTAATAAAATCCTTTGTCAACTTAATTATTCAAATTGAAATAAATACATCTTCCTGAAGGAATCACTTGGTCCAGCCTTTTTATTCTACTTTTAACTCAGCACTTTCTTTAAACATTTTCCACTTCTGTTGAATTTTCCAGGGACACTCAGATCAGATTTTCTTTGGCTGCCGATTCTGAAACTGATCTAGATTCATTTTTCACTTCAGGTATAAACGCTAATATGTGATCTGGCAAAATGGAAAAATGTTTGGTAATAAAAATCACCTAATTTAGACAAAAACAAAATATGCAAGATACATGGAGGGACAATGTAGCAAGTATTAAGTCAGAGAGACAAGTGAAAAACCTTTATTTGAATTCTCTGTGATGAACCATTAGAGGAGAGGATAGTGGATTGCTTCACGTTATCTGAAAACACAGGGGACTGTATCCAGGAGAATTGTTTGTACACTGAAAACAGGTGTAATGATGTCACAGCAAGTGCAAAACTCTAAAATTTTAGACATTATTGACTCCTCTGCTCCTGTATTGTTAAAGTTGTGTCTGGTAGGAAGAGATCTCCTGGGAGAAATACTCCACTAGTGAGAAATGAAAATCAGCACTTTGTCAAAGAGCTGAACAGAAATGGCATAAAATTCAACTCTAAACTTCTTATGAGATCTACAGAGAGACTGTAAAGTTCAGAGCCACTAAAAGGACATTGAAGGAACAGAAAAAAACATAAATTTTCTCATCCGCAACCAGATTGTATCTTATACTAACTAGTGCGCACCAGGCAGTATCTCATGTTAACATGATCTTGTGAGTACGAGAATGTAACTCAGAGCTAAAACATTTAAATATTTATCAATTTGTGCGACGCAATGTTTGCATGGACATCATTATTTTACTTTCAGTTAATTAAACTATTTCTCTCTTCAGACACTAAGAGAAACTTCAGAAACTTCAGACACGACTTTTAACTCTGCGCAGCCCCGACAAATTGCACAGTCTGACGGGATAACCCCGCCTCACTTTTCCAACTGTGACATTTGCTGCACTCGTCCTGAGCATTGGGTGTTAGTTGCCTGTAAACTTGAACTAGTGGTTCACGTTTACAGGCAGCAAAAAACAAATCTGCAGTACATGAGTTGTAAGTGCAAGTTGGACAACAGATATATCTTTGGAACGGCTTTTGTTGTCAGACTTCGTGAAGGAGATGAATTATAAGCAAAGTAAAGAGAAAATAGAGAAAACACTGTGTTAGTTTTTACTTTAGAACTTTTACATTAAACCTTGAGGGAAGCGAAAGAAACTGTTATAAGTGTGGTATGTTGCATTGTCCATTTAGTTGCTTAGTGTCTCCTCCCTAAGCCAATAAACGTAAATAGTGGTTCAGAGTAAAGAGGCGTCACATATTCACCTGGGATTCAGAGGATATTGGACACAGGCCACCTGACAATCATACCTGGGAATAAAACTACCTCTGTTCAAGGACTCATCTTTTGCATTAAGAAGAATAAAGTCTACAGGTAGGTACAAGAGCAACCACTGTCTGTATTGAAATTGTTTTCATATTACTCAATTATTATTTTACAAAAAGACTGTTTCAACCATATAAAGTTTACTCAACCGGTTATTTGAAAATCTTCAGGCATTTAAAACAGTAAGAATTCATTATTTATCAGCTTATTTATTTCCATTTTTCATACATTGTTTACTGTGCAGCACTAATCTTGTGCGCGTGTGTGTGTGCATATATATATATAAGTAGGTAGATTTTGTGGAACAGATGTTTCATATATGGCACAAAAACTTTCTTTTCACTCATTATTAGTGGATGGGTTTGAGGTTTACTGTCAAACAGCTGTGTTTACTATATTAAATCCCAAACTCAACAGAAACAACCCAAATGACCTTGATGAAAAGTTAACATAACTCAATTCCTAACACCATTCCCTCCTTTAACATCAACGACCGTTTGGAATCTGCTGTGGTAGATTCCACAAAACCATAACTCTGACGTTAAAACTGACCGTTCTTTGCAAAAAGCCTCCAGCTCCAGTAAATTCCTGGGCAGTCTGGCATGAGCTGAAAGTTTGAGCTTTCCCCAGAGTGGCTCAATGACAGTGAAGTCATTAAACAGAGATACCCACTCCAGAACCTTCATTTTGTTCTGCTGCAGCCAATGACAATTCGACTTGGCCTTGTGCTTTGGATCGTTGTCGTGTTGGAATGTTCAGGTACAACTCATGTGCAGCTTCCAGATTGATGAGTGAAACATTTCCTCCAGTATTTTCTGATAACATGCTGCATTCATCCTGAAATTCATTTTGACCAAGTTTGCTGTGGCTCTGGAGCTCACACACCCTCAAGATATCAGCGATGCTCCTCTGTGATTCGCAGTAGTACTGGTGATCCTTTTGTCAAAAGCTTTGTTGATGCCTCTCCAAAGGTAATGTTTATGAATGTGGCCAAAAAGTGCTGTTTGATGTATTGGTGCTTGGTGGCTTTTGCTTATTAATGCAGCAATACCTTCAACAATGCAGCTTCTTCTTCGTCAAGTACCCCATTACTATTCAGTGGTAATGAGGTACCATTACCATTGCGTAGTTACTCATAAAAAAGAGTCACTTTAAAAAAAAAAAAGTTACTCATTTATTTCTAAAGAGGCCTGAATTTCAGCTAAAGTTGTTTCTGGGTTTTTCTTTAAATTCTGAAACATTTTCCTGAATGTTGCTGTCTAGCATATCACATATGTTAGATCAGAGTTTGATGATGGTCATGTTCATCTGGGTAGTTTCTGTTGTCACCATGATTTACAAATCGTAGGTGCAATTATTAGGCACTATATGGCTTCACCCAACATTAACCATAAGTGAAAAGAAAATCTTAGTGTAATCTAATATAAACATATATACTGAATGTATTGTATTAGATTATAAGATACTAAAGTTCATTAGGTTAAAACAAGTGTTGCATTACAAATAGAAATGCATTAAAGAATGACACTCAAAGTAATTACAGACTTTTTTATCCAGGTTGTCAGAAAGAAACTTTATCTTTTATAAAATAATAACCAATTTAAAACATTTTTACCTTGAAAGAAAATCTCATTTCACATCCAACTGAAACTAATTTTGTATTTGCATTGTTTAATTAAATAATCTTCCCTTTCCTGAAGGCATGGATAAACGACTGCTCCTCAATTTTTTGTTGGTGACACTGTCCTTGGAATTTATGACCACCTATGCTCAGAGCAATACAACCACAATAGCACCAGCTAACAACGAAACTACAGCAGCAACAGCCAACAGCCCAACCACAGTAGCACCAGCGGACAACGGATCTACAGTAGCACCAGCCAACAACGGATCTACAGTAGCACCAGCCAACAACGGATCTACAGTAGCACCAGCCAACAACCAAACTACAGTAGCACCAGCCAACAACCAAACTACAGCAGCACCAGCCAACAACGGATCTACAGTAGCACCAGCCAACAACGGAACTACAGTAGCACCAGCCAACAACCAAACTACAGTAGCACCAGCCAACAACCAAACTACAGTAGCACCAGCCAACAACCAAACTACAGTAGCACCAGCCAACAACGGATCTACAGTAGCACCAGCCAACAACGGATCTACAGTAGCACCAGCCAACAACCAAACTACAGTAGCACCAGCCAACAACCAAACTACAGTAGCACCAGCCAACAACCAAACTACAGTAGCACCA
The DNA here is from genome assembly GCF_019740435.1 of Gambusia affinis. Lineage (NCBI taxonomy): Eukaryota > Metazoa > Chordata > Actinopteri > Cyprinodontiformes > Poeciliidae > Gambusia > Gambusia affinis. The sequence goes on along the minus strand of NC_057885.1, from coordinate 6,406,741 downwards.
GCCAACAACCAAACTACAGCAGCACCAGCCAACAACGGATCTACAGTAGCACCAGCCAACAACGGATCTACAGTAGCACCAGCCAACAATGGAACCACAGTAGCACAATCCAACAATGCAACCACTGTGGCATCCGCTAACAGTTCAACCACCGTAGCACCAACCACACTCCCGGCAGTGGTAAGAAATAAAAATAACCTCCGTGAAAAAAAGAAATTGATCACATATGAAGTTTTTTGAAAGATTATTATAGTGCAATATTTAAAATACATGCATTCACCTTTGTAGGCCAGTATTTCTCGACAAGAATGTGGCACCTCAAAGCTCTGTGCAGATGAACCCTCAAAGTGCGATCCCGCTTCTGGAACCTGCTATTTCCTTTCTGCCAAGCAACAAAGTGGCCAAACGTACAACTTTGAGCTCTCAGGACCGACTGACGGCTACATTGCTGCTGGTGTGTCAACTACTGCATTGCAGGTAATGCATATTTTATGAATAGATTAAAATACCATGGAATCTAAACCAGAGCAATATTCTAGTTTGAAAAGATGGAAAATAAAATAATATGTTTTTCAACAGACTGCCAGTTACAGAGCCTACATCTGCGCTAACCACAACGGTGCTGTCCGTTTCTTCACTGGCTTCATCAATAATCAGGTTCTAAATGTGACACAGGTGAGAAACTTATACAGCATTAGTAGTAGGGATATATTTCTCAATTTGTGCGACACAATGTTTGCATGGACATCATTGTTTTACTTTCAGTAAATTAAACTCTTTCCCTCTTCAGACACAAAACACAAGCAATGTGAAGGGATCAGTCACCTCTGGAAAAATCCAATGTACATTTTCAGCTGAGCTACCTGACACAACGACACGAGCAGCAAATAATGTTTTGTCTGTTTCAAATGGATCTTACAATCCCAGTAAGGAATTACAATGTCACTTATGTTATTCACCAGAGTCATTGGTATCACCGTTTGAAATCATTTTGTGTTTTTGCATCTTTTCTCAGCTTCCGGGGAACTGGGAAACGCAAACTTCAGAATCCTAACACCTCTTGTGAACCTCTCTGACCCTACCACCAACATCACCAATTTGCTAGGAAACAACAGCACTTCCTCTGCCTATCCAGTCACACACACACAGTCATTTTTGCCAGGTAAGCTAATGACGCCAAAGCCAGGGAGACAATATGGGAACTAAACCTTAGCGTGATGTGAAAGAGGCCTTCAAGCTGCTAAGATTTGGGTTAGTTATAAGACTAATGAAAATATGCAAACAACTTATGATTTGTCATAAGAGAGGCTTGATTGTTGTAGAGCTAATATAGATAATGAAAAGTATTCATATTCTGTTTAAATGACATTTTTTTAAAAAGCAGTAACTCTTTTTTAATGGACAGCCTTTGCATCTATTTTAGTTTCTAAAAGCTGCCTACATCATTCCTGGTAGAAACAAACTATTCGACTGAATACAAGTAGTTTAAAATTTACATTTTCTATTTAATTCCTTGTTAAAATAGAACTGGGAACTCCAACATAATCTGGATGAGTTTCAGGGTGGTGATTTAAAACAGGTCAAAGAAAAGTGATAGCTGATAGAGAAGAATGGGGCAAAATTCTCTCAAAGCAGAATCATTGACTGGTGGACGGCTACAAGAAGCATTTCACTGAAATTATTTTTACTATAAAACAGGGGATACAGAGTCCTAACTTAATTGATTGTGATTAAATTTGTGTTTAGTCAGTAAAACATTGTTCCTCTTTTTATCTTTACTTTTATTTTTTGCCAAAGTCTCACATGAAGATCGTTCTCAAGGCTTTTATGCAGCAAGCATGTTTTAGATGTTCTCCAAATCTGCCGGTTCTTCATATTAAAAATGACCAAAGCACCAAATTTCTTACTTCTTTTCTTTCTCCTCCCCTACAGTTCTGCTGGTCACCGTGTCCATGCTGGCTTTCACGGCAGTATGAAGCAGCTTATCTCCACCAAGTTCATTTTATGCTGATTCAATGATTTGTTTTTTTTTAAGAAGAAACTCTTTTCTCTGCTCCGCTGCTTGTTGACAAGTTTGTGATTCTGAATCAAAAAAGAAATGATGTCACCTGCTTCTTCTTTAGTTCTATAAAACTATTTACCCACAGGACTACTGGAATTCTGCTCTGAGATGTAAGAGCAATGTAAAACTTTTCAACAAATGAGGAAAAAACAGATTTTTGTCAAGAGTCAAAAATATGTCATCATCAACAGCATTTGGGTTTCAAGATCTGGTTACTTTAGAAGCCCATTTTACTGGTGCATGTTGAAATCTTCAAGTCTTATTTCTTTTGACACTACATTGTTCTTTGTTGTAATAATGGTGTTAATTATTTAGCACTTCCTAAATTATGAAGTCTTTAATGGCTGATGTGAATGGACATGTTAATACAATTAACACGTTAAATGTGGTAACACATGTTGCAAATTGAATATTTTAATATATATTTTTAATAAAATACTTTGTCAACTTAATTATTCAAATTGAAATAAATACATCTTCCTGAAGGAATCACTTGGTCCAGCCTTTTTATTCCACTTTTAACTCGGCACTTTCTTTAAACATTTTCCACTTCTATTAAATTTTCCAGGGACACTCAGATCAGATTTTTTTTGGCTGCCGATTCTGAAACTGATCTAGATTCATTTTTCACTTCAGGTATAAACGCTAATATGTGATCTGGCAAAATGGAAAAATGTTTGGTAATAAAAATCACCTAATTTAGACAAAAACAAAATATGCAAGATACATGCAAGGGACAATGTAGCAAGTATTAAGTCAGAGAGACAAGTGAAAAACCTTTATTTGAATTCTCTGTGATGAACCATTAGAGGAGAGGATAGTGGATTGCTTCACGTTATCTGAAAACACAGGGGACTGTATCCAGGAGAATTGTTTGTACACTGAAAACAGGTGTAATGACGTCACAGCAAGTGCAAAACTCTAAAATTTTAGACATTATTGACTCCTCTGCTCCTGTATTGTTAAGGTTGTGTCTGGTAGGAAGAGATCTCCTGGGAGAAATGCTCCACTAGTGAGAAATGAAAATCAGCACTTTGTCAAAGAGCTGAACATCCATCCATCCATACATTTTCTTTACACCCTTCTTCCCTAATGGGGTCGGGAGGGTTGCTGGTTCCTCTCCAGCTGCGTCCCGGGCGAGAGGTGGGGTTCACCCTGGACAGGTCGCCAGTCTGTCGCAGGGCAACACAAAGATATACAAGACAAACAACCATGCACACACACACTCACACCTAGGGAGAATTTAGAGAAACCAATTAACCTGACAGTCATGTTTTTGGACTGTGGGAGGAAGCCGGAGAACCCGGAGAGAACCCACGCATGCCCAGGGAGAACATGCAAACTTCATGCAGAAAGATCCCCAGCCGGGAATCGAACCCAGGACCTTCTTGCTGCAAGGCAACAGCTCTACCAACTGCGCCACTGTGCAGCCCTAAGAGCTGAACAGAAATGGCATAAAATTCAACTCTAAACTTCTTATGAGATCTACAGAGAGACTGTAAAGTTCAGAGCCACTAAAAGGACATTGAAGGAACAGAAAACAACAGAAATTTTCTCATCCGCAACCAGATTGTATCTTATACTAACTAGTGCGCACCAGGCAGTATCTTATGTTAACATGATCTTATGAGTACGAGAATGTAACTCACAGCTAAAACATTTAAATATTTATCAATTTGTGTGACACAATGTTTGCATGGACATCATTATTTTACTGTCAGTTAATTAAACTGTTTCTCTGTTCAGACACTAAGAGAAACTTCAGACACGATCTTTAACTCTGCGCAGCCCCGTCGAGTTGCACAGTCTGACGGGATAACCCCGCCTCACTTTTCCAACTGTGACATTTGCTGCACTCGTCCTGAGCATTGGGTGTTAGCCCAACGCTCACGGTGTAAACTTGAACCAGTGGTTGAAGTGGTTCAAGTTTACAGGCAGCAAAAACCAAATCTGCAGCCAGAGATGTCAGTAACGCGTTAATTTGTAACGCGTTACTGACGTCGGACCACTTTTTTCAGTAACGAGTAATATAACGCGTTGCTATTTCAAATCCAGTAGTCAGACTACAGTTACTTATCAAAATCACTGTGCGTTACTATCTTCTTTTGTTATTTAATCGTATTTCCTCTACTCGTCTTGTCGAGTAGAGGCCGTAACACAGAACCTGCAGGTCAGGAGGGGGTGGGGGGTGGGGGGGGCTTTACAATCCTTCTTAGAGTTTTCCAGACAACAGTGGACCACACAAATCACTTATTTTTTTGTACTGTTTTTTCTATAATCTCCTCTTCAGTTCAACCTTATCAGTGGAGACACATTGTTGATGTTACCATTATAAAATAGCTTACAATTAAGTTTTGGCAAAGCTCAATGTAATTTTCACAGGAATCAGAGCGTTGTTGTTAGCAGCTGCTGAAAGTAACTAAAAAGTTACTTTTAGTGTAACTTAGTTACTTTCCAAATCAAGTAGTCAGTAATATAACTAAGTTACTTTTTCAAGGAGTAATCAGTAGTCCGATTAAAGTTACTTTTTCAAAGTAACTATGCCAACACTGTCTGCAGTACATGAGTTGTAAGTGCAAGTTGGACAACAGATATATCTTTGGAACGGCTTTTGTTGTCAGATTTTCTGAAGGAGATGAAGTATAAGCAAAGTAAAGAGAAAATAGAGAAAACACTGTGTTAGTTTTTACTTTACAACCTTTACATTAAACATTGAGGGAAGCGAAAGAAACTGTTACAAGTGTGGTATGTTGCATTGTCCATTAAGTTGCTTAGTGTCTCCTCCCTAAGCAAATAAACGTTAATTGTGGTTCAGAGTAAAGAGGTGTCACATATTCACCTGGGAATCAGAGGATATTGGACACAGGCCACCTGCCAATCATACCTGGGAATAAAACTACTTCTGTTCAAGAAGTGGCACCAGCTAACAATGCAACCACCGTGGCACCAGCTAACAATGCAACCACCGTGGCACAAGCTAACAATGCAACCACCGTGGCACCAGCTAACAATGCAACCACCGTGGCACAAGCTAACAATGCAACCACCGTGGCACAAGCTAACAATGCAACCACCGTGGCACCAGCTAACAATGCAACCACCGTGGCACCAGCTAACAATGCAACCACTGTGGCACCAGCTAACAATGCAACCACCGTGGCACAAGCTAACAATGCAACCACCGTGGCACCAGCTAACAATGCAACCACCGTGGCACAAGCTAACAATGCAACCACCGTGGCACAAGCTAACAATGCAACCACCGTGGCACCAGCTAACAATGCAACCACCGTGGCACCAGCTAACAATGCAACCACCGTGGCACCAGCTAACAATGCAACCACTGTGGCACCAGCTAACAATGCAACCACCGTGGCACAAGCTAACAATGCAACCACCGTGCCACCAGCTAACAATGCAACCACCGTGGCACCAGCTAACAATGCAACCACCGTGGCACAAGCTAACAATGCAACCACCGTGCCACCAGCTAACAATGCAACCACCGTGGCACCAGCTAACAATGCAACCACTGTGGCACCAGCTAGTAATGCAACAACCGTGGCACCAGCTAACAATGCAACCACAGTAGCACAAACCACACTCCCGGCAGTGGTAAGAAATAGAAATAACCTCCTTGAAAAAAAGAAATTGATCACATATGAGGTTTATTGAAAGATTATTATAGTGCAATATTTAAAATACATGCCTTCACCTTTGTAGGCCAGTATTTCTCGACAAGAATGTGGCACCTCAAAGCTCTGTGCAGCTGAACCCTCAAAGTGCGATCCCGCTTCTGGAACCTGCTATTTCCTTTCTGCCAAGCAACAAAGTGGCCAAACGTACAACTTTGAGCTCTCAGGACAGACTGACGGCTACATTGCTGCTGGTCTGTCAACTACTGTATCTCAGGTAATGCATATTTTATGAATAGATTAAAATACCATGGAATCTAAACCAGAGCAATATTCTAGTTTGAAAACATGGAAAATAAAATAATATGGTTTTCAACAGACTGCCATTTACAGAGCCTACATCTGCGCTAACAACAACGGTGCTGTCCGTTTCTTCACTGGCTTCATCAATAATCAGGTTCTAAATGTGACACAGGTGAGAAACTTATACAGCATTAGTAGTAGGGATATATTTCTCAATTTGTGCGACACAATGTTTGCATGGACATTATTGTTTTACTTTCAGTAAATTAAACTCTTTCCCACTTCAGACATGAAACACAAGCAATGTGAAGGGATCAGTCACCTCTGGAAAAATCCAGTGTACATTTTCAGCTGATCTACCTGACACAACGACACGAGCAGCAGGCTACGCCATGTCTATTACAACTGGACCTTACAATGCCAGTAAGGAATCGCTCTCAGCACTCCAACAATTTTCCTGTCGCCCAAAGAAAATTTGGTTAATCATTGGTATTAAAGTCAGAAATCTTCTTGCACATTGTCTTAGGTTCTGGGCAGCCAGGAAAAGCAAGTCGTAAGCTTCTCCCACCCTAATGGCAACATCAACAATATGCTGAGCACAAACAGCACTTCGTCTGCTTACCCGGTCACACACACACACACAGTCATTCTTTCCAGGTAAGCTAATGGCAGTGGAAAGTAGGACTTTGATGTGTCAGATGACACATTAAAGTAATTAAAGTTTATGTCTGATATGGGACTTCTAAAAGTATTTGGTACGCAGATGTTCAGCCAGATGCCTGACTTAAATCAATCAAAGAAACAAAGACAGAGCTAAAGATTAGGGTGATGAGGAAGAGGCTCTCCGAACTCAAAGGCGTCAAAATGCCTGTGGTAACATGCAAAAATATGGTGACCTCCAGTTGACTATCATTTGTTTTGCATAAACTAGGCAGATTGATATATTTTGTCAATAGAATAGAATTTTCTTGGTCACTGCAACATTGGACAAAGAAGTTTATCTCTTAATATCTCTTAATAAGATAATAAATAATTAGTTCCATTTCACTTACCACTTGATAAAAAGTTAACTGAAATTAAAATAGATATAAAAACAGGACATAGACACCGTTTTACTCGAGTTCATATTCTGAAAGATGCTTGCCGCATTTCTTATTAGAGACAAACTACTTGGTGGAAAAATAGTTTTAATCTATGTCTGCCAGGAGTATAACTAATTGATGAAGCAGAACTGTAGCCTGCAACGTGATCTCATTCAGCTGCAGGGTGGTGACTTGAATTGGCCTGAAGACAATAGAACCTCTTTAAACATCTCACAGCTGATAGAGAACGCAAGCTTCCCTCAGACTGATGTCAGAGACTGGTGCATGGTTACAAGAAGCATCTCACCAAAGACCGTCAAATGGAAGACATAGTGACCTTAACATTCACATTTTAAGAATCTCTTGATTGAATAAAACATGGTCTCTTTTTATATTTACCTGTAAATAAATCACTCTGCTTTCTGAAACTGAATATGTCGTAGAGTGTCCTAATTATTTCTAGTGACAATTTGCCCAGGTGTCAAATCCCCTCGATGAGTTGAGTTTCCAACGCTTTGAGCAGGATATATTATTTTGGTAGTTTTCTAAACCTGGCAGCTATCAATGTACAAAATATCCCAAAAAATGTATTTCTTTGTTCTTTTTTCTTCTCCTCTATAGTTCTGCTGGTCACCGTGTCGATGCTGGCTTTCACAGCAGTCTGAAGCAACTGACCTCCACCACTACACAAGAGAAAAAAAACAGACGTTTTCAAGAGTCCTAAAGCAAGTTGCCATGGTTTTCACCAGCATATCTCATCAGGCGTAACAGCATTTGGGTTGAAAGGTCTGGCTACCTTTGAAGCCCATTTTACTGGTGCATGTTGAAAACTTCTAATCTGACTTCTCTCGACTTTATGTAATTTTATTCTTTGATGTAATTGTGGTGTTATTCCTACATTATGAAGTCTTTACTTGCTGATGTGAATGGGCTCGTTTATACAAACGAACGCTAAATGTGGTACCAACTGTTGGTGAAGGTAATTTAAACATTTGCACAAATTAATAAATATTTCTAGTGCATATATATATTTATATATATATTTTAAAATAAATAAATAAATAAAAATACTTTATCAATTTAATGTAAATAAATATGTATTGAAGGAATCACTTGGTCCAATAGTTTTATTCTGTTTTTAACACTGCACTTTCTTTAAACATTTTCCACTTCTATTGAATTTTTACATGCTACCTGGGACAACGGGACATATTTAAACTTGGCCTGGCATATCATCCAATCCATGTCAGGTTACAGGTGTCTCTTAGGAGTCGGGACATTATTAACCTTGCGCAGTGGTCTCATTTCCGCCTATGAGTTATTGATGAAAGCTAAGTGTTATCATCACAACGTCGAATTTTCAAGTTCGGCCCGTGGGGATTTTATTGATTGATGATGATGGCCAGGTTTTCGTCGTTTTGAGGGACCAATAAGCATCCTTAAAATGACTTATCTGTAGTACGGCAGCCTTTCTCTTCTGGGAGCTGCTGGTTTATAGCGAACGGTGGGAAGAGCGCTGCAGGAGTATTTATTCAGGTAAGCAGTTAGAGTCAACATGGCGGGCGGCTGAGTAGTTGATGCTTACAGTGTAAGTTTAGCTTTACGAACGAACCGCACAATAAATTTCATATCATTCCGGTCTCAACAAATAGGTGACTGAGCACGTCGTGACGGCACGTAGCTGATAGATGAGTCTCTGAATGTGACAAATCTTGTCGTTAACGTGAACACAAAACGCTATAAATGTCTGGGCAAGGTGAGAGTTTGTCTATTAAACTCACTGAAGATGAATACATAAACCAAAAGTTGGAGTGTAGACATTTTTTATAAGCGTATTTGTGAGACTGCCTCTTTATTATTAACTTGAATATAATTTCATATTTTTGTATAACTTTTCTTCAGGTTAACTTAGAAAGTGAACTATTATTGTTACAAGTTAATTTTCTAAACTACAGAAAGATTATTGCTAGGGAAGCTCAAATGTGAAAAACTGGACTGATGTTGATATCCGATAGTAACACTGGCGTTATGTTAGATTTATCAATATTTTATTTTATACATTTTTCCCCGTTACTCGATTAATCGTAAGAACAATCGATAGATTACTCAATTGCTAAAATATTAGTTTACAACACTACTTCTCACTACATTCAGTCATTCACACATTCAGAAACATGTTCATACCCTGAGGGTGGCAAGCCTCTGAATAGTAGCCACAGCTGCCCTCTGGCAGTCTGATATAGGCAAGGCTGCCAGGTACCTGCACCACCAGGCCCTCTGACCACCACCAACAGGCAAGGTGGGGGAAATGTTTTGCCCAAGGACACAACAACAGAGACTGATAGAGTGGGGTTCAAACCAGCAACCCACCAACTATGGGACGAACTCGTAGCAGCATTGCCAAAATCGCCATCATCAATGAGTGACAGGCAGACTAAACAGAAAGTACTGCATAATCATGGATTGAAGTTGAACTAGATAGAGGTGGTTTCTAGGTTGATCCTCTTCAGAGATTCTGACCTCAGTTGACTTTAATTATCTGTGTTGTAAAAGTAGAGGAATGGATTGTGTCCTTTTATCGGCAATTGTTTTATCTGCAAGACCATACGGAGGGGAATCCTCTGTAGACTGGTAACAGGGGACAGTGATGTCAAAGAGTGTGCAAATTTGCAGTAGCAGGGTGAGTAGGATTACACGCACTAGTCTGATTATCTAAATTCACAATGGGAAAAGAAGGTTTTTCAATATATACAGACCTATAATTGTTTTGTATGCAACCATGAGCTGATAAGGTTGAGGGGTTTGGCACAAAATGGCGAGGATGTGCAGCACAGTCGGCACTTTCAGTGCGGTGTTTACAGTTGTGTGGTGCATAAAGGAGCATTTTGTTTAACCATGGCAAACATTGACAACTTGCAGTAACACTGAAAACCTTTCACATCAAAAAAAAAAAACCAAACCAACTGCAGTGTAAAATGAGAATATCATCATAAGTTATTTATCACTGTTCAATTTTTCAATGACAATGTTTTATTTTTTGTAGCTTTCTACCATCAGTGTGTGTGCGTGTGCGAGTGGGGGAATATGTTTGGTCCAACTGTAATCAATTAAATATAAATTTTTGTGGGATACAACGCTAAGAAATTTTTCAAAAGTGTGGGACTACTTCAGCTTCTCTGTGCAAGCTGAGGGGGAAAAAAACACCTTACTTCCTTGATCTAATCATTGACATAATTTAATTTGTGTTTAGGGAGGACTTCAGAAAAGTAAACTTACTAAGTAACTTGCCACACCTATAAGAGTTCCTTTCATACGCTTCGGTGTCAACTGTCCTATCTCCTCCCTCCCTAGGTCACCAATACTGATACAGAGTAAACAAGTGTCACATATTCCCCTGGGAATCAGAGGACATCAGGAGCAATCCACCTGAGAGTTAAACCTAGGGATTAAACATAACATTTACGAGATACTCTGTCCAAGGAATTATCTTTTGTTTCAAGGTAGGCACAAGAACATCCTCTGACCACTTTAAAATAATTTTCATATAATAACTCAACTATATTGCAAAGAAAGACTCTTTCAACCATATGACGAGCTAATATAGTTATACACATATTTATGTGAAGAATTTCACTTAACTGCTGATTAGTTCTTTAGGGATATGAAGTGGCGTAGATAATTTTTTTTCCAAACAGTTTTAGTATTTTCTAAAAACTAAAACTTTTATCCTCTTTGTCTCACAGTAACTCTTTATCTCACATCTAACTGAAGCTAAGTTTCGCCTTATACTGCTTAACTAAATGATCTTACTCTTTCCTGAAGGCATGGAGAAACGTCTGATCCTCAGTGTTCTCTTGGTGGTGCTGTCCTGGGAATGTATGCCCACCTATGCTGAGGCAAACAGTACAGTCACACCAGATAGCAACGCAACATACAGCAACGGAACAACAGAAGCACCACATGCCAATATAACCACCTCGGCTAAGAACACAACTACAGTGGCACCAACCAACATCACCGCTACAGCGGCACCAACCAACATCACCACTACAGCAACATCAGTTGTGGTAAGAGATGGAAAATAAATAATAGCAATAATAATAATAATAATAATAATAATAATAATAGCTGTATAGGAAAACACAATAATCAATTATGACATTTATTGAATGGCTTATGAAGTTGTGATATTTAAAATGCATGTCTCCACCCATGCAGGAAAGTATTTCTCGGCAAGAATGTGGCTCCTTAAAGCTCTGTGTAGATACACCCTCAAAGTGTGATCCTGCCTCTGGAGACTGCTATTTCCTTTCTGCCAAGAAACAAAGTAACCAAACGTACAACTTTGAGCTCTCAGGACAGACAGAGGGCTACATTGCTGCTGCTCTGTCAACTGATGCAAATCTGGTAGGGCATATTTTTTATGATTCTAGATTATAGTATGATTTTGAAGAGGAATATGAAAAGTGATATAATGGTATATTTTTCAACAGAATGACAGTAAGATAGTCTACATCTGTGTGAACCACAATGGTGATGTGCATTTCTTTACTGGCTTCTTCAATAATCTTGTACCAAATGTGAGTAAAGCTGTTATAGCATTAGTAGGTGTTGGGATATATTCATCAGCATCTGAGACCCGAGGTTTACATGGACACAGCATGGTTTTACTTTCAATTGATTCGGTTTCTCTCTTCAGAAGCTGAACGAAAACAAAATGCACGGATCCGTCAACTCAAGTAAAATCCAGTGTACATTTATAGCTGATCTACCCGACACAGAAAAGCGAGCAGCACGTTACGCTATCGGTATTTTCACTGGACCTTACAATTCCAGTAAGAAATCCCTTTAAGCACTTGCATAATTTCACTGTTGCTCAGAGAAGAAGCGTATTTGTCAAAAATCATTGGTGACGCGCATTGAAATCTTTTTGTGTTTTTGCATCTTTACTGAGGTACTGGGGAGCTGGGACAATCAAAATCCAAAACTCAAACGACTGTCGTAGTAGAGCTGTCAGACCCTACCAGCAATTTGATTGACAACAGCGCTTCCTTTGTTTATCCGGTCACACACACACATTCATTCTTACCAGGTAAGCTAATGTATCTAAGGCTGTGTGATGTAGGAATGCCACTTTGTGAATGCCTGATGTCACACGAAAGTAGGGTTGTGTGTGCTAATGCAAAACCAGTCAAAAGAGAGGGTTGATAGCTACTACGCTAATACACATACAGAAAAGCATAATAACTATGATGAGTGTCAAAGCTCCTTCATAAAATATGTTCACTAGGCTACGTGCAGCACACATTTTACATTAGTTGTTCTCTAAATCTGCTGATCTCTGACATTAAAATTAACAGGATATTGCATTTATTTCTTCTTTGTTGTCCCCCTGCAGTTCTGCTGGCCACCATGTGTTTGCTGGCAGGGTGAAGCAACTGATGTCCACCGTGCCCAAAGAAAGCCGTAAAGTTCCTATCAGTTGCCTCCTGTGAACAGTTTGCCTTAGTTTGGTAGGACTCATTTTGTACTGAGTCGTTATTATTTGACAAAACAAAAAAAAAAAATAAATAAAGTTTGTTTAAATTTAAAACCCTTTGTTTTAAGGGTTTTGAGTTTGTGCTTCTGAAACTAAAAGCGAAATAAAGTCAAATGCTTCTTTTTATTAGCATAAAATTATTTACCCACGGGAATGTTGGAACTCTGCTCTGTCGTATGAATTAAACATAAAATCTATTTTACTGGACTACACATGAAGAAAAAAAATACTTTTTTTAAGAGTTACAAAGCAAGTTTGTGTGATTTTTACCAGCATATCATCATGCGTAACAGCTTTGGGGTTTTATGGTCTGATTACCTTTAAAGCCTACTTCACTGGTGCGTGTTAAAAATGTTCTAATCTGACTTCTTTTTATATTATATTATTATTTTATTGTTATGGTGGTGTTATTAGCTGTTCCTGAATTATGAAGTCTTTGCTGACTGATGTGTATGGACGTGTCAACACAAGGCGGATACTAATTATGGTACCATATGTTGGTGAAGGTAACAAAATTAATAAATATTTTACTATGTATTTTTAATCTTAGTATGTCTACATATATGTACAGAGGTTTAATAAATATGTATTTCTGAAGGCAACACTTGGTCCCTCCTTGTTATTCTATCTCTAGCATTGCACTTTCTCCACATATGGTGGATAAAATAAGTATTGGACAGTAGACAGATTTCCAGAGGTGCTATTAAGTGTTGGTAACAACCCAAACAGTCCATACAGTAAGTAATTCCCCTTCTCAGTACAAATTAATATCAGCTGTTTCAAGCAAAACCCATGGTTTACAAAGACGTCTATTATTACCAAGGTGGCCCACAAGGAAAAACTCATAATGGGTAAAAATGTGGAGTTAGACTTGGCAGCAATCAAGAAAAAATGGCTAAGCTATCGATTAGCTCCTCACTGCTACATTACATAACGGCTAAGGAACTAGGCGAACAGGTAATTTCATCACATTAGTTTTACTGTACCTCCGTTTTTGTCACGTTTCCCTTCTTTCTCTTCTCTTTCTGCCTTGAGCACCAGACAATTTAAGATTTTCAGACATGGAGGTTACTTGTGTTACAAATCTCAGCCCTCTCACTCGTGTGCGCGGTCCGCCGCTCTGCGCGAGCAGCAGCGAGGGGAGGAACGGAGGGGCGCGCGGGGTGCAGGAACAAATCGACTTGTACAGAAAGAGGGGTCAGTTAAGCAAAGTATTATTTTTAGATGTAGTATTTGATATTTTTTTTATGCTATGCAGCTAAGTGGGCGCCAGCAGCCCACAAGGTAACATAAAAAGTAGCTAACTGGTCTTTTAAAAACGTATAGTTAATAATATTATTTCCTAATATGACAAATTCCTAAGATTATCCTTTGTAGGACTAAGAAAGGATTGTCTTATCTTAATTAGGACAGACTTTTTTGTATATTAGGAAATTATATTACTGTTATGTTACCCAGGCATTATAGCGCTCATAGTGGCAGGCTTAGAAACTGCAATGAAGTATTTGTTATCACATGGGTGCACAGAAACAAGGCCGGCCCAAGCCATAAGCGAAACAAGGCCGGCCCAAGGCATAAGCAAAACAAGGCCGGCCCAAGGCATAAGCGAAACAAGCAGCCGCTTAGGGCCCCAGGGCCACTAATGGCCCCCCTCAGTGGAGTTTTTTTTTGCTTTTAGTAATAATTTCTGTCATTGTAATATCAAAAACACACAATTTCACTATTAATTATTTGTTTTTACAATAATATATATTTGATAATGTATGTAAAAATGAGTATTTTATTATTTCAACAATGTCTCAAAAAAGGACTTATCCTTCAGGGAGGGGGAAAAGAAAGAGGAAGAATAGAAAAAAGCCAAGATAAAGGTTTGTTTTAATGTGCCTTGGTGATGTAATGTAATTGTTAACGCTACTCTTGCAACATAATAAGTTCCCAAAACTCAAAAAATGCGAGAGGAGGGACTAAGCAAAATAAATAAATAAATAAAGTTAAATGAGTTGATTCTCATGGTGCGCTCTGTATATTTCTGAGGTATTTTTGGCTTCAAAATGCCGTGCGTGATAACATTTGATAACAATAATTAAAACTTCTCAATGTTTGACATTGTCTAGTAAAATGTTTTTACGTCAGGCTATATTGCTGCTACATCGATGAGCTGCTCTATGCTGTAGTTGGGGATATGCTGTTTGCTGCTGAGCAAAATCATTCTGTGGCTAAAACAAACATTATTTTTACATCAACTTCTAAGTTAAGTGAAAATCATTTGAAGTGTCAGAATCAGACCAGTACCAGTACTGCTCCACATTCTCAGGGTAGAAAGTCTCACCTGGTATAAATTACATTTTTAGCTATTGGAGTAACGCTTAGGAGAAATTTATTTAATCAAAGAATGTTATGAATATGTGTGTATGTATTCCATCTTAAGTTGGGCTGCACCGATTGCAGTTTCCTGGCTGATCCCTGGTTACAGATCTTTAAAAAGCCTGATCTGCCGATTTTGATTTTGGCTGATATGAATTTTGTTTGTCTGAAATGTTGATAAATATAGCAAGAAAGTCACTGATTTGGCAACAGTGGGGTGAATATTGTGAACTGTAGCTATAACATTCAGACCTGACCTGGTGGGTCAGTCTGTCAGTCAAACCTCTCACTGTAGAGCAGAAGAGAACAGAGACTGATTTATAAACCTTTGCTGACAAAGATAAAATTAGAGGATAAGATCAGCTTCACATGTAAGTATCGACCATCACGATCCCCCAAAATTAAGAAAATCGGCGCCCAGAAATTAACTGGTCGATAAATCAGTTGGCCATTATACATGTATATAATGTAAACAGCACTGCCAGAGATGCAATAAGTTTATAGCAGGTGTGTGAATTACCTAATGATCGTACTGCTGATTGCAGCGAGTCCAAATTGTAAGCAGAACTAGAGGGCCCCTAAACCACATTTTGCTTAGGGCCAAATGGAGGCTTGGGCCGGCCCTGCATGGAAAGCACACAAAGAAAGACTGAGTAATATATACATTTGCATCCACCTGTGTTGGGACTTGGAAAAGCTTTTTTTTTTTTTTTTGTAAGTTTATATTTTATGTATTGATGTAACTTTTGTGTCCCCGTTCTATTTTTGAGTAAGTTTTATGGATGATTGTTTTAGCTTCATTCAGCCATGTGTGGGTTAGTCAACAACGGTGTAATGCAGAGCAATTGCACAATACAATCGGTTCATTGTTATGTAGCCTATAGGTGTAAATTCATGCTGTGAGACTCTCTTCAACCTACCGGCGTCATCAATTACCACACCTCTGCCTCAGCCAACCAGCACCGGATTGTCGCTCCTCTCCAGCCAATCACCACACAAGAGCTCCTTCAAAAGGCCAAACAACCACAGATCCACCTGCTTCAGCCGCGCTCCGACCCACCTCCCCCCTGTCTCCACCTTTATCCTGCTGGGCATCTTCCAGATTCCCTCCAGGCTCCTTCCTCTCCCAGGGGAAGACAACCCTGAGCGACGCTCCGAGCCGATCATCCAAGCTCACGGCGATTCTCAGCACGTCTTCTGCCGGTGCCAAAGAACTTTAGGTCAATAAAACTTTATAACTGCTGCTTTTTCTCAGTGCGAATCTCTACAGATTGAAATGTTTTTATCTACAGTTTCACAGTTTTTTGTTCTGGAAACATTGTCACAAAGCCAATTAAAGAAGATAAAGATAATTAAATAGCTCTCAATTTTACTTCCATGTCTGAGTCATCATTCAACTCTTCCGATGTTCAGGATGCCTGTTCAGCTATTTGGCACTATGTGCAGATCTACATGTATGGGGACAAAATATTTACCTATGAGTTTGAAAGAGAAAAGTTTATTTTTGGTCTTGCCCCACTTTATGGCTGCCCCCTGGACTGCTGGCGCCTTTAGCATTTGCCTTTTCTGCCTCGGCCCTAATCACTACGCTGGAATCCATTTTTGAAGAAAAAGTTTGTCGACACTCCTTGAAAGTTTGCTGCACAACATTTGGACAAGCCTGTGACATAGATGACAGTGAAGCTGAACTCTTTGGCTGCCATAAAACACAAACCATGTCCGGAGGTCAAAATGCATCGTACATCACCCCATCACTGAAGTTCAGAGGTCAAAGTATTAACGTAATATCAGAAAGAGTCTTCAATACTTTTCACCTGTGCTGTTTTACATTATTACACATAACTTCGTTTCTCACCTTATGTGTTTTACTTTCTGTCTGTGTATAGGTTACTTGGGTTGTTGCCAACGCCTGGTGAAAATGAAAAATGTATGTCAATAACAACCTTAGATGTAGGTTTACTGTGAAAATATTGCGATATGTTCAGGACATATTGTACTCGCAGTGTGCCAGAAATGGTCCTAAACAGGATGGCTAAGCATGTGCACACGGCGCGCGCACACACACACACCCACACACACACACACACATAACATAACATACTTTTAATTAAATTCTTCTGTACAAGTTGCTTTACAGGAACTGATCCAATCATGCCCCTAAGCAGTTTACCACATATTTCACTTGTGGTTTCAGTTGTTTTAACTCCTCCTTCTAATCTTAAATAGTGGCTCACAGTAAACAGGTGTCACATCCTTTGGGAGCTTGCAGAAAGCATCAGAGACACTCCACCTGCAGATCATACTTTGGAGCAGTAACTTTGACATCCGAGGAACAACCGATTAGATTGACGACAAGAAGACTCACAGGTAAAAAAAAAAAAAAAAAAAAAATTCTCCTAACTTGACTAATTGCTTCAACTTCAATTACAGTTGAAATTCAAACCACTAATTAAAAAGAGGAAAGCATTTTATTCTCTCTTTCAAAGGTCAACAGGTCAACAAAAGTCTTGAGCTGTTGTTGGCCTCAACTAAAGAGAGTCGTGTATTTTATTCTGGATCCACTCGCCATGTTTGCAGAGTTTAAAATGGAGAAAATGAAAATCTTAAAACAAATTTTGGTCAGGCTAGCAGGATTGCATGTCACATAAGGAAGTATATCTTGGAGTTTCGCTAAAAAATAAATCAACAGAATTGCCTCCAATTAACTTAAATGGTGATCCAACGAAGCCATGACATCAGAATTGTTTACAGGAACAGTAATCTTATAGCACATTCCTGATTTTAAAGAAAGTCTCAAGGATGAATCTGGTTAAAGTCAGAATGTTTTATGAAGTCTCTGTTGTGATTATTTTCACAATTTCATATGCAACCTTCTCTCCACGGCGATGTTGTAAACTGTCGCAGGAACACTTCACTACAGAACTACTGTAGCAAGCAAATGACTATAGAAATGCCGCTGAAGCAGTCTAACTACAGACTGTATGTTAAATCATAAAAACCACATTGGACATGGACTGACTGGTTTCTGTCCACTGACGCAGTACATTATCACTTAACATTGTCTGGACACTGATCTGGACGATACGTTTTCCAAGCTCTCCTGAACATGTGTCTTAACGTCGAAGTGTGTGCAGACAATCCATCCAGTCTCTATTAAATATTGATTTGGATACTGACAAATGCTAGCGTTAGGATTGAATTAACAGTAAATATTCATAACATTTTGGAGGAAATTTGGGTGAATTGAAAACTCTCAAAGTTATGCTCTCATTTCTAAGTGTATCAAAATTTCCCATCAGGAATGATTCTGTCTGATTTGCTATTTTCTGTAGGCATGGATAAAAGACTGATCTTCTGTGTTCTGTTGGTGATGCTGTCTGGGAGATTTGTGGGCACGTATGCTGAGATCTCTGGAAACACTACGACAACTCCAGCCAGCAACATGACAACAATAGAAGAAAACACAACAACAAGTCACAGCAATATCTCAGCAACTCCAGCCAGCAGCACGATAGCAACAGCAGGAAACACAGCAACAAGTCACAGCAATATCTCAGCAAGCAGCAGCTCCATGCCGGCAACATCTGAAAACACAGCAACAAGTCACAGCAATATCTCAGCAACTCCAGCCAGCAGCACGACAGCAACAGCAGGAAACACAACAACAAGTCACAGCAATATCTCAGCAACTCCAGCCAGCAGCATGACACCAGGATCCAGCGTGCCGAGTGCATCAACACAATTTGCCTCAGTGTCACCAAACACCACAGTGCTAACCCTTGAGGTAAGTGAGAAAGATTTTTTGAAAAAAAAAAACAAAAAAAAAAACAATGCAAACGAGTAGAATGGGCCATTGTAGATATTTTTTTGTTAATGGTTAAACTGTAAATCATTCTATCCACTGTGATGGCTGCTATGTCTTTTGCAGACCAACATCACTAATGCTGAGTGTGGAACCCAGCAGCTGTGTGTCGCTGAGCCCTCTAAGTGCGACCCCTCTGTAACAGGATCTTGCTTCTTCCTTGCTGCCAAGCAGCAAAGTGGTCGAAACTTTAACTTTGATCTCTCAGGAGATTCAGACGGATACATTGCAGCAACTCTGACAGGTGGCGTTGGAGAGGTAATTTAACGTCATCAACTCACTAGAGGATAAAAGGACTAAAGCTATACTTTGTATTTCTGTAACTTTGGTTCTGACAGTACCATTTACTTTACCTATTTTCCTCCAACAGGGAGACCCGACTTATGTCTGTGCAAAGAGCAAGGGTCAAGTCAAATTCTTCTCAACAATTCTCCTCAACAATAGTGTTCTGAGTATTTCAGAGGTGAGTTTTACAGTTATCCCTTAAGGTTATATTGATAACAAACCGTCAAAGGTCAATTTCGGCTATGTAACATGTTTAATAGCCTTTTGGCTTCTTTTGTCTGCAATATCGCATCTGTTTAATTTGCTAAAACTTCCGTTGTACTTTCTGCTCCGCAGCTCAATGTGAACTCAGTGAAGGGCAAGATCAAGGGCAAAACAATTCAGTGCAGTTTCCTGGCCACTGTTCCAGAACCAAAAACTCGAGCAACTACCCTCGGCATTGGGGTTTCCACAGGAGAGTATAATGACAGTAAGCCAACATCTCACAGTGACTTCACAAGAAGATGCAACATTTTAACAAGAGCAGAAAAGGCTAAAATGTAACTAAAAACTGTGTGCCTTCTCTACTTTCAGCTAATGATAGCCTGGGTGCTCCCGCCTCTGTTATAAAGGTCAACGCGGTAGATCTGGCAAACCCGAAGAGCAACGTAACCAACGAGATTACCAACACAACAACCCCGGCACCAACCGGGAACATTGCAACCACAGTGGCACCACTGGGGGCCCTAATCCCCGAACTTTCGGTAAGGGAGGCATGTGTGCAGAGAATTATTGAGAGAGCCGTTGTAAAAAAGAAAGAACAGCTCAGTTTCCACAAGCATACCCAGAACCACAGTAGAATTGACAGTGGCTTATAAAATGGTGAGCTTGTCCCAAAACATGGCAGCTGCAGCTTCTATACCAAACATATCCTCTGTTCTTATAGATCCAAATACTTAGGTTTCAGACCTGGCCCGGGATTCATATTTTCTCTCAGGGGGTGACGGTTTCATCCCAGCACACCTTCCATTGAAGCTAAACTTAATGTCGTCTCTTACAAACTGTACGAGCTTATTCATTCTTGTCAGCAGTAGCATGAGGCTTTCAGGGTTTCCCCCAGTGTATTATAAGCCTGGCGGGTCACCAGGTTTTACAGCATTTCTGGCAGATGCTGTAAAACTTGTGCAGGCTAAGCATTGCTTATTTGCTTAAGTCTTTCTGAAATGTTTGCATTTTTGAACATTTTATAGTTGGTGTTCAGGTATTAATCTTCCAATATTTCAACAGTACATAATTATCAAGTGATTCTTTTTCAAATTTCCTGTCAACTTTAAATATATTTTAACTTTAAAAAAAAAAAACACGAGGGGCCGCTGGATGAATGACTGGCACCCAACCACCGGCCTTAGCAAGTTTTCTGGGGGGAAGGAAAACCTTTCTATTGTAGGGTCTGTGAAGACATTTTATGATTTTTGAAACATTCTAAAAATTGTCCATTTTGAGGATTAAATTGCGTCTTAAATATCCTGCATTTGAAGACAGCAGCACTAAATACCAAAAATAGTTACATATCTGTATGTTTAAATATGTGAGAAGAGTGAAGGTTTACACTGTCATAATATTTCCCCCCTACATAACTTTAAGAATAATGCAGCTTTCCTCTTTCATAGTGGTTTGTTTTTAAGTACAAGATTTTAATTATGTGCCTTTCCTGTTGCAGACAACTATAACCCGGCAAGACTGTGGCTCCTCCAAGCTGTGTGCAGCCGAACCCTCAAAGTGCGATCCCGCTGCCGGAGACAGTTGCTATTTCCTTTCTGCCAAGCAACAAAGTGGCCAAATATACAACTTTGAGCTCTCAGGCCAGTCAGAAGGCTATGTTGCTGCTGGACTCTCAACTAGTGAAATTGAGGTATTTCATATGTAAACGTATAGATTTGAATGTTTTCAGACCGAAGTGCAGTGTCGTCAAAATTGATGAAACTGATCGTATCACGTTGTTGGGTTCTGCAGACTGGCACTCACACGACTTACATTTGTGCAAACGACAACGGTACTGTCAGATTCTTCGTTGGCACCATTGTCAATTTGGAGATAAATATCAAAGCGGTAAGTTAAGCTTATGTTGGACTGGTAAATGGGTGGGGGTCCATTGTTTTGTCATTTTGTACAACCCAAGTTCTCCCTGAACATTTAAATAATCAAACTTTTTCTCTCTTCAGTCGCAGAACTCAAGCAACGAGCGGGGAAAAGTCAACGGCAACAAAATCCAGTGTACGTTTTCAGCTGATCTACCAGACAATTCTGTCCGAGCAGCAAATTACGCTCTGTCAGTTTCAAGTGGATCTTATGACGCCCGTAAGAAATCACTTTACGCACGTATAAACTGCTATCTAGACCTGAAGGAAAAAACATAATTCATACTCCAATTAATGCTATTTTGTTTTTATTCTCCTTTTTCTGTCAGAGTCCGTAAAGCTGGGAAAACCAAAGTTCCAATTACTGACAAGACGTGCAAACTTGTCGGATCCTACCGCTAACCTCACCAACCTGCTAAACAATGCCACCACCAATTACGCTCCTTCTCTGCTCACATCCACACCCTCTTTCTTGCCTGGTAAGCTAAACACAATTTTTATTTAGTTTTAAAAAATTTTTTCTTTTATTTAAACTAATTTATTTTGCCTTGCTTCCTCCTCCCTTCCCTTGTAGCTCTGCTGGTTACCGTGTGTATGCTGGCGTTCACAGCAATGTGAAGAAACCAACGTTGACACATTTTCTAGTGACTTGGGATTCCTGCCACTAAAGAAAAATGACTAAACTGGACCGTTTAATGTTTACTTATTATTGAAAGTTCTTATTCGAACATAAGACTTTAGATCACTGGAGTACAATGAAGTAGCATGTCCTATTACACTTTTAAAAAGTTGCAAGAAAAGTGGTGATGTTTTTCCTTTCTTTCTTTCCTTAATCAGCATAAGCCAACTTTGATCTGATTTGATTTTGGTTTATGTAACAGGACTGGGGTTTTGAGGTCTGGTTACTTTGTAAAGCCTGGTGGTTTATGTTATTGTTATTATTATGTTTATTTTGTGTTTAATTTAATTTTTTAATTTTTTTAAATAGTTTCATTGAAAAACAGCTTGTGTGAATCTACATGTAACATTTGTGTTGCAAAATGTTTTCCAACATGTTTTATTCCTGAAGCATTGCTAAAACCGATGCCATCAAACTACTGCATTTGTTGCGATGATATATGTTATGTTATTAAGAACAAACAGGTGTTTAAATTATGAAGCCTTCGCTGGCTGACGTTGTATGCTCGTTACTTGCAAACAGAATGAAAAAAATGCTGGACCATATGCCATAAATTGGTGAGTTAATAATTTAGGCCCAAGATTACCAGATTTTTTTGATTTCTTTCAGGAGTTGAATAAATATATTTTCATCCAAACTGTCCAGTCTTTTTTTGTTGTTGTTGTTTCTACAAATTTTGGATTTTTAAAATAATCAAATTCTCTTTCTTGACAATTGATTATATATATATATATAATTCTGGTTCTGGTCCTAGTGCAAGCATGGGAAATAGATTTTGGTCTTGTACCAAAGACAAGACAAAAATCCTAGACCTCTAAAATCTGATGCCACCCCATTTTTTAAATATTTGCTGTATCCTCTTCAGAGGTTTTTGTGCTGATTCCTTCATGGTGCTTGGTACAGCGCCCCCACAGGCCAGGGAGTGAACAGGTTTTTCAAAGAGTTTGGTTCATTTGTCACGGTGTACTGTGAAAGCCAGCCACACCAGCTGAAGTTGTAGCAGTTGTTGCAATTTTGGCCAACAATAAAATCTAGTCTACTGGACTATCAGGTGAGAAAACACCATTATGTTTCTCAAAAACACTTAAGAAGGTTAAAATATTTGGATTAGCTGGAGCTATTTATTAAGTTTAATGTGTGTGTGGGTGTCTGTGTGTGTGTGTGTGTGTGTGTGTGTGTGTGTGTGTGTGTGTGTGTGTGTGTGTGTGTGTGTGTGTGTGTGTGTGTGTGTGTAGGTGTGTGTGTTTGTGTGTGTAGAAAAAAGTGACATAATACGTGTTGAGGTGCCTTAAACTGGAAAGTAACACCCAAAAAATTTCTTTATGCATAGTTAAATGTCACAAAATATTCATGCAGCTCCAACTTATAGGCTTTTTTGTACAGCTATCGATTCACTGAACATGTCTGATACGCCACAGACCAAAGCCAAAAAAAGCAACATTATGTGTGCAACCAGTCTGCAGTAAACATTTCCCGTCACTCATGTAAAAATTACTAAGGGCAAAGACAACTAATCTAACAAGAAAAATCTGCATCGCATGTCTTTGACAAAAACTGATCAGTGGTAGTTTTTCTCTGGCTTGTTCATTTGTCTACAAAACTCTCATAATTATAAGTCTTTAGTTATTGTGGGCAAGTAGTTCAGGAATTCTTCATTAATCGCTGAAGTTTGTAGCCTATAATTATCACCTTTCAACTAAAGTTCACTTAGCAAGAAAAGCCTCTTTCAAAAGGGAACGATTATACTTAACTGTGGCAAACCAAAAGCGAACAGAGCTCTTTCTGTACGTATGGGAAGACATGCCTGTTCAACCCGTTGCTGTGACCTGAATTGTTAGTATGAATCTGAGGGACAGGAATGTGATGGACAGGGTGTTTTGATGTGATCAATGGAAGAAGTATGCCTTTCATCACTAAAGTGACTGAGGTGTGTGCACAGTACCACAGCACTCATCATGCTTTTCCAGTCGTCCATGGAACCATAATTTGTATTTTAATGAGCGAGATGACTTGTCGGCCTACTGGGTGTATTCGGAAAGCGTCGATGAAGTGTCACTTTTTCGACATTTTATCCTGTTACAAAATTTAAAGCAAACAAGCTTCCTCAAAATTTGAGACACAATGCCTTGTGATGATATAGTAAAATAAGCTATTTTCTCTTTTTAGCCATTATTGCTATGTATTGATAAGGCAGCTTTGGCGGCAAAGTTCCCTCGGGTATGTGACTCTCAACCTGGGGTATTTTCTCCAGGTTCTCCGTACGTGGAACGCCTCAGCACCAGCATCTTCTGATTTGGTTCAAAACTTTTTAAAAGCAGTAAGACAATTCATAGCCGAGGTGGAAGACGAAACAGCTGAGGTGTGACAATATGGCAGCAGTTCTTGGGACTACAGAGGGAACCCAGGCCTGTTTGCTTAGAGGCAGGAGATGAGGAGTCTGAGCTAAATTGAACCTACTGAAGATGTTTCAGTCACTCCAATTGATCTGCTTTTGTTCAAAATTGCATATCTCCACTTGTATTTGGACAGTTTATCTTTGCTGACAAACTTTGTGCGTATGAGGTTGGAGGCACCTTCTAAATAAATCCCTCCACACTCCACCTCAGTGAACTTTATAATCTGAAGTATCGACATTTTCCAGTTTGTGCAACCAAACTATTGAGAGCAACATTCCCCATACGTCATTGCACGCGCAGAAGCTTTTCTTTCTGTTTCCCATAAACAGTTCCTCCACTGTAGCCTGGTTCTCGTACACCTACTAGAAAAGGCGCATTGTCCTCATTTTCGAAATCAATCAGCTTCTCTGTCTGCGGTTATTGTTGTAGGATTAGACTGCGGGATATGAGTCACGGCTGACTGACGTTGTGATGCCAGGTGGTAAGTTGTAGGAAAGTGAAAGACATTTAGTCCAATGAGAGAGTTGAGTCTACTCCAGGTCTCGTTAGTCTGCTGCTCAGTTTTCTCCCTGATTCTCTAAACCTGGATCTGTTCGCTGGCAAAAGGATTCTCATTCATTACAAAACCCAACCCACTTTGGTTAAAAACCTACATTTTTGTGTGAGAAACGTAAAAGATGAAGAATAACTGAATAGATAAACTAAAGACAATAATTCATAAACGATCTCCATCTCAACAATCTCTATTTATAGTTGATCTCTGACACATTATATTGTAGTTATTACACTAACGTCACAACAGGAGTCGGACAATGAGGAGGAGGCATTTGCGAGAGCGATAATGTGCATCTGTCAAAAACTGAACGAAATGTTGCTCTGGGTGCGGCGCAATCCGGAGTCTTTGACAAGCGATTAATAAAGATGACTGTTGCGGGAGTGACTCGAGTGTTGCATAAATTGAAACAGTGAACTCCCAGAGACTAAAGGCATGGCTCAATAACGACTTAACCTGGTCCTACTAGTCCTTCAGGCCTGATTTCTTTATAGCAGGTGTGGCCGGAATCAAGTTATTATCCACATCCAAGCTAAACAGAGACAAAAAACAACAACAAATTAGATGAATAATATGAAGACAAAGAATAAGAATTATATTAAGAAGAAGTTTATTTTGTTTGTTTTGGGTTTTTTTTTACTTTGTCATGAAACAACCAGAAATCCCAGCACATTATAATTTGAATTGAGATCTGCAGGAAAATTGGAGTAATTGTCAAGAAAGAAAAAGAATATTATCTTTTTTGTCTGTTTTGTTGTGTTTTTTTTAAATATGAAAAAAATAACACAAAAATCTGAATAATGTTTCAGATTCTGATCCACTCAGTCACATTTCAATTACACTAAAACTACAAATATTTTGGGGAGTGGTAAAAACGAGAACAAAAACACCTCCCCACAGCCTTATGTTGACTCCTTTGTGTTTTGCAGGATGAAACGTACATAAAGCATGTAACCACAAAGCTTTAGTTTCGGTCACGTCTGACTACGTACCACCGGTTTTCTGTGTCACCTCCATTGTTACCAACAGAGGAAGCCTTTCAGGTGGTCCATATTCTGTTGCAAAACTATAAAATAATACTGCTCTAATCAACCCATTAAACTTAAAATAAACCTTGTATTCATGTTGCAACCCATACCTTTGGGCCTTCCACAATGGCTTTTAAAAACTGTGACTAAAAACAATAAAAAAAATAAAAAAACAACAACTGAGGTTTTCAGAGACATAAAAAATTAATTTCCACAACAGTGACACTTAAAATACCACTCATTTTTATTTAGATCTATTTTTCATGTTACATGAGAGGAAACAATGTGCAAATGTCCCATAGAAGAAAATGCAGCCTCTTTTTTTTTTTTTTTTTTTTTTGAAAAAGGTGTATGTTTTTCTTTATTTTAAAGCCTAAAAATACAAGTGAAACAGTTGTTCCGATTATCTGTAGGAGATATTTATCAAAACTCATGAGTCAACTTTTTTTTCTTTGTTAAGTTGTGTAATATTTGTGGGTCAACCGGCCTTATTTAGCTGGACCGAGGAGAAAATGGCTCTTTGGATTGTAAAGGCCGCAGACCATGCTCTAGATTTGTAGACAAATTTAATATTTTGACACTTTTACAATCCAAAATTTCCATAGTTGTGAATTTTATTCAGCATTTTGTACATTTCATGATTATATTGCCACAAGTTCCAACACATTTGTACAAGTTTTAAATTATTTCCTGGTTATTGTTATTCAGCTCGCCTAACACTAGAGGGCGGTGTCTATCTTTCAAAACGAAGGAGATAAACGGGAGCCTGAGCACAAAGTTGAATAATTAGAGATCGAGTTACTTAAACAATACGACTGCTTTCAGGCGTCACTCCACCGGTTGTCACGTTGCTGAAATTTCTAACTTTATACCAATGATTTAAAAGATTATTGAAATTTTTCCAGTTTTTGAGGCACAGAAATAGTATGAAAAGATATGTATAGTCAATGACATTATGATAGTGGTTTTATTATCTTAGTGCAAACACACACATTCCTCCACCTGTCAACAATCTCATTCTGGAAGGTGGAGAAGGCATTGCCAGGTCAGGCGCGTATAAAGCCCCTCCAGTAAGTTGCTGGTCTTCCCCGCGGCCAGTGGGATGTGCCAGAAAAAAGTTAGAAGTACCTTAAAGTTTGTAGGATTTAAACTTATTAATTGTGGGTTGCTAATACATCCAGGACTCTGTTGTTTTGGCCGTGGGCCTGAGATGGATGGATTTACTCTTTACTCCAACCTGAAAGAATTTAGGATGAGAACAGTGATCATGTGAACTACAAACGCTACCAACATATCACATTTTCAAATATTGTTTTCAAACAGCCACAACAATGATGTCACACCCAGCCAAGTTATTACTCCTTTGACAAAATATTTCTTCCAGTGTAGACTTAAAGACCGTGTCTCATTATTAAGTTGTTACATTAATGACTTCATAGCAAAAAAACAGTATCTTATACATACTTTAATGTTTGGGATAAAGAAACACAAGCTAAACATAAACAAGAAAAACTGGAAAAAATTGTTTGCACAACCCTTCAAGACCTGATTTAGATTGATTTAAAAAAAAATAATTTTATTAGTGCTGTGTTTTGCTATGAAGTCCAGGAAAGGACAAAAATGGGATCAATTAAAGTGAGTTAATCAGTACAAATGTCATCAATTAAATTATATCAGTGATTACCAAGGGGGATGAGGGTCTTTAGTTTTCATAACAGCAGGTTGGTGCTGGCAACATTTTTACATTAATGTATAAAATTATTACCATAAAACAGGATTTAGTTTGTTTGTATTGTTTTTAGTTGCCCGTTCATTTCTTGAATAAATCTGAATCTGAATCAACATTAGTGTGAACAACAGTGGAAACAATACTTAATACTTAATGCTACTTAATTGTACTCTACCTGGTTTCTGCAGATGTTTCACCCGTCTGCTTAACTGAGTCAGAACAATGGGCTCCCTGTTTAACTATGTCTGAGTAATGAATTTTGAGTTTTCCTTCTCTCGCTGCTACGGCGTAAAACATCTTTAGGTGTTGAAATAAACCCAGAAACCAGTTGATCCGTGTCCGTTTGAAAATAGGTGGTGACTTTGGATGTTGCTGAACACAAACAAAGCTCTGAAGGGAATTCATGGTTTGACACGGGCCCCTCGTGGTCTCCTGGGTGCATGTGTGGGTCAAACATCTGTGACCGTGCAGACTCAGCTACTTTACCCATTGGTTGGTCTCCTATTTAGAAAAACAACTCTGACAATAGCTCTGGAGCTAAATGGTTGTTTGCCATTATCCACACATCAATGCTTTACAGGGTGGAGAGGTTTATAGATCACTCATATTGTTACGCAGGAGAAGCTTCAGCTAGCTGCTATAAAGGAGGTATGAAGAAGGATGTGAAACAGATATTACACTTTGTTGAAAACAGGTAGCTGATCTAAACAGAAAACAATTTGACCAGAGTTACAAACTATTCATTGTAAACTGAGGGGGTAGATACTGCAGATTGGTGATTACTGCATTTTGGACATGGCCCCGTGTGGGCAGTTGCCCAGGGAGGCATTAGAAGGGGAAACATATGGTTTATATGAAAAAAGAATTGATTTATCTGTCACTGCTTTTTGCTTCAACTCTTTCTTCACCACAGCAGACTGGAGCAGTGCCTTCATGACTGCAGACAAAGCCCCAGTCTGTCAGTCCATCTTCCTTTCCATTCACTTGTAAACAAGATACTTCAACTCCTCCTGCTTGTTGCATATTATTTTTCATAAAATAGATGATGATCAGTCAGGCTGGGTGGGTAGAGTCGGTGAAAATCAGTTTTCTGGCCAAACTGTTGAACAGTGAGCTGTCTGAAAAAGCAAAATTCTAAGTTTGGGTGCTTTAAACCTGCTTCTCGCAGACGAAAACAAGACAGAGCTAATAAAACGTTTTCTTTGTAGATCCGCCTTTCGCTTCATTACAGCTGAAGTCCTTCTGGAGTATAATCTCTACACACTTTGCTCATCTACAGGTTAGAAATTTTGCCCATTCTTTTCAAAATATCTCAAGTCCAGTCAACTGACCCACTTCTAACGGACCCCACAACCCGAAAAGTTTCCAAAGTTTATTACAGAACGACTTTTTGATGAATTAAGAAGTCGGTGCTTTATCTTATCTCTGCAACAAGATTCTCAGGAGAGAGAAACAGTGACTCATAAACAGCGTGCAGCAGGTACTTTGTCTGCTTTTGCTCCATTGACTCGGACCGAGCTCCTCTGGAGCATGAAGAGTGATTGTCAGATCGTACAGAGCAATTTGGCAGTTGATTAGGAGTAGAGGTAATGATGAGGGGAAAAACTGACGAGAAAGAAAATGATGGCAGGGTGAGTTTTGGCAATAGTGATGAAGGGTTGATGCCAGAGAGGAGAAGTAGGCAGGGAGACAAAATCCACCACTTCCAAGTAGGATGAAAACAGACGGCCACTGGATACATGAACTCGATTCAACACAGGCTCATAGACTGAGTTGATGAAACAAAGAAAGAAAGAAACAAAAACCCCACACACTTGACACATGAACTTGACAGTGCTGGAACTCTTGACACCAAAAGCCACAAACAATCTGGCAGGAAGAAAAAAGAAAAAAGCTGAGTCAGCGCACTCAAGCAACTAGCAAATCAGAAACAGAACCGTGGACTGCAACAAGTAGCGCATATGAGCATAAACTCAGAGCGACACGTGATTAAACCGGGACCACTCCTCTTTTATCCACTATTTCAAACTCGTTTTCACTCCACTCTGATCTTTTTATGAAAATAATCTTTTAAATAATTATGGGGCCATGAAGGCAAAACATGAAACTGCTCCTACATACTCAGGCGTAGTGTGTATACACATTCTCCGGAGCGCTTCACTGTCGGCGGACGGTTGGGATTTCATAGTTGAGCGTGCCGATTGTCTACATCTCTCATGACAAGTTCCGTAATTTTCCAAAAATCAAAACGGAGACTAGAAAATCTGATGAGCTAATTGGGCACCTATCCTAATATTTCTCCACCATCGTAGCCTCCGCACACCTTGTAGCATGCAGAGAGAGCGTCGGTCATGATACATGTAACTACGACTGGTTACATGGAGCATGGTATCAGCTCGATATGAACCCTGTTTACTGCCGAGCAGCTCCTCCCCCAGAACGCGTCCGCAGCTGTAAGAAAGTTGACCTCTGTGGCGGTTGTGTCCATAGGACGGCCAGTCTGAGTCCCTCTCGATCGCGCACTGACCTCCAAGGGGTGGTCTACACCCGAGTACGTTGGTGGCAACATGAGACTGCTGCTGCTCATGTTACTCAACAGGTTGTTGCTAGGTAACAAATGAGTGAGTCAGTCAGTCGATGCCACCAGCCTTACTCAGATGGGCTGAGAGAGGTTGGATAGCTAAAGCCCGCTGTCTGCCTACATCTCCCAGAATGCTGTGGAGTTCAGTGAAATTCTTCAACGTTCTGTCAGGCCAGGGATGTGCACTGACAGACTCTAGGGGGAGCTGGAGCGCCTGTTCTTTTTCCTCTGAACAACAACAACAAAAACTGCCCCTTTTAAATCTTTTTGTTTTGTTTTGTTTCTTTGTTTTGTTTGTTTTTACCACATTCTTTCAGTTTACTGCAGTTTGCAGACATGCATTTAAACCACATTTCTGTTTTGGTTCTAAACTCGACAATCCAAAACAAGTTTAGGACTGGAATTTGACTGGGCCCTTGACACATCTAATCTTCTTTCCAGTTGTTTGTCTTTATCATTGTTGTGCCGATGAGCCCAAATCATCACCCCTTCACCACCATGCCTGACAGTTTGCCTCCATGTTAAACACTAAGTTGAACTAAGATCCAGCTTATGCCCAGTTGAGATGATTGGAAGATAAGAAGCAAGTTTGAAAAGAAAAAAACTGAATTTTAACAAATGAGGTGTTTGATGTGTACAATGAAATGGAAAGTCACAGTTCTCCCGAACGGCCAAAATTCCCATTTTTTTAAAGCGTTATACAAGGTTGGTTTTGTTTTTCAGTGTATGTAGTATTTTCTGGATTTAACAACTTACGTTACAAACAGGTTTGGTCACAAAGTTTGGAGCTGGAACGTTGCAAAAGGCACCAATAAATGTGCAGAAATAGGCTCCTTTTGAAGCCTAATTACGTCCTCCATGTAGGAGGAACGAGTGCGCAATCGCATCAACAGCGTGATAATAAAACAGTGGAGGTTTCTTTTCTTTGGAGTCTCAGGCTGGGTGGGGTTTTCATTGTCTATTCATTAAAGTTAGAGAGGAGGGACGGGGGGGGAAAAGTGGAAAGTTTGAGAGTGGAGACGGACTGTGGCGCTTCTGTTAGGTGAGAGGAGGAGGAGGAGGAGGAGGAGGAGGGGAGGTGGGGGCCGGGAGGTGGTGTGGGGTGTAACTGCCGGGGCAGTCGGAGAGAAGAGGAGAGGAGAGGGGAGGGGACACGAAAACGCAGCCTGGACATTCCCACTCTGGGAAATCCAGCGCAGACCGTGGAGGACAACAGAGGAGGACATGTAACTTTTCTCTCTTCACATGCTGAAAACCTTTATTTATTGACACCCCCCCCCACCCCCCCTTTTGATTAATCTTTTTAAAGAAGGGGAGACATTTAAAGCTGGAAAAGCATCTGACGAAGGAGAGGCGATGAGAGGCGGACGATGAGCGAGAGGAGAAAGTTTGGTGGAGAATGCGGAGAGGAAGCGGAGCCAGGAAAAGGAGCTGAGGACTATGTAGGAATTCCTGACTGAAGTCATGGTAAGTCCCCGAGTTTTATGAGCGCCTCCGCATGGAGACGCGAGTTCCCTTTTTGTTTTTTTGGTTGCAGTCATGTAAAGCAATTATAACCGCCTTGAATACAGCGCTTGAAATCTTCCATGTTAACTCTAAAACCTCCAGATTCACTAACTCGTTCAGATTCTTGTAACAAACCGGCACAAAACAGCAGATAAATGTGAAAACAGGAGGCAAAATCACGCACGTTTTGGAAATATAAATCTGAAAGGTGTGGGATGCATTTATGAAGTTATCTCCACTGATAACCCAACTAAAATCCAGATTTTGTGGAAATTTCTACTAAAATACATTGAAGTTTTTAGCTTTAACAGGGGGAAAGGTCAAAGTCTCCCAACTCAACTTCCAACACCGTTTCTCCTTTTTGTTGCATGTCAGGCAGGGTTGAATTGAACCCTGGGCTCACGGGGCGATAAATTCCCACAGGCTGTAAATTGTGACACGATTTCAGTCGCGTGACGTCGGTGACGTTTTGTGGCTCAACTCGCATCAGGAGCGCAGAAGAGCGCTCCCTGTTGCATCCACTGGGATTGTGCTCACATTCCCCCCGTCCATCCACCAACGGTCAGACAGACAGACAGGGTGATGGCAGAAGCATGCATGTGCATGTGAAAAGAGAATGAATCCAAGACGGAGAGGAAAGAAGGAGAAAGAGAGAAGCGACACAAGGCCTGAGCTCTTGTTCCAGCTTCTGTGCGTCGTGCTGGGAGGAGCCGTTTGGCGTGGAGAGGAAGAGAAACAAAATCAGAAAGAGAGGGAGGAGAGGGAAGAATAAAAGCGGCAGGGCAGGGTTACTCTTTTTTTTTCTTTTTCATTATTTTTGGAGTCTTGGACGGTTGCAACGGTGGTTTCGGTGATGCCGCATTTTCCACAGTGGAGCGAGGAGAAACTGAGAGGGGCGGAGGGAAAGGGAACAAGGGATGGCATGGTCTGAGGAGAGGGAAGAACATGTGCAACATGTGTGCCGTAGTTTCTTCCCCTCCATCACTGGGCAGGACTGGGAAGCTTTAGAGGGAGAAACAGTTGCAGTTTGACCTCAAACTTCAATGTGTTTTTACTGGGATAACGTGCAACGGAGGAGCCGTCTGCAACGTCCCTCCACTTAAATAAAACCTGTTCAAAAAAAAAACAAAAAACTGATAAGTAAAAGAAGATCAATATATCTACAGTATTAATTTTGATTTAATTTTTTTTAAAATATGGTTTTATTTCTCCTTTTAGGTTTTAAAATAAAGAAAAACGCAAAACTTAGAATATTTTTGGAATCTGAAGACAAGAAAAAGAATCGTCTGCTGTGAAAATTCCCTGCAATTATTCCACGACAACAGAGGAGTTAATACTAAAACATGTAGAATTTCTTATTATATATGCATTTAAAAACATTAGTTGGTTCTGTGTCTTTTTTTATTTAAAGCTTTTAAGAGACCTTGTGATAGATCAAAAAAAGAAGAAGAGAGAGAGAGCAGTGAATAATTGCAAGTCGGATTGCTAAGAAATAAAATAAAAATCTGAAAAGTGTGGCAGGCATTTACCTCATACCGCCTAGAGAAAAACAGCGGCCGCCACTTACCCTTGAGAGCCACCTTGTTAGTAAATGGAGCTCCACTTTTTGAGTGCTTTTGCTCCGTGAAGACATCAGGGGTTTGCTGGGTTACGGTGCCTCTGGAGGAGCTGCAGAGATCCAGAGCTGAGGTGGGATAATCTGCTGACAGGACAAATAAAGCAAATGCAAGTCGTTCGCTCCTCAGATGTACGGAAGAGTGATGGGAAGGAAGTCACAGCTGAAAGAAAGTCATTAGAAACCTCGCTTAAAGTTAACTTGATGAAGAAGAAAGCGCACCCCGCTCTCATGATGAAACATGGCAGTGGCTGCATTATGCTTTTGGATGCTTTTTTTTTCAGTAGGTCAGAGGTAATGGGAAAATGGATGGAGGAGAACCCTGGGGGAAATAAATGACAACAACCCTCAAACACACAACCAGAGATACAAATTGCTCTGTTTGAATTATGTGCATATGTTGGAGTGGCCTAGTCAAAGCCCAGACGTAAATCCAATTAAGAAATTTTGGCAAGACATTCAAAGGTTGACTTCCTCCAAATTGACCGAGCTTGAACTATAATGCCAAGTACGACGGTGTGAAGACAACACAGACATTCTCTGGCAGAGATATTTCCTGGAAGTGTATCAGCTGGAAATGCGATGAATGTTGCTTCTGAAAGTGCTGACTCAAGGTTTCTGAGCAAAAAAATCCACGCCTCACTTTTCACATGCCACTTTTCCACACATGCTTTTCTAGCAATCGGCCGGTGATGTACCACATTGTCTTGGTCTGGCGTACGGGTCGCAACGTCACAAAACGCGAAAGGATTCCCGGAGTGACAAAACTTTTACGAGGCACTATACATGCAAATGACAGAAAGCTGCATTCATGTAGACGTAGGTGTTCAAATTTACCAGCAAGCTCCTCTGCACACTCACACACACACACACACACACACACACACACACACACACACACACACGCAGCTATTCTGCCGTTCAAACATTGACACTCCTTTGCCAAGAATATGTGGCAGAGGGTATTTCCATTGCTGCTGTCTGGAAAGATTTTGTAACTGGAGGTTATGTACCAGCCCCTGGTTTCAGCCAGCGGACCGCCTAATTTGGCCTAATGAAAGTTAATGCAAACAGCTCTGGCCACAGATAACAAACCAGACGCGATCAGAATCAGTGTTGTCAGTCACAGGAATCTCGCACTAGCGTCGAGTTTCCTGCAATTGTCCAGAATGCAGTGCATGCGCCGTGGCGAGGATGGGTACGTTCCTGCTCAGCAATCCCAATCTTTTCCTCATCATCCTTTATCTCCTCAAAGCAATGAAATTAGTCAACAGTGACGGAAACGTCGTTGTCGTGGATTATTTTGTCAGGTTTCGCCTGTTGATATCCTTTTGGAGCTCGCCGTTTCGCCGTTTTGCTTTTAGCCTCGTTAGTACCGGGCGGAAATGCCCCAATAAACCAATGTTTCCACATGCCTTATCTCCTCATAACCAAACAACCAACAAAGATAGCAATTTGGAAAAAAAAAAAAATGGAGCATGTAAAAACGCTAAAAACAGATGATTCCCCTGGGAGTTTGTAGAGGATCAGCAAATTAGAGCAAAAAGGGAGGAGGGGATGGGGTGGGGGTTTAGTTGGAGGAAAAAAGAGAGAAAATGCACATGGGAATAGAGGGACGTTCAAAAGAAACCAACAAGTGGGAAGCATCCGAGGGGAAAACAACGCCTTTGTGCCTGTGAGACTGTGTTGATGGGAGAAAAAGATATTCAGCAGAGAGTCATAACAGTTTGTGTCACAAAACACAAAATGCTGGGAATTGGTTCATATCCTGGCAGCTGCACACATCATGAACTGGAGTAATATTTAAACTTTCTCTTTTAATCGCTCGTTGGGGTGTAAACATCTATACTGTTCTACGCCTCTAAAATACGGTGTTTTTAGCTTGTATTCGAAACTAAATTTGAACGCTGAGACCAACAATGCTTAGAAGTGGTTTTGGAAAAGCTCAGCTGATGATTTCAGTACCTGAGATTATTTAAGCTAAATCGAGATGTGATCAGGTAAAAGAAGGCAAATCTGTGGATGTACTTGAAGGAAACACCCTTCCGTGTGTGACATCATCAGGAGATCTTAAATTATTTTTTTTTTTTAAATCAGATGCTTGAAGACATAAACATTATGGGAACATCCGACCAGAGAGCTGCTTATCTCTCTGTAGCCGTATCCGCACCATAACTCCCTTCAAGCTGTGGTCAACAGAAACTGTCTGTTCCCACAAGGTTCGGCTCGGGTCAAAGTTCAAAAAGTGTGACCTCCTAGCACCAAAAAAAAAAAGAAAAAAAAAAAAGCTGTGCCCGATGAACCAAAATTGCAAGAGTGCAGCATTGATCAAACTAGATGAGGTTCAACTTGGCTAACTCAAAAACATTCACCAAACGGAGAGCGACTCCTGGTCCAAACCGTTACAATCACCTCCAACTCCATGTGGTTTTTGTTCTACAGAAGAAATCAAGGCAGCGTTCTTATCTCCGCTGGATTTCACTTGGCTGTGCCATGTAGTAACCTCAAGCAGTCTGGCTGCAAGACCCACTATAGGTTAGGTTAGATTACAAAAGCTCATTTAGGAGAGGAAATCACTGTCAGGCTCGACTGCTTTACTTTTCTTCGTCCTCATTTCCCTTTGTCTGTTTTTCCCGCTTTATCTTCTCCATTCCCCCTTCTCCCCCCAAATCATCCTCTAATCTTGTCGTCCTCTTTCTATCAGTTCCACATTTTGCAAAGTCCTCTCAGCTCCGTTGCGCTTCCTCGTGTCCTTCTGGTACATCTGGTTTCCATCACAGTTGCCGCTGCTCTCGTTTCCCATCGATCTCTCCCGCTGGTCAGCCTCCTCCTCTTTTCTTTCTGTCTGAGCTGAAAATTTGTCTGCTTCTCTCAATCTGGTTTTTTTTGGTTTTTTTTGCGAGTCTGAGGTTTCTTTGGCTTCTTTTTTTAAACTTCTCCAACTCACATTGACTCGCAGGTTTGATGTTCTGCCAGTT
Source organism: Gambusia affinis (assembly GCF_019740435.1). Taxonomy (NCBI): domain Eukaryota; kingdom Metazoa; phylum Chordata; class Actinopteri; order Cyprinodontiformes; family Poeciliidae; genus Gambusia; species Gambusia affinis. The sequence goes on along the minus strand of NC_057885.1, from coordinate 6,370,427 downwards.
ATCTTCATCCCTTACATCCAGTTTATTTGACGCTTCAGCGGATTTCTTCCAACACTGGTTTTAAACCGCTTTAAGTCTCATAAAAAATGGAATTCTGAGTACAAACTGCTTTTTCAAGCTTTCTTCTTATTCTTCTTGCATACTTGTAATTGTAGGGGCACTTTGCAACACACACACACACACACACACACACACACACACACTCGCTACAAATAACAGCGGTGGAGAGGAACGGGACAAAGCGATAAAATGTTTCCCGGCACGTTGACGTTTACAAGAGCGGACACGGTATTCACAGATCCGTCCATACTGAAATAATATTAATCCAACATAACCAGTTTCCCCATCGCCAAGGTTGAGGAGGTGAGAGCTTGTAAAAGCAAATATTTCACTGGCTTGCTCCACTTTTCATCTGCGAGAAGTTGGCTAGAACGACAAACTTAAGACTTTGGCTTTTCGAAACTTGACTTCCGCAGACGCTGCCTACCCGTTCTGACCGATCTCATGCTATTTCATAAAGCGGACTGGGTGACAATTTCAGTTTTTAGAAGTACAAAGACGGTTAAGCCATAACCCAAAAGACCTGAAGCGTCAGCGGTGAGTCACAGGGGCTAAATGCAAAAAGAACATCACAGTTTCCAGATTTTTATGAGGAAGTTCTTTTTCCTTTCACTTCTTTCTTATGAAAGGATATGAATACATTTGCAAGGCAGTCCGCACAAAAGTATTAAAGATGGCGATGTTGGCGACACAGTCAACTTTTTTTGCCGATTGCTTTGATGGTACTAATTGCTTGAAAACTGCAAAAAGTCTTTATTTGAGTAGATTTTTACCAGGTTTTACTTGAGGATCTTTTCATTCGTTGTCGTAGCTTCGACAACGAATGACAAGAGGTTTTAATGTTTACATTCGTGACATATTGTTGCATTTGCGATGATACGCCTAGTTGCTGCGTTGCTAAAAGCAGATCTTATTCTCTCTTCATGATTGCATCTGTCGCATATGAACAGATAAGTCACATTTTTTAGTCTAAACATTGGTAGAAACTGTGTGTGCACAGGCATGTGAACGCCAACAACTCAAATTTGTTTGGAGAAGGAATGCAAGGTGACGGCTAGGGGCAAAAAAAAAATGTCAAGGGAAAATTCTTGAGAAAAACTATTAGTCGCTAACGTTGCTGTGAAGAAATTGTGGCCCATTTTTCTTTCTGTTGCTCCAGTAGATTAATATCGGCAGACATTCATTTCTCTAAAGGTTTCTAAAGGGGCAGAATTTCATTTATGTTTACACCTGGATTTTGACTAGATACCACGGCGAAGTATTTTCCTTTGAATATTTTCTATTTATCCAATGGCCTGTTGATGAGTCACTGCGATTGTGTTCACTGAAGCTTTTCATCCAATCTGACCCAAAAAAGCTAAAAGTACAAAAATATCCCAATAAAATACAATAAAATTTGTGGCCATAATGTAACAAAAACTTTAATCTGTATGTTTTTCAGATCACTGTCATGAAGATTTACACAAAAAAGTGTCTTTTTTTTAGGTGGCAGAGTGAAGGGAGTTTTTTTTTTTCCTTTGACTTATTTGGTTTGAAAGGTTAAGAATTAAGTGTCTAGTTTCACACGAGTTCGCACCGGTCCGCTGTTGGTTGCTGCCATTTGCTTTCCATACAAGCTGGTCGGTAGCTGGTCGGTAGCTAATCATCGGCAGTAAATTGAGTCTGAGCAAAGTTTGCAAAACAAATTTTAAACTTTTCTCCAGCGCCTTCACCCTGAGCCTAGCATTTATGTTCAGACAAAACTGGAAACTGCACGTGACATTTGTTTGAACCTGAACCCTCGGCTCTATTTTCTCGATACCTATCTGTCAAAAGTTGGACAAGAGGGTAGCCACGTTAAAAAACTCCGACCACTTTCCAAATACTTTCCTGTTTATATAGCTCGTTCTGCCCTCCAGCGTGGCTAACCGCGTTTCGTCTATGTACACAAAACAAAACCCGGAGAATAATTCTTCCTGCTCCTGAACCCGGTTTCTCTGCCATAAAATAACCTCTCCTTTCCCCCCCACGCACGCACACGCTGCTTCCAGCTCATTCATTCCTGGCCGTCTCTCACTCGCCGCTCGTCTCTTTTTCCACAGACCCTGCTCTCTTTGTTTCGCCTTTTACGACCGCTTTCGATCTATCCCCCCGCGTTCGTTGTAATTGTTCGGCTTAGTGTATGGAGAATCCAGACGTAATTGTTGTCAGATGACATTCAGAAAGGCTCGTCGAGGCGAGGCTCAGAGCCGCACGTTGGGTTGCAGGGGAGGGTGATTTGGATGTAGGAGGAGGGAGCCTAGGAAAATAGGGAGAGAAACAGACTGAATGTCTAAGGGGAAATGTGAGGGGAGGAAGAAGAAGAAAAAAAGTTACAGGTTCCCATGCCAACAGCACAAGCAGAAAAATAAACAGCGAGGAGGTCCTCGTGCTTCGCCGGAGCTGTGTTCTCAGATGCGCGCGCGTTTGCATCTGTCGGGGGAGTTTACGCTTTGTTTTGGACTGAGGGCAGGGGGGAGGGGGGGTCACCGGCCAGCAGAGGAAATGTTTGACACTCCCCAGATCTTACGACAGGAAGCTGAAAGCGGCGTATCTGTGTATATTAATATGTGTGGGTGTCAGCAGCGAGGGAGACGAGCCGGCTGTTCAACACAACACGAACCCAGACGTGAGAGTCCAATCAAGTGGTCCGCTTTGGGGTTATTAACTCTTTCCTCACCGTCTCTGTTTCCCTTAGGGTTCGGAGGCAATGGAGGACTGCGTGCAGGGGGCGCTCTCCTCACTTTATCCGCCGTTCGAGAGCACGGCGCCACCCCTCCTCTCTCAGGTAAAATGAAAAGCATTCGTTGTACATTCATTTCAAGGATGCAAGTTTCCAAGAGTGCGTACTACTCGGTTAATGAGAGGGTTAGAGAAGGAGCACTCAACCCAAACTTAACCAAAAGGTAGAATTGCTGAATGACCTAGGTTACACATTTTCCACACGTACCTCTCAAAAGATTGCTTAAAGTTTAGCCTATTCCTTCAGACGGAGCTGTTGTGACAGAGTTAGTTTGTGAACTACCCATCTCCTCAAAGTTCTGCCCACAAATGTTATAGTGAATGGAACTAAAGTCAGGGATCCGTGAGGTGCCTTTTGCAAACATCACCTTTGTAGCTTCTTCGTAGCCAACCTGGTGGTATGCCTGGAGTCATTGCCCAATGGGAAGACCAATTTGTGCCCTAGCTTTAACTTTATGGGTAATGTTTTGAGATGTTGCTACAATATTCTTTCCCCATGATGCCAATTGTTATCCAGCTTGTGATGTTGCCTTTGGATTGATGACCTCTTCCTTCCTAAAGGGCCTTTCAGCCCATATGGGTACAGGATTCTCTAGATGAGCAAAGATGGTAGAGACATACTCTGAAAGACCTGCAACTGTAATTACGGGTACTTTTACAGTCTGTTGCACCAAGAGGTTGAATGCAAACACACAGCATGCTTCTTATATTTGTACTGGTGAAAAATGCTAAAAAAAAAAAAAAAAATCATCCTTTTACGTAGTGGTCCTTTTGTTTTTTCACAGTTTGTGGTTATAACATTAAAACAAACAGAGACCAAATAACACCAAATACTCCCATCTAGTTTTTAACCTTAGTATTTTCTTTTCTTTTTTGCCCATTTCTTTTCTGATCCTCCATTGTTTCTGCAGGTCTTCTCGGTCCTGGAGTCAACCTATCAACACGACAGCCTGCGCTACCTCCTGGACTATTTCGTACCTGCCAAGCATCTCCTGCACAAGCTTCAGCAGCATGCCTGTGTGAGTTCCAGAGTGCAAGCACGCTGCATAGCGAGAACACCCACAGCGCCGCATAATCGGAAGCAGAATCTGCTGTCATATGCAAGAAGTCTGCTGTGAGGAATGTGTCAGCTTCTTGAATCCTTTGGTGAAAGTTGTCCTCTGGCGACGTTTACGCTCATGCCCCCGGGGAAAGGCGATTGACCAGTCGGTCCAAGTCGAGCCTCGAGTGGTCAAAGCAAATCGAGTCTTAAGGTTTATGGACGTCGCAGGGTCGTCCAGCGGAGTTTAGAGAAATAAATGGAGTATTTAAAGTAACGGCGTAGACACATCCAAGTTGAGGTTTATGTTTTCTTCCTGAGGATTAACATAAGGTCAAGTTCATGTAAGCTGAGATCGGAGCCACATCTACTCAAATTCTGGAGGAATGTGAACTTCAGGTTGTTATGGAGTTCTAAAGTGAAGGCCTGTGCTCCGTAAATATTTAAAACACATTTCTTGCTCATTCAAGTGTGAATCCAGTCTGTAGGCCTATAGAGAAATATATTATTTGTAGTAATGTGGGACAAAGTAGACTTCCTAAGCCTGAAAAACCTCTAAAAGCAATTATAAGCATTAGCCGTTGATATTCCGTTTGCAAGTATTTTCAGTCTAACACATGCTCAACCATGTCACTAGACAAACTAATTTTTTACCATCCCAAAATTTGCATCCAAACAAATCCAACAAACAAAATGAAAGCCCGATAACAATACTTTTTGGAACACAAACCATAGCGTTCCAATACAGGAGAATCTATAGCTACATTTTCAAGTAGAAAACCAAAACAGATCACCTTCTTCTTTGGTTTTATTTTTATTTCATTGACTGCAGTACAGCGTCACATACAGGCCTGTGTTATTTACTAGAAATTTGGATCATGTTTTGTGATTTTGCAAGAATGACGAGAACTTTTGAAGAACTTTTTTGTGTCAGGACAAGACTGTAAGAAAATGTATTAAATTCGCTGATTAAGATGCTTCACACAGAAAAGATAGAAATTACCAACAAGCAGAAAAATAAAGCATAAGTGTGACATCTCTATTTAATTCAACACTTTAATTGACCCCTAGCATTTAACCCTAACCTTAACCCTAAAAGTAAAACCATTATGGTGAAGACAACCATTTGCAAACTTTGTCTAAATCGAGCAAATTCCGGGTTGCACTAGCCAAACAAATGATAAGCACTATGTGCTCAAGCAAAACTCTGACCCTTAAACTTAGCAGCTCTTTCATTTTACTTTGCGTGACACTCAAAGGCAAAACAACTGATGGGCTCCAGTTCAAGGGTTTGTGCCTCAGCTTTCTCGCATTTCTCCGTAGAGTTTTCCTCTCGAGACTCGCGATAATATACACGTCCGCATGCAGGGGCTGTGAGCGAACGATGTTTTCATTGTCGCTGAGTGGAGTTGCCTGGGACGGGAGTCAGACTCTGAGTCATGACAATAATTCCTTCCATATGTGATTGGGTTACTGCTGTGAGAGAAGGAGGAACTCGCAGAGCGGCGGTGGGACTTTGGACGAGAGAATGGAGAGAATGAACATGACCTTCATTCGCTGCGCTTGTGTTGAGTGGTTGAAAAAAAAAATGGGGGAAGATGTATTTTGCAGACCATAGTGGGGTGATTGAGAAATTTTGTAAAGTGGGAGCTGGAGGCAGGGGGGTGGAGAAGGCGCAGACACAGGCGTACATTGAGGGAGACGTGGGTGGAGAGGAGAGGACCGCAGGACAGAAAATTTCAGAATGTGGACTTGTTTATTACGCTAATGCCCAACTCTGAAATACATTAGGCTTCTACTTTCCTGAAGCTTGCTCTGAGTTGGAGAAAAGACTCAGAAGGAGACAAAAGAAGGGCATAAGGGGAAGAAATCAAATAAAGGGCAGCGAGGTAAAAGTAGGAAACATGGCGGAGAGGTGGAGGAAAGAATTTAATGTGATCACGTCTCGTGTGTCTGGAGGGAAGGGAGCAGCACCGGGTCAGTGTTTTAGACGTGACTGAGAATAGCAAAGCTGAGTTCAGGCTTCACGAGCTGAGATCTAGATCTGAGACAGCATTCATTGAGCTAGAGTTAATGCTTTCATTAGGAAGCATTACTGTAATAGATCAATCCAATAACAGCAGTGGAAGGCCTCTGCAGGCCTCCATTCCTTGCCCAAAGTCTTAACGTCTTTCCAGGTAAAGAGTCATTTTTTACCCTAATTGAGTTAAACAAATGCTCTTCTCTCATATTGCTTTGTCTAGTCATATTTTCCTCCTATGAACCAGCAGACTTTGTGTTGAGTTGGTCACCTATAGCTTATTGTCTGACCCACAGTTCTCCACATTGTCTCAATTCATCAAAGCAGTTGTACAAATGGCTTTGTACAACTGCAATTTGTACAAATTGTACAAAGACAAACATGAGTCACATGGGTTTGTCTTTGGTACAAACATTAGGCCAGTTGATCAACCCTTCTAGTGTCCAGTGCAGGATAGGTTCTAGTAATTCAGTTTGTCAGAGTGGCTAAGTTGAAGCACAGCAGGAAGAAACTCACCCCTGTATCTCTTGAGATTGGGGACTAAGATTGTGGCAGTTAAGCTTAAGAGAGAGGGATAAAACAGCTCGTTTCAATCTGGTATTTAGAGGTTACTTTCCAGAACTTCCTTTAATCTTACCAGATGCCTTCACCAAAACTTTCCCAGGTACTTTTCTGGAACTTCTGGATACTTTCCTGAAATGTAGTTTTCTGGAACATACTTGATATTTCCTTAAATTTTCAAGAGACCTACTAGGTACTTTACTAGATCTCACTGGGTGCTACTCTGGAACCTATCTTATTCCACAATAGCATCCAGACATGACCTCTTTGTATGAACACATGTATGTCTTCATACAAAGACATGACCAAATATGTGCTACTTTGCCAGAAATTAAAAGGTGTTTTTTCTGAACTGAACTTGTACTTTCTAGAACTTTCATGGAGCTTATTAGGTTTTTGTCTCTGAGCTTTACCTGTACTTTCCAGGCGTAGCTGGGTTCTTTTCTGATACTTTTTTCTGAAACTTACAGGTTACTTTCCTGGAAACTGAAACTTTTATTTACCATACTTGTAACCTTTCTGGAAAATTTGTAATACTTCCCTCAAACGTTTTACAGTATTATTACGGGGTTGTTTCCCAAAACTTACTGAATACTATTCTGGAACTTACTGGGTATATTTGGGCTCTTTTATTATGTCATTTTAAATTTGGTATTTTTCTAGTACTTCAAAATTTCTGGAACTAACAAAGTATTTTCATGGACTTTTCCTGGAATGTTTGGGCTCCTTTGTTGAACTTACTGAATACTTTCAGGAACCAGGCTGTATTATGAGGTGATTAGAAAGTTCTGTTTTCCTTTGAATTAAAAGCTGCTCTTTTATAGAATGTACTGATTTACTTTCCTGAAACATACTGGTTGTCAATCCAGACCTCACTGATTACTTTCCTGAAAAGTACCCGGTAAATTTTGGAAAAGCACCAGGTAAAATTTGGTAAAAATTGGTAACATTTTACCGGGTAAAATTCGGAAGCTATGAAGTTGTCATAACGTCCGAGAATGTTTGTGAAAATAGCTTTTATGTTTCAGACTTACAGACGGTATTAATGAATAAATGACCCTGATGATGTTCAACTTAAAGATGTGGTTCACAAAATATACATTTTGTAAATACATTTTTTTGTCTCTCGCTAATCTATATACCCTATTATCTCCCAGTCTCAGTATTTGGGATGCTTGTTCCTTCACTCCGGCTGGCCCCTCTGCCTGGGAGAGAAAGTGGTTGTTCAGCTCTCCACCTTGGACTGGAGGCTCCTGCGCAGTAATGACTTCTACCTGCAGGTGGTGCCCTTTTCTACACGCTGCCCACGACTGGCCCTAAAATGTCTGGCACCCGGGGGTCGCACCGTGCAAGAAATCTTGGTGCCCGAGTCACAGCATCCCCTGGTGTTTACCTCTGAGTGGCTCCACAGTATCAACAAAGAACGGGGTCACAAGAGAGAAGGTAAACTTTCTCTATTGGTCGTATCTGTCTGACTGAAGTAGGCAATTAAAAGGGGAAGCAACACTCAGCTGCAAAGCTATTTTTCCTCGTGATTTTCATCTTTTGAGATCGATAAATACAGAGTTTTGCATTTTGCTGAAATTCAACATTTCAAAATTTAGGTATGCTTTTTCTTTTAAGGAGAAAAGAAAATCTTTTTCAAGGCAACGTATCTGCTAGTTGAGCAGTTTTGGAGATTGTGCTCGCAAAATTATACTTAATAAGCCATTAAACAAACGATAATTGTATAACTGAGTCTGCAGAACTGAGCCTGATCATTCACAAGAGCATGGAAGCCAGTTATTATCCAGGTCACAATCGTTCTCCATCTTAAGTGGACATGCATCCATCGAGCCAAGAATTTGGAAAACACTTATCCCTTTGGCTTTGTTTGAAGTGACTGTGAACTTCCTGAAAGAGAAATTTTGCAACCTATAGCAGCCAAAACACTTCAACATTTATCATAGTCTAACAGGCCTAGAAATAACAGAAGAGTCTTTGTAAGAGAAGCCTTAATGAAAAAACGACTGTATGTTGTGACAGTTTATGACCTATGAATAAACCAACCAAACCAGTCAATCAATGTTAAGGTTTGTTTGGAATAAATTAGTCAGGCTTGTAATTTTGATTCTATGTGTAAACTAAATTATGTTCATTATGTTCAGTTTATCTGAGGTAGTATTTACATTTCTCCAGCTCTTTTTTTTACCTCCTGGGATCTAAAAATATAGAATCAGATTAAGTTGCTTCTTAGCATAACTGTAAACTAGAGGTACTTTTTTCAAATGAGATTTTTGTGTGAACTCCATCCTTTGCCATCTTTTGCATAGTTGGAGGGGGACTCGACACCTGTCTGGTCAGTACATGCGATGGCGTGGTACGAGTGCCGTGGAAGGAAATAGTCTACCCAAAATTCCTCCATGACCCTTCTGAGGAGCTTGGCCTGGGTTCCAACCGCCTTTCCAGTGAAGGGGGCAGCAGCCTCGGAGGGTGGGGTGGCTCCTCCTCAGGAGACATGGACTCCTGGTCCTGGGATGATGAAGACGATGACAGTCTACCGCCACGCTGCATGGACTCTGACCCTGCCATCAGACGGCGGCGCAGCGAAGATGGCCTTGGGCGGACGGCGAGGCAGCCTCAGATGGATGGGGATTATGTGGAGCTTTTGGAGCCCAGAGGAGGACCTGATGGAGGCGTTGACACCAAGCAGAGGTATTTGGAGATGCACGGGATTTGCAAGACCAGAACTTTGCCCTTATGCAGGAGAGGTAAGGCCATCAAACTTCGCAAAGGAAAAGCTTGGGGTTATGCAAAACCTGAAAGATCGGGAAGCTTTCGGGGTGCCTATAGCACCAAGGAGAAGGAGGGAAATCCAAAGGATGACTTGCCACTGCCAAAACCTCCAACAACGGTTTCAGGATCTGCCAGAGTAAGACAGTCTTACTCCTCCTCTGCTCATGACTCAGATGAAGGAGATAAAACAAGCAGAGACAACAATAGCTTGGAAAGCCGCAGCCCTTATTTTGATGTTCCATTAAAAGAAAGGAGACCTGGTGTGGGCAAGGAGAGAGACAGCAACGGGTTCCCACAACCGTCCCGAGATGGACACCAAAATAAAGACTCCCAGAGAAGCGACAGCTTAATAGCAAATGAAATCTACGACATAAGCCATAAAAGTGGCCATGACGTTGAGGGCCAGTCGGATCATGGCTCACATTCAGACTCTGTGTTTGAGGACGCAGATAAACCACTGAGTGGAGACAGCGATGCTGTTACGCCAACATCGGACGCACCAGAGAGGCTATTTACTGGAGTCTCTGAAAGCAAAGATACAGCCAACGTTCAGTCTAAGACGAGGAACTCACCGAAGCCGAAGATTCCAGATGAAAGGGCTGAAGGGCAGGCAGAGGACAGAGTGTGTCCCAGAGGAAAAGAAGTTAAAACAGCCGGATTCAGAGCTCCACGGTATGGAAATGTTACATTTTTCTTACGATAAATTACATTCTTTCCTTATTTGTACACATGTGTATTACACTGAATTGGATGGCACAAAGAAACTGCCAACTAATGAAAAAATGATACTCTATCCCCTCTACTGTAGCGTCAGTAAGATCTTCCTGTGCTTTGTGTTTAGGAGGAAACGGAAGGGAAAGGGCGCCAAAGGAAAGGCTAGGTCTGGTGGCAAAAACCAAAAAGGCACAAAACTACAGGGTAAAAGTCCTCTGCCAAGTCCCACAGCCCACTCTGCAACTACAAAGCTGCTAATCCCAGAGGAAAAGAAGGCAGAGGAAACAGAAAAGATTGACAAACTTGATGACGTGCCCACAACTGACACTAAAGGGAAGGAAAACACGAGGAAAGGCAGTGGAGGTGGGTGGGCAAACCTATTCAGCTGCAGTAATATTAGATTTTTCTTAGTTCCCCTGGTATTGCTATGGCAGTGCTATTTCTGTTTTTTTCCATCTTCCAGCTGAGACAGATGATGGATCGTTGCCTGTGTGCAATGGTCAGTCAAGCACGTCTTCATTTAACCACTTGACTGTGGAGCCTGGATCACCGGAGACGTGTCCTGACCAGATAAATGGTGTTACCTATAAAGAGCTGGCGCTTTTAAGGGAACTGGATGCAGAATTACTTCAGTCAGGGAAGCTGCAGCTGACAGGTGACCTCCTTTCATTCTGTCCTTCATGTTTATACTGCATTTCTCCCAAACAAGCCTGTGATACAGACAGGGCAGCAGTTTACCTGGAATTACAGACACTTCATCTCTACAGGTACAGTGGACAGATTGGGGCGAGCTCTGGTTTTCACAGATGCAGGTGCGTTTCAGGAGGGGTTCTGCTCGGAGGAGGTGGCGCGGGTCCTTTCCTGTTACCACCGGATCACTCGGTGAGCTTGTGTGTGTCCACTCAATATTGTCCTGATTCTGGCACATGATCTTCTTATTTCAGCATGTTTCTCTGTATAACAACAGTAACAACACACTCCACCTCTACTGACAATGCTGGTAAAGATGTAGAAAGCCCTGAAATAATCTTTGATTGTAATAGGATAAGGTCACCCTAAGGATTCGTCACACAGCGTCTGCAGTAAAAAATATTTGAAATCCATGCATGTTTTTTTAGTTTTTAGTGTTGAGGAACTGGTAACACTTTATTTGACGGGTTGTGAATAAGACTGTCATGACACCGTCATAAACATGACATAACACCAGTCATGAACATGAGTGAGTCTTCATGAATATTTATGACTGTTGTCATAAAGTGTCATTCGATAAATCATGACACTTTTAATACAAAGTTGACATTATTCAAAATGTCTTCGTTATGATAACTTGGCATTAACCAAGAAATTATGAGCTGACATAAATTTCTCATAACAGTATTACTGATTAAACTTTAGCTTTAATAACATAAAGCTACATAATTTTTAAACAGTCATAAATATTCATGAAGACTTACTCATGTTTATGACGTGTCATGACAGTCTTATTCACAACCCGTCAAATAAAGTGTCACAGAGGAAGCAAGCACCTTCTTATGGTTGAGTGTGTTTTACGATGGGTACAAGATGGCGAGGGGGGTTAAAGTCAACCCACCCATGCAGATTTTTATTTTCTGGATTAAGGCTTGAATATGTTGCGTAATGATTATAGTTAGTCTTTGCAGCCAGTCGACACAGAACATCTCGCTGGACTTTAGCAAAACAAAGTCAATGAGTTTAGCACCTTATAATTCAATATGTATAACAAAAATAGCCTAGCATGTCCAATGCGTGACATGGAACATGCCTTCTTTGTTTCTACGCTTAGCCCTTCCACAGTGTTAGCGCAAAGCTCAGGAGGATTGTGTTAAATATCTCGGTTGGACAGCGTGGAAGTAGGAAGGGTTGACCCATGAGACCATTAATTTTGGAAACCACACCGAAAAAAAACATCATAAACACACATAAGGGGTCAGGGCAACCCCTGCTGGACGGCACGCGGACTAAAAAATCTGTGAGGTCTTAATGACCCCGTCTCTTAAGAGGGTTAAAGCTCAGAGGTGTGCAGGATATCAAGTGCTTGGTTTGTGATTTGGGGCTTGTCTTTGGCCGCTGGTGTTCTAACAGGTACTTCTTGGACTCGACGAGCTTTTCACGCCTGGTACTAACAAAATACTTTGCGATTTACAAACTTTTCTGACCACTCTGACTCTTTGAAAACACATGTTTTCTTTAAAAACTGTCCTAATCTTACATTCACCTTTGTTTCTCATCCCTCATCAGGCCTGAAGCCAAAGAAAAGGGACTAACTGTGCTAATAGACAGCAGATGCTCCCAACCATCTAGTCTTTGCCTTTCTGCTCTTAAACGGTTCCAGGTGAGGCAAAGGGAAAACAAAATAGTTGTTAAGACAAATGTGCCAATTTATTTATTTATTTATTTTGCTTGTGTGCTTTAATTATCTTGCAGAAGGGCTGGTAGCACAAACACATGTGTTTTCTGTGTGTGTTCCAGGTCTTGGTTCCTGGCGGTTTAGGATCCGCGTTGGTCCTGGTGGAGGAGCAGCAGGAGTCCCTTTCCTTAGCTTTAGATGGGACAGAGGTGACAATATCTAGGAATCTATCGCTGTTTCACACAAATGTGAAAACATTTAGAGTGTTTTAGAATGGCTAAACTCATGTAAATGTGGGTCCAGCTCACCAGCTGCTAGTGTTTCAAAATGCAGAGGACTTATTGAGTTTTCTACAATCTCACTTCGACATGATGTCTTTCTACTCCAGGGAAGGGAACTATTACTAACTACATTTCTCATCCTAAGAGTAACTTTCAAAGAAAATACAAATTTAAATTAAATGTTCTTCTAAATGTCACAATATTACCTGCACCAGACAGTAGTAGTCTAAACTCCCTAAGCCTGAAAAATCAGTGAGTAGTTCTTACTTTAAAGTTGAGCAAATGGCCAATTTTTACATCAATTATGGTTGCTGTTCATGCAAGTTTTATTTTGAAAGGCGTTTTTCATAGACGTGGAGGCCCATGGCCTCTTACAAGTAATGTTTTATATGAAACATGATGCATTATGGGCCGGGCCAGGCTTTTAAAAGGCCTCACTGGGGCGGATGCCCAGACAGCTGAGTTTCAGGGGCGGCAACTTTCTGTTTCTTTTTTTTAATGAATTTATGTTTTGCTAACAATGTTCTTATTTTAATACAGTTGGATTTTTATGAATATAAACAATAACTAAGTAAGCCAGGTAAGCCCGGGAGAACAAGATGTAAGAGCATAATCCATACCGCCTCGGGTTTTTGGTGTATTTCAGTGATTTTGCCCTGTTTTCACCATCTGGCAGTTAGACGTTATAGACCTACCTAACCTACCAGAAAACTACTTTTATTTAATCTGAACCCAGCAGTTATTAACTCATACATTCAAATTTATTTCTGTTATTTCACCACAATAAGCTTATTGTTATGCTGTTAGCTGCACATAGGCTACTGCGTCCTTGTAACCAATGAACAGAACCGTGTTTAAAAAAAGCAAAACATAACTATCTCTTTAACATAACTATAATCAGACTTTCTATTCTGATTTCTTCTAGTTAGACATTATAATGTTGGACTCCATTTGCCTTGGAATAAATTCACTTTATGCTTAAGCCTCTGGGTGCGTTCTGCACATTTACACATTGCAAGTTCCTCTATGAATCAAGTCAGGACTTGCATCTGTCAGCTCACATGTATTTCATGCACACTTGCAGAGCAAATTTCTCTGTGACACGTGGTTTGTATTACGGCTTGGCAGCACCAAACCTTTGGTTGTTAAAGGAAAATCCCGCCCAAATGATGTTAAAACTGTTAGGAGAGAAGAGTTCTCCTGGATTTTCACCTCGTTTTTTGCCGCTTGGGATACTGTTTGCCAGCCTTTCTCATCCTGTCCTTGTACTAATGTTTTATTGCATCTTTACATTCTCTCCTCAGACCCACATAGTGCGCGGTACAGGAGTCCTTCAGCAATATGTAGACAGTCAGCAGCTCCCTAAGCAGCTGGATGGAGACTTCAGTCACAGTCACTCAGACTGGCTGGCATTCAGACTGGTAAAAATTCTGCTTCGCTTTGGTTTGGTGAAATTTGTTCCATTCCTACAGAAGAGGATTAGGGCCACTGAAAAAAAGAAGAAGAATTTTGACTTCTTTTCTCAGAATTCTGATTTCAATCAGTTTAGTGATTATTTTCCATATAATGACAACACAGCTGACATACACCTAACATATTTTATTTTTTTGGATTTTGACATAGATTGGCACAGTATCAAAATTCCGAGTTTAAAGTCAGAATCTTATATTTGATTAATTTTTTGGTGGCACTAATCCACTTCCGTACATTCTTGATTAAATCCGGTGGAATAGTTTCCACGAAAACATTGCTTGTAGTTTTCATCCCTCCACTTTACGGGAAGCCGACGATCACAAAAGTGAAGAAGGCAGGAGGAGGAACGCTTCAACCAAACCTTCACTTTTGCTTTACTCATTTCCCCTCCAACAGAGGTTGGAGAAACTGACAGAGCGTTGTGAGAGCGCCCTCTCTCTGCTCGGAGAAGCCCTGCAGTCCATGGAGACGGAGGAGATGCCGAATGACATCAAGGTCGATTGAAGTCACTGTTTCATCACATGCTTTGTGTCCCTTGTCGGAAAGAGGTCGGAAAATGTTGAAACAATGATCTCTTCCAGGCTGTTCCTCAGAGCATTGACAAACACAGGCAGCTCATGGCGAGTGTGCTGGCTGACCAACGCCTAACTGAACTGCAACAGAGGGGCGGAGCCTGGCTAGCAGGACTGACTAACTGTTCGTCCGGACTGGCGCAGAGGTCGCCTGACTGCAGGTACCATACAACTGAATTCACCTAGAGCTTCATATTAAATCATTTTTGTTACGCAACTCCACAAATTTTACTCTGTTTCATTGGAATTTTGTGTGATAAACCGAAGACAAAGTTTGGAGAAACAGTGAAGTGGAAGGAAACTAATGCTGAAATGTTCACACATTCGTCTCTAGTTCAGATGGATGTGTGAACCATCACAATGCTTTCCTTCTACAAGGGTGGGGAATGATGAATGGAGAAAAATACAAGGATATCCTGGAAAAAAATCATTAACAACAAAAAAGATCCACTAGTTTCACTGGAACACTTTGCATTAAAGCATATGCATAAGTCTTGAAAACTGATGTTCACAGAAACTGTTCATTCAGTCTGGCTAGACTTGAGCTATTGAACAAAGAAGAATGAATTGCAATGATGGTAAAAAATGATTCAACAAACATCTGTCTGCAGTTGACAGAACATAAATGCATGCCCCAAATCATTTGTTTTGAAAATGTATCCTATTCCTTCCACTTTACAATTATATATATATATATGTATATATATCTATTACATAATCCCATAAAACCCAATGAACTTTTTAGTTGCTTCATGACTAGGGTGTGAATACTTTTACTTGAGGCGTATGGTTTTTTCATTTTTTGCCAATAGAACATTTAGCCTTTTTGTTTTAGGTATGTACTGCAGGTTTTTGTCACACTTATCAGACATGGCACCCAGTTTTTAGGCGATCTTTTTACATCTTGTCAAGTCTTTGCCCATATATCATTACAGACCACGCATTGAAAACCAGGTGGATAACAAACTGAGCTTTGTTTGTTGGCGTTGGCATTGCCACTCAGCTGATGATGCATCCTCCCACGACATTCTGAAAGTAGTTAGTGGTTCAGCCACAACACCCTCTACCCCCACTGACATGCAGTTTGTACCGTTCATACAACAAGAGTTTATAGGGAAGTTCTTCAAACTGAAACTGGTTGTACGCGCTATTAGTACGACTGCAGGGATGTAAAAAACTGCGTTCCCTCTTATATGTTTCTTCTGTTTTTGAAACCTAACTGTTTCAAAACCAACCTAAAACGGTATTCAACCCTCTACTGTAAAATCATGAATTAATGTGATTAACCACAAGTTTGATTTCTCTAGACCAAAACAGGCCTAATTCCTTAAGTCACTTAAAAAGACCCTCGCTAACAGCATTAAGTAGGTTTTAAATTAGCGTAATTAAAATTAGCTAACCACATTGAGTCTAAAGAAATTCAAGAACAGATACGGATCAGACGGTACCAAAGCTGTTTCTGAGGCTTCAGGACTACGAATTGCAGCGAGAGTTATACGCGAATGGAGACATCAACAAACATTGGCAAACTTTCCCGAAAATGCTCCAGGATGTCGACCGATGACTGGCTTCAGCAACAGAATCAAAGTTTTTGGAATTGCCAAATTCCAAAATTTGGCAATTCCAAATTTAATTGACAATTTTAAGTAACTTGTGGTTAATCACATTAATTCATGATTTTACAGTAGAGGGTGAATACCGTCCAGACTTAAATCCAATTGAGATGTTGTGGTGTGACCTTAAACAAAGCTCTCAGATGTGCTCAAAAAAGCAATTCTGCAAGGATGAGTGGGCTAATATGCCTCCTCAGTGATGGCAAAGACTCAGACCGTTGGTTCACATAGTTATTTCTCTCTACAAGATTAAATAGTCAATTGAAAACTTTTTTTGTGTGTTTACCAGACCAAGATGTCCTGGTCTGGTATTAAAGTCTGAATGAAAATTTGAAACATTTAGGAGTCACAAAAAGAGCAGTCCAAGAAAACAAATCTATGTTCACATCAAAGCACGCAGTCTTCCAGTTTGTTGTGGATACAGAAGCTGAAACATGTTCAGAGTCATCGGTTCAAAAGCAGTTTCCTGAATGTGTCATGTTTTCTTTTTCAGTCACAGAAGCCGAATGCTCCCACCTTCTGCAGTTTGCTTTCTCTGTTAAAACGTTCCGCTCAGGGTTAAGATTTTTAATCAGGCTGATAATTAGATGAAACAAGACTTTTTCGATTACGGCAAAGTCTTGACAGACACAACCGCTGTAATTGGGCCACCTGTGTGACTCGTTTGGTCTTAAATGTCATGAATGGCTCCTGTATGACTGAAGTATTGTTTGGTTGAGCTAAGTTGGGTTTAAACACCACTCTCTGGTAAAACTTAGACAAGTTGCGACAGAAATGCAAACCAGCTGGATATAGCCTAGATTTTTGGAATGAAAATCAGAAACAGAACATTCTGGTCTTCTACAGGGCTGCTCTCAACGCCACTTCGCAACTCTACGACGGCGTGGACGATGCCCTCCATCGGCTCGTCCAGGTTTCCAACCGGCGAGGACGTGACCTGGAAGCGCTGGGACGACTGGCAGGAATGGTGCACAAACTGGAAAAGGTGTGTGTGGTTTTACGTATTTAACGTTCTTTTATTTTTTTAAAGATTTATCCAATACAATCATTTGAAAGGTTAACGTTAGCCTGGTAAAAACCAGCCTCTGGTTCTGTGCTTTGCTTCGTACGGAGGGTCTGGGCCCTCAACAAACTGCGAACTGGAGGCATGAACTCTGTTAAGGTTTTAAAGTTTACCCAATAGCTAACGTTTGGCTCAATCGCTGGGGCGTGCTGTGGTGGCGCAGGGGGTTACCATGCCCCATGTTTGGAGACCTTAGTCCTCAACACGTACGTTGCAGGTTCGACTCCCAGTCCCGACGACCCTTGTCGAATGTCTTCCCACCTCTTTCTTGTCTGCCTACTGTCGCAAAAATGCGAGCCACTAGCGCCGCAAAAACTCTTCGGAGAAAAAAAACAAAACAACAATCGCTAACGTTAAACTCAATCAATGATGTTTGGCCGTGAAATGTCTCTCGGAAATCGGAAATTGCCTGCGCCGTAAATAACCATCCCCCAGTGCGAAGAAAGACATGCCGAGCCAAATGTTTCTTCAATATTTGGAAGCGTGGCTAATGGCAGCGGAGAAAGTGAACGTATGGCTTCCTCCGCTGCCATTGCTAAAACCACAGGCAGTCTATAATTCTAATCAATGTGACAGAAAATCAATGTCCCAACTTCTTCTTCACTGACTGGACTGGCTTAAATTCTACCGGAGGGATCAAAGCCAATGGGAGAAATCTTCAGACTGAGCAATGAAAGGAGATGAGAATTCAGAGGATTACATATAGGCAATGATCAGGATAGGAAAACATTTGTCCTGCTACATTTACTTAAACGGGGTTTATACTACTGTTCATCCTTGTTGTTACTTCCCTCTTTTGAGCTCAAAATGGACTTGGTGGAAACTCCTAGACTCACTTCTACTTCTCACATTTTTTTTCTCACTTCCTGTTAACATCACAGCCAGACAAAACAACACCAGTAGCAACAGCCTCAGATTTCCTCGTCTTCATTTCCTCTCTTCAGCCGTCTTCTCCTGTTACTTTGTGTTGCGTACCGTGACTCGTGCCCCCCTCCACCGCTAACCCTCCCTTCCTGTCTCTGCCGACCTTCGACCCACAGTGTGACAAGGAAATTGAGCAAGTGCAGTCCCAGCTGGAGGAATACAAGGACCCTCCTCTGTCTCTCAGCAGGCTGTCGCTGAAGCAGCAGAAGTTCAGAACGTTCAGAGAAATGGCCAACGTGAGTGACACAAAAATAACCAAAAAAAAACAAACACTTTCATTAGTCCAACGGCAGAAGTTTCACGCAAAAAAGAAAAGTTAACAAAAATGATCAGAGGTCATAAGAGCTCACAGTGTGTTTTAGATCCAGTCTGCCGATATGAGGGCGTCTGTTTGTGGGACGTCTAATCCAGAGATGCCACAAGCCACAAGGCTTTACAGGATTTATTGCTAACAGCCCAAAAGCAGACGTCTAAAGACGCCCAGCAATCCATTTAATTCTAACAACGGTCATGATGTTTTGACTGGTTTGTGTCCAACAAAATAACCAGGCCTTGAAAAGGGCTTGAAATATGACCAAATTAATCATCAAGAATATGTTATCAATGTAGAATTGAATTGAATTAATTTAATTGAACAAAAATGAGAGAATTTAATAGAATTGAACTCGATTGAATTCAATTCAAAAAATCAAACTGGATAGAATTTAATGCAATTTAACTGAAATGATCTGAACTGGATTAAACTGAACTCAACGAATTGAACTGAGTTAAATTAAACTGACCTGGATTTAAAAATAGAACTGACTCTAATTTAGTTGAACTGAATGAAATTGAACTGAACTGAACTGAACTTAAAGCTCTTCCTGGCCTTCCTCAGGAGCTGCACAGCGACACTCTGTCGGTGCTCAGCGATCTGGAGGGCTGGTGCGAGCTGAACTGGGCCGGCCTCAGTGACATCCAGATCCGTCTGCCCCCTGTGAGGGAGAAGCTGAGAGACATGTCCCACTGTCTGTCCGACTGCTGGACCACCCTGGACAACACCCAGAGGCTGCTGTCCACACTGACAGAGGTAACACGGCGCAGGACGACGCATCAACGTCTTCCCCTGTCTGACCCTGCTTTCAATTAATCAATCATTCCAGTTTTAAAAATTACAAAGTTTCAACAAAAAAAAAAAAACACCACAATTGAACAAACATTACATTTTGACGAGTGCCATCACCAAAATCATACACATCAAATGTGTTGGTCGATGTTTCATTTGCTATGGTTTGAGAGCATCTCTAAACTGCTGGGTTTTTAGTCGAGATTTAAAGGAAGTCAGTGTTTCAGTTGTTTCGTAGTTTTCTGGAAGTTTGTTCCAGATTTGTGGTGCATAGATGCTAAATGCTGCTTCTCCTCGTTTGGTTCTGGTTCTGGGGATGCAGAGCAGAACCAGAAGACCTGAGAGTTCTGGAAGGTTGATACAACAGCAGCAAATCTTTAATGTCTGGAAGCTAAACCATTCAATGATTTATAAATTAACAACAGTATTTTAAAGTCTATTCCCTGAGCTACAGGGAGCCAGTTTAAGGACTTTAGAACATGGGTGATCTGCTCTATCTTCCTGGTTTTAGTGAGAACGCCAGCAGCAGCACTGTGGATCAGCTGCAGCTGGAGGATTGATTTTTTTTTTTTTTTGTCAGACCTGTGAAGACGCTGTTGCAGTAAACAATGAAACTAAAGATAAACTCATGGATGAGTTTCTCTAGATCTCGCTGAGACGTTAGTCCTTTACTCCTGGAAATGTTCGTCAGGTGATAGAAGGCCGACTTTGTGACTGTCTTTACGTGACTCTGAATGTTCAGGTCACTACTCCCAGGTTTCAGATCTGGGTGCTACTTAAAGAATGAAACTGAATTTATTTTAATTGAACTGTACTTTCCCGTATTCAGGCGACCCAGTGGTGTGACGCGGTCTCCTCCACCCCTTCCTCACCCACCGCCTCCTCTTCCACCTGCCCGCTGGCGTCCCTTCCTCCAATACCCCCGTCTCGCTTCCAGGACGCACGGTCCTTAGCCATGGAGCTGGGAGGCGGGGCCCTCCTGGACCTCTGGACCCAAACAGTGGAGCGCTACCAGCGGACCGTGGCGCAGGTCAAACCTCGTTTCCTCCACTCCGAGCGGACGCAGAGCCAGGGCCAGGGGAAGGCCAAGACGCCATCCGGCAGCACCTTCTGGGACCTGGTGGGGCCCGACGGGGAGGGCGACTGGGGGCTCGGAGGAGGGGACGGCGGCCTGCAGTCCTGGGGGTCCCTGGCGTCGCTGTTCAGGCCTCAGACCTGCTCCACGCTGAAGATAGGAGAGGACAAAGGGAATCGGAGGGACGGGTCAGCGGGGAACGGAGGGGGAGCCGGTGGAGGGAAGTTCCTGCAGAACCTTCTGAATCCCGGGAAGAAAAGTGTGAGTTGGTTTCCGTTTGTTCTCGTTGCTTCAGATCTTCCGATTTGTCTTCTTTTTAGTTTACTAAGATATTTGGACTAGAAACTAGATAAGAAATACATGATGTGATTTTCTGTTTTTGCAGTGCTCATGTGACAGACCAGCACACAGCATTGCATAACTGTAGTTCAAACCAAATGATACTTGATCAACATTTATTTCATAAAAATCTAAAGTACTGAGCAGGTGAACCTTCATCCCAGTCTCAGGTTTTCAAGACTGGGGTTTCGCAGGTTTTCTCATAAGAAATAGTTCCATCCATCCTCCTTTGCTCATCCTGACTGAATAAGAGGGCCCCCACACCATGATGCTGCCACCAACCAGGATTCTTAGTGGCGATGTTTCAGGGGTGACATGCAGTGTTACTTTCCCACCTCCCACAGCGCTTTGCTTAAAGATCAAAACATTCAATTTTGGGTTCATCTCACCAGAACACATTTTTCATGTGTTTACTGCCCCCTACAGGACTGTTAGCTGTTAGCAGCCAGAAAATGGGACTTTCTATGGGCTCAACACCTTTCTTCTTAACTAAAGGCTCACTAGCTGTCCTTTAGACAGGTTCTTCCATCCATGTGCTTTTCCAGATTCTTGATTCTGATGGGATGAAAGGTTGGAGAAGCCCTGGCTTCGGTCCAACAGCTTTTTCTCCCTGATCC
This sequence comes from Gambusia affinis, assembly GCF_019740435.1. NCBI lineage: Eukaryota > Metazoa > Chordata > Actinopteri > Cyprinodontiformes > Poeciliidae > Gambusia > Gambusia affinis. The sequence continues at coordinate 6,349,068 of NC_057885.1, read as the reverse complement.
GCGTGAGAACGAAATGCGGCCCACACTTTTCAAATATAGAGGTGATTGGCTGCAATCAAGGGCAAGTCTCTGCAGGTTATTTACACATTTTGAAAATGTAGATTCTAAGCTTTCCAATTATGTCAAAACACATGGAAATCTAAAAAGAAACGAGGCAGATATGGCCAAAACCAAATTTAAAAGAAAAAAAAACAACGTCTCTTAAAGTTTAAAAAGAATTCTTCCCTAAAACTGTTCAGGAACCTGGAGGAGCTAACAAAGACTGCTTTCAGGAGCATTTTGAGTTATTTACAGATGATAAAAGTGTGGGTTCTAAACTTTCCAACAATGTCCAAAAAAAAGACAGGAAAAATATGCGGCCAATTAAATGTTGGCGGTCAGGAAACCAGATATCTGAGAAAACAGGCATCAACGTTTCAAAAGAACTCGCAACCAAAACTGAGGAGCAACCTGGGATTGTTAGCAAAAGCTGCTCATTTACATTACTATACATCACATTATCTCCCTCCTACTGAGCACTACTTTGTGTTGGTCTGTCACATGGGATCCCACTAGGTTGCATTTTTGCTGTTATAATGTGACCAGATAAGGAAAAATTCAAGGGGTACCGATAACAACAGATATTAACAAATTTCCATGTAAATGATCCTCCAGCCCCCAGAGGCTCCGCTCCCTCCCAAGCCTCCCCGGAAGCGCCACCCCAGCTTTGACCTCCAGGCTCTCCTGGCCCCCCGCAAAGGCACCGCCACCCCCAAGCCGGAGTCCCCCGTCGGCGGGGCGAGCCGCTCCTCGCCCATGTCTTGGCTGGGGCGAAAGAACATGGCCGACCCCGTCATCGCCACCAGCATGGCGGCGGCTATTCCTGGGTGGGGCGTCGGAGTAGCAGGCGGAGGTGGAGGCGGCGTGCTGATCCGAGGTGTGGAGGTCAGCAGCAAAGAAGTGGTGGATCACACAGGGTCTCCGCGGCAACACGTCCTGCTCGGGAGGACGGAGAGGGACATGGGGGCAGACAGGACCGGCTCCACTGCACAGAGGTGTGTAGGATTTGACTCTTTCATTTTCCTACAAATTGTCTTTGAGGAAGTGGAAGTTTAGCTGAGCGCACGCTTGGCCTAAAACTCCCGAATCCAACCCACTGAATGAATTAGATGAAGCGGGGCTGAGATGAAAAAGAAAATGCACGCGTCATTTTGGGGGGAGGATCAATCGGCGCGCAATCTGTGATAATTTTTTCATCATCGTCTCTTTGATCTCCGTCCACTGCCTGCTGCTGCGGCTCCCCCCCCACAACATCTCTGCTTTTTCTTTCATGTTTGTTTCTCGTTTTAAAAAAAAAACCCAACTATTTACTTTCTTATTTGCATTAACCGATTCCCGTTCCCATCGCTTTCCCCCCCCATTCGTCCCACAGTAAACTGTACCTGCTCTGGTGCAGGATGCTGAGCTCAGAGCGGCAGTACGTGGCCGTCCTGAAGGGGGTTGAAGAGACGTACCTGCCCCTGCTGGAGCTCTCCGACACCCCGGCCTCCATCAGGGGGAAGGAAGACACGCTCTTCCCCAACTGGGGCAGCCTCAGTGCCTTTCACTCGCGGGACCTGCTTCCTGCCATGGAGGGCGCTCTTGTGCAGAGTTTGTTGCAACAGGACTGCTTCAGCAAATATGTAAGTCCCAAAATCCGCTGGGAAGGTCCAGCAAGCGACCTTACTGCCGCTATCTATGTTTCAAAGTCTAGCTATTAGGATTTCACAAGCTTTGGTAAAGGGATCCTTTAAAAAAATATAAAAAATTGTGACATTGAAAAAAACCCACACCCTTGATGAAGCTCATAACGTGGTCTTAGCATGATGGTCTGGAGGACTGTGGCAAATGTTGTACAGTGAGGAAATGGGGGTTTTGTCTGTCAGATCGTCAGTTCCCGAAATAACACACACACACAAAAACGTTGTTAAAGGAACCCTGCCGGAAAAACTTGTGAGGCTCAAATTGCCCTGTCTCTTAAGACTACTACATTTATTAAGACTGTTTTGTTTTCTGTTTTTTTTACATACAGAGAAAATGTTACACAAAACATGAATCCAACCCCTTTTTTAAAATTTTCACTAAATAAAATTGAGGCCCATCTGAAGTCTGCCTCGTCTAAATATTTATGACAATCAAGTTGATGGATACACATGTAGTCCAGAAATCTTAAAAACACAGAAAGAGCCGCTCAATTTAGCAACAAAATGTGAGCTTTACATCAGATTTACCAATTTCACTTGAGTTGTTTTAAAGTGCTCACCATTCCAACTGAACCGGTCCTGGAAAACATCAAGGAAAATGTCAAATAAACTGTACATTATTCAATTTAAACTTCATATTTTACGTTGTGCTTTTTTAAATGACAGCTAACATGAAAACACACTGTAACCTTTTATTTCCCCTCTGTCTCCCTCCATGCATCCAAAAGCGGGAGGAATTTCTCCAGTATTCCCACTACATCCGCTCTAAACCAGAAATGGATTCACCTCTGGTCACACAGGCAGCTGACTTCTTTAAGGTAAGAACCAACCATATGTCCTGGTAATTTCAACATCTGAACACAAAAGGCAAGTTCTACGCACAAAGATTTATTATCAAGATATTCATAATTTGCTCCAGTGCTTTTTTTTTCTCTCCACCATACAATCCACTCATTAAAAAATATATACGGTATCAGAATTTAAGCTAAAGAAAATGGAACAGTCTGGGCCAAAAATGAACTAGAACATGTTTTCAAAAAAAACCAAGAGTATCAATACAAGTATTTCTATTTATTTATGCTCAAGCACAAACCAATCAAAGTAGCTTTATTTGTCAGTGGCAGCAATTAAGCCGTATACAGTGATGCTAATTATATGTTCAGTATAAGACCAGAAAAGCCAATTAAAGGCAGATTATAGAGAAAGTAATTCCAGCATCCAAACTACAATTAGCTAAAACTAATCCATCAACAGCATGATGAGATTACCACCAAGACTTTACAAGAGGAGATCAAAGCGCCAGAGAGTGGAGTGAAGTGTGGGCGACCACCAGCAGGTGGCAGCGTGCGCTCGCGACGGCACATCCTGCCTCTGTTACAGCAGCTTGAACACATGGTAGATAATGGGAACCGGCAGGTTTATGGTTATGGTAATGGCATGCTGGCTGATGGTGATCATTTAATGGGAGTGAAAACAGGAGCAGCAAGGCTTTCAAATTGTTCATGGGTTTTTTTAGTTGTTGTTGTTGTTGTTGTTGTTGTGGCGGGTTCGGGACGAAAAGGGATTTCCAAATTGAACTCCAGTTAAAACGAGTTCATTTTGAATAGCTCTAGCTGAAAACTGCAAAAATCATTGATTATTATTATTTTTTTATCATTATTATTTTAATATTCAACACTCTAAACATAATATAGCATCTTGAAAAAAGTTAAGCTTTTTTCAGCTTGTACTTGACTTTGTCATGGCAACGCATGACAAAGTCATTATTATACTATCAGTTTATATCTAGTAAGAGTTTGGATATTAGAAACTTAAAAAAAATAAACTCACTTCCTACAGTCTTTCAGTTCAGGTTTGGAGAAAATAGAGCTAACGTTAGCTAATCAGAGCAAAGTTGATTTCCCCTGTTTCAAACATTTTGTCGCAACTTATTCAAATACTCTTTAAAAATAAACTTCATATCACCACACTTTTTGTACTGGACAGATATTTACATCGATGTCTATGGATATCCACACTGAACATATTGGCCTATTGCAATTAACCAATAAGCCAATAATAATAAAAAGTCATAGTAATAAAGTAATAAATAAAATAATAAAATAGTAAAAAGAATAATAAAAACAAAAAAACTGGTTTTTACATGAAACACTATCAGTGATTAACTGTAAACCAACTCAACCCTCTGTTTAGCTGAGAGTTAGCATGTCTCTTTCAATATAATTGACGTTCTACAGGTTTATAAAATAGTGTTACCATAAGTTGCCATGACTTTGAGCTCAGAGTTGACTACAGATACTAGCTGAGTAGCTGTTAGCTTGATACTCCAGAGAAAATGAAGGGGTTTCCTGGTTCTAAAAGGTTTTAACTCCTGCTGCTTCTGCATTTAGCATAATACTAAAAAGTTTGGACACCGTTGACATAGAGGCTGGTAGCATCATCCTCCAGACCCAGCTACTGTGGATTTTTTACTAAATGAAGACCCCATTATGTTACCCAATACAGAGAACACATGAACTGCTTCTAACCTTCCAGCAGAAACTAACTTCAGAAATAGTAAGCTACCCCTTTAAGTCCTACGATTTGCATGATTGGAAACTTCATGAATTGCATTTGTGTGTGTTTCCCACCTCTGGGAAAGTTTCAGGCTACAACTCAAACTCTTTAAATTGTTGCTTGAAAATTCCCTGAGGAGTTTCTGTTGGGCAGCGTCAGACATTTCACCGTGTCAGCGAATACGGTTGCCACGGAGAGCCGTCTGATCCGCAGCAGTCGTTTGAGTTGGTGTTAGAGACTGACACCCACACACTAGACCGTTTTTTCTGATGTGATACCAAAGCAGAGACAGAGGAGACATTTATTCTGTTTCTACATTTCTGCTCTTGTCGCCCCCCCTCACTCCCCAAAGTCCAAACTCCCCCAGGCGTCCCCCCTCTCCCCTTTGTCTTTCCCTTACTGCCTGCAGGCTCCCATTCAGAGGCTGGAGCAGTACTGCGAGGCCCTGGAGGAGCTGGGCGGTTTAAATCTGGCCTCAGACTCCGCCCTCTCCGTCCTGAGACACGCCCAGCGGCACGGCGAGGACCTCAGGGCCAGTGACCTCATCGTCGGCTGTCCGGTGAGAGCGCCTGTCCCACATTATTTCACAGTCTGCGACTGTCAAGTCCCACTTTCTTTTCTTAGACGGGAAAAACCTAAATAATTTTGATGAGGTCAGGCCGGGGGGAAGGGAGGGGAATCTTTTCACTTCAGCTTTTATTTGTTTTTCGTTCAGCAAATAAAGGAGATTCAAGTAGTTATTAGGTTCACGATGTTTAAATATTGTTTTAACAATAAGCATTCATACCCTATCTTCGAAATAGTGTCACGTTACATCTAAGAACTGCATCGTATTGTGTCAACATTTTTATGTGACACAAAGAACCACGACTGGAAAGTTGGAAGGAAACTGATATTTAGTTCACTATTTATACAAAGATAAACTTGAAATCCGTAAATAGTTGAGACCATCTCTAAAAACGCTCATAGCTGCCCATTTCAAAACTTCAAACACATCAGCAATATTTAATATGCATTATTAAATATTGCATATTCCTTATTTCTGTTTCTTGGGTGTACAGCCAATCAGCACTAAGGACAATTAAAGGGGCTCCTGGATTGGCTGGTTTGCAATGCCAGCCAATAGCATGTCAAGTAGCGTTCCAGCTAATATTTCAGCTTCCCAAGCTACGTTTTCTTTAAAATATTTTAGATATACTCTGCAAACCAATCTGGGAACAAACTAATCTTCCAAAAATAATCTGGTTTCACAAAAGAATCTGTGAATACTGTTCCATACGGATGGGCGGATCGATCCAAAAATATCAATATTATCAATACCAAGTTGATATTGGTATTGATGGATCAACACTAGCGTGATAAGATCAATGCTATGATTTCAGATTTCAACTCGACTTCACCTCTGAAAAGATTTAGTTTTGTTTTTCTCTCAGAACAGATGGGGGGGTGTCCACTGTAACGTGTTCTGTCTATAGTCACATACAATCCCAGGAAAAAATATATTGAAATTTGTGGTTGTAACAAAACAAATAACCTGTAAATATTCAATACTTTTTCCAAGGCAGTAGTGAACAAACTACTGAAACTAAAGTTTGTGTCTTTTCTAGATCTGAAAACCGCTGTTTAAAATGACCTGTGGTTTTTCTCGTGAAAATAGTCTGTAAATGTTCCGTAGTCTTTTGAGACGTTTGTTTATCTTATCTTACAGAAAATACTCGCCCACCTTCTGACACGTACAAGCGGAGGGTAAAAGAAAAAAAAAAAGAAAAACACAACAAAACGAGAAGAACGATGTTGCTTTCCTGTTCAGACCGTGGAAACGTTCACAGCTTGTGCAGTTATTGTGGATATTTCTGAACATATTTCGGCTTTAGAAGAAACTCTTTGACGAAAACATCTCCTCTTGACCTTCACGTTGTTAGTCCGACGCGGCGGCATTGTTCAGAAGCAGTCACGACAAGCGTTGGACTCCCACACACATACACACACGCACGCACACACACACACACACACACACACACACACACACACCCACAAGCAAACACAATTTATATATGAGGGGAGAGATTAGGAGTGCACAAACACTTCCACTGGAGCCTCTTCACATTGACAGCTCTCCAGGTAAAAAGTGATTACAAGTGCAGGTGTTTTTCAGTGGGCGTCTGTGTGAGTGCTCATGATGTATGTGAAGCCTCACTTATATGATGACCCCCCCCCTACACACACACACCTCACCTATCCAGGGTTGTAAAAATAAAGCTGCTTGTCAGTAAAATCTACGTAACTCTTTGATTCGCTTTGGGGGAGGAAACCTTCTCGCCGCTCTTCGCCGTTTGTTTGCGCCTGGCATCTCGTCTCGTAGGAGCGCTGCGCAATTTCTGACTTTTACCAGTGTCTGTCTGCCTTTTGTCACGAGAAAGTCTCAGCCCCTGTAATTGACGCGAACAATGAAGTCACATGTCTCGCGAAAAGACATGACTCATTTGGCCAATTAGAGCAAAGATCCAACAGATAGGAAAAAGCGCTTGTGCGAAGGCAGCGTTTGCCTCTATAGAAAGCGGAGGAATAATAATAATACTGCTTTGTCTTTTTCTTTATTAGACTGCGAACAAGGCCTATCAATCTTTACAGATGAAATGTTGTTTTTTCTTCTTTTTTTTTTTTCTAACACCAATCTAGGAAATTGGTTGCTGGAGCGGCACTGGGCACCAGGGGCCTGGTTTGGCAGGAGAATAAAAAGACTTTTGACAGAGTCAGAATCAACTTTATTGGCCTAGATTGTGTGCACAAACAAGAAATTTGACTTTAGCTTCAAACGCTCACTGGGTACAGATGTTAAGTATAAATAGATAACTTTTAGGAGAAATAAAATAAAGGAGAAAATGATTAATATGAGATTGCTGTCAGTGCAGATGTATTGGGTCAGAGAGTCGTCCTGGGGGTAGAAACTGTTTCTAAGGTGTTTTGTTTTTACAAAATAGCCCTCTTTAGTGCCGACTTGCAGGTAAAAGTCTAAACATTTTGTGTCCAGGATGTGTGGGGTCTGCAGAGATGTTAGTTGCCCTTTTCCTGACCTTAAACTTGTACGAGTCCTGGATGGAGGGAAGGCCAGCCCTGATGATCCACTGCAGACCTTATTGTTTGTTGCAGATTGGACTTGTCCTGATTTTTGAAATCATGTCTAAAATGTGGCAACTATCTAATTCTGTCTAGGGCAGCAAAATTGGCTCTTCAAAATGTGATGCTCTGCTGAAAAATCTCCAGAAAGACAGGTGAAGCAGTACTGCTTCACCAAAGTTGATAGTCACATTGTGACTATCAACTTTGGCCTTGTGAAAGCTAGTAGTTTCTGGTATCAAGGTAGTTTTACAAAGTTTAGGCCTCAAACTATTTACAGTCTTACTGTCCTGAAGTTTTAAAGTTCCTTCACTGGGAAAATTGCATGGCAACCGCCATTTCCTTCAAGGTTTACTGAGGCAAGGGTTAGGGTTTCGTTGAAGTGCCTTGCTCACCGGTGATGGTTAGACCAGCAGACAAAATACATGGGAGCTCTGCTGAAAGGCAAAACTCCCATGTTACAGGTCTGCAAACATTGTGACTATCAACTTTGGCCTTGATGTATTGATTATAACCAAAGGAATGAGATCTTGTATACAAGAAGTTAAAAGGATTGGAGGTCAGTGAGAAAATTTTTCATCCGCAGCAAGCTCAGACTGAATCCACATCACCGAAAGGAGGCAACCGAGGTGGTTCAGATGCGTCTTTGGAGGTTTTTAAAGTTCGTCTCATTGGAATTTTAGACCCAAATGTCTTTGGTAGCAATTCAGGTGAACAGAGGTTATACTGACCCTCTGGAGACCAACCCTTATCTATAGTTTAAGATTTCTTTAAAAATGTATTTATATAAGCCCTGAGGCTAATGTGTCTTCTTGTTTTCAGATCTCAGTGGCAGATCGTGGCGACCTGGTGAGGCAGGGTGAGCTCACCGTGTGCGGGGGACCTCGGAGGAAGCGGGCGGGTGTCAGGAATGTCTTCCTCTACCAGCACGCCATCATCTTCACCAAGCAGAAGAGCCCGAGTCCGGGTCGCACCGCCTACAACTACAAGCACAGCATCAAGGTCAGAACCCGGGGGCCATTTTCTTTAAATGGCAAAGTTTGGATCAATAATTCAGACACGATTTCATCTTCTTCTTCTTCTTCCGACAGACGAGTGAAATGGGTCTAACTCAGAAAGTCGGCGATGAGGGAGTGAAGTTTGAAGTCTGGGTCCGACAGGCACCCAGGACCAGAGACTGTATCACCCTTCAGGCCCAGGATAGAGCAGGACGGGAGTCCTGGGCTCATGACATAGCCCACCTGCTGTGGACGCACGCCATAAACAACACAGGTACACTGTAAACTTTAGTCAATCACCAATTCCCATTGTTACAAGTCTTTCATACACTGAAAGTAGTGAAGTCCAACAACAAGTCCAAACTGTTGTTGGACTTGTTTGTTTGTTAGTGTTAAAATACAGGAATAAATGTCTTAATATTTTAGCATTTTCACATCAACTTTCAAAATGCTACACTAAACTAGGCCTATGGTGTTTTTACTCCTTGCTATAATTGCTATTGGTTGACCACATAGTTATTAGCCACGTTATTAGCCACGCCCACTTCTCATGGTGCTAAAGATCAACAAGGACACTAGCCGGCTACTGCAGTACCGGTCCTTTGATATTTAGGGAAAGAGTATTTGCTCCTAGATCAAAACATTTTCTGACACACTTACATCAACCAGGCCTCATGTGAAATAGTAACTACCCTGTTTGGTGAATCCTAAGTTTCCACTTCATAAATTAGAACGTTGCTGACAACTTGAAGTAACACTTCAAAAACACAACGTTTTCTTCAGATCAGGGCCTCATGTCTTGTCTTTTTAGCTTCTTTAGCGTTATTGCAAAAGTACAAAATCTTAAAAAATGATTTTCACCCGAAGAACAAAATAGTTGGGACTACAGCAAAAAGAAAAGGCAACACTTTATGTCAAATACAGTGGTGGATGTAAAAGTTGGATGACAAGCCATACTTGACAGAACCAGTGAAGTTTGGATATGGTGAAGCTAAATAGAGTGACTGACTGAAAGAAAACGGTTAGAAAATGTCAACAAAAAAAAATTAAAATTAAAAGTCAATCTAGAAAAGTTTTAGCAATGCCCAGAATCTTCTTCCATTATATTTGCTGTTGCCACCTACTGCTGAGAGTTGGTATTACAGGTTTTTTTCATGGGAGTTTAAAAGAATAACAAAACCTTTAAGATGCAAATCTGTTCTTTGTTTGAAAATGTGGAACAGTATTACTAGCATTTCCTATAAGTAGGAAACATATGGAAACCAGAACAGTGGTTTCAGTTTGCAGTTTGAAATCATTTTCCCCCCCTTTGTTTATGTTCAGCTTTCTAAACACATCGAGCCGCTCCATATCGTGTGTTAGAGCATCGCTTCCTGCTATTGGCTTAGATTTCAGTATCACCCTGCAATATGGTGCTCAGAAGCTCCTTATAAGAAGGGATTAATTCTGTTCAGATGGTTAATGCTCCCCAGAAACAATGTATTGTTCTAAAAAAAAAAAAAAAATCAAATGCAAGCACATGGGCTGTTGCTGAGATTTTCACCCGTGATTTGGATGAGAATGCGTAGCTGTTCGTAGGGGAGAAACGATTCCTATAAATGCTCACTGAAGTGATTTTATTTTGATATTTTTGACTCTTTTCCTCAGAGCTGTGTCTGAAGGAGTCGCTCTGCATGGGAGTTTCCAGCAAGCTTCTGCTGGATGCTACAGGAACTCCGGGATCAGAGCTGGACTCCAGCTGCAGTCTCAGCGACAGAGGTGGGAGCGCAGCGTCGAGACTTCCAACACTTTGTCACCGTCAAACCACAAACTTCAATTTATTTTATGTGATCAACATGAAGTGGCAAGTCATGGTGGACAGGAAGGGAAATGATGTGGTAATAAACTTAAAAACCCTTTTTTATTAGTTCAGACACCAAATATGCCTCAAAGTGCATTAAGATGTGCTATGAACATCATCTTCGCCCCACCGCAGAGGATCTGTCTTCCTTATCTCTGCTTTTGGGGCTACAGTCCAATCAGCTCAAAGGAAAATAAATGGCCGTCTGTGATTGGTTGCCTTGCCAACACCAGCTGGTAGCATTAGCGCCTAGGTATTTCAGCTTCCTTTCCTTTCAGAAGGACAGTCTTTCGAATATTTTAGAAAAGCTCCATGAAGAAATTTTTTCTACCTGCATTTTCCATGAATAATTAGTTCTAAATCTCCTTTTGTATTCAAATCCTTTTACTCTGGCAGAGTTTCTGTTTCCAGCTGGTCAATGAGCCTAAACAAAAAAGCAGAGCTATCATGCACTGGTTTACGTTAAGGGTGTTCTCCCACCTGATAGGCCGGCAGTCTCTGGCTGACCGGGGACCATAATTGCAACATTTTCAGCTGCTGCGGTTTGCTTCCACACTGCACCAGGTCAAACAAAAACCTGTTCCTCTCCTCGTCTGTGGGGTCACTGCACCAAGAACCACTGAAGGAAGTGACACTGAAATCCTTCTTCCCAAAAATGGAGTGACATTTTGTTGTTGTTGTTGTTGTTGGTACAAGATCCTGCTAGCACTACACTCTCATGTTTGTTTATTTAGTATTTATCCAGAATACCCTGCGCTATAGTCCTCTTCCTGCTTTTGGAGCGGTCTCCGGTCCGCTTGGCGTTCACATTCGCATTCGAACCACACCAGAGTTCACTTCAGCCGAACCGAGACCTAGGTTTTGTATGGACCAGAGTTGGTTTATTGGTCCACATCAGAGTTCGATTACTCATTCACACTTCCTCAAACAAACCAGACTTCCTGGCCTGGTTGGATCAAAGCCGACTAAATAGGTCAGGTGTGAATCCACACTCTTAAAGTATAATCAAGACTTCATCCAAAAACTCCTGGAGCTTTATACTAATTTCTTTTCTTCTCAGATTTTTGTCACATAAAATCCCAATAAATTACACTTAATTTTTTTGGAGCTTTATTGGGGTTTTAACATGACAATATGTGGAAGAAGTACAAGTGACATGCACACCTTTGCAAGAGTTTCTGCCTGGAATGCACTTTCACAAGAAGAGAGCATTGGAGCATACATTGCCTAATGTTTCGCCTGCACCTCTTCTTTGATTGTGTCTGTAATAGTCTGCCTTGACGTCCCACCCGTAATTGAAGAAACTAGCTTTTCGGACACATTAATTGAATTTCTTTGTTTTTGAGCCCCTCGGAGCAGGAGACCAATCTCTTAACAGAAAACGTATTATCCTCCTGTAAAAGTTAATATGGTTGATGAAATCACCGTGGGCGAGAAGAACACCGAGAAGAACCCCCCCCCCCCCCCCCCCTTCATTTGCAGGTCCATCTGTTTAGTCAGCGCACCTCTTCGGAGGTCCTTCTTCGAGGGACACGCTGTTCCTTTTAGTTATGCAGCATTCAAAAAATGAAACATTGTAATATGCACTCTAAACTATCTGGCTTATCTACTTTCAGAGTAGCTTTTTTTTTTTTTTTTTTTTTTTGCGGGGATTCGATTGCATCTTTGTCGATCTTGCAGAAAAACACACAGTTGGCCTTTGGCAGCTGAGCAAATTCAAAGTAGCCAACGATTTCTGAGAGGAACGGAGGCAAGAGACGTGATATAAATAGGTTGGGACGCTCGTAAATCTGTCTTTTAAATACAGGGAATTAGGGAGTGCATTCATGAGCGTCGTGGGGGGGGAGGGGGTCTGGCATGCTCTGGAAACTGCTGCCGCAGAGTTCAGCTGTTAAGTACGACTCTTCTGGGTGTTTTTTTTTTGTTTTGTTTTTTTTGGTTTTGCTTTTTAAGATCCATCCCGTCTCTGAAGAGAACTGTTTGAAAGTGATTCTCCAATGACACCTCAGTGTAATGCACGTTCTGCCCACCAGGTGTCTTGTTGAGCAGATTTCAGGCCATGAAACGTCCTCAGGGAGAGAAACTGGTGTTAAAAATTCACCGGTACAGATGAAGGGGAGGGGGGAAAGAAAATCTTTTCTACCCTGTTGTCTTCCCCTATGCTTACTCCTCAAGAATAAATAAAAATAATAAGCATAATAACCCCCCCACCCCAACCCTTGCCACCCTTCAAAAACAGCCTGTATGGGATGATTCATTGAGAAGGGGTTTTCTCCATGGAAAACTTGTATTTTTGTGCTGAGCGTGTTCTACATTTTGTGGCTCTGTTTTGACTGGACGCCCCCACACCACTCTGCTTCAGTCCACAGTAGCTGCTCAGACTCGTCCTCTGTGGGCAGCCAGAAGGAGGGGGGATCCCCAGCGTCTGGGAGGGACCCCAGGTCAAGCTCCGGATCAACAAGCTATTCACAGGTGGGCACCGAGTTTACGCACAAAAACCGCAGGCCTCGCTGAGGTGAATGAAAGCTGGTTTTATTTGTAGACTTATTTGTACTCAAAACTCCCAACATGTATTTATGAAATAATAAGCCTCTTTTTTTCTTTTTTGGAATATTAATACCAGAAGAGAATAACACCAAACATGGTCAAAGTGAAGATTCAAAACCATTACAGACCCTAAAAACAACAGACTATAACCAAGAAAGGCAGGCTCTGATTTTTTACAGTGCTGTCCATAAAATGTTTATATCGAACTTTTCGCATTTTGTCCACAAAATTCCATGTTTGGGGTTTTTGTGTGACAAGCCAATATAAAAGTTTTTACCATTTTTATAATTATAAATTGGAGAAGTGTGGCATGTATTTGTATATAGCTCATGTGAGTACAAGAACGTGCGCACATGTTTTATGTAAAAACTTTACCTAAAAATTAAATGTACTCACCTTAGAATGAAATGTCACGTTTTACCTACAGCAGTGGGGGCTTGTCCGGGGAGATGCAATCACAGCTGCCCATTCTTTCTTGCAAAACAGCTCAAGCTCAAGTTTTGAAACAGATTCTCAATTGGATTTACATTTAGACTTTGACTAGGCCATCGTTACACCAGAATATGTTTGGGGTTGCCATCGCCCTGAAAGATGGTCTCAAATCTTTTGATCAGGCCTCCTGTCCCTGCTAATGAACAGTCCCACCACAGCATGATACTGCCATTACCATGTTTCAACTTTAATGGTGTTAAGGGTAACACCTTTCATTACCGATTTGAATGTTAGTGGTTGTGTCAGTTTAGATTTAATTTCTGTCATTTTTAACTCTGTTGCCTTTTCTACAGTTGAAAACCTGGAAAACACACAAATACATTTTTAAATGTGTTTTTCAAAGTGATGTAACCTTGTTTTATGAATGCAATGAAAATGAGACAAAGTGCCAGTTTGTCTCATTTTCATTGCATTGGAGCAAAAAGTAACTTTGTTTGTGTTTTCAAGTTTGAAATCTAAATCAGCTGCTGGTATAAATAGTTTTAGGGATATCCGCTGCACTTGAATGATGTGTTGTCTTGTCTTTCCCATTTTGAAAGCTCGAAAACTAGAAAGGGCGCTTTCTGTCACATCATCTATTTCCACCCCAGGGACACAGGAAGTCATGGCAGAGTTCGCAGACGACTCGATGTGAACTTTGAGTGCGATGTTACACTCCTTTAATCAAAAACAAATTTCGATTAAATCTTTATCAACGATATTTAACATAAGTATAAAACTGAATCATGTTTTACAGTGTAAAAAGAAACATGGAGATAGCCCTGGTTACATCATGGTATCAAGGACTATCAGTGTTTGTTTAGGTGAAAATGTCCCTAATTATGACTTTACAAAGAAATTATTATTACAATTTTTGAGAGTTTTTTTTTTCCTTTAATAAAAAGGCGTCCGTCCCCAAAACATAAATTCACCTTCCATATGTTTGTGAAGCTGAAACACAACACTTGTCTTTAGCTGTGAGCAAACAAGTGTGCCAACCCAGAATCAGATGCATTTTGACTGTTTAAACACGCACACACACACACACACACACACACACAGATCCCCCCCCATCTTCTTATCCAGCAAACAGAATATGACAGATTGGCAAACAGACTGCGGCGGGAACAGATTGACGGACAGACGGACAGAACGGATAAGGGCAAACACGCAGGCAGCGACGTGCGCACATTCGACAACAGGTTGAAGACGCCTTTGGTGTGAGAATCTTAAAATGTGACTATTTCTTTTCTCTCTCTCTGCCCACAGAGTCTCTCTCCCTCTACAGCTGTGTGACTGTCATCTGAACAAGAGTGAGTTTTATGGGCAGGTCTCTTCCTCTCCCTCTGTTGCTCTTTATTGCGCTGCTCATGTTGCTCACTTTGGGGATATTACGAGCAGCGCTGGGCAATTTGCTGTATCGTTTATCATTTATCGTCAAAAATTTCTTAGAAGAATTTCGATTTATTGCTGTCGTGATAAATTTCAGTTATTGATGATAAAAAAAAAAACTGTCGTCACTATCAGAAGTGTTATTTTTGGCTATCTTCTCCACTGTTAGTTCATCTATACATATGAGAAAATTCAAAAATATGATTAAATATAAGTACAGTTCACAGATTAGTGATATAAATCACGCAGTAAATGTAGTCCTGAAAAGGCCCTTTTCAAACGGGAGGTTTTCAAGAACAATATTAGTGTTTGAGGCCCTATGAATGTTGTGCCACGCCGTCATTAGCTGGGCTTCCATTGACCATATAATGGCACCAATGTAAATTACCAAATTGAATTTGTTTAATGGAAACACACCAATGTTGGAAAACAACACGTTTTTCCATGAAACGTCGTTGCGCTCGGAGGAGGTGGTTTTCCGACTTAAAGTGCGACAGAAACACCTTTTCATTTTTTAAAATTTTTTTTGCATCACACCAGTCATGTGATCACCAGCTGGATGTTACGATGCGTCTTTTACAACGAAGGAGTGGGAGGACGATGGATTGTTTTTCATGTTTTCGGACACCACGTCTCTCATAGCGTTGTACAGTTCCTGTCAGATTTGTCGAATCCAAAGCTTTTCTGTAAAGTCGCTGACTACAAATTCATGAAGACACAGAGTTTGTATCCACTCCTAAGTATGAGGGGCTTGAATAAGATGCCGACGTTTCCTCTGATGGCTGATAGCTGAGCTCTGAGCTCTGAATTTTGAATATCTCATGTAACTTTTCACATCTGTTGTTACCATGATTTTTACTGACTTACCGTGTGAACAAACTTATTCACATGTGATTTTAATTTCTTATTTAACAGAAACACAGCGATTGCAAAATTTTTTTTTTTTTTTTGTGATTTGAGTCCATATCACCCACATCCAATTGCAAGTTCCCCCCTCTTCCCACTGAAGTAGTTGGAGTGAATGTCCTTTCTCTTTTGCTTTCTAAGAAGCAGAAGCTGCACTCTGGACTCTTCGTGGCTTCCGTCACCTCGGACTCGACTCAAAACTGGACTTCACCGACTTCCACCCGAACTTCTCTCGCGCCCTTCAACCTCCTGCGAGAGTGCAGACGACGCCAGGGGGCGGAGGGATCCGACGCAGCTGCACCACTCCGCATCCAAAAAGGATCAAAAACTCGCCCGTCCCCCCCTTCCTTGTTTTAAACCATGACAAGCGCCGATGGGGGAGTGGGAGGGGGGGTGGCTCTCCGGCGCTCCGCCATTTTGGGTCTGCCAGTCTCAGCTGCTGGCAGAGTCATCGACACCGACGGCACTTCAAGCTTGCACAGTGCGGCCATTGTCTGCCCCGCTACTCCCCACTAGGCCAAACCACTTGGTCTGAACCACTGACTGGGCCGACTGTACACATCACATGCTCCGGCATCTGATAATAAACAGGAAGTAATATGCTGGGTGTAAATGTGGCGTGGGATTGCAGATTTAGGATGTATTATGTACTTTATCACCCTCATAACGCTGATTGGAGACCGTACACTTTTTTTGTTTTTTTTATCTACCCTGTGTTTTATTTGTGTGTGTGTGTTTGTGTGGCTCGGGTTAGGTGGGATTGGATCTATGTAAATGAGGTAACAAGCACACTCACACAGACACACACAATGCCCCCCCCCCCCCCGACACATGCAGTCACTCTTATTGTTATCAGACAGTGGAGCACTGTTCACATTCACATGCTCTCCCCTCCTCTCCAGCTCCCTCTCATACACACACACACACACACACACACATTGCCCAGCTTAGAGCCTGGTACAGTGACTAAATGAGGCGAGCTCACATCTGAACACGTACAGATGATGAGGAAGAGAAGTGGTTTGCAGTTTCAAGACTGTTGGGAGTGTGTAAGCAAATTATATGGCTTTTTATGAACAGTGCTAAGAAATTGAAGTAATAACGGTATTTAGTCGTTCTTGGAGTGTAAGTAACGGTGTTATAAAGTTTTCATCCCCCCCTTACAGTTTTTTCTTTTGGGTCACACTTCAATATTTCAGATCAAACAAGTCAAGTTCACTTTTTAGAGGCTGTTAAGACCTAATATAATCCATTATAAAACAAGCAAAAATATTACGTTTTGTCAAAAACCATCATCAACCAAATACACGCGGATCAATGTTTTTAGCCTTCATTTAAAGGAACTCAGTGTTTCGACAGTTTTGCGGTTTTCTGGAAGTTTGTTCCAAAAGGGGTTTGTCCCGTTACATTGTGTGCTAACAGTAGCACGTAAATTTAAGCCCATGTTTCTTATCCAAGTGTCGCACATTTTTGAGAAATTAGTGGTGCCTTCATCTACTGGCTTGGATCAACCAGGCTACGTAAAGCGTAATCATGTTCACGTTACACGTGACTATGATAGTAAGGAAGTAGAGGTTGCTAGGCAGCAAGGACCACGCATCTCAGAAAACTGGAGAGAGGTTTTCAGGAATGCGTAGCTATTGAGTTGTAGTTCTGTTATGTCAACTGATCCTGGCGATGTAACCGCCTGTAAGGAGACAGAGAAAGAAAAGCAATTCTAACAAGCAGCTGATTGGCTCAAGTGAGGTATGAGTTTGCTACATCGTAACATATTAGGCGAATGTGGTGCCATCTGCCCATTATTTTGACAGTCAAAAACCAACACAAACAAGCAAAATAACTTTGTTTTTTTTTGTTGTTTTTTTTGTAAAAACGAGATCATTACTGCAAGTTTCGCTGTTTCCATCAACCTTTTCTACTTCTAAAGTATGCAACGCTTCAATGTGTGCTCGAGAAAACTTTGATAGAAACACAATCTATGAAGCTCACCTGCAAGTCCAGCTGTGGATGATGCGGAAAAAATAAAAATAAAAATAAAATAAGTTTTGGAACATCTAATGTGACAAAATCAAAATTATTTTGCCTCCAAGCGTAACAACCAGGTATTAGTTCATCAAATAGGATGGCTGTTTTTTTTTCTTAAATAAACACTTTTTTGTGTAATTATTATCTTTATTACAAACATGTTTAATGATCTGAAACATTTAAAGCAAGAACAAAAGATTATCTGTAAGGGGGCAAACACTTTTTCCCAGCTCTGTTAATCATCAAGGTCTTGGTGCCTGCACTGAAGAATCTCCTTCAGTGAACTGAAACTGAATTTTACTGCTTCACCTTTTGTTCTGAGATGCCATATTCTGTATGCCAAAGGTATGAATGGGTGTCAGTGCAATGTTTACTTGTGTTTTAAACCTTATTGACTAGTTTTGGTTTTCACAAACTGTCTGCACTCTCCATGAAATGGAGGACAGTGGATCATTGCGTTCGCTTCATTCTCTGTTTACCAGTTTTGTTCTTTAGGCTTGGTAGACATGAACGACTTTTTAAGTAAGATGCTTTTTAAGGAGCAACATAACAAATTGGATGACAGTATTACGTTTGAAGAAGGATGTGTAAAATGTTCCGCTTTGTGTATGAATTTTGAGTTGTTGTTTTTGTCTTTCTTGAAGTTTGAATGAATTGCGTCCATACAGCAAATTTTGAAAGGTCGAAGGAAGCAGTGAGGTTCTGTTCACATTGAGGCAGAAAACACTGATAACTAAAGATAACCAGGTTTCAGAGTCTCGACATACCGGGGATGGCAAAATACGCTAAACGGCACCAAAAAAACTCAAAAGAGAAACTGGAGTTGCATGAGTCAAAAAAAAGTGTTTTTTAAAATTTTCCCTCAGTTCCTTGAAAGAAATTTTTTTATGTCACTTCGATAAAACTAGCATAAAGTAGCGTGTTGCGGTGAAGTGGAAAATCCATAAGATGTTCAAAGTTTGGGATGAGCAAACCGACTCCTCTACAAATGATTTCCCTCTTTTTACATCCGGAGGGAATCGCTTGTACTGGATTTTGTTTTGAAGTAGTAATAGACATTCATGTCACACTGTTCGAATTTTTGTCGGTAAAAGAATTTAAAACCGCGTTTCCTTTTCCCCGCTTACAACTTCCCGGCGCCTGCTGATTTATGTCGCATAAAATCCCAGTAAAGTACACGGAGGTTTGTAGTGCCAACGTGACAAAATGTGGACAAGTTCAGGGGGTGTGAAAACATTCAGAAGGGATCGGATACGAAGCCAACAACCAGCGTGAGAAATGAAACACGGTTTCCACGACCGCAGACCTTGATTTTATAAACCGGGGGGGTGACATCATCGTTTTGTCAAGGTCTGAAATACATGAAACGAAAACGGCTTCTAGGCCACCACCTAGCAAAGCGAAAGGACAGAATGTGCTAAAACAAAAATCTCTAATGGTGCGTCTTCCAGCAACAAGCTTGTCCTTCGCTGTCTGAAACGTTTAAAAAATTTATAGTCCTGTCTTTCCATCAGAGCAACTTCTCAGAGAAAGATGAAAAACATTCAAACTACTCAATTAATTAACTCCCCAGCACTACTACTCTTTCCTTCTTTGTAACTTATTACACACATATATATACATATATATATATATATTGTGCAATATTAATTTCCAGAATTGCTCAGCAGAATTTCTTTGTGAAGCTCCAGTGTCATGTGTTGGTAGTCCAGAATTGACCTGGAAGTGCTTAAGTTGTCCAAAAACACTCGGCACAAAGAGGTAGGTGCTGTTGGACACGCTGGTTGTTGGTGAAAATGTAACTTCTGGATCTCATATGTTCTGTCCAAATGTGGCCTAAGCAAACATTCTGGATGTCAGGCTTCATTAGCTGGTTTTAGCGACCCCAATCCCCTCTTTCAGTCACATTTCGACTTCACAATGTGACCTTATTTGGACCTCTATTCACCTTTCCGATTTCGAGCACATTTTTAGCACATGCAACTGGTATGAAAAAAAAAAAAAAAACCAAGATGTCAAACCACTCCTTTAAGAGACCTCAAAACTAGCATAGCGAGGGATAAAAATAACTTTCACTTCCGCCTCGACTCTGCAACACTTGCTGTAAACCTATTAATAGCTATTTGTTACACCGCTGAGTGCTATTTACACACTCGGATATGGAAATCACACGGAAAAGAAAGATGCATACAGCTTACCAAAATGTAGCTATTTCAAACGGATACAGTGTAATTAAAAACAACATGTTCATGTTAAAAACAAAGAAGTCATGTTTAAGGTACAGACTTTCAGTTTGCAGCCCACTGCCGCAGTTTGTGGCCGGTTTCACGTTTCATATCTGCATCCATATTGAAAAGTTGCAAATGGCTATTGAGCCATTTCTGAATCAATATGTAATTTGTTGGCTTGAAGAAGTCGGCACACTTCGCAGCCTTCAGCTGTTTGGTACACTGCATTGTATTGGAAGCGATGTAATAAACACCATCATTCATTTATACTGCAGCATACATTGTCTCACTTTTATGAAAGTGTATGTACAGAAACTTCTTCTTTTTTTTTTTTTTTCCCTCCTCGCTTTTGGTGTATGATGAACTCTGCCGAATGTTTACAATTTTTTTATTTTCTTTTTTGTAAAGCAAAGAGGGATGTTAGAAATGCATGTTTCGCCTACGTTACAGTTGTCATCTTTTTTTTGTTGTTGTACTTTTCTGTTCTGAATTAAAACTGGACTTTAAATTTAAAGTGCACCAATTGAGGTTTTTTTTTTTTTTTTTACGCATGGTATGGCCTAACACGTGGGGGGGCCTTGTAACCTTGTAAGCCCCTCGAACTCGCCGTAATGAGTGCGTGGTCTCCTCTGTGGAAACCAGCTGTGCTGCCGCGGCCACACAGAAAGCAGAATGATTAGATAACTACAGTACAGAGCCATATCAAATAGTTCCAGGGATCAAATTCCCTTAAGGAGGGAGGGCAGCTTCAGAGTCCATCTGTGCATGTGAGGGGCACCGAGAGAGGAGTGGGAGATAAAGTAAAAAGGCTTGGGGGGGGGAGGAGGGGGGGCGACAGGAAGGGGCATAACAGAGGGAACGAGAATGGAAGCGACAGAGGAGAAGGACAGGAGACAGTAGGTGGGAATGATGGGAAATGAGCGAGGGCTAAGGGGCAGACAGACAGAGAGGCACAGTCAAGGGGGGAAACAGGGAGGGGAATTAAAAAAAAAAAAGGAGGGGGGGTGCTTATAGAAAGAGGGAGACACAAAGTAGAGTTCGAACTTTTTCTTTTCTTCCAACGTTGAGAACCGAGAGCCGCAGAATAGATGGAGGAGAGAGTGAGCGCGGGGTAAAAAAAAAAAAAAAGGGGGTGGGGGGGATGTTGACAAAGCAGCGAGACTGTGGCGAACAAAGAGAACGTGAAGAGAATGAGTCGGGGGAAACATCAAAGGGATTTTTCAGGCCCGGTTACCGGGACAACAGACATTTGCATGCGATTAGCTTTTTACATCATATTAAGAAGGGTTAGGGTGAGGGAGGGACGGGAAGAGAGGGGAGGGGGTTATGGAGAGAGGCAGGGAACTATAGATCATACACACACACACACACACACACACACACACACACACACTGTATGAAGGAAAAAGAGGAACGTTGGTCATCTCAGGCGGATAAACTGACTTATAGGCAGCCAGCCAAGCGTTTTCTTTTGTAAATGAGAGAACATGTCGGGGTTGGTGGCGGGGGTACAGTAATATGCCAGCACAGACATTTTCAGAAGAGAGATCAGAGCTGGCACTGTGTGTATTTTTTATTTATAATTATATATATAAGATATATATTTTTTTTTCTCATTTTCTGCCAGGAATTGAGGTTTGACACCAGTAACTGGAAGCACGCTCCTTAAAGCAACCAAACAAATTAATTTGCAACTCGCGGATTCGCAGGTTCTCGTTCTCCTTCGTTCAAATCTATTCTGACCAGAGGGAAAGAAAAAAAAAACAACAACGCACAAAATTCACAACTCACACCTGGACGAACCCCGTTTTAACACGAAGGCCTCAATATCACAACACATACCACGTGATTTTTAAAAAAAAATGACTTTTTTAAATCACTTGTGGCAAAAAAAAGACTTCAGTCATTATTTTAGGAAGGTGACGGTACCCTATGAAATTTTGAAAACATTTCTGTATTTATCTGCTTTTTCGTTCTACGTGAACAAACATGAATTGCGCAACATTTTCAAATCTTAAAGACGTGACGACATCTTCATAAAATGAAATATAATCGACATTAAATCACAACACTTATTGTCCCGAAGTGAAAAAACATGATCCGTTTTGACGTAACCGTTAAACGTATTGCCCAATATATTAAACAGATTGCCCTGACACGTAAAATGAAACACGTGTGTGTGTGCGTGTGCGCGTGGGTGTGTGCGTGAATGTGTGTTTTTACACGCTGAATCCATCAGTTAATAAAACATCAAACTAAGAACACACACCTCACACTACCTTTCCTCCAATCACAAAAGCCATTAAACATGTTTCTACGGGCACACACACACACGCACACACACACACACACACACACACACACACCCTCCGGCATTTTTACACATGTAACATTATCCCAACCTATCTCCTCTCCTCCCTCCTTCATTCCTTCCCTCGCTGCTGTCTCTCCATCAACCCATGTCCCCCTTCTATCCATCCCTCTTTCTTTCTCCTCATCTCTCCATCTTAATCTCCACCTTTCCCCCCCCTCCTTGGATGTCTCCTCCCTTCTTTTTCTCCTGTTTGAATCCTTCTTTTTTTTTTTTCGACGTCTATCTGGCCTCTTCTGCTCCGAGTGTCTGCGTGTGTGTGTGTGTGTGTGTGTGTGTGCGTGGGTGTGTGTGTGTGTGATGCTTCAGTGCCCCCAGTATTGTGGCTGCATTGTGCCAGTAGGCGTCGCCGCGACAGCATTGTGATGGTGCGTGTGTGTGTGTGTGTGTGCTGGGGGCAGGGGGGGTATTACAGTATCAATACCCTGACACTGCGACAAAAAGGACAGCAGCCGTAGCCACATATCACTCCACCTCTGCACTCCTCCCTCCTCACACACACGCACACACCTGCGCCTCCTCCTCACCCCCAGCCCCCGCTTTCCCTCCCCCAAATCAATTTCCCCACCCCTCCTTTCAATTGATTTCCCACCATATCTCACTGAATATGTGCATATTGATCCTCCTCCTCCTCTCCTCCTCATCCCTCACTCCTTTCTTTCTCACTCTCTCTTGTTTTACTCAAACATCTATTAGATTTCGCCCCCACCCCCTCCTCCACCCGCGCCCCTCTCCTTCCCATCTACGCCCTTATCCGCCACAAACACACACACTCACTCCTCATCTTTCATTTCATCTCTCCAATTCTTTCTCTCTCTGTGCCATCTCTTCAACCCCCCCACCCCACTTTTTGCTTCCTCCATCGCACCTCCCTCCTCGTCTCCCCTTCCTCACGGCTGTTCTTTTTTTGTTGTTGTTGTTTTGTTTTGTTTTTTTGGTTTTGTTTTTTTGTATTTGTGTGTGTGTGTGTGTGTGTGTGTGTGTGTCTCCGTCTCACTCACTCTCTGCATATTAATTGCTGCATTTCTGCTGCGGCGGAGAAAACAATCAAAGCGTCAGGGGCGGGCGATGATGCCATTGTGACACATATGTACCAAGTGCGTGCACACAAACACACGCGCACTCGCAGGGACGACGACAGACGCGGGCATACCTACATATATATATATATATATATATATATATATATATATATATATATATATGCTCATGCATACATGGATCTAACCCGCTGACGTGCAAAAACGGGCCCGGACGCACGCCGATTTGCGAGGCACGCGCGCGCGCGGGAGCCGAGCGTGCGCCGCACACACGCCACAGACACTAAGTCAGTCACACAATAGCGGGCTTACAATGGCTGATCCAGGAGATATGTTCTGCGTCAGCAAAAGACATTTGAATTTCTGAGCCAACGTTTACCTTTACACAGCGTGTGAGCGCAGCGCGTTTAAATGTTGTAGGGAAGAAGAAGAAGAAGAAGAAGAAGAAGAAAAAAAAAAAAAGCAGGCCTGTTGCTGAAAATGTTCCAACTTTTCTTTTGTTCTGACTGGAATCTTACCACATGTTGGGGCGAATATTCAAAGGTAGAAGCGACAATTAAAACGCAGAAGATGGAAGACAATACTGTCTCCCAAATGCTGGATATCTTTTTTTTTTTTTTTTTTTTTTTTTTTTTATGAGTATTGCATATTGGCCTGTGATCGTCAGTCTTTAGTAGGAAGGGAAGGAGATCCCGTAAAAATGCCACAAAATGTCTCAAGAACATGATCTGTCTCGTAGATGGCTATTTAGCTGCTAACAACTCACCAGACTCTTGTTTGGTAAGGCAAGTGTGAGAAATTAGCATGATTACTTAAACCTTGACATCTTGTATCTATGTTTGGCCCTCTTATTTTAAAGTTTAAAAAAACAAAAAAAAAAAAACAAAGGAAGTAGTTCACGTTGTTGCACCAGAGAATTATGGACAAAATATGAACGACGTGCAAAAATACAGCAACTGGCTGACTGTTAGCCACTTACAATGCTAAAGCTGGCGTATCCCTTTAAGTTTTTTTTGTTTTGTTTTTTTGTTTTGTTAATGAACCAGTAAGCGAAGGAGTAAATTAATTGTTTTTAATGTATTTATAAAAGTGATTTATAAATACTCGACTGTGTTAAGTTCAAGTAAAATCTTATCCCAGATTCTTTGAGACGCAGTTTGGGTCTTGTGAAGCTTTAAATGGACACCTACATCGTGAACAGCACAATGTTTTAACTCTGTTGACACGTCAGTCAACACAAGCACTGTGAAGGAGCTTGTTCAAATAAAAATGTTTTTGCGCACATTCAGTTCATATTTCCATGGTGTCATTAGACGCTGACATTTACCCCCACAGGTAAGAATGTGGCGAATGGTTTGTTTTTGTGCAAGTGTCTACAAGCCTGTGTGTGTATCTGGGCGCCTTTCAGATGGTACACATATGTTTCTGACTCTTGAAGACCTCTGGTAGACAATTGTTGCCTCTCTTCTCAATTCAAAGTAAGTCAGACACTGTCCTTAAAACTTTGCATAAACTGAAACCTGAAGGTTCAACAGCATCCATTTGTCATTGGAAGTGCTCAGAAGTTAGATACAGACAGCAAGGTAGTTTGGAGTTACATCAAAGAGAAGACCAAGCTTCTTGCTGTTAATCACTTCTAACGTTTCCCTCTGATCATCGGAGTTAAGTAGCCTATTGCTCAAACAGCAACATAGATTTTGTCAGTTGACGTGCAAAAGAAACCCCAAGTTTATGCGCTCTTTAGAAAATTCAACACAAAGTCTTTCTCATCATGATTTTGACACGGATTTTCCTTTCTGACAAAGAAAACCTAACAATGTGTGAAACTTTGCGAGTTTGGCTACATTAATATTACAGATTGCTCAAAGGAAAAAAAGCAGGAGAGAACTAAATGTAAATAAGCTAAGAAAACAGACGTTGCCAATGTAAAAACAAATATGAAAGTGTGACCAAGCACAACACTGTTTAGCATTTTTAGCAAACATTGGACACGTCGTACAGAAGTTAGCCAAGGGAGTGCGCACCAATTGTGCACCAATTGCACTATCACTGCAACTGCCCATTAGCCTCGCAAGCTATTATTTTGAAATTATAATGCCTGCTCATTCATGCACCTCCAGATTTGGTAACTTTTAACATTTATTGATGCAAAAACACGGTAGACTGCTGGTGGACTACCCTAGAGCCCTTACCACCAGGCTTTCTTGGGGAACCCCTTCATATGACATATAAACAGCTTTTCAACTTTCACCTTTTGACCAAATTTCCAAGTTTTGTTGACACAAGTCAGAGATGAGGACGACTTGAGGGACATATGAGAATTACTTAGACTTTTTGCTTTGGCAACACATTCTTGTTCTCACTCTAACTCGTCAGTACAAAAAGGTTTGGCTTTGCGATGGTTAACATTCGACCCTGAACTCAACCGTGGTGTCAGGCCTCGGAGCAACGAATACAGCGAATAACTGTGAGAGAAACGATTGGCTTAATACAAGCGGAGAAAATACAGCTGAGGACAGAGACCTTCTGAAAAATATTTTGAGCTCGCAGAGGAGCTGGCATGTGAAAATAACTTTCTTCAAGGCCAACGACAACACGATACACTTCAAATGGCTACATCCCATGTCAGACGCAACTGTGTGCAGATCTGCGATGTGCATCCAGGCAGGTTCCCACAGTCCATCTGATATAACCGAAGCTTGCAACATCAGTCAAAGCTGTAGACTTTCAGTGTCTCTTTCTTGATCTCTTCTCCTCCCAGTAGCAATTGTGCCACATAATTGTAACTGAGTAAAAATCCAGCTGGGAGAGTTTTCTCACCTCCACATGGGCTGAAATGTTCAAGACGCAACAGGAAAACTGTTCTGGGTCTAAAGACTGAATTAAACACGAATAACGTCCTCTGAGAAATTGTGTTGCCGTTGGCTTGCCGTCAACTATAAAAGGAAATGGCTTCCTTACTGTTACTCAACACTGTGCAAACATGCATGTGATAAAACAAACAGCATAACACTGTTATATTATGAGGGATATTTAATGCTTGCAAGGCAATTATGTTGGTAAAGGAAAGTGATCTGGTGGTGTCACCACTAGAAAGAACTAGCAAAATTAAATCTGAGAAAGTTCTGGAAGATTTTGTTCTTTTTAAAATAACAGTAGCTTAGTCATTTAAGCTAGTACTTAAATTATTAGCTTTAAGTAATTTATGTTGATTATATTTGAAGAAGTTGGGATATTAAAATGAAAATAAGTATAAACAAAATAGTAAATCTTTTAATGGGTGGTGCGATACATTTTGGACAGGTTAACTCCATGCAGAAAGTCCCTTGGTCGGCATATGAACCCAGGACCTTCTTGTTACCAGGCAACAGTGCTAACAAGTGCGCTATCATTATTAGCATTAACCTTTGTGGTAATCTTGCTGAATGTCTATTTTAAAAAGCATTTATTTCTATCAAAGCAACTGTCGACAGTATTTTTTGAGTTCAGCCATGACAACCAGAACAGTTTTTATCGCCTATAGAATAATCTGTTTACATGAAACTTGACTTGAACATGTTTTCGTGTTACGTAATCCTCCGTTTCCTGTAGGGTCATGGCAGGCTGGTGTTTATCTGTGAAAATGGGTGTGAGGTGGGGTTCAACTTGGACAGATGGCCTGGTCAACACAGAGTCACTAATATCAAAACGCTCATGGTCGCAGAATGCAGGAACTGCTTTGTTGTATTAGCACTTGTTCTTTTTGTGGACTTCTGTTTATTTATTTATTTTTTTGCATATTTTGTCAAATATTCCCTCTGGTTTTTGATACTGTGCAGTTGGAAGGATTCTACTTTTTTTATTTTTTATTGCTTTTAGACCATTATGATGCACAAACATTACAGCAAAGGTACCGTTTTTACAACTGGAAGCAGCTGATTAGCATCTCAAAAGGTCAAACAAAACCTGAACTGCATCCCTAAATCCCAGAGGGGTCGGAAGGCAGACTTCCTGGATGCAGAGCAGGACCAAAACATCCAACATCTGTCTGCCTGGCTTTTTCACCGTACAACCAGATGGGCATTTAAAGCAGCAAAAGCAACTGAGTGCTTAGCAGAGCTTGCCAACAACTGATTGTGTCGACCAGGTCACGCTAGTGTGGAACGTCGTCTCTGCCGCCTAGATTTTGAGTTGCTAGCTTAGCTTGACTGTCATATAGCAACAGTCTTCAGTCAGCAGTCTCCTCGGATTCATTGCGAGACTGACTGCTACTGCAGATCTTTCCTGCCCACAGCATCACCCTCCAAAGACGACTCTTTGATTTTACTCGGATGGTATGGGTTACAATAATTAATTTCCCTTTGGGATAAATAAATTATTTTAATAGAATATTGTACAGACAGCACAAGGCTTTTTATAGCCAACAAAAGGGCAATGAGAGCCAGTTCCTTGCTCATTTATTTTTTTTAACATATAAAATTTATTTTTCCAATTGCAAGCCCAAAACTGAATTTTTACCCTTTTTTATTTTTTAAGAAAAGCTATGCATTTATGACCCCTTTCTCTCTCAATTGGGGTCATTAATACAACTTTATTTCACCTCTGGAGAGTTTTATGCTGAACTTTTGGATTCTTTGGAACATGTACAAAATATATATGGGCCGCTGCAGACCCGGGACGCGCCACGAGAACTGAGGATTTGGATATGCCCTGACCCAAATGTGTCACATTCTAATGCTTCCCCGTTTTTGTTTGTTTTTTCTTCCTGCTTGTAATACGTCGACTTCGAGGTCTCGAGGTTCGCCGAAGAATCTCAGAATCTCACCGCCACTAACAGGTGTCATAATGTAAAAATAGCCTGACTCGTTCACTTCACCTTCACTTCATAAAGTTTTGCCTGCATTGTGTATATATTGTTTTATTCTCCATTCAAGAACAGCAGTGAAGGTGAGGGTTAGCTGGATGATGTCCGAACGTGCGCTTGAAATTTTCAATCTCAAAATATAATTTCTGTAAGTTCAATTTTTTTGCTTATCTTACATATTGTGTAAAAGTAATTTTTTTTTTCCTTACATTTTTTCTTTATTTTTTGACTGGTGACTGCTCCCTCCTCCCGAAGGACCCATGCAGTCACTTACTCTCATGTTGGGACCCAAATATGTGCACTTTTGTTTCTTCCCCCGGCCATGTGCTTCCGGGGTGGCTCACTACAGCATTTAAACTGCCTCTTGTCCCCCATCCCCTCCATCACTTTTATAACACTTCCACTGGTGAGAAACTTTCTCCTTCTCCTTCACCCCTTCCGAGAAAAAAAAAAAAGTGTCTAAACTGTCAGCTGCCCTCCAACCCAGATGCCATATTTAGGATACAAATGTGAAGAGATGACAGCGTTGTAAAATGGAGCCCGTGCTGAGATTATAATTAACATTTCCAACCTACATCACTCTCCCTCCCACTTCTCCTTTGCTCTCCCCTATTCACTCACTCCTGTACGATAAATTGGGGGGGGCGGGGGGGGGTAGTGAATAGAAGAAGAAAGAAGAGAAGGGGAGAAAGAAAAGAAAGGGAGATGGAGGAGGAGGAGGAGGAGGAGGAGAGAGTGAGAGAGAGAGGAGAGGGTGACCAAACGGAGGGAGGGAGGGGGAAACGGCGTATGCTTGTATACAACCCTGATTTCCATTTTTTTCCCAACTCGTAATGTATTTAATTCAAGTGAAACGTAATCATGACGTGTCGTGTCATTAATCTCCTCGCCGCCTCTCCCGTAAGTACACTGAGTCTTTACTTTCAACATATATCCTATATCTTCATTTATCCATTTCAATTTTTCCCACTACTATGTTTACATAGCCCGTGTGTACACTTTTACACTCGGTGGCATGACACGGCGGTGATGAAACATTTCCAAAAATGGAGAATTTAACTGCGACTCTTGTTGCCTTTTTTTTTTCCTCCCCTCTTCTCGCTCGCGAGCGGGATAATGGTAGTTGTTGATGTGTTTTGTATCTCTCTGCTTCTTTCATGTGCAGTTAGCTCTCTCGCGCGCGCACACAAGGAGAGACGCGCGCGCGTGTTAGCATGTGGAGTGATTGGCATGAAGCACGTATGTATGGTATGCATGTAAGCGCGAGCTCGCTCGCTCCGGACACACTTTCCGTTGGGTCATGTATGTAAAAGCCCGGTGTTATGTAGGTGCGCGCGTGGACGACATGCGTTTTAGCCTCGTCTCATGTCCGTGACGTGACCGCAAAAAAGAGGAAAATAAGGGGAGAAAGAAAACCGCTGTTTTCACCGAAAAAGCCCCCTCAGCGTTAACAGTTTGAACTAGTCGAGTCGGTAGGTCGGGGCGATTTTTAACGCCACTTTAAAATGGTCGCAAGTGCTCGAAAAGTCGCTCGGAGTGTTAAAAACAGGAATTTGTTTCGAATTTAAGCAACTTAAAGTAAGTTGGGAGCTGCTGTCAGGAGGAGTGAATTTGGGCAACTCTGATAATAAAACAATGCGATGTTCGAGTTGGAAAGTGAACCAGAGTTGATAGAATTCGGATGTGAAAGCATGAGGGTAAAAGCCACATTTAAAAAGTGTCTAATTTTGTGTAAGTTGAGTTGAAGGTGACCGTATTCAGCCCGACTAATTGTCTTTTGTCGGACGCACATTAAACGGCATTGTGTGGCTCCTTGTTAGCGAGATAAGCGTCGTCACTTTCATTTTTAGCTTTGCGCAACAACAAAAAAAAGCGTCTCGAGCGACGTTATTCCTTCCACACTTTTTTTTTTACTACAGTGTTTACTATCAGGCGTTTAGCTGTCCTAACATCGCCTCATAAAGTAGCTAATAAAGTGTAACCTGCAGGTTTGAATCATGTGAAGACAAGATACCGGGATTCAGCTTTGATGTTAAAAATAAACGTGTTTTTTTTTTTTTTCGGACGCGGTGGCTTTTTGGGACGGATGTCGTTTCGAGATTGGCACAGGGTTAAAAATGAAATCCTGATGACACTTTTCTGTTTTTTGTACCTTCCTCCTTTCCTTTCGCTGCTCGCTCGCTCGCCTTTTTCTCCCCTCCCTTAATCTTTTGTATAGAAAATTTAGGAACAAAATGGAGCAGGGGAGAGAGCGATAGATGGGCTGACATGACACTCACACACACACGCCACCCCTCCGACTTCTCCAAACTACACCCCCGTCCCCTCCTTCTGCTCCTCCGCTGGTGGTGTTTTAATCGCATTCTTTTTCTCTGGGATACAATCTACGGGGCAGGGTTAATCTCGTTTTAGTCGGGGTGTTTATTAGTGCATTGTTTGTTGATGGTTATTTATTTCATTAATGTGCCTCTAATTGAGATGGCCGCGAGAGGAGGAGGAGGACAGAGAGGGGGAAAGAGCGTGCTGAAAATGGTTGCACGTTATTGACGCACATCACAGGGGCGAGGAGGAAATTCCTCTCGAGATAAGGCGCAGACGTGTCATCTGGCCTGACCAAAAAAAGACACTCCCGTCGCCCTTTTCTATATCCAATGGAATATGTTTAGGCATTCTGAAATGCCCCTTTTTTTCTTTTCTTTTTTTTATATCCACCGAAAATGTCACACTCTTGAGAGCTGTGTGTGTGTGTGTGTGTCCAGAGGAAGTAGGTTGACATTGCTGACTTGTCCTATAATCTGTCGGTTTTTAAAGTAACAAGCAGGGCTTAAAAAATGCATTTTAAGTTTTGACGTAGTTATGTTATATATGAACAACTCTCAATGGTCCGTTTTTAAGTTTGTTTTGCTTTGTTGGCTGTCAATCAGCGAGATGACGTAAAAAATAAGTTTCTACACCCCAGTGTATCTGGCGACATCGCATAAGTTTTTGGGATAAATTTATTAGTAGTATTTCTCTTTTTCCTCCTCATTTTCGTGTTTTTAACTCCAATTTTGCCATCAAATATGTTTGCTTTTAATAAAATACGCAGGAGCAGTTTGTGACCAAATTACGTTTTTGGAAAAACACATTTAGGGGTGCACTCCCTAAATTGGCGATATTGATCTTATCCACTGATCTTATCTACCTCCAAATATCTGAAAATCTGTCACCTATTGCTCTGCCGTTAGCGAGGGCAGACCGGCCCACCAAGTTCAAGCTGGATGTGCACAGTTAACAAGTCACCCCAACTTAGAGACTTTCACCAAAACAAAATTGGTATCGGCCAAAATCCAAATCGGCAGGTCATCCTTTTTGACGATTGGTGATCAGCCAGAAAACTGCAATTCCATTGACATACTTTTGAGGTCCCTTTTTTTTTTCTTGCAGACCTGATGGACCACCCACTATTTCTGGACAAATATATCTCCAAACAGACTCATGTGTCCAATGAAGATCATAAAAATCATGTTTTCTGTCAAAGAGAGTAGCACTTAGAGCTGCCACGAGTTTTACTAATGCCAGCCAATCAAGTCAGCTCTTTTGTCCCGTGTGACGTCATCAACCTAAATAAACACAAAACAGAATTTGTGGAGGTTTTTTGTTTTTTTTCTTCAATGTGATTTTAGGAAAAGTCTTTAATTTTGTGAAATATGTTGTTGAGCTACATACTTTATTACCTTTTGTTTTATGGTCAGTGTATATTTGAAAAAAAATAAATAAAATACACCACTGTATAGTGCCTTTAAATTGAAATAACTTATAAAGTGGTGGCTACAAAAATGAAAGCTGATTTTATTTATTTATTTATTTTAAAGTCTTTTGTAGCAGATTCCTGATCTCCAGCTTTTGTAAAGCTTTCAGCTGCGGATTCAGACTCTGAGCCAATTTTCCTCTTTAAGAACAATAAGAAGACGTGGGAACAGCTTTCCAAGCTTTTTCTGTACTGTCCTGCCTCAAGAGGTCATACATTAAAACGGTTTTACAACGAAGGTTTACCAATGAAAAATAAAAACAAAGTTGACTTTTTAAACCGTCTTTAGCTTCACGTAATAGCAGTCTGACCAGTTTTGTGTAGAAATGTCACACATTTCTAAAGCTCTGTGTGTGTCCCCATCAATATGAGTGCAGTTTCACGAAGAGGCTACCAAAGGGCTGCCAACAAGTCCAAATCTAGCTAAAGTTGTTAAAACACAAAATGTTCAGTCTTCCTGTTTTCTGGTAAATTTTGGCTTCACCGCTCGTCCTCTGATTGAAAAAACCACAGACATGTCTCCACATGTCACTGCCAGTTGTTTTCTTTTAAACAGCTTCTGATATCTTTCTGCTTCCTCTGACCTCAGTCTAATACACCACCCCGACACTAATAAGTAACCAACTTTTATGTTTTTCATTCAGTAACATTACCCACACTGAAGAGTGC
Source organism: Gambusia affinis (assembly GCF_019740435.1). Lineage (NCBI taxonomy): Eukaryota > Metazoa > Chordata > Actinopteri > Cyprinodontiformes > Poeciliidae > Gambusia > Gambusia affinis. The sequence goes on along the minus strand of NC_057885.1, from coordinate 6,316,554 downwards.
TCTTGAAAGTGTGGTCTGGTTCAATAATCGAGCGGGATCGGATTTGGGAGTTTCTGAAAAGCTCAGTTTCATTTGGTTTTTAGTCAAACATCTCATCCTTCTCAACTCGTGCATGGCAGAAAACTAAAAAGTAGGAGGATTAATGTCGTTTTACTTCATATACAACACAGAGAGTTGAAGACTTCCCCCTTCACCTCTACAGGTAGTCTGCTTCTTCGTAGCAAGATGATGATGATTTCATGTGAAACCCTTTGCAGGTACTCATCAGGATCCAGCTGCACTAATGAACATTAAAAACGGGCCCAACATTAAAAAGGGTCTAATGGGTTTTGCTCATTCAGACCCCTATCTGCTTTTTGTGTTCAAGTAGTGTCCTCCTGCTCCTCCGCCACCATCAAGGCCGCCTACTTGCTATCTTTGTGCGCATAGTGCTGCGCTGTACTTGAGGGGGCCACACACATACGCACACACACACTTACACACACCATCCAATCCAGGTGGCTCCTGGGAACAAGATTGTATGCGAAGGAGAAAGAGATGGAGTAAAAGGGAAAGGAGTGTAGCACCAATCAAGGCCTCTGATTGATATAATTGGGTCATTAGTGCGCCACGGGAGAGGCACCTGCTTGCCCTCAGTTAGGGAGAATCTACTGCATTGTGACATTTTGAGACTGTTGAGAGTTCTGCCTGCTGCTAGGGATTACTGTGAATTTAGAGCATTAGGGTCTTACTGATGTAGCATGACACTTTTCGCAGATCGTATTGAGTTTGGAGACTACTTTTCAAACAATCTAGCATTGGAAGTGAACAGATGGAGTTGCAATTTCAGAAAATACAACAAAAAGGTGAAACTCTGGAGAGCTTTTTTAGTTTTAAAACGGGGGGAAAAAAAGGCCTGTGAACAACTGAAGCCAACGCTGTATGTTTGCTAGTCATTGATCCGACGTCTGGTCGGAGACGACAGTAACTTTAAAGCTCATTACTGAAAATGTTTCCTGCCAACAATCAGCTTACCATAAGGAATAACATTTTACAGATCTACTGAACTGTTTGGCATCTTTTACCACAACTTAAGCTTTTCAATTTCGTTTTCCTGTACAAACATATGTCAAGGCTGCCTTTAGGGACATCTTGGGATTTAATACCTTGCTTGAGGGCACTCAACTTCATTGCATTAGTGGACATTTAGCTCCTGAGCCATGTAATTACTTCCAGCTAATATGAAATCTCATCTTCTACGACACTTATATAACCGATTTTCAACTTTAACTTAAACTCTAAAAGAAACCCTACAGGGAAAATTGATTGTTGTCGATCAGCAGCTAAGAAACTTGACTAAAAAAGTAGAAGAGTCTCTGGTTTGGTTCAGATATCCATTGCCACGTTGGAGACTCGAGATCAATTCCTGCTTTTGTTTCCTCCTCCATAGTGACCAATAGGACAATGAGCAGGACTGTGCCGTTGTTTGCTTTTGCTGACTGAGCATTTTTCTAAGGAACAGTTCAGTGCAGAAGTTTGTAAGCACTCAACATGTATGTTAATGCCTTTAATTTGGGCTCTTTAATGGATAAATGTATTTCGACCCATTTTTTTACAAGATGGGACGATCATACAACAGGCAATGATTCTCCAAAGCAAGACTTGAGTCTTGCTGTCAATCTTCTAGGTCACACTAGGTCAAATTTATGCACACATTGTCAAATATATACACACATCCATGCAATGAGATTTGATGAGATGACCAATAGCAAACCAGATCTTTACCATAGGTTTTTTTGTAGAACAGTATACACTAGCAGTGTTTCCACTCACCATATTTGTGCAATTTAACAGAAACACGTAGCTTTTGCTACAAATTTTTTGCTAAAAAGATAAAATAAAATTGTGGGAGCTAAAATATGGTTGTTTTGTTGTCCATATCGAAATTGGTTTACTTAGCAAAACTGCAACGGAAACACTTTTTTCACATCATGAGTCACATGATGAACAACTGGATATTGCCGCTGGCGCAAATCACAAAAAAGACAATGACAGGAAGTAGTTGGAAGACCAGGGCACGACATGATTTTTAATGACTTTTCACCTGAACAGACTTATACACCTTCGACTTTAAATGCGTTTCTTATTTAAAGGAATTGCAAAATTGCGTTTCTCCTACATCAGCAGAATATTGGCAAAGTTTTGCGCCTGTTAATAATGGAACTTTAGCTAGTTAGTACTTGGGTCAGAGCTATTCTGGAAGCGTGCTTACCCTGTTTTCAAACCCAGTTTTAATGTTTTAAAACATTTTTCTGTTGTGAAGTCGTACTGTCTGCATTTCAGCCATCTAGCTGATGGCATGAGGAGATGCTAACCTCCACCATGTTTGATAGGTCGTACAACGTTCTCAGGTTCAAAAGCCTCACCTTAAGTTCCCCATGCGTACTTCTAATTGTGGCTACATAGCTCAACCTTTGTCCTACATGACCTCAAAATGTTTCTCATGAGTGCATCTGGCTTGTCCATGTGGGAAGCTCCAAATTTTCAGTCATCCATTTTGTAGCTTTTTGGTGATGTATAACATTAGCATCAACAATGGTGTCAGTCGATGGGCAGTGTGTTGTGTTTAACTGGAGCACAGAAGTAATGTCAATGGAACATATTTTTTCAGTGTCAAAAGGATGGAGAAATATATATAATAAAAAATGCAATATCTGTAATTATCGGCTGTCAGTATTGGCCCAAATGTTTATGTCGGTGCATCCCTAGTTAAAACTTGATTAGAGTTGGTTGTTTCATTCTGAAAGGGAGCCCACCGACATCTCACACCTCAACCCCACTGAGTTAGAAAAACATCTTGGGCATGTTGGGCGTCAACAGTGCAGTTGTTTCATACATAAAGACTCTTCTCCTAACTCAGTTGATGAAGCAGAGATCCAACAGAAAACCCTTGTTCCTTTAAACCTTTGAAATATTGTAAAACTCCAAATCTTCTGCTATACAGAAATAAGACAAAAAAAACAACAACAAAAGTTTGAACTATTTGTCATCTAAGTATTTTTGAGACGCACCCATTTGAGTTTACTGGCTGATACCAATTTTCTGTTTTTCTCTGGCTTCTGACCTTGACTACCTACAATAAGAGCTACAACTTATACATTGTTTTAGCAAAAAGACAAATGTATCAAACGCTGATCATAGGAAGAACAAAACTGGTGCAGAAAAAGGAATGTGTAGCTGATTTCTCTTTAGGGTTTTTGAAAGCTTTAACCTGTCTTAACAATTTTTGCCAGTTCCAAAATGTTATTAAAACTTTAAGAACAGCATTATATATATTTTACAGCTCTCTTGCTGTGGGTTATCATTAATTGTGAGAGGGTGACTTCACAGTGTTTGTGAGAAAGAGCAGGTGCATTAAAACTAAGTTTTACTATTTTGAAAACAAAGATAAAACAATTTTGAGTTGTTTTACAGCATCTAACTTCTTGCTAGTCTGGCCATTACCTTTGCAATACCACTCAGTTATCATCTCCCTTCAATGCTGTGTCTGGGATTTCTCCCATTGAGCTCAATTTCTCTGACTGAATTTCAATTAAGTCGTTCAGCAAACAGAAAAAGGTAAATCCTCGTCTCTTCTCTGCAGAGAATACAAATGTTAGCTTTCCAAAATTAATAGATTTTCTAAAAAGCCACTGACATTTTTAACTCTGCTGGTTCTGTGATGAGAAATAATAAAACAGCCGCTGTTCTGCAGCATGACTATTCCTGTTGTCCTCTGAACTTGGCTCTGGGTCAGTTTTCGCCTTTGTTAGCAACAAAACGTCCCTTAGGTTGGTATAAATACCTTACTGAAACTTCGTTCCTTGCAGAAACATCCACACTGAAGAGCACTGTGCCTAGTGAGATCTGAGTTCATTCACCAATTGGAAAAAGATTGAAATTTTGGGTGTCAAAAGTCAAATATTGTTCTATTGTGTTTCACCTGTCCATACCTTTGTATATTTCTGCTTCAAAATTCAAATGAAAATGACAAGATCATGGTCGCTGGTCAGAGCCCACCTCAGTTTTCTATCATTACCCAGTCGAATTATAGGTTGTAGGTGCATCACTAAAATATTCATCAGAACATGATTAAAAAAATAAATACATAAAAAAATCCCCCCAAAATGTCGGATGTTCCAAAATGAGCATATCAATATTTGGAACGTGCAAAATTGTGTCAAGGACCTTGTTCTTGGTAAAACAGAATGTAATTGTAGTTTAAAAATAAACTTATGACATAACTTTCTGTCAAAGGATCTAAAACATATATATAGCGTAATGTAGTGCGCTTCAAGCAAAGTGTCACTTAGAAGGAGAACACAGCCTTAGTAGATTTCCCCAGAGTGATTGAAGAATCTACTCATTATTACTCTACAGTCACTATTTTCTCTGTTGTAAGGATTCTTGTGCGTGTTCACGTGTCTTATGTGATACACAAACTCCACAAGGAGGTCATGGCGTAGGGTTGGGATTCTTGGGACTGTCGTTGCTCAAAGGCTCTTTAGAGGAGGATGGGAAGAATTTGGAAGTGTTTTGGGCCTGATTGACGGTATCCTGGATGGATTTGGATCTATGATTAGGGAGGATTGATCATCAGGTAGATGTTACTTTCATCTGCAGAGGTTCTCATCTCTTCCCTTGCTCTGGTTCTCTGATGTTGAGCCCCAGCAGGTGATCTTAAGAACAAGAACTTTCCGTGAGAACACACCGAGTTATTTGCTTGAATCTTTTCTTCTCTAAAGGATTTCTGTCTTCTAATTCCAAATCAGACGAGTCAGTCGGCACTTCCCACTCAGCCCTTCAGACGCAGCGTGGCCCGTGTGACTCGGAGCCACGGTCTTGTTTCTTTCTGCTGCGGCGCTATGATGTTTCCGACGTTCAAATTCGCTCGCTCAGATCTGGCACTGTTGCGACGCTCCCAGAACGGTGTGCTGAAGCTGCGAGTGAGTGTCAGCTCGTGTTCTCCGCCGGAGGAGGAATTCATTCAGAAACAGAGGAAGCAAAAGCTTAAGAGGATGTCAAGAGGAGAGCAAGGAGGAGTTAAGTTGTAAGGGTAGAAAGGAGGAATCGAACCAAAATCATAAGACGCTTGCTTGGTGTTTCCTCTAGGTTTCGCTTACTGAACTGACCTTGGCATGAAGAAGCAAGAGCCGAAATCAGACAGGAAGTTCTACAGCGTTCTGACATATTTCCAAGAGTGGGAACCGACATTCCAGTTCTCAGCAATCTACCAACAGACAATATTGAGGCAATTTTTCTTCCGTTTTCACACCAAAATGGTTTAAAAGAGCCACATTTTCGCCACAAGAAAACCGTTCAGTGACATCTGTAAGAAGTTAACGGCAGACCCGCAGTGGGAGACTCTCATCCTTATCTCTGGTAAACGGGAGAAGAGGGGGAGTGCGAGCCAGGCAAAGTTGAAGTGAAGCGCCAGGGGTTCAGGGAAAGGTGAAATAAAGGAAATGAATACCGTCTGTGGGGAAGTTCGCCACGTGACCACGCCAGAAAGAAACAGGACCAGATTGTACGGTACCTCACGGAGAACAGTCTGCCTGTACTTCCTTCTTTCTGGTTCTTTTTCTTTTTGTACTCTGTGTGTGTGTGTGTGTGTGTGTGTGTGGTGTCTTCCTTGTGTGTGGTCCTTCTCTCACACCAAGAGTTATCCCCAGAGGACACCTTACCTGATACACTCTTCCTCTCAGGAGATGATATCAAACAATACAGCTGGAACAAAAAACCTGAAGGGATGAACTTAGAAAGATACAATGCTGTGAAACAAGTATTCTCTCCCCCATGCAGATTTCTTAACCTGAGGAAATACAAAAAGAAGTCTGATAATTTCACTTATTAAGGGCAAAATATTATCCAAACCAACCTGCCTCACCGTGTGAAAAGTAATTGCCACCTAAACCTAATGACTGGTTTTGACAACCTTAGCGGTAGCAATTGCCCTTGAGGCGTTTGCGATAACTGTCGGAGTCTTTGACGTCTCTGTGGAGGAATGCTGACCCACTCTTGCCTGTTGAATTCTTTTTATTCAGCGACATTGGAGAGGTTTCAGGTCATCCCCGAGCTTCTCAGTTGGATTAAATTACAGACTGAAGGTGGTGCCTTTTGAGATCTCTTAGTCGGTACCACCAGGAAGATGCGATGTTGCAATCAGAACTATTAAAACATATTCCTTCACCATTTTAAGTTTTCAGAAAATCTGACCAGTCACCTTAACCAATCACTGCAACCAGGCTGAATTTTGACCAATCCGCTCGGCCCCTTTCAAATTTAACTTCCTGTTTCATGACATCCCAAATAAATACACGGCCAGTATTACCGACACTGACACCAATACTTTTTACTGTTTAACTTTGAAATGACATTTAGGTGTTTTGGTGGTTTTTCCTCTGAATTATATCAAAACCTTGGAATTTGAACAAAGCTTGTAGGTTTCTACAAAATACTTTAATAATATACAACACCAAAACAAACTTGTGTTCTTTCATAAATAAACTGCAAAAAAAAAAATCTAACAAAAAAACCCCCAAATCAAACCAAAATATTTTTTGAGTGGACAAACTACACTGCAAAAAAAAAAAAAAAAATCATAAGGAAATTCAAAACTAAAGTTTCCATTACAATACCAATACTCACTGGATATTAATATTATAGATATTTTGGATCGTTACGCTGGACTCTTCTTGAAAGCAAAACTTACAGCATTTGGCTTTTGTTTTTTTTTTGTTGTTTGTTTTTTTTGTAGAAACCATTTTGAGTCTTTTCTTCTACTGTGCCTACAGTTTCACAGTAAATTGAATCACCAACATGGGATTCTTTCGCATTTGACAACTCCTCAGGACAAGGTTTGATTAGGATTAAGGGTGTCATTTCAAGAATGTCCTTGAAAGTGTTACATGCACTTAGAATATTAGCTATGTTAAAATCTTGTCTGTTTTGGAAAGGTTATGTGACACTTTTCCACATAACCATTGCAACACCATGTTATGTTATGGTATTAAAAATGTACAACTTTGACTGCAACGTTTCAAAAAGTGCCACAAAATCAGTAATTTTAGGCTGCAACAATCACAAAAAAAAAACAAAAAAAACATTAGGACATCCTCAAAGGACCGTTTTGCCTACTTCATGTTGTCAGACAGGCTCTATTTCAGTTTTTTTTAGAGTGTACTGGTGAAATAAAACCTGCCTTTCCAAAAAGAAAAAACGAAAGAAAGAAAAATGGTTATTTGCAGTTAATTTTAGACTCAGTAAGGGAAATGACTTTAGCATATGGCCAGATTTACCCTCTTTCTTTCTTCAGTTAAATTACAATCATTTGAAATCTGCTCTGTATGTAGTCAAGTTCTCTTTGCTCAATGTTAAAATGATGTTTCTGATCCGAGGCATTTGACTGGGAGAAGAGAACCAAAGCCAAAGGAAATCTGTTTGAATTCTCGTACCGTTTGACACCACTGGGTGTAATCTCCGTGTGCCTTTTACCAATCACTACTGTACATTAAAACAACGGGAGGTCACGGAGACAATCGCATAAAATTAGGCTATAAACGGTGGATAACATTACCCAAGCCCTCTCAAAATGACACACATTAAAGGAAAGCTGAGCCGATTTTGCACTGCTGCCCACACGCATCGTCAAAAAAAAAAAAAAAAGTGAAATGCTCTCACACCCTGATATTTACATTCACAATGCGGAGCTTGCTGACATGTACAAACCCGCGCTCGCCGCCTTCTCTATAATACTGTTGGTATTTAGACAGTGTCATCAAAACCTCCCCGAAATAAACTTGTCAGAACATATTGGCCTCTCGCTCCTTTTGGCAACTATTTACCAGGGATGTGATGTATGACTCAGCAACCTCCTCTTCTCCGCGCGCAACTTTCAAGTCAAGAGGGGTTATCACTATTTAAACCGTGCAAAGGCGCTCAGGTTTTTTTTTTTTTTTAGAACGGGGCGGTGGTGGTGGTGATGGTGGCGGCGATGGGTGGGGGGTCATCAGTTACCTCATTGCCCACAAAGTTACGCTGCAATTACTGTAATGACAACATCACTGCGCTGCTTAAACCGGCAGCACCGGCGCTTTTAAGCTGTCATTACCTTGTGTCATTACACTCCCACATGAATGCTGGGAATTTGTCAGTGAAGAGAAAGATCTACAAGAGAGTGAAATCCCCTCCTCTCCCCCAGTACCTCGCAAAAGTATCCACTCCCTCTAGAAAAGTGGTATCAGTACATCCAGTTGGGAACACTTGTGGGCCACAAGAGCCGTTTCTTTTTCTTTTTCCCATCAGAAATGCGGTAAATTAGCTTTATTTTTATCTTTATCTGCTCAACAACAAACAAAACGGGCAAGATTTTTTTTATTGACGCAAACAAAAGGTTAGGCACAGGGTTCTGATTGTTTCTGTGGACTGAGTCTGTTTCTGACTAAAGGTTGCTGGATGTTTGTGGAACAACCACAAACCGCACAGTAAATAGAGCTATGAACTGCTTAAATCTTACTTTAATTAATGAAAACAAATCGTCCATCCAAAGCAACCGCCCGCCTTGAACGCCAGATGTGCTGCGTTCTAGAATAACGGTGGGAAAGCGCGTAAAATCTTTCAGAGGGTCGCAAATGGCCCCTGGGCCTCACGTTGGACATCCCTGGTATTTTTCGCATTCTGTTGCTCTACTAATACAAGCCTTAAGTGTGCTTCTTTGGAGTTTCGGGGTTGACCAAAAACTAGCTCGTAATTGTCAAATAAAAAGTTTGTGGTGCACATTTTGGTTCGCCTCGCCTCATTCAGACACCCCAAAATTAAACTCAGTTGTGAACTATTTGCAATTCAAGGAGAAACCCAATAAAGGCCACAGGCTGTGTACTGGGTCGATGTAGCCTAAACAGAAATTTCACATAAGACATTTTAAGTCTCATGTGAAGGAAATCTACTCCGGCATCCCTTCCCTAAACACACAAACCCCTCTTGACACTTGGTGGCGACAGCATCATGCTGTGGGGGATCATTTTACCCAGCATGCCTACAAAGATTTAAAACTGAAATTACACCAGTAACCTAGCAAAGTGTTGAGAAGATCCAGCTCATCGCTGCTGCCATGCTGAATATAATTTGCTGGAAGGTGAAGCTCAGTTTCATATATTAGTAGCCTCTCACTGTGTTTCCCTCCATGACGCTGCCACCACCGTGTTTCACTGTAGGTACTGTGTATGTGTGTGTGGATAAAATACATTTTCCATCACATGTAGCATTTTTTTGCATTTTCCTTCCACTACAAAATTATACGTCACTTTAATGTGAATAAATAAAATGAAATAAAAAAAGTTGAGTAGTGTGAATACTTACATGTTTTGCCACCCGACCAGTCCTGCCGCAATAATCAATAAATCAACTGATCTCATAATAAATTAAAATGCCTCTTTTTTGAAGAAGACTTCACAATTAATTTTATTTGTTGTTTTTGTCTATTTATTTTGGACATTTAAAACATCTTCCAGTCCCGGTGTTAAATGTTCATCTGAATTTAAAGTTTATTAATCTGTCAGAATGTATTCGAGCATTCTTATGTCCTTATTGTCGTTATTTTAATTGAAAACTGCCTCAATACGACAATATCATCATTTATCGCGATAACGTCTGGGACAATTCATCGTCCAGGAAAATGTTATTATGGCATCCGACTGCTAAAATCACCACAGATCCCATCAAACACACATTTTAACGGGATCTGATCCTGTAATTGTCTGTCTGCCGGAGCGACTAGCTGGTTGTTTTGGGGGGATTTGGGATTACAGCCTCCACTTGGAGAGCGTCTCCTATATGAACCCATAACGTGAATAAATGTGCCTCTTGACCACGTCTAGAAGCGCTTCAGTCCCCCCACCCCACCCGTTCCTCTGCACATTCCTTGGTTCATTTGCACCTTTTGTTGTTTCTGTCTCTGCTCCACCCGATTTCAATCTGATTTCTGCCCCTCCACCGGCCCTGGCCCGCCCCTCCCCTCTCCTTCCCTTTCCTCCTCTCTCCTCCTCCTCTTCCCTGCATCCTTTGCTGCACCTTATCGCCCGCTCTCCATCTATCCAAATTTTCTTCATTGGCATGACAGGGACCGGTGGTTGGCGACAGCCGCCGTCACGGCGGAACAATGCGCCGCGATGCTGATATTCATATGATAATAGCATCAGAGCTAAAACTGCAGAGACAGCCACACATACAGGCTTTCTTTCCTTCTTTTTTCTTTTTTTGCTTTCTGTCCTTCTGCTCATTTTTATCTGTATAATTGCTGTTTATTTTTCAAGAGCATAACATCTCTTTATATTATTGTGGCACTCTCTACTAACCTCTGTTCCAACACGCCTGTCTTTTTTAACCACCCCATTTTCGCCCCCCCTCCCACCCCACCCTGCAACACCATGTTGACAATCAAATTAAGTCATTTTCATTCCCATGGCCTCTGACAATGTTGTTCTGAAGCTGCCCTGTTTGTATATTCCTCTCCGTCTGCCTCTTCTCTTTCTCCGTGTCTGCCTCCTTTCTCATTTTTTTTTTCCTCCCTTGCTCTTCGCCATGTTGGCAGGGCCCAATCTACCAGCTGATATCAGCATTCCCTGGCACTCCGCCAACTGGCAACACTGCAGGAGAGAGAGAAAAAAAAAAAGAGGGGAGAGAGGGAGCGAATGAAAGAAAATTAGTGAATAATAGACGGCGGGAGGGTGCGAGAGGATGAGAGGGGGATGGGAGAAGAAGTATGAATCAGGGAGAGAAAGAAACGACAGACGAGAGTGGGGAGAAAAGAAGATGGGGAGAGGAGGAACAATAATGGTGGATTAAGAAAGGGCTGTGTGTGAGTGTTCATGTGATTGATATGGGGTGATATCCCTGTGAGTCATAGCTGAGCTAAAATGTCAACTGGCTACATGAGAATCTCTTTGTCATCCAGCCTCGGCGACATACACACACACACACACAAACACACACGCGCAAACACACACCTCCTGCAAACACATATATGATCCCGCCGCCATGCGAACGCCAACATATCTGCCACACCTGCGAGCACAGATGTTCTATTGTTTTTGCACATTGATTTATGACCTTTTGTTTTGTTGCGGGCGCATTCGCCGCTGCTCAACTGCACCGGAATGATGGGCATGAAAACAACAACAACAATAAAAAACCCCTCTACAGCCTGAATGTGCATAAATCCAGTCAAACCGCTGTGTACTCCCCAAAAAAAAAAAAAACATTTGGGGTGTGTATGTGAGTAAGTGAGTGAGCCTGCCAAAAAAAAAAAAGGGGGGGGAAAGGCTCAATATGCTGTATATCACACTTTACGTTTTAGCTGACGTGTTAACTGGGGTGACAGTCGCAGTGCAGGCAACACAATAGTCAAAAAAAACGCTTGCATTTGTAAATTACCTAAGCAAGTAGCCATGACTAAGCAAAGTCCAACCACACCCGAGCAGAGGATTCAAGAAATATTGTCGCGGAGGCATGCTCCCAGTGCATGGAATCCCGATTTCAGCTAAAAAAAAAAAAGCTGCTACTGTATGTGTGTACAGGAAGGGTGTGTGGGGAAGTCAAAACACTGCGCGCCCATCCTGTTTGGGACACTCCATGTCCTGCGGTGGTGCCCTTAACTTCTAAACACACTCGCATAAATGCACACCGGTGCGCAGTCACACTCCGGCTAATCGTCCCATATGTGCTGACAGTATGCGGGAGAATCCCGCGAACACATGTAGGAGGAAATGAACAGGTGCACACCTGTTACGCGTTGAGGCGCACGCGCTCACGCCCACGCAGGCTGAGGAGTAAATGAAGATCAAGTGACGGGTTTCTTTTATGTGCATACGTTAAAACGTGGATTTAAAACCGGCGAGCACGCGTGTCGTTCGTTTTGTCGTTGGAAAATGGTGATGGAGCGTCTTCAAAGTGTCTTCGTTGCAAATTGCTTTTAATCCTGTTCCACAAGAAAGGGAAAAAAAATCCTATGGTTTGATGCTCAGTATTGCAAATCATTTCCTCTTACACTTGTACAAATTTACCAGTAGGCCTTTAGTTAGATTGCTACTAAAATCCAAGATTGCATGACATTTTTGAGCTGAACAGAAACCCAGGTTCAAAAATGTTTTTTTTTTTTAAAAGCTTGATATTGAGATATTTGTGTTGGATCTTCCTGTTCACTGATTAGGTTTATTTGTTTATGTTGTCCCCAGGAAATCATAGAAGGAGGCTGCCTCAGAAGTGTTTCCCCCTCAGGCCGAGACACTAAAGAATGGCATAAGACCAAACACACTGCTAGTAAGTTTCTGCCCCTCCCTTCTAGACAAGATGTATGAGAACCTTAGTTGAATAGACACTTTTAGAAGGTGTTTTGAAAGCAGAATTCTACTTTAGTTGGGGAGGGGTTAAATATTTTAGTGATTAAAAAAAAGTTCAATGATATTTTATTCAATCATTGCTTGACTTCTGCTTGTCTTTATCTTTTCATTGATAGAGGATGGATTCTCCACCAGAATGTGTGTTGTCTCTTGCTTGTGAGCAGCCACAGTCTCCCCCTACGTTACCATCTCTTGACCACAGCCCTCAAGCCTCCTCTCCTCCACCCGACAGCCCCGTTGTCCTGCCGATCCCCAGCCCTGAACCTTCCCCGCAGAGCCCCGACACCACGCCGTATTTCCCCCTCTCTCCCTTCCCCCTACAAGAGGTCAACAATAATGACTGCCTTGATCTCGATGGAGAAGATTGCGAAGAAGAGCTAGACGGAATTCCTCCATCTCCGACCCCAGCAGTAGCTTTGTTTCCAGGAGGAAGCGCTCAAGATGCGGGATGCAACCCCGGTTTGGATTCCTCCCCACCAGACACACCGTCAGCTCCGTTTCTTGGTTACGGTGCCCTTGAATTGGCCCTTTCTTCAGGACAGGGTGGAAACTGCAGCGATGAGCTAGATCTTCAACTGTTCCAGAAGGAAACTGTTACCAGGGCAACACCTGGAGCTGGAGGGACATCGCCTGGGCCTGCACTCAAGTTTCCTTGTCATGTGTGTGGGAAGAGGTTTCGATTCCAAAGCATCTTGTCTCTTCATGCTCGAGCACATAGTTTGGACCGAGATCGAAGAGCTGCATCACTGTACCGCACTAGACCCCCCTCGACTTCCCTTAAGCAACATCTCAAAATCCATCAGAATCACAAAGATTTGCTCTCCAATCACAGAAGTCGTGCAAATCAGCGTTTACTGCCAAAAACTCTAATCCAGCACCTCACAGAGGAGGATGTCAATGGAGAGGACAAAAGTCTAGATGATGATCTGAAGCCAGACCAAAACCCAAACTTTTTATTGGATGACAGCACACCCTTGACCCCACCCCTCACAGAAGACCCTGTATCTGTAACCTCCCCTTATTCCTCTACTGGCGAGGGCTCATCTGTTGCCACAGCGCCTACGTTTCGCTGCCATGCCTGCAAGGGAAAATTCCGCACAGCTTCAGAACTGGCGCGTCACGTCCGCATCCTCCACAACCCGTACAAATGCACCCTTTGTCCTTTCTCTGCCAGCCAAGAAGAGAGTCTGGCATCTCACTTACAGGAGTGCCACCCCTCCCCGGAGGTGTCGGCCTTGTCAACAGCCTTCAACTGCAGGACCATCATTGACACACCAGTGCCCACCCCAACCCATACTCCCGCCCCGACCCCAGGTAACGCTCAGATCTCATCGGCTGCTGGAGCCTCTGCATCCCCTTCAGTGCCAGCATTTCGCTGTGATACTTGTGGCCAGAGATTTACCCAATCCTGGTTTTTGAAGGGACACATGCGAAAACACAAGGACTCCTTAGACCATAAGTGCCAGGTGTGTGGACGTGGCTTTAAGGAGCCTTGGTTCCTCAAGAACCACATGAAAGTTCATCTTAACAAGCTCGGCCTCAAAGCTGGATTGGGAACCCATAGCATTCTTGGGAATGCTGAGCAGCAGTCAAAGGGCTCTGCTAGTACGCAGACCCTAAACTCCCTGTACTCAAGCCTGCTCATGGCCCACCGAGGAGGTGGAGCCAGAGGAGGACAAGGAAGGTCTGACAGAGAAACTGGGGGTAGGATCGATATGAGTTTAAGCAAGTCTGCTATCTTGGGATACCTTGGGTTGCCCAGTGATGGAAGCGGGGCCAGTTGCATGGAAAGACTTCAAGCAGCAGCTCAGGTGGCAGAGATGGGAAACAGTGGTGGAGGCAGAAGTGGAGGTGGTGACCCTGCCAGAGGAGGGGGAACATCCAGAGGAGGTGGTACAAGTGAAACCACATCAACTATTTCAGAAGGAGGGGATCAGGCAACTTGGTGGCAGCTGGTTGCTCGCAGCCTGGCTGTTGCACAGCAGCAGCAACAGCAGCAGCAGAGACCACAGCAGCGAGGGCAGCAGCAGGGTCAGCGAGCCCCAGGTCGAAGTTCAGTGATCACAGAAGCAGACCAAATCAGGGTCTACCGATCAGGCCCAGATCCCAGAGGAGAGTCGGGAGGAGCCGGTGGGCCTTGGGAATGCCCGGACTGCGGAAAGTTGTTCCGCAGCCTGCAGCAGGTGGTTGTGCACGCTCGCGTCCATGCTCAGAGGCCGCAGAATCGTGGCACCAGTGAAGAAGAGGGGTCTGGTACTCGAAGAGGAGCGGGGCTGGGAAGAGGAGGCGGCGGCGGCGGTGATGTGAGACCAGAATCCCAACTTCACGGTGGTGGATCCCAGCAAATGGTAGACGGAAGACAGGAACCAAAACTGAACAGCAGTATATCTCAGCAAGCAGGAGCAGTCACAGGGTTCCACTCTGTTATTTCAAACTTCAAAGGTATCCCATCTGTTTTCTTGATTTCTTTTTGTTCTGCTGTTTGCTTGTTCACACCTAATGTGAAAATTTCTCTCCTATCGTTTTACTGTAGTTAATAATGTCTATTTCTTCAGTAAAAACTGCTATGCTAACATTTTACTTTCTTTTTTCTCCACTCGCAGGAGAAAACGGCTTCACAGCAGTCTCCTCCATGCCCTCTGTTCCCACCAGGGAGCGAGTGCGTGGCAGAGGGATAAAAGACTGCCCCTACTGTGGCAAAGCCTTCCGCTCTTCCCACCATCTCAAAGTGCACCTGAGAGTTCACACAGGTGAGACGCAGCTGTGGGCTTAATAATCCACTTTTCTCTGTTTTTTACCTCTAGAAATCCCTGGAAAGGTTTCTTGAGTGTTGTCTCGTTTTCATAACTACCTCTTTATTTTTCCACACATTGACTCCAGAGAGCTAACCAGCGCTAATCATAGATCTCTACTGCAGGCAAGTGAGCGGCTCCTCTGGAGCTCTAGCCCTGCGCAGGAGTAGAGCTCGGGCGCATATTAGCAGTAGCTTCTGAAGAGAAAATTAAGCCATGCTGGGGATTTAAAGCCGAGACGGCGCTCTCTTCTCTCACTAGCGTGCACCCTCATCTCCATTGCAAGGTCAAACAAATATAGACTTTATGACCGGTGATTGAAACAATGCTAGTTTACATGAGGAACTTGAAACAATTCAGTCTATAAAAAGGACAAAAATTAACATGTTTGTATCAGAATATGAATGGATTGGAGTCTCATGTCCCATCAACATACAGTGACTTACAAGGTTATCAAAAGATCTTTTAACCCCATATCTGTCATGAGGACTTCTGTGTCCTCATGGAGCCATTTGGATAACATGAAAGTGTTTTTAGGGTGAGTTAAGGGGTAAACTTTCACATTTTTTATTGTTACAACTCATTACTACAAGGTATATTGTTGGGATTTAATGTCATAGACCAACACAAATTAGCATAATGCCAAGATGCAACAAACTTTGCATCAAAGATTTAAATATTTACTCCAAGATTGGAAAGGTTGAATTTGTGAACATAAACTTTAATCAAGCCAAGCTGATTAAAGGATTGGGGCTGGGAACAATTTCTCAATCGTGGTTGGGTATGAACTTTAACTAGGCCATTCTAAGATTTTGATAGGTTTGAGCTAACCCATTAAGTTGCTGCTCTGGCTAAATGATTAGGTTTGATTTGCTGCTGGAAGGTTATCTTTCTCCCCAATCACAAGTGTTTTGGAGACTCTCACAGTTGCATTTAGTTTCATCTGAGTTTCCATCAACTTCCCATACTGCTGTGGGAAATAATCTACACATCATGATGTTGCCACCTTAATGTTTCACTGACGGGATGGTGTGTTCAAATCGCCGGTCAGTGTTAGTTTTCCTCTAGAGACAGCGGTTTTCTATGTAGGTCAACAAGTTCAACTTTGTTCACTGGATTTTGTTGAAGTGTAGAGTGAAGGGACCAGAGCAAAATCGCACTATATATTTTTCAGATTTTATTAATAAAATAAAAAAATTTGTTTAATTGGTTGTAATCAAATCAGTCAGAATTGTGACAAAGAATGTGCGATTTTTCTTTAACGTTACAATTTTGTGTTCTTTCACAAAAAGTAATTAATAAAATATGTTGAAACTTGAGGCAAAATGTGAAAGAATTAAAGGCTTAAGAAAACCTTTGCAATACGTTCAGTCCCATTCTGGAGTTAACACTAAAATAACAAGAATGCAAGTCAATAAAAATACTTTTTTAATGTTTCTTGCTGTTAGTGGTTTTTATTGAGCATAATTAGAAAAAAATAAAGCTGAGAAAATAAGACATACAGCAACAGTGTTATTGTTAGCAATCCAACCCCTGGTGGATGCGTTAAATACTCCATATCTGAGGTTCCCCAATATAACACTCCACCACATGTTGACCTTAATACACTTGTTGGTAAGAAAATTATGACATCAAAAGGAAGAACCTGGCCTCTCTTGTAGCGCCTCCTTAGCATCGTTAGTGGGTTATCCGTGGCCATTTCTTAACATTTTCCTGTGCTTGATACATCTCATTAAAATTAAACACCATCTTGTCCATTTGTGAGATCTCCATAAATCTCAATCAGCCCAAAATGCACTCTGAGTTCTTCAAAGTATTCTCACCGTTGTACAACAGAGTGTTATCGTGAGGTGACAATTTGTTAAATTTCAGGGGGTTTTTTACGATGTGGATAAGATCTTTTGCACTTTTCATATACAATAGGTTTCCTGCTGTTGACAAGCAACACGAGCCTCTGGTAGAACCAGCTGTGGTATTTCAACTGTAAAGGAACACTGCCATCTACCTTCAACCTCTGCAACTA
Source organism: Gambusia affinis (assembly GCF_019740435.1). NCBI lineage: Eukaryota > Metazoa > Chordata > Actinopteri > Cyprinodontiformes > Poeciliidae > Gambusia > Gambusia affinis. The sequence goes on along the minus strand of NC_057885.1, from coordinate 6,299,326 downwards.
CAGCTCCCACTGCACACTAATAAAATGTAACCCAGTGGCACTTATTTACCCTCAGCTGCCCTAACATTGCACTCTATGGGTATCCACCCAGTGAGGTCTTGTTCCTGCGTTAGCTTCCTTGCTACATATGCCTTGAACGTTTCACATTTTGTCACATTACAACGACAAACCTAAGTGTATTTTATTCATATTTTATGTGATTCACCAACAAAAAAGCAAATAGACCCAGTTACTAGACTAAACTTTGGAGGTGCTACAGAAATCCATCAGGAATTACAAATGACAAAATATTTCTAAAAAGTTGCTTTTATTTAAATAATCTGCTCTGAGAGTTGACTTGAATTCAAAGTTCAATTAAATATAAGTTGATAAACATGTTTGTAGGACAAGATGGTAGACACTGTGTGAGTTGACATCACATTTAACTTGTATTATTTGTGATTTTGCATTATCTCTGTCCACTTCTATGTTTGGCTTTTTCGTTTAGTGAAAGACGTGCTGTCCACATGCAAACAAACGGTACATTTCCATAAGTAATTAAGAACAAATGTCCGTTCACACAAACGAATGCCGCATACAGAGAGCAATGGAGCCTCTATGTCACAATTTCAAAAAAGACGCAACTCACATGGCCACATGGAAACATAACACTGCAGTTTTGAAGTGTACCTAGTCTGGGACCCAATTTCAAAAATGATTGTTTCTTGGTTTCCCAAAATGCTAGATACGTGTGAATGCACAGCCTAAATGACAAAATCCTTTTGTGGCTACACCCAAGATAAACCTAATCTTGTCTCCATGTGAACAGGGCCTGAGGCTTGTGGTCAATGCTACATAAGTCCAGATCTAATCAGTTTGATTTGACATACTCTTTTTTTCCTGCAGGTGAAAGACCCTACAAATGTCCCCACTGTGACTATGCAGGCACTCAGTCTGGGTCACTGAAGTACCACCTCCAGCGCCACCACAGGGAGCAACGCAATGCCTTATCAGCTTCCTCCAATTCTTCCTCTGGGCCCACCTCCAGCATTCACACATCTGGAGCCCCTGGACTGGTCAAGCAGCGTCGATCTCAGCTCAACCACGGCCCAATCAACCGAGGCACTGCTGATACAACCGTTTCACGGTCCGGCCAGCAGTCTTGGCTCCTGGGCCTCCCAGACCAACGGGAACATCGGAAGGCTCTGGCAGCTCTAAGGGATGTCGACTTGGAGACCCAGTACAGGTATCTGTCTGGAGTTATGGGGGCCCTGTACCAAGGAGGGATGGAGGGAAATTGGATCAGGGAATCCCCCCCACCAAAGACTACTAAAGTATCCCGGCGTAAGCCTCTCACTACTAGTCGAATGGTTCAGCCACAAAGTGATAAGGACGAACCTGTGCCATCAACTCAGGAGGGAGGGTTTGAACCTTTGGATCTTTCCCGTCGCACCTCGCCCAGCCACGGAGGGATGGAGGAGAATGAAAGCATTGGTGCCGGAGATGGAGGAGTTGTGTTTGGTGTTGATGGTGGGAGGGATAGCTCAGCAGGGGTCAAACTGAGCCAGTGTTTGTTCTGCCCTTTTCATACATCATCAGCTGAGCTGATGGCCATGCATATCCAAGTAAACCACACAAGTAAGTCCAGGCGCAAGAGGGTCTCCTCTGCTCTCCTGGATGATGAACGCGCCCAAAGGGCCACCAAGCCACGGATGGATAACTCCGACCTCGATCCTCTGACATTATGGAGGCATGTGAGTGAGGGAGAATCTCCAGTCCCTGTGGGGCACTGGTCTTCAACTCAGCACCAGATCACTAATGGTCACCCTGAGGATACAGCAGATCATCTGGACGATGCTTCTTATCGTCAAGACTCTGTGGCTTCAGTGCCCAAGAATGTAAGAGACAGCACAGCTGTCAAGGAAAAGACGCAGGAGGAGAAAGAAGAACTCGATGAGGAATTTGAAGAGAACATGGAGAGCAGCAGTGTGGAGGATTTGCAAGATCGGGATCTGAGGATGTCCCTCGACCTTTCACCAGCTCTGAGCCCCAACCACATGGCAGTGGAGGATGGCAAGGTCCTAACTGGTTAAAAGAAAGAGACAGAGGGAGTTCCAGCTGTATATGTGATAGACAAGAAATAATGCAAAAGGCATCCCTTCATAGTTTAATTTATGAGAACACGTAAAGAGTCTTGAAGATTAATGTTTCCGCAAAATGGGGGGGAAAAAGTGCTGCTTTAATATTCCCTCTGGTATGACTTGTCTACTATCTTTGTGACTGCTTAATCCTCTACAACATACACTAATATTCCTATAATCTCAAAGGAGCATGGACACAACTTTTCAGGATTTTTGTAGGCCACTTTTTGTATTTGTCCCTCTCCCCCCAAGAAAAAGTCCAAGGTTGATGCTTTTTGAGATGATATTCTATTCAACAAATATCTGCTAAGGGTCTAGCATCATTGCAGAATCTCAAACTTTGACGCATTGCTATATAAGCAGTGTAATCCTGACTACTACGCTGAGAGAGCTGAACAGGTAATCCTACAGACTGACCATTGAACAGTTTGAGATTGTCAGCTTCATCTTCCTCCTCAATCCACAGAAAGTTTTAAGCTATATGGCATTAATTTAAGGCATGAGGTGACTGTTTCCTCGACTGTGTATCACTGCCTTGTTTTTCAGCTAAGTGTTTATCGATTACTGTCCTAAAAAACTTATCTGAAAGAAAAGTTTGTATTTTTTTGTTGTTGTTGTAATCAGTTAGTGCCTGTTCATGTATGTTGTCAAAAGAGTCTCTGGCGTTGTCCGAGTCTCGCATAGGTCACTAATTTTATCGGAATATACAGTTTCAAATGATTTAAATACAATATATTTGTTTAAAGTGGTTCTAGGGTGTTGTGAATAGTTGTAAAAGAAATGCTACATCATAGCGTTAATGTTCTTGACACAGACTGTAGCCGGTTTGTGGTTCTTTTCAAAAGGAATTAAAAATAAATAAAAAAAGTAGGCAGTGACGAGATGTTTAAAGACTACGAGATAGAAGAAGGGGCACAGTTTAGAATTCAGTGTTTTCAGCGCCAGCTGGGTTGTGGTCCGTCGTGCTGAACAAATGATAAATCCAGGACTTGAGGGCTGTAGGGGGCAAGATTGAGCCCTCTTCCACAATCAGCTGGCACGTTGTATTAAAAAGAACCGTGTCAAAAATAGATAGAGGGTTGAAAATGAGAAATAAATACAAAGTTGCTACCAGACAAGACAAAATCCGAGAAATAAGCTGTACTTTTGGGATATGGTGACTTTTGGACAACTAGAGCTCTTCTCTTCTTTCTTTTCTGTAAAAAAAAAAAAAAAAAAAATCCCCGAAGAGACAACGGTAGGAGTAATTATTAAAACACTAACACATGCTTAGACATCCCAGTAGTATATGTGTAGCTTTTGTAAAGACAAGAAAAACCCACAGACTTTTGTTTATTTTCATTTCAAGATGCTTACAGAAAAAGGTTATCAATATAGGTAATATTGACTATAATGTTTGTGAGCTAAGACTAGTTGGAATGTCTATACAGAGCACTGTGCAAGGTTTGAGTTCCCAAAGTAGTTGTTTTTCTGTTGACTCTATCGATAGACCAAATTTTTTGTTTTTTCCAATGGCAGGTTTTGTTGTCATTTTAAATGTGTAAGTGTGTGGCTTGAGTAGATTTACCCCATCGACTAACAAACAGTTGCGAAGCGCAATTAGTGCTCTAAATATAAATAATTAAGGTTATGAAGTAAAAAAAAAATGGAGTAAAATAAAGAGATTTGAAGGTATACCTAATAAAAGAAGATGGCACTGGTTAATGCCGACTTTTGTTATTTGATGGGGTACAAGGCTTGTGGAGTGATATCAGAACAAATGTTTATGTTGTTGGCAGTGTCAGTCTGCATTAGCATTAGTACACATGTAAGTGAAAATTTGTGTAGCACTACCAGATATTTCTAGAGAGTTTTCTAAACACATTAAACATTTGGAGGGTATCGTCAGGCATATCTGATTCCACACATGCCTCTAAAAGGTCTGATAATCTCCTGTCTTCTGCCGATGTGCTTTGTGATGCTAACGCTATTACTAGCTTTCACCCTCTTGATGGAAACTTAGCTGTATCTTTTTTAACATTTAAAACAACTGGTCCTGGTTACTTGTTACAGTCTTACATTTAAAAAAATAAATAAGATGAGTAAACTATTTAAGCTACACTTTTAAAATAAGACTTTACAAATGAAAGTAGTTAAAACGCTAATGCTAGTTACTTTCTCCTTGTGGAATCTTTGACTGCGATTGTATTAATCGTTGACACTAACAATTCGGTTAAACTATTACAGTTTTACATCCAAACCAAAAAAGGAAGTAAATAATAAACTTAATTTTAGCTCCATCTTTTAACGTTGATGCAACATTATTAGCAAAGGAAGTTGGGATGCTAGCACTAGCTTGCTTCCTCTCCATGGAATCTTTGATGTGACAATTTTAATTTGACACATAACTTTTCAGACAAAACAGTTGTTACAGTTTAAGAATAAAAACCAAAGAATCAGAGTAAATGAGGAACTTTATTTCAGCTGTGCTTTTAAATACATGCAACATTAAATTTATGTATTTATAGGGGTCAGTTTGTTCCTTCGCTAATTCATACCTCCATGCTGTACTCCCGTGTCAATGATGTCTCTAGGTAGTTTAACTTTTTGATCAAGTATGAAGGTAAATAGCACTCACACTACTCACAAAATATTTATTGCTATTTTTTTGTGTGGATTTCATATTACACCCCATTATCTATTGTGGTTCTGATTGCTGTGTGGGTTAACATCACATAACCTCAGTGTTAATTTATAGTAAACACTGAGAACAATACAGAACATTACTAAAACAATCAGTGGTTATATCTGGTACAAAATGTACCCAATGTGGATACAAAAAAACACAATGTTGGCACAAAACGCTGACAAATCTTAACAGAAACACTGGCTTATGAAACAAAAAAATGTAAAAAGCACAAGATTGCAAGCATGGGAATTGCCCAGCAAAACCTACTTGAGGACCCTGCACTGCCCAAGCAGTGTATTTGACGACAATAATGTAACTTAACTATACATATCAACTGACTGTACACCTCAACGAATACATAACATTAAAAGTCCTCATTTGTACTAAACCAGATTTTAGATTCAGTTTTTGCAACGATGCATAGAGTCTGTAGAAACTCCACTGTGTTTGGTTGAGTCTCTTGAGTCCCTGTAACAACATAGTCAGTGTTGTGTTTCAGTGGCTCATGGAAACACACTGCAATGAGAAAATAATGCTACAGTATTAGTTTCACTACGCATTTGACGCTGTAGAAGATAGATTTCGATCGCCAGATATTCCAGGCTGTCACGGATTTTGATAGACTTCCACTGCATGCGCGTTGCAGTCCCAACATGCGATGTACACGCTGCAACAGAAGCAGCTGCAACTCCGATGTCACGGCAACCACCAAACCATATCTACACCTAAACTCTCTCTATGCAAATGTGGAACTGTTTGGATTCTGGATTCTTAAAACTGACACTACCTGCGTCTCCATTACAAATGTACGCAAATGTTTGTAGAAAAAAGAAAGAAACAATTTTGCGACAGCTGTAAATGCAGTCTTACTCAGTTGTTGGAGCAACGAGCCCTCGGGAGCGGCTACGTATGACACGTTTTGGGGGAATTGTAGTCTACGATCTTACAGAAGAGCTTCTGATGAGCTGTGATAGCTCTGGTGGAACCAGCTGCACATTGTCCGAAAAAACCCTCAAAAAAACAAACCATCTTCCTCCTGCTACTTCCTATTTCGTCTTCTTTGTTATTTCTGCCAGTAGTAACATCCAGCTGTTGGTCAGGTGACTTGTGTGATGCGAAAAAGGTGTTTCCATTGCAGTTGCGCGAAATACATCTATTTTGATATAGCCGACAACCACCTCATTACCACAAACACTTTATCAAAAACGTTTATTTTTTCGAAATTGCCGCGCTTTCCTATAAGCAAATGTATTTTTGCTTTTTTTTTGGTAAATGAGGCTACTGACCTACATTCTGATTAATTTATCTAAGCATCAGAAGACTTTGTGAGACCATTCCGATATCTTTAATGTATGCATAAGTATGAAAAAATTTTCATGTCACAGCAGAAATAACTTAGCCTGTGAATTCCACACCACCGATCCCAAAACACGTGCACTATTCATGACTGGCGTGAATCAGAAATCCTTTAAAGATGCAACAAAACTTCATATTCCACACAATCCCCATCTTTTCCCATATTTATAGACTTAAACAAGTGCTTTTCAATACACCAGCATATATGCCAAGATGGCAAGCTGTTCTGAAAACATTTAGTGATGGAAACACTGCTGACGTTGCCCCTCTGCATGTTAGGTGTGTTCAGAATGTTCTCCAGCAATATCTGGTGGCTCCGTACTGACTGTGTGTACTAAATGGTTTGGCTTAGGTTAACATTGGTTCTGAAAATGTGCCACAAGAGTCCGTCTAGAGTTACTGCCACCACACTTTAATGTGCGTTAATGTGTTTGGAGTCTGTTTTTTAGAGCACCTTATGAGTTTTTGTAGTGAAAAAGTCCCTTAGTGGTGTCTCCTTTACAACTACTATCAATGCCACCGTGCCTTCTGTTTCAAGCACTTCCTGGTGTATTTTGTAAAACTCACCAAAAGCACTTAGCCTATATCACACTTTCACTCCTCTCTTCCTGTTTTCTTTCTGTTCATTTTCCCTCCTTTTGTCATTCCCTTCTTCCCTTCTTCACACTGGCTTATTTCCTTATTCTTTCGTTCCCCTGTCTTTGCTTCCCGACCGGCCGTTCTCTCCGGTGGAGAGCTGTTTTCGTGCCAGCGTCTCCTGCTCATCAGGCCCGTTGGGCCTTAAACAAGGCCACTAGGCCTCACTTTTACCCCGACTCTAAAAGAAAGAAAGAAAAAAAAAAAGTAAAAAAAGTTACGGACTATCTAAGCCCCAGGTGATTTAAAAAGAACGGCTGTAGCTGTAGAGTGAGGCTACCTTGTAGTCGTCATACTAATCCTTGGTAAACCAAAGCCCAAAGTCTTTGATTCTTGAACGATGTTTGTTTTTAACATCATGAGGTGCCAAAACATGTCCAATGCGACACTAAAGATACAAACGCTGGAGGAAGGAGGACAACTTACAGATTTATCTCCCTTCCATTTCTGTTTTTTTTTGTCCCCATCCCCCTGCTTGATCTTCCTCCGTGTCCTTCTCTCGTCCATAAATCAGTCTCTAGCACCACTCGAAGGTGACGTGTACTATCTGGTATTGAGGCCTTTATTAGAGTTTTTTTTTTTTTCTTTTCTCCTTTTCGTTTGTGTGGTGTTCGTTCAATGCCGTCGAGATGGAGAAATGCTCTTATAATGATAAGTATTATTGTTTTTGGCATTATGGTTATAAAAAAAAAAGAGAAATGTGATGTTGAATGTTGTACAGATAGCTCTAGAGATGTTGTGTTTTTGTTTGTTTTGGGTTCTTGTTTTTTGTTCTTCTGTTCTTTTAAGAGAGCACAAACTTGAGCGGTGGCCCCTTCGGCTCCTCCCACTGGCAGATGGGAATAAAATCGCCGGCCAATCATTGTACTGTAGACAATGGTCCTGTCACTATGACATATTGATGGAGACAAAGTGACGCTGCTGAAGTTTATTGATCTGAGAGAACAATAAAAAAATAATAATAATGTGTAAACTTTATGCTTAAAAAACCCCCAGCAAAATAAAAAGATGTGTCGCATACTAGGAGCTAAATTATTGCAAAAACATATTTCTTGAGGTAAAACAGTATTAAATTGTTAATCTTGGTTTGTATGTGTTCAACTATGCACATCTTATGTGTTTTTTAAGAACATTTCATGCAAAAAAAAGAAAGATCCTACTACTCATTTGAAAAGGAAGTGAAAAATATTCAATTGAAATTTAAATGACTTGCTCGTGGATGAAATTCTCCTAAAGTAATTATATCTAACACTTCTCAAAGATTCATCTCTCAACTCCTGGTTTTACTGTAAGGTTGTCTTTTTTTGTTTTGTTTTTTTTTTTGTCAAGTATTGCCTTGAAATGACAAATCTCTCACGAGGTGAGGGGGCCACGCTGAGTTTGGGCTCTTGTGTAGTTGACTGCCATTGCAGTGAGGGAAATACTGACCTAACATAGTAGTGACTAATATAACTTTGTGGACAAATGGAAAAAAAAATAAGAAGAAACACATTAGAAATAAAAACATGGAAAAAAATATAAAATGTATGTCTTTTTTTATGCATATACACTCATACACTTTTATACTTTTCAACATAAAGATCTGATTACCTGGTATGTTTAAATGCTTGGTGTATTGCTGAGAAAGAATCAACAAGTTTCTTTGTAATTATAGTTTGTTTTTTTTCCCCTTTGGTCTTTGAGTGCTTTTGACTTGACAATTTTGTAACAAAAACGTCGGACAAGACCGGTGAAGAGGAAGGAAAACAGTGGGCTACATTATGTTCAACACTGATAATAAAGTTTTCATTTATACCGAGATTAAATCACACACAAATTAACTATTTACTAATGAAGCCAAATGACTTAATTTTTTTCTGTTGAAAACAAAACCTTGTGTTTGGCCTATTTGGAAAGTCTTATCTAAGAAAACGAATAGATTTATATATATATATATATATATATATATATATATATATATATATATATATATATATATATATATATATATATATATATATATATATATGTGTGTGTGTGTGTGTGTGTGTGTGTGTGTGTGTGTAGATATATATATAGAGAGAGACAAAAGATTAAGGTTTCAATGTGATGAAATCTAAAAAAAAAAAATAAATGCATAAATTAAATGCAATTCCAGGGCACTATACTAAGGTGTGCGATTTTAATCCATAGTGTTACTTTAGGCTTGGAAGAGAAGAGAGCCCTCTTGTGGACATGTGCTAAATTGCAACCTTATGCATTGTTGCATGTAAAACAAGAAAATTGAGGGCTTCTGTTGTTTCTGTTTTTCATTGCAGGTATCAATGTGACCAGGTGTTATGGTGAAGAGCACTCAAAGGGTTTTCTTTAAAGGGATAGTTCCACATTTTCAGGACTAGAGCTCAGTTAAGATATGAGCAGTAAATATCATTACTGCTGTACAGAGCTTCATGGAAGACACGTTTGGAGCTAATCTCTGGTCTGTGACAAGATTGCTCAAATCTCCTGTAGAGTTTTATCCAAACGACATGCTGAGCTGACATTAATTCGCAACAGTGTCATGTTTCCATGTTTCATGAACTGTGAAAAGATGTCTTAAAGGGGACATATTATGTATTTTCCAGAAGTGGAACAGTGGAACGGGTGTGTTTTCTATTAAACACCCGTTCCAGCAGGTGTTTAATAGTTGCTGCTACTAGTCTGAAGGAGGTGAATGGGTTCTAGGTCTTGGTGGAGGGCTGCTCTATGAGGTGGAAGTTCAGTAACTTGGAAACTTCAGCTCTGAGGGTGAGCTGCGCCTCGAAGGCGGGGCTAGGTTCACCCAGGTGTTTTGCACAGCGGAAAGGTTGCCATGGAGATTAAAGGATTTCTCAAACATTTAAGGACAAGAAATGAGCAGCAGCTACAAAATGGATCCCATCAAGCTGGACTGCAACTTGGAGATGCGTCCATGGACAAGCCCCACGCCTTTCTACAGAAAGGTCTCATGGTCAGGTATTTGCCAACAACAAGACGACAAATTTTGGAAGGGGAATCAGAGTAAGACTTTTATACCTCAAGACTGCAGCACCAAGCGTCAAGCATGGTGATGGAAGGATCATGCCCTGGGACGGTTTCATTGCTTAAGTCACCGAAAGATGAAAGACCAGCACTGAATTCTTCGACTTTCAGCCAAACCAACAGACAAATAAAGGAAACTTGGCCAGAATTAGGTGTTCCAATTAGACCAGGATACCAAACACACATCACGTTTACATGGAAATATAGAAATGTACCTCTAAAGTTCTACTTTCTTCAACTCGGATTGAGGCAACCTGGAGTTTATGTTGTGTAATTCTTCTCAGGGTTGGAGGGTTTGAAAGCTTACAAATGTGACAGAAGTTCATGTACACCAGTTTATTGTCTTATACTTAACTCCACCAGCGTTCAGATGATTGGGATATCTAAAAATGACCAGAAATACCATAGCACCATCTAGTGGAGATATGGGCAATATGTTTGAAAAGTTTTAGTTCTAGGCATCAATCCATCCATCCATCTGTAACCCAGGTCTGGATTCAGACCCAGGACCTTGTTGCCTGGAGACAACAGACTTGACCAGCTGTGCCCACAGTTTCAGGGAGCAAATTCTAATATGTCATAACTTAATACAATGCAATCGCTCCATTCAGCGAACTTGTCCTGGTACATTTAGATTACAAGAGACACAAATCCCCACTAGGACATGCAGACAAATTGTTTTTTCCTTCTCATCTCTTCAACTTTGTACCTTGTAGAGATTTCTACAGTACCGCTCAGATTAGTTTGCAATCTAATCCAGGTCGTTTGGGTGGACGTTTTTGTTTTATCTTGTTGTTGTGACATCAATCTGTGTCCTTTGGCATCATGTTCCACCTTTCCATGATAGATTTATGTCCTTTTCTTATGCTGTTATACACTTTAGGTCATTCTAATTTTGCATGTAATTACTTGAGATTATTTTAAATGTCTCCTTTTGGGTGAAAATTGTTACTCATTTCAATAATGAACGCTGTTAGATCTGTGTACAGTATATATGTATATGGCTTTAGGTTTTTTTTAAATGCTCCATCCTCCATATGTGTGTTTAGCAGCCATCATTCTAAGTGGCTTAATGCTCTGTGGATCCTGCTTGTGATCAGCAGATTAAATTTACATAGGAGAAAAATAAAATGCATCAAGGATGTCTATGAATAAATATCAGATAGACGAAAGCCTCCCCGCACCACCGCCGTGATGGATGGATGGATGGAAGTGGTGCATTGATAATGATCAACTCAAATTGTTTAAAATTTTATTTTCATTGACAAATTTACGAAATATTGGGAATAGACTAACAGCATTTTCTAGAACTAGAACACAAAACGTTAGGAAACAGCCACCTTCTTTATTTAAGGCAAACCGATTTGGAAACCCTTGTCACACTTACAATAATTAGCTTTTTTCTCCTTTGTTTTAGTAAAAGCATTGTATGTTTAATGAATTGCTGAGAGTGTAAAAAAGAATAAAAATCTTAAGTATTTTTATTTTTAAAATTAGAAATACACACATTATGGCTCATGTCTTAGTGGTTTCAACTGGCCGATTTTGAGCCTACCTCTCAAAGTTCAGAGCAGAAATTACAAAATGGCTCCTTCAACCGCAGTAAAAGATGTTTCAGCTGTGAAAGCAGGGGGAGGGGAAATGTTTATTTCAAAAAGCAGGTGGAGTTTTTCAACCATTTCGTGTTTTGTGGTCTTAGCTGGAAAAATGTCCTTTTCACGGGAGCATTTTTCCCGTGAAAAGGGAAACTTATTTTTTACAATATGAACAACTTCTCTTTTGCCATTTTTTTTAATGTACCGGTATGTATAACTTTGATCAGAAAATTATTTAAAAAATGCATAGCTATGCACACAATGCTTGGTCTTTAGTGTCCTAGAAGTTCTGTTTGAATTGTGAGGATTCAAAACTGAAAATAGAACCATTCTTGTGTATCCCTAACGGTTTTAACGAGTAAGTTTAAAAATATATTTTTTTTTTAAAAGTTGGATGAAAAAAAATTGTGAAAAAACGTAAAGTAATCCCTATATGTTCTTGGTTTATTGAACTGTAAAAGGTAAACACGAGAATAAAGCGGGTCTTTGAAGGCAGGTTAAACTAGGTTGAATGATCTGGGCTTTTGTGCCCATAAACATCCGTGTCGGAGCGCATCAGGCTGCTCCCCGGTGACTGCTTCAGACTGAGTGGGCGACACCGCGAGACCGACAGAGCGAGAGCGAGCGAGAGAGAGAGAGGAAAGAGAGAGAGAGAGAGAGCGCTGCTGTTGCACATAAACCTCACCGCTCCACGCGCTGCATCCTCCTTCTCTCTCTTTATCGCCACCGGAGAGCTGCAGTGCATCCGTCTGTCCCTCAGAGAGAGCCGCATCTTCTTCAGTCCGACCCGGAGAGTCCGCAGCGCTTTTCCCCTCCTGCATGACAACAGTTTTACCCGCCGCTTTTTCCCTTACGGTTCCGGTAGTCTGAAGGACTGGGAGACACGACCGAAGTCCACTTCTGCCGCACAACTCGCACCGCGCACACGCTTCCAACATGAGCGAGGTAAGTTGTTTAAAAAAAAAAAAAAAAGAAGGAAATTTTCTTCCTTTCTTTTCTTTTTTTTTTTTCTCTGTGTTTGAGCGGGTTGTACTTCATTCAAGTGTAAATCTGAGTTCCATGTGACTGCGTGCCCGCAGTCCAGTTATGGGGTCTAAACACGCGGTTAAGTCCCGCGTCAAAAAAAAAAAGAAAGCTGCACCTGTCCAGAGCTCCACCTCCCACCTCCTCTACACGCATCTTCTCCGCAACCTGAAGGCGCGGCTCCAGATCCAGAACAGAATGTTTTAGCGCAGCGCTCCTGACTCCTGCTTGGCTCTGGTCCCGACTCTGACAGAAACACTGCAATACGCAGAGCCGCCTCTGACACGAGCCCACCCTCCCCCGTCCCCTCCCGGTCCCCACGCGCCGGTGGGCACCGCGGACATCTGGTGGGTCCTCCCACAGCGGCGTCTTAGAGGCTTCTGACATGACATTTGAATTCAATCTTTATGACGAAATTGACATTTACACAATTCAACGAAGCGCTATGCATTTGTGCACGAGTCGAATCTTTCTTTCCCGATATCTTTCTTTAAAGTTTTCAGTACAATCAACTACTTTAGATGTAGTCAGTCACCACGAGAATTACACTTTTTTCACATCATATTGTTGTAAACTGTAACTGGGACAAAACTATCCACTCACAAATAAGCCATGACATAAGACTTAAACATTCATTAGACATTTCTGCAAGAAACGTCTTTAAGGGTGAATTCACACCGGCCTTGTTTTAGTCTGTTTTAATCAAACACGAAATCAAACTCTCATGTAGACCAAGAAAGTGAACCTACAAACCTAGGTCTCGTTGAAGTGAACTTTTAATCGAATCCATATGTGAATGCCAAGCGGACCAGGGAGCACTCCAAAAGCAGAGCATTCTGGGTAAATGCAACTGAGTCAAACCTGCGAGTCCAGCGCTAGCAAGCGAAATAGCTTGTGGTCTTTAGCCAAAGACAAAAGAGAAATTGTACAACCACTAAAATCTGACGTCACTCAATTTTTGTTTGCATTTTGTGAAGTAGAAAGTTGGAGTCAGTGTCTTTTTTTGTCGGGGAGGGAAACGAGTTTTTCAAAGAATTTGGATTGTTTGTCACATTTTCAGCTGATGCGATTAACTTCCATACTTCACTGACACAGTGACTGTACCAGACCAAAAGACATAAGAATATCCTGGCATACTGAAAAAACACTTGTTACATGGATCTAAATGTGTGGAACTTAAGAGAATTTTGTGGAACATGTTGGAATGTACCACAAGCAGCTAACAATTGCTTTGAATGTGTTCCCATTCTGTTGTCAGTTTCTGTTTCAAGCATTCAGCATACAGAAGGGAGTGAAGCGTCAGGATTGGATAGCATGACAATTTATGTTATGTGAACAGGTGTACGTTTTACTATTACAAAAACGAATATGCATTGAAGTTGCAGAAAAAAATGTAGAAAATGGTTAACACCAGTTACTATGAAATTTCTGGATAAATCAAAAAGTGGTTTTGTTTTTGAGAACTATCTGTATTCTAGTAATTACGAAGTGAGCATCAGTTAATCCCTTGTGTTCAACATGACCCAGTAGAATACAGTAGATCATTCAGCCTTTAAAGACTTTTCCTTCTATGTATTTTGAGTTGAAGAATTTGCAACATCCTCATGAAACCGTGTTCTAAAACTGTACTTTGTCATTTACAAAATTAAGGGTAAGAGAACTGCAGTGAGTGAATAAAATACAATGTCAAATTTATGAATAGCAATAACAAGAAAGTGCTTTGATTTCCAAAACATGCGTGTTTGTAATGATGCTAGCTTTACAGCATCAATCAAAGTAGTTCAGAATAAACTAGACAGTATTACACGCAGAAAACTCTAGATGAAACTTTAGCATGTTAGCAGCTAACAGTTAGCTAGTCACGCCGTTGTCACGATGCATTTTAGGAGTTCGTATCTTGTCTGTTTTCTACACGTCCTCCACAGACAATTTAAGTGTAGGAAACTTGTTTGCTTTTGCAAGTGAGTTTTGTCAGCTGGCCTCAGTGGACGTGTTTACCGGACTGATCCGGTCAAGGAAACATAAAAGCTATTTCCTTTCTTACTTCAAAACAAGAGTCTTAAAAATACTTAGAACTGAGTGTCAAGCTTAACGCACTTATCTTTGCATCCAGACCGCTTACTTCACACATTTTAATATGACAAGATCAAAACAGCTTAAGTATATACCGTATGTCAAAACCAATCATCTGGCATGTTAATGTCAGCTGCTCAGTTTGATTCCTGTTCCTCTTGTGAAATCGAGACATACAGCAGTATTTTTTGTTCTTCAGTGTTGTGTAAAAATGGATTTTGTGAAATTCTCCAATGGAAAACCAAACTTGGTAGCCAGGTTTGATTCTTAGTGCCCGTTACATTACATTTGTTAGTAAAAGAAAATCACAAGATCCTGTCTTTTGTTTTTTTCTTTAAGAAATGCTGCATAATAACAACCTCTAATTTCTTGTCTCGCCACAATGTAAATCAGTCCCAAACTCTCTACGCTGTTATTATGCATCTCTTTATCCTTGCATAATAAAGTGCTTAGTGAGGCTTGAATCACTCCAGGCATCAAAAGTATGTCTACTTTCTATTATGCAATATGGGACTATGCAGCTGGTAAGCTTTACATTGCTCTAATGAGTTTTCTGTTGAGATTCCTCACAACGCTTTCCAGTCGGGAGAAGAAGGAAGTACGGTGAGAAACGAACACAGTTTGAGGATGATGTGCATGTGGCTGCTCAGGCTCTCGTCTCGGTCAGAGCCTCATTTGCACGAGGATGTAATCCCCCGGCTTTAACCGCCACTCCGACTTGGAAGCAGAAAAGGATGAATTTCGGGATGTAAATAAGTTGCGAGGCTCTTTCACATTAGCCTCTCCAGAGAAGGTAAAACCCGACACTTATTTAACTAAATGCGAAAGGGCGGACTACGCTTTCCGCTGTCGGGAGCCTGGAGATGATAATCAGGCTGATTAAAGAGATAGTCGTGTTATGTAACTTACTAACTCGCACGGTGTGGTGTGTCATATCAGGAGGTGCGGAGATAAATTGATCAAGATAAAAATAGCAGCCCCCGTGGAGTGATTATTTCCTTCCGTCACAGAAGTAGAGCGGCGCTCCTGTGGGAACGCTCGCTCCATGTGCAAACTGTGGCTCTCACTGCATAGTCTTGCCATTCCCCTTTGACATGTAGCAGACGGTGCCAAAAGTGCACATGGTTGAATGTTTGGAATGTAAACACCATGATGGATGGGGCATTTGCTAGTGACCTCTGTGGTGCATTCCAAAGAAAAATTTGTTTTAAAGTTTGCTTCCTGCATGTGTGCTGAGAAGGTTTAGGTAGGCATGTTTTCTTCATCAGTGATACCTTTAAAAAAAAAAAGAAAAAAGAAGTACATCAGCTCATCAAAGTCTTTAATCTCTTCAGATCTATGAGTGTTTAAGTTAAAGGTTACGTATTCCAAGAAGTTTAAGTAAGAACCCAATCAAAGTATTGTTTAATTTTTGATAATTTTTTTTGTGCATGTCAGAAAATGATCGTCAAAATTCAGAGACACTTTATATACCAACAAATATGTCTCTGCTACAGCATTTAGGGTAAGGGAAGTTTAATAGAGTAAGTAATTTAAAGTAGCATTAAATTACATTAAATGTAATTTAATGCTATGCTATGCAGACACTCCGTCTGCGTTCATGAAGACTTATTCACTGCATCAGGTAACCGACAGCAGACCGACCAATTTCCAAATTAAATCAGTTAATATTTATTTGACAACTTGGGGTGCTATTTGAAAATCCAGTATAATGTATTAACACAATTATTGTGCATTTTAAAAATGAAAAAATTTAAAATTTAAGTTGATTTTTTAATTATTACACACAAGCAGGTTTATGTTAGTGCAATTGATTTACATGGAAATCATTTTTATTTGTATAAAAGTCTCCTTATTTTTCTATTAATCAGTTTGTTCAGGATTTTTTTTATTTGCTAATTTTTTTGTTGTTATTATTTACTTTAAAAAGCAACAAAGAAAACAAATTTTCAGATTATTTTAAAGTTAATTTTACCTTACTGCTTCCTCTGCTGTGCAATGTGGGCCTACACAGCAGGTAAACTTTATATTGCTTTTAAAATTATTTAGAAATCTCACAATTATTATTACCGTGAGTAAATTACACAACTAGCCATCAAGACTCGGAACTAGAAGTTTGGGAGCTCAACTCAACTTGGGACTTTCACACTTCTACTTGGACCTTACGATTTGGGTGCACTGCAAAAAACACAAAATCTTAAAGTATTTTTTGTCTATTTTCTAGTGAAAATACAACATTTGAAATAAGACAAGCCTAACTTATAAGTAATTTTTCAGCAAGTTAAGGGAGCTTGTGTTAAAGTCAATCATTCTTCAATATTGATGAAAAGTAGTACCACTGGCAGATTTTTTACTTAGAACATGGAAAAATGTCTTATTACTTTTGTCGCAAGTGAGCTAAAAACAATGACTTTGAGTGACAGAAACCTGTAAATACATAAAGGTGCACATCTGTTAGCTTTCTGTAAGCCCTCATCCATCTGGTGTTCTTCCAAATAAAACCTTTTGCCTTCATAAATAAGAAAAAGAAATTTTCACCTAGTTGTCTCCCAATCGTCTTAGTGCTCCAACAGCTTGTACATTCTGGTTCCCAGCTTGGACAAATACAAACCAAACCCAAAACCTGGTGCATTAAACTGCTGGAGTTATTTTATAAACCCCTGGATAAGCCACTAAGTAGCAGAGTGCCTCCTTTATTGCCTCAAAGCTTTAAAACCTCACCTTTTGACATTTACTCACCGAGTTAAAAACGGCAAACTGTTTAGTGCACGATGTCTGACAAAAACAGCACAATGCGTCAGATATTTTATTCTTTTACAGTTTTAAAAACACCTAACAGCAGTTAGGAGGACATCTCCTCGTAGGTTAGCTAAACATGTCTGCTATCTTGTAATTTGTGTAAAGAACAGCAGTGCACCTATCTGTGAGCCACACTCAGTTTCTTTTAGGAAGTGATGGGAATATACCTTTAAGCTGAATTGACAGAATTGCCTCCTCCAGCTGAAATCTAGTCATCCAATGCCTCATTTCCTCCTCTTTCTTGTCTCAAACGTCTATTCATCTGTCTTTGCTTTCACCCCCACCCCCAACTCTTTAAAAATCTTGACTGTATTCTCCTCAGCAACAGCAAGAGGACTCAAAGCCGGGGCATTAACGCTAGCTTGTGCGCATCCGCTAGCCGACGGAAGCGCAAAGAAGTTGAAAAGAGACGGTGGATGGGAAGGGGAAGGAGAGTTGGGTGTTTTGTAGGAATATGAAGAGAATATGCAGGGATGGAAATGAGTTTAGGGATGTTATGTAATTCATGTTTGGCAGTAGTTCCACTTTTGACAGCTGTTCGCTGGATTTTCTTTTTATCCCCTTTTGCTCTGAAAAGCAGGACCGCATTAGAACGGAGAGAGGGGGGAAAAAATGCTGGATTTTTTTTATAAAAAAAAAGAAAAACTTTTTAAAAATACTGTCTGTAATCTATTAGCAGCTTTAAGTACAGCGGGGAGCATGCTGTAAAGGGAAAAGGTAGGAGTGAGTGTCGTCGTGCTTTGGAAGCGTCATTTAGCAGACTCCCCATCCTTCACCAGACCCCCCCTCACGCCCCGTTTCCCTGTGAGCCAGCAGGGGGTAATTATCAGGCTCTGATGTGGCTTACAAGCCAATCTGAAGCTAGTGAATTGAATCTATAAAAATGACATTTCTTGTTTCTCCCCCCCGCTCAATCAGCCTCCCTCCATCTCCATCTGTCATGTTTTGGGTTCACCCCCCACCCCTCTGCTTTCCACTGTATTTTCCTTCCCACCCCCGTTTTCCCTCCAACTGAGGTTACACAGCATTTTGAAAATCACTGGCTCCCCCCCCATACTCCTTCATGGAGGTATAATCCTTTTATTGCTGTCTATAAATACATTTCTGCTGAGCTTTTAGATGCTTTTTGCTGCCTCTTTTTCGTTCCCCCCCCCACTACACTTCCCCTCCTCCTCCGACAGCCATTGCAGCAATAAGCCTTGTGTGTGTTTGGCTTAAGACATGTACTGTGCGAACGCAAAGAAAACACCATTGAAAGTAGAGCAGAGATGAGCTCTGGGGGAGATAAAGGAAACAAACAGAGACCACCGCTTTTTAGCCGTCATTCGTTTGCGCATCTTACCCAATCTGTTGGACTACGCATCTTTTAGAGAACTGGCTGAGTAACAGAATACAAATTTGACTGGATCAAGGTAAAGGCACCTTACTTTACCCTCAGTGTTAATTATTAATCTGTTCACGTGGGAACATTTTATTTCTACTTTCCCTCATAAAGTTATGTAACTCGTCAACCAGTCAAGTAAAGATCTAACCAACCAGTCCACAAAGCCATCAACTAAACAACAGATCAACAAACAAACCTGTAAACCAGCTAGCTAACAAATAAGAAGCTCATTAACTAAGGAATCAACCAACCAACACATGTGGTAGCAACCTATTAAATAAACAACCAATAGCTGTTTAGTCAATTAGTCAACCAGCTAACAACCAACCAGTAAACCTACCAACCAATCAACCCATTAACTAATGGGTCAACCAAACATCTTATTAACAACAACCAACCAGTCCATAAACTATGCAACATACTAATCAGTTAACTAACCGGTTTACCAGCCTGCAAACCAAAAAACAACATCAACTCTAATAGAAGCAAAACTATGTAGGCTGTGTCACTTTACATCGAAATATTAACCCGGAATAAGTTTAAAAAATAGAAATTCAAACATTGGGTCATGAATATATGGGTGATATGGAGAATACAGAAAATACGGATTTTTACTTACCTCAACACTTGAGAACGTCTCTTTACCAATTTGTCTTAATATGCCACATAAGGCTGAAAACCACCTATAGCGCGGATAGGGACGTGTCCAGATGACTTAAATAAACTCGAAAGATGAACAAGATGTCACAAAAAGTAGAACCAGAAAGGTCATGTTCATATTTGTGGAACAACATCTTAGACTTGGTGACATTTCACAAACTGCCGTTAGACCTGTCAGGTTGAGCACATAGAGCACCAACATTCACTTGAAGGGTCTTACTTCAGGAGATTCCTGTGAGTTTATGAGTATTTTTGTTATTCTTGGCTGTAACGGTTACTCACGGTGAGTCTGAAACTGTTCATTTAGACTCTTTAAGTAAACAAAACCGCATTTTAAAGAAAGCAAAAGTATTTTCGTGTTGCGCCAACCTCCAGTTCCAATCAGCCTCCATGAACCCAGCTATTCCTGAGTCCCTCTCTCACCACGCAGACCCCCCGTCCGCTCACTTATATAAAGCCATTAACTGGCATTGGGCTATTTTTAGTGGGCAGGTACAGCGTGTTTCAGTATGAGATGAGATTGTTATGGCGAGCTGAGCCGTAGATTTTAACAGGCTCTGCTCTTGAAACCCAAAGTGGTCACAGTCGGAGGTAACATGTGGTGAGATGATTAAATTCATCAGGGTGAAAGTTTTTTGTTTTTTTAGCCCTACATCACTTTTTTTTATTTTTTTTTATCATATTCTGTTTTGATGTATTACTCTGTTGCCAGTTGGGCTGCTTTTGAACACTTGGTTAGAAAAAAAAACAGCTTTTCCCAACATTTAGTGGGTTTTTAGAAAGTGTTTAAAGGAAAATTGTTACTAAATTGTTATTGTGCAGGAGAAAAGCACAAAACGTCTAATAAAATGTCATGTTATTGCACGTATCTTATTCATTTATTTTTAAATCTCTACAATCTGTCAAACACCATCAATTATTAATGTTTAGTTAATCAAGTATCACTGTTTAGTAGTGTCGCAGAAAACAGAAATCCCAGGCTACATTATTATAAAAAGGACATACGGTCAGATCTACTGGTGTTGTTAGTGAAACAGGTCATGTTACTGACCAAAATCAGCAAAGATTAAGAAAAGTGTTCTTAAAAAGGCCAGTGGACCAAATACTAATCCTTGAAGTACACCATTTTATATCAATTTCCAATTGGTCTAGTAGTTAAAACATCAATCAAACTAATAAACAAAAAAAGAAGATAAGCGATGCATCACTTTTCTTACCTGAATCCAGTTTTCAATATCTGGATATGCTGATACCAGTTTCAGCTGATTCTGTTTTGCATTTAAAAACTACATGTGGTTTTTTTTGGAGTTGAGCAGGTTTTACATTGAGTTTGGGCTGGGAACTGTCAAATCAAATATGGCAACCCTGTTTTACACAGTAAGAGAAACATTTCCACACTCTGTATATGTAGATATACAGAGTGTGGACAGGACAGCTTGTAAACACACAGCGTACAACCCGACTAAAATTTCCACACTGCAGAAACTTCAGTCAAAATAAAAATTTTTAGTTTCGTATCCAGTGAAAGCCTTCATGACACAACGCATAAGGCATGTAACCTTTTAAAGCCGTGTTCTGCCACAGGCTTCCAGCATCAAACCAAATTACATCTCAGAGCTCACCTGTAATTCGAATTATACTCAACTCTGAATTTCATTTGAAGATGCAGAGCATCAGTTCGAATTACCACGAGTGTGCCCTAAAAGCGGTGGACAGACGTCCAGAGGGAGGGCCGGAGAAAGAGCAGTCTGATCCGTTTAATGTACAGTAAGCGCAGGTATGAGCAGATGTTCAGATTACACACTCCACATCACCACACATCTGGCCGCGCGGTCAAACACAGGCTGCTAGCACAGGACATGTGGGGACGGGGGGAGGGATTAGTACAGTGATGGAGAGTGCAGCAGAGATGGAATGGAAAACAGCAACTGGGTGGGTGGAAAATTGAAGAGTAGAGTGCAGGAGAGGACAAGAAGAGATAATAATGGAGAAGAGCGTGAATGTAGCCCAGGCTACAAACCGGAGGGGGTCTGAACGCTAAGGTGGACGAGAAAAGACCAGCAAACAGCATGTGTTATGTAAGAGAACGGGGGAAAGAGGCAGAGCTCAGAGATGCATAATTACACAGAGAAAGCCCCAGATTCCATGTTTTCTTGGCATAAATATGATGAAAAAAAAAGTTGCTCCTCTCTAAATAAATGTGTCGTCCCTCTGGAGCCAGTGGTAATGAATCTGGCATGTCAGCTTATTTTGACATGTAATTATTGCATCCCTCCCGGGCTGGTTAACACCTTTAATAGTGTTCATTTATCTTTAAAGCCGACATTCCGACAGCCTTCTAATTTCATCGGTATATAGAGACAGAGATACAGTTTTCTGCAACGTAGGACTGAACTGCCTCACCAGTAGAGAACTCTAAACTTCCCGACGTTACACTAAAGTAGATTAGGTAATCAATTGGCCGGGTTCTGCAGACCCTAAAGATATCATCGTTCCATCTATATTTAATATGCTTTTCCATACGAGGCCTTGGTAACATCCCAGAACCTACACAGCTTTGTGGAGAGCGTCTGACTCACAGCGTTTACCCACAGAACTATTTCAATGCCGAGTCCACATGGAGTCTTCATTTAAAACCTTAATTTTCCACCCTAGATTGACGAAGTACTAAAATTTTCTAATTACCTATGCACAAATATACTACAGTTTCACTTCATTTTGGGAGACTTTTCGTTTAGGGATTGAAAACAACAATCACTAAAAAAGGAACAAAATCCTACAATGCATAAATTAGCTGAGCGTTAGTCCAGCAGCTGCAACTGATTATCTGCTGAGATAGTATTCCTTATTATTAGAGGGCCATCAAACTAATGGCACGCTAAGATAAACATACCAAAACTGTAAACAGAAGTTCCTTTAAATAGATTTACATATGCTATGGACTTGCTAAAAGAGGTGTACATGTCCAAGTTTCAGTGACTGCATCCCTCAAAATCCATATTTAAAGTTTTATTAAGTCACAGCGCTGCAATGAAGGCCGCAGTCCAAAAATACGTTCTACTTTTACCCGGATTTATTGGATTTGTCTGGCGTATCCTTCAGTCCATTTTTGTTCTAGTAACAATGGCGGACGAAGCAGGAGCTAGAGGACAATAGCTTTTAAAAAAGGATTTTAAAACCTAAGCTTTGATCGCTTGTCATTTCTATAGACATGGTATAAAGTATGTTTCACAAAAAACTTTTTTATTTTAAACTACGGGTGGGCAATAAGGAACCTAGAATTAGAAAAATCGCTACTTTGTGATAATGATGAAGATTGTGATGTAAAACAGCTATTACTTATTTTTTATGTCACTTCCAATAATGCTGTCAATTTTATTTTTTTCTTTACCATTTAGGGTTGCCACCCGTCCCATAAAATTCTGAATCGTCTCGTATTTGGCTGCTAAATGTTGCGTCGATACGGGAAGCGATTTGTTCCGTATTTCTATAAATGTCGGATAGAAAACATGTCTATCACACACATATCAACACTTGGTGTAACAATAATGACGAAAATAAAACACGGAAAATATTAAGGTCAGCTAAATTGTCGTGGCGGGAGCTAAAGGACATCCAGCACGCTACGGACCGATGGTGTTGTGGTTGCCTAGAGACGGACACTACGCAGCCGCGGTGAGCTGCTATCAACCCGCGTCTTTTTAAAACTTCCTCGACCCGATTCCATGTTCTTAGAAGCAAAACGTCTCGTATAGATACAGAGATGAGAGGGAAATCCCAGGCTGAACAATGTTAGTGAGGATAAATACAGGCAATTAAAACAAATGTGTCCATCCTGGCGTGGTGTGCTATGAGACAGAATGGATCAGGAGAGGAACACTGCAGAACCTAAAGAACCTAAAGAACCAGACATCAGAGTCTCTTCATCCCCCACTCATCTCCTCAGGCTGATTTGGTTCAGAAAGTTTAGCTCTGATAAAGTTTCTCATTGTGCTTTCGGTAGCCTGTTATGGTTTGAATATTTGCTTTTTAAATGTATAGTACAATCAGTCAAACTAATATAAATGGCCATTTAAGGAACAAATCGTACAAATAGATTAACAGTAAATACATCGATATTTCTTACTTTAAAAGGTGTGCTAGGACTTTCTGTATGTTTTATTTTGAAATGTTGATATATTTGATGAATTCAGTGTTCATTTATGCACCAGACACAGACCTGCAGCCCAGGGCCGGATCCAGACGGGGGGCCAACTCTTTACAATACCGGAATTTGCACATAACTTTTATACTTTTGGTTGTCTGAGGACACAATTTGAATATTAAATCAATTAAACTACTCAGTACTTGAGTAGTACTCAGTACAATGAGATAAATGCCCACCCCTAATTAAAACCTTTAATTTAAAAGGATTAAATTAATTGAAAAAAAAAAAACTGCAAGATTTCAAGCTCAGTTTTACTAGCTTGTTTTAAATATCAAAGTTGCTACGTGGAGGATTGTCAGGTTGAAGGCAGGAATATATCTGAATGCTGGACTGTCTAATTTCACAGACGCTCACTGCCATCTTACCCGGTGAACGTAGGGTCCCTTTGTAGGATCCAGCCCCTGAATTTGAGTGTGTTTCCACTCTGGGACCCAGAAAGTTTTGCCTGAATATTTCATTTACCCTATTTATTTATTTATTTATTTATTTTTTTGTGGGTGAGCTTTTTGTACGAAACAGAATGAAAACAGTTAAAGATTTTGGAGTTCATTTCAAGTGTTTCATTCGTAAATGAAACACTTGCACAAAAGTGCACAAAAAAAAGGTTGCACAAAAAAAAAGAAGTGCTTAAAGAATGTGCTAACCAAGCACCCGAAGCAAACGAGCACCCAGACGATCCGTGCTACTCCAAGAGTGACCCAGATCCTACGACAAACGCATCAAGCCTTCAAGCTTTGGGTCAGGGCATCCAAACATAAGAGAGAAACTGTGGGCGGACTTCAGATTGTAATCATCTCTGACAATTGTAGCCGTCTCTCTTGGACCTTATATAAGTAACTTAATATTTATTGTGTTTATTCCATGAAGGCATGGCTTGGAGATCAGTGGAGGGATGGCAAGGGGCCAGCTAGGGACAGACTAAAAGAAACGTGACAGAAGAGTTAGGAAAACAGCTCTGAGAGGTGTATTCCCCAAAGGAAAACCTTGCTGTAAATGAAGTGCGTCGTGCTGTGTGAGAGCCGGTAGAGGAAGGAGAGAAGCGTGTGTGTGTGTCTTTTTTTTTTTACTTCTGTGTTTTGTGTGGAGCACGAGCGTCTACATGTGTGCGTCCATCTGGAGTGTTTGTGCCAGACGACTTATCTCCGAGTAGACGGCGTAGGTTCCAATTCTTCCTCCCCAGAGCTAGCGCGCGACTTCCTTTAACCATCCTCCTTGCCACATTTCACGTCTCTTTCTATCTTGCGTCTCTCTTCCTCCATATGTGTCTTTCTCCCTCTCTATCACCTTCAGCAGCTCCCCAGGGCAGCCTGTTAAATGCTGCAATCTGTCTTTGTCCACCGTTTCGCCCCCTCCCTCCCCGCTTCCTATCCCTTCCTTTCCGTCTCCGAGCCTTTCTCCGAGGCTCGTCTCATGAATCATAGCAGCAACTACTACATGGAAAGAAGGGAAATCCCTGCAAGCGGTAGGAAGGGGTTGCTGATAAGGACGTATCTCGAGGGGGGTGTTAAAGCCCGACCAGTCATCGAGGGGGGCAGAAGGGACAAGAGAGGAAGAATAATAGCTGGAATAAAGGGCTGGACAGATGACACAAGAGTTATTATCTAAGGACGTGAAGGGCAGAGGTTAATATTTAATTAGCGATTTCAGCCCCCTCACATACGTCGTGTGTGACATCACTGGCAAAGTGCAAGAAGTTTTTTTTTTTTTCCTTAAGAGAAAGTGGTTCAAAACTTAAGTGGCTGTGCTTGCAGTAATTTGTGTTGATACAGATAGTTTTCTCACAGGAAGTTGCTCTGCACAGTAACATCACTCTTCTGTCGATCACCGCGAGCTTCACTGGAGCAAAAGGGGGTTAAGTGCCTTTTCAAGCTAATGGTTGTAGTGTAGGGGAAAAACATTTCAGGATTTCCCAATGGGTTGTGGACATGACTTGGCATTTTTTTTAATACTTAGTTTTGTCAAGCCGTATGTATTTTCACAATTTCTTTTCGATGGGGGTTCTCTTTGCCGTCTCACTTTTTAATTTACTCTAATCTGACTCATTACGACTGTTACAGCATGCTGTCAAATGGAAACCCCATCTGTGGGTTATAATAAGCGGCTTATCTGAGCAGTCTTTGGTCAAGACAATGAACGGCCCTGTGGGGGAAGATAATGGACAAACAAAAAGAGGATTTAAAGATCAGTGTTATTATGACATCTGTGTAATTGAAATGTGAATATTCCCATTGTAACCTTTCAGAACTACCACAGTGTTGCGTTAGTGAAACAGGCCATGTTACCAACCACAACCAGAGGAAGATTGAGGAAACTGTTCTGAAAAAGGCCAGTGGGCCAATTATTAGTCCTTGAGGTACACCACTTTATATCAATTTCTATCCATTAATAAGAAATCTAACTAACAAACAATCAGGCAATAAAATGAAAATAAGAGATCCAACAATTCGAGTTTTGTCCCCCATTTTAAATCTTTGAAATGCTGTTACCAGTTTTGGACAATTCTGTTTTCCATTTCCAATCCTATTTTGCAAATCTTTCTGAATATTTTGTATTTGGCTCTCTGCCCCGAGTTATAAACTCTTATTTTCTGAACATAGCCAAGATTATGTGAAGTACTGTATGAGTAAAGAGTAAAAAATACATTTTTGAAGAAAACTTTATTTTTCTACTGATATTTTCACTCGTATTTCTGTTACACAATGTTCCATCAGACACATTTTGATACCAAACATAACCTGAGTAAATGCAGTTATTTCTGGAAAACATCACAGGATCAAATTCAATAAAATCCCCAGAGTAAAATTTAGTTCCTTGATTATTTCATAAAGCTTTATACTGGTTAGCTGACTTTTTCTTTTCCACACATGGTCACAGATTTCATTGGAAATGTTCCACATGCTTCTGCTTACAAACAAGAAAGAATGAATACCAAAGGGACATTTTTTTTTAGGTAAACATGACCTATAGTAAACAGAGATAGTCTATCAACGCCTGCTGCGCTCCACTTGTGTTTCACTCAGTGCAATGCAAAACTGTGTGTGTGTGTGTGTGTGTGTGTGTGTGTGTGTGTGTGTGTGTGTGTGTGTGCGCGTGTGTGTGAAGAAGCTGTAGAAATGTCAGGGAGCAGCAGAGCTGCTGCCACACGCAGCATGAAAGCCCCTGCGTCAGCTTTACCCACAGACACAATCAATCTACTGTTGAAGCCGCAGGCAGATGGACCATCTTGAATTATCATGAACAAACCTGAGTCCAGATGTGAGCAAGAAAAGCTTAAAGTGATGAGCCATAACAATGCACTCCACCAATAGAACAGCTGGCTCTGAGCTCCTTCACGCACAGAATAACAATAAGACTGGAGATTAAAAGTAAGTTGCATTTTAACTTTTTACATTACTTGTTTGGTTTATCTAAAGGGAACACATCTGTTTCTGAAAGTTTTACATTCAAATAAATATTTCAAAAAGAACAGAAAAAAAATGAAGGATTGTTTCATTTATTCATTCATTCATAAATTTTAACTGATATTTGTCAGGTCCATTGAGACACCAGGTTTAATTTACAATAGTGACCTGTTCAAATATCATCCAAATAAAAAAAGCTATTTGCTGCAATTTAATAATTCATTTCATTTCACATAAATGAAAAATAACAGATTAAGCAACACATTCTCACACCCGACTCGTCATATATTGACGAGTTGGGACGCCGTCTGACCATGCGTCACATATTGACGCGAAGGGTATACCCTTCGCGTCAATATGTGACGACTTGGGCAGGTTCCTTCACCGTAAAATTTTGACGATTTTGGAAGGTCGCATGTTTTACATGGATTATTTACGCGAATGGTCCTCGCAAACACTGCCGACACTTCAAAACCCAAAAATTGGTTAGGTTTAGGGCAAAAATTACGGTAAGGCATCAGGTAAAACCCTTCGCGTCACATATTGACGCGAAAGGGGTACCCCTCGCGTCAATATGTGACGAGGACGGAAGTCCCATGCGTCAATATATGACGAGTTGGGAGTGAGAGTGGGTTGCGTTAAGTAGTTCTTGGCACAGTGCCCCCAGAGGCGAGGAGGTGAACAGGTTTTTCAAAGGTTTTTTTGGTTTGACACAAAAATGTAACAAATGTTGCAATTTTGGTCCCCAATTGAACCGAGTCTATGAGACTGTAATATGTGAAAACATCCTTAAGTTCTGCAGCAGGACAATGATCTGAAGCACATCAGACAGTTCATTTCTGTATGGTTAAAAAACACATACAACAGCAACAAAAAAAGAGCCATTACCTCTAATATTGTCCATACTTAACTGTTCAGATTTACTTTAAAAAGACTAAAGACAGAAACCCAATTGATGTTTGTTTACCCTTTGGTGAACTTTGGTTGATTAGTTTCTAGTGTAACCAGCAAACAGGAGCCCTCAAGGAAACTTCGGGTCAGGTGTAGAACCAGACCTGTCACTTTTCCCGTCTCTCTTCCACTCACCTGACATTTAATGCCACTGCCCTCCAATGAGATGCGCCTCTTTAACCCTGCAAGTTCACCGGTCATTACCAGGTTACGGTGTTTGATGGTCACCAGATACACATATCGAGTACAACGAAAGAAAACCAAGCCCCTGGAACATAATGGAGAAGAGAATTCAAACCGAGGATGATGAAGGAAATTAATTTTATAACATGCATCACTTTACGCTTCGTTCCGAGTCACAGAGTCAGGTTTTAACCGGATTAATGTCTTGCCAGGGTACGCTGGAAGATATTAAACAAAAAGAAAATAAAAACAAAAAATCCCTAGAATAGTTGGCTCAAAGGGTTCAAACCATTTAGTCACCCTCTGTGGTCGTGTCATTGGATGCTTTTTTCTGGTTTAAGGTTTGTGACTCCTCTTTTAAACCTTTATCTTTGATTTCTGTGCTCATCTTTGAGCCTACCAAATGCTGTGGAGAGTGGGTCCTTCGTGAGTAAAAAGCCTCAGTGAAAGCATCTGCACTCCTCACTGTGTGATGTGCGCTAATGCTGAACATACAGTCTCTCCTTCTCTGCAGTGTTTCCCCCCCTCTTGCTGCAGACACCCTCACTCATACCTCTGCAGTCAGTCGCTCCATCTCTCAGCATCACACGTGCTACTCTGGTTGTTGTTCATCTTTCATTTTGTCGATCGGCGAATGTTTACCCATTATTGCCATATGATAGCTAAATCCAGCTTTTTAAACCACAAAAGACGTAAGGTGCTGGAAGTATCTGTGCTTAGGACCACATAAAGAATCACAAGTGTTGTCGCAATATCACTGTGTGCAGTTTTTTAATTGCAGGGAACTGCTTGAATAAGATATTTGGAAGGGCGTCATATATCAAGTAACATGCTTTCTGCCTCCCAATGATGTATTTGAACTGTTGGATAAATTGCCTTCCCCAAAATGCCCAGAGTGGATGTGTACTTTTAGTGGGTGAAGATGCTAAAGCAGTTGCAAGAACATGATGGCAATCTATATTGTCATACTATAGTGAGTACAAAAATGGTTCTCAAGGATTTTTCAGCTCTATGCTTTCACCCCAAAGCCAGTGTAAGCCATGAGGAATTAGCACATCCAGGCTCCCTCTCGTTTTGCTCGCCCTGTGACTCAAGGCTCTCATTCGATGACCTTCCACCAAACCCCAGGCCTGAAGGGACCATATATTCCTTCAGGCGCGGGGAAAGTCTTCAGATCCCGAGGCCGTAGGACCTCAAATTATTCTGAGAGTGACGCGGTGCAGAGGGGTCAAGGTTTTCCTCTTGGCCTTGTACCACTCTACGACCTGATCTTGGATAAGTAGAAATCAAGGAATAGCAATCGAGGCTTTACAGAATAAAACCGTAACGTGAAGAATAGAGTTAAAACAGTGCTTTGTAAATAAAGACATGACCGTTAGGATTAGGAATGGTCACAATTTTAATTTGGAGAGATTAAGATTCACAGCTGGAAATAGCTAAAATCTGCAAATACTTGAAACCTAGTTTAAAACACCTATAACTGCTTATTCCAGTTGTTCGGCTGTAATTCACTATGCACTAATAAAAAGTGGAAACAGTCTTGGCACTACTACAGCCTTCCTTATCTCTGCTCTCGGAGATTATAGCTGCTTGTGCTAGCAAGGTTGCCTGGGTACTGGCCATTGAGTGAGATGGGAGAACACTCTGGACAGGTGGCCAGTCCATCCCAGAGCAACACAGAAACACCCAAGACAAAACAACCATGCAACACACTCACTCTAACCTAAGGGCAACGTCTTTACATGGAAACATTTGTAAATAGATGATAAACCGCTTTGATGTTTTCTCAAAGCAGCCAGTGATATTCTTGGTGGGAGAACACTGCCAACAACTACAGCACCATACTAGCTAGGTACCACTAAATCACATCAATGTATACACATTGTTCTCCACTAATCTCCAGTGACTGTTCAGCGATTGCATTCTCATTATCTACCTCATGCTGAATCGTACCACTCACATAAACTCTATTTTCTTTTGTTAAATCATCTTCTTCTGGGTTTAATTGGAGTCTCAAGCCTCTTTTCCAACCGTTCATATCTTCCTCCAGCCATTGCCTTCCTGCCATCTGACACATACTGTTCACACTCCATGTCTCCGGACATTAGCTTCTCTCCTGATTGAACTTTGACCCTGGGTTGGCTGCTGACCCGATGGCCTGTTCGCGCACATCGCATGCTCACAGTTCATATGAGTGCAGACAACCTTCCACACAAATCAACATGTCAGCACACGTGCGCTCATGCATGCTTGAAGTCGCAGCACACGGCGTTGCGTGGAGCGAACTATTGGCAGGGGTGAAGTGACACGAAGCCTCTCTTCACCAACTCATTTGCGCTCTGCTGGAGAATTCGTTACGCATGGGCCGTTTGCCACATGCATTTACAGGGCGACAGGGTCGAAATTAAGCTGAAACGCATTCATCACACACACATACACTCACATGTTCGGACACATGTTGACTTCCATTTTTTTTTTTTTTGGTTTACCATAAAATGCCATGTTGCATAATGTCAAAATTTCTCCTCTTTCCCACTTATGTCCCTGTTTCTTCTCTTCAGCGTTCCTCACCTCCTGACTCCGTTACATGCTCAGAGTGCTTTTCCATTATGTCAAATTGCTCAAGGCGCTAAGTAGGGGAATTAAAACAATTCAGACAAACGTTTGTTGAAGCTTTAACTGAAGTTTACACAAAAAATAGTTGAGTCCCAGACACTTGGTTAAGATCAGACCCTTCATTTCTTTTGAGTTGAAGAAGGAAGTGTAAGGAAGAAAAAGTCTCACACAAAAACTTCTCACCCCCTCAGTTATGGTGGCACATATGTTTGTTTGTTTGGTACCCAGAATTCCCCGTACTATATTCCACTTCCTGCTTTTGGAGCAGGCTGAGGTCCACTTGGCATTCACATACACATTAGAGTTAATTTCTATCAAACCGAGACCTGGGATTTTAGTTTGGCCAGAGTTTGTTTGTTTTTGTTTTTTTCTTTTCTGATCCACATCAAGGTTTGATTGTGCATTCACATCTCCCTAGACAAACCAGACTTTCGAGGCAAATGAACTAAAGTTTGATTAAAGCAAGAAAGGGTTTATTGAAAATGCATCTCAGAGTCAAAATTCAAGAATGGCATGAGTGAAAAATACACCAAGATAAAGGGACTGAGAACTGGAATATGTAAGACCCCTGAAAAGGGTAATAATTGAATAAATGAGCCACAGACACTTTCTTTCCTCTTCTCCAGCATGTATTGACTGACTTATTGTAACTAACATATATACAAAAACGATGATTCCAAATTTTAAACAGTATTGTTTTCCCACGAACCTATGAAGCAGACTAATATAACAGTAACAGATACAAAATAAACAAATTGTCAGGTGCAAAGGCCGTTTCATAGCTTTACTGCACAATATTATGCTACATTCATACATGGATTAGCATTGTCTGTTATGAGCTACCAGCTAACTTTGGCTAAACCTACCAAAATAAGAATACAGCTGGCATAAAAAAATATTCACAATAGTACAGATGAGCTTCAGTGTAATACCTGAAAAGAGGAATAATTGAATAAAAGAGTCATGGACACGTTTTTCCCTCTCCTCCAGTGAGGATGAAGTTCCGTGCTCTTTATTACGGATCACTAGCGCTACACTCCCCCTGCTGGTTGCACGTGGTTACTACATCTACTAAATCAAATCACACATTGACATATATTTAAGCCAAACTGCTGGCAAACGCATTGTAAATGTAAACTATAATATTGAAATCTGTAATGCACACAATATGCAGCTATAACCAGGAATGGTAAATTTACCTCTAACGAATATAAAAACACATTTCTGTCCACCACAAACACGCTTGAAACAAACCGAACTCCAGTAAAACAGAAAGGAGGTCAGAGAAGGCGTGTTCTACAGTCTTCAATGGCGACTTAGCGCAACAGAAATGTGGCATATGACAAGGTTTACAGGAACACAGAGGAGCAGCTCTGAGAGGACGCCTCGAGTCTCTTGCTTCCCGTCTCAGCCTGACAGGAAGTCTTTCTGAAGAAACCGTCACAGTGTAACACCCAGAGGTGTTCCACAACGTGCTACGCTGATATGTTCACACCGCTTGTGCGAGCCCCGGTAGCTGTCTAACATGGGGACTGTTAAAATTGACTGAAAAGTCAGAAATATGCTTACGCTACATGTATCACTGGGGTGATTTCTTGCAGTTTGCGGTGCAGTGGGCTAAACGTGTTCTTTTCCTCCACAGCTGGCATCCAATAACTCGGACAACAGCAGCCAGACGACTGCAGCTGACAACAAAGGTATGATTTCATTCAAAGACCTAAACTGAATAAAGACTTATTCTATTGTACTTGCCGTTTCCTCCCCTTTTGGATCTTGGGGCACTGCCGGGTCTTTGCTCTCAGCGTGTGATGAATCGTTGGGGCAAGAGACACAAAAAGGTCGAGATGGATTTATGTCTGCTCTTCAGCTTTCTTCTCAGTCGCATAAAAGCTTCCATTATAATGTCAACCGGCATATTTAAAATATAATTCAAGCTCTCTATACGGCATCTATAATTTTCAAGCAAGAATGGATAAGAATGTATATAGAAGATTTGATAGTTTAATGGTTAGAATTATTTCGGTCATTTTGCTACATGTGTAGTTGCTGTAAAAAGTTACGACTGATTTAGTGATTAAATAAGTTCTGGCCTGACTTTAACTATTAAAGTATAATACGGTTTGAAAATGTGTCTGTTTAAAAACCATAAGAAGTTTCCGTCGTGCTGTTCCGGCTGTTTGACTTCATTTTAATGAGATGCTACAGAGAGCGCCGGAGTGGTGACGGTTTTCTCTGGTCAAATAGGAAACATTTGACCAGAGATGTTGCAGACACACAAAAAATATAGATTTTATCAGCATACATCTTGTCTGTTTACGTCCATTGGGACACAAACAAGTATCTGAGTCTGAAACAACGGCATCTTCCCAATTGAGTCATTGCCGTTTTAGCCGACCCCGACTTTAAATTTAGTCTCACTACTTGACACAGAAGGTGAGTTTCAACCTCCAGCTTTGTAAAATATTTATAGCAGAAGCTGATTTTAAGGTTCTGAGGACATAAACGCCATTACCACTGATTTTAAACAGAGTCTTGTATTAGCTATAAAAATTTGTAGAAATAATACAATAATAATAATAATAATTACTGATAGCTTTTTGCAAAAAATTGATAATAAAAATGTCAAACATAATCCAAATAATCTTTTCAAAAAGATTGTATTATCACAGCAAAAAACTTTTATACCAACACCTTGTTAGTTGTTTTTTTTGTGTGTGTTTATGTCAGCTGTTTGATTGTGATGCATACAAAATAAGATAAAGCATCAACACCTGCTAAATGTCAAGGTAGCTTTGAAGTGCTTTTTGCTCTATATAGGAAAAACAGCTCACTTTGGCCCTTTGAGTTTTCAAAAATCTCAATAATACCTGATACAAGTTTATTTGGTAAAGCTGTTCAGATTTGGGGCTGCACAGTGGCGCAGTTGGTAGAGCTGTTGCCTTGCAGCAAGAAGGTCCTGGGTTCGATTCCCGGCCGGGGATCTTTCTGCATGGAGTTTGCATGTTCTCCCTGTGCATGGTGGGTTCTCTCCGGGTTCTCCGGCTTCCTCCCACAGTCCAAAAACATGACTGTCAGGTTAATTGGTCTCTCTAAATTCTCCCTAGGTGTGAGTGTGTTGTTTGTCTTGTGTGTCTCTGTGTTGCCCTGCGACAGACTGGCGACCTGTCCAGGGAGAACCCCGCCTCTCGCCCGGGACGCAGCTGGGGATTGGAACCAGCAACCCTCCCGACCCCATTAGGGACGAAGGGTGAACAGAAAATGGATGGATGGATGTTCAGATTTGTTTTAAAAAGACTAAATATAATTTCTTGCCAGGCTTTACCAGTTCTTCACTAGAACGTTCGAGAACTCTGGTAGTAGCAGAAATAAATGTTCAATCTGTGCAGCACCAATTCAAACTGTCCACCCGTACATTGCTCCCGCCGTCAAACAACTTTCAGAAAACTTTAAAAACGTGTCAGCGATGTTGGAAAAGTGCCCGATAGGCGTATTTGCAAATGCTTTTCTGCAACCTACTAATCCAAATGTTTTTTTTTTCTTTTTATATTGCCCCGTTCACCCCGTTTGACCTTCAATAACACCCGAAGTGCTTACAGTGTGTTCAACCGAAGGATCAAACTCCTGTTTTTCCATGAGCTAAGCAGCTAAGCAGCGTTTTGGCAGGAATCAGCCGTGCGCTAGCCAGGAGAAGTTTGGCAATGTGTAGCGTTGCTCATCAATAAGCAATTCCAGGATGGGGAAACTGTCCTTCTATCAATGCAGCACCAACATATGCCACAGTGATGGACCTTAATGAGACCATCCTTGACTCTTCCGTTTGTTTGTGCCAAGTCGGTTGCAGAATACAGAATATTAAAAGTTTTGCCACAATGAGTCCGTCAGTGAAAAGTCTCATTTTTCTTTCTTGCTGAAAATGAAGAGTGAATTAGAATCTCTGTCTGTAGGGCAAGGTGCACCTGGAGAACATTGCTGCAGTGCTTAGCAGCTATCAGGGGCTGTACGGGAGTGGTGGGACTATTTATAGTGTTCTTAGTCATTGTTTTTTGCTGTGTGCAGGTGAAAGTTTAATCCTCTCTAAAATCCCTGTTTTCATGCTGCAACAAAATCCAACCAAAATCTTTTTATTGTTATTCAGGCTTCAACTAAATTTTGCTGTTTTTGTAGCATCTTCTAGAAAATAGCAAAGATCGCATTTTTGGCATAAAATTATTACTTCATTCCATCAGTATTGTGACCTTTTTCAGGTAATATTATTAGTTATTTATAGTATTTTTTTTTTACTTTATCACATGACGTTTCTCATATTTTTATAACTTTATTCTCATAATATGACTGTCATATGACACCTTGTATTATTACAACTTTATTCTTTTTAATATGACTTTGTTCTCACATATTATGACTTAATCCTCATATGTGTTTTGTCTTATTGCATCATTTGTATTATTATAATCTTTGGATAACAGCTACACCATCTCTCGATTGAGTTTCAAGTCACTCTGAAACGGAGAACACTGTGGTTTTTCCACTGTGTTGAAATTTTGGAATTTGCCCAGCAGATGTCAGCATATTCACCATGGAGGCCCTTTAAGTATAAATTTTTTAAAAAAACTGTTCACTTTATAGGTTTTAAACAAAATCACTCAAGTAAAAATTTCTCAGCATGTTGCTTTTTGATTGCCATTGTTGGTTGATGTCACCCTGCAAAGTTATTAATAGTTCTACATATCGATTTGCGTTTCCCCATCTGATACCGTTGCCCCAGATACTGGGGGAAAACACGCACTTTGTGCATCTGATTAGGGCGCAGTTTGTAAAAAACGTGGCATAACTTTGCTGAAACATTGTTTGAGCTTTCACGGTGTCTGTAGTTGTCTAGGTAAGAGCACTTAACAAGCGATTGTTATAATCGTTGAACAAGCACACGTGTATTTTGGCACCTGGGCGGTGCAGAGCAGTGAAGAGACACTGAGGGAACCGTATCTAATGGGGAAACACGAATTGTAGTAACACCAGGAATGTCAGTAGTTTCTTCTTCTGTGGATTGTAGGAAGCAGCTATGTTTTACGTCAGACTATGCTTGAGCTAGGGATTCCCTGACAGAAAAGATTCTGTTTACAAGACAACGGAACGTTTTCAATCTGTGCCGTTGTCAGAGAAAACATTCGGTGGTTTCAAGTAAATGTACAGTACAAACACAACAAAACTCTTCCATTTTACCAGAAATTGTTGTCGTGTAAACAGGGTTCTGAGTCTAAGGCTGCGTTCACACTGCAGCCTGAAGTGGCCCGATTCATATTTCTTTTTTCAAATAGGATTTTTCTGCGGTGGCCGTTCACACTTCCAAATAAATGCGACCTGCCTGTGTTCTGCAGTCTGAACAGGCAAACGACCTGAAAGTGTCCTTCATGTGCTGTAGAGGGCGCATTAATGTCAGCGTTATCAATGTTTTGCCAACCGCCACAAAAAGAAGTGCTCAGTGTTTGCACAGCTTACACGTTTGAAGTTGTTGTCCAACCGGACCCAGCATATGAGTAACTTAATCCTCAGTATAGTCCATCATAATTGTTGTTATTCTTCCCGCAGAATAGTGACATTTCACACATTAGGTTGCATTTGAACCGGATACGTATCGGATTCCTAAATGGCCTGGGTCGCATTTGAAAAGAATCCGACTTGTGTTATTCAGACTGTCATGAAAAGATCGGGTCGCATTACTTCACAAAAGTTGGCATTGGGTCACTTCAGGCTGCAGTGTGAACGCAGCCTGACTGACACAAAACAGTGTCAGAATTTGTCTTGATTTGAATTTGGCTCGTTTTACGCCAATTATGTCAACATAGTTACTTGAAATGCCAACAGAAGTAATAACCTGCAGGTCAGGATCCAGCCACATATTTTGATATACATATTGTGGGGGTTTAGGCAGCGGTACGGGTTGCCTGCACCCCCACAGTGAAAGACAGCAGCAGTTATTTTTGAGATGTAGAGTAATAGGGCTTTGCAATGCTCTCCCATGCATTGCTATAGCAGGCCCCAACAAGCCAAAATGTGTCGCCCGTGTTCAAATGTTTGTCTTTTTTGACTTCTGTTTTTTCCAGAGAAGGCATCAGGAGCAAAGCCTCAGGAACAAGAGGAGGAGGTCGACATCGACTTGGAGGCGCCGGAGACGGAGAAGGCAGCGCTCGCCATCCAGAACCAGTTCAGGCGCTTCCAGAAAAAAAAGAAGTAGACTGACTGATTCAAACAAAAACATAAAAAAAAGAAGAAAAAGAAAAAAAAAAAGATATATTTATTTCAGCTGATGTACAGATATTCAATCAACGACTGCTAGTGGTTTGGGAGCGATGACGAAAGGATTTCAATTGTTCAGGATTTATTGTCACATTATGCAAAGTGTCAGGAAATGCCTTTTTGCATGACGAATCAGCTAAACGATGAGGACGTTTTTGTAGGCGCAAGAGAGAGGCTTCAAAAGGAGAAAAAAAAAGCAAAATAATTTGGAATTTATAATCTAGCATGACGAAATACTGTAACCTCCCGTCACCTCATTAACCTTTGCAAATGTCCCCACGTATCATCTCCCGCCGCGCATCCGAGCCCTTTTCCCTCCGCTCCTTCCCCA
This sequence comes from Gambusia affinis, assembly GCF_019740435.1. Taxonomy (NCBI): domain Eukaryota; kingdom Metazoa; phylum Chordata; class Actinopteri; order Cyprinodontiformes; family Poeciliidae; genus Gambusia; species Gambusia affinis. The sequence continues at coordinate 6,261,990 of NC_057885.1, read as the reverse complement.
CACACAACACCCAGCCCAGCACACACAACCACACACGGTCTGCATAGCAACAAACATCTCCATTATGACTTGACACAACAAGCACAGTCAGTTAATGAAACGACAACAAGACAATGAAAGAAGAGAAGCACACCCTCCGGTTTCTAGGCTTGTTCCGTTACTCTCTGTCTGCCTCTGTCAGGACAAAAATATCAGCAAGTAACCGTTCTCAGGTGTAAAAAAAAAGAAACGAAAAAAGAAAAATCACCACTAAAGCTGGCCAGATATTGGATATCCGCTGCATGCCAGTCTGATCTCACAGGTGACGAAGGTGGTGGTCATGGAAACTGGCTGCTAACTCCCTCAGTTGGAGGCAGTTTCCTGCAGGAGGTGCTTAATGAGTGATGGGAAGTTCAGGGACTTCATGCTTACTCAAGTCATTAATCCCACACAGTGCAACAAATGACTGACACATTAGCGATCAAGCGTTCGTGTATCAACAACTACTGCAACTTTAAACAGCCTTTCAGGAGCACGAGGTGCTGGTGACACGTTCGGTTCGACGGTTTATTCAATATTTACACAGGTTTTATCCAGAGGTTATTAGAAGCGATTGCATGTTGAATCTACTTTGAAAGCTAAATTGTTTTGAGAGAATCTGTAGCCTAGGACTGCTTTAGCCATGCCCCGGAGCTTTTTTGTGTTTGTAATGTCAACATTTTCATGTTAACTAGTTGTTTTGTTTTTTTTAGATGGAGGGAAAAAAGTTATCTACAAATATCTAGAGGGGTGTAACGAGGCTTGGTGTTAGCCCCCTAACACCTCTAACTTCTTTCGACCAAAACAATATGCTTGCTTTTGAACTAGTTTGGTTCAGAAAACGTGGGCTGTAGTCTTGAAGTTAAATTTAACCCTTCTCCTCTGGTATGCTGGATTTGTGCCGTCAAACTGTTTTAGCAACTTACATTCCATTTTTAGCTAATTGTCGTTTACCAAATCTAAACTCATCAATATTGCTCAAACATTGCTTTCCCTGGGTGGTAAAATGGTAAAATACTATAAACTTCTTTCTCAACCAGCTTGCTACATACTGTATTTTTAGCTTTATGATTTGGATATTTCTTAACTGGAGAATGCCAACGCGCGTTCACATGTTATCCAGCATGTAACCTAACATGTAGATATTTCCCAAAATCATCATAAAGTCTTCTACCTTTCCCTTAATGTGTCCTTCAGGACCCAAGTTTGTGCAAATACTTTGCACGTTTGAGTTTCTATAATTCAGATATAATTCAGATTTAAAATCGGGGAAATTTCAAACAACACCTAGAACGAGCTCAACTTTCCAAAATCTTTTATGGGCAACTGCAAATTAAAATGAAATGTAACGGAATGTTTGAGAAAAAAAATATTTGTGAATGACTGAGAAAAACAACATTTAAAAAGTAACTGGATGAAAACTATAAATCTGTTCGTTTTTGTAGGTTGGTGCATTGATGAGTTGGGCCCTTCGCTAATTCTCCAAGACCCAAAACACTTAAACAAAAATCGCCCACAGTGGAGAACTCTCAACCTCACTTAGTTTCAGGTTACTCGGAGCCACAGCAGGTAACTTAAACCTCTGCATCCGTAAATAAGCTCTTTATAATGACAGAGTAGACAGCGGGCGGCCGTGACCCAAAGTCCCGTCACTATAAGGTCAGTCATACTGCAGTGGTTGATTGGAGAGTAAAGGAAACAGAAAACGCTACAGCTTTTGTTTAGTGTTATTCAAACATACAGCACAAAAAATAGAAGCACATTATTCTTACATTGCACATGTACTGTATATGCATATAAAACATATATACAATAAATACTCTTCCTGCACCGCTACAACCCTTTCAATATATGTAGCACACTGAACTGCTTCTAAAAGCCAGATTTCTCTACACTGCTATAATAATACTCTTACTAATTACAGGAATTATTATTGGAATCTAACCTCTTTTCTATATTGAGGACAGAAAATGGCCACACTTCTCCCTCACTATTCCCCCCAGTTTCATTTTCTACATGAAGACGATTTGTTGGAGACGTCATCCGAGTTTGATATCAAGCTCTTTTCTCCTCTACATGGAACTGACCTGGAAATCTTTGCCCTTGTCAGAAAGTACCCAAGGCTGAAGTTATAAACTATGTACATAAACAGAAATTAGGAGAAATTAATTACCTTACCTTCCAAGCACAATAGTTCAGGGTGCTATTGCCAGCTGTCAAAGTTTAGCCTCAAAACATTGGCTCAAATTTAACCTTTTTCAGTTTGTAGGTCTGGTCTGAAATTACCCAACAGATAATTGATGAAATTCAAGCTCGGTGAGTTTGTTTGCTCAATCCCAACAACTTGTCTGTCAGATTTAGATATCTCCTCACTTTTCAGCTGCTTTCACATGTTCTTTGTCAAAGATGTCTTTTCCAAGTCTTAGCAGGAAATTTGCTCAGGGTTTAGCACCCAAAACCTTGTGAAGCTAAAAACTCATAAATTTGTGTGAAATCTCAAAAACTCTTAATTTTTTTTTTTTTACCAGTTATCATAATTGATGTTTTGGGGGGGGTTTTCTGACACATTATTGTGATTCATTCATGATCTGTTAGTTCGTCAGTGGACTGATGGAAACATCTGGAGACGTCGAGAATTAGCTGCTAGCATCACAAGTTTACTCAAGTTTTAGACGGAGCTGTCCTAAAAAATTTAGTATAATTTCTTTTGAAAACTACGTAAATATGATCATAACTCTCCTATAAAGACATAGCTAAACTTAGTCCATGTAGTACAGAGGGAAAGCTGATGATGGCCGATAGGTTTTAACATTAGAATAATAGGCTAATAGGTTAGCTTAGCCTGATTTTCTTCCTACAAATTGTTTTTTCTGATTCTTTTCCTAACTATTCTGAGCTGAGCATACAAAATAAATTACACTACATATTTCTGCAATGATTATTCAACTTATAACTATAACTCTGACCAGGCCACAACTTAAATCCCAAAATCAAATAAATTTAATTTCCCTTTGGGATCAATACAGCACTTTTATTTGTTTGTTTGTTTAGGAAGAGCTAAAAAGAATTTTGAGGTTTATATCATGAAGAAGTTCCAGACTTGAAGTTCTTACAGTGAGACCCAAACGTAGCTGGAAGATGCATGTTCACATCAGCACTAAAGAAAACCTCAAAAGGAGTAACTTTCATGTGAAACATGCCTGCTCTGTTGTTAACGCAGACATGTTCTGTCACTGTTCAGACTCTCTGTCGGGAGAGGCTGTAAATAGCTACCTGGTAGAATTTAAAGGACCTTAATGTTGCTTGGCAACTGAGTCAGCTGAAGAAGTAACGCCAAGCCGGTCATTTCAATGTGAAATGTGACTTGTGATAAGCCCGCAGAAAGCCGAGCCAGTGAGATCAGCACAGAGAGCGGACCTGGCAGCGAGAGGTTTCCAGTTCATCTGGAACTCCAAGAGGGGAGAGAGGAGTTTGGATCAAATTAACCATAAAAGAAAAGAATAATAATAAATAAGCATAAAGCCATTAGTGTTTCACCTCTTCATTATCGAGTCTGCATGCAGTCAAATCTTAAAGTACAATGAAGTCTGTCTACGTTCTGCAACAGGGGTGTCAAACTACAGTCATCAAGGGCCGCTGTCCTGCAACTTTTAGATGTGCCTCTGTTGCATCACCTGAATAGAATAATTAGGTCATTAGCAAGACTCTGGAGACCTGATCTGCACAAGGAGGAGGTAATCAAGACATTTCATTCCAGTGTTTTGTACCTGTGGCTCATCTAAAACCTGCAGGACAGCGGCTCCTGAGGTCTGGAGTTTGAGACCTGAGTTCTGCAACAATCAAGCAGAGAGTTTCTCGTTTTCTCTGCGATATAATAGCCAGTACTCTCATACCTTACTGTGTGTTAGACTTATGAATTGTTAATAAGCCATTTGTATGGGTGCACTTTGCTTACTTAGCTACTGTGGTAATCACAAGATAGATGCTCCTGCATTTCAGCATGTTTAAAGTGTAACTATGAGCATTAACAAGATGTTTCAGGTCAGATCTGCCAAGAACTCATATATATATTTTTATTTACAGTTTTTTAAACGTATATCCATTCCAGTATTTTTAGCTGTTTTCTTAAGACTTTTAGCTCCTGCTTTCCACCCCAGAGCATGTTAGGTCAGTTGTTTTTGCTCCCCCCCCACCCCTCTTTACATTTTTCTTTTTTCAAAGCTGTGTTGTTTTTGTTTTTAATTTTTTTTGCTTTGCTTTGTTAGCTTGACCTCATTCCACTTTTCCCCCCCGAAGGCAGCCAAACGCGGGGTTCGCTGAGCACAGCTTGCTCACCGCGAATGAGGAAAGGCTGGGGTGGAATTAAAAGCCCGTCTCATGGCCGCGATCATGAACGGTGCAGCCATGCGTGCGCTTCATCCGAAACGGCTTAAGTAAGATCCCCGACACCCCCAAAACACTCCAGACGCCGCGGCAGATCGGATCTCAACGAAAGGCGGCCGAGGCTTTTTGTACATAATGTTCACACTCCCCTAATGTTTGGACGCCGTCTCCCTAAGATCCACGCTTGCTGCCGTGTTATTCTCCTCCGTTTGCATACGCTCATCTCCATCCACTTCTTATTCTGCTTGAGAAGAGTCTTAGTGATAGGGAGAAGTAATTGTTGTGGTATGCACAAAGTGGATTTTTGGGGCTCAGCTTTACAGCCTAGAGATGACATCTAAGCCATACTTTAGAGAACAAAAGCATATATTTAGATAATCTCTTCTTGCACATTCCTTCTTTTATGTTGTCTGCCAAGCAGCTGTGATGCAAACCTCCCCCACCCCCCTTCTCCAACCGAACAGGTCGTCTCCCTCTACCAAATGCTACAAAAATATGGATCTTTCCTGTAAATTGTAGGCTGCTGGACCTTAAACACAACAAGAGCACGAGTGGGGATCCAAATCGCGTCGGAGATGATTGTAAGCACACAAAGTGTGGCGAGTCGGCGATCTGTGTTCTTTCAGGGAGGCATCCAGCAATCAGGAAGCTCGACAGACTCCCTCCACCCCCTTCTCTTAACCCACTAAAATTCTTACTGCATCATTAGTTCTTCTAACATAATCGATGAATTATTTATTACTGCTTTTCTGTAACTTATGTGGATACCTGTGTTGTTGTGATCTTCTCCAACTGTTGTGTTCTGACGTGAAGGCATGTACAATCCATATTTGTATGTTTAAGACAATAAATTTCCCTTCCGTATACTGACATTCTGATCTCGAGTACATTGTTGGGACTTTACAGAAAGGTTTTGATCCATAAGAGATACATGTTGACAATCCTGCTCTAGACAAACAAACTAATTTGATTAAAGGGGACTAACCAGGGCTGGTGCGAATGCAGCCCTACAATAGTCATAAAAGATATTACTTACTCTATTTACTTTGAATCCGTTTCTTTTGTTTTCACCTGGAAAGACGTAAAACATGCAAACTGCAGTGGTAGATCTTCGAAACTAATTCACTTGCCTAAAGGAGAGATCTTTTGGACTGGACCCCTGAAGAGGATGCTGGTCTGAGTCACCCTCATCCCAACCCCAAGAGGAGCTACTTTCAATTTGGTCTCCTCTGGGTGCTGCTCCAGTTGAAGCACGTTTATGAGCGGCAGCACGTAACTTGCTTTGCTCATTACTGAGCTGGAATTGAGGAATTTGGAGCACTCAATTATCCACAAGGTAAATGGGACGTTGAGTCTTTGCATATCACCTTGACCAGTTTGTCCAAAATTACACATTGTAAGACACGTTTGTATTTGCTCTAAATACGACATGATGGCATCGTTGCAAAGATAAGGAGTTACAAAACTGAAATGGTGAATAGAGAGAGATGAAAAATCGGAAGAAAACTGATTCCTACGTTGGTTTATAAGGTTTCAAACACCAGCACAAGTACCCCCAACTACCAGTTACGTTTATTTTTGGCAAGACTAAAAAATGTTTCATACTTGCTTTCACAGCTAACTTTAGATCGTCCTTTTTCGAAGCAGGTGTGACACGTCTCCAAGGTGATGTGTCACACTGTGATGGATGGATGTGTCAAAACATGCAGTTGAAGTCTTCCTTTCTGTGGCCCAAAGTTGAGTAAAAAATATGACCAAATTTGAAAAAGTAGGAAATAGAAAGGGCCAAAGTATGTAGCACTCTTCACATAACACTCCTTGATAATCTTAAAAACTTCATAGCTATTACAGTTTGATCAGGGGTTAAATATTCATATATCATAAGACTTGACTGACATCGAATCTACAATAATTTAAAAAAAGGTGTGCTATAAAATGTTACAATGTCAAATAATGTGAAATTGAAATGAACTACAGGTCAGATTTGTTGATTTTCAGGGTTATTTCTAAGCTGTCATTGTTTTCCTTAAACTGCTAATGTGTAAAAAAAAATAAAAAATCTTGATCGTAAGCAACATGAAGCTTAACAACTTAAGGGTTTGGATTAATGTTTGAATGTATGATTGCGTTTTAAACGTAAACTGAAAGTTACTAAAGAATGGTCCTGTGTGAAAATGCCATACTGAAGTAAATGTTGTCATGAGCTGCGGTGAGAGTGGCAGAGGCAGAAGCTGAGATCCAGGTAGGAGGGAGATGAAATGATGTTTAATGATGAAAAGTAATCCAGACAGCACAGAGAGCGGAGGCAAAAGCTCTCAAAATGGTAACTGGACAAACACGACGAGGAAGACAGAATACAGTGGGAGTTAAATACACAGAGGGTAATCAAGAAACACCTGGGAACAATCAAGGGGAGACATGACAACACAGAGACTCAAAATAAACACAGAACAGGAGCAGATCCTGACAAATGCACTGTATTTTCTCAGTACACAGAATAAATGCTTTAGGATAAACTGAGTTATGGATGCTGTGCGCTATTTCAGTCAAGATAAAAAGTCAAGAAATCTCGAAATGAAACAAGACTTGAAGATCATCGGCTTATATCCCGTCTTTGATCCTCTTTATATTCTTAAACTGGCAGCTTAAAGCATCTTTACTCAATAGTTCTATTTTTGGACTTTTTAATTTAAGCCTTGAAGTTTTCATTTCCATTGGAGCCTGTGATCTTTAGCCTCGGATGCCTCTCTCAATCACAAATTGTGGCGCATTATGACATACGAAGATAATATGCCAAATTGCACATGATTATACGATAGAAGATTAGGTTGGACAGAATGAGATCAGATCGCAATCCGAGGGCAGAGGAGATGATGCCGCTGTCAACCTTTCTGCACTCGGCTGTTTATGCAGGATGTGGCTTTAAGAAAATCCCACATTGGCCTGAATATGCATGCTCTCGTTTCACATTGGAATAAAAAAAAAAGGCACAAGTCATCAAAGGGACAAAAGCCAAGGGATGCATGAAAAGGTTTTACCTGATACGGGTATGATACACATATTAGGGTGAAAGGATTGAGTGGAGGTGATTCACAACCTCCAGTCAATGTACACACACACATACACACAACATACACACAAACAGAGAGGAGAGGCTGGAGGGGAAACGTGCAGCAACAGGCAAGAAAAGAGCAGATTGCAAATTGAGTGTTGCCTGTAAACGTGGTGAAGAAAAACTGGAGGGATGGTGAAGCTTCACGTTACAAAACACATAATGTCACACAGAAGCGCTTCGGTCTTTGGTTCAAACAGCAAACAGATGGAAATGTGCACATAAACCATTTACGGACTGCACGGTGGCACTGTTGGTAGCTCTATTGTCTTGCGGCAAGAAGGTCCTGGATTCGATTCCAGGCCCCGGGTCTTTCTGCACGGAGGTTGCATGTTCTCCCAATTGGGTTCTCTCTGGGAAATCCAGCTTCCTCCCACAGTCCAGGTTAGATTGGTCTCTCTAAATTCTCTTTAGGTGTGAGTGTGTGCATGCACGGTTATTTGTCCTGTTTGCCCTGTCATGGATTGGCATTTTCAGGATGAACTTGCCCAATGACTGAAAATACTGTTCCCATTGACTGCTTGAGATAGGCACCAGCAGCTCTCGTGACCCCAACAGGGACAAGTGTTTAAGTTAAGGATGGATGCAGTTTTCCCCAGTAAAACCTCTAACCCCAAAGCCACAATTGTAACTTACAGCGTCCGATACCATTAAAGGTTTTGGCATTTCCCTGGTACTCATTTATTTCAGGACCAGTTCTCATGGAATCTGAAACAAATTGGGAATTTAAGTGTATTCCAGCCCTTAACTGGACAGAATAAGGAGAAATAAAACATCTGGACTTCATTTTATTCCCCCAATGAATTTGGCTTCAAATTCACTGTGAAAATTTGTATCTTTGTTCGCAACAACTCTTCCTGTTCACTGATTGGCCAGGATGAAATTCATACTGGGAAATCAAGCTCAATGGGATTCACTGAAGGGAGAGAGAAAATAATTAAAAATACTTCTATTAGTCCATAAATCAATGCTTAGAATCAAGATAGCTACATTAAAGAGCTATTGTTGTAACCTTCCAAACCACTGAAGTCTTCTGGATCTGGTTCTGGTCTGCGCATCCCCAGAACCAAACACGAAGAAGCAGCATTCAGCTTCTACGCACCACAAATCTGGAACAAACTTCCAGAAACTGTGAAACACAAATTTCCTTTAACTCAAGGCTAGAAACCCACTCATTAAGAGTTTCCTTTGGTTAGTAGTAAGTCAAACATCTATCGATATATTTGATGTATATTTGCTTGATGATTGTTATTGGTTACCGTATTATGTTTTCATGGTGCAAAGCACTTTGAGCTAAATACTGAAACTCTATATTTAGCCTGACAATCAAGATCTGTCGCATAAAATCCCAATAAAATACAGTGATGTCATGCAGAAAAGTTCAAAAGATGAGTATTTTTAAAAGGTTTCTTAAGGGGAAAAAAGCTCCCCCTGTTCGGGCTCCGACAGAGCTGTAAATTAGGCACATTATGCAACGGATAGTAATTTTACGCTAGAACCTCGACTCAGCATGAATGAGCTGCCCAGATTTTCCTTCTACAGTATGTGCTGGTGAGACACTTGTTCACAGAACAGACTGCTAACGATGTAGCTGCCGGGTTACGCTGGTGTGTCATTTCATCAGTTACGCAAACACTCAGCTGGAGGTTTAGACCCAGCTTTCTAATAATCTGTCTTCCTGCATGACTGTGAGACGGGATCCACTTCTTGGTCCTCCAAGAAATATCCCACCTGGGAGCAACCAGAAATGTCACACTGGGCCTCAGAGCTCGAGTGGCTTAATTGCCTTTCCCACCCGCATGCAGCGCGTGCGTGCGAGGTCACATGATCGGTGTGGGTTTTCGTTTCACCGGAGGGGCTTCTGTCCTCCGGTTCCTGCGGCACAATGAGGTTATCAGTAACACGGGGCGACACTATCTGCGCTGACTCACTGACGCTCGCTAGTTCAACCGTGTCCTCCCGAAGGAGGAGAGGGCGACTCTCGTGCTCCCCGTCTCAGGAAACCGGAGAGCGAAAAACGGGGAAAGGGGTAGCTGGGACGGTAAGGGAGGGAGGGGGGGAGAGAGACATTCAGAGCAGATGTGAGCTGGAGGGGAAGGACGGCTAACTTCTATTTTTGAAAATTTTGGACGAGGTTGTGGAAAAATAAAACAAAAAAGGGGGGAAAGGAGAGGAGGGGAAAGCAAAGACAGGCGCACAAGGCAGATAAGGTTGCCGGCTACAAAGGAGAACTGCTGGAGAGAAAGAGAGAGGAAGGAAATGAGGGGAGGAATATATTTACCTTGAGTGACGCAGGGAGAGAAAGCAGAATCCCCCCCACCAACACACACGCACACACACACACACACACACTCCAAGAAACTGGAGCTGATGCGACATAATCTCTGCAGTAGGTTTGCTTTAGGGGCTACCCTGAAAATCAGGAACTCCCCAGATAAATATAGGGGAAAATGTGCATTCAAGACCTCACAGTGATCACAAAAATAACCTGAATTATAAAGCATAAAGTACACTAAAAATTATTGGAAACATATAAACAGAACTGGGGAGATATACTGTATGTTCACAGTAAAAAGCATCAATCAGCCGGTGATGTGAGGATAACCCTTCTGTATTATTGATGGAGCAGTGCAACAAAGAGAGCTATCTGTTAAATCACAAAACTTAGGTGAGGACTCAGCGCCCCACAGTTTGCTGCAGTTGCATTAAAGAAAAAAAAAAAAAAACGTGTTTCTGTTGTTTGTGCCTTGAAAGCGTTGTTCCTTGGTGTAAACTGTCTGCAAATAACAGGAGGATTTCTCAGTTTTGCTTTGTTGTGCTAAATTGCTGCCATGGGCAACAGCTTCAGTTCCCATATAGGCTAAAATATGCTTCATGAATGTAAAGTGCATTGGCACAACATGGAGTTTGTACCATTGTCAGCGCTAGGCTGCCCACTAGTGGTAGAAATTCAGAATGGCAGCCTGAAAGTTTTTTTTTTTCGGTGGCCCTAAATTCTCTTCCTTAGTTTTTTTGTCGTAAATTTACCCTTTTTTATCTTTAAAAGGCCCTTTGCTCTCCGTCATGCAATTTGGATGTTTGACGGTGAAAATGGTTTTTGGTTCCCTGAAACCTGCAGTACTTTACACCCTTCTAAGATGGAATAAAGTGGGGGGAAAAAAAATCACATTTTCTATATATAAAAAATATGTATATCATATAGAATTGAATAAATTATGAAACGGTAACAAACTAACCTGTGTTCATACATGTTTCCGTCTCCAGCCCAGTAACAATTTTTATCTGTCATACTCTCCACAAATCCTTGCCTCAAAGCCATAACCTCTAATCCGGCTTCTTCTTCTTCTAGGGCTCCCTAGGAGGAAACTATAATCCATGAACAATAATTATAGTCCATGTTTAAGATTCTCGCCCCTAATGTGACTGAGCTTTACACGATTCTCAAATGGGACGCAAACTCTTAAGTCGGACGTTTAAACAGATTTGTTTTGACCTTTATGCTTCATCTAAAGAAAAGATGTGAACAGACGAATCAAAAATAATTCAACCTGAATTAAAAGTTTTACATTTTATTTAAACTGTTAAAATATTTCAAAGAGGGTACTGCTACATCAATTTTCACAGCCTGGTTTCATCAACAGATGAGGGGGCCGAGACTTCGGTGTGTGAAAACAAAACGTGCCAGCTCAACACACCTTAAGTTTTCACATAGTTGTATTGGTTGCCAAGGTAACCAACCACAACGTGGGCAACTCGGCTGATACTGCCTATCCTATATAATTATCGGAGGCTTAATTTGACATGCATTTTATTTATTTGGTTTTACAAATAAATGAGAACCACTGTAGTTTAGATGACGAGTTTTTGTAAAACAAACTCATCAGCGACCAAGGTAAGAAGGCAAGGTTTCCCCCAGTGGATTATAAGCCTGGCAGCCCGCCATGCTAAGTGCTGCTTGATTTTTTTTTTTTAGAAAAATAAACAATTGGGGGGGGAAAAAAGAAAAAAAAACACCGGATTGCAAGGGTCTCTGGTGTTCTGATGGTTTCACTTGCGGAGCAGATTTATAGTTTTATAGTTTATGCATTAAAAGTTGGGAACAGACTCATCACATTTGGTTCTTAAACCTATAAGAACGACATGCGGTCTCCGAGTCACAGGGACGGGAAGATGTGCTTCGCCGCAGTTCAGACAGGTTCCCCTTTACGCTTTCATGTCGTCCTCCGAGGGTTTGGCGTGTTTGTGAATTATTAAAAGGGACAGATGTTTCTCTTTTCAAGAGAGGCCAAGATTTGCTTCTGCACCTTCACAAAAAATGTAAAAATTTCAGACAAGATTTACCACACATATGAGTTCAAAATGAAAATCTTCTGAAATGATTACAAAACAAGGAAAAAAAAAGAAAAAACTGATCACATTACGACTCCAGAAGTCGCCTGGCATGTTTAATATCTGAGGTTCTGCAACTGTAACTGGGAATTATAATTTCCTTTCCTTCATTGGGACAAAAACTGATTTAAAAAGTGAAGTAGATTTTTAAAAAAGCTTCAGTTTATTTAACAGGGATGTTTAAAGGTGCCAGTGATTGTGGTTAATGTAATTATTTCTACCATGATTCAAATTAACGGGTTTTCTACATAAAATGATCCTGCTGCCTTAAAAGATGAATTTGTTTCAGGTTTTTGTTGCACATCTTTATGAGGGGAGTCAATAAACGTAGCCTTAAAGTGCTACCAACAAATGGTAGCACTTTAAGGCTACCATTTAAGGCAGCCTTAAAGTGCCTTAAATGTGCACTTTAAGGCTGCATCATTCACACCAGTCTTGTTTAGTCCAGTTTTATTGAACTCTAGTTCGTTTGCCTAGAAAGTCTGATTGGTTTGGGGAAGTGTGAATGTGCAATCGGACTCCTATGTGCATGAAAAAAGCTAACTCGGGTCGGCCTACAAACCCAGGGTGCGGTTCAAGGGCAAATGTGAACACCAAGAGAACTGGAGACCGCTCCAAAAACAGGAAGTGGACTGTCGCGCAGGGCATTCTGGGTAAATACAACCAAAACAAACGCTGGCGGGAGAAACGGCTCGTGGGTTTTTAACCAAAGACAAAAGAGAAATCCTACAACCACTGAAATCTGATGTCACTCCATTTCTCTTCACATTTCATGGAGGAGGAAAGTTGCGCTCAATGTCTTCTTCAGAGGTTTTTGTGTCTTCAGTGGTTCTTGGTGCAGCGCCACCACAGGTGAGGGAGGGGGAACAGGTTTTCCAAAGGGTTCGGATGGTTTGACACAGAGCAGTGTGAAAGCAAAGCACAGCTGCTTAAAATTTAACTAATTTAGCAACTTTGGTTCCAAATCGAACCGAGTCTACCAGGTGTGAAAACACCACGACGTTAGTTGTAATGTTGTTCCCAGTTTTATTTCTAGCTCCTCTCCTCTCTGTGTCAGTTATCCTGGCTGCCATGTCAAATGCAATCTTAAATTTTTCAAATTCAGTGGAGATTTACCGCTACTTCTTGACAAATCAGCAGGGGGAAACAATGAACCCACCAGACACTGAGCAGACGTAAAAAGAAATGCTCCAGAGTCACGGTTCTTCACAGATTAAGCCCTAGTCAAACAATGCACAAACCACTCGTCTGGTTTTAGGGCTTTGAGTGTTTACTCTGCCATAATAACAAAAGACGGACAAGTTTGGGTGTGCCACACAGAAAGTGGGAGGGGCCACGTCAGGTTTCAGGAAGCGACTGCACCTGCTGCTCTCAGATTCAGGGGAGGCTGGTGGAAGTGAAGGACGGCAGCGCTCCACGGCAGAGGCTAAATAAAATAAACAACATGAGTAAGTTCTATTTTGACATACATGTTTTCTTAGTTCTCATCGTTTTTATGTTTCATGTGAAATTTGAGACAACAGTTATTACACAAACCTTGACTAAACTTTTTTTAAAATTATTTATAAGTATTTTATTGGTAGCCAAATAATAAGTATTTGTTTATTTTGCCCGAAATCAAAAGATTCTGACTGAGAAGTGTCTGGATTTGACTTGCAGTTTGATAATGTGGTTTATGCGGCAGTACATGTTTTGTCTGTAAGTGTGTGTTTCTCCTGAAGCCAAAGCAGGAGCCGTCGGGGTAGAAGGTCCAGATTGTCTGCATTCCTTAGATAGTCTCTCACCCTCCACGGTACAGAGTGATTTTAAAAAAAACTACAGGGGAGGATGAATTCTCCGTTACACGTCATTCAAGTCACGTCACAAAATCTGTTGTGAAACTCAGTCCAGGCCTTTCCTTGTCTTTCCTTTATCTCACATTAGACGTTTGATGTTCGTGTTTTAGACTCGCAGCTACAGAAATCAGGACGGTCGTTCAGGTAAAACGACCCATTTCTAGTGCGATGTGGATGGTTGGAGCAACTTACATTCAGAAAGGATTTTCAACGGCGTGTGAACAATCAGTTTAATCCGCCGCTGGAGGGCCGATGTGGTTAAAGTTTCACATGAAAGCAGAACATGAGTTTGTTAGAAGATGAAAGAGAAGTCAATAGTTCTTCACTTTAAGCATTATTCATTTGTTTTTACAAAGATTTAAAATAATCTACTTGTTGTCAACTATGAAGAAATATGAATTCCATAAATTATTTTAATTAATTTTACCAGACTGGTATTTTGGTTTCAACAAGAGACACTGCTGTCATACTCCAGAAGAGTCGACATGTGAATGTAAAGATTGAAACCACAGTCAACAAAACATGAGTGTACAAAGTCACGTACACGTAAATTAAATTGTGCATCAGATTTCAGCATTTCTTAATTTATTTCTTTTTAATTCACCAAAAATATTCAGCTAAGGGAAGAAGCAATCTGTTCTAGGAAATGAGGCCATGAATTGGTTTTGCACCACAAAATAAGTTTCAGGTTTTAAGTGAAACGATGTAGGACATTTTTAGCCGTTTACTCTGCTGTATTTTTGTGGAATTTATTGTGATACTAAAGTTGAAGACAAAAAGTATTTCTAAATTCTTTGCTGACTTTTCAAGGCAATTTGACAATTTGCAGTCAAAGCCAATACAAACATGCATATTTTTTAAATAGGCCTCCTTAGGATACAAATAATATAAAGAAGAGCGATTCTGAAATCACTGTGCTGTACACACAGATAGGATTTAACCATATTTTCAAAATGTATCCTTATTTTATTGATGCTTGCATGGAACCTAAATGGGAGAAAATAGTAAAAGTAAAAACAAATTTATAATTTCTTAAATGAAATTTCTAGTGTTCAATGTTGGGTATTTTAACCTGTACATATAAAGAACCACACAGAGAGTAGTATCTCAGTGGGGCCTCAGGACAAGTCCAACTTGTCCCCCTGGTTTCATTCAAAGCGGGGTGGGGGTCGGTCATAAAACAGACACTTAAAGTTAAGGGGTAGAGGGATCTCTCTCAACTAGCTGGAACCGGTTTCTCCAAGAACAGGATGTCCACCTCACCTTGTTTCCAGCATAGAGCAGAGAGACAAACCTATTCATGAGATAACTATTTACAAAACTCTTGACAGTCAAAATAAATGAAAAAATGTTACAACGATGAGAGATTATTCACAAAAATAACCACATGACTGACGGCTCACCCTTTTGGCTTTGTTATTTTCAATGGGCACTTTCAGCGAAGTTCCCAGACGTGTTTATCAGTCATCATAACTGCAGGTGTACAAACAGCACAATTTCTATGGGCAACCTTTGTCAACTCAACGTTAACGTTGATGTTTTTGCATAAAACATCTTCACCAGCGTCTATACAGGCTCATTTTGACAAATCAAAAACAACATTCATTCTTCGGGATCAAATTTGGGAATTTTTAGTAAGGAACAAATTTTAATACATTAAGCTTTGTTTTGAAACACCCTTAATTGGTAGATTCCAAAAATCATCTGGAATAAACGACATAACACCCCAACTTCTAGACAAATTGGGGATATTTCTCACTTTCCCTTAAAAGACCTTTACTCAGCTAAGAGCAATTTCCCGAAAATATTGAAACCTTTCCATTTCTTCTGTCTGGTTCCCAGGTATCAACTCTCCCTGTAGCCGGGCGCTCACCGAGGACCAGTTCACCTGCTCCATATGCCTGGAAATATTTGTGGAGCCCGTATCGACACCCTGCGGTCACAGCTTCTGCAAGGCCTGCCTACAGGGCTACTGGAACCACAGCAAGAAGTTCCTGTGCCCCATGTGCAAGAAGAGCTACTCCAGAAGACCAGAGATGAGCATCAACCGGGTCCTGGCCGAAATATCCTCCCAGTTCCAGGGTCTGGTGGTCTCTGGAAGCCCCTCGCGAGGGGGCTCAGAGACTGTAAGCTCAGACCCGGGCCACAGCGGCCCTCCAGCGCAGGACACCGGAGAGTTCGCCCAGCCCGGCGACGTTCCCTGCGATTCCTGCATTGGAAGGAAGCTGAAGGCTCTGAAGTCTTGCGTGAACTGCCTTGGATCCTACTGCGAGGCCCATTTGAGGCATCACAAGAAGGTCCGTCTTTACATCTACCTCTACCTGTAGTCACGACTACCTTTGCCAACTCATTAACAGGCATTTCCTTCCACAACTCTGCGATGTAGGTCAAGTCTCTTACTTCACATTTTCTGATTGAACCCACCTTTCACCTGGAGGAAAAGATCTGCAAGAAACACGAACGCCTCCTGGAAGTGTTCTGCCGCACCGACCACACATGCATCTGCAAGGCTTGCGCCGAGGTCACGCACAAATCCCACGACATCATTTCCGTCGACCACGAGTTTAAGAAAAAAACGGTGAGCAGTAGCCATTTTCTCCTATTCTAGGTGAAGGTGTATTATGTAATCTTGAGGTTACAGAAGGCAATGCAGTCTAAGTGCTGAGGACGGCAACTTGACAAGATAAGATAGTGGCGACTTATTGCTGCTGATATAAACGTCTTACTCAGATCAACATTAAAGACCGACCGTCAATTAGCAGGTTGACAACTGATTTTAACAACCAAAATCCTCCGTTTTCCCTCTCTCAGACCAATCTGGGAAAGAAGAGGTCAGAGTTGAAAAACCTAATCAAAGAACGAGCCAAGAAACTGGAAGAGATCAAGCAATCCATCAAGGTCATCAAGGTGAGTCCACTGCACAATGAATACGTTTGTGGATTACTATGTAATAAAAGCCAACATCTCACCATTGGAACATAGAAGATCTTGGATTTCTATGGTAGAGGACAATAGGAATTCAAGTTTTCAATAAGCAAATTTTCAATGCGGCTGTTTAATTGTATTGAATGTAAAGCTTGCAAAAAAGATTTGCGCTTTAGAATTTATTGGCAAAAATTTATTTAAGGGGAGTAAATCGTGCTAAATGTTTTCAAAGTTAGCAAAAACGCTAAACAAAAATTTTTCTCCACAAACAGCAGAAGTGTGCCCACTGGTAAAGAGTAACCAGAACTGGGATTTCTGTATAACTGGAGTAGCATTTCCACAATGGAGGATTGTGTGAACTGAACCAAGGCTTTAATAAATTAAAGTTTCAATACGGCTAAAATTTTTCCGTCACACCGTTCCGACAGCTTAAAGTCTTCCTAATAATATGCCAGAGAACAGCCCACGCTCACTGGAGTTTCTCTTTTAACCTGCAGTATGAAACAGAGGAATGTAGGGCTGCCCCTCCCCCACCCGTTGCAGATACTATTAGTTAGCTGGGTACAGACAGCTAGAGTTTTCCATCACTTCATAGAAAGACAAGCTTCACACTTTGGAAATATATTTGGTGACACAGAAAAGAACAATGTTTCTTCCAAAGGTTACGTTTTGGTAAAATTTACAATAAAAATGTATACTAGTCCAACACTTGAAAACTAATTCTGAATTTAGTTCTTTGTCCCATATTTTTGTTACACTATGAGCATTGGATAACATTTTTGACTTTTTGTTGATTTTAAAAATGCAGTAAAATCATGTCATGTTTTCATTCAACCTTTTTTTTTAACCTGTTATTTCTTTTTATCCCAACGTGAGAATCTCATGCCGGCCCACGCCTAATATAAACCTGTGTTTGTTTGTTTTGTTTTTTTTACAGCCAATCAGATTCAATCCTCAACCTGTTCCCAGTGGCTGTTAAATATTTACCCCGTCTATAATGAAGCTCTTTTAATCTTCCAAAGCTTCCCTGTTCAAGGCTGGATTATTAACCACAAGCTGATAAAAACCCTACAGTTCCCGTTTGACGCCTTCATTCTGTGGCTTTACTTCACTTTGGCAGAGAATAGGAAAGACATTCCGGTTCACGACGTTGTCCGCGCTTTCTCTCCGCTTTGTTTGTTTTTCTCCCTCACATGGACTCGGGTCCCTGTCCGACGCCGTCCAACCGGTGAGACCGGTGTAAAGGTTTTACCATTCGTATTCTCACACGCTGCTTTTACCTGTGAATAATCAGTTGTTTAGGAGAAGAAATAAAGGTGTGGAGGATCACACGGCCCAACGGTTTTACACGACGGTCATATAAGCCAAACCGTGGATAAAAGTGTAATTGGCCCAAACATTAAAATGTATTCAGTGTCCCGTTTTCAAATGTTACTAGAGGAAGCGGTTTATCAGGATGATATTTTTAATTTTTTATTTCAGCTGCGTGTCTTGATTAGGTGAACGCGAACATGTAGCAGGTTTATTGAAACTCTTTGCTTCATGTTTTACTTTGTCAAATACAGTTAGTGTTAAGTTACTACAGGTCAATGTAGCCTCAATGTCTTCATGTTTACTGTACGCACCCTGCTGTGAGTGACTGTATCCGTTGATGTCTGGAACGTTTTCTGGTACATTAACCAGACGAATGGATCTTATGGAGGCAAAAACTGCTTTTTGTGGTCTTTCTGAATAGGATAGCTAAAAACACTTGTGTAATGCTTAATAAAAGCATAATATGGATTTTGCTTATATTCCCTACCTGTTGTTTGGATTAAAATGTTTCTGGGATCAAGAAATTCCCACCGATACAGAGAGAAGTTTGGGATTTCAGTCAGGGCTCGGGGAAAACAGAACCCGTCTGTCCGGTTGAACGGTGACTGACAGACAGACTCTCAGTGACTGACTCAGGAAATACGACCGACATTTCATGTCCCAAGATTACATGGTTTTATTTCAACCTGAGGGATACAGCAGATTCAAATTTATTGTGCAGAAAAAAAAATTGCAGAAAAGATAAAATGTTCTGGGTATCTTTTAAGTTTTAGTTTAAATTCTATACATTTCCTGCTATTTTTTTTTTTTTTTTTTTTTTTTTTTTTTGAAGACTTACGTTTTTCTCATGTCATGTATCAGGAGAAACCAGAAATGAACTGGGTTTTTGAGAAGACAACATTTTAAATGACAGTACTACTACTAATAATAATAATAAAAAAAAAACAAAATATTTGGAAGCTTCTCAAGCCTGGTTGTTAAATTGGTTGCTTGGTTGACAAATAAAATTAAGGAACTTAACATAAAAATGACAAAGATTAAGAGCTTCATTTCCATTTTTTTCATAGAAAAAGTTACGTCTGGTTAAAAAGTGGAAAGAAAAAGCATTTTTCTAAATCCAAAGATACATAAAATAAATTCTCTTTTCGGTTTCACTGTAAGAGAAACTAAAATTATTTTTAGAATTATTTTTGGTAAGAAAAATATCAAACAAAAGCAAATAGTTTCTCTAGTAATCCTACCATAGCACTATACCTGTCACATAACCAATCTAATACCAACTCCCAAGATACCCCAACTCGGGTATCATGAATAACAAGACACCCAACAAAACCATCAAGATAGAAAAACATTGATTAATTGGCCCAGTTGAGACTGACATGTTGAAAAATGGCTAACTTTGGGCCAATACCAATATATATCCCACTACTAAAGTCTGCCAAGACCCAGGTCATACCTCCAAAACACCAACATCATTTTGACACCCTCTGGGTCTTTTTCATCTCTTACAAAACAACATTTATGGTTTTTGCAGGCCAGCTCTCAGAAGGAGCTCGAGGACAGCTGGCAGGTGTACGCAGCGCTGCAGAAGCTGGTGGAGCAGAGTCAGGCTGAGATGGTGGAGCTGATCACCACCAGGCAGCGGGAGGAGGAGCGCCACGCCCAGGAGCTGGCCAGGAGTCTGGAGAACGAGCTGAGGCAGCTGAGGAGGAGGAGCAACGAGCTGGAGGCCCACGCACACACCAAGGACAAAGTGGTCTTCCTTCAGGTAGTCAAGACTTCCCAGGAAATCACAAAATAACTGGAGCCTCCTTTGATGAACTCGGAGTTTCTGCAGGTTTCACCAGGTCAAATTTAAGAACTTTGAAGACCATTGTGAATGGAATTTAAGACCTGTCTTCACAGAAATGAACAAATTTCATCCAGTCAATAGGCAATAAACTTTAATTACCCATGATGACACAAACAAGTGTCTAGATAACCATCAATAACTGTCTTAAATGCCTAACTAGCTAGCAAGGTTATTTAGCTAGATAACTATAACTAGCTATCCTTTCAGTCTAGTATGTTAGCAGCAAGTTACCAGTCCTTAGCAGTTAGTTAGCTAACTAGGCTCTAGTTAACTAACTAGATGCCTATCAATAGCTGTCTTATCTGCCTAAGGATATTTAGCTAGATAACTATAATTAGCCATTTTTTCCATCTACCAGCGAGTTACCAGGACCATCTACCTAGGTAGCTAACTATCTAAATAGATACCTAGCTAGCTAGCATCCCTTTGCTAGCTAGGGGATGCTAGCAAAGCTAGCTAGCTAGCAAGGGGTGCTAGCTAGTTAACATCCCCAGGAAAGGGGATGTTAACAGTGAGTTAACGGTAGCCTCTACCATCTAGAGCCACTCAATGAAGATTTCTGTAGGCAACTCAAAGTTTTGTCTGACAGGAAAGTCCAATCAGAAAAAAAAGTACAAAGAATATGACATTAAATAGTCCTGTAAAGACAATGTTTACGATGTTAACGTATTTAGGACCAACTTAAATTTCTTTAAATGAATTTTAGACATTAAGGCCTCAATTTTAGACAGATGAATTTAACACTTTTTAAGGACGCACCGACACCCTGGAAATATTGAAAAAGAAAACTGTTTGTCAAGTGCAAATTATCCAGCCAGGAAATCTACCGTCAGAGCCAGCTGCCTGGAGGACAATCAGTGTGGTAGCTTTAGGAGTTCAGACACACAACATCAAAAACCTCTATGAACCGACAGAGCGTTAGCCCTCCCCTCGCCTTTTTATTCCCAGACTTTTCATGTGAATAAAACAGGGATTGTATTGGACATAAAAGGTGTCTTTGAAGTTAGCAGCCTGGAATATTGTACACACTGGGAAAGCAAAGGTGTGAAGCGTAAAATTCACTAAAAACAAGCCTCCTTCCCTCCGTTAAGCTCCTAAGATCAAGAGGACGGTAAATAAGCTCCATATCATCGTTTTTAGTGCAGCTTGTTCTATTTTTTTTTTACTCTCCTTCCTACCTTGCCCCAGAGGCTCATTAAATTTTTATTTCATCTCGCCGTTCTATTTTCCACAGAACCTGGCCACGCTGTCCCACTCGCCCGAGCCCACCGATTGGTCAGGGGTCAGCATAAACACCGACATCTACCTGGGGACGCTCCGCTCCTCTGTCAGCGGCCTCATCGAGAAGTTCCAGGACGAGCTTAAGAGACTTTATGGAAAAGGTGAGAGAGCCACCGTCAAGTCGACTGAGTTTGAAATATGAATACAAACTACTGGACATATGGAGAAAAAAAGGAAAAAAAAATTTGTTCTATTTTTAGCAATGATTTAGATTGTTTTTCATCATTGGTGTTTCGCAAACTCAAACACCAATTCATTTCCATTCAAATATATTCTGCCACATGAAATCCCCAAAAGTGTTTAACTGTAATGTGACAAAATGTGAACAAGTTAAAGTAGATATGAATGCATTCAAAAGGTTAGAAAAAACCTGATAAAAAAAAAAGAATCAACATTAAATCTCTTAGATTTTACATATTTTGCCATGCTCCCATCCTGGTTTCTATGCAAATATCCCAGAAATCTCATAATCCCTTGTCTGATACAGACAACTTGGTCTATGCAAATGTGAAATCAGGCATATGTAGGTCAGTGAATGCGCTTTCCAGAATAGGAGAGTGATTCATCGTTGCGTTTTACACATCCAAGATGACTGGACAGATGGAGAGTGCGTCGATGCTGCAGCGGAGCCGTGACAACAGCACATGGCTGGAGCGTTTCCAGCTCCAGACACGAGCATCATGGTTAACAGGAGCATCATAGTTAACAGGAGCATCATAGTTAACAGGAGCATCATGGTTAACAGGAGCATCATGGTTAACAGGAGCATGATGGTTAACAGGAGCATCATAGTTAACAGGAGCATCATAGTTAACAGGAGCATCATGGTTAATAAGAGCATGATGGTTAACAGGAGCATCATGGTTAATAAGAGCATGATGGTTAACAGGAGCATCATGGTTAATAAGAGCATGATGGTTAACAGGAGCATCATAGTTAACAGGAGCATCATGGTTAACAGGAGCATCATGGTTAATAAGAGCATGATGGTTAACACGAGCATGATGGTTAATACGAGCATCATGGTTAACAGGAGCATCATGGTTAATAAGAGCATCATGGTTAACATGAGCACAACCCATCTGCTTTAGCTTCGACTTGTTTTGCTTGAGGACATATTGACTTATTTTCCCTCTCATACTTTGTCTTTTCTGTTTTTTAATTCCTTTCAGAGTTCCGGAAGGTGCAGAACTATGCAAGTGAGTAATTTTCTTTCTGCATGATTTAACATATTAGTGCAGAAAATGTGTCTTGAGGTTCTTAACTCCTGTGATGTTCAGTTCTCCTGAATGCCCACAAGATGGAGCCACTTTCTATTACATGTGACCTCAATCCAGCTAATGTAGCCCATTTGATTGACTGGCCATTGCCTTCCTACTCAGTTCTGCTCAGTTTTTATCTCCCTTCTTTGCTCCGTCTGGGATTTCTCCCATTGAAGTGGATTTCTCCGGTAGAATTTCAACCAGGCCAATCAGTTTACAGAAGAAGTTGTGAACAACGACTGATTTTCCCCACTATTTTAGAATTGAATACTGCCTGTAATTTTAGCAAAGGCAGTGGATGAAGTGAACAAAGCCATTCGGTCGGTGATAGCGTCAAACTGCCACAGTTCGTACGTCACAAACGTTTGTGATCGGGTAAAATTTAAAACCTCAACTGAGTCCATGCCTCTAGGAAGCAATTGTCTCTCAATAGATGAGATTCCCTGATGAAGCAAACAGTGCAAAGCAAAGGTTTGATTTTTACAAGGGTTCCCTTTTGAGAGAACAGATATGAATTGAATATATTTGAATACAACGTTTGAGTACATCTGTATCTGCATTTCCATTACAAATATCCACAAATATTTGTCTATGTTCTGCTAATGTAAAAAAAAAAAAAAAAAAAAAAAACTCACAATTGCAGCGTTTCCATTAAATTAAATTAAATTAAAATCACACGTGAATAAGCTTATAATAAGTTTGTGGGAAGAGTCATTAAAAATCCTGTCTGTGATGGATGTGAACGTTTCTCTCATATATCTGCAGTTACGTGAGCTAGAACTCGTCATCTATTAGCGATCAGAGGAAACTGCGGCGTCCAATGCCTGAGCATTGGAGCGACAAGCCACCTATACTTAGGAGTGGCAACATTTTGGGGTAATTGTAGTCTGTGATTTTACATAAGAGAAATTGATTAAACACGTTGGACTGACACAATTTTTCATGAACTGTTCGATGCTGTGAGAGTTATGGTGGAGACAGCTGCACATTATCTGAAAAAAACAAATCGTCATCCTACAACTACTTCCTGTCACCTACGTAGTTTTTGCTAGTTGTAATGTCCAGCTGTTGATCATGTGACTTGTGTGATGCAAAAAGTGTTTCCATTGTACTTTTGTGAAATACATTTATCTTCCTTTGGCCAAAATAAAAAAAATCACCTCCTACTAGCGCAAAAACTGGGAGTTCTTTTCAAAATTGCCATGTTAAGCAAATTTATTATCGTAATTTCAATTTGCTCAATTTTAGGGTTAATGGAAATGAAACCTGTGGGAAAAACAATGCTCAGTCACTGTCTTACCCTGTTTTGTCCTTTCCTTTTTAGGTGAAGTTATTTTGGACCTATCCACAGCCCAAAAGAACCTGGTCGTAAGTCATGAAGGTCAGCAGGTGAAATACGAAGAGCACAAGATTTCCCACTCAGAGGGTCCGAAGCGCTTCAACCCGGCCCTCTTCGTCCTGGCCCGAGAGGGCATCCACTCCGGCCGCCACTACTGGGAGGTGGAAGTTGGCCGCAAGACGGCCTGGACGCTCGGCGTGGCGCGCGCTACGGCTCGCCGCAAGGGCGAAATCAAGCTGAACCCTGAGGGCGGCTACTGGTGCCTGTGGCTGAAGAACGGGGAGATGAAGGCGCTCGCTGAGACTCGCCTGCCGCTGCCGCTGACGTCCCTTCCCAGCAAAGTAGGACTTTTCTTGGATTACGAGGCCGGCCAGCTTTCTTTCTACGACGTGAAGGCACGTCAGCACCTCTACACTTTCACGGATAAGTTCAACGACAGCGTGTACCCGATCTTCAGCCCCTGCCTAAGCCAGGACGGGAAGAACAACTCTCCTCTGATCCTAACACAAGTTAAGTACACCTAACTGGTCAGAGAGTGGATCGTAGACCGAGAGCTTGGTGTTTTTGTTGGAACGAGTCGTCTCATCTCTGAGGAGTTTATGATGATGTCACGATGATGTCACTTGTTTGCAAAGCCCTTCACGTCCAACTCGGTGGACAAAAGCAAATCGAGCTCCTGCCACCATGGAGTCTAATGAGTCGTCGCTACTCTGCTGAAGGAAAAAATTTGTTCAGACACTTTAAACTAACAGATTTTTTTTTTATATATATATATATTAACAAACAACTGCATCTTTAATGTGACATTTATTCTGTTCAGATAAAAAATAATAATAATAATTTTAAAATATCCATTAGAAAAAATCTGGGGCTACTGTTCCGACGCACCTAAAGTTCAGCTGAACGTTTATCTGCATCCTTTAGCTAAAATCAGAGTTTGTCAGAGGATTTCATTGGCACACCAAAAACAGCAAAAATTTAAAAAAATGATACTACAATCAATGAAAAGTTCAGTAACTGAAGGGCCACCAATGAAAGGATGAGTAGAAATAAAAGTAGGCTAAAAGATTGTATTAGTAAGGAGCTGGAGTAATTTCTGACAACTGAAAGTCATTGTCCATGAGAAACAAGCATCTCCTATTGCCTGCATGTCTGGACCAAAGAGCAGGGCTGTAAGGTGAAGTTTATTTGGTTTTGTTTTACAAAGAAAGACATCCAGGTCTTATTAAAACCTCCTACAACTTTTTGAAAGAATGTATTATTGCTTAGTGAAAAACTTCAACATTTTGACCATAATCCCAAAAGGAGTATCAACACTAAAACAATCCTCATCAATCATCATTAAAACAACGTCACACATGCTCTGGGGTTATATAATTACACCCCCAGCCCCATCTTCATGTAACATAGCTATGCATCATTATGAGAGGCTCTGTATATTAAATCCTTTCAGTGGCTTAGTGAAGGAACCAAATATATTATTGCCAATATTTGAGAGAATTGTTGGGCTGTGGTTGTTTTATGGGATTTGGGTGTTCTGTAATTTTATGTTGGATTCTTTTTGTACCTTCTTTCTGTAGTTTTCAAATAAAGATTACTTCTGAACTAAAAAGGGAAACGTGTTCCTTATTCTGAGATTAGTACAAGAGCAAACTCATCCAGCTTACAATGGAAAGACGATGAAATTCCTCAATGTCCACCCCGATGCGGTTCAGTATATCACCAGTAGATGGCGCAGTAGATCAATGCTTTGATTAAGGACATTCTTGACATGAGTCATGAGGATCTTGGCTTTCTTCATCCATTCACTCCCATGTTTAGATTTTTATCCAAACATCCGTGTTCACAGATCATCTCTGCGTGCCCTAATGACTACGAAATGGAAAAATGAAAAGAACGTGTTTGCACTGGGGTCATGACTTAAAACTTTACAAATTCAGCTCCAGTGAAGGTTTATTTGTACAGTTTTTTTGGTTTTTTTTTGCTCTTTTGAGATTTTGACAGTGATGAGATTTTATCCTCAGACATAACGTAGGTACATACAAAATGAAGTTTTAAAGTTGAAATTGTGTTATACCCTATAATTGCGCCCCATGTTAAATTGGCTTAGGAAGAGGCATAATAACAGGTTTGGATTGTTTTTTTTTTCTCTAGTAAGAGTCCTAAATTCATAAAATGGAAATTATAAGGTACTTTATATTAGTTTAAATGACAAAAACTATCTTTGGCTTATGACAGACACCATTCTATGCTAACATCTCTAAATATGCTAAGCTGGTTAACCTGTTCTCATGTATTTTCAACAATTAAAACCTGAATCTAATTCAATTAAACAAGTTTTACAAAGTAATTTTAATAAAACAAGCTTCAGCGTGCAAGTTTTTATGTGGTTTCAGTCAAACTGGTCCAAAAGAATACTTCAAATGAATATGAATGAATATTTTTTTAATCAACATTATTATGTAGCCTCTGTGTCTGAGTCAGGTTAGAGTTGTATACAGGACAGCTAGTTCCTCCCGAGGCCAGGCCATTGCCAGGAGGCTTAAATCTGGATCTAGGGTGAAAGAAAGCGGTGGGAGGTGGGGTTATTTTCGGGTCTGTGTCGCGGGTCAGTGCTGGGGGAGCTGGAGGTGGCAGTGGTCAAAGCTGGTCTCAGATATCAGCGCACAGAGGAGACTTAAGGCAGCTGCTCCTTGGTAAGTGTCTGTGGTACAAATTCAGTGTTTAGTTTTCAGATTTTCTGAAATTAAACATATTTAGCGCCTATTTTTCAGAGGGCTGTTGCTGGATTAAGTTATTTTAGCAAACTAGTGAGTGGCGTCTGAAAAGCTGTGGCATGGCAAAATTACTTTCGGTTTGTCTTTTAATCCGTTTTACTGCTGACTCGTAAAATCCATGGAAGTGATCCGACCGCAGGAAAACAGTGGGTAATTACAAAATTACAGATGTAGAATGTCGGTCATGCAAGCCAAGTTCATATGCTGAGAGAATATTTTTGGAAAAATGTCTGTCCTGTCATGAATGTCTAGGCCTTTAGCCAGGAGCCATTAGCATCTGAAAGGCAAACACACTTACTCAGGACTCTCAGACATAAGTAGGACAGTTTACCAGACCTCAAAGAACCGGGTGTTACAGTTAAAATTCAATAAAACCGGAAATAAGAAAGAAAGTACAAAACTATCACTGCAAAGAAAACCTGCAAAGAGCACAGGAGTTTTTAGTCTGCATTGACAATGATGATAAATTATTGCATATAAGATATACAATGTTACAGAAACCATAGTCCAACTGAGGAGGATGGAGTTTTATATTGCTAAGTACAAGCAATCCTCACTTTTATAAGTTTCCTTCTCTCCTTCAAAATGCCTGACCATGAAAGTTATCGGTTGAAAAAAGGCTAACTGGATCGGTCTGCCAAAATTTAAACAAAAGATACAGACTTTTTTTAAGCTTCTTTGGAAGTCAAAATTGTTTTAGCAACTTCCAAACACACTTTGTGTTTTAACATGTTTGGTTGTTTTCACAGTTACAGGTTTTGCTGTTTTTCTCCGTTATTTAAAAAAACCCTAATATTTACATTTTTCAAGTTAGACCTTTACAGAGTTCTGGTGATTTTGTCATTTCATACTCTTGCAGTCTTTTTATCTTCTCGATATCAGGTATGAGCCGTCTTCCATGGGACATTTCCTACCTGTTCTTTCTTAAATGCATAATGTGGCTGCTTTGGAAGTTGATCATTAAAAAATATATATTATAATAATCCGCTTTGGGAAAATGGGGTTATGTAACTGCATTAGTTTGGCATTTCATGAGTCAACCAGTCCATACGATGTAGAACCCAATATCGTGCAAATAGAAAGTCTACATTTAGAAATTCAAAGTAAATAAACTTTCAAAGGCATGAAATTGAAGTGGGAAAGGATGAAACAACATATGGACACAAATAGGGGTTCCAAATTACACATGGACAAAACTATTGGTACCTCCCACTAATGACGGAAAAACCCTCAATGGTTAGTGAAATAACTTGAAACTGACAAATGTATTAATGAATAAAAATCTGATTTCATGTCGTACAGCTTAATTTCAGATTTTTGTTCCAATTTGTATTTTTTTGTCCAGGAAATTTGATACAACTATGCATTTTAGTTGTATCAGTTTAGTTTAGTTTAATGTACGCTTTCTTTCTTTTTTCTATTTGGTTGTACTGACATTTAGAGGGGCGATCATCAAAATCAGGTAAGAAAATTCAAAGTAAAAAAAAAAAAAAGATGACCTCAAATTAAGAGGAAATCAACAAAACTATATAATCACCATTCTTAAGTCTGTTTTAAGAACTTTAAGAACTTGACATTTTCTTCCATTACTGTGCATGCATGTGACGCCGAAGAAATTAAAAGCCGTCTAACTCTAGAAACCTCAATATCACAGCAGGTCTGGTGCCCCATTCAAAGGCTGGTTGCTTTCGCTGAAAATGACCCTGCCTCTCCGCCGTGTAGGAATGGCTGCCACTGGGAACCTGTCTGAAGAGCAGGTCCACTGCTCCATCTGTCTGGACGTCTTCACCAACCCCGTGTCCATCCCCTGCGGGCACAACTTCTGCCAGACTTGTATCCTGGGATACTGGAAAACCAGCCCTCTCTATCAGTGTCCCATGTGCAAGAAGTCCTTCCACAAAAGGCCCGATATCAGCGTGAACACGGTGCTGAGGGAGATTGCAGAGCAGTTCAAGCAGATAAGAGTCAAGACCACTGAAGTGAAGGGAAGTGGGGAAGAAGGCACAGGCAAGACCAAGAAGTGGACAATGGAGAGAAAGGTGAAGGAGGACGAGGAGAGGCTTCTGGAGAAAGGTCAGATGCAGAACCTTGTGGAGGAGCTGAAACAAAAGCAAGAAGAGAAGAAAAAGCAGCAGGAAGTGAAGGAGAATCAAGGGGAGGAGCTACCTCCATTAATCCCTCCAGTTTTGCCATCTAAAACCTCTCCTCCGCCATCACCTCAAGACTCAGCTCAAGCTCTGCCACGAGAAACATCACCTCCACCTTCACCTGAACCAACTTCCCCTGGACCTCCTCAAACTTCCCCAATATCCCTGACTCCTCCTCTACTGTGGGAGGAAGTCCTCTGCGATGTTTGCTTGGGCGAGGGCCGCCCCAAAGCCGTCAAATCCTGCCTCGTGTGCCTGACCTCTTACTGCGACGAGCACCTCAAGTCTCACTCCACCAGGTTCACCAAGCACAAGCTGATAGAACCGGTGGCCAACATGGAGGACAGGATGTGCCCCAAGCACGAGCGGCTGCTGGAGCTCTTCTGCAAGAAAGACCAGACCTGTGTGTGTGTCCTCTGCACAGAGACAGACCACAGGGCACATTACACCGTCCCGGTGGAGAGAGAATGGACTGAGAAGAAGGTGAGAAAAAACCGACTGACCCAAAAATGTCTCTGCGTCAATAGTCTGTACCTGCTTATCAGTCTATCACAAGCCTACACAAAGACACAGAGGCAACAACTATGCAAACACACACGCATACACACTCATAGCTAACGATTATGTTTTTAGACTGTGGCAGGAAGCCGAAAGAACCTACTCATGCATGGGGAGAAAAAGCCTAAAAATCCTAAAGGCTGAATTAAAACCTACAATCATCTTACTGCAAGGCTACAATACATCAATCACATTTATACACAGTCAATTGAGAAAACTGGTAAACATTACATTTCGCCAGGTGCTGTCATTACACATCAAAATGTTAACCAGTCTTTCACTCTGACCCTAGTTCTGGAGTCTTTTATTCTAAAACCTAACTTCCAAGAACCTTTTAGCCGGTCGTTTTAGGTGCCCACCGTTCTGGTACAAAACCAGACTGTTTATGATCATTTATACTCTATTGTATCAAAATTCTCCTGTGTGCTAAGGGGACCCAAGTTGGCGACAATACAGAGATAAATGTTGCCGTCTATCAATCTGGGAAGGATTATAGGGCCACTACCAAACTATTTGGTAGGTCACATTGGAGATGTCAAATCCAGTCCTTGAGAGCTAGCACCCTGCAACTTTCAGATACATCCCTGCTCCAACACACCTCAATCATATAGCTAAATTGCCTCAACGGCATTCACTCAAATCTGTAGACAGCTGGTAAAGAGCCATTGACTCGGGTTTTTTAGAGAAAAGGTGCACCGAAAAGTGGCAGGGTGGTACATCTCAAGGACTGGAGTTAAACAGATAAAGTATTAGTAATAGTATTAATTCTACATCTGCCATCTACGTTTGTGGGAACTTTTGTTATGCAGGCGCTGCTGAAAAAGACAGAGATAGACGTCCGGGAGATGATCCAAGACAGAGTGAAGAAAGTGGAGGAGATCAAGCATTCTGTGGAGCTCAACAAGGCGAGTCGCAGCAACAGACATTCAACTGAACTCTTGTTAGCTTCAACCACGGATCAAGAGGTGTATGACAGTATGATACAACAGCCATCATCCTGGCTATTGTATTTAGTTTCAATCTATATTGTTTCAATAATTTTAGAGTTGATGGTGTGTTTTTACAAATATGCACACAACACTCTTTCATTGTTTGTGTCTGATTTGCACTTTTAGGTCAGCGCTCAGAGAGAAATTGAGGAGAGCATGCAGGTCTTCTCGGAGCTGGTGCGCTCCATCCAGAAGGCTCAGGCCGAGCTGGTTCTGGTCATCGAGGAGAAGCAGAGGCAGACGGAGAGGCGGGCCGAGGGTCTCATCACCGAGCTGGAGCAGGAAATCTCGGCGCTCAAGACGCGGCACACGGATTTGGAAAATGTGAACAGAACTGACCACATTCACTTCCTGAAGGCAAGGAACAGTTTACTGAAATGCAAGTTCGTTGTTTGTCATTCCTTCTGTTGTTATTGCGATTGTCTTGTAAAGGTCAATGCTGTCACCTCCATTATAGTTTAAGAGGAAAACAACTCGCCTGGCCTTTTACGGTCAAAACAAATCAAGCCGCAAAATAATCTGTGATGTAACTCACGGTGGCGTGCGTCAGACATGCTCTCCTCTCCAGTCTTATCATATCAGTCACAACAGATCAAATTAGCTCTTATGACAAACTGACTGGGAATCTGAATGAACAGGAAAGGTGAGCAGGTGAGCTGTCAGAATCAGTAGGCTGCAAGGCGAGTTAATTAGATGTTTTGCTGTGTACTTCCTGCCCATAACAGCAAAATCAACAATTCCTCTTAATTCCAATTTGGTGGGAAACAATATAACATTCTGAGGGGAGTGGGGGGATTTGCCATAACCAAACATTTTCCTTTAGAAAACTGTTAGAAAACCACTCTAAACCACCTGGGAGTGTAGTCATTTGATAAGTTTAAGTTCAGATTTAGGCCAAACCAAATCATCATTGACCAAGTAAATTATATGGCCATTGCCTCGGACAATGTCTGTTTTAATGCAATAGCTGATGGATCATACATCATGTTCACTGCTCCACAGCGGGGTACCAAACCAGACTGTTTATGATGATTTATAAACAGTGTGAGGCCCAGGACGTTGGTTAATTCATGTCTTTGTGAATGACTCTTGTCTGTAGTAGCATGTAATGCACTCTCATGGATTACTAGGAGGAATTATGGAGTTCCTCAGGGCACAAAATTTGGTCCAATTCTATTTAATCAATACAATCTTCCTTTACATACTTTCAACACTTTGCTGATCACACTCATCTGTTCTCATAAATTAAGCCTGATAACTAAATATCAACAGAAGTTTCAAGATTGCCCTTAAAACCTCAGGTAGAACTGAAATAAACGTATAGAAAACAAATTGCAGTACTTTTGACGATCACACAGTTTCGATTAATTAAAAATGATGGCGGTCCATAATGCTGCGCTTTGTTCTTCGTGTGCCTTGATTATTTAAAATTACTTAAGGGCTTTGTCAATGTCAAATTATTTATGTAGCACTTTGTCAAAATGGAGTGAAAAACAATGAAAAATTTGTTAAAATATCTTAAATGTACATCAATTCATATTGGAAATGCTAATTATCTATGATGTCATTTGTCTGCAGAGTTTTCCGGCCTTAAGCGCCACCCCATCTGTTAAAGACTGGTCTGAAACCAGTGTTCCCACAGACACATGCGTTGGGATGATCAGGAGATCTGTGTCTAAACTGGAGACGACATTAAGTGAAATGATTGACAAGTTGTCCGCAAGTGGTAGGAACTCTTACATTTTCCTTTAAACGAGTTTAGAAGAAAAGTAAAAACACGCCCTAAAGATGGTGTTTAGCTAACAAAAAATATTTTTTGACTCTTACAGAGATTAAGAAAATTCTGAAATATTCAGGTAATTAATAACTCTTTTTTTCTGTTTAATATTTGTCATTTTGCGTTGTGAACTACAGCGCATTAGAGCCATTGTTTTGCTTTTTTTGTTTGTTTTTTTTCCACTATGCGAGATATTTTTGGCAAACATTTACTTTCTATCTACAAACAGAAATTTCAGAGCTTAAAAAGTTGAAAGTTTTCAATTTGAAATTTTATAATGGTTGACAATTTTGACTTTTGAAACTCAGAAATTTCTGAGATTTTTCTAGAAGATTTCTGTGATGAATCTCAAAATTTTAATCGTTTTGGCAGAAATGTAAATTTAAAAAAAAAAATGTTTTATGTATAACAGCCCAAACACGGCGATGTTGAAAACCGTTCTGTACTTGAGTCCTATGTTGTGTGCCTGCAGAGGACGTCACGCTGGACCCAGACACGGCCAATCCTTGGCTCCAGCTCTCTCAGGACAGGCGCCAGGTGAGGCACCTGGGGGCCTGGCAGGAACTCCCGGACCACCCTGACCGCTTTGACACCGTGGTCATAGTACTAGGAAGAGATGGCTTCACTTCAGGCAGACACTACTGGGAGGTGCAGGTGGGAGACAAAGATGACTGGTACCTAGGCGTGGCCAAGTCTTCGGTCAAAAGAAAAGGCAGGATCTCTGTGAGCACTGCCCAGGGTTATTGGGCTCTGGCTATGAAGAAAGGCCAGGGCTATCGGGTGTCAATGTCGCCGCCACTGCTGCTTTCACTCGACCAGAAGCCAAAGAGAGTAGGTGTGTACGTGGACTATGAGGAAGGACAAATCTCTTTTTACGACGTGAGAGCTCGGATCCATATTTACACGATCGAGGATGCCTTCACGGAGAGGATCCTGCCGTTTTTTTACCTGTACTGCTGCGACAAAGCCTCCGACACAATGGCCGTCTGTCCGGCGCAGGAGAAA
The DNA here is from genome assembly GCF_019740435.1 of Gambusia affinis. Lineage (NCBI taxonomy): Eukaryota > Metazoa > Chordata > Actinopteri > Cyprinodontiformes > Poeciliidae > Gambusia > Gambusia affinis. The sequence continues at coordinate 6,229,027 of NC_057885.1, read as the reverse complement.
AGCCTCATCTAGTAAAACTCAGGACACACTTCATTATGTAAATGAATATCCTGGTGTAGACTGGATTTCAGACACACACCTAATTTTATTAAAATTGCAGTTTCATGTATAAATGCTGGATGTAATACTAAGGGTTGGACGTAAACGGACAATTGGGGTGTATCGTGTTATGACAAATCTGACACACTGGTATGTCTCGTGTTTATGGCGAGAGGCGACATTTTTCTGTCCCTCAATCATCCCACTGTGTTGTGTGAAGTGATTAGATCCAAACTAACTATAATATACCATTATTCTATGGACTTACAACTGAAGGGAGCCCAGGAATGGTGTGGTACGAGTCGCTTGTTCGCACAGGCCCAAGTTGTAGCACTCAAAGGAAATGACGCAAAAGTTACTTTCTAAAAGGCTTGTCGATTTATCAAAAGCTTGTTTGTTTGCAAGAGTTTAACATGCTGTGCAAAATAGTTGTGTAGAAAGTTGGAAGAACACACTTTTGCCACTACTTTCGTTTTTACGTTGTTTTCAGAAACTGCTTATGAAAAATAAAATTTTGAAAAATATATCTACCAGCCACTTGTTTTTAGATACACCTGCTCAGTTGTTTAACAGAACATGTCAAACCAGCCAATCACACGGATTTTGGGCATCTACATAGGCTGAAGAAAATGGATTCAAATCAAACTTATTGTTGTTGCCAGACAGGTTGGTAGGAGTATTTCAGAAACTACTCACATACAAGGACTGTTACTCAAACTATTTAAAGTGCTTGGAAACAATGGTCTGAAGACAGAGGTTTGATTTCAGCTGCTGACAGAAAAGCAATAGCCTAAATAAGCATTAGCTGCAACTAAGGCTGGGAGAAAGCCGTCTTTGATTAACCTAAAGGCAGATAAGCCCCAGCAGCAGAAAACATCACTTCATGATGCTCCTGTAAGCTAGGAGGCTGTAATTCACACAATGGGAAAGGAATAGAAAAGAACGTTGAGTTGCCCACTGACTAAATTTTAGCTGCGACTTTCAAGTGGTAGCAGTTAACATGAAAGCAAGGATTCATTTTATAAAACGTTAAAACTGCTGATGGTGGAGTTAATGGTGTGGTGGCTGTTTTCTCAGCACACTTTGGTTCCCTTAGTACCAGCTGAACATTTTTGATGGCTAGCAGGATAATTCCTCATGTCAAAAAAACTCAAATGTTCTCTGGTTTAGTGAACAGAATGAGGAGTTACGGTTCCCTAATGGCCCAATCCATTAGAGCAGTGGTCCCCAACCTTTAGTACAGTGGACCGGTCAACCCTTCGTAAATTTTCTGCGGACTGGGGGTGCGAGACCGATCCGAAAAAACATTTGTTATTCATTCTGCTGCATGTTGGCGCGCAAGACGTAACCGACAGCATCCGGTTGTTTAGGATTTTCAAAATAAAAGCTCCTCCAGACTCAATACATAGAACGGACATATTTAATTATTTCTTGCGCGGCCCGGTACCAATTGGTCCACTGCTGGTTGGGGACCACTGCATTAGAGTACCTTCTGGATGTGAGAAATGGAGATTCGTATTATGGGTGAACAGCCAACAGGTCTGCAACAACGATATGATCATGTAATGTTGGACTGAAAGTCATTATTTATAGCTAGTGCAAAACCAAACCCCCCTTTAAGTGGAAGGCGGCGGGGTTTTTTCCTAAACCTGTTGGTGTCCTACTCACTCAAGTCAAAAGGTTTGCTGTGAAGTGCAGCCCTGTTACTACATGACACAGCTTGATGAACTGGCTCTGGGGCATAACAATTACCATTTCCTGGGCAAAACATTTGGAAAGATACAGGAAAGAGGTACAAGATGGATACAAGCGGCCGAAATAGGTTTTCTCCTCAGGGTGTCTGGGCTCTCCCTTAGAGTGAGGTGTTCCGGGCACGTCCCAACAAGAGGAGGCCTCAGGAAATACCCAGAACACGCTGGAGGGACTATGTTTCTCAGCTGGCCTTGGGATTTTCCCGGAGGAGCTGGAACAAGTGGCTGGGGAGAGGGAAGTCTGGGCCTCCCTTCTGAAGCTGCTACCCCCACGACCCGACCCCGGATAAAGCAGAAGAAAATAGATGGATGGATGGAAAGAGATGAATTCCCAATCAATATAAAGTTCCATAGAACCATTAAAAAAAAAAACTAGCTCAAATCAGCTAAACAAATTCTACATGCTAGAAATTGTGAAGCAAAATTTACGTGTTCTGAGGTGATGCAATGTTGTTACTAATGTCTGGCACAAACCATGGACAAATTTGAGTCATGTTTGGTTCAATGAACGGGAAATAAGATGTACGTTCCAGATGATGCAATGATAGAAATTTATTTTTTACATGATGCCATGCCTTGTGCTAAGCTAACAGGCATCTAGAGATTATATTTTGTTAACTTTGTCGTTTTTCCTTTTGGATTCAATTCAGTTATTGCAAGAGTGACATGGAAAGAAAAGTTCTGTCTTGACTTGTTTGGTCGTAACTTTAAAATCTGTAGGATGTAAGAGAAAGATGTAAAACAATAAATGCTCTCCAGAACATCATCAGATATTTTTATTTGTATATCAGGACTTAAGAAAACAAAAAAGAAAAACAGCTTTTAAGTTTTGTTTTCGAGAAATGACGTGACCCGGCCACGCCCACTAAGTGTCAGAAGCTGGATCTGCTCCTCCGTTTCCTTGGAAGACGTGAACCCTGGAGGTATTCTATTATTGAAACTTACAAATTGCACATAAAATACTGTTAAAACTTGTGGAATCGATTGCCAAAGCGATACTCGGGTGAGTTACTACTTGACTGATTGATGTATTTCAGTTGCTTTAAAGTAATTACCGACTGTGTTACAAAGCACTATAATTTGCTACTAGATTCATGCGGGCATGACTCACCGGGTGTGCCAGAGTTGATTTTTTGTTTTCCTCCATCTCTGGGCAGATTATATTACAAACATCAAAATAATTTTTGATGTCCCACTCTATCAGTTTTGTTATTGTTGCTGTGCTTAGTGGTTCCTAGTCTGAATCTGTACAAGCCTACAATTTTTCAGAAAAGCTGTTTAAAGATGCAACTTATTTGTCACTGCTCTTATTCACCGATGACAGTGGCCCTAAAATACTATGCAAGGCAATGTTTCTAATTACTATGACTTTTATCAACTACATTCTAAATCATTATATAAAATTTGTGCAAGTATAAAATCCCCAAATCTAGTACAGTCGTAGTTAATTTCTTCTACACAATTTCAACCGATTTTCCTTCCAGTGTTTGAATATGAAGTTTCTGACAAAGGGGGCTATAAAGAACTTTGTTGTTCTTTAACAGATTGTATAATGTCAACAAACTGCATCCTCACTTCACTGCCAGAGGAACATTTCCGCTGTTCGCTCTGTCTGGACCTCTTCACTGAACCCGTCACCACACCATGCGGTCATAACTTCTGCAGGACCTGCCTCAGCCAGCGATGGAGCGACGGCGATTGTCACCAGTGTCCAAAGTGTAACAAAAGATTCCCCGTGAAGCCAGAGTTCTCCACAAACGAAGTCATGGAGGAAATGTCGGTCCAACTAAAGAGACGGAAAACCGAGGCACTCGAAAGCGAAAACGCTCCGTGGCAGGTGAATTGCGACGTGTGCGCGGATTTGAGGTTCAAGGCGTCCAAGTCGTGCCTGGTGTGTCTGGCGTCGTACTGTGACGGACACCTGGAGCCTCACCGGAGGGTCCCCGCCCTGATGAGACACAAGCTGGTGGATCCGCTGGAGAACCTGGAGGAGAGGGTTTGTGAGAAGCACGCCAGGATCCTGGAGTTTTTCTGCCGGCGGGAACAAGCGTGTGTCTGTCTGCTGTGCTGCGAAGCAGAACACAGAGACCACGAGACGGTACCTGTTGAAGAGGAGGGGGCTCTGCAGAAAGTGAGGCTTGGTTAAATGGTGCACAGCTGTCCAAGTGTAAAAACAAAATATCTGACTTAACCACATCAGCTTTCTTGTGATTGCTCATTTTAGGAAACCATTGATTCCCACCAAACAAAGATCAAACTCATGATTGATGAAAGAATGGAAAAGATTGAAGAATTTCAAAAAACCTCAGAAATGAGCAAAGTGAGTTTCTGCAAACAAAAAAATCCCAAATTGCCCCACATCTATAGTAACAATAAATTTATTTTTAAATAGGTAAAAGCAGACAACATAGTTGAGGACGGTGATAAGCTGGTCAGTATTCTAATGGATGGAGTTCAAGAGATTCAAAGCAAACTGCAGTCAAACATTGAGAAAGAATTGAGAAAATCCAAGGAAAATGTCCAGGCGATGATTCAGGAGCTGAAAGAGGAGGTTGCAGCTCTGCAGATGAAACACTCTCAACTAGATGAACAAAAGGAGGACAACCTTAGACTTCTACAGGTTAGTCAGTCAACAAAGTCTTACATCTTAAAACTGACCGTTCTTAAGGAATGTTTTGTACAACATTGCACAGTAATGCAGTTGATAGCACTGTTACCTTGCTGCATGAAGGTCCTGGAACATAAATCTGGGCTGTGGGTTTTCAATATGGAGTTCACATGTTCTTCTTGTGCATGAAAGGGTTCTCACCAGGTATTTCCTCTCAAAATTTGCAAACATAACTGTTAGATTAGTTGGTCTCTCTAAGGTTTCCTTAATTGTGTGGTTGCTTGTCTCTGTGCTGCCCTGCAATGGGCTGTCAACATGTCCAGGGTGGACCCTGCCTCTTGCCCAAAGACCACTGGAGATGGAGACAGTCTTCTCCGTGACCCTATAGTATAACTGGATACAGACAGGTGATAGACTTCCTAAATCACTATTGAAAATTTAACGGAAAGCCGAAGCAGGCTTGTGGATCAAAGAGAACAGCAGGTCTTAAATTAGACATTCAATTCCAGACAACAATCCTTTTGGTTCAGTTCAGTTTACTTATTTATACACCAAATGTCATCTCAAGTCACTATAAGAACACAGGTTGAAATTATTTCCATTGATCCAGTTTAGTAAATCAATTTTCCATTACTAGAAAACACTCCTACAGCCAAACCCAATAAAAGAATGTGGCCCAGTCTAATCCTAAATATAATACAAAATAAATACTATATAGAAGGGTTTACTGACATTCTGTGAATTCTTTATGTACAAATCTGAAATATGCTCATAAGTTTTACCAAACCAGAAGTTTTTTTTCTTGTAGAGCCTTCCACAATCACTTAAGATGTCTTTCACTAACTATGGGCAACCAAAAAAGACAGCAAGAGATTCTTCTCCACAAATGTGAAAGATGAACTTGACATGTTTACTGGGCTTGAGAAAACATCACCACCAGCGTCAACAAAGTTATTCGTCTCAGCCTTAGCTCCATTTTATTGCTTCTTTCAATTACTCATGCCATGTGTACTTTGCTTGGACCTGTGAATCTTTTCAGACTTTGCAGACTCTGAACACCATGTCAAAAACCAAGGACTGGTCCGAGACCAAGGTTTACCCAGATCTGTTTGTTCACACAACGAGGACAGTCATGGAACATCTCGTCAGTGGTTTTCAATCAACACTAAAAACACTGACAAACATGGGTAAAATATATGCTGTGTACATTTGATTTATTCTTTTCATTAGAAATAAGTTATCATAAAACGGCATTTTGTTTTATCAATTTGTAGAATTGACCAAAATGAGAGAATACAAAGGTTAGAGCATTTTCTTGTTATATTTACTCTTCAATGTTATGTTTAAAGTGATGCTAATTATTTCATAATTAATGAAGTCTGTCTTTTTTTTTTTTTTTGTAGAATCAGTGACCTTCGATGAATCCACTGCTGGGGCTGGTCTTATAATAACGGATTCTGGGAAACGTCTTAAGTACTCAAAAACCGCAAGGTCACCAACACCGTCTTCCAAATCACAAAGGTTTGCTCTACCCATGGTGTTTGGAACGAATGGCTTCGTCTCTGGTCGGCACTACTGGGAGGTTCAGGTGGGCCTGAGAAACAACTGGGATGTCGGTGTCGCCCTGGAAACGGTTGATAGATCACAAGATACTGTGAACAAAGAGAGTGGATTCTATTTTCTAGGAAAGTCTGGTTTTGATTATGAAGTTAGGAATGCAGCCTGTAAAGTTCTCCATCTCAGTCCCAGGCCAACACACGTGGGGGTGTACTTAGACTACGACGCAGGTAGAGTGTCATTCTTTGACGTGACCCAAAAGTTGCATATTTATTCTTTTCTACAGGAGCATTTCACGGGCAAACTTTTCCCATATTTCTATCTGCACAGCGGCGCAAAGAGGTCTGAGCCTTTGCGTCTCCTTTCAGTCCCTGATCCAGGATACTACCTTCGTCTCATTCGCCGTCCTAACCAAGCTAAAAAACCAGCTGAATAGAATCGATTGTAGGGTCAAAGATCCTTGAAATCCAGATGTCCTACAGAATTAAATGACCACTGGTAAATACTGACAAAGATTTTTTACCTACAACCGTTCTCACTGTTTGGTTTCAGGGAAGACGTGTTAATGTAAAGAGTTGTATAGCTGGGGATTAGGTCATTTCGTATCAAACACGTTTGTAACTTCCTTGACAGTAAATATGTAATGAAACAAAATGTTTCACTTGGTGGAAATTTTAAAAAATTTACTGCCTGAGGAATGAAACTTGAGAACATTCAGAACCAGAACTTCAGCTCAATCTTCAAGGCCACATTCACTTCAAGCAAAAACCCTTGGCTGGATGTTAGCAAATGTAGCTAAAAATCTTATGTTTTTTTTCCTATCTGAAGCAAAAATCAATTTTGTACCAATGATCCTGCTATTTTGAATGTGCTTGCCAATTTACATTATAACAAAGAGTAAACTAGTTTTTTCTCTTTAATGTCTATAATTCAAGGCTACCCTTATAGCCTTTAATGTTTTGGGTTCTGGTCAGTTTTGTTTGTTTCATATCCAATTTCTTTTTTTTTTAGGTCTAGTACAGAATTGTTCAAGAAAGATTTCAGACAGACTTGCATTGATTCTTTATGGTGTGCCAGATTTGGCCCTGGGGCCTCGAGTTTGACACCTGTGTCGTAGAGGAAAGTAACCAGCCTGGTCTTTTACAGTAAAAACAATAAAATACAAGATGTTCCACACAGTGTATGTTAGATGTCATCTCCTCCGCAATCCCATCACATCAAAGTTGCTAAATGGTGACCAGAAATCAGTTGAAGAAAGAAAGCTGCAAAAATCCTCAACCACGAAGTGTATCATTTAATTTGCTCTGCAATTGAAAATAGCCTGATATTAGCAATTCATCATATTGTACATCATCAAATTTATAAAAAGACAACATTATATTTCTCATATTGTGCATTGTTCTCTGTCACACATTTTCCTTCCACCCAACTTTCTATTAAAACACTTGGATACAGCACCATGAAAACAGTAAGCTTCCTTTTTTTAACAATAAACATTTGTGGCTTACCTTGTCAATGAGTTTGTAGCATCATTTGTAACATAGCACTTCTGTATTAATCTATTTTTTGTACACAATATTCCAGTCTCCTTAAAACTGAATTTTGGGTACTCTGGCTTCTTCCCAGTCAGAAAATGTACATGGACAAAATCTGAAGCCGATCTAAATAAAATGCAGGTCTCATTACTACACCTGTTTCTCTCCTACTCGTTTTAATAGCAATGTCTGCTGGGAAATGAAGCAGACATGGCTTCATGCAGTCCAGCCTGATAACCTGGTTCTGGAAACGAAGAGACTTCAGCTCTTGGCTACAATAGGAAGGAGAATAATATCTACACCAAGGTAACTCAGAAGACTGTGTTGCTAAGAATGCTAACTAAAATAAAAAGAACAGAGCTTAAATTAGTCAAGCTAATGCTAAAAGCAGACGTTAGGCTAACTGATCGATCTGCATGTTTCCAGGCCTTATGCAGTTTATATTTAAGAGTTTTGGAAGAATTTGACTATTTTCCTTGTGGATGTAATCTATTTCTGGCATGTTTAGAATAAAATGTGGAATTTACTTGGATTTGCTTGTCAAAATTACGAAAGAGAATAACAACAAAAAAAAGCATATGCCAAAAATGCCCAGATAGCTTTTCTATTTTTCTAACTGAGAAATCGACAGCCTTAAGTTTCGTTTCAGTGAACTGATGTGACCAGACCACACCCACTGTGCACCAGAAGTTGGCTCTGCCACTCACTTTTTGGTAGATCTGCTTCCTTGGCAGAGATGAGCTCTAAAGTGTTTGTAGCTCCTTGTTTGCAGCTTTCATCTTGAGTCTGCCTACACCTCTGGATTTACCATCTACAGATGAACTAGGTAGCTGAGGTGAGTTGTTGCTCTCAATCAGTCATTTCATCTGCAGTGGCATTATTTCAGATGCCGATCATTATTTTAATGTGCTAACACATTCATGTGAAGGTGACTCACTGGGCGTGTCTGGCATGGCGCTGCAGTTTGCCGTTTGGTAAAGTGACAGCAAACAACCAACTATCTCTCTCTTGGATCTATTCTTCTAAATAAAACCCATTCTCAGCTTAAAACCCAACAAAATGTCCTAAAACATGCCGCAGGTTTCAGTCACAACTCCGGTAGTAACGACTACGCTTTGTTTCCTTGAGAAATTAATGACGATTTAGCAAATTAAACAGAAATATGTATTCATTAAATTTTTCTTCCAGACCTGTAATATTTATTTTTTCCTCATCAAAATGTTGGAAACAAACGTTTTTTGCTCACATTTCCACACATTCCAAATAAATCAATCCTCTGTGTCTTTTTACATGATGTATAGTAGATTCTCAAGTTGCCTTTTCATAAATGTGTATTTAACATTTGCAGCTCTAAATGAGTTTTATTTATCTGGACTGAAAGCAAAAACATCTGTTTGGTGTGTAAATGCTGCAGATCGTTGCTGTAGAAAACAGCCACACCAGAAAAAGAGGTAATATTAGTCAGGCCTGTTCTGGTATATTTAGAAAAGTGATTCAGAGCCACCAGTTGTACGGCTGACGAGCCTAAACCAAGACATAGGCTTTTTTCTCTACTCATTTTTGTCAAATTTTCCACAGTGCAACACATTACCATTATTCCACATCCTGTTTTAGGTTGCATCATTCACACCAGACCTGGTTTATCTGCTTTATTTAAACTTTAGTTTGTTTGTTTGTCTAGAAACTCTGGTTTATTTAGGGAGGTGCAGATATGTAATCAAACTCCGATGTGGACCAAAGAACCGCCTCCAGACCCAGATGTTGGTTCGGTTGAAGTGAACTGTGGTGCGGTTCAAATGCATATGGGAATGCCACGGGGATCAGAGACTGCTCCAAGAGCAGGAAGAGGACTATAGCGCAGGGAATTCTGGGTAAATAGGACCAAAACAAACGCACAAGTCTTCATAGCAGGAGAAATGGCTTGTTTTTTTTTACCAAAGACAAAACAGAAATCCTTTAACTACTAAAATCTGATGCCACTCTATTGTTTTTCACTTAAAGAAGGAAGTTTCACTTAGTGTCTTCATCAGAGGTTTTTGTGTTGTTTCCTTCAGTGGTTCTTGGTGCAGCGCCACCACAGGCGAGGAGCTGAACAAGTATACCAAAGGGTTTAGTTAGTTTGACATAGAGCAGCATGAAAGTGAACCATACCAGCTGAAAATTTAACACATGTTGCAATTTTATTATCAAATTGAACAAAGCCTACCGGACTATTGAGTTTGAAAACAGTATAGGAAAACCTGGTAGTGCAGGAAGTGTCATTAGTTTGCTGTATTCTACATCTTTTTTTTTTTTAGCTCCTTATACAGAGATGTCAGCATGCAGCATCCTCACTTCACTGCCAGAGGAACATTTCCGCTGTTCGCTCTGTCTGGACCTCTTCACTGAACCCGTCACCACACCATGCGGTCATAACTTCTGCAGAACCTGCCTCAGCCAGCGATGGAGCGACGGCGACTGTCACCAGTGTCCAAAGTGTAACAAAAGATTCCCCGTGAAGCCAGAGTTCTCCACAAACGAAGTCATGGAGGAAATGTCGGTCCAACTAAAGAGACGGAAAACCGAGGCACTCGAAAGCGAAAACGCTCCGTGGCAGGTGAAGTGCGACGTGTGCGCGGATTTGAGGTTCAAGGCGTCCAAGTCGTGCCTGGTGTGTCTGGCGTCGTACTGTGACGGACACCTGGAGCCTCACCGGAGGGTCCCCGCCCTGATGAGACACAAGCTGGTGGATCCGCTGGAGAACCTGGAGGGGAAGGTTTGTGAGAAGCACGCCAGGATCCTGGAGTTTTTCTGCCGGCGGGAACAAGCGTGTGTCTGTCTGCTGTGCTGCGAAGCAGAACACAGAGACCACGAGACGGTACCTGTTGAAGAGGAGGGGGCTCTGCAGAAAGTGAGACCTCACACTTGTTTGCACTTGCAGTGCTTTATCTGAAGTACTCCAAGATACTTCAGATAATTTTAACATCAAAGATAATTTGAGTACATTAACCACTGAATATTTAATAGATGAAGTATTACTGCCATACTGAGAAAAACATTTTTTAAAACACGAAAAATGATACGAGAATAAAATTGTTCAAGAGTAAAGTAGAAAAATTATGAGAATACAGTCGTAATAATAAAGGACAAATGCAAAATTAATGTAGGAATATTATAAAAATAGTTATACAGGGAGGTGCTGTGGTGGCGCAGGGGAAAAGCACGACCCACGTACTGAGGCCTTAGTCCTCGTGACAGAGGTCGCAGGTTCGATTCCTGGCCTGCCGATATTTGCCGCATGTCTTTCCTCTCTCTCATTTCTCTGTTTCCTGTCAAACTACTTTCAAATAAAGGCCACTAGAGCCAACAAAATCTTTAAAACAATAAAATTAAATAAAATAGTTATAAAGGAAAAACGGAAAAAGTTGACATATTACACGATTAAAGATGAAATAATACAAGAATAAAAATGAAATAATATGGGAAAAATGACTAAATATCAGAATAATGTCAAAATAATGAAAATAAAACAAAAAAAAAGTCAAAAATGAGAAAGAAGTCACAATATGAGAAAAAAGTCACAACTAAGAATAAAGTTGAGAAGAAATTCAAAATACGATAAAAAAGTCAAAATAACGAAAAACATAAAGTCATAGTATTCCATGAAAAAGGTCAATATATTAAAAATGAAGACACATTTCGATAATAAAGTCAAAGTAATGCAGCAATAAAGCCTTAGTGTTATGACTATTTTCATACTATTTCAACTATTCTCATACGAGTTTATTCTGGGAATATTTATTAGGACTTCTTGTAATTTTAGGACTTTATTCCCGTAATTAGAAAAGGTGGCAAAAAAGCAAAAAAGTCAAAAACTCAGTGAGGGAGTAAAAACATTCTCAGTGGTTTTACTGACAGCAATTAACCTTCTTTTAGGAAAACCTTGAATCCAAACGAGCAAAAATCAAACTTATGATCGACGAGAGAATGAAAAAGATAGAGGAATTTACCTTGTCATCAGAAATGAGAAACGTGAGTATCTTAATTATATTTATATTTACAGGACGGCTTAAAGTGACGCTACATTCAACGACGTTTGTGCATTTCGAATAGGTGAAAGCAGACAAACAAACTGAGGACGCTGAGAAGCTATTCAGTAACCTGATGGGCAGAGTGCAAGAGATTCGAAGCAAACTGCAGTCAAACATCGAGAAAAAATTGGAAAAATCCAAGGAAAAAGTCCAGTTGATGATTGAGGAGCTGGAAGAAGAGGTGGCAGCTCTGCAAAGGAAACACTTGCAACTAGAGGAACTGTTACAAAGCGAAGACCACTTTCAACTTCTACAGGTTAGTCAGTCAACTGAGCTTTAAGTCACGTTGAAACAGGAAACTGCTCACGTTCTTTAAGAAAGCTTCAAGGACATAAACTGAATCAGTCGTGTGTCAATATTTTCAATATGTAAAGGCCTACGTGTGCCTTTACAGGCTTTGTGACACGACACAAGAAAGGAGAAACATTTTCAAGTAAAGAAGTTTGACCGCTCAAACTTTTGCTTAAAAAACACATCAGTTTCACTGAAGTCTGGAAATTGTGCAGAAATGCCAAAAGTTCATTTCTGAACAGATTTATTAATATTAATCTGTTCAGACTTTGCAGACTCTGAACAGCATGTCTGAGATGAAGGACTGGTCCAAGACCAAGGTTTACCCAGACGTCTGCGTCCAAACAGTGAGGAGAGCCATGGATCACCTTATGACCAGTTTTCAGACCGAACTGAAAACGCTGACAACCATCGGTAATTATTCACAGATTCATAAATTTCTCTTGCTTAATGATTGGTTATGATTGACCCTGACAATAACAATGTCCTTGTTATTTTCCTTTTATAGAACTGACCAGAATCAGACAATACAAAGGTCAGTGTCTGAATTCTGCTGGTTTTATTTACTTCATCCCATCTTCGAAAGATACTAACCCTTCCTGAACTTTGACTCTCTCTTCTTTTCTTTTTTTTTAAGAATCTGTCATTTTTGATGACTCCACAGCCGGTCCCGGTCTTAGAGTGTTAGAGTACGGGGAACGTCTAAAGTTCTACAAAGAAGCCCGGTCACCATCTTATGAGTTCGAAAGGTTTGACTTACCCATGGCTTTTGGGAAGATTGGCTTCACCTCCGGTCGGCACTACTGGGAGGTCCAGGTGGGCCTGAGAAACAACTGGCATGTCGGTGTCGCCCTGGAAATGGTGGACAGATCAGACGATGTAATCGTGAAAAAAGAAAATGGGTTCTTTTCCGTGGGGAAGTCTGGCTTTGATTACTATGTTCACTGCTCACCACAGAGAGTTCTTCATCTCAGCACCCGGCCGAGGAACATGGGGATTTATCTGGACTACGAGGAAGGACGGGTGTCCTTCTACGACCTTGACGAGAGGTTCCACATTCACTCTTACGTGGGAGAAAGCTTCACAGGGAAGGTTTTCCCTTACTTCTACCTGCACAGCAAATCAAAGAAATCTGAGGCGTTAGTTACTAATCCCTACTTGTCCTCATTCAGTCTTTCACGATCCAGTTGAAAAGGCTACCGCATGGTGAGACTAGATCGCTGAAACCAAAATATCTCCATCATTCCTGCTGTTAAATTCACCTCCTAGCCCATTTTCTTTTTGTCCTACATTCATGTCCCTTCAGCTGTTGAATTGACTTTTCTGCGGCTCCATCAGACAAGTAACAGTAGAGTTCATACATGTTGACAAATGTCCTAAAATGTAAATCTGCACCAATTATCTTTTTCTGCCTTTGTATAAACTTGGAAAACATTTTATGCACAAATTGTTTGTAAATAAACAAATAGCCTTTTTTTTTTCATTTGATGCTTCCACGTAGCATCAAACTTATTTTCTGCTGTTGGGAAGTAAATGGTAGGCTAATTTTTATTTTTTGTTCTGCTTGGGTCCTCATACAATGTTAGGTTAACTCTAATGAAATTATGATTTATTCCTTAAAAGATATGTTTATCTAAAGTAGGGGTTCACAATTTTTGGAAAATATTTTGATTTTATTGCTGTTAGTCATCAGTTTCAGGACACTTTTCTTTGGTTATCATTGTAAGGACATACAACTGGTCTGGAGTAGGGGAGCAGTAGAAACCATTTATCTGGACAAAAGACATGCTACTAAATATTGATTCCAAGTTGTCATTTGAAATTATCCTTTCTGTACAGCTCTGATCTAAAACTGGTGAAACATGTCACTGAATGTCAATTGTAGTTTTAACACTCTTGATAAGAAACATACCGAGATAAAAGTGCTTCTTTTTTGCAAATAGGAAGCTTTTATATAGCCTTGGAAGCTGGTTTACTGCCACTTATGTCAGGTATGTTGGTGTGGAATTCAATGATTCTCAAACTTTAAGGTCAAAGGTCCAAATGTGATTTCCAGATCAGGTCGAAGGTCTTGAACTCTGTGTACTGAGCAAACACCTTTTTATCACATCCATCCATCTATTTTCTGAACACCCTTCTTCCCTAATGGGGTCAGGAGGGTTGCTGGTTCCGGGCGAGAGGCGGGGTTCACCCTGGACAGGTCGCCAGTCTGTCACAGGGCAACACAGAGACAAACAAGACAAACAAACATGCACACACACACTCACACCTAGGGAGAATTTAGAGAGACCAATTAACCTGACATTCATGTTTTTGGACTGTGGGAGGAAGCCGGAGAACCCGGAGAGAACCCACCATGCAAACTCCATGCAGAAAGATCCCCGGCCGGGAATCGAACCCAGGACCTTCTTGCTGCAAGGCAACAGCTCTACCAACTGCACCACTGTGCAGCCCCCTTTTTATCACATCTGCTTTCAATTTACAAGCAAACGAAAAGTCAGTTTAGACAGACTAGAAATGTTTGAAACCATAATTTGCTCTAATTCTTGACAGTAAATCTTTATTTTATTAAGAATGTAATGAAATATTGTAACACCAAAGAAATTAGAAATACCAGAGACAGGATATATTGAGGGGAAAAAACAGCTTTACAAAAAAATCCAAAATCCATTCTCTTATTTTTTTTTACAAAATTAAACACATTCTTTAAACTAAAATGTAGATAATGTTTCTAATGTAGAGAAAATGTGAAATTGCAACACAAATTTATTGACTTCTTAAAAATACGGCTTTTCAGTTGCAGTTAAACTCAAGATTTTTTATATCCCTGAAATAATCTTTTAATTTTACCAACATGTTTCTTCTCACTGGAAATACAGTCACTTAAATGTGACTGTATAGAGTACAGTATAGAGTATAGTATAGAGTACAGTATAGAGTACTCTATTGTGAATAGAGTAAAGCCAAGGGTGATGGCAAGGAGGCCTTTAAATCTCATTAAAAAAAAAAAACTTTAATTATATTTTTCTGCCACCTTTTTAATATATCTGTGAAAATACTTATATTGCTGAATAATTTGAGAAATGCCCATTTCAGTCCTAGCAAAAGAACAACTTTGTGGTTAAAGAAAAATAATTGTCTGCCTAAAGCTCCCTAAGATATGCGTCACAAGCTTTGGGTGTTTCATTTTGTGGTCTTAACTCATTTTATTTTTTACTACTCTGGGAAAATGTTTACAATATTTGTCTTCTGTCCTTTTTTTATTTATATAAAACTCAATTTTATAAGAAAATTATTTATGAAAACTCGCATCAAAGTGGAGATTTGAGAAAACTAAATTTTTGTGCTTGAGTGTCGAGATGGGAAAACGAAGAATCTGCAACAAATTATGCGCCAATACATCCACATACTTACTGTGACAGGATTCCTAAACGACTTCGTCTTGTATTTGATCAACTTCGTATTAAAATACTCGATGTAAAAGTTGCTCAACTTCTCTGTCTGTCTGTCTACACCTGTCCACACAAACGCACCTTCTGGCGCCATGTTTAATTGGTAACAGGAAGTGGTATTGAAGCAGTCTGATCGGCAGGGATGTGTTTTAGCTTCGCTCTATACTGCCCCCTATGGGTTTGAAACACTTAAAACAGCGTTCAGGGACGGATATGTGTGGGTGAAAACTTTTCTCAAACCAATCCCGTGTATCCTGTTGTCTTTTTTTTGTTGTTGTTGTATTTTTAACAATGTGATGGAGATATTTGTTTTGATAAAGACCTGACTACATGTGTCCAGGCTCTGAGTTTCCTGTTCAGTATTAGTTTTCCCACATTCATCTTGACTTTGTGTATTTCTCTGTAGACATTAATGTTAATTTTTTTTCCCCCTTTGTATTTAAGCACATTTCTTTAGTACTTCCTCCCTCTAATTCTCACTGCCTTCGTACTCACCTGCTTTTCGTGCCACAGTCACATCTCCAGAGTATTTAAGCTCTTTGGTTTCTTTCACTTAATCACTGCTGCAGTCTACTGTTATATTGTTGCTGTCAGCCTGAGTACTGTGTGGTTTCCCTGAGAGATGTAAGTTTATCAATTCATCATTAAATTCTAGCTCCGCCAGGCGCCGACGTCTCCTGCTTTTGGCTCCTCCTCAAGAACCACCAAATATGACAAGATGGATACATTGAAGCATGGATGTGGCCTG
This sequence comes from Gambusia affinis, assembly GCF_019740435.1. Classification (NCBI taxonomy): domain Eukaryota; kingdom Metazoa; phylum Chordata; class Actinopteri; order Cyprinodontiformes; family Poeciliidae; genus Gambusia; species Gambusia affinis. The sequence goes on along the minus strand of NC_057885.1, from coordinate 6,212,976 downwards.
TTGTTTTATTCATCCGTGTTTTTACCAGCCAAATCATTCCTCCTTTCTTACCACAATATGTACTAAAAATGATCCATGCTAGCTACACCTTTAGCTGACGAAATAACCAATTTTAACTCCACTTTTAGTAAACAGAAAAAGCCAAAAAGATCTTTGGTACTTGTAGACTATGAAGAATATTCTCATAATGTGTGTATGATGCTAAGGAGGAAAAAAATGTCATAAATCCTATTTTAGCAGTGAAAATAATGTTTTCATACGTACGTGTATGGATATTGTATTTTCAGATTTTTGCTTCTACTTTTGATTGATCAGATTTTAGATTCCCTGGGCGGGAAATGGGGGGGTTGGTGGGATTCCTTTGGTTTAGTAATATCTTCTAGTGGTCCCAAATTTACTGAAGTCATATTTAGGCATGCTAATTTTGAAGGAATTGTTGCTATTTCAGGAATAATCTTCAACATTTGTAACTGAACAGTAAAGGGTCCTGTGGCAGTTGTAAAGGGAGAAAGGGAGAGGTTGTCCACTCAGAGTAAGGACTCTCACCGCCACAGACATGATTTCTTTCCCATTGGCGAGTATGCATTAAATAATAAATCGTCTTGCCATACACCTCGAGTGTTTTCGATATAACTTTGCTTCTCAGGCTCTGTGACGACAACGAGACGTTTCCGCCAAATGTTGCAATTCCCTGATAATTGTGACGTCACTGCTACGCGGTGACCACATCTGTTTATCGCCAGCCGGCGGCACGTGAAGCTCCTCTCATTCACAGGAACCAATTCCGACGTAGTCATTTTTCCACCGTAACCCCTCAGGCAGAAGTGACGGGTAGTCACGGATCCTATCTGTTCCGCATATTTCGGAGATTAACGAAAATAAATAAGTAAATAAGTAAATAAATAAATAAATAAATAAATAAACATTGTGTGTATAAATCAAGAGGAGCTCTCTTTTTATGCGCTTGTGAAGAGCAGCTTTATGGACGGGAATATGAGTTCAAGAGCATCCAGGAAATTACAGTTCTCAAGCCCCGCCTTGTCTTTTCCCGCATAAAGGTGCGTCTATATCTATACAGGAACAACAACAAAACAGCAGATAAGAAGCAAACGTAACTCTGCCAAAGCGCCAAGTTGGCAGTATTTTTTTTTTTTTAAAGAAGGGAATGTACTTTTAAATAATTTCTTTTAGATTTTTGTCAGAGGTAAGTAATTATGTACGCTGTTATGACATTTGTTGTGTTTTTAGCAACTTTTCAGTGGGTATGTTTAATTTTCACTTATGATTTCTAAATCTATGACCAGAAAAAAGATTTTCCTGCAAATAAACAGCAGCGAGCGAGACAATCAGCAGCTCATCTTGATTTATTATTTTTTATTATTATTACAGCCTCTTCACCTCTGATTTACTGAATGATGAGTCACATTTTTAATATCATTAATGCTCTGACCTATCACAGTCAGGGATTAAGTCAGGGAGAACTGACATTTGTGTCAAAATACATAAGTCCACATCCATTAATGGGACTCAACTTGACTACAGTGGGTACAATTAGAACAAAACTGGAATATATGTGACTTAACATTTTTAATGCTTTATTCTGTTTAATTTTATGGAAATTAAATTCCTCAATATTTATGGACCCGTTTGTCGTTTAAAGCGTGTTGAGGTGGCATTTGTCCCTTTATAAATCAGCTGGGTTGAACCGAATTACCTTTGAACCAAAACGGCGGCACAAACAACAAACTGCAGTAAAAACGGATCACGTGACTCGACGGTGTCAAAGGTCATCCCTTTGCTACTGAAGGCTTTTTAAAAGTCAAATCATTTGAATTTTTCTCTTACGCAACCCACTTCCTCCATTATTTTTTTGAATTATTATTATTATTATTATTAACTCAGAAAACTCAGAAAATGAACTTTGCCTGCATGTTTCAGTTCTCTTAAGTTTTCTTTGATTCTGATGACACGAGTTGATGGGGAAACAAACAGAAAAGAAAACAGAGAGTCGGAGGGCGATTGGGTTCCTGGATTGTTTTTTGCTGTTTCAAATCGTCTTGGCAATGCAGGATTGTACGGGCAGGTGGATTTGATCAATTTTCACGCAACTGGAAAACCAGAAAACAAACCCGACCCGTGAAAGGTATCGTCTTTTACAGACTTTAGAAAACTTACGTGGGCAGTTTCCCAGGAGCCCAATTTTGGGGGGGGAGGCCCAAAAGATTTGAAGTTTAAAATTTGTCAGACACCTTGGGATTAACTTGACTTTTGAACAAACTCTTATCGACGCCGCATCATCAATCATTCGCCTCGCATCAATGCAGGTCAGGACATCCATTTTCATCCACTGTAGACGTAGGAATAAAACTGAACAATTAATTCCCCAGATTGATGGATTTACGTGCAACCAACAAACAGGAAAACAATTATGACTTGTAAAAAGGTAACCGCTGAGTCACAACCAAGACAAGCAACATTTGTTGTTGTTGTTGTGTAAACCTTCCAGAAATCTCAGGTCTCCTGCTTCTGGTCTCCGCAGCATTCAGCTTCTATGCATCACAAATCTGGAACAAACATCTGGAAAACAACAAAACAGCCAAAACACTGAGTTCCTTTTTGAAACCCACCTGTTTAGAGTTGCTTTTGATTAGTAGTAAATGCAATATTGACCGAGATACTTTATGTATATGGTATTGGACAAAATGTAACGGTTATTGTTTATTTCATAATTGGTTAATGTATGGAGTTTTTATGGAGTAAAACGCTTTGAATTGCCTTGTTGCTGAAATGTGCTACACAAATAAACTTGACTCCACTCCTGCAAACTGTATCCAGTTAAATGTGAATCCGTTCTGTACAGGCCGCGCGCTGAATCAAACGGCGAGCCCGAACCCGATGTCAACGCCTGCTGACTGCTGCATCTGCCTGGATGAGTTCACCAGCCCAGCGTCCCTCCCCTGCGGACACCGCTTCTGCCTGGAGTGCATAGGAGAGTACTGGAGGACCGGCGAGAGCTGCCAGTGCCCCCTCTGCATGGCGGTCTTCCCCAAACGGCCGCAGCTAAAGACCGAGCGAACTGAAAACGAAGCCGAGCCGCTCAAAGCGGGAGAGGTCCCGTGTGACGTCTGTCCGGCTCGGCGGGCCGCGGTCCGGTCCTGCCTGGCGTGCCTGGCCTCGTACTGTTCCGCTCATCTGGAGCCACATTATCAGAGGGAGGACCTCGGACGCCATCTGCTGGTCAGTGTGGCGAAGAACCTGGAGGTCTCTGTGTGTCGGCTGCATGGGAGGAAGTTGGACAAGTTCTGCCGGAGTGACCGAACCTGCATTTGCGCCACCTGCGCCAAGACGGAGCACAGATGCCACCATGTTGTTTCCGTCAGCAAGGAAGCTGCTAAGAACAAGGTAAAGAGGGATTTTTGGTTTTGTTTGAACAAAAATGGGATTTTCTAGCAAATTGTTTTTTGTGAAGTTTAACAACGTTTGAACTTTTATTTTTTTCCACCTGAAAAGTTGAGCTAAAAACATTATACTGAGATAACCAGCATCGCCTGAAGGTTTAGCATCATGTTAGCCAACCAAAAGATTTTATGAGCTACTTAACCGTCAAGCAGCACTGAAAAAATAACAGGTGATCCAACTTACAAGAAAAAATAATGTTACAGATAATCAAATGAATACATTTACTTGGTTAAACTTAAGTTTATAAAGCAAGCTTGACAAATTAAATTCTTAAAAAAAAAACAAAAAAAAAACTGTGTTTAAATATTTCAGCAATATTTTTTGTTATGTGTGAGTTTTGTGGCTTTCAATGCACTTTTTCTCCATGATTTATTGAAGAACCAATTAAACTTTTAGCAAGTCTAATTGGGTGCAATTTCTGTTACTCAGTGGTCTATTGCAAATGGCTCTTTGGTTCAACAACAGAGGTTCTTGATAGTTTCAAAAATATTTGTGCACAAGTAACAATTTTTTTAGAATATAGAAATTAAAAAAATGCCCAGATTCCAGCTGTTTTTTTTGTTTGTTTGTTTTTTTCACGGTTCTTTTGCATGAGAGCTTCTGTTAAATTTCTACACCAGAATAAGTATCCATAATATTTATTATTTTCTCTTTACATTGAAATGTAAGTGGGTGTTTTGCTGTTGTTTACATCATTTCCCACAGACATCACCATTCCATTGAAAGAAAAAGAAATGTATCAATCCTCCATTTTGTAAAATGTTTTATGTTTTTAAACCTAAAAACAAAACAAAAAAAAAGAGGACCACAACATTTCTATAGCAGACATTACAAATGTTTATGCAAGAATTGTGGCTCTAAAAGAGTTTTATTTAGCTAAACCGAGGGCAAAAGCAGATTCTTTGGTTTTTGCGACAGTTTTCAGGAAAACACACAGATCCTATTATAATAACAAACTATAACTTTAGAAAAAAAAGGCACCGTCTTTGATACAGTTGTTCTCGCCGCAGACTAAACTGAAGCGCAGACGACTGAAGCTTCAGCAAGAGATCCAGGAGAAGCTGAGCGTGGCTGAGGACGCGGAGCGGACCGCGGGCCTCCATGGAGGAGAACGTCCAGCAGAACTTTGGCCGCGAACCAGGAAGCTGGAGATCAGCGAGCTGCAGGAGAGGAACGCGGAGCTGGAGCAGCTCTTACAGACCGAAGACGACCTCCACTTTCTGCAGGTCTGACATGTTGCCACAGGTCGACTCACTGGAAAAAAGAAAGAAAAATTGAAATGGTCGTTTGAGTAAATGGATCTTTTTGCTTCTCCACAGCAATTCCTACACTCTGGTTCATGAGCGGAACGACAAGATGCTCGACATCCGTGGACCAAAAAAATAAAATTGTGACATATAAAAATATATATTTTGTTCTATAAAGATATGAACTATCAGAAATCTGCCTCCTCTTGTATTTCTATGCACACCTCCACACTCTGACCAGACTTCTGCAGAAGGCCTTCATTAGTCATTTTGAAAATAGCAATTTCATAGCATACAAATCTCCTTTAATCCTCTTTAAAAAATGAAAAATTCCCTCAAGAAAATATTACTCTTCAGATTTGCACTAATGAGACAATTTTTGTTGCTTCTATTTATGTATTTATGCATAAATTGTGCTCTCCAAATAATCCTACCAATCAAAAGATCGAAATGTTTTTAGTCCTTTGTGGTTACTTTCCACAACCGAAACTGTACAGACCTCATTAACTCTTCGGCTTTCCGTGGAACGGGCTTCATAAAGAGCAACTCACAGGACTGTATGCCTCCAGGCAACACCCAGCAGCATGCAAATAAGTGACGACGGCTCAGCTGTATACCAGCTTCTGTCTCTAAAATACAGGAGGTGCTTGAATTTACCTTTTACATAGAAATGAAACTTAACACAAGTAGGAAGTCGGAAGGGAAGAACGGGATCATTCACTAGGTGGGAGCAGAGGGAACAGGGCGGACACTGCTAACGGCTCAGCAACCTGAAGGTAAACCTTTGCTCCAGATCTCATACTTCTGCTTTTGTAACCTTCTTGTGTTCAATCATTTCTAACCCTCGTTTTGGAACACGTAGGAGTGTGCTTTATTTTATTTGAGACTTGCATATAGTTAATCTTTTTGCGTGTAGTTCAAAAAGAAATTCTCTTCTGTTTCTCAAAGAATCAAGAGAGTTGTGGCATAAAAATCTGTGCTGTTTTGAATACTTCGTTTTTGTTCAGTCTCTCAGCATGACAACTAGCCAAACCACCACACTCAGGGACCACACAGTTCACCTTTGGGATCTTTTAAAAAAGTAAAAAACAGAAAACCTTTACTGCTAACAGCCATAATTAGGAGCTAGCAACATTTTCCCACTCTTGGAAAAAAAAAAGCAAAATGCCAGAAAAGTGAAAAAGTACTATTTTCCCAATAATTGGGTTGAAGAGCTTTTTAAATAACATAAAGAGATCTTTAAATAACCAGTTATTTCCTATTTATTAACTATTCTGTATTTAGTCTTAATTTTAATTCAATGTTGCATACTTGAACCACATACAGATTTTTCCATTTCACCTAAATTGAAATATTACTCATTTGCATTCCGTTACTTCTTACATCTACAAACCAAATATAAGAGGAGCTGTTAGATATTTGAAACATCCACCTATCCATTAGAGGCAGGTGGATGGGAGCTCTCAGCAGTCATGGGGTACACCCAGCCACGTGTCGCCTATTCTGGTAAATCTGTAACAGAACACCTTTAAAATTTCGTAAATTTATTGTTGTTGCACAACTTAACTCAAAATGAGTCAATATATCAAGCTTATTATTGCCCAACTTTCACAACCCAGATCTTATTCCGACCACTGAACGGTGGCAAAATACTTCTAATACGATTGTTGGTCTGAAAGACATCGGCCAATGTAAGTGCAATACATACACTATAATAATGACTGATCATTATTGATTATTGCAATGCCCTTTACTCTGGGTTACAAAAATATTTTAGAGGGTTGCAGACAGTTCTGAATGCAGCTGCTGGCTTTCTGACTAAAACCAAAAAAATATGCGCACATCCTTTCATTGGCTGCCTTGTTGGGCTCGAGCAGACTTCAAGATCTAGTTGATCTCGGCTTTAAATGGATTGTCACCCTCTTACCTCTCTGACCTTTTGCTCTCAAGTCACAAGGCACTAGCCTTTTAAAAATCCCTCCAGTGAGAGGAAAAACTGATGGCAAGCATGCTTTCTCCTTTCGTGCCCCATTTTTGTAGCACAACCTCCCTCAGGACATCAGGCAGGGAAGCTAGCTTAAAAATTTACTTGTTAATTTCTGCCATCGTTTTAAACTCTACTTTCTGTCTTACTTTCTTGGTGTTTTATCTGTTTTTAATCTGTGCTGGTACATTTTTGTCTTATTTTCTTGTAACCGTTCATCACTTTGTATTAAAGTCATTATTAATGGTCCCAGTGTGTGTTATTGTTTATAGCATTCCAAAAGTAGAAATAGTTTCTTCCAACATTTTCTAATTGGGTGATCTTGTTTCGGTGTATTTTGGCAGACATGACTGCCACGGCCAAGTTCGTCAAAGATGACTGCTTTCTGGAAAAACACCTAACATGCCCCATCTGCATGGAAACATTTAACGATCCTGTGACCACATCTTGCGGTCACTCATTCTGCATGAGGTGCCTGGAGCTCAGCATCTCCTCATTTCAGGTTGATGATGCTTGTCCTCTTTGCAAAAAGCATCTGAGGAAAGCCCCTAAGGTGAATAATGTCCTGAGAGACATTGTCGAAGAGGTGAAAAACACATTGAGTCAGACGTTTACTGGGGCCGCCGGCGAGGTGCCCTGTGATGCCTGCACGGTGCCCAAGAAGAAGGCTGAAAAGTCCTGCCTCGTGTGCCTGGCTTCATATTGTTCAACTCACTTGGAGAATCATTATTCAGCTAAAAGACTGAAGGGCCACAAACTGGTGGAACCTGTGGAGAACCTGGATACAAGGGCCTGCCCCACTCATGGATGCCCACTCGAGCTTTACTGCAGGAAGCGGCAAACATGCGTTTGCGCTCAGTGTTTGGATGGAGGCCACTGGGAAGTTGTCTCTGCTGAAGAGGAATGGCAAAAGAAGAAGGTGTGAACGTCTTGATTCAATTAAAGACATATGAGTATTGATTATAAGTTTCTGCAATATGCTGAACAAATAGAAAGTGTGTAGGTGAACAACAGTTGAGGTCAAAGTTACAGAGGAACATTTATCAAGCATTACGGAGATGATGTTTGGCAAGATTTGCTCTTGTTTTCGACAGGATCAAATCGAGAACACCAAGGCGGAGTTACAAGAGAGAATCATGACAAGAAAAGCAAAGATTGACGAGATCGATGAAGCTCTGAAGAGTTGTAAGGTACAAAAAAGCATAAGGAAGGAGTTGCAAGTATTACAAAAGAGGTCAAAAGGTAACCACTTGGTTGAAGTCTGAGATGCCAGTCACAAAAAAAAAGAAAAAGATAAATTGCATACCTCCTGGGCAAATTCTGAAGTTTCAGGCCTGCTGAACATTTATCTTGTCAGATCCAGGTAACAATGCTTCTTTACAGTAAATCATACAGTTGGAAAGCCCGTCTATAACCACTGAAATAGTGTGATGACTATAAGCAAAACGCATCTACAGTACAGAATCCTCAATTAGATTCAAAAAGGTGCATCATTGCGCACCTTTTGTGTCCAAACTTTTGGTCTGTACTGTACATGTTGAGTGGCAGAGTTGAGTACGTGGGCTACTCCCATAAAAACCTTAAAATATCTTCTCCCCAATGCTAATCAAGTTACCCTGCATTCACCTCCCTGGAAAAATCCCAAGCACTGGAGATTAGAGCACCTAGATAGCTAGAGAGAAAATTCAAAATCCACTGCCCATCAAGTATCAATGCTCACCTTCAGAATTTGGGAGAGAGGATGAAGGAATGGTCTGTCTGCAGTTCTGAATATAACTTCATTGAGCACCTTTTGAATCTGCTTGGTAGTGGTTTTAATGCCAGTGACAAGTGTCGGATGGGATGCCATCCTACAACAGTGGAATGGCAAAAGAAGAAGGTGTAAGTGTAATACATACACTAGTCCCAAGCTTTTCATATTTGACACTTGTGGTTTAGCTGCTTCGCCGTTCGCACTCTGTGGATCGCAGGATGAAACCTGAGAGGACTTGATCCGAGTCGGAGTCCTCTGCCTTGAAGGAACCTGGAGCTACAGGTAAGGGTCTGGCACTAGAGCCTCATTCTGGTGATCAGAATGAGGCTCTAGTGCCATGCTGTTGGAGTTGTTAAATTCCCAGTACGTCTCATTGATTCAAACACAATTCAAGAGTCAATAGGATTGGCAAAGAGAATTTGAGACACAACCCACACTCAATTCTGCTACTCAACTCGCCAACACAACTTCCTTAAACATGGCCAAATCTGAAAGGGGAATGAACAGTCTGCGTCCCGTCTCCACAATTTCAAGCATACGATACTGAGAAGATTGGTGCCTGCTCTGTGCCGGAGCAGATTTGCTCTACAAAAGAAATATCTAAAGATGGTATCCTAATTAAACCATTAAATCCAGACTGCACTCGGCATCGTCCAGTCTTCAGTCATTTGGATTGTATGTGTTAGTGTATCAGGCTGCCTAATGGCATGTGATTATTCGCCAGGAAGTATTGTCTCAAGAAAGATATTCAAGCAAACTTTTGTGTGACATCATAAAAACAGGTTAATTTGGGGGGAAAAGGACATTTTTAAAACATAATTTTTCTAATTTTTTAGGAGCATGTTGGGAAAGAGTGGTGGGATATTGAAGCTCTGTTCACAGCTGTGCTTGACGTTGTGAAGGCAGCTAAGGCAGAGGCACTAAACCCACTTGAAGACAAGCTGTGGTTATTAAATAAGGAGTCAAAAAACCTCAAAGATGAGTTGGAAGATGAAATCAACAAACTCGAGACAACAATCTCAAAGCTAGACGACATATCGGTCCTTGAAGATCATATCCTGTTCCTACAGGTCAGAGATAAATGCAAGCTTTACCTTTGAAGCTTGCATCGCTTTTCAAAATCCTCATCGAAAAATGCATATAAACGATCATTTCTTCTTGGTTGTGTAGAGAGGTTATGATCATTAATGTAACTCTGTTATTTTCTTTTACCTGTTATTCCAGAGGTACCCATCTCTTTCAGTCCAGGATGTCATGAAAGACTGGACGTACATTGAACTTGACACCACTCTGTCTTTTGGCTCCATGAGAGAAACCGCGACAACAATGATTGAAAATGTTCAGCAGCAGCTGGAGAAGCTGGCCACCATTGGTAAGACCTGACTTTATAGTGATGAAACCCAAATCATTAAAATGACGGATCAAAACCAAATTTTCTCTTCGCAGAACTTACGAGATTCCCAAAGTTTGAAGGTACATTTCACTTTCTTCTCTCATGCTGTCTCAAAAACAATGGATTTGTGTCTGAAAGATGCTTGTTCCTTTTCTGACTTTGGGTTTCCAGTGAACGTGAGGCTGGACCCAGATACCGCACACAGGCGCCTGGTTTTCTCTGATGATGGCAGCAAAGTGAAAGACGGAGGAGAAAACCAGGAAGTGGCAGACTCTCCGAAGAGATATGATGTGCTTGGCAGCGTCCTGGGACTCGACGCCTTGGCAACTGGGAAGTCGTACTGGGAGGTGGAGGTTGGCAACACAACCGGGTGGGATCTAGGTGTAGCCAGAGGCAGCGCCAACCGCAGGGGACGACCAGCTTTAAACCCAGATAACGGCTACTGGGTTCTGGTACATTTTGAAGAGTGTGACGTACCTGAGCCATTTACAGCGTACGCAGTCATGACAGCTCCACCTGTTTCACTTTCTTTTAAAGACAAACCAAAGAAGATTGGGGTGTTTGTGGACTATGAAGAAGGCATTGTGTCCTTCTACGACGCGACTGCCCGGTCTCATATCTACACGTTCTCCAAGTGCTCATTCCAGGACGAGCTTCATCCGTATTTCAGTCTGCATATGAAATATGAGATCAACTTTGAGCCTTTGATTATTTCAAAAATAAAGCAATGAATTAGGAATGGAAGTATTTGGTCTTCCATATTTGCTCAGTCAGAGTATGCAGACCTAATTTTGAGCGGTAGAAGAGAAGTATTCAATGATTTGATGCATCAGAGAAGATCATTTTAAAAAGCTTAAAAATCAAGCTAACAAAACTGTTTTTATTTCTAGTTACCGTAGCTTTACGAGGAAGAGTCGTCATTTGGAAACAATTTAATTCCAGGAAATTCGTTTGAGTAAATCTGTGTGTGAATAGACGAAAGAGAGTTGCAAACTAGGGTCAAGGGTCAAGGTATCTTTTCTATCCCTAACAGGCAATTAGTTTTACGACATGGTGAGACTTTTAGGATTAGAGAAATAAGGAAAGAAGTGTATAAATGCAGTCTTTTTTTGAACGTAATATTGTTTATCAGTTTGACAGATTTTTGGTAATGTTTGCATAATCATGCTGAATGTTTTATTTCATTTGCCGCAATTTGACGTCTTTGCTTCCTTGACACCTTGATAGACAAAGCAACAGGAACTTTGGTTTTTCTATCATTAAAATAAAAACTGTTTTGAATTCTTGAAATACTTTTTCTCCAAGTTTGTGACATAAAAACATGGTTAAAAAAAACTATATATTTTGTGTTGTACCTGACATTTTGGTGACGATGATATGCTATTATGGCAAAAATAATAAATAGTAATACATTTTAAAAAGTGTCCATCTGCTTGAGACAAATTTGCACCATTCCTGAACTGCAGTTGGGGGCCAAATTTATTCAAAGTCCCACAAATGGCCGAAAGGACGCACTTCAGTTGAAATATAATAAATACAAACTTTTACTTCTAGGTAGCCTAAAATTATTAGTTGTACTCAGATCAGCACTTTAAATACGCTATTAAATATTAGTCCGCATCACCAATGAAGCCATCAGTAATTTGATTTTCATGTTCAACAAGTTGCTTCTAAAAGGTTTTTAATATAAAGCAAATGAAACTTTAACAAAAACTGCAGGTTTTTCAGAGAAGTTACTCACAGTGGGTAAAGTATCCTAAAACTTTACAAAAGTAAGAGTAGCGACACTTCGGATTCCTCAAGTGACAGTGCAAAACGCAGCATAGTAAAAAATACTTTAAAAGTACATTTTTTCCAAAAAGTTACTCATGTAAATGTAACACAATTCTGTTAATAGTCAATAGCCAAAACTTCAACAAAGACATCAAACTTTATTCAACGTAAAGTCTGTAAATATGATAAGTAAATTACTTCTTTGGAATTTATCTATAAAAAATTAAGTTGGGGGAAGAAAGGCATGAAATGTTTTCAAAGTTAGCAAAAATGCTAATGGGGTAAATGAAAGATTAACTCCACTATTAGCGCAGTAGCAAGTTATACACATTGTAAATGTTACTATCACAACCATTTTTTTATTTATATTTTTTATTTTGCCTAAGGGTAATGTGCATTGTGTATTATCTGTGAGGTTGATTACCATCCATTTTTGCATTTATTAAGAAGTCTTTGCTTCATGGCTGCTGGAACAACATGCTGACTGATTATACCGTTAACTTAACGCTGTGGTATCAGTGTTGGATATCAGTCACTTCCATCTGGCCTGCTGAACATTGCTGTATGTAAATTAATGTCACCATTTCAATACACTAATATATTATATTACATATTTATAATATAAAACGGTGCTAGTTGGCTTTATACGATAACATGTTTGCGATCAGTTGTCTGTTTTCCAGCAATGTAGGTATTGGAAGTTTATTTATTTGCCGTACATTTGTATATGTTATACGTGTACATATTTTATATTCTTTCAAAAACTAGACCGACACACAACTTCAACAGTAAAGAGGTTCCATAGAAAACATACAAACAATTGTTTTTCCCTCTCCCTTTTTTCTCTTTTGGAACAGAAATGAAAGATGAAACTTTACAAAAAAAAAAAAACTCTGAACTCTTTGGATTTTCCTGTCAAACGGGCTTCATTCACACTGAGCAACAGAGATGACTTCAAACATAAAACTTCCTTCTACAGCCAGTGAAAAACCTCTGGGCAAATGAAGGGATTCGATCTGTTGCACAACATCCAACACGCCCCAGCCACATGCAAATAAATGATGTGGTTGCTCTGCTGCATGCCAGCCTCCCTCCTGTGAATAAAGGAGGTGCCTGTTTGTACTTTTGATCAGAAATGAAACTTAGCACAGGGAGGAAGTCCACAGGGAAGAACACCGACTCTCACTAGGAGAGAGTCGGCATAGGAACCTGTGAGCAGAGGGAACGCTCCGCAACCTGAAGGTAAAGTTCTACTCTAAATGCAACATTTTTCATCATAGACCTTTGATTCAAAGCAGAAAATTCTGCATGCTTTTATAACTCTGTGTTATGATCACACAATGGGAGTGACACACAGTGACGAGCTGTAAAACCTTAATGCATGAAAGCGTGAGGTGTGTTAGTTTGCACAGTCACTTTCATCAGCTTGTAGGAAATAATGGTAAATTGTAATTATTATTTTTTTTTTTTTGTAATTTGTCAAAAATTAAGTAATTTGTCTCTTATACAAAGTTGAAAAAATGAATCGTGAATTCCAAATACAAAAAAAATCCAGGAACAGTTTATTTGTGACATTCGTGTCCCTTACTGTTTGGACGCGTGCAGGTGCATAACAACATGTCCTCTACGCGCCGGCAGACGGCTGCGCATACATCACAAACTAAGTGCTCGAAATATCCTAAAAAGTTGCACAACTGCAGTGTTTTTTTCAGTGACCTTTGAACCTCATGTGTTTACGCTTCCTGACAGTTCCACAGCTCTTCCAGCCGCCGTCTGCTCACACACAAACTATGCTTTCATGCAGCGTGTTGGTAATTATTAGTTATTTAAACCATGAAAGCTTTAATAAAGGAGAAATTTAATTCAGTTGATGTATGACTCGTACACAGACATGTATGTTAATAAAATCCAATCGGATGTAAATGCATGTATTCCAATTCCATCTTGATTAGTAAACATTGCAGGTGAGTCAGTGTGTTAATCAAAATGCTAACAATAATAATAATGAGTGAAGTAAAATTAGATTGACACACCAGTCAAATTTTTCTACATTTTGATCTGTTACAAATGACATTTTCTATACATTTTCTAACCCAAACCCAGTTTTCCATCGAACTTTATTGAGGACACTGAAACATATTGGAAGAAAACTTTCCCTGAACTTGGTGGTGGCAGCATCATACTGTGGGGATGATTTTCTTCAGCAGCAACACCTGCTTGAGGTAGTAGACCTGAAGCTGGGCTGGAAGTTTCCTTTATATTATTATTACCACTCTAAACATACATCCAGTTAAATTGGTCTAGTCAAAGTCCCAGTGTCCAGTCTGTGGCAAGACTTTGAAATATGGCAACCCTGCTTATATTTTCCAGCTACAGCTGTGTGTTATTTTAGCTTTAATTTAGTTAAATTTCAGATGGGAAAGTGTGAGCTTTCTTAAGGGGAGGGCTTAAAAACATGAATATAAATTTGTTTAAGACAATATTCAATAAGAGTTTATTACGCAACATCTGGGTTGGGATATGAAAGTTTGGGGTCCTCTTCAGAAATAAATGTGAACACCAAAAATGGCCAATACAGGGCTTAAAAATAAATAACAAAATGATGACCAATAGTGGTTGGCAGCGCTAACTAAATAGGTAGATGTGCTAACTCTTATAATCACAGGCATTAGTTTGACCATAGCTAAAACACCACGACAACATGGTATTTAATGGAAGCTAATGCTAACGTGCTAAAATGAACTATGTAGATATCAACAACGTACCAATGACGTGTGTTACAGCGTGGCATGTCGCCCTCAACAGGTTCAAACTGGTTATTACACACCTACCAGAAAAAATCATTTAGGGAATGCAATGTTTGCCAAAGATTTTCAAAGCTAGCAAAAAGCCTAACACGCTAAACAAAGGGAAAAAAAATTAATGCATTAGCTGAAGCGTACCCACCACCGTTGATCAAACATCTTCATCAATGTTTTCATTTAAGACGAGAACACATTTTGGTTTTGTTGAGACATAAGTGTCGTTATACCGAAATATTAAACTTAGGAGTTTTACATCTCGTGAGTTTCTCATAACGAGGAACAAGATGCTGCTTCTATATTTTTTTCCTAACTTTAGCGGCTAAACTCTTCTGTAGATATTAGTTGGGTTTTTTTCATTAGCAAAAGCAAAGGATGTCTTTTAAAAAGATTTCAAATGTTAGGAAGCTTTAACTTAACTGAGATATTTTCTTTAAGCAGACATGGCCGCCGTCTCTGTTCCAAACAGTGACTCCACGCTGGAGAGGAATCTAGCCTGCTCCATCTGCATGGATATATTTACCGATCCGGTCACGACGCCTTGTGGTCACTCTTTCTGCAGGAAGTGCCTAGAGCTCAGCATCTCCCCGTATCGGGTCAACGACATGTGTCCACTTTGCAAAAAACATCTCAACAAACCTCCAGGCGTTAACATTGTGCTAAGAGACATCGCCACGCAGATAAAAAACACGATCAGCAACAGGAGTTCGGGGGCGCCCGGGGAGGTACCGTGCGACGTCTGCAAGGAACCGAAGCAGAAGGCGACAAAGTCCTGCCTTGTGTGTCTCGCCTCGTATTGCCCAGACCACTTGGAGAACCATTCAAACCCAAGGCTGAAGGGCCACAAGCTGGTGGAACCAGTGGAGAACTTGGATGAAAGGGCCTGCCTAGTCCACGGACGCCCGCTTGAGCTGTACAGCAGGAATCAACGGAGGAGCATCTGTGTTCGATGTATGGAAGGAGGTCAGGATGAAGTGGTCTCCACGGAAGAAGAATGGCTCAAGAAGAAGGTGATCTAAACTTCCTGACTCGTTCATCTGCCACCTTTTACCTATTTAAACCTTTCTGCATTTTTCTAAAGAAGGTTTAAGAGACAGGAGCTACTCTTAAACAGTAGCCAAATTCAGCAAATATAGGCTGAAACATTTAAAATGTGCCTGCTTGTTGTCTTTTACAGACTGAACTTGAGAACACCAAGAAGGACTTAGAAGACAGAATTGGAATAAGAAGAATGAAGATGGATGAGATAAACGAAGCTTTCAGGGATTGCAAGGTATCAGAGTCAACTATAACTCCTATAACTAAGGACCAGTACCAAAGTAAAACCCATTCAAGAAAAAATTACCAAAAATCTACAGCTTGTTGGAGCAAAAACAATACTAATACTAACCTTTCTTCACAGCTGAAATGTCAGACAAAATTCATTTTATTTTAGACTGTCATATTTATTTAAGTTTACCACAAGAGGCATTTTAGCTGATAATAAAGGTCAGAAAACAGAAACCATAAAAAGTCAATGCAAGCAAATATTTCATCTTTCCTCTGCCATTTTGTTGAAACTCGAATTGAGTTCGGGATAAAAGATAAAACCAAACTTTCTCAGTAAGTTCTTCCTCAGTCTGAACATACTGAGATTTAGCATTAGCCTAAATGCTAAATAAGGCACTTCGGCCATTAAATAAGGCATTTAGGCTAATTTTGTATTAGATGTGGACAAAGCAGGTCGGAGCAGAAACCTGAAGTTTTCATACAGATTAGGTCAAATTTCTCATTTTGCACTAAAAGCCAACAAATAGCATATGCTAAAAGAAAAATGTAAAAATAGAGATTTATAAAACCATGCGCACGCTCACTAAAAAGCAATTTCCCCTTTATAAATCACAGCTTCACCTCAATGTTTGCACACCCTCTGCCCGCCCGCATTCAACCACTTTTTGTAATGAACCACTTTTGGCTTTTGGGCTTACATACATTTTACTATGGATGAGTTAAAAGCAGCTTCTGAGATCATTTTTCTCAATTCCAGGACCTGATTGAAAACGAGTGGTGGGATATCGAAGCGGTTTTCACAGCGCTGATTGCCATTGTGGAGGCAGCCCAGAAGAATGCTCTTATGCCACTACAGAGCAGAAGGGAGGCGATGGAAAACGAAGCAAAAAAACTGAAAGATGAGCTGGAAGACGAAATCAACAAAATTAAGAAAACCATCTCAGAACTAGACGATATCTCATCACTGGAAGATCACATACTTTTCTTACAGGTCAGAGGAAAATCACTTTAGATTGTAAACTGGTTTCCAAAGTCATTATCAATGATTCATGTTACGTCTAGGAAGGTTTGATGCTTCAAAGTCTGTCAGGTAATCTGTCTTTTTTGTGTCTGTTCAGAAATACCCGTCTCTGTCGGTTCAGGATGACATGACTGACTGGACGGATGTTGAACTTGACACCACCCTCTCTTTTGGCTCCATGAGAGAAACTACAACAGCTATGGTTAAAAAGATTCAGCAGGAGCTGGAGAAGCTGGACTCCACTGGTAAGAGTTGACTTTATTGTGGGACAGTAATAAGAACAGAAATTTGCTATCATTGATGAAAAACTTAATTTTCTCTTTGCAGAACTCAAAAGACTTCCAACGTTTTCTGGTGCGTAACATTTGACTTTTTTTTCCCTAAAAGTGTCTTGGAAATAATGATAATATCTGAGTTTTCATTGTGTGATTTGACGTTTCAAAAATACATTTAGTGGAATATTACAGTTTTGTGCAGATCTTGAATGGAAATGCAACTACTGAGCTCATAACATATTTTCAATTTGTTCTCAACAGTGAACGTGAAGCTGGACCCAGAGACCGCACACCAACGCCTCGTAGTTTCACCTGATGGGAAGAAAGTACAAGACGGAGGAGAAAACCAGGAAGTAGCTGACTCACCGGAGAGGTTTGACGTGTTAGGTAGTGTACTGGGATTCAACAGCTTGAGTACTGGGAAGGCTTACTGGGAGGTGGAGGTCAACAACAAGAGCGGATGGGATCTAGGTGTAACCAGAGGCAGCGCCAACCGTAGAGGGAGACTGACGCTGAGTCCAGATAATGGTTACTGGGTTCTGGTACATTATGAAGCGGAGAACTACGCCGCCATGACAACACCACCCAGCCGTGTCTCCCTGGATGAGAAACCCAGTAAGGTCGGGGTGTTTGTGGACCAAGAGGAAGGTTTGGTCTCTTTTTACGATGTGACAGCCCGGTCCCATATTTACTCTTTCACTGAGTGTTCATTCAGAGATGAGATCTACCCGTATTTCAGCCCACACTATAAACAGGGTGAGATGAACTCTGAAGCTCTGGTTATTTCCACTGGAAATTGGTTACTGGGTTCTGGTACATTATGAAGCGGAGAACTACGCCGCCATGACAACACCACCCAGCCGTGTCTCCCTTTATGGGAAACCTGATAAAGTCGGAGTGTTTGTGGACTACGAAGAAGGTCTCCTGTCCTTCTATGATGTTACAATGAAGACTCACATCTACTCGTTCACCGAGTGTTTGTTCAACGGCGAGCTCCACCCGTATTTCAGCCCACATGTGAAACAGGAAGGGATGAACTCTGAGGCTATGGTTATTTCCACTGGAAATTACTTTCAATTTGATGAAGAATAAAAGCGTTGGGCTTCCATTTGTGTTTAACAATTCCAGTGGATGAGAATGACTTCAAAACTTGGATTTGTTCAGCAGAAAACTGGAGGAAGAAAGCATAATAAATTGCCACAAAGAAAGCAATGGGGATTTTTTTTCTTTCAAATTAAGCAAGAATTATTTACCCTTACACTTAAAACCACTTACATGTTTCAAGTTTTCAATAAAACCGGCTAGCCACTAAAACAATTTTTAAATGAGGACAGACATGCTAACTAGCCAGATGGTAACTAGCTTATGCTAAACCACGCCTACTTTCATCCTTTCCTACTCAACACAAACCATTGTTAGCTCTTGTGTGTAAACCACTGGGAGTAATTGGATGTACTTTTGTTTTGTTGTTTTGTAACTAAACGTTTTTAATCTGAAAAATACAAAAATAAATGTATTAAAACTAACAGATTCAATACAGCTTTAAAGGACATTTGCTGAAACTTGGTTGTGATATTATGCAAGTTAAATAGTTGTAATGATGTAATAACAGATTGTAATCACTAATAAAAGTAAAATCCCTTCCTGCATTTCATTTCGATTTAAAACACTGTATCTTTACAGTAGAGCTGGGCGGCTCGCCCCAAATTTTTGATATTATCGATATCAAGTCAGTATCAGTATCGTATCGACACTAGCAATCGATACTTTAGCTTCAGATTCCTCTTTGAAATTTGTTTCATTTTTGGTTTCTTTATTGTCTGATGATAAATGAAACTTAAATATTAAAATGTATCAATATTGGTGATACTGACCTTGTATGTACTTGGCATGAGATCGATATCTAATATGCAGTACCTCATACTGCATATCCTTGCCAATTTCCACCAAAAGACTCAGAAATATTGAGATCAATCTCAGAAATTTTCTAGAAAAAACAGAAATAAAGCACATTTCTGAATGTTGAATGTCAACCATTTTTATGTTTTTCTACAACATGTCTAGAAAAACAGAAATGTACTCCTCTGTTTTTCCCTTTCTACAACTCCCAATCTACACGTTGTTGTAGAAAGGAAACGACCAGCATCAAGCTCTGACTGCTCTGTAAGTGAATCTAGTCATACAAGTTATATATCTGGCATTTTTTGAGTCAAATAAAGCTTGGAGTCATGTGGTGGTAATTGCCGTTAGATCGTCTCCTGCAGGTTATTGTCAGCAAACGTTTAATTTGAATCTGTATTTCTAATACAGTGTAAAATTCATGGAATCCATATCTTTTCCGTTTTCACTCCACCTTGGTAAGTTGGTAGCTCTACATTTTCCTTCAATATTGCTGTGTTTACATGACATGCGGTTTAATTGGTTTATCATAAAACTAGTTTTCTTCAACAAGTTCTCCAAGCCATCCAATATTATGGTTTGGAAGTTCATACCCATTTGTGTGGATTTAATAAATTACATTTATTAATATAACTAATTGCTTAGTATTTTTTTTGCATAATTGTTCTTTTTAAAATAACTAGTGAAACCTGTATTTTTAAGCATTGTGTTTAGATGCATTTCAAATTAAATATGTTCATGTTTAAAGAAGATAAATACGACTACTTAAAGTCTTAGGCAGAAACTACTGCAGTGACCGACAGGCCAAGCAAACAGAAATAAAATTCAAAGAGATAAAAAAGGAGAAACACACAGCAGTGCAGGTCCAGCTGACTGCAGAATTTCATCAAGTTCTATTACATTTTAGAAACCCGGACAATTATCGGTGCTATTCAAAGTGTGGCTTGCTTTACAAATAGCAAGAAAACAAAGTTGATGTTTTATTCTGTGGTCTGAGAGGGATTTTCCCAGATCGGGAGCAGTCACGGGAATTCTCATTTCTTATAACATTTGCACAGGAAATAAGAGAGAAATGTGTATCGCTTGGGGTTTTTAGAAAACACGGCCAAGCTGTCTAGCACTATTTAAAAATGAAATCAGAAACAGTAAGCTGGAGTGATTGCCAGTTGCTTTGAAAAGCAGTTGGAGAAGTCTTACATCCAGATCTGATCAGTGTGCAGTACAACTAATATTTGATCCACACTGACCCATGTTTTATGAAGACGCAGTTTGGGCTAAAAGAAAAAAGAAAAAACTACTTTTTTTTTTTTAAACATTACGACAAAGGTGCAGAGACCTACGGCTACCTTTAGCTTTCTGTGCTAAACGTAGCACATAAACATTTTTGAAAGGATTTTTTATTTTATTTTTTACACTTATTTTTCATGACTATTTCCTTTAAAATTCAAAAATAAGTGCAAGAAGTTAATTACCCAGCAGAACAAGTAAACAATCTGCTGCATAGCTCAGTGAGACATAAAAAATAAAACCATGATGCTGTTTTTGTAAATATACCTTCACCTTCTTTTGGCTCTAACATGATGAATAAAACTTTACACCAAGTATTAAAGTCAAACAGGCGTCACTATTAAGCAGCACACACTCTGTAAACACAAACCCTCATTCTGGAGCCCATCAATGCCTCCCACAGAGTCTTATCTGTGGCTCAACACGCAACACGCCCCACCACGTGCAAACAGATAACTCTAGTATTTATTTTTGTGCCAGGCTTGCTCTCTCAATAAAAGAGTCCGGCTGGAGTTTTGGTCAGAAATGAAACCCACGCAGGAAGGAAGGGAGTCCAAAAGTTGCATCCCAAAGGTAAAAGTCTGTGGATCTGCAGTCTTTATGCACACATCAGTCATTGTGTTTGCTTCTTGTAAGGATATGATTAACACTGACACCCTGTTCCACATTTTTAGCAGTGAGTGTTGATTTTACAGTGCAAGGCAATGTGTCAGTAGTTGGGCAATTATTTTCAATCATGAACTAGAAACTCTATCATTGTTCTCCCTCCATAGAGGGCAATTCACACAACAGGTTTACCACAGAGATAGGCTTAACATGGTAAACTGTCATGAGGTTTAGGACTCCAGGTTAAGATCGAAGTGCGTAAACTTATTGCTTGCAGTTTTACAGAGAATTGTTATTTTTAGGAAATGACTGTTTTTGCATTTAAAAAGTGAATTTAGAAGTCTGAGAAAAATTCATATGCAATGAATAAACAACTGAATCTGCACATGAAAGATGATCGAGTCAAATGATTTGAAAATGTAGAATTACAGTGAAACCTGAACTTAATGCTGTGTGTGTGAGTACTCCTATTATTATTATTATTATTATTATTATTATTATTATTATTATTATTATTATTATTATTATTATTAGGCCCGAGCAGCAAAGCGCTGCGAAGGCCTATTGTTTTTGTACTGTTTATTAGGCCCGAGCAGCAAAGCGCTGCGAAGGCCTATTGTTTTTGTACTGTTTATTAGGCCCGAGCAGCAAAGCGCTGCGAAGGCCTATTGTATCTGTACTGTTTATTATTATTATTATTATTCTGCCCCCCTCTTTGGGTGCCTTTTTGGGGGCTTTATCATATTCAAAAACTCACCAAATTTGGCGGACGCGTCCAGCCTGTTTAAAAATTTTGAATTTTAAGGTCGACGCAAAAATCGCAGAAAAAATGGCTCAACAGCGCCAACTAGCAATTTTCAAAGGACCCAAACCATTCACTTAACTTCATCGTAGAGACATGAAATTTGGTACAGTTGTAGAGCTCACCAAGATGCTCAGAATTTACAATTATTGTTATAGTCCAACTATCACAGGAAGTCAGCCATTTTGTATTGAAGGTCACATTTTGACCCCATTTTGGCCATTTATAGCATTGGTATTTGATCGAACTCCTCCTAGGGATTTTGATTGATTGGCTTCAAACTTGGTGAGTCTGATCAGAAGGCATGGGCGATTCAAAGTTATCAAAATGGTGAGTTTTTGAGCATGTTGAAGGGGGGTTAGCAGGGGTCAAAGTTCACCGACTCGCCACGAAACTCTAAACAGTTATAACTCCTACTCTAAAACTCTCAGAGGAACCAAACTTTCAGTGATTGAGCATCATGGGTTGACCTAAAATACCCTGTGGTCAAATGATGACATCACTAAGGCCACGCCCCCTGAGAACAGGAAGTGTCATATTTTACTGGGAACGGTCCCTATATTACACCTTTGACCTAATCAACTTGAAAGTTTTTCCAGAAACAGAAGACATGCTGGTGTATTTTGGATTCCAGCCCCGACCGGCTTTGATGGAGCAGGTGGGCGTGGCGGCGTGCCGAAGTGACCTCTAACGCCGCTGTCATTCGTTTGGCTCTGAATCCCACAGTTTTGGGCATAGCTGTTCCAAACTCACTAGGATGGATCCTTATCCACTCCCCGAAAGAAATCCATAATAAAATTTGGTGGGCGTGGCCTAATGTATTTATGGCGCCGGCTAGAAAATTTTAAATGATCAGCCCGAAGCCATGCTTTAACCTAGAATTACCAAACTTGGTACATATGTGTATCTTTTCAGGACGAACAAAAAAGACTCTTGGAGCCATATTCTAAATTCAACGGATTTTCTGTAATTTTAGATTTTTTAGAAAAAAAAATATGTTATTCCCATTAAGTCCTCTTGGTGTCACTGTTACTCCACACATGAATAAGGCGAGAATTACACAGTATGAGAGAGGTGCTGTAATGGCGATATTAACCACTTGGTGTCACTATCACGCCATACATGACTATGTGTACATTTTTACCACTGCAATTCCCAAAGATGCATCTGTGTATTTTGTAGTTCCACAGTTACGTTGTTTTCGATACTTCTGCTGGCTCGTTGGGATAAAAATAGCCTCCACGGATAACATTAACGATCAAGCCTTCCGTAATCCCGTCTGCATGTGCTTTTTTATTATGTAAGTATACATTTCCATCTCCTATATTTGCGTTTATATCACTTATTAGCACTAGAGAACTGAATATGACGGTTGACAGTCAAGCTAACGCAGCTAAGCTATCGAAGTGCACCGAAGCATGCATGATTTAACGGAGAGAGCAGCGCCTGCAGCTGTACGGCTGCTTATTAATTTTCCCTGAAGTAAAAAAAGAAAAGAAGAATTTCTGATATTTTTATTTTTGAATCATCTTTATAATTAAGAAAATTGTGGAAACATTGTTTCAAAACATCTTGTACGTAGCGCATGCCAAAGCTTAAATCTTATTTCTCAGTTCGGTTTTCGCACGCGCCCACCTCTCCTCCCCCTCCGCCGCCCACATATACGTAGCAATGGCTGGCTCGTTGGGATAAAAATAGCCTCCACGGATAACATTCACGATCAATCAAGCCGTCATGATATGTGTGCAGTTCGATCTTTATAACGCACGCACGCACGCGCACCCCCCCCCCCCCCGCTCCCCCCCGAAGGGGTGAATATGACGGTTGACAGTCAAGCTAACGTAGCTAAGCTGTCGGACCTAACGAATAGGAGACAGATGTCATGGGTATTAGCGGTGAGATGTCCTGTTGTTGCATTCCAACTTATCAACGTGTTTGCTGCAGAGATGTGGATTCTGGTGAGTCTGATATGCTAAACAATTTCTTGCTCATTTAATGGAAGCCACATTATTTTGTTTGAACCGTACATGGGCTGCACACTCAAAGCTGTGGAGTTTAGTACTTTCAAAATATCCTTACAGTTAAAAGTTTGCCTGGCAAACCTATTAAACGATATTACCTCAAAGGTGTTGACAGGAAGTGAATTTTATTTATTAGACAATAAAATAAACTGGTCCAAAAAACGTGAAAACAGCCACGAATGAACGTGTCCGTAGTTGCCAAGAATTATCATGGCAACTTAACGCCACTGTAATAATTAATATTGAGATAAGTGTCACAAATCTGTGCAGCAATCTGAGCTGTGGAATTGCAGGAGGATCGCTGAGCTTTGATATTAAACGCAGGGCCGTAACGCAGAACCTGGAGGCGGTGGGTGGGGTGGGGGGCTTTAAATATGACGGTTGACAGTCAAGCTAACGTAGCTAAGCTGTCGGACATAACGAATAGGAGACAGATGTCATGGGTATTAGCGGTGAGATGTCCTGTTGTTGCATTCCAACTTATCAACGTGTTTGCTGCAGAGATGTGGATTCTGGTGAGTCTGATATGCTAAACAATTTCTTGCTCATTTAATGGAAGCCACATTATTTTGTTTGAACACATTGGGCTGCACACTCAAAGCTGTGGAGTTTAGTACTTTCAAAATATCCTTACAGTTAAAAGTTTGCCTGGCAAACCTATTAAACGATATTACCTCAAAGGTGTTGACAGGAAGTGAATTTTATTTATTAGACAATAAAATAAACTGGTCCAAAAAAGGTGAAAACAGCCACGAATGAACGTGTCCGTAGTTGCTAAGAATCATAATGGAAA
This sequence comes from Gambusia affinis, assembly GCF_019740435.1. Lineage (NCBI taxonomy): Eukaryota > Metazoa > Chordata > Actinopteri > Cyprinodontiformes > Poeciliidae > Gambusia > Gambusia affinis. The sequence continues at coordinate 6,188,593 of NC_057885.1, read as the reverse complement.
CTTAACTGCACTATAATTATTAATATTGAGATAAGTGTCACAAATATGAGCAGGAGCGCTGAGCTATGATATTAAACGCAGGGGTCAGAACGCAGAACCTGGAGGCGGGGGTGGGGTGTGGGCTTTAAAGTAATTCTTAGAGTTTTCCACACAGCAGTGGACCACATAAATTACTCACGTTTTTATTTTTTGGACAATCTCCTCTTCAGTTCAACCTTATCAGTGGATACACATTGTTGATGTTACCATTATAAAATAGCTTACAATTAAGAATTGGCAAAGCTCAATGTGATTTTCACAGTAGACGGAGCTCAGAGGAACCAAACTTTCAGTGATTAATCGTCATGTGGTCAAATGATGACATCACTAAGGTTAAACTGTCACACTTAAAGTAAATATTTGTTGTATTTAACATATTTCAGGTAAGAAGTGAACATGTAATGAAATTGATCCTGTCCTCCAATTTTATGTAATTGAACATTACAGCTAACAAATGTGATGATAATGTGAGGTAATACATTTTATGAATTTTTTTTTATATAGAGTATATTTTTTAAATACAAAATTAGTTAAATAAAAAAGGGGTCAAATGTAATAAAGATGAATGTGCTTCATCTATACTCTCTAGTAGAACAATTTCACCTTGATTTTGAGTTAATGGGCCACACGATTTGGAAGCTATTGTAGAAATCATATTATTTAATATTAAAATTATTTATCCAACCATCTTCTTACAGCAGGGGTGTCAAACTCCAGTCCTCAAGGGCCGCTGTCCTGCAACTTTTAGATGACATCTGTCAATGCTGGCTGAACAGTGTGGGCGTGGCCAAATTGCAAATGTCAGACCCTCGCCATATTCATACGATTGTCTTTAAATCACACATGGATGATCCGATTGGCACCAAACTTGAAATGTAAGACCTGTGGTAACCTTTAAAGAGCTCAAATGTTTTGAAATGTAATTTGACTCCACTGCGCCCCCTAGGTTAATCCATCAGCTACATCTCCGCCGTAAATGGACCGATCTGCGTCAGATTTTTTGTGAGTCGTCAGAGCGCTGGAGCAACGCATTCACGTGTGTCGTCTGGCGGGCGATCGGGCGGGGAAGGTTCGCGACGGCTCCCGCTGCGGCGAGCGGGCGCCGGCTCTGGAAACGGCGCGAGAGCTTCCGCGGCGGCTGGAACTCCGCGGTGGCCGGTGAGCCGGAGCAGCGCTTGCTGCGAGGGCCGCACGAGGCTGCTTGCAGCTTTAATTATTATTATTATTCTTCCACCCAAATGAATTGCCTTTTTGGAGGCTTTATCATATTCAAAAACTCACCAAATTTGGCGGGCGCATAGAGACTGTTTAAAATTTACGTATTTTAAAGTCGACGCAAAAATCTAAAAAAAAATGGCTCAACAGCGCCAACTAGCAATTTTCAAAGGACCCTTTGCTATTCACTTACTTTGTCGTAGAGACTTGAAATTTGGTACAGTTGTAGAGCTCCCCAAGATGCTCAGAATTTACAATTATTGTTATAGTCCAACTATCACAGGAAGTCGGCCATTTTGGATGGAAGGTCACATTTTGACCCCATTTTGGCCGTTTACAGCATTGGTATTTGATCGAACTCCTCCTAGGGATTTCGATTGATCGGCTTCAAACTTGGTGAGTCTGATCAGAGGGCATGGGCGATTAAAAGTTATCAAAATGGTGACTTTTTGAGCATGTTGAAGGGGCGTTAGCAGGGGTCAAAGTTCACCGACTCGCCACAAAACTCAAAACAGTTATAACTCCTACACTAAAACTCTCAGGGGAACCAAACTTTCAGTGATTGAGCATCATGGGTTCACCTAAAATACCCTGAGGTCAAATGATGACATCACTAAGGCCACGCCCCCTGAGAACAGGAAGTGTCATATTTTACTGGGAACGGTCCCTATATTACACCTTTGACCTAATCAACATGAAACTGTGTTAACAGACAGGAAACATGTGGCTCTATAAGGGATTCCAGCCCCGACCGGCTTTGATGGAGCAGGTGGGCGTGGCGGCGTGGCGAAGTGACCTCTAACGCCGCTGTCATACGTTTGGCTCTGAATTCCACAGTTTTGGGCCAAACTTCTCCAAACTCACTAGGATGGATCTTTATCCACCCCAACACAGGAATCCATAATAAAATTTGGTGGGCGTGGCCTAAGTTCTTTATGGCGCCCCCTAGAATATTTAAAATGATCAGCCCTGAGCCATGCTATAACCTATAATTACGAAACTTCTTATACATCTGTATATTGTCCTGATGTACAAAAAAGTCTCTTGGAGCCATGGTCTCAACCCAACAGGAAGTCGGCCATTTTGGAATGAAGTTCCAAAATTGACCCCATTTTTGATGTTTACAGCCTTCGTATTTGATCGAACTCCTCCTACAGTTTTTCAGATACAGACTTCAAAATCGCTCAGCACACACTTGAGGCATCAAAGGTCAAAAGTTATCAAAGGAATTCTCGTACTTCAAAGTATGTGGGCGTGGCTATGTGTCAAACTTTGACTATTCGCCGTGAAACTCAAAACAGTTATAACTCCTACAGTAAAACTCTCAGAGGAACCAAACTTTCAGTGATTGATCATCATAGGTTGACATAAAAGACCCTGTGGTCAAATGATGACATCACTCAGGCCACGCCCCCTGAGAACAGGAAGTGTCATGTTTTACTGGGAACGGTTGCTATCTTACACCTTTGACCTAATCAACTTGAAAGTTTTTCCAGAAACAGAAGACATGCTGGTGTATTTTGGATTCCAGCCCGACCGGCTTTGATGGAGCAGGTGGGCGTGGCGTGCCGAAGTGACCTCTAACGCCGCTGTCATACGTTTGGCTCTGATTTGCACAGTTTTGGGCCAAGCTTCTCCAAACTCACTAGGATGGATCCATATCCAACTCCTGAAAGAAATCCATAATAAAATTTGGTGGGCGTGGCCTAATGTATTTATGGCGCCCCCTAGAAAATTTTAAATGATCAGCCCCAAGCCATGCTTTATTTAATCCAGTGCAAACTGACTTAAAATTAGAACTTGATGACAGCTGTCAATGCTGGCTGTACAGTGGTGGGTGGGCAAAATGGCGAATATCAGACCCACGCCATATTCATACGATTGTCTTTAAATCACACATGGATGATCCGATTGGCACCAAACTTGAAATGTAAGACCTGTGGTAACCTCTAAAGAGCTCAAATGTTTTAAAATGTAATTTGACTCCACTGCGCCCCCTAGGTTAATCCATCAGCTATATCTCCGCCGTAAATGGACCGATCTGCGCCAGATTTTTTGTGAGTCGTCGGGGAGCGCTGCCGAACGCATCCACGTGTGTCGTCTGCCGGGCGATCGGGCGGGGAAGGTTCGCGACGGCTCCCGCTGGCGAAGCGTCGCCGGCTCTGGAACGGTGCGAGAGCTTCGCGGCGGCTGGAACTCCAGCGGTGGCGGTGAGCGAAGCAGCGCTTGCTGCGAGGGCCGCCGCAGGCTGCTTGCAGCTTTAATTATTATTATTATTATTTTCCCTCCAAATGAATTGCCTTTTTGGAGACTTTATCATATTCAAAAACTCACCAAATTTGGCAGACACATAGAGACTGTTTAAAATTTACGTATTTTAAGGTCGACGCAAAAATCTAAAAAAAAATGGCTCAACAGCGCCAACTAGCAATTTTCAAAGGACCCTTTGCTATTCACTTACTTTGTCGTAGAGACTTGAAATTTGGTACAGTTGTAGAGCTCCCCAAGATGCTCAGAATTTACAATTAATGTCATACTGCAAGTATCACAGGAAGTCGGCCATTTGTGATTGAAGGTCACGTTTTGACCCCATTTTGGCCATTTACAGCATTGGTATTTGATCGAACTCCTCCTAGGGATTTTGATTGATCGGCTTCAAACTTGGTGAGTCTGATCAGAAGGCATGGGCGATTCAAAGTTATCAAAATGGTGAGTTTTTGAGCATGCTGAAGGGGGGATAGCAGGGGTCAAAGTTCACCGACTCGCCACGAAACTCAAAACAGTTATAACTCCTACACTAAAACTCTCAGAGGAACCAAACTTTCAGTGATTGATCATCGTGGGTTGACCTAAAAGACCCTGTGGTGAAATGATGACATTACTAAGGCCACGCCCCCTGAGAACAGGAAGTGTCATGTTTTACTCTGATCGGTCGCTATCTTACACCTTTGAACTAATCAACTGGAAACTTTTTCCAGAGAAAGAAGACATGTGGGTGTATTTTGGATTCCAGCCCCGACCGGCTTCGATGGCTCAGGTGGGCGTGGCGGCGTGGCGAAGTGACCTCTAATTCGTTTGGCTCTGAATTCCACAGTTTTGGGCAAAGCTTCTCCAAACTCACTAGGATGGATCTTTATACACCCCAACACAGGAATCCATAATAAAATTTGGTGGGCGTGGCTTAATTTCTTTATGGCGCCCCCTAGAAAATTTAAAATGATCAGCCCCAAGCCATGCTATAACCTATAATTACGAAACTTCTTACACATCTGTATATTGTCCTGATGTACAAAAAAGTGTCTTGGAGCCATGGTCTCAACCCAACAGGAAGTCGGCCATTTTGGAATGAAGTTCCAAAATTGACCCCATTTTTGATGTTTACAGCCTTCGTATTTGATCGAACTCCTCCTACAGTTTTTCAGATACAGACTTCAAAATCGCTCAGCACACACTTGAGGCATCAAAGGTGAAAAGTTATCAAAGGAATTCTCGTACGTCAAAGTATGTGGGCGTGGCTATGTGTCAAACTTTGACTATTTGCCGTGAAACATAAAACTCTTATAACTCCTACACTAAAACTGTCAGAGGAAGCAAACTTTCAGTGATTGATCATCATGGGTTGACCTAAAAGACCCTGTGGTCAAATGATGACATCACTAAGGCCACGCCCCCTCAGAACAGGAAGTGTCATGTTTTACTGGGAACGGTCACTATCTTACACCTTTGAACTAATCAACTTGAAACTTTTTCCATAGACAGAAAACATGTTGCTGTATTGAAGATTCCAGCCCGACCGGCTTGGATGGAGCAGGTGGGCGTGGCGGCGTCCCCAAAGTGACCTCTAACGCCGCTGTCATTCGTTTGGCTCTGATTTCCACAGTTTTGGGCCGAGCTGTTCCAAACTCACTAGGATGGATCCTTATCCACCCCCTGAAAGAAATCCATAATAAAATTTGGTGGGCGTGGCCTGATGTATTTATGGCGCCCCCTAGAAAATTTTAAATGATCAGCCCCAAGCCATGCTTTAACCTAGAATTATGAAACTTGGTACATATGTGTATTCTTTCAGGACGAACAAAAAAGTCTCTTGGAGCCATGTTCTAAATTCAACAGGTTTTCTGTTAATTTTGATTTAATTTCACTGTTTAGAAAAAAATATGAGTAATTCCCTTTAAGGCCTCTTGGTGTCACTGTTACTCCACACATGAATGTGGTAGCCTTTAAAGAGCTCAAATGTTTTAAAATGTAATTTGACTCCACTGCGCCCCCTAAGTGAATCCATCAGCTATATCTCCGCCGTAAATGGACCGATCTGCACCAGATTTTTTGTGAGTCGTCGGGGAGCGCTGCCGAACGCATTCACGTGTCTTCTGGGGGGCGATAGGGCGGGGAAGGTTCGCGACGGCTCCCGCTGCGGCGAGCGGGCGCCGGCTCTAGAAACGGTGCGAGAGCTTCCGCGGCGGCTGGAACTCCGCGGTGGCCGGTGAGCCGGAGCAGCGCTTGCTGCGAGGGCCGCACGAGGCTGCTTGCAGCTTTAATTATTATTATTATTTCTTTCTCAAAAACACTTTGTGGGAAGGAATGAAAGCAAAGATATTAATGTTCACTTTTGAACTAAGACAACTTGATGTCTTTTTAATAATTGCTTGTTGGATTCAGAAATGTAGTAGAAGCTGCTGGTGAAGCATAAACTCCAAGACCCAATGAATTATCAAAGAAACAATTGTTTTCTGGTGCAACTTTCTATTTGATTCCAAAAGTGAACAGAGTTTATTTTAACTATGGGACCTTTTATTGAACAGACATGGTGCCCACCTCTTAAGGACACAAAACCCGTGAGTCCTGCAGAACGAGCCTAGAACGTCACATCTGGTCGGTTTAGATTAAAACTATACACGTTCGTTGCCCGAAGAACTGAGAGAAAATCCCTGATGTCAATATTCTGCTGGAAGATTTCGCCCGAAAGATGAAGAGCATAAAAAGTGCACACCCTGCAACTTCCCCAACCGTGTTTGGGGAAGTTGCTTGTAATATCTGCACTGAACCGAAGCTGAAGGCTGAGAAGTCCTGCCTTGTGTGTCTCGCCTCATATTGTGCACCCCACTTGGAGAATCATTATTCGGCTAAAAGACTCAAGGGCCACAAGCTGGTGGAACCGGTGAAGAACTTGGACGCAAGGGCCTGCCTGACTCATGGACGCTCACTTGAGCTGTACAGCAGGAAGCAGCAGAAGTGCATCTGTGTTCGTTGTATCGAAGGAGATCAAGAGGAAGTTGTGTCGACGGAAGAAGAATGGCACAAGAAGAAGGTACCATAACTTCCTGGTTCTATTTGTCTTATCTGCTAAGCCTATCACCATTTTATGAATGAAAAGAAATGTTAATCTTTTAAAAAATGTTTTCTCTCTGTACCTGTAGGATGAACTTGAGTGGACCAAGACGACATTACAACAAAGAGTTATGATGAGAAAAACCAAGATGGTGGAGATCAACGGGGCTCTGAAGAGCTGCAAGGTACTAAAAACAGGCCAACGTCTGTGATCCTTGATGGGACACCCAATCACACCAGTTCATTAAAATATGCAATTACAGAGGCGCTGGTTGTGTTTCCATTCATCTTAAAATTGAGCAAATTGGAATTACGAAAATAAATTTTTTTAAGTGAAATACCCCAATTAAAAAAAAAAAAAAACTGAAGTGTTTTGGTATTTGCCAAATCTGCAATGGAAACACTTTTTTTCTTCACACCACACAAGTCATGTTATCAACAACTGGATGGTACTACTGCCAGAAAATAAGAAAATTACAGCAGGAAGTGGTATGAGGATGATGGAGCAGCAGATTTTTTAATGACTTAGTACCCAATGCTCTGACTACCTGAAACTATATTTTGCTGCACCTTTTGAATCTTCAGGGTTTTCAAGTTGAGGGAAAATTGGCTTTTGCAATGAGTTCACGTCTTCAACACGATGACTGGCTCTACTCATTTTCAGGAGCAGCTTGAGTGGTGGGACATTGAGGCAGTGTTCACTGCTGTGATTGCCATTGTGGAGGCAGCCAATACAAAAGTAGTGAAACCTCTACAAGACAGGAGGCAGGCGCTTGAAAAAGAAGCGAAAGACCTCAAAGATGAATTGGAAGCTGAAATCAACAGACTTGAGATGACAATCGCTGAACTGGACAACATATCTGCGCTTGAGGATCACATCCATTTCCTGCAGGTCTAGTGTCTGGAAATATTGTCTTTGAGTTAGTGTGGTCTACAACACAGTCATTTTCATCTTGACTGTGTTTTCTTTCCATGTTTTCATCCAACCCTCCACAGAGGTACCCGTCGATTTCCATAAGGGATGATATGAAAAACTGGAATGATGTAAAACTTGACACTTCACTGGCTTTTGGTTCCATGAGAGGAATCACAACCACTATGATTAAAGAAGTTCAGCAGGAGCTGGAGAAGCTGGTCACCACTGGTAAGAGGTGTCTTTTTGTTGGTGGAAGTGGAAACTGTTAGAGTACTGATGAGTAAAAACCGTCCTCTTATGTTTACAGAACTGAAGAGACTCCAGAAGTTCACAGGTGTGTTATATAACCTACTTAACGTTTTCACGAGAAAGCTGTGGTTTGCATCCTTGTTTGTAATGTTTCAACAGTGGACATAAAGCTGGACCCAGAGACTGCAAACCGACGTCTCGTAGTTTCACCTGATGGAAAGGAAGTGCAAGACGGAGGAGAAAACCAGGAAGTAGCTGACTCACCGAAGAGGTTTGATGTGTTAGGTAGTGTACTGGGACTCAACAGCTTGACTACTGGGAAGGCTTACTGGGAGGTGGAGGTCAACAACAAGAGCGGATGGGATCTAGGTGTAACCAGAGGCAGCGCCGACCGTAAAGGGAAACTGACGCTGAGTCCAGATAATGGTTACTGGGTTCTGGTACATTATGAAGCAAAGAACTACGCCGCCATGACAACACCACCCAGCCGTGTCTCCCTGGATGGGAAACCCAGTAAGGTCGGGGTGTTTGTGGACCAAGAGGAAGGTTTGGTCTCTTTTTACGATGTGACAGCCCGGTCCCATATTTACTCTTTCACTGAGTGTTCATTCAGAGATGAGATCTACCCGTATTTCAGCCCACACTATAAACAGGGTGAGATGAACTCTGAAGCTCTGGTTATTTCTTCCGGTCACCATTCAGAAATGGATTAATGGACTCAATTGTTAACTTCCTTTCACATCACCTTAATTCAGGTCAATTCTCAATCATCAATATGGGCATTTTTCACTGAGGTATTCACTAATACAGCAATGTATTACCTTTCACAGACCACTTCAACACAAGTACTTTCCCCTCATTTACTGGTGGAAGTCATGGCACTAAATTCAAAGGCATAAAGAACTTCTGCTCTTGACACCACTCTGTTAAAAATGTAAATCATATATACTCTGCCACACCTCCACCGTTGCAACCATCTTCTGATGTCTATTTATTTCTCGTTTTGTGCTGTTTGTTTCTTCATCTTTTTATGTATGTATATTTATATCGTGTATTGTGTATGTGTATATAACCTGCACTTTAACTCGAGTCAAGCACGGTCTCAATCTCGTAGTAATCTGTTGATGACAATGATAAATAAATCTTATCTTACCTTGAAATGTAAAATTGAAGTAAAGAATAAAAATTTAACTTATGACGCATAATTTCAAATGTTCCCCCCATTTTCATTAATCACTGTTTGTAGTGTATTCAGTTAACAATGGATGGATGTAATGTTGCAGAAAAATAATGCTGAAAAAAAAAAATGTTTTAATAAAAACATATGTATGTATGAATGTATGTATGTATATCTTAGTATCCTGACATATTGTCATCTTCCTAAGATAATGCCCTACTCATTATTTTTTATTTTATTTTATTTTTTTACCAAAGGTGATTCTGACCAAAGGAGAAAAAAAACTGTTTTGGCCAAAAAATACTTAGGCTATTGTTTTAGGAAAGGGAAGATATGTTACAGTAATATTTGATGGTGGTAAAAAGAATATTCAGTTTTTGTTTGAGCACTTTTGCTACAACATATTAGCATCATCTTGATTGTTAACTAAAAAGTTGTGTTTTGTTTTTTGTTTTTTTAATCCAGCTGTTCTGCAATACACATAACCTAATTATTTATTTTTGTGTAAAATCGCCTATTCTCGCAAATAAAGTTTGCTTTCTTAAATAAACCTTTTGACTTTTGTTTTAAGTTTAGGAGTTTTCCCAGTATCTTTGAACGTGTCATGGTGTGGTTCTTGTGGCCCAGACAGACGCGGGACCAGGGTACGAATGGCGGGGTTCGCTCTTAATATCGTTTAGGCAGAAGTGAAACTGAAAGCACAACGAGCCGTCAGCATCACGATGCACTGAGAAGAAATAGCGTTTTATTGTTCGAGCGGAAACAGCTCAGAGAGGAAGTCTGAGGTAAGAAGTTTTTAATATTTCTGAAAATTGCGTCATATTTTGAAGCCGTTTAATGAACTCAACACATGCAGACAGCAGGTTATCAGTCAAGCTTGACTGGAACTTTAGCTTGCGGGAACATTTTTAACATTAACTCTGCATTTTTGTCTGTGTGCGTGCGCCTGCGTGACTGTGTGTGTGTGTGTGCGTTTTACTCCAAGTAGATTAAAACGCAGCATTATCTATTTTTATATTTGCTCATTAAAGCGTGAAACCGTTATCAGCTATCAGGACGGCTTGTAGGAAGTCACGTGTTTCTGTTTTGCAGACTTGTGCAACAGAAATGTGGTCGTTGAAGGGATTTTCACTTATTTTTCCCTCAAATAATTCGCAAGCCATTTTTACTTGGTAAGAGGCAGATAATGGGATCAGTGACTTTACATTTTTAAATCGCCCTATAAAGGAATTGATGCTCTGTTTGTAAATGCAACTACCTCGAACTGGGCAGCCATTTCGTTTTTCTTTGTTCTTCACTAACTTTTTATGCATCTCTTATGGTGATCTGAGGTGTACACTGTACAATTTATGGTTCTTTTTTCCTCAAACTCACTGGATCATGATCTGTGTTTACTACCGGTAGCAGAACTGTGTAGTTATCTGTATGTTGTGATCTGATTCGTTAATATCGATGTGGTATTTTCATCGCTCATACGTTTAATGTTAGTCCAGCATAGTTGACCAATATATCATGTCATTAGAATATACATATCAAGTTAAAAAAAATACATATTTCCTACAATATCTATTTTGTCTGAATGTGGCCATTTATTGGGCAATCAGCAAATGGATAACAATCTGTTTTGTTAGAATGTAAAACATTTCACTTTCAGAAACGCCATCAGTCCTTAATAGTTAAAAAGGTTTGTCAAAGGAATCAAAGCTACATTAATTTATGGCAACATTTGACCATTCCTGTCTCTTCTTGCTTTCCTAATCAACGCCGCTAGATCTTCATCTCCCTTCCCTGCTCCGTCTTGATTTTCTCCTATTGAGATGGATTTCTCTGGTAGATTTTCTAGTGGGCCAACAGAAAGACAAGCAGTGAATGATGACGTTGATTTTCTGCGATGTTTTAGATTTTGTAGCCTGCCTGTCCTAGTTTTAGCAATGATAGCGGAGGAAGTGAACGAAGCCCTCTCGTTCTGTGTTGGCCACGTCTCCAAATATCGAACTATCATCAACAGCTGCCTCGCTCAGCTCAGCAGATGTCTCTTCTTGTAGTGGAGGACTGTTTTTTTGTTTGTTTGTTTTTTATTGTGCAGTCGATTTTCGGTAAGCTTCATAGCAACTGGAGCATTATATCATTATATCATCAAGGGTATATCATTTACCCTTGATATACATCAAGGGTAAATGTTAACGATTGGTCCATCCATCCAGGAAGAAATTGTTTGTCAATAGCCGAGATTGCAGAAATGAGCCTTCAGGTTTGCCACTGCTGTGGTTGGACCAAAGTGACGACCCATCACGGCCTGAGGGTCCACCAGGGCAGGATGGGCTGCACACCAAAGGGTACGAGGGTCGCAGAGCCTCAGCAGCAGTACGCCTGGAATCACGGCGGACAGACAAACATTAACTTCAGTTACAAGCTGGATATCCAGAACACTGTCAAAATCGGTGGGCTGTCCAAATTGTGTCTCAAGATTATTTTTTGAACAGAGAGGTGACTCAAAAACTGATAAATGACTCTTGAAATTATGTCATGGGCAGAAAGTTCAAATTATTACTCAGACATGAGCCTCCAGACGTGTCACTGCGGCTGGAAGAAAATTACCAATTACCACGGCTTGAGGACCCACCAAGGAATGATGGGCTGCACAGCGAAGGGGCTGAGGATTCCCAAGGAAGAGCAGAGTGCCTGGAGGGACCACTGGAAACCACAACTAGATAACAAAACGCTTCCGGTCGCAAAGAAAGTTAATACGAAGGAGGAGGTATACAAATGAAAATTGAACAGTAATAGTGTCAGTTTAGTGAGAAAAATCTCTACCTCCTAAATGAAGCTTCTCCTGTTGAATTGGCAGAATTCCCCAGAAATACCAAGGATGAGCGACTTCAGTAACCCCACATCAGCAGGAAAGGTCAAAAAAGAGAACAAGTCAGGTATACGAGATGGTCAAATCTGGCTCACACAGCAATTAGCCAAATTCCTGTTTAACCTCAGCGTTAACTTTTTCCTCGTAACTCCTGCATTTCCTGTAGCCTCTTCTCAAAAAGCAACAAGGTCAAAGTCACGCCATCAGTTGGAGGAACGCTTCACACCTTTAAAGGTAAAGACGAAGCACTAAGCTTTGATTATTTGGCTGTCAAAGATACTTCAATTATTAAAGACAATTGATCAATGTTGTACCAACCTTGTTGCTTAACTTTTATTTATCTGGGATGAAATAGTTGCTGGTTTTAGTAAGTATCTGGGTTGTAATAAAGTATTGTCGTAGCAAGTTGAAAATAAACTTATTATTAACTATTATTTAATCACCAGGCTTTTAGGAGAAAAGTTTTTGAATTGTCAGTGAAATAAACCGTATCAGACGTGATGAAAAGTGAGCAGAAGGACATTTATATGATTAAAGACAGACACTTGTTGAATAAAGCTGACTGATTATAACTTATAACTGCACAAGTAAGTCTTTTTGAAGATATTTTGTCACCACTACGTAGGGTGGCTCTAAGTATGTAGGTAAGTACTACTTAGCTAAGTATGTAGCTAAGTTTACATACATAGCTAAAGCTAAGTATGTAAACATTAGCTGGATGCTTGTGCACTTTTAAAGAGACCTTTTAAACAAACTGCCTTGTGTGTTTAAAAGGGTAATCATCTAATTTATTGATTTATTTCACCACCAGTATTGCATCTAATTACAACTAAACAATACCGTGAAGTTTTGTGCTTTATTCTTTGAATTGTTCAGGGTGCTGAGTTACTACCCAGTGGCGTACTGGGACAAAAAAACTAAGCAAAACACATACGGTGTCGACCAGACAAGCACACCAAATTTATAACGCATGTATGCGTACATATATTCAGGTTTTTTAATGGGTTTACCCCATACCTGGAGTTAACGAGATTCAGTGAGCGCGGACACGTAAAATACTTCCAAACTGTGTTTGCTGTTAGCCAAAGAAAACACGTATTACATACATTTTAAGTCAAGGAGGAGGTGGTGAAAGTTGTCATTACAATTAAGGTCACTATTATTTTAACCACGTTTTGTATGTTTTCTTTCTTCAGAGTACTGAGGAGTACTGGAGCGCCGGCAGCTCCAACAACCACGCAACAGCAGCATCTAGAATCAAGGCGGAGCCCGTGTCACGTACGCCTCAAGAGCATTCTGCTCCATGATTTTGGAGAATAGAAAACCAAATTAAGCTTGAAAGTAAAATCAAACTCTTCTTTTATCGTTTTCTTTGCAGCTCTGGAAGTTTGTATTCCAAGATACCCAGAAGGCCGCAGTACAACCTCAGCAGAGAGGAACCAGTCCTCGCTTCATTTGAAGGTAGAGCTGGAAAATCTGTTATCCACTTTGACACAATTTATTCAGTTACATTTTTTTCTCTCTCTTTTTTTATATTTAAGACAAATTCTTCCTGTATTTCTGTTACATTTAGCAAATTCCTAAAATGCACTGTTCTTACTTTGGTAATACCTTTTAACATTTAAATAATTTCCAACCTTCTAGATGAACCATTGGCCGGGCGAAATTCCAGCCGTCGAACCAGAGGACATGTACAGATTTTTTAGCGAACTGCCAAGCGCTCCAACTGAAGTCCTCCACGGAAAGAAGGATTCACTGCTACCGACATCGGGACAAGAAACGCCAAGATCTCAGCTGCTGAAAGAAATTCACAACTGCTTGGAGAAATATGAAAAGAGGAGGGATGAAAAAACGATGAACTCTGCTCACGAGGTGAAACCACTTTTTAAATTTTTTTATGTGTTGCAATAATTTAACCCAAAACCAACAGCAAATAGGTACAACCGCAAACGCTGTATGTATTATCTAACTGTGCTTGTATGTCTGAGTCAGACTGTGGATGAATCACCAAGGATCTCAACCAACTCAGTAATAAAAGCTGAATCTTTGGAGAAGAACCAATCATGTGTGTATAAAATGATTTGTACAACAGCAGAGAGAACCAAACGAACCAAACGAAGTTGAAACTAACTACCTGACATTTTTACCTCCAGGTGTTGCAACCCAACAACACCCAGTCAAGAAACCCACTGAAACAAAAACAGCAGCTGCTGAGCAGGTAAACAATGACCTCCTTACCAATTCATCTCTTCTTACAGGTTTGTGTTATACACAGGTTTTCACTAACCAGGTGTAGTTATACATCTACATGACAGGTGATTTACTAGTGGGTTTAGTAAAGCAACAGAAAACCCAACATTACCCAGATACCAGAACATAATTAAAGGGGCAAGTTTGAATAAGTTACGTGAAGCATTCTGTGAAAAAAACATGGCTTCTTGAAGTTTTTAGTCTAGAATGCTGTTAATTGTATTCAGAATAATGACATAATTCAGTGTAAAGATGACTGGAGAGCTGATTGGGAATTTAGAAAATGAAGTAAGAACCCCTCAAAAAAAAATCACATCATGAAAAAAAGAATCATATGATGAGGTTGCATTCCCCCGTTCTCCTTCTCCCCAAAATAGAAGAAAAAGAAAAAAACAAACGCATTTGACTGAAAGAGAAATGGAGCAATATTTTTTGAGTGATCCATGGCTGAATCATTTACAATGAAACTGCATTGATCCGTCTATTTTTTTTAGAGAAATGAATCTGTCAGCAAATGCTCAGCAAATAAACCTCCGGTTCCAGCTAAGAGGAAGAGTTTAGTCTTACTCACTGGGACACCAGAGAAAGCTGAAGGATCTTCAGCCAGCGCCAATGGAGAAATGAAGAACGATAACAAGAAAGAAGAACCGGTGCAGGTTCAGTATTTGATGATTGACGTAACATCATAAGCAAACTAAACAACCTTTGCTAGATTACTGTGCAATAAGGTTTGCAAAACTCCAAAGGATAGTTAGGATTTTTTTGTAATGCTGTTCCATTCCACCTGTAGAAGTTAAAACTCTCTGTCTTTGCTCTCATGTAACAGCCAAGGAGGAAAGTGAACATTTTCCATGTTAAAATAACTCAAATCTCAAAGACTTTATAGCTTTTAAAGAAAACAAACAGCATAAAGAATAACTAGGAACACTGTAGATACATCGAGACTAAAGACGTAGAAAACGTCGAGGCAGAACTAGGCTATGAAAGCATCTGTGCCTCTTATCATTCTGTTGTTAGCATTTATCAACCAGTTGGCTAAAGATAGCATTAGCATGCAAAATGCTAGTTCATAACATTTGAAATATGCTAACAAGCAATTATTGCACTCTAAAAAAATCCTTGTGGTATAAATATTGCGCACACTGATGTTGCGATAACAGAGTATTCTGTACCTATAGCACATGCTACACTTGTCAGAGTTTGATTTGTTTTGTTTTTTTTTTAATTATGTGCCCCGTTGTGTTGGTCAGTCACATAAAATCCCAACCAGAACGTTGAAGCTCGTAAAATAAATTCACTGCAAAATGCCAAACTGGGCTGGCAACCAAATACACTTAAGTGAAGTCATGTCATGCAAAGTTTTTGAATATTACCTTACATAATAAGACAGCAGAAAGTCTCACTCCTTCACTCTATTGCCGAGTAGGTTGGATTTTCTACTTCATACAGTTTTTATGTGTCTTCATCACTGTTTTTCCCACAACATTTAGCATCTTCTGTGTATCTTGCATGTGGCAGAATGTGAGACAAACAACAAAACTCAGCTCATCTCTAGAGGAGAAAAACTCACGTATGTAGAAAATGATCAGGCATCAGAACAAAGTCAGCGGCTTAGAAAATCAAATTCATTGTGACTCTCCTGTTTCACAGCCCCTCCCTCCTCATTACGAAACCTCACAGACACAAAAGTAACGTCTCCTGAGCAGGTCAGCAACAACCTTCTATAAAGTCTTATCTTTTCTAAATTTTTTCAACCCTTCATATCTGTGTTTGTTTTTTATATTTACCTAAGGGTGGGTCATACTGCTCAAAAATAAAATTACATATTTAATTAATAACTGATCCAATTTCAACCCATTTTCAACCAAAAGTTGAATTAATTCACAAAATCCATACCACTACTTCCATGCCAGGTGTTGTCACAGTATCTATTTTTAGTGACTGATTTGACATGTTTTCAGGTGAGCCGAGCAGCGCCCCCTGTGGTGCCACCAAAAAGGAAGTTGCGTTCATTCCAAGTGAGGCAGCTGAGTGGGAGAGACTTTACTAACGACTTGGAAAGAGCCAACAGGGAAATGAAGGTACAGACCTTTAAACTTCTACTGGAAACCTGTTGGGTTTCTTGAGTTAAAGTTGCCCCGGATCTAAACGTTCTACTTATTTCAGGTGAAAGAACTGGTGCGGATGTTTTCCGTCTCGGCAGCCCAGGAGAACGCAGTAGGAACGGAGGAGAAACTCGGATCAGAACAGCCACGAGTAGTACTTTTATTTTATTCATTACCATTTGAGTGTGGGTCCTTTAAGTGGTATTATAATTAGTGTATTTCACAAAACTGCAATGGAAACGTCACATAATCAACAGCCAGATGTTACTACTGGTGGAAATGACAAAGAAGACGACAGGAAGTGGTAGAGGATAATTTCATTTCCCCACCAGACCTCTCTCTGCATCGCTCAGTTCAAAAGTGTTGACTCCACAGCTTTTCTAATCTGTAAAAATCACTGACTGCAATTTCCTCAAAACGCTGAATACATAGCTTATCCCAAGTAGGCGGGGCTTGTTGCTCCAATGCCTGAATAAGATGTCGACGTCTCCTCTGATGGCTGAATTATGAATACATAATTCTTGAATTACGTACAACTTTATTGTGTGAACAAGCCTGTTCATGTGTGATCTTAATTTCATTATTTAATGGAAATGCCGCAGTTGTGAGATTGTGTTTTTTCTGACGTTTGCTGAACATTTGTGCCCATTTGTAATGGATTGTACTTGGCGGCATTGAATCTTTCAGGTGAAGCTTCTCGCTCAAAGACATTCTGCCATGCCAGCCCAGGAATCTAGAATCCAACCAGAGGTGGAAGAGAAGCAGGAGAAGGTGAATACACCAGGCTTCTGTGAGCTGGAATGAGTTATGGCATTATGTTATTATCCATATCAATGTCCCTTTGGGGAGGATTTTAATTTTAATGGCAGGTGCCGATTTTGAATATCAGCTGTACTTTGACTTTCTTTTTTCTGTTTCAAATGTTGATTTGATGGAATGTGCTTGATAAAGCAAGAGCTCATAAGTTCTCAGTTCTCAATAACATTCTCAATTCCGAGCCTTAAAAAAATAAAAAATATTAGGACACGCCTGACTTGGACTCAATCCAACATGGCTGCCAAAAGTTTTACTCTTCATGTTCAATTACTAAACATGTTTATGACTAGGCACGATAAGATAGTACCGCACTATTTCCATGGGAATTTAAGGTTTCCCGTGGCATCTATAGTTGTCACACATATCATAAATACACATTATAAAAAGATAAAGAGAGACAGTGTGATAACCACAGTACACACATACAAGATAAGTGGCTACATAGTGTAAAACTGACTACATGCATAACTGAATGCATAACAGTGGGTTGCTATTCCAAGTTAGCTTGATCACTGACTAAATGGTTAGCATGGATCAATAAATCAATTTAAATTTGTACCTTTTTATTTTTCTGAACATGTTTTCCAAAGTAAGCAGCTGTCTTTCAACTAAACAAGCAATAATAAGAATGTCAGTTATCTAATCCTATTCATTTTGGTTTTACAAAAATACATATGATCAATTTTGTATTTAAATAGTAGTCTAAAAGTTTTTTATGTGGAAGTAAGAAAGTCTTTTTAAAAACAAAGCTTCTAGAATAATGGCTAAAAAAATTCTAACTGTTTTACAATACAACTTTAACATATGAGGAAGTTGCTTGTGGAGTTGTTTTGCTTTAGGAGGAACTGGTGCACTACATGAGATAAACATCATTATGAAAGAACAGTATTTGAGAATACTAAAGCAACATCTTTAAAGTTAAAGTTTGACACAAATGTGTCTTCTAAAGGAACAATTAGCCCTGATTTAAGTCCTCTACATAATACCCACCTGTAGGCTAGATGTTAAAAATAATTTACCACAATAAATGTTTCGTTTTATGTATCGCAGCGTGCAACAGACATAAAACCTGAGATAACTCCAACAGCGGCAGAAGTGCCACAGAAGGAGGCTCCATCGTCGTGTAAGTATCTTTCCTCAGAATGGTTTCTGATTGTTCTAGAAGCTAGCTAGCGTTTTTTTGCTGTTCTCTGCAGTGTGTGAGGCAGCAAATCCTGACGTTCCCACCAACATGACGGTACGGCGGGTTCCTTGCTGAATGCTTTGTAAAGGGAAACAAACTTCCACGTTGATATTTTGCTTAACGTGGAACACATTCCAGGTGAAGGAACTGGCTCAGATGTTTTCGACGCAGGAAACGGCGGCCGGGCCGAAGGAGAAACGTGGCCCAGGACACAGATCCTCACAGGTGTTTCATTTAAAGCTGTATCCACTGCCAGATGAGACAGAGATTTGTTAGTTTGCTCTTTTATTTGAATAAGGATTTTTGTGCTTATACGTGTTACTGCATTGTAGTTTGCATTGTTTACGATGTAGATTTGGTACCTCTTTCTCCATTTTTTTTTTTGTTGCTGTATCTACTGAGAGGTTTCATATCTTACAGGTAAAACTGATGGCTCAAAGATTTTTACAACCCACATCCACGGATGCAGCAGGTCAGCTAAAGAAGAAGGATCATGACAGCGTACCACGACCACAGGTACGCCACCTGTACTTTTCGTATTTTATGACCTCAGTCTATAAACTTAATAGTAAGATGCATTAACTTTGCTTCTGTGTAATTTTTTATATAAATTTATTACATCTGTGGCCCAGGGGTGAGTCTTTGTTATCAGCCTCCTGATTTAAATTACTGACTTTGCAAACAATTAAGATGCTTATAGATAAGAAGAAAGCACTTGGTGTGTGATGGGCACTTATGTGTTAATTGCTGAGCAAATTTTTATGATAAAGTGCTTTTGCCATCTTTGAAAACGTTTAACACATTTAGCTTCCCTAAATTAATTTTTACAGTCAAATTTAAACAAGAAACATACTGGAACAAAAATAAAAACAGCCGGAGAGTACAAGATATAAACATAAATATAAAGTCATGTTTGATTAGTGCTTTAGCATTAGCTGAATTAATAATTCATTAGACAGGTCAGGGAGAAAGCTGTTAAGAAGTTTAAAGAACAATTACATTATAAAACAACATACCAAGCTATAAACATATTACATACACACCAAAAATTACTTCTACTAACTCAGGTTCACTAAATATTAATGTAGAGTTGAAACATTTTCATGAACATATTGTCTTGTGGCCTTAAAGGCCTTTACTAAGTTAAGACAAGGAGTGTACAAACATGCTGAGGTCCAACGTTGCAGAAACATGGTTTTTCAGTCCATGTGCCGCTTTGAAAAATGTAATAGTGAATATGATAATATTGAAGTCTTACATCTGACCCAGCTGGTGTCTGGGTGTGTTAAACCACAACAGGAAAGATTGAGTCAAAAAAACAACGACTTTTCCTGGAAACAACATGCAGCTCCCGGAGTGTTTAAGTTTCCTTGAAAGAGAAACGTTTTTCTACTCGCCCTCTGATTGGGTGCATCTTAAATACGGTGGTTCCATACAGGTCATCTGATTATCAGTAGTTTAATTTTTAATGGGAGAACTTTTTTTCATATTTGTTACATGAATAATGTTTTATTCCAAGGCTTAATGTGGTCAAATCTGTGTTTTCCAGCAGAAGTTACCAGACGCAACATGTAACTCGTCCAAAATGAAAACTGCAGCACAAAAGCCCACCATGCATCAGGAACACAAGCCCTGTATGAAAACCTTTGCTAAATAATCCCAGATTTTCAAAAATGCTGTTACTCTCAGGTTTATCACGATAACCTTCTGATTTCTGGCAGCAGCAGATGAAGCGACTCAGGTCGCAGGTTTGTCCTCTAGGTCAAAGGTAAGACATAACTTCAGCCTACTTTAACCACACTTTAGACTCTGGTGCCATACTTTTCCACCTGTCCTGCGTATGGCTAGGTTTATGGTGCCATCAGAAGGTTGAGTTATTGTTTTATGTGTTTCAGGTGAAGGACCTGGCTCGGATGTTTTCAACTAGGACCATGTAGGGAGAAATTTTAGTCCAACTAAAAGAGAGAAATTAAAATAAAAGTCATTGCTGTAAAAAGTTTTGAAGTAGAGAAGTAAGCATTTCCAAGAGTATCGCTCCATGTATGCATCCAATATCAGCTATTTTTAAAATGAACATAAGAATCAAATCATTATTTTTAAAAATCCATATCCAAATGTAAAAAGACACATCAAGAAAATTACATCAAAGCGTTCTGGTCATGTTTCTATACTGATGTTAGCTCAAAGCTAACAGCCTGCGGTTGGTTTTCAGTAACAAAGGTTACTGAAAATGTTCTGTCTTGTACATTTAAAAGACTCCTTTGAACATCGTAAAATTGAATGAAGAGTGTTTCAGCTGCTTTCTGTGATCAAGGTACACCCTGTGTGAAAACAGTGCAGAGATCATCACTGTGTAGGTATTTGACAGCTTCCCAGGTTTGAATGGAGGTTCGTGCAACTTCTGATGTTTTTGATTCAATAAAATAAGCAAACAAATGGGTTGTGTGGGTTTTAGGTCTTTATACAGCGGCTCAGCAGAGATCAGGAGTTGAGAGGCGTCAGCGTGTACACACATGCAGGAATGGTCTGACTTTAGGAGTTGAACCGAAACACCGACACTCAGGTTGAGCTGCTTCCTGTTCCAAGTGAGAGTGGGAGTTGCTAGCAACCAGACGGGTTGTTGTCTGAGCGTATCAGACCGCAAAGGGAATGCTTAGGAAACAACAACAAAAGCAGCTTTCCGTGTAATTCGTCATTCGTCAGCGCAAACCTGCACCAGCCTGAGTTCTTAGGTTTCCATTTCCCTTGAAAGTGAAACCACAGACAGCGGGAGTGGTGTGGTTTCTTTTCTTTCTTATGTCTACTGGTTTTCTTGGTGTTACAGAAGAGTTTCACTCTCTGCACAGAAACACAACATTTCTGGACAAATATCAGAGGCCTGCTTCACAAAACCAGGAAGACGAAGGAAGTTGAAATTTTCTGGACGTCCTGGCTGAATTAAGCCTCGATTCAGTTTCACGAAAGTTGTAGCGTGTCAGTTACCATGGTGATGTATCTTGTGGAGCTAGCCTGCTTAGCCAGGCTAACAGCCGGGCTTAGCTAATCCTGACTCGTTATCTGTTCAGTCAGCGGTCACGCCGATTAGAAACCAATGAGTTTTGTCCGTGTTCTGTCATTTTTGTGTCAGTTTTTTTTCTAGAGTCTGCCTGTATGAAAATACCACTGATTCGTCTTGGCTTTCAAGTCCTACATTATCATGGTCACCTGCACCTTTATCGGTTTTATAATTATCCATCAAGGCATTGTTACGGTTCGACTGTGTTTCTAAATATGGCGGTTCTAAGTATATTGGAGATAACATCTTCAATTAAAATCACGTTTTACGACTTCAAATACCTTTAGTTTATCACACAGTTAAAAAATGCCGTTTTAAGTCACGCAATGTTTAAAACATGAAATTATTTACATCATAAACACCTTCTGTCTATCAAGGGGGCTGCTAATAAGATACAATTTAATAATCGTTACAACTTAATGTGTCTTTTGAGTTAAGCTGTCTTTAGGGTGAAAGCTGAAGAACATTATTGTATGAATGTTTGGAACATTTTGATTGTTGAAACTTTTTTTCATTACTGTGCTGAAGGTTGTATGTCTTATGAAAGGTATTCCTATTCCATGACCTGCTCCTCGTTTTGTCACATTATTAAAATGTTACTTATTTGCTCCTATAGAAATGTTGCTTGTTTGCTTCCCCTTGTTTCTTTGCAGTTTTCCCAAACATAACCTGACTTCCTGTTGTTGCACATTTGAAGGCTTTAAAATCACATGTATGCTTTTATATATGACAGATTAAAAATTTTGTTTTATATTTAAATTTGTAAAACTAACTCTTGTCCAGTGTTTTTATTTTAGTAGTTGATGTATCTTTAGTTTATTTGTTTTGTTTTGTTGTTTTTTGGTTGTTGTTGTTTTTACCTCATATGGGCTTGAAAATATATTTGTGCTCAATGTTTAAATGGCTTCTTTGTATCCTTCCAGTGGCAATTCCAGAAAAATTTGATATTATTACTGAAAACATTTTTCCCAAGAAGGGGCCACTAAATTTTATTTTATTTTTTTAAAACAACAAATGATTAATACAGGTGCATCTCAATAAATATCTAAGATGCACAACCAGACAAATTAGTGTTGTGAAAGTGGTTCGCCCAGGGCGCCAGACAGGCTAGGACTGCCTTTTGGTCCGACCTCCTTGTTTGACATTATAGCAAAACTGCATTTGGTTTGGAAATGAAGGTCATAAATCCTGCAGTAACTGGATGAGTTACTGTAGCTGATAAAAACATAACTTTTGCTCTCTAGCAGGTTCTTGTTTCTGGCGTTAAACTCAAGAACGCCTGGGTTGTGCAACAGAACAATAAACCCACTGACAATCAATGCTTTGGTGCAATTCTTTCTTAATGTGAGGTTTGCCTCACATGAAGTACAGTCTTCCCAACTACAGTACAGTACAGTCTTTCCGACAATGTTTGGTTTGAGATAAAACATTTCCTTATTTTTTTTTCTCAGAAACGTGCTTGCATGTTTATGGTTGAAACTTAGTGATTAATCGTGATTAAACACTGCGCTAGGATGTGATTAATCTACTTACATTTTTTAATCGATTGACAGCCCTTTTCCCCCCTACAATACCAGCGCCACATTTTTAGCAAAAGTATTGGAATGCATTCAGTCTGGCGGATAAAACTCTTAAAATCCCGACAGCCTTGTAAAAACAACAGATGCTGCTCACTCCCTTTCTGATACTTCCTGCTTTCTGTTGGCTGAAATGAAACCGAAAGGTTTCAGCAGTCAAATCAGGGGAGGAGAGGCAGAGACAGGAGGAATGAGCATCAGATCAGACGGAGGCGCAGCGACGTGAAGCAGCGTCAGGTGAGTGTCTGCGCTTTCAATTGACTTTCACTGAAAGTCTGTCAGAGTGAACAAAATGTAAGTTAGTCGTTTAGCATTACGCTTGTTGAACTGTAAGATTGATTTACAGGCAGCGAAGAGTAAAAATATCGACAACAACAAATAATGGCAAGTATTTAAATGATGATAACATCCTGCGTAATAGCAAAGGGAAAGTGTCAGTGGTGTTCTCATGTTATCAGGGGGGAGAAAAGAAATATGACTGTAAAAAAAAAAGCGGGGTAAAACGCGTCTGTGCTTAGGTGGAAAACAAAACTCCAATTTAGCGCATGAGGCGTGTCTGCAGGTTGGGAAACGTCAGTCGCACAGTTTCTGCTTTCCGACTTAAACAAATCAGATGCAGAGAGCAGAAACAATAAATCTCTCTGTGGCCGTTTCAAAGTCCGGTCAGGGAGTGTTTATGTGCTTCGTGTTAACATTTAACATTTAGCGCTTTAAAAACAACAAATAGAAGAGAAAATGAGTTATAATTTAAACATTGTGGTATTAGGACGAGACGTGATGGACATTTGTTTTAACCACGCGCCCCCCTAAAGACAATGAACATTATTTTATACACAGAAATCAGTTAAAAAGCGCATTTTTCCAGGGAACAAACTGTGAATAACTTTTTTTTAGGAGTTTGTGTGAGTCCGTTCTCACAAATCATCTGATTTGCTGATCAGCTAAATTTTACACTACATAAAACATATTTCAGAACTCGTTCATCTGTCTTGACCAAAATAAAATCAGAACCTACAGGTGCGTTTCGGCTATTGAGTCTCTGTTTACTTAACGCAGTGGTTCCCAAAGATGTTCTGGGCCCCCCATTTTATGGATTACAAGAAAATTCCCCCCAAAAAATAAAGATAAAAAAATCCACTGGTCACACACATCGTTCAACCAGATGTAAACCTATACACACATATTTTGTTTTCAAACTCCACTGAAGTTTATTTCACACTTCAGGTTGCAACAAAACTCACTACAAACCATCTTTACAGTAAAGCATTTTGTGTAACTGTTTTTTTTTATTATTATTATTTTCTTTCATCCATACCGCTTCCTGCGCCCCCCCCCCCCCCCCTCTCTTCAATGGCACGGCGCCCCCCATAGGGGGCGCGCCCCACACTTTGGGAACCACTGATTTAACGTATGTTTTATTCCCTCAAGTTATAATTTTGCAGAACTTTCCGTGCAAGGAAAGTGGTACATCACTTTCAATACATTTCATGCACTAAAATATGAAAAGTCTGGCGTGCATATGCATGCATCCCCCTGCTACTGTTCAATAACAAACTGTATCACGACGACTTTTGAAGGAAATGGGCCGCCAGTCACAGCCCACATGAAATGAAAACATCCAAACACAGCGCCCTCATCTGGTCAGAGCCGGAATATTTATTGAAACGTATCCAGCAGTTGGTTGGCCTATTTATTTGCCTAGATATGCAAACACTTGTGTGGTCCAGTCCCTTGACAAACATGAAGCAGCTGTAAGCGGTTTGTCTTTTCGTAACGATGATCCAGTTCATTGTGCAAGCTCAAATATTGGCCATGAGAAAACATTCTACATGTGCTCCTTCAAAATGTTTTGTAAAGTTGTAATCTGGGTTACCCGGCATACAAAGAATTTCAGCTTGGATGCAAAATTTTATTTCTAAATGTAAATAAACATTTACATTTGATAAGCAAATTTCAAAGGGAAACAGATTTGTCTGATGTTACTTTCTAATTCACCTCAATGATCCTAATAAGGTTTAGTCTTCTTACACTTTGTTTTTATCAGTAGCTCTTTAAAGTAGTTTTTTTTATTCTTACAGTTTGTGTTTAAATGAATACTATCTGCAACAAGTTTTGAGCTGTGCAACTCAATCAGTACCACTAGAGGGAGACAAATCACACACTTCCACGTTTTTATATAGTAAACTCAACTCTGGAGTATGGAGGGTGAGAGGTAGCAAAATTACATAAATATACCATAAAATACATATGTGTAAATCTCCCATTAATTAGTGAAGTGCATTATAAAATTATTAAATACATCAATAAATAGTTAAATGTTTTGGAATTATAAAATATGCAATTAAATAATTAAATGTTCCATGAAATAATTAAGTTCTCTCACAGATCATTTCTATTTTTATAGAAAATTCTGTTTAATGATGCATTTACTGATTCCACTTTAACAGGAACTTCAGGAGAGACTTGATCAAAGGGCAAAACAGAGAAGGTAAATAATGGTTCAGAGCAGCTGGTCTCACGAGTGACTGAAAAGAGCTGATGTTGTTCCTGTGTTTCCCTCAGGCTGGATCTCAGATCCCACCCTGTCTGACATGAGTCTCCAGGTTTGCCACTGCGGTTGGTCCAAAGTTACCACTTACCAGGGCCTGAGAACTCACCAGGGGAAGAAGGGATGCACACCCAAAGGAATGCACATCCCAGAGAGCAACCAGTTAGCTTTCTTTCCCCGAAGTTACAACCAACCAAGAATAATCAGTTCATTTGACCTCTCTTTGGATATTTTAAAGACTCCTTTCAGGTTTGGTAAGTGTGTCACACATTAATTGTTTAGCTGTTTAATTATCTATTATTATTTTAAATAGGCAATGATCATTTTGTCTGCCTCAGCTTGATTCCTGGAGTGAGTGTTTGTGGGTTTAGTTGTAGCCAAGATGCATTTATTCAAAAATGTATTTTCTCACTTTATGTTTGGCAAAAACCAAAGGCGGTATGTTTAGCATAGAAAAATTCAGTCCAGTTTTTTTTTTTTTATGATTTTGGTATTTCACATTTTAAGTGGGAATAATTAAAGACAAAACCTTTACTTAGGTGTTTAAATCAAATTACTATTTCAGAGTCATCTTATTTAGTTGTTTTCTGTTGCTAATACTTTAGCAACCGTCATTTTGTACCTCGTCTGACCATTATGTCGCTTGGCAACGCAACGACCTAACTCAGCCCTCTAAAGTTTAAAGAAAAATCATGCGAGGGTGTCAAGAAAACCCCAATGGCTAAAGTGCCAACATGTTGAACATGTGTCAAGATAAAAATAACCCATCATATCACTGTGATCCTAAAGTGTTTAATCCTAGAGAAACTTACCAGCTCATAGTTTTCACCCAGTTATCATGTCAATGCACAACAGTCAGTATTTTTAGCTTGCTAGCAGAAAATGGTGGACAAACTGTTTCCATAACTTCCTGTAACGCATCAGACGTTTAGGTTGTCCTATCATGGATGCTTACAATAACTCTTGATGTTTACAAATTTTCTCTGTTGTCAACTAATCACCAAATAATTCTCTGCTGCATCTTCTAAAAGTCTGTTTCTGAAAGGATCTGGTCGACTAATTATTTGTTGATTAAAATAAATTATGGTTTGTTGTTTTTTTTTTTTGCTGTGTCTCAATAAGAACCTTCAAAATTTGGGAACCTGGAAGCTTTCCATGACCTGGGAACTCATCAGGGGATGATGGGACCCACGCCAAAAGATGTAAGGGTCCCAGAGAGTATCCAGAACTTCCGGAGCAACATTTTGGAGCAACCTAATCAAATGAACAACTGGTCAAATGTGAACACTCCAGTAAAGGAGGAGGTAGAGCTAATTCCAGATATTGATACACAAACATGTAAATTGAGTTCTACCAATCACTGACTGGTAAATGTGAGTTAAGAAGCCAAAGCATCTTTTACTTCTCTCTGACAGAAACTGTTCATGTCTCCAAACTTCCCCACTCAACTGAGTTATGGGCTGACTCAAACACTAACACAGGCCATGAACCAACGAAGTATGGAGGACTGGCACGATCATAACATGTCACCAGATGGAAAAAATTCTCAGCAAATGGTTCCAACCTTGAATACTACCGCAAATTCATTTGGTTCCGAGGTACGACAAGTTTTCAGTTTGAGTTTTGTGGATGAAACTGTGTCCTGAACAATGTATCCTGAATACTTTTTTCCAGCAGAGAGATGCATCATCCCCGTCAACAGATCTGGTGAGCACTCCACCGTCACGGGTCCTGCTAACCGAGTCCGACTCCTCGCGTAAGTTTTATAAACAACACATTTAATATGTGTAGCGACATTTAGTGTGAGTAAGGTTTGCCCTCTGTAGTTTTTCAGACTCCACAACCGTCCCGTCGTGGTTCTCTATCCTCGGACAACGCCCGCAGAGGGCTTGACTTCTCTACTGTTATTCTTATGGTACGGTAACGTTCTTATGAAGTTAAGAGTATTGTTTGAAGTCTCATTGGTTCTGAATGTGGTGTACTACTCCTAAAATATATTGACCAAAAAAAAAACCCATCAAAACAAAAGAATGCATTTACATTTAAATCTTAAAGCTGTTTCTTTGACACGATGCCTTTTAACCATGAAATAACCTGAGGTAATGGCCCTTATGTTGGGTCATAACACAGAATGACCCAAAATCTACGTCATATTACCACCACTAGATGGTGCTGTTTTGGTTTTATTTTTAACATGACTATAACACACATTGACCCAAATGAGAGTGATTAAGCTTTAAGTTTAAAAGCCCAAGTGATCCACACATTGAAAAATAATGTTAAAGTTATTATACTGATTATTTTTATTAATAACAACCCTTTTATAGGCTGATGAAGACTTGCAGATTGTGACAAACCCACATAAGGATGCTGTTAGTGAAAAGAAGAAAGAAAGAGAGGCTGAAAGGCTGCTGCAGGTAGAACATTTTTAATATGCTATCTATGACCAGACCTGAATTATCACAAGTTTTTGAAAACATTTTGATGTGATTTGTTAGCCTAACAAGATATTGGTGGGTAACTGGTTGTCATGGTTACCTTCCTTTATGTTGTTGTTTTAATAGTGGCCAGTGGTTTAACTTTGGAAATTCACTCCTTTGTTCCCGTTTCCTAAGCCTTTGTAGCAGCATGTTGTCAGCGTAATACTTCTGTTTATCACCGAGTGATAAAATAAGTTATGCTGCAAAACTGACTTTAGTGAATGGGATGTACCTCAATGACACATGCAAGTCAGTGGACTAATGGTGTAAAAAAATGGCCCAAGCTCCAGTTGCCAGACTTTACTTAGTTGGAATTTTAAAACAATTTTGGTCACAGTAAGATCAGCTCTCAATGAGACGCATCAAGTCCCTCTAAATAAGACAACGTGTCCACGGTAACCAGAGGGGCCAGAATATGGTTTTCCTAAAACTGTAAATTTTCATTAAAAGCTGGAATTCATATTCAGCATGCAAATTGTAGATGAATATTTGGGAATATTTGTACTTATTTTGGCCACAATTGGCAGTTATTTTGACTGCAGGAAATTTCCCACTTGTGTGTGTTCAGTGCAAACTGCTTTGTAAAGCAGGAGCAAACCCAGTTCACGTAGTAAAGTAATTTGCTCTGCTTTGTGAATCCCCCCCGTTTCTATCATCATAACCCCTTAAGAAATTTCTACATCTACTTTCACCTTCTTTCAAGGCGCAGCAAGACAAGATGAAGGTTCTGTTGCAGCAGAAAATTCACATCCGAGAGAAGAAGATGACTGAAGTCAGATCAGCTGTGAAAAGCTGCAAGGTAGGCTGCAGACGCTGCTGCCGTGTTGGACATGATTTTGGATTTTCTCAGCTGTACCCAGTGTTAATCCCCATCCCTGTTTTCAGGGTAGTTTGGATGCTGAATGGCTGCAGATCTACAGTGTCTTCTCAGAGGTGATGAAAGTTGTGGAAGATGCTCGGAAGAAAGCTCTGGAGCCAATCGAGAAGAGGTTCGCCATGTTTATCTCAGTAACAGTTTTCAACCAGTGGTTTCCAAAGGTTTTCTGGGCCCCCCTATGGATTACAATAAAATACTTTTGTGTAACTGTTTTTTTTAATTTCTTTATTCATCCATACTGCTTCCTGCGCCCCCCCTGCAATCGCACTGCGCCCTATCTAGGGGGCGCGCCCCACACTTTGGGAACCATTGGTTTTAAAACATCCTTAGAGAGGCTTTTCAAAGTTTCCCATTGAGACGAGTGCATGGACATATCTAACAACATGTGCATCGATGCTGGAGCTTTATTTTCCTAAGCCATTGTATCTTCCTTTGCCACTGAAATGCATACAAACAAACTTAATGGGGATTTGATCAAACGTTGTGCATACTGGAGATGACAGCAGACCAATTTTATTGAGTTGATGGAGCACACTATGTTCTGCTCAAACTAAAAGCCTTGTGTGTTCTGCTCTTAGGAGACGAAAGGTAAAAAGGGATGAACAGAATCTCCTGCAGAAGCTGCAAGGAGAAATTGATAGATTCAGAGACTCCATCGATGAACTGGACAGAAGCCAAGACTTGCAGGTAAGGAGTCTCTCTGCCTTCACTGCCTTTCTTTTAGTATTATTTTAGCAAAACAATAAAAGAGTTTCAGTTTCTATAACTCTTGTCCTTCTTTGCTCCTTCCTTTGAAACACACAGGCGGTTCCACTTTCAAACCTGGATGACTCCAAAGAGATTAAAAATCTAAAAGTTGACACTTCCTTCTCCTTTGGTACCCTGAAAGCAACAACAACAACCATGATGAAAGACATCCAGGGGCATCTGGAAAACCTCTCTTCCCTCGGTAAATCTTTGTTTTTCACAAATGACGCAATTTTGGTCGTCCGTCTAAGCAAGTCTACCAGAGTATCAGGTGTAAAAACAGCATTTCTTACGTTTCCAACTGGTGCGGTTCTCTTTCACACTGAATTGTATCAAACCCTTTGAAAAACCTGTTACCTCCTCGCCTGTGGTGGCGCTGCACCAAGAAGTACTGAAGGAAATTATATGAAAACCTCTGAAAAAGACACTGAGCACAATTTTCTTTTTCAGGAAACGCAAACAAAATGGAATAGATTTTAGCCGTTGTAGGATTTCTCTTTTGTCGTTTGGAAAAAACCACCGGGGCCATACTGCTGCATTTCATTTGGCTGTAACTAGGATGCCTTGTGCTATAGTCCGCTTAGCATTCACATTTGTACTGGAACCACATCAGACTTTGTTTTATTGGTTAGCATCAGAGTTTGATTAAACATTTACAGCTCTCTAAACAAACAGGACTGTCTAGGCAAACAACGGGAGTTCGATTATAGCTCACTAAACAGAGCTGCTGTGAATAAACCCAAAATATAATTTTCTTTACTAAGGATCTGTGTTTTACCCACATTCTGTTCTTTTTCCACAGAGCTCAAAAGGATTGCAACCTTTGCAGGTGTGTATACCCAAAAAACTATATGTAAATTGTAACATATGCTGCTTCGATAATGTGCTTTTGTTAGCTCCACTAACATCCTATGCTAATATGGGATGTAGCAGAGGCTAATGCTAAAGAACTAACTTTAGCCATGTTGATATCAACCATCTATCAATGACTCAACATGCTGCTGTATTACAGTATTACAATTAGAAAAATGCTAAATCACGTTTTTCTCACGTGCTAACTTTGCACTGTGCTACTTGTTCAGAAGCATACACAGAAAAAAAAAGGATTATGTAAGGCAACCTGACACAGAGTGGAGATTTAATGGCCATATCATAAGTTACATGTGATTAACCACAGCCCTTTGGTGGAGAGAAAATCAGAGAAAAGTGAAAACCAAATTCAGGCCTCATTGTGTTTTCTTCGTTCTGTATCTGTTACTCAGACCCAATCAGTTTCTCAGTCATATTCCCTTCACGTCTCTGGTGCATTGAGCTAATTGGCTCAACTGTAAAGCATTCAAGTACTAAGCATAAATAATTCTGTTATTTCTCAGTCTGTGCCCATTATTCTTCTTGTTGCCAATCTTGTTGTTTATTGACCACATTTTACCTTTACATGCTGTTCATCATGCTTCTCCTGTCCTTGTCTTATTTTGGTTCTTAACCACATCGTGAGTCTTGTCAAACCCTTACCTCTTCCGCTGTTTTCTGTCTGACCACAGCGGACGTAAAGCTGGACTCAGCCACGGCCCACCAGTGCCTCGTCCTGTCCAACGACGGGAAGAGAGTGAGAGACGGAGGAGAGAAGCCGAAAGCTCCTGACAGTCCGGAGAGGTTCGACACGTTCGGCAGCGTCCTCGGGATCAATCGCCTGAACCGCGGCAGGTCATACTGGGAAGTAGAGGTGAAAAACAAAAGCGGTTGGGATCTGGGTGTGGCACGGCGGAGCGCAAACCGCAAGGGGGTGCTCAAGGTCAACACGGACAACGGTTACTGGGTGGCCGTGCATTTTGAAGGCAGGAAGTACGCAGCCCTGACGGTACCCCCCACAAGCCTCCCGTTGAACGAGAAACCCCAAAAAGTCGGAGTGTTCGTCGACTATGAGGAAGCCGTCGTGTCGTTTTACGACGTGACGAACAAGTCGCACATTTTCTCGTTCACCGAGTGTCTGTTCAATGACGACATTTTCCCTTATTTCAGTCCGCACCCAAAAATGAATGATAAAAATGTTGATCCACTGATTATATCTGCTGTATAAAAGCAGATGTCATTATCTGGAGTTGTAGGATATTCTCACCATAAAAACCTTTGGAAAAAATACCATGTAATAATCACTGGTGTCACACGTGTGGTAACAATTTGTAGGCAATAAATTGAACCAATGTATCTTAATATATTGTATTCTTTATTTTTTTAAGTTGATCTATATGTCGATTTTTTCAAATAAACATCCATGGCATTCTGTTTCACCAGGTAAGAATCATGCTAAGCTCAGTGGCTCAGACATTCTTCAAAATTTGAAACATGCAATTCATGTAAGGCAGACAAGCGTTGATCTTTATACGTCAGGAAACGGCTACAAGAGCTTAACTACTGACCTAACAGCTGGAACAATTTTCAAACCCCAAATGTGGCAAACAAGGTTCAAGAAAGACTAGGTGAAGGCCGATTACTGGCAACTAGGCAACATTTCCCCTTATGCAACTCTTAACATAAGGCAAAAATGTTCGATCGGTTTCCTTTGAAAGTGTCAGACTGACTTAACGTTTTCTCTGGTTGCTTAAAGCACCAACTGAACAACATACACAACTAATAGAAGGCTACTAAACATTTCTCTCATTCACAAGATACAATCAAGACCCGTTTTTCCGGATTCAAATATGTCCAGTTATGAAAAAGAGTTATAGTCAAGGTGTGGAAGGTAAAGTAGCATCTTTTAAAAGTTAAAGTTGGAAACATTGTCCAAAAATAAAACACCCAGCTGCAGGCCTAAGCAGAGAGCTAAGGTAATTAGCCAGCCAATATTCCCCTGTTATACTCTAACTTTAGAAAAAGCAGAACAGCAAAAAGGCATTTTGCATAAAGAAACACAACTATGAGAGGCACCACTGGCTACTTATTTTAACAAACTTTTTTTTTTTTTATTAATACTGGCGCTTCACTATTGTCAAAAACATTTAAACAGCAACTTAAAAAAAACATGCAACATCTTAACTGGAATACTTGAAACAATATCAACATAAGAATGTCTTAATCTGTATATTTTTCTTTAAAGATGAGTATTGTAATTGGGAATTTCTTCTTGTAATCCTATTCTGGGTTGTGGAATGTGATTGTGATGTAGATAAAAAGGGAAAACATAATATAACTGCACTGTTTTATTTTGGAGTCAATTAAAAATGTTCTGTTTTGTTACTTTTTTTTGATTGCCTATGTTGCAGAATATAACCCAATTCACTTTTTCCTTGTTTTTCCTCTGTACAATTTTGGTCACCCATTCGTTGATAACGTGTTGGGTTTTTTTTGCTTTCTGTCGATCAGATGTGATGGTGGAAGTGGAAATGAAACGTCATTGTTCAAAGAAATGCAAACTGAGCTAAAAAAAAAAAAAAAAAAAAAGTTTTTCTTCAACTGTAAAATTGTTACAATAAAAAGGAAGGTATATTTTGGACAATATTTTTCATTACTTAAATAAATAATGTAATAAATCTGTTTAGTGAAACTTTCATTGACTATTATTTGGGTCTAATAAATATAAATCACAAAAAAACAAGACACACACGCTAAAAAAACAACAAAGAACTGACAAACAACCCATGTTTTAAACTGAGAGCGCAGAATAATCTGTGAATTAAGCACATTAATTTTGTAATAGAGCTGTTGCCTTGCAGCAAGAAGGTCCTGGGTTCGATTCCCGGTCCGGTTTCTTTCTGCATGGAGTTTGCATGTTCTCCCTGTGCATGGTGGGTTCTCTCCGGGTTCTCCGGCTTCCTCCCACAGTCCAAAAACATGACTGTCAGGTTAATTGGTTTCTCTAAATTCTCCCTAGGTGTGAGTGTGTGTGTGAATGGTTGTTTGTCCTGTATGTCTCTGTGTTGCCCTGCGACAGACTGGCGACCTGTCCAGGGTGAACCCCGCCTCTCGCCTGGAACATAGCTGGAGAGGAACCAGCAACCCTCCTGACCCCATTAGGGACAAGGGTGACCAGGAAATGGATGACACTGCATGTTTATGCCTGTCTGTGTAAGGCTGAGATGAAACTGCACATGAAAACAATCCTACACCATTCAGAAAACCAACACAAAAGAGACACAATCAAAGCTGCGCCATAATAACTCAGAAAGAGTCCAAATAATTTGGAGGCCGGTTTTTTTTCTTTCCTACTAACGGAAAGCTTCTGTTTACTGTTTACAGGTACCGAAAAGAACCCGTGGTAGGCAAAATCCGTGAAGTAGTTACCTTTATTTTATACAGCATAATTAAATACTCTACACTGAAACCAAAGCATAAAAACTGTTTCCAGGCCTAAGTATTTTTTTAATTCTTTCTTACAAATATCTACAGTAAAATAATCATTTTAATCATCAATACGAAGTACAGTAGGACAAATTATGACTCATGTATTTCACTGTTGCTCTGACTGTGACGCCGCGGCCTCACTCCGCTCTCTAGTGGCTTTTTCTCCTGAAGCCTGTGGTGCAGGTGTGGTTTTTTGAGAGAAGAACAGAGTTAGCAGTAGTTGTTGTCGCTCTTTTTTCTTCTGGGCAAAAATATTTGCCAAGCTGTATTACGTATATCTAAATACCGTAATGTTACTGGCACACAGGTAGAGAAGAAGCGCGAAGACTGTCTAGCCAATCAGGACGCAGAACACAATGCACTGTGAAAAAACCCCAAAAACAAAACTGCGCCAAAACTCAGCGAAGCAGCGAGGCCTTTAAAGGTGAACCGCAATAGTTATAGCGAAGGTTCACTGTATATCATAGGTCCATGGTGCTTTTCTGTCCTAAAGAAAAATATGTAACACTGCAGATATTTCACAAGATATAGTAGGCTATACGTAGAAAAACCTTGCGAAGGCCTTACGTTATAGCAGAAAGCACCATGTGCACCGTAAGAAAGGCTAACACTATTCAATTATGTCGCATGAATTCCAAGGACATATTGTTTTACTAACAAAAAGCATCAGTGGTGTAAAAAGTAGAAAAGAAAATGTATGTTCATGCAACAAGTCATTCAGAGAAAAAGCATAATTGATGATGTTTGAATTGATGCAATTTCAGATTTTTCAGAATTTTACAATTATAAATATAAATCTCTGAGGGGACATTATGATTTCCATGATGTGTTTTAATCTGTGTGTAAATGAATTTAAGCCTGTCAATAAAGCTTGAATTGATCTGAACAGAAATCACAAACATAGTCCAAAAAAAATTTACTTTTCATGTGATTTTTATTTATTGATGGAAAAACTTTATCAAGCAAACCTGAACCAACTACGATATCAATAGGTGAACCTTTAGATCCATATCAGGTTCTTCCCACGTTGGTGTCATTAGTTACCAATAATCTCTGTCTTTAACTGGCAATGACATTTATGTCACTGTTGATAATTAGGCACTGATGTTTCTCCGTACAAATATCTCAGTGCCAGTGGGGGAAAACATGCGAGTTTGTGTTTGGTTTCTACAGAGATAAATAAACCTGCAATGACTTTTTAAATCCAGAAGATGTCAGTGCAGTTTCAACACAAAGTGGAGACAGCTTGGGAAATGTGCCACACACCCAATAAGACCCATCACTAGTCCTAGGCATTTAAAAAAACTGAGGTCAAGCACCAACAGTATTACTCACAGGGCCGTCCAGAGACCTTTGGAGGGGCAGGGGCTCAAAGTTATAAAAGGGCACATTGAACAAGATCTTAAAACTCCGTACAACAACATTTTAACAACCCATATTAATCAAGAATTTAATTGGTTCCTATTATTTCATTGTCATCATGGGGGGAAATGCAAAGCAAATCTAGTTTA
The DNA here is from genome assembly GCF_019740435.1 of Gambusia affinis. Lineage (NCBI taxonomy): Eukaryota > Metazoa > Chordata > Actinopteri > Cyprinodontiformes > Poeciliidae > Gambusia > Gambusia affinis. The sequence goes on along the minus strand of NC_057885.1, from coordinate 6,153,322 downwards.
TATTTTCCCCAACAGATAAAAAGTTTCTGTTTCTGCTGCTGACAGTCCTGGAGGGCTGAGTTGATCTGAGACTGTAGCTGTTAAACAGACCAGAGGAGAGAAGGTCAAAGGTTATGAAGTTATGAAATAAGCATATTTGCTGCCATTTTACTAATTAAGTCCTAATAATATTTATTTAACCTCTAGAACAACTTGGCTGCAGACTGATTTATAGATAAAAAAAAGCTCAAAGGGGTTAAATCTATATGATAGTTTGATGTTAAACCTCTAGATCTAGAGTTATAAGACTGGAATATCAAGGCAAGAAAAACTCAGTAGCTCTTGGTAGAGGGATGTAATATCTGGCGTGCCAACATATGTGAAGTTACAGTTGTACATTTGTTGTTCTACAGTCAAAAGAGGAAACAGAGATGCAGACACAACGTCATCTCTGAATTATTGAGTTTATCAGCTACAATGAGCCACAAGATATTATATTAACTATGACCTGGATCTGTTTGTCTTGTCAGGATTATTGTTTATGACAAATGTAAACTGACCTCAATAGAAGAATCGAGGAAAGTCCATTTAAGTTTTTATCAGAAGATGGACTTTGCCAGTGTACTGGGGTTTGTGTCATGTTTTCAATTGCTGGACTTGACCTCCAACACCTGAGAATTGATATTCATACTTAAACAGTTTAGGATTTTTATTAATGAAACTATATAGTGGTTTTGGAGCAGTGGTAGCATGAAAAAGAGTAGAGCTTGAGTAGGAGGTTGAGGAACCCTGCAGTTACAACAAGAGGCAAGATGGAGCTGGAAGATGCTATACAAAAGCTAATAATAGAAGCTACATTGCTTATATAAATGGTGGTCAAAAACTGAAAGCAGTAAAATTGTAATTAAAATAATGATAGGTTTATTTTGGGCTTGGGCCTAAAATTCAAGTTATTTAGTTGGGCTTGGACAAAATGCCTATAGGATTGGTCAGGTTGAATGTTTTAGGCCTGATCTAAACTCTACAGTAGGAGCCGAACTGCACAGCAAGAGTACAAGCTAAGGTGATAAAAGTTAAGCTAGCATAACTAACCTACTCTCCACGTTCTATATTTTTTAATTAAAGCTTTTTACCGACCTGTGAAATGTGATTCCTTTGGACTTTGTTCTGCTATAGTAGTATTGACAATTAATATCAAAACTTTGCATCCTCTTCTCAGACTCTTTGCTTGATTGTGTCATTTCCTCGACCACAGATATTCCTGACTCAATGTAAAACAACGGCTCATGCAGCGCACAATATGAAGTCCAATCCACTGGATCTCTGAGCAGACTCGACATTTATATTTTACAGCATTATTCAAAGCATCACCTGGCTGTTAATGCTTTGACTACAATGTGCAGCTGCTGCAGAGTTACATCAATGCAGGCACATAAAGAACAGCAGTAAAGCCAGATATTAGCAGCTCAAATATACTTTGTAACATGTTTCCCAAACTTTAACAGCCAGTAAAGGAACTTTTTTCTCACACAACTGATGCTTTTTGCCACATTATTTCCCAACACCACGTACACACACATGGCAGAGAACCAATTTACAGAAGTAGCACCATTAGGAAGCATTTTTAGCACTTTCAGCATTTCCTGTGTCACACACACACAGCCACGCACACCAACACGCACACAGGAAAGAGGTGATGCATGAATTATTCAACTGGCTGTTGGTTCCGCCCAAGCTGAAGTTTTAAGGAGCAGCAATGTTTCCACGTGTCTTGTAGACGACTCCACTTTCAGACGACACAGATTCATTCACAGAGAAGGTGAGCAACACCTGGTCACACCGAACAAATGTTAAGAGTTTTTACACCAAGTAGAAGGTGTGTTTTAACTTAGTGTATTTTAGAGGGTCAGCAAACTTGTAACATGGTTTACTGAATTTTTTGTAACATAAAAGTTTCACAATGTACACCAAAAACTAACTGGTGTAAGGGACTGTTAAAGTCCCCCAAGCTATTTAGATTCCCGTCAATACTTTGTAGATGTATTATTTTTAATGCATTTATAATCAAATTATGAAGGACTGTATTAGTGGATTTTATTATATATATTAGGCCTGTCGTGATAAACGATAAATCAATTAATCTTATGATAAATTAAAACTATAGACGTCATTTTAATTATCGCCTTTATCGTCTCTTCCGGCCTTTTTCTCTTTCTGTTGATGACACTGAATGAAAAAGGCTCAACTCCGCTGCTCTCCACTTCACTTCCTCATTTCCTTAGTGTAATGCCCAGCGCACACTACACCATCTTAGTGCTGTCGGTCATTGTTGGTCCATTTTCAAGAACTGAGAGATCATAAGCTTCATCACTCAAACTTCAAGATCCGCAATTTTAGAACAACAAGAAAAAGCTTCTGTATTTCAATTAAAGGTGTAAAGTTATGGAATAAGTTACATGAAGATTTAAAACAAAGCAATAGTTTAACTCAATTCAAAAGAAAGTATAAAGAGGTAATTTTCAATAGATACACACATGGGGACAGAAAGCAATAAGGTGTGTATTGAAGATAACAACTTGGTGTAAGGGTTTAGAAAGATAAACCAGCATAAAATGGGAAAATGTATAGGTAAATATTAGTAACTGTTACTTCTGACTGCCATTTTGACTTTGATTTAGATTTTTTTAATGACAGTAGGACTCTAAAGTCTCAAGTGTTTAGGGGTAGGAGTTTATAAGTTCTCACTTCTTCCTACCCCATTTTGAGCATGATATGTTAACTGAAACTAAAAATCTGTATTTTCTTTTCTTTTTTATGCACTTCTTGTTACTGTGCACTATTTTATTTTTATATTTGTATCATGTTCGAATAAATTTCAAATAATTAAATTTCAAATTATTATCATACATTAGCCGACAGAAATCCTAGTTATAATGGATCAATCGGGTTCGATGGTGTCCAACAATGTGCACAAAATAATGGCTACAAGTTCAGCTAACTAATTTTAAAACCAGGCATTAATCAATGCTTTACTACAATCTACCTGCAACGCATGTGGCTCTAGTGTCAGCGTAACGTCCTGACTGAATGAAAATCATTAGAACCTATTTATGTCACGTTAATGAAGAACAGCTGAAAAGTTACCGGGTTCATCAACGTAGCAATTTCTCTCCAACTCCTCCCCTCATCATTTCTATATTCTTTGTAGGAAATGTTTTATAAACATTAATGTTGTTTCCACATATCATCTTCAATGTCCGCTGGACTTCGGGTTGCACCGTGTCAGCTGTTTGGGATTTCCCTCTGTAATTTCCCCTCAGAAAACGCGGAGGAGAATCCGGCTTTCTGATTGGCTACCTGTCACATTCAACAGGCTGCGGTAACGATCCCAGTGGGGAAAACCCCTGATATAGATCGGAGCGACCACGACGATCTACCGTAACACACCACACACTACAGGATGATCGGTGATGAAATCACAAGCGACAATCTTAGAATGATTAACTTCTAAGATTGTCAGGGGTGGGCAATCCTGGTCCTCGAGGGCCGGTGTCCTGCAACTCTTAGAGTCTCCCTGGTCCAACACACTTGAATCCACCAGCTGAATCACCTCCCAAGTGCAGTCAGATTCTCCAGAGTCCTGCTAATGACCTCATTATTTAGGTGTGTTGAAGTAGAGATACAGCTAAGAGTTGCAGGACTCCGGCCCTCGAGGACCAGGAGTGCCCACCCCTGTGGGGAAAATGTAGGTGTGAACTAACATGTAGTGTGAACTATTGCATCAGGTAGTCGATGTGCCCATCTTCTCTATTTAAATCTAATGATTACTGAAGGGCAATATGGTAAACAGACTTCATAGTCTGCACTCTTTTGGTTAAATGCAGTATTTATTTACACTTTGATGTTTTTATTTAAGTAAATTTTTGCTAATGGAGACTGAGAATCCATTTTATTTTTGTTTTTGGTTGTTTTATTTATTTTATAAGCTCTAGTGTTGAGTGTTCTTTTGAAAATAAAGTGTATCTATCTTTGGCAGGAAATTTCATGCATTATTATGTCATTTCCATTAAATCAGTGTACAAAGGTCTTCAAACAATATTATCGTCTATCTATCGCAATAATTTTTGAGACAATTAATCACTCAGCAAAATTTGCTATCGTGACAGGCCTTTTATATATATATATATATATACATACACAATATAATGATAAACATGGAGGCTAACGGTGGACCATAGCTTACACATTTGAAGTTGAATATCAGAATATTAACACCATAATCCTGGTTATAATCCATCATAGTTGGTGAATAGTGAGATTTGTCGAGTGTCAGTGACGTTCAGGTCGGATGAACTTGACCTGGACGTTAGGTCACATTGAAATCTGATACCCAAGTGGCCTGGTTCGCATTCGAAAAGAATCCAACCTTTTGTTGTTCAGACTGCAATGAAAAGATCGGATGCAGGTCGTGTTACGTCAAAAAAAATAGGAATTGGGTCACTTCAGGCCGCAGTGTGAATGCAGCGTAAGTCAGAGTGCAAGGAGAAGTTTTGAGTACAAGCATAACGAGTTTTGAGACAAAAAGACATGAAATTCTTTTTGCAGACTGAAAATGTGTGCTCTTGGATTATGGCAGAAATTTTTTTCCCGTAAACCACATTTTGTTCTTAAATGTAAAAATGTGTAATTTTAGGGTGTTAGTGTTATTTTACCAACTTATCAACTGCTTTTTTGTGTTATTTTAGAAACGATGAACGCTGTTCTTGTGATTATTGTCCTTGGCCTGGTTGTTGGTGAGAATCCAGCCCTCGGCCTTGATCCCTGTGAGAGGACGGCTCCCAACAACGCATTCAACAAATTTGTTCACAAACACGTCCTACGGGAAGAATTTGACACTAATTCAATGATTAGATGGGAAAGGTGAGTTCTATAGAAAAAAAAAAAAAAAAATATATATATATATATATATATATATATATATATATATATATATATATATATATATATATATATTTCCATTCAGCATCCCATTTAGATGAGAAAAAATTACTGTCATACAGCTTAAATTATACTTGCTTTGATGTTTTTACTACAAACAGGGCTGTCAACCAAGAAGGAAATGATAAGTTATGATATTAGAGCCATTAAGGGAGCAAATTTCTACCCAAAAACCCTGAAAATCTTCAGATTAGTAAGAGAAAAATTCTAGAAAATAGTCAGAAATTTCTGAGCTCCAATAGTTAAACATTTACCAAAAAAAAATTTGGTGAATCTCTAATTTTCAACCTTTGAAACTCAGAAATTTCCAAGATTGAACATTTCTGAGATTCATCTCAAAATGTCTGAATTTATTCTTGTAAATGTTCAATTTTTGTAGATCTTTTTCAAAAGTGAAAAAAATGTTGTCTTTTGAAACTCAGAAAATTTCCACAAGATCTTCAACTTTTCAAACAGAAGAAGTTTCAGTATTTTTTTTTAATGTCTAATATTAATCTCAAAATTGAGGTTTTGGTTAAAATCTATTCTTCCCTTTTCTTCTTTCTACCCCCATAATAAGCCGTTGTGGTTATTTTTTTAGTTTTAAGAGTTTATTGGAAATCAGGTCTTTGAACATAAACTGCATCAGTCAAAGCTGCTTTTATCGGCATACTGTCAGTATTGGCTGCACACTTGTTACCAGTATGTCAGTACGTCTCTGAGTTGTGAATTAGTCAACAGTTTGATTAATTAGCCGCAGTAAAAAGGGGAGTAATTAAAACATCTCTCCATTTAAATAAATGGAGGCGTTAAAAGTGTAAATTTTGTTCAATGTTTAACATTTATTTTGTTATGTTTTTTTTTTCCTCTTCAGGTACACTGTTAGACTTTTTATTGTAATTCTACAGTACCTTACTGGCAACACTGTTGCCAGTAAGTTACTGTAGAATGGTAATTACAGTAACTTACTGGCAACAGTGTTGCCAGTAAGTTGCCAGCAAGGTACTGTAATTACCATTCTACAGTACCTTACTGGCAACAGTGTTGCCAGTAAGGTACTGTAATCACCATTCTACAGTAACTTACTGGCGACTTACTGGCAACAATGTTGCCAGTAAGTTACTGTAATCACCATTCTACAGTAACTTACTGGCAACTTACTGGCAACAGTGTTGCCAGTAAGTTACTGTAATCACCATTCTACAGTAACTTACTGGCAACTTACTGGCAACAGTGTTGCCAGTAAGTTACTGTAATCACCATTCTACAGTAACTTACTGGCAACAGTGTTGCCAGTAAGTTACTGTAATTACCATTCTACAGTACCTTTACTGTTATGATATTTCACAGTTAATTTTTACTGTGAGTGTGCTTTGCAGTTATAACTGCTTTACTGTAAATGTAGTTTATAGCATAAAACTGTAAATGTATTTTATAGTTAAGCTGGTCTACTGTAAACTTGTTTCACAACATGTCAGTTTTACTGTAAATTAAAGTTTACATTTTTTAATACAAGAATATTTTACCATAAACCGAAAAGTTTCACAAAAGAAATTTTAGTCCAAGTACTGTGAATAAAAACAGGTATTTATTTTCAGCAGATTTGTTGAAATAAAATCCATTTATATATTCGCAATGTCATAAAGAACAATGTCACAATATAATAGAATGTGCTATAAAACAACAAAACCATAGAACACACTACAGGTCATGTCAATATTTTTATGGCACATGTATGTAGCAACATGAACATGTGTGCATCAAGTACCAGCCATAAACTATTAAAGACTGACTTTTAAAAAATATATAGAATATACTTCATTTAAAAAACCAGCAGAGGCTGCATTGTCAGAAAGCAGTTAACAGTAGCTTAAATGTGCACTGTTACACAATACATCACAATAACAGTGCAAGTGTGATAATGTACTATATGGTAGACATTCATATCAATAAATATTGTTATATCAGATGCATTTCCTACATTAGAAGAACTTTTATTCCATTTGTCAAACAAAATCAGTGGGATCCATCTTGTGGAAGCTGAACTGTAAAGAATAAGACAGACGATGTGGGAGGTCATGAGATGGTCAGGAAGTTATCTACATTTTCAAATCAACAGGAAGGCTGACAAATTAAACTGAAGTGACAATGTCCAAATGCATAAAATCATTGGCATAAAGCAGCATTAAGTTGATAATTTCTTAAAAAAAAAAAAAATCAATTACACTGAAGTGATAATAGAAGCTGCATAAAGAATGAGCAGGACTGGCTTCACTTCAGGTTTTTGGATTGTTTATGGCAAAAGCAGTCAGTCAGTCTTCACTAATTCAAACGATTGCGTACTGTATTGAGACCCTGCAAATGTCCCCAAGGAGACGATGAAATACAACATGTCATAACAATCTTTTTAGTCATTTTGTTGGTGCTGATGGATTACTGCAAAGGTGTGCCTAATAAACTGAAAACTGCATAGTATAAAAAAAACACCTCAATTAAACGACTACACACTTAAACATTTCTGTGATTTAGTAAGAGATGCAGCGACATCCACTTTTTACCACGGACACAGAAAAGATGCAGGCTACTCTAAAGGGCTATTGTGTAGGAATCACATGCCATTTATAAATAATCATTAAAATCATATTAAAAAGCCTAAAGTAAAGTCAGAACATGCAAGATAGGAGGAAAAGACAATAAAATAATTTGGTACATTTGGTAAAATGCTTACCTAGTTGGAAGTCCTCTATTCAAATTCAGCGAGTCGTTTGAGGAAGGTGTTGATCCGGGAGTTGACACTGACTACTTTCCTCTTGACAAGACTTCCCATCTTGCAGCTTGTACTGACTTTGGCTGTGCATTTGGTATCAACATCTGGATTGATCCTCACAAAGAATCTTTTAACAGAAATAAAATATATTAATTGTATTTTTTAAAATGAAGACATACAATACAGCAATCAGCTATGGTTCTTCATCATCAGTCAAACTGTCATTAAATTTTATTCATAAATGGCTTGGTGTAGAGTACTTACCGTTGTATCATCTCCAGCGTGGTGGATGCTGACTCCTGATACTCCAGATTGAAGACATAATATGACCCAAAAAAGACAGCAAGGACACTGGCAAAGTCATGTAGTTGCTCAGGTTCGAAAAATACCTTCTTCTCCATACTGACCATCCACCGGGTTGAAGACATCAAGCTATTTCCTAAAATAGACAAACCCTTGTCAAGCTAACGCTAGTGAGTAAAAGTACAGACTACCATAACTATTACATACATTGCTACAAAAAAATTATAGTGATAGAAAATATTCCTCTTACCAAGCATGATTACCCTTGGTGTTGTAGGTAAGGTCATTTCCATCTCAACAGACATCTTGGTGGAAGATACCTTTGAAACATAAAAGGAAAACTCTTAATTATGAATTACTGGTAGTAATTTATATTTAAAGGGCCAGTTCACCCAGATTATAACAGGTTTTTGAGAACCTCACCCCAGAGACTAGACTAGACTTTACCCCTACATCCTGCTACCACTCAGAAACAGCGGATGTGAATGACAGTTTGTGAGGCTAAATGAATTTTTTAAAGCATTACATTCCACAAATACAGTATCTGAATGGCTAAGTACAATATGGGTTAACAAAATGTTTGTAATTTGGGTGAATTGATCCCTTTAACAAATTAATTGAACAATTCTGATTTAAGATGTGTGTTTTAAGTTAAGAGTCGATATAAAATTACATCAACCAAGATGAAGATTGAGTCCTCTTTTTCTTCTAAATGTTTTATTTTTCTCTGACGGAAGTAGGACATTGCTCTATTCCACAACGAAACCGATAATTAGCTGTGTGTTGATGTTTCTTCACATGACTACAAAATTCTCTAAATTCTGAAGTACAAATGCTGCAGAATTTACACATGTACATAGTTGCACCTGTTAGTACTGACTTAACTTTAAATTTGCAAGAGCATGGTTTAAACAGGTGAACAGTCCTTATATGTAACCAGGGTTGGAAATTAACTTTTTTGTCCACCTGCCACTGTGGCTGAACCAACTCAAAAAATAACAGAAACCACTTGAATGTTTTCCACCTTTGTCCTCATTTACAGACTCTTGTACACTATGTTGGAGATGTAATGATACTTTAGCAGGCTAACTAGCTGTAGCAAGCTCAAAGTTATAGATTAGGTTAGCTGCTCCTCTACATTTCCAGATTATTTTGTGGCTTCAAATATGTTTGAAGAGCTGTCTTTTTACCTGTTGTCTTGTCTTTTCAAGAGTTGAAACTATGTTAGCACTCAGCAGGACAGAACTGCACAGCCACTTGGAGGGAAAAAGCTTGGGAGTTCAAAAAAGTCATCTGACAAAGAAAAAAAAGAACAACGTTAGAATTCATCCTTGTTGACCGAGCTAATCTGCACTCTTAACATTTGCAAGGTCATGGTTTAAACAAATGAACAGTTAGATGTATTTTTAAAAAAAAGGGGGGGGATCAATTATCAGTTAACGTTATATTGTTCGACAAAGGATGTAACAACAATGCTAACAGACACTCATCACTGAGCTTATCTCAACCCAAAGCTAGTCGCTCGAGGAAGATTTAGCGGCAAAAGCTGCTTAAAACCTTCGGTAAAATTAGCACCTTAGCTAACGTTAATTCCGAACCAGCTCAAAAAATAACACCATCATATTTTTCTATCTTTCACCTCATGCTAAGTTATAGCATTATAGCATGATGCTATAAGTTACGTTAGCTCCATCTAAAATATACATTGGCTTCAAACAGTTTTCTAAGTGTTTTTTTTACCTGTCTTGCGAAGAGCTGAAGCAGTGTGAGCCCACAGCGACAGAGCTGCACTTGCACTTGGACGGAAAAAGCTTCGGAGTTTAAAACAAACGTCATCAGAAAAACGTTGGAAGCGAAGCCACCCTTGATGACGTAGCTAGATAAACTGCATATTAATGTTAGCTAGGATGTGAAAAAAAAAATAAAAATACATGCTCTCTTTCTGCCTTAAAATATGTTAACCACTAAAGGAGTAAAAATACAGAAACAGAGAACCACGATGAAACATCTATGATGACCGTTGGAAATCAAATAGAATTCTTACATGGCCAGCGCAAAGACATTATTAGTACAGTACCACTACTGTAATGTGTAAACAGTAAATTACAACTTCAAAACATACAGTAAGTTACTGTAATGCTATGTACTACACCCATAATGCAATGCAAATTACAGTAACTAATTGTAAAGATGTTTTATGTTAGTTTACTGGGCATTTTGCGGTATTTAGCTGTAAAAAATACAGTAAAGGCTAACAGTGCAAGATATTATAAATACAGTACCACTACTGCAATGTGTAAACAGTAAATTACTGCAACTTCAAAACATACAGTAAGTTACTGTAATACTATGTCCTTTACCCATAATGCAATGCAAATTACAGTAACTAATTGTAAAGATGTTTTATGTTAGTTTTACTGGGCATTTTGTGGTATTTAGCTGTAGAAAATACAGCAAAGGCTAACAGTGTACTTGAGAAAGTTAAATCTCTGCGACAGACCCATGCAGTCCTTTGTGAGCGGCAGATACCAAAAGCGTTTGGTGAAGATTTGCAACGGCAAGGGGAAGCGTCAGAATGGCAACCTGTGCACCAGCACCCACTCGGTTCGGCTGTACGATCTCAGAGTCCGTCAGACTCCTCAAGGTTGCACCGTCACCAGTTTAAGTCGCGCACGTCGATACGTGACTGTCGCTTGTGACAAAGTCGCCAACCACTGCCGTCCTGTTCACTTTCACAGCAGCCAAACCAACAGACCGAGCCGCATAGGTCAGCGCTGCTGAAATCTGGATGCAACGCCAGAACTTAATGCGATCTTCTTACGATACTTTGTCCTTGATTGGTCTTTAGTCTTTGATTCACATTAGTCTTTGATTCATCCATTTGCAGTCTTTGGTTTGGTTTGCCTTTTTAGCTGTGAAAGAAAGTGCATTATTTCCTATATTTCTATACTAGTTGTGCTCATTTTGGCCTTCATGGAGTTTCATGTCAAAAAAGAAAAACAAAAGGCACTTTTAGAGCTGTGCTACTATTGTTTCCTCAGCTTTTTAATCAGAACTAATAAAATCCATGATGTATTTCTGTTGTCAGTCATGTTTTCTCAGAACCATTGTGGTTTTTCTCAGCCTTTGTTCTTTTATTAGCTTATGGTTTTAGTTTTGGGGACAATGTGCGCTCAGCAGAACCCTCAGCCATTTCCTCTTAGATAAAACAATGTATCATTACCTTTTCTAATTCCATCAAAGTCCATGAAACAATATTCTATTTGACCAGGACAGACAAGCTCGATTCTGAACCTTCCTGGGCCAAAGTGAGGCTGCAGAACGCCACCAGCAGCAAAACGCTGACCTTCATTTTCATGATGGTGCAGCTTTTGTCTCCAAATCTGCTCCTTATATGTTCCTCACTCTCAATACAGGAGATCAGCTGTTAATTTTTAGCAATGACTAAATAAAACAGAGGTCAGTCGTCTGTTTACTATCTGCCGTTCTGATGCAAAGATTAAGAACTCTTCTGGTTTTGTAACCAGTTCATTTTATTTGATTTTCTGATTTGTAACGTTGCCATTGCAATAGCTTAGCCATCACTCAGAAAGTAATCTGGGTCTTGAGTGTATGAGCTGTTTAGATGACACTCTGTATGCACATCAAACCACTCTGGTGCTCTGGTTATGCATCAACATGACCAGAGCCAATAAAAAAACAAACATCTGTCCACAGGACAACTACTAGTCATGCACTGCACAAATGGTCTTTATGGAGGAGTGGCAAGAAGAAAGCCGTTGTTAAAAGAAAACCATGAGGAATTTTAAAGAAGCCATGCGGAGGAACCAGCAAACACGTGGAAGAAGTTTCTTTGGTCAAACAAAACCAAAATGGAACGTTTTGGCCAAGATGCAAAAAGCTAAGTGTGGCCAAAAAAAAATGAATGTTGAATTAAATGTAATACCTATAACACCTGCCAAGATTCACACTTTCTTACTTGACCCCGGTCATTAAACAATGCACTTCAATTAGCTGGTCGCAGGTCAGCCAGTCATGAAAAATATTGTTACTTTTAACAAAAATCATAACAACTGGACAGGTTACATGTTTAAACCTCCAAAATACCAGCTCACCATTATCCATAGAGAACAACAATAAAGCCAATAAAAGCAGCGACACATTTTTATTTCACATCTTTTATTACCAGTGCAGGACATTCAGTCAAACTCGTTGCTTTGTCATGTTTTTATTTCAACAGTCGATCTAAAATATCTCATTTCTGCTTTTTAAATAAGTGTTGAGAAATTCTACATCCCTAAAACAGAAGGATTGAGATGCTTCTGTATATTTTGGCGTTTCTTTGCTTACATTTGATAGACCAAGTTCCCACTAAACGTGGTGTGGAAATTGGATCCCCAAGCAGTTGCATTAGATCCCAGTTTGACCTGGACCTGGTCCCCCGGCTGCAGCTGCAGGAACACGGCGTTCCCTCCGTTGTCAGCGAAGCCTTCACTGGGTCTTGGGTAATCGTGGGTCATGGCGACTACGTCTTCATTCTTGCAGAGGCTCAGCATGGTTCTATGTTCCTGTCCGTCGTGATAGAAGAAGCTGAAGAAGTAAACACCTGCAACGGGCGCAGTGAAAATCCCTGCACAAAAAACACTTGCGTTCAGTAACCCTGACAATAAGCACGTCCATGGAGTTACGCTGTAATGGCAGAGTGGATGATAAAAATGCGAGTGCGGCTCTACTCACCCGTAATCTTGTTGTAGCAATTGCCCACATTTATTAGAACATTTTTGTAGATTAAGATCATGGCGGTGTCAAAAGATCCAACGGTTTCTGGTTCTCCAGCTGAGCTAGTGAACGCCACTTTGGTCAAGTCTAGGTGGATAAATATTAAAAACAGGTAAAATAAAACATTGCTTTATTTGCTCTACCTACTTTGCCAGTTTCCTCAGCAAACAATTACCTTTCCTCCTCAGCTCGAGGACTTGCTGTTCGAGCGCCACCAGCTTCTGTCTCATGGTTGACAGGTCTGAACCATACTGGGCCAAAGTGAGGCCGCAGAACGCCACCAGCAGCAAAACGACAACCTTCATTTTCATGGTGGTGCAGCTTGTGTCTCCAAATCTGCTCCTTATATGTTCCTCACTCTCAGTGCAGGAGATCAGCTGTTAATTTTAGCAATGACTAAATAAAACAGAGGTCAGTCGTCTGTTTACCGTCTGCCGTTCTGATGGATCCATCAAACAATGTTCTGGTTGCGTAAACAGGTCATATTCCTTGATTTCCTGAGTTGAGACTTTGCCATTACTACCAGCTAAAATATCACCCAGGGTTATTTCATAATCATAAACTGTATGTAGAACGGCATAGCTGAACTGCTGTATGCACATCAGACGCTCCATATGTCAAAGCGGCAGACTTTGCATATAAACCAGACAACCTGGTCTAAATGCTCTAATTCACTGGCTCCCTCGGAGAATAGACTTTAAGATACTTCTGTTAGTTTATAAATAGTTGAACGGTTTAGCACCACAACACATTAAAGATCTGCTGCTGTTGTTGCTGTTGTTCTGGTTCTGGGGATGCAGAGCAGAACCAGAGCTGGAACCGTGGAGAAACAGCATTCAGCTTCTATGCACCGCAAATCTGGAACAAGCTTCCAGAAAACTGGAGAGCTCCTTTAAAGCTGTGTGATGTGATTTTAATAAAGAATATGTTTTTGTGTTTTTTTTTACATATTAATCGAAACTATCAAAGACAGAAAAAAATCGAGCTCCTCCCTGAGCTGTTATGACCATCTGAAGAAATGCAGCGCTGCCCATTTGTCCCTACAAAAAACACCCAATCACAACAAGGAGGCGGGTCTTTTCGCTGTTAATCAATCTCATGTACTTGTTGCTCAGTGTGCTAATGGTGGAGAAACAACTTACCGTTACAGGAAAACGTTTATCTGCCATCATCGTTGGCCATGCGAGCTAGTTTTAGCATTCACAATGCTGATGCTAGCTGCAGCGTAGCAGTGAACAAGGGGGAAGGTGAAAGGGTGATTGACAGCCTTAAGACCCGCCTCCAGATTTTGATTGGTTATTTCTAGTTAGCACTGAAAAAAGGCAGAGGAGCTCGACTTTTTTCACAGATTATCTCTCTTAAAATGAACAAATAATTATTTTTTTTCAAAGTTTCATACTGCAGCTCAAAACTATTTGATTAATAATAAATGGAACATGGATTCATTTTAGTCTTTTTTCTTTTCCAGCTTGCTGTGATGGGAATCTTTTGGGGGATTTTGATGATGACGTGAGAAAATATAATATTTGTCACCTCTTTGTTTTTTATCATTTATAGAACTTCAAATTGTTTTGTTGCTCAACTGTGCTACATAAATAAAACTGCCTTGCCTTGGACACTATGTATGCACACACAACTATTGTGCTGGTATTAATGTATATACAGAACTACACTGTAAAAAAAAAAATCAGTAACATTTATGGTGAAAATTTGTGAAATACCAACAGTTAAAGTGTAGCATCCAATTCATTATATTGCCATAGAAAATAAATGGAATTACCATAACTCAAGAAACATAAACTTTATGTAATATTTACAGAAGAAATGTAGAAAACTGTCATAATTGGAGTTATGCGCTTGACCCACATGCAGAAACACAAGGAATCAGATAAATCAAGTTTATTTTCTTTTCAAAAAAAGAAAAAAAAAACTGAAGAATGTTTTGGTTGGGTAAATGCTTTCTGGGGGGAAACTGGATCGGTCTCGTCTCAGTGCTGGAGGCAAGGAAGAGGAGAGGTAAGCGTAACGTAAGCTGGAACTAAACAGATTCTGGAACGGGCTTACTAGGTGAGGTGAGGTTCATCTGCCAGGGGGGGAAAAACTCAGGTTGGGTCTGGAGCCTAGGAAGCTGATGGGAGGTTGGAGGAGTCCGGTCCGGACCCGAAGGTCGGAGGATCTTCAGGGATAACGGACTGGGGAGTTCAAGCATCGCGAAGAGGGAAATCCACAGGCCAGGGACGGGGTTCTCAACAGTCGCGTACTCAGCGTCACAAAAGTGCACCTGGAAGCAGGAAAAAACACGGAGGGATTACAAAGTGGGATTCTCAGAAAAAACTCAGAGAAGTCACTCTGGGGCTCTGGGTACCATTACTGGTCAACACTCTGGCGCCGGAGAAGCCGCCGCCCGCTCCTCTTATGCTGGCGATGATTGTGCCAATTACGCACCGGTGCGCGGGAACCGCCCTTCAACCAACTGTCACCTCCTGGCTCCTCCTGCTGGAAAAAACATCTCCCCACAAGACTAGACCTCCAAACCCAACAAAAACACAGAAATTTATTGTGGAAATCTTGTAAAATTCATTTAAAAAAGTTATAGCACCAGCAGATAATTACCCTCAGATTAATGGTAAAACTGGCCAAAGTTATAAATTTTGCTGATATTTATGTCAATGATGTAACTCCGTAAACCAGGCTGAAAAGCAGTTTTTACAAAGAACAGGATGCTGGTGTGATGTTTCGGTTTCTTAATAATCAATTTGATTTATATATATGTCAAACTGAAATCTCATATGAAAGACGGGAATCAAACTGGTGATCCACCGACTGCAGGGCGAACGCCTGCAGTCGACGCCGCCGTCATTTTGAGAGGAGTTTATTAAATGACGCATTTGGTTTTTTTTTAATGTAATGTTATCCTAACCATACAATTGTCATAGCTGCCCCGCTGTATTGTAGCAGCCAAAGCAGGCTTATGACAGCGAGACAGCTTTTCACGATGCCATTGTGTTACCAGCGGGGTTTTACAGTTAATGCAGTAACTGTTGTTTTGTCATGTAAACACAGAGTTCTCCAGTTTGCGCTTCTGCAGCATCACCAGCAACAGCTGTTGCTTATTATTTTGAACTCTGCAATCCTGCAGTTGAGCAGAGGCTCTGGGCTTCCTGAACGCCACAGTATTGTCAGTCCAAGTACACAAATACACAAAAGCAGACTTTTTTTTCAATTCTTTTTTTTTCAGTGTTTTTTTTGCAGTCTCATTTAAAGCTACACAAATGTTTCGCCTGATTTTACTCCCAGCAGGGGAGAGCCTGCGCTGCTCTGCAGTAGGCGCGTTCAGCCAACGGCATAAAAATCTGTTAGTGTGAGAGGAGTGAAGACTGCAGGGCCTGAAACCTCAGCTGCAACCATAAACAAACATGTTTGATCTTTTTTTTTCATCTGGATAGTTTGAAACGGGTCACTGACCAACCCACCTTCCTCTCCACCCTTTCCCGCACTTGTTGTTGAGAGTCAATGAAAAAAAGAGAAGTTGAGAGCAAACATTAACTGACTTTTTTTTCTTCTTTTTTTATGTTTGAAGAAGGAGGATCTCACTGAAAGAGCACAGCTACAATGGAAGAATTTAAATCCAATATGTACGGATGAGAATTCTCAGGTCAAGAGTCTGTGATCATCCTTGAAAAATGATGTCGACTTAAATCAGTAAAGCTTCGAGGTAATTTGCCTTTCAAGGCTTCATCTCAGGTGAAATGGAAATGCTGTTGTAGGGAAAAAAAAAGGTTCTACAAAGTATTTACTACAGGGTACCAGCATTTTATTAGATTTTTATTTTAGGAACATTTAGGAAACCAACACTTCCTTTTCCTTCTACGTCAAATGTATCCTCAGCTATCATTTGGTCAATCAGCTAAAAAATACATTGAAGTTCGTCTCTGTAATGTCACTAAATGTGAAACAGCTCAAGTCTGTGAATGCCTTTTCAAGCTACCACATAGATGATGTATATAAAACTGTATTGTGCATTCACAAGGAATAGCAGGTATATATTTGATTAAACGTTACGTTTATTGGGCGTACTGTGGTGGCGTAGGGGATAACGTGACCCACATTTGGAGGCCTTGAGTCCTCGATGCGGCCGTCGCGGGTTCAATTCCCGGACCCAGCGACATTTGCCGCATGTCTTCCCCCCTGTCCTTCCCCCTTTTCCTGTCAGCCTACTGTCATATAAGGGACACTAGAGCCCACAAAATACCCCCTGGTGGGGGGGGAAAAAAAAAAAAATGTTATGTTTACAACAGGCTAGCCACTATAAGTTATCTCAAGAGTATTTTGGAAAGGTCACATTGCATCAAGGGGTGTTGTATTCCCGTAAGCCCTCTGGTAGAGCCAAGGTCGAGGAAACAGAACAGTAAACAGAAACTTGGTCTTTGTCACATTCCATGTATTTATCAATCGGCTGTTAATTTTTAACAATCTGTTATTGATCATTTTATCTGATCACACAGTATCTACGGATTTTTCTGAAATCCGAGGATAAGACAACAAGCCTGCTTGTTCACCTGTTTACATTAGCCGAGCCGCTGCTAAGTGTGGCAGAGTGCTATCTAGCAAGGATGTTAACATGTTGTAAGAGCAACCCACTAGGCATGACGTTATACCAACAAATATAACATGTTGGCACAAATATAATCAGTGAGACTGATAGGAGTGCACGTATATTTGTGAACAAAGAATAACGAGTGTCATGTACATTTACTTCACACACAGAAGTGGCGGACACTTCTAAAGAAAATTGTAGGATTTCGGAAAGAAGAAGAAGAAACTCAAATTCATCATTTTCTAAACAAACAGCTTGTGGTTTAGTGGTTCCCCCACACACATCCCAAAACTCACAGTCCCCAGTCCTCACACAGCAGTCAGTCAGAACCACCATGTCCAGAATGTCCAGAATGCTAACAAAGAGAAAACCTGACAGGCTAATCTCCTCACAGTCAGGTAAAAGATTGAGAATTTGCTTCCCAATGTTGAGGAAAAGGCAACAGTGAATCTGCTTTCGTTTGTGACTGGTGAAAATATGGAGGTGAATATTTTGTAAATAAATGCTTGGGTAACATGATGATAGACAGTAGTAAATATTCTCATTCACACATTGTCGAAACTATTTTATGTTTTTGTTGCAGGTGCAACTTGTCAACACAAGAGAGAGAAGAAACGCTGCTTGTCACTTTCTCCAGACCCATTTATCTCTGGTTCAATGGTGCTCCAGTGTGATGAGATAATAATCAAAACTGCGTTTTGATTATTATTATTATTATTATTATTATTATTATTATTATTATCAGTGTTGGGTAAGTTACTTTAAAAATGTAATCCGTTACAGTTACAAGTTACCTTGTTTAAAATGTAATTGTAGTGTAAATTTTTTGATTACTTTTAAAAAGTAATGTAACTAATTACTTTTGATTACTTTTTGATTACTTCAAGGTTTTAATGAGTATTGACCCATGTTCAACATTTTATTTTTCTTAGTGCACCGCGGGTTAGTGCACCGCCACAGGCAGTGCAATAATATGATTCTGCATTATCTGTTTCTCTCAGGTTAGGGAGAGAGATTAGCCTTTTAGCTTAAATAAGCTATTACCTATTTTTCTGACTTAATAGCCATGGTTAGTATACTGAATGGAGTAAGTAAATTATAGAGAACATTCTAATGATACCCCACATGCTACTGAAAGTATTTAGGCTTACATTAGCATTTTGGCTAATTTCAGCTTATAGACTCATTTTAACAGACTGAATGGTGCACGTCCAGCTTACTTAACATACTTGTGACTTTCCACAAGCTAATGACTACTATTTAGCTAAGCTTAGCACTGATGCTAATTTTTAGCATCAGAGCCCTGGGTCCAAACCGACGGCCACACTTTGGCAGGCCCCAGTTAAATTTCTTCAGGAATTTTATAGTTTACTTTATGTTCATGAAAACCATAACACTAGCACATTGCATACAATGTCTCATGGGAAAGAATAGATTCCAACGTTTGTCATGCATCAACACCAAACAGTCAAATATTCGTAAAACAATACGCTTCGTCTATCAGTGAGCTGCAATTACCTCTAAATGTTTCCTCAGGTTTGACATACATTGCTTCGACGTGGACAAGTTCTTGATAGCTGGCAAACACTTATTGCACTGCACGGTTAAATTTGAGCCATTTTCACAGATGTAAATGTAAAGCAGTGCATAAATGTTACAGAAGAGGGTACTATTGTTTTCTGTAATTGCTGGTATTACCACAATTCCGAGATGTTTGTCCTGCCGGGGACACCGTAGTGCAGGGGATTTTTGCGCGCGAGCTGCTGTATTCCTTATAGTGTGTTTACTGCCTGTAAAGTAAGCGGCAGCTCCGCTAGCCCGGTGTAAAATATACATTGCGTTGGTATGCCGATCTTTTTTTCTGTTTGTTCAGTGTGCCAGTTGGCTGCAGATTGCATCTTGTTTTGCACCGAACACACCCCACTTTCACGAAAAGAAACACAACGCAGAGCCCATAGGGTGTCTTCCACCAGCTGCAGGTCTGAAGAAAGAGAGCCTGGGTTACATAAATAAAATGCTCCTTTAATTTCTAGTGCTGGAAGGCTGTCATTTTTGATGCGCTGCTTGAGCTGAAATGGAACTGGTCGCCGCTTCCTCCAGGAGGCTCCACCAGCACAGGATCGAACATCAGAGTGGCATTGCGGCTGTGATAGAGACAAGGAGCCGTAGCGGGAAACGGCGATAAAGAGCGTAAAGCAATAAAAATATCATTACATATTTCGCAGAGGTTTTTGTTTATATTTTTTAAAAAATGTAACTAAATTTGTAATTCTTAATATTTTCGGAAGTAACTGTAACTGGATTACATATTTTCTCAATGTAACTGTAACGAATTACATGTAACCAGGTGAAAAATGGGTACATGTAAAAAATGTATTTTTGTAAACCATGTTTTGATTTATTTCACCAAATGGTTGTAATTCTTGTTTTTGCCAGCATGTGGTGCTGTTATTGCAAAGAGGTCTAGGATTACCGGAAGTGGAAAAAACCTCTTGTTTATGTATTGTGGCACTCTGACTGGTGGAACGGAAGAGAAGGACATTTTTTGAGCCAAGACCTGTTGAAAAGGATGACTACGGCCACCTAAGCGGAGAATCCAAGTGTTTGGTAATTAATGTCAAAGCTAAATTATCTTCCGTGAACAAAGCTAAGGAGAGGAAGTTAATGTTATGTTTTTCTTTGTTTGTCCTCCTTTAGAAGTGCCACTGCCGTTTATTATACCCTTTGTTAAAGTTAAGTTTCTATGTGAAACTACGTTGCTGCATCGTGAGCCCGCCATTTTACCTGAAGCTGAGGCTTTACGTTGATAGAATACAGGTCATTTCTTTCGGCCTATGTTGATCCTCATTCTTTCATTTGTTTCTTTGCAACTCAGAGAGAAAAGTGTTCCTTTTCATCTAAAAAATAAAAAATAAAGGACCCATTTTATTTGAAGCTCCGTGTGCTGCATTATTCCCGGCTTCAAATATTGGTACCAGGAGTGGGGTCTCGTTTTTAAAAAAAAATTTTCTCTCTGTGAGGGCATGTGAATGGCGGTGCAGCGTTAGCTTTGTTATACGGCAGTGGTGAAGAAGTGGCCTAAACCTGAGTGGACTTGGATATCGTGTCTTTGTGGCGGCATCTGTTTCGAGATCGGAGGAGTTGCTCGCGTGGTTGTGAGGGATTTCAGCCGAGGTGATCATCAGACCAGAACGCATCCCAGGCGGGAGAGACCATCGCCCTGCAGCGGTCTCGGAGGAGCCCAGGAACATCCGGTGGACTCGGGACTTCGACCAACTTATCCTTTGCTATTTAAATTTATTTTGACTGTTCTGTGAACTGACTGATTAAAAATAAAAAATAAAAATGAACATGTCTGACCAAGATGAAAACTTTGTAATGGATGAACAGTTAGTGCATAATGGTGAGGATAATGAACAAGATGGTGGACAGAACAATGAACAAAATGACACTGAACAAGCTGGGGTATTGCAACAATTAAGTGAGTTAGCCAGAAGACAAGAAGAAGTCATGACAGTCATATCATCACTAAATACTGAGCCTACCAGATCTTATGTCTATGTACCCAGAGAAAGGCACATTTTACCATTTAGTGGAGACATTGACAAAGATGGGAGGAGTGTAGATGAGTTTATTGAAGAAGTAGAAAGGGCAATTTCTGCTAGAAATCAATCTGCACCTGAACAGTCTGATGTTGTGCTGTCACTGTTAAGAGGAAGGAGGAAGTGCGTTTACGCAAAGCTGATGGTGATGTTGTAAAAGACCTGTTTGTTTACCTAACAGATGCGTTTGGAGATAAACGTAGTGCTTCCCAACTTTTACAAAATTTCTACAACTGTAAACAGAAGGAAGGTGAAGACATACGTGACTTTTCATATTCATTATCTCAGGCCTTTAGTTTTGTACGGAATCAGCATCCTAATTCCGTGGCTAATGAAAACACAGTGTTGAGAGACCAGTTCATTGAGGGCATCAGAGACCTCTCACTGAGACGAGAACTCCGAAAATATGTAAGAGGAAAACCTGCATCTACTTTTATAGAGGTGCGTGAGGAAGCTTACTTGTGGTCCTTAGACCAAGCCCCTACCACAAAAATGGCTAGGAGTAAAGTGAAGACCTGCAGTAATGTTACAGCAGAAGCACAGTGCTGTGCAGTTAAAGAGACAGGAAATCCAATGTACCCGGAGGATGTGATGAAAACTCTTAAAGAGCAAGACAAAGTCACTACTCCCACTAGACCTAATGAGAAGTCGGTCTCAATTGATGACGTTCTTAAAGTGAAAGTGATAACAGGGAAAGTGATAACAGAACTCACGAAAGCTGTGAAAGAGTTGACAATTCAGAGCAAAGACCCTAGTAGCCAGACACCATATAAGATCAAAACGGTTCCAAGATTTACCCCTGATGGTAAGCCAATATGCTTCAAGTGCCAAACTGCTGGTCATGTTGCCAAACAGTGTCCCCAGAAAAGATACAAAAACTCTGATGAATCCCCTGTTTCTGGTCAGTCGGGAAACGAGAGACCCTGGTTGCAGTGAGTCGGGTAATGCAGGGTCATGTCAAAGACTCACGTACACTAGGGATCACACGAGAACAAATCATTGAGCGTGCCATAGGAAAATGTCCAGTGGTTGATCTAAAACTTAATGACAGGTTAGCTCATTGTTTACTGGACACTGGCAGCCAAGTCAGTACTATGACAGATGAGTTTTTCAGAAAATATATTGGTAATGATGAGAGCATGCTAGCTACAAATAGTTGGCTTAAAATAACTGCTGCAAATGGACTTGACATCCCTTACCAGGGATATATTGAACTGGACGTTGAAACGATGAATTTAAAGATCCCAAATTGTGGTTTCTTGGTCTTGAAGCCTTCAGCGAATCCTATTGTTTCTGAAGAATGCATAATTGGTATGAATGTCATTCACAGATGCAGACAGCTGGTGACATCAGAGTTTGACAACACTTTGGGTGGATCCTTAGACTCTGGGTGGAGGACAGCTTTCCAACAGGTACAGACCTGTTGCATAGAGAGAAAGGTGATAGTTCGGGTTGCAGGCAGAAACAAAGTACGTATTCCTGCATCCTCTGTGTCCACTGTGTTCGTAAAAGGTCACACTAGTAGTCAGCTTCTTCGTTGTTGAAAATCAGCTTTGGACAGCCAACGGAAGTCAAATAAACTTGACTTCAGGATTCTTGCGTGACTGTGAGTGTGGAACTATTGATTTTTGGTGCAGTAGGGACATTTATGTGTCTTGTGGCCTGGCTGAATCTTGGGCAAAGGCAGACATGCAGGAAGAAAGAGTCGAGTCTATGAAAAAAAGCAAAGGACGGTTCTAAACCTGATTAAGTAATTTCAGGTGCCGGAGATGAACACAGCAAATTCTTGTAAGCAATTTAAATAAAATGTGCGTCCTCACGACAGGATGCAGAACTACTGAAAATGTTGTAGTAGAGATACCAGGTCACTTTGTGACCTAACAAAACCAAAGAATGACATAAAAAACACCAATCAACATCAAACGGCACCGTGTTTATTTGTGAGAGTGAGGCACATCGGGAATAGTGAGAGAGATGGAGTTACTATGGAATTGTTTCAAAAAAAGAGATGGCTCACATACACAGAGAAAGATGAAATCATTATTTAAAAAAAAAGAAAACCATCTCAGCGTGCTGTGGTGGCGTAGGGGAAAGCGTGACCCATGTTAGGAGGCCTTGAGTCTTCGACATGGCCGTTGTGGGTTCGATTCCCGGACCCGGCGATATTTGCTGCATGTCTTTCCCCATTTCCTGTCAGCCTACTTTCATATATTGGACAATAGAGCCCACAAAAGACCCCCTGGAGGGGAAAAAAAATAAAAAATGTCTCTCAAAACATCAGATCCGCACGGCCTGAACAACAAAAGACTTTTTTTAGATCCACTTTCAAATGTCTCTGTGTGGAATCTAAGTAAGACATTCCATTTTGCGAAGGTAACACAATCAGGAATTTCTCCGTCAAGAAGACTTTAAATTTACAGCCGGAACCGAATCCGATCCAAATTCCAGGCCGGGCTGATCTAGAGATATTTGCTTGCTGTTCAGGTCAGGCTCGGGTTCTGTGGTGCGTTCAATAAGACTCTAATAAATACAGCACAGAGAAAGCCAAACAAGAATGCACAATGTAAAGTTGTGTTAATCTACTTGTTATAGTGTAAATAGAGGAGAAGATAGTTTTACCTATTGAGGAAATAAAGGCTCAGAAGTTAATCAGACTGTAAAAACACAGCACATTGCATGTGCATGTGGCTCCTCTCTGATCTGCTCGAGCAGTGGCAGAAAGAGGATCCTATCAATTACACTTCCTTGATGATTTGCACTTTACTCACCCTGCAGTCTCAACAAGTGTCAAGACGGAAGATGTTAAATAAAAGCAAAAGGAAAAAGTTGCTTATTTACTTTGGGTTTGGACCTATAATTGAAGTTAATTGGGTCAGATCAGGCTTGGACAAAATGCCTATGGGATTGGTCAGGTTGAATTATTTAAACTCTACAATAGAGGTGAGAGGTAAGCTCAGGTAAGTTTTGCTACAAGATATGGAAGCACAAGTTTGGTTTTTGATACATGACGTGGAATTTAGTTGGGACCCTTGAACGATAGACACGTATGTTATCTGCGATTAACGCAAAAACAGAGCTTTCTTTTTAATTGGTAAATTTTTACGTCTTCATTTTCCTCTTTGCCATGTTCCATAAGGTGGCCGTGGCTGGCACCATGTTCAATATCCCTCAGCCTCAAACATTCAGTGATGCTGCCAATAACATGCTTTCTATGACCCTCTATGACCCTCTGTTCTCATTGTAGGATCTCTGCTAACCTAGCGTCTTGTATTCCTTTTTGCAAAAGACAAAGGTAGTTGTTCAGATTTTATTTTTTCAGACTTGATGAAGAACATCACTAAAAGTTGTTCTATTTATATTCATTTGCATCAATCTGCACGTACACCTGGTTGTCCTGCAGCTGAACAATGCGTCACAATAGAACTTTGAACTACATCTAAAGCATTGCAGGTCTGACTTTATTAAGTTGACATGTGAAATGGTCTTCATGGAAGACCTTCAAGGAGAAAACCTCTGCTGACCAAAACGTCTGTCCAAAGTTTTCAAAACCAATATCTACATCACAGGTGTCAAACTCGAGGCCCGTGGGCCAAATCCGGCCCGCCGTAGCTTTTTATGTGGCCCTCTACATCCTAGACCAGTGGTTTCCAATTCCGGTCCTCAGGGCCCCCCTGACTGCATGTTTTAGATGTGCCTCTACACCAGAACAGCTGATGCAAATGATTGCATGACATCTTCTGCAGGCATCAAGTACTGCAGGAGCCTGTTAATCACCCAAAGATTCAATCCAGGTGTGTGGCAGAAGGAAAACACCTAAAACATGCAGTCAGGGGGGCCCCGAGGACTGGAATTGGGAACCACTGTCCTAGACTAAACACAATGTCTGTTTAAATATAATGTAATCAATCAAATCAGTAATCAGTTTTTATCTGTTTACTACCAAAATTACATCAATCAGTCGATCCAGTTTCTTGCAAACTATTGTGGAAATTCACGCAAAATCAACAAATCCACACTTTTTTGCGCTAACACAGTTTACTGCAGATTTTTCTTAAAAATTGTCAAAAACTTTCTTACTTGGGATCTTTGAAGAGTTTTATAAAAACCTCTACACATCCTCTAACAAACCTGACACAGAAGAAATGAATGATTTTTTCTCATCATTGAAGTTGTCTACTATCTCCAATGAGAAAAGAGTAAAATTGGACTCTCCTATTACTTTAGAAGAAATCAAAATTACGATCTTGTCTATGAAATCTGGGAAATCGCCAGGCCTGGATGGCTTTCCAGTTGAATATTATAAGAAATATATTGACACCATTGCCCCATTACTGCATGATGTATATAGAGAAGCCTTTGAGTCAGGCTCGTTACCTGGTACTTTCAACGAGGCTCTCATATCACTTATTCCTAAAAAGGACAAAGATGTTTCAGATCCATCTAATTTCAGACCCATTAGCCTCATAGGAGTAGATTGTAAAATATTAACCAAAATACTAGCATCGCGGTTAGAAAAAGTACTCCCAGATATTATAAATGAAGATCAGGTAGGCTTTATTAAGAACAGATCTGCAGTCGACAATATGAGAAGACTTGCTCATCTAATACATTTGAACCATTCCAACATAATCTCTGTTGCTGCATTCTCTTTAGATGCTGAAAAAGCCTTCGACCGCGTGGAGTGGGGCTTTCTTAAAACAACACTTTTGAAATTTGGATTTGGTTCTACGTTCTGCAAATGGGTGGAAATATTATACTCTAAACCCAAGGCTGCAGTTATGACAAATGGTCAATTGTCCAAATTTTTTCATCTCTCCAGAGGGACAAGACAAGGCTGTGCCCTGTCCCCATTGCTCTTCACGCTGGTTATTGAACCATTGGCAGTTGCGATAAGAGCCAATCCAAGAATCAAAGGAATTCATGCAGGAGGTAAAGAGCACAAGTTGCTTATGTATGCGGACGACATTTTAGCCGTTATAGCAGATCCAACTGTCTCTGTTCCAGCTCTATTACAGTGTGTTGAATTATATTCAAAATTTTCAGGATATAAGATCAACTGGAACAAATCCGAGTGTATGCCCATATCACAAGCATGTCACTCAAATGATATTACACAATTTAACTTTAAATGGGTTCCCTCGGGTATGAAATATCTGGGTATACGACTTCACTCAAATTTAGAGGAAATAATGCTATTTAATATGGAACCGCTTCTTCAGAAAATTAAAACTAATCTTAATAAATGGGCAAAATTGAAACTCTCTTTATGGGGAAAGGTGAATGTAATAAAAATGGTGATAGCCCCATTGTTCAATTATGTGTCCATGATGGTGCCTGTTGATATCCCATCACAGGTATACAAACAATACGAGACTTGTGTTAAGGACTTCCTTTGGGACAAAAAGAAACCCAGAATTAGTATTAAGAAAATGTGGTGCGCAAGGGCATGGCCCTCCCTAATGTAAGGCTATATAATCTCGCTTTTGAAATGTCTAAGTTGTTCAAATATTTTGTAAAGGGAGAAACAAAGCTGAGTTGGATGAGTATTGAAGAAGAATTAGTGAACCCTTTCAGACCAGTAGATGTCCTTTCTCATGGTAAAATGGATAATAGACAACCCTTTTCCACAAATCCAGTACTAGCACATTCTAAATTAATATGGAAGGAGATGCATAAAATATGTAGGATGTCACATTTTAAACAGTTGTACTCTTCATTGTGGTTTAATCCATCCATTTGTATTGGAAAGAAAACTGTCTACTGGGAACAATGGCTGGTGAAGGGGATACGCACTGTGGACGATCTGTATACAGACGAGGTTTTTATGTCTTTTTCAGATCTCATGCAGAAATATAACTTAAAAAAAGATAGTTTCTGGAGATATCTACAAATCAGAGACTGTATTATTAAAGACAATTTCATACATAAGGATAATCTAATACAGGAATTTATAGGTTCAAGTAATATTAAATATAAGGCATCAACATTTTATAAATTACTTAACAGTATGCAAAAGGATGTATGTAAAAGTCTGGGGATTGTCTGGCAGAGGGACCTTGGCTGCACTTTTAGTGATGAAGAATGGCTGAAAATACTTTCAAATAATGGAAAATATATTAAAGAATCGAGAGGGAAATTTACACACTATAAGATAGTACATAGATTTTATTTCACCCCATCCAGGCTCCATAGAATGGGCCTGATCACCAATAATTTATGCTGGAAATGTAAAACGGAACCAGGAACTTTTTTACATGCGATATGGGAGTGTAAATGTATCTACCCATTTTGGAAAGACGTAGTAAAACACATTGGAAAGTGGATAGGTGTGGGGATACCCATGTCACCAAGACTTTGCTTATTGGGAGATCAAACAGTGATGCCTATGTCAAAACACCAAAGCACTGTGGTGCAGGTGGGGACGGTCACGGCTGCCAGAATAATCCTCAGACTATGGAAATCCTCAACTGTTCCGAATATTAAAAACTGGTTGGAATTGATGTTGGAAATAGTGTCATATGAACAAATGCTGGCTAAGTCAAATAATGACATGGAAAACTTCACAAAATCCTGGAACGGTTTTCTTCTCTGCAATACTGGGACAAGTAAATTTGTGTGATGAACACAAATTTTGTATTGACAAGTATTGACGAGTGATTATTTGCTTACTGTGGCTGTTTCATCGAAGATATTTGTATATGCCATTTTTTATTTTTATTTATATTTTTTTGTGAATCTTCTATTGATTACATATGAACTGACCTGGTGGTTTTGTTTTGTTTTGCTCTGTTTTATTTGTGCTTTTGTTTTTTTTTTTGTTTTTTGTTTTTTTTTTGGGGTTGGGAGAGGTTGTATACATGTATGCCTTTAAAATAATAAAAACTTTAATAATCAAAAACTTTCTTACTTGTACTAAACAGCTGCCTCGTTAATTGTTGTCAGATTATATCCCGTGATCTATACAGCCAGTAATAAAAAGTCAAATTTACCGTCATAAATAAGAGCAAATATTTCCAAATTAGTTTTTTTATTGCAAAACAATCACAAAAACAATCGCAAAATTCTGGAAGGACTGGAAAGATGTTCAATATTATTTAATTTTAAGAATCTATTAATATTTCTAATGGGTTTTATCAGTACATTCCGGCACAACCGGCCCTTTAAGAGCATTAATGATTTTGATTTGGCCCAAAACGAAAATGAGTTTGACACCCCGGATCTACATGATCCATAGGACCTTTAAGAAAATGTCTTCTGTGGAATTACAAGAGTACAAAAGACAATTAAATATTTGTTTTCAGCGCTATAATTTAGTTTCCTTTTAACAAGATGTTTTATATGTAGTTTTCATTTTTCACCACTGGGTGGCTGTTTGAGCCCATTGATGGATAGTTTTGAGCATCGTGTAGTTCAGAGACACGGACATCGTTTACTAGAGCTTCTCAGCTGAGTTCTTTCATTGGAAGTGAGTAATCAGGCGGGGGGCAGAGGGAGCTTGAGCCCCTGTCCGTTTTATCCTTGATGCCCCTAGTGCCCTTTTTGAGTTTTTTTTTTCCCAATTTTTTATTTTTTTATATCTGTATGTCAGAAGGCCTGCTTGTACCCCTCAGCAATAATATTTAGCTGAATATAATAATTTAGCAAAATAAACTAGTCTGGCCCCCCCAACTCCTGAAACCCGTCCTAAGAACTCAGCATCACTAACATGTTTAAATATCGATCAGGTGAATCTGTGAGAGGGAAACCAGGTTTATTGGCCGAGTTTAAAATCAATCACTGATTATTGGTTGTTTGCTGTGATGTATTTGTGATCAAACCCAACTCAAACACAAAGATTACAGCATATTGTAGCCGTGGTAACATGACAAACTATCAATGATTCTTTTAACTTTTACAAAGTAAACGTCATAATTAAATCCTAAATGTACTTTTTTTCTCAGCAGAATACATAAAATAAAATTTCATAACATTTTTATTCTCTATAAATGATGCTGCAGGTTTAGATCTGTGGTCTGTGTTACAATTAAACCATTTCTAAGGGTCCCTGAATGTCTGGAGGCCCCTGAATGGCCCCTACCAGCAGCTACTGAGTTTTCTGTGCCTTGATATCTCAGTCTAATAATTCTAGACCTCAGAGATACTAACATCAGAACATTATATAAATTTAACCCCTTTGAGTTTTTTTTTAATCTATAAATCAGTACTCAGCCAAGTTGTTCTAGAGGTTAAATAAATATTATTAGGACTTAATTAGTAAAATAGCAGCAAATATGCTTATTTCATAACTTCATAACCTTTGACCTTCTCTCCTCTGGTCTGTTTAACAGCTACAGTCTCAGATCAACTCAGCCCTCCAGGACTGTCAGCAGAAGAAACAGAAACTTTTTATCTGTTGGGGAAAATATTAACTAGATTTGCTTTGCATTTCCCCCCATGATGACAATGAAATAATAGGAACCAATTAAATTCTTGATTAATATGGGTTGTTAAAATGTTGTTGTACAGAGTTTTAAGATCTTGTTCAATGTGCCCTTTTATAACTTTGAGCCCCTGCCCCTCCAAAGGTCTCTGGACGGCCCTGTGAGTAATACTGTTGGTGCTTGACCTCAGTTTTTTTAAATGCCTAGGACTAGTGATGGGTCTTATTGGGTGTGTGGCACATTTCCCAAGCTGTCTCCACTTTGTGTTGAAACTGCAGTGACATCTTCTGGATTTAAAAAGTCATTGCAGGTTTATTTATCTCTAGAAACCAAACACAAACTCGCATGTTTTCCCCCACTGGCACTGAGATATTTGTACGGAGAAACATCAGTGCCTAATTATCAACAGTAACATAAATGTCATTGCCAGTTAAAGACAGAGATTATTGGTAACTAATGACACCAACGTGGGAAGAACCTGATATGGATCTAAAGGTTCATCTATTGATATTCTAGTTGGTTCAGGTTGGCTTGATAAAGTTTTTCCATCAATAAGTAAAAATCACATGAAAAGTAAATTTTTTTTATTGACTATGTTTGTGATTTCTGTTCAGATCAATTCAAGCTTTATTGACAGGCTTAAATTCATTTACACACAGATTAAAACACATCATGGAAATCATAATGTCCCCTCAGAGATTTATATTTATAAATGTAAAATTCTGA
Source organism: Gambusia affinis (assembly GCF_019740435.1). NCBI lineage: Eukaryota > Metazoa > Chordata > Actinopteri > Cyprinodontiformes > Poeciliidae > Gambusia > Gambusia affinis. The sequence goes on along the minus strand of NC_057885.1, from coordinate 6,123,172 downwards.
AAAATCTGAAAATGCATCAATTCAAACATTTTTATGTTTTTCTGAATGACTTGTTGCATGAACATGCATTTTCTTTTCTACTTTTTATACCACTGATGCTTTTTGTGAGCAAAACTCTTTTTTGCAAAGTCACTGATGTCTCAGAGTGACGTTCATGTAATGTGGAAGCGAGTTTTGCTGGATGGATCATTTCAATTCAGTTTAATTATAATCTGCAACGGATTAGCAAATCAAATTGAAAAACACTAACCGCGGTCAGTGTCTGGTCAGTAGTTTTAAGTCATTCAAATGATCACATCAATGCTTTTTCAGACTTGATGCAGAAGATGGCCACTAAAAGTAGTTGTGTAGCTGCCTCCCCAAACATGTGTGTTTGCAACCAGCTGGACGTAGACCTGGTCTCCCTGCTGCAGCTCCACGAAGCCAGCATTGCCTCCATTATCAGCCCCATCATTCAGTGTCATGTGATCATAGCACTCCAGAATATTGACATTGTTCTTCATAAGGAACAGATGCACTGGATGGTGTCCACCAGCATGATAAGACAAAGAGAAGTAGTACATGCCTCTAACAGGTGCAACAAAGATGCCTGTGGAAACATTGAGTTAAATAAATTCTGTTGCCTTGTCAAAAACTCTGACTTAATATTGAACCATGTTCTAAAAACATAAATGAAACTCCTAATTTCATATTGCATACTGAAATAGTGCTGGGTGACGTGGAAAAACATCATGTATCACGATATGGACTGTTTCATATCACGACAAGAATATATATCACGATATGCCACATTTTAGTACATTTTGAGCTATTCGCAAAAAAAAGAAATCTGACAAAATAACATAATTTTGCTTGCTTAAGTTACTGTTTAAATAACAGTAACTTAACTGTGACTTACACAGTTAAGTTACATTTAAGTGACATGTAACTTAACTGTCATGAATTAGAAAAATACATTTTAGTGGAGCAATACATTTTGTATCATACATCTTGTATTTAGACATATCTTATATTTAATACTATTGATCTGTATCATTCTACAGATCAATAGTCAATAGTTTTATTGTAAAGAATAGCAGAGAACAAAAAGACAAAGCTGATTCTAAGTCAAATTTATGGTTGACATTCAAAGTGTTATAGAGCCGCTTTTATTAACTTCAGTCCTCATGGCGTTAAAATGGATATAAAAAAATAACACTATTAAATAAATGCTCCTTAAAAACACAGAAGTGATTAATCCCTATTAGACTTAATACTTACAACAGCAAAATAAATGTAGTTTTTGCTGAAAAGAACAAATCGACATACCTGTGTGCTGGTTGTAGGCATTGCCCAAATTTGTTATGACTCTTGTGTAGATTAAGGTTGTTGGTGTGTCAAATGGTCCAATTGCTGAATTCCCAGGTAGTCCAGCACTGAAAACCACCTTGAGTGCTTCTAGATAAAATGTAAATGAAAAATGGTTTGATCAGTTTTATAACTCTTAGTGTAACTGCCAAAACAGAATAAAAAAAAATTACTTTACCTTTTTGCTTAAGCACCAGAACCTGGCTCTCAGTCTCTTTCAGCTTTGCTTCCAATGTTCTACCTTTCTCTTTAAGCACCAGAACCTGGCTTTCGGACTCATTCAGCCTTGTTTCCAAGGCTACACCTTTCTGTTTAAGCACCACAACGTGGCTCTCAGTCTCTTTCAGATTTGTTTCCACAGCTTCTAGTTTAGCTTTCACGGCTCCAAACTCTTTGAGGAACTTACACATATCAGGAAAGCATGACCCGGTTTCAGTAGTGACTTCTGTTTTAGGTAAATCTTCCTGGCCCAAAGTTAAACCACAGAAGCACACTAACAAGCACAATGTGAAATTCATCCTGGTTCTGTAATGCTGTCTCTAATACTCCGTCAAACTTGATGCTGTTTTTATAAAATCTCAGGATTAATGGTTAACATGTTGTGTGTGTGTGTGTGCTCTGTTTGCCTTTCCAGCGCTTTTGGGGTGTTGAAATATTGCTCTGTAAATCAGTGCTAGTACACAGCTTTCATAGTTAGTAGACACAATGTAACCGGGTGGTTCATTAGGTTGAACATTGCTTACATCCAATTGTTGTAAATTCCCACCCATGTCGTGTTTCTGAATGCACCATGCCCTGTTTCCCCACCTTCACTTTTGCGGCACAGTATTGTTGGGCTTGTTAGCGTATATAGGCACCAGGTGTGCCCGCCAAAGTCATGAGTCCATTGTGGCAACTTGGATCTGTTAGATGAGCGCTGGCGCCGTGCTCGTTGAGCTGCACCAGGATTTGCACATTTGTGCTAAATAGGACTCATTTCAGTGGCTGTTTTTATACTACAAGGCTTGTAGTACAAGCATATGAAAGTACGCCGTTGGGTGGCTGATTGAGGTTGCTTATGTGCATATTATGCTCTCACCAAGGTGCAATTTTGTTGATGCTCTCAGTTAATTGACTCAAGGGTTGTCTTCTACAGCTGGAGGTGTAGCAAAGCACCACAGAACCAGAACCAGGGTTTATATTTCTTTTCTTTAAATGAAGTAGCTGATTTGGCGCAGCTCTTAAAGGACTGGACTGATGCGATGGGAGATTTATTTTTTTCTTTTGTTTAATATTATTTTGGTGTGATTAATTTGTGTTTCTACTAGTTTGGTTTGTAGTTGATTTTGTTTTTGTCTTGGATTGCTCCCAGTGTTGTCCTAGATGTCTGTGCTAAATTAGGTCTTAAACTAGAATAATAAAGTATACTTTTAACATTGTCAAAGAAAGTATAAATAAAATATATTTTTTAATTGGGAGACCCTAGGCTACTCTGAAAATATTTGAGTAGTCTACCAGTTGGCTTTAGGGCCACATCCTCCGTCATCATCCGGGTTCTTCCCCCCGTGTTACAGAAATGCACAAAAAGTAACAATCATAATGAAGAAAATTGTATGCTTCAATTAATAGTAAAATCCTGAATGTAACTTAAAGTGCACAGCAAAGGGTTTATAAAGATAAAGCTGTTCTCGTCTGTTGTACAACACTGTTTGATTTAGCTATGGTTAAATATTTAAAAGTTTCAAAGGTAATCATTAACAAAGTCAGTCATTTTGATCAATATTACCAAGTCTGGACACCGCCTGATTATCAGGAAATTAATAGACCAGCAGGTTTTAATCTCTCTCAAGTATTGTTTTATGAATACCAGCATAGTGAGGTGGAATATTATAGAACAATAGATTATTAGCAACACATACAGAATAAAAACAAACAACCTCTCAACTAAAAGTTCCAGTAGAGCTTTGGAACGTGACGTCACTGCTGTAGACGTAGGGATATTATGGCAAGCCGTTTTAACATAAATTCGGTTTTGCCGCCCTTACATTCCAGATATCTCAAATTGTATAATGACTAGACGTTTTAGCGATTTAAGATATCTCTAATTATATTTTGACTAGTCAAAATACCTATTTGAGATATCTCTAATAACATTCTGACTAGTCGAAATGACGTCAGATTTACCATTCAGTTGTATGGAGACTTCAATTCGAGATATCTACAATGAATTACTGACTATCTGAAATACACATTTCAGATATCTACAATTAAATTACGACTAGTCATAAAGTAAATTCAAGATATCTCAATTTTAGTTTTGACTAGTCATAATTCTAATTAAAGATATCTCAAATTACACCATAATTCAAGATATCTTAAATGTATTTTTGGATAGGAGAAATGTAGTTTTGACTAGTGAAAACTAAATTATAGATATCTTAAATGCAAATAATGACTAGACAAAATTAAATTTAAGATATCTTGAATTGTAATTTTGACTAGTCAAAATTCCTTTTAAGATATCTCTAAATGAATTTGAGATATCTTGAATTATTCAGCTTTTCCATTTAAGATATCTTAAATTGACATTCTGACTAGTCAAAATGACATTACTGATATCTTGAATTAGCATTCTGTCTAGTCAAAACGTCACAGATTTACGTAACATTTTGGCGGATACTAGCCTTCGGCTACTTGATTATGCTATTCAGTGGTCCACAGTGTCAGATCAGTCCAGCTCAAATGTTCGTGTTTTTAACAATATTCAGCGCTGCAACTCGTGCTTGACATGAATTAAGAAATACATGTTGCAGAGAATAATTTATTCTTTGCAACAAGAAGACTTTTTCGACGTCAAGTGCAGAGAAGTCAAGGTAAGTGGATGTTCAGTTATCGGTTCATATAACTGTAGCTTTCCAAGCTACGTTAGCTTCGTGCTAGTGGAATAATTAAATATTTATTGGGAAAATTTAAGTAGCCTATTTAGTTAGCACTGGAGTTGCCATCCGCCCTATAAAATATGGAATTGTCTACAAGATACGGAATAGTCCGGTATTTTGGCAAATAAATTTTACGTCCCGAAGCGATATGGAAAGCGATTTGTAGTGTATATGATTTGTTCCTATCTCGCACCAGCAGCGGGCGAGAGGCGGGGTACACCTGGACAGGTAGCCAGTCCATCGCAGTCTGTTCATTAGGATAAATGAAATTATTGGCTTTCATATTTTTATTTCACAATTTTCATAATCTACATGAGAAGCCACAATGGGCGTTTCTTCTTGAAACTTATGAAAGGTGGCATCCCCAGTTACACACTCCATGTTATAGAATATCAGTTAGCATCTATAATGGATCAATAGTGTGATTCTGTTGTGTTCATTGCAGCTCGGCTGGGAGGCTGCCAAGCTCTGTATGGAAGACAAATATTTTCTTGCTTTCTGGCCCTAAAATTGACGTCCTCCCTTCTCCCTCAGATGTACAAAGACTGAAGGACCATGGATTAGGTGGGCATATATTTTCAAAAAATACATTATTTCATACACCTGCATAATGTGACAGAAGGAGGTACTTTTGCTTTTAACATGGGTTTAATTCACCACTTCATGATAATTTTACTCTTTCACCAGTCATCTGGCGGGCTGATGAGTTTAAACTTAAATGGCTTTGTGTTCTTTGTTATTGTGTTTAACATTGCTTTGTCACCATTGATTATTCAGGCCTGGGCATGAGGGGACAGAAACCAGGAGCTCCAAAATTAACCTGAATTGGAGCTTGTCTGAACTGAACAACTTTGTGTATCAAAGCTACCCACACATCAGCCTAAATCTGGTTGGCTTTGAACTGGCAAGAGCTGGAAAAGGACGAAAGGTAAAAAAAAAAATTACAAGTGAATTCTGTAAGGGAGCTGAAGGAAAAGGTTGGCAAAAGCAGATCCGTCACACGTATGATTGTTTTTTACACAAAAATAATTTTATGTAGTGTGGTACATCCAAAGTAATATCTTCCACTATAATTTGAAATGTCTTGGCCATGTCTAGGAAACCTGTCAACCTCAGCAATGTCCAGGAGTTTGTTTGCAGAACCCTCAACTGCACCAGAAGTACAGGACGTCTCTCCAGAGGTTGAGAGAGTACCAACAGACAACATTTGGAGGAAGAGCAGGTCATTAATTTCAAAAACAATATATGCATTTTTGTTTTATAACTTATTTCTGATGTTGACTTTAACAATCTCTGTGCTGTACACTTCTAGATTGGCGATCTCTGCGGTCCCAGCAAGATGAAGAGTATGAAGAGTTGTTTTTAGCAGACCAAGAAAATGTGAGTTAACATTTTAGTTATCATCATTTGTTGTCGTTGCTACTCACATTTTAGTTTAGCTTTAGTTCTCATGTTTTAGGCAATTGAAGAATGCCAGCAACGACTGGCAGTATATAAAGAACCGTCAAGTGACCGACTTATCACCACTGTCCAAGAAGAAGTAATCATAGTTTGAGTGTAAAGGCAGACTTTTTAAATGACTAGTGACACCAAAAACAGTAAAATTACTAGAAAAGTCTCTTTCCTGGAATGTTGTTTTGTTAAGCTGCCATAACAAATTGTCTGTCTTTTACCAGTGAATATACAGTATATTGGGTAATTTGTTGCATAAATGCATACTTTTACATACTATTTACAATGATCATGCTTAGTCATGGTTTGTCTTCAAAATGTTTATTGATTTATATTTACTTACAAGAAATGTAATGTCATCACCAATATAACAAGATTGAGGAGGAACAAGGACAGACATTTGACACATTTTCTTCCATGTCTTTAAGAGTACACACTGGATACTTTATTACAAAGGTCATAATTTCAACATTTTGTCTTTCAGAAGGAGAATGCAGTCCCATTACCCTTGGAATGATACTGGAATTTGCTTCTGGAGCATCCACGGTACCTCCACTGGGCTTTCCCCATCGTCCACAAATTGAATTCCTCCATGAGTCTAACAGAGTCTTCCCAGAAGCAAATACTTGCCTGATAGTACTCTGCCTTCCTGTACACCCAGACTATGAGTCTTTCACAAAGTACATGACAGACGGGGTGCTGCAGGGACCTACCTTTGGTGTTGCATAATCAGCTAATAACTGTAATAAGCATTTCTTTTAAAATAGAGTTGGAATGTTTTGAAAAGTTAAGTATTTTAAAGCAAGTTATAGTAAAGGTAATGTAATGGCCGAAATATTGGAATGTAAATACAATATTGGCTTCTCTTGTTTTTTTGCAAAGAATAGGAGTCTTTTTAACCACTTTTTGGTTTCACAATTTAAAGGTGTACGTTTAAGCCACACTGCAAATCAAAAGGTCTACTCTGGTAATGAACACTGCTCAATTGCTCTCCAGAATGTGTAATTAATTTGTCATATCTTTAAACACCTTAACATTTATAATTAAATCTGAAAGGTTACCTACTCATGTCAATTCCGAGTTTTATTTGTAGTAATTGTATCTTTAGAACAATGCATTTGATCAAATGTTCTGTGACATGTACTTAAATCAATAAAGCATTTGCAGTTTCTGCACAACAGACCTGGTATTTCTCCTTCAGATCTGAAATATGATTGACTGCAAGATTAAATGACTGAGGTCGGTGCCAACTGAGCCTGGTCCGAGGTGGTTCTACAACTACACTAGGAACCTCTTCAGCAACAGTGGTTGGTAGTGGCCAAAGGCCATGCTGTTGCAGAGTCTCTGGTGCGCTGGAATTTTCACCAAACACGTTGTTAGTTGCTGTGCTGTTTGCCAACATCCGTTCAGTGCAGATTTCTGTTGGTGTTTTATTGTTTTCTGTATGCAAGGAATGGTGGTTCCATGACTTTCTGAATTGTTCCAGTCGGCTTTGAATCTCAGGAAGAAAAACTATGTGAAGAGAAAGTTTGTGCACATCATTGCTGGGATCCAAGAGGGTTGAATCTTTAAGATTATAAAATGTGCTATAAAATGGTTCCAGAACATGTAAAACCACATCCCTCCAAAGACGCTCAACTCTGATTATGGATGGATTCCCCAGTTAGATGACTCCGACGTTCATCACCAATAGCCACTTGCACATTCTCTCCACTATGGTCTGACCTCACTCTAGAAGGTAAACCATAGAGGCCTGTTGCCTTGAGAAAATGAAATAGCACTGTTGAGGTGTGATTGTCTGTGCTGCAGTTCAAGCAGGTAACTAAGCGAGAACATCCATTGATGCCACCATGTACCACAAAGCCCCACCTTGGGCCAAAAGAAAGTCGATCTGCTCTTTTATAATATGAATAACTGGTCTACCTCAACCACCTAAAATAGAATCATATTTTAGGTGGTCTTAGCATAATGTTTACTTTATACATCTGTTTTTTTCTGTTTGTCTATATCTGTCTATCCTCTGCAGGTGTCCCTGTATCTCCTAAAGGTGACACTATGCATTTCACACTGTGTATAAATTTATTTTGATATACATAATTTCCTGTTACAAATGCATGAACACAAAGCTTTAAACTTTTATAGACGCTGGAAAGCAACTTAAAGTGTGAATCAGACATGAACCGGGGTGCGCTTTTATTTTCAGAGGAGCTAAAGGATGGGTGTAGTGCCGTGTAGTATGTCAAAATCAAGAGCTGGCTGGCTTTACTATAATTTCCGAAAAGGCAGATAGCTTTACCACAGTATAAAAACTACATCTGGTTATTACTTGAACTGGCCCGGGCTGCGGAATATTAATATCAATACAATAAAATCGCGCTCTCCGCATATCCCATACTGAAGAGCTCTTTCTATATTGTGGCATTTTCTTACAATTTTGTCCAAAACTGCCAGCGCCATTGAATTTGTTCAGGCAATTGTTTGGACAGCTCAGTACAGCCAAAGAGGGGCTTACACGCAATCTCTTAATTCAGATATCTAAAATTGTAATTCTGACTAGTCATAATTACGTTCGAGATATCTTAAATTATAATTACGGATGTGTGACCCTTCTAATGACGAATCCGATGACGTCATATGAGATATCTTGAAAGGAATTTTGACTAGTCAAAATGAAATTGAAGATATCTTGAATTATTATTCTTCCTAGTCAGAATGTAAATACAGATATCTTAAATTACCATTCCGGATAGTCAAAATGTAGTTTTGTCTAGTCAAAATGCAATTTTAGATATCTAGAATGTAATTACGGATAGTCAGACGAAACCGAATTTATGTTAAAACGGCTTGCCATAGGGATATGAGCGCCATCTTCAGGGGCCATGAGCATAACCGACAAAAACGACTGTCTCACAGACATTTTTAATCTAAGTTACCTAAAATAATTTAGCAATGGTGCAAACTTGCTGAAACGGTAAAAAGAAGGAAAACGGACTTTCGTTTCACTGTTTTTCTGCCTGTAAACAACGCGAGGGGGCGAAGCTAACGAAGCTAAGCTATCGGAGCTAGCAAAGAAGAATGTCCTGGGTATCAGCGTGAGACGTCCTGATATTACGTTCTCCAACATTCCAAGATATCTACAAGTTTGCTCCAGACATGTCATTCTGGTGAGTGTCTAAATTCACTTTGTTGGTGTTGTGTCATAATGTTTTGCTATGGTTTTGTCCGGGTCACTCATGTTCAGTTACATTGAGTTCATTTAACTGGGTCAATCTTGTTTAGGTCGGGCTTATATTTTTTAGTCCTAGTTTTGTCAGTGGACATCGAGGTTATTCCATTATTGTGAAGTAAACTATTTTACTAGTGTTGTCAAATTTACAGCATTAATACTGATGTGTGTTCTGATATGTCCTCTTCAAGGCAAACCGATGTATGAAATGGATTAGCTCAATCCAGACTGGGTTCCAGCGCTGAATATGGGTCACTGCGAGGTAAACGCCACAACATCGGACCGACATGCGTGTCAATTAAAGAGGCGATACAACAAAACCATGGTGGATCAACAAGTTACAGAGACTGTGTTTTCATTATTTACCCCAAAGAGGTAAATAATGACAACACAGTAGCGGAGGCTATAGAAGAGGAGCGAGTTGGAGAGGAGCTCAGCAAGGCTGCACACTTTGAAGAGGAACAGAAACCATTTGTGTTGAAATATGTTTTCAGTTGGAAGTGGCTGTTTTCTCTCATTTCATAATTGAGTGTGGTAAACATTCATGAAATGGTCGATTCAAGCACTTCAAGTTGCATGTAAACAGGTGATGAAATGAATCACATTTCAAGTGAAAATTTGATATTTAAAATATTTCAGGTAATAAACATATATATATATAACAAAAAATTATATTTGTAAATAAACATTTTATGTGATTAAAGTAAACAATTATATAATCAGACATTTTGCAGGAACCATTTAATGTAAACAATCAAACCAGATGACAGAGCTCATCTTAAAACATTTAATGTGTAATTAAAGAGTTCAGAGTAAACAATAAAGGTGACAAGTAAATGTTATGAAATAGATCACACTTGAAATATTTGTTGAATTTAACAAGAAGTGAACATGTAATGAAATAGATCCTGTCCTAGAATTTTATGTACTTGAACAATACAGGTAACAAATGTGGTGATCATCTCAGGTAATATATTTTATAAACATTTTTTTTTAAATATTTTTGAAATATAAAATTAGTTAAAAAATAAAAAAAGGGGTCAAAATGTAATAAAGATGATTGTGCTGCATCTGCACAGTCTGGTAGAATAATTTCACACTGATTTTGAGTTAATGGGGCTCAAGATTTAGAAGCTATTGAAGAAAACACATTATTTAATATTAAAATTACTTAAAATATTGAACATGACTTAAAATTTTAATAGTGTGCCACGTGTAATAGCATGAATTAACACTTTTTGTATCAGCTGGTCACAAGGCAAGGCATTTATTTACGGGAGTGTTTGGTTCCGAAATTGACGGCCCCCAAGTGAATCTCCCAGCGCTTGAGGAGGGAGCGCTAGAGAACAGCTGGCCGGAATTAGCGTTCATAATTTAGTTCAAGGATTAGCCTTGAACTAAACGCCTCAGTAATGTTAATAAATCAGTGAAATTATTCCATATATTGTGGCCAAATCGGACATTTCTTTGTTTACATTTGATGGACTAAGTGGCCACTGAAAGTGGTGTGGGTCTTCCCCACCCAAACATGTGAATTTGCTTCCAATTTGACATACACATGGTTCTCTGGCAGCAGATGCAGGAACACGGCGTTCCCTCCGTTATCAGCGCTGTCTTCTTTTGATTCGTGGCTACTGGTCATGGCGACTAACTTGTCGTTGTTATAGAGACAGAGTCGTGCTCGATATTTTCCTCCGGCGTGATAGAAGAAGCTGAAGTAATAAACACCCGCAACTGGTGGTGTGAAGATCCCTGAACAAAAATAAGCAAATATCCGTGTTACGCCCCTATCCCTAGTGGGGTCGGGAGGATGAGTAAATACATGAATGTTATTAGGGATATATGAGCGACTGAGAGAGAAAAAGAAAGAGAGAGAGAGAGAGAGACAGCAATAATGCAAGCGCAGCTCTACTTACCTGTAAAGTGGTTGTAGGCATCGCCCACATTTGTTAGAACAGTATTGTAGATCATGGTTTTGTCTGTGTTGAAGGGTCCAGTGTGTCCCTTTCCAGTGGCTATGGCACTGAACACCACTTTGGTTGTGTCTAGGTAGATAAATATTTTTAAAAATAGAAAAAAAACAACAACTTTCAATTCTATGTTTTAAGCAGTTTCCTTATCAAGCAATTACCTTTTTTCTTCAGGTGAAGAATCTGGTTTTCCATCTTTCTCTTTCACGACTTTAAGCTGTTCTCTGAGGTTCTGAAGATTTGCCATTTTCATTGTGAATTGGTGCTTCTCCAAATCTGCTACTGACTTTTTCCTCCCTCCTTCTATGCTGTTTGAAGACTGTTAATTTTTAACAACTGCTACGTAAAGGTGCAAACCATTTACTGTAGCGGTGCAGTTCCAATGATGTTATTGTGTTTGATTCTGTAAAACACATATTTGATATTGTGGAGAAATAAAAAAAAAATTTAATCAAGTAAATTTATGCTTTGAGTGAGTTTTGCATATTTTGAATATCAAATATAATTCTTTATATTGCTACACTGTGTTAAACCCTTTACAAACTTGTATCCTCGTTATAGTTTGAAATGTTCCAGCTGAGGATAAGATGACTAAATCTGTTTGCATACCACAGTTAGATAAGGAGCACAAATTGTGGCAGAACAGGATGCAGCCAGTCAGAGTCTTCTACAGCAGAAGTAAAAGGTGAAACATGTAAGAAAGCACAACTCCTTAAACGGTCAGCAGCCAAGAGTGGAGTGTTTTATGCAAGAGAGGTTTGACAGGTATAGTTTGTGTGTATGGGAATCGTTGGAGGAGTTCGCAATGTCTCGGCTATGGAGGACCAAAACTATATAAAATATATAATTAGTTTTTCTTTGTCCTTGCACATGAGTTTCCGTCAAGAAATGTATACATTTCAGGGATTCCCCCGGAAAACGCATGTCCTCACCCTGTCTGCCTACTGTCTCAAAAAAATACGAGCCACTAGCGTGGCTCATACCAATGGAAAGGTTTGCTAGGCAATAAAAGGGGTTGATCCAAAGTTATCATCTTTGGACCTAAACAGGATCTAGAGTCAGCACCCAGCTTCAGCTATTACAGCTAGAAACTAGTGATGGACTCTGAACTTCAGAGTCACATGAAGACAGTCACAAAGTCGGCCTTCTGTCACCTGAAGAACATTTCCAGGATTAAAGGACTAATGTCCCAGCAAGATCTAGAGAAACTCATTCATGAGTTTATTGATTACTGCGACACAGCTCTGCCTAAACGATCAATCCTCCAGCTGCAGCTGATCCAGGATGCTGGATAATGTATTTTCTATAACTAGAAAATACATTATAGACTTGTTGTCATTGTATCAACCTTGCACACCTCTCAGGTCTTCGGTATCTGGTTCTGCTCTGCATCCCCAGAACCAGAACCAAACGTGGAGAAGCAGCATTCAGCTTTTGTGCTTCCCTAATCTGGAACAAACTTCCAGAAAACTGAAAAACAGCTGAAACACTGAGTTCATTTAAATCAAGGCTAAAAATTCACCCGTTTAGAGTTGCCTTTGATTAGTAATAAATGGAACACTGATCAACATATTTGATGATTTCAATGAGGAAAGAGGATCCTGACCTCACTTTCCTGGTGATTTGCACTTGACTCACCCTGCAGTTACAACAAGAGGCAAGATGGAGCTGGAAGATGCTATACAACAGCTAATAATAGAAGCTACATTGCTTATTTAAATGGTGGTCAAAAATTGAACGCAGTAAAATTGTAATTAAAATAATGATAGGTTTACTTTGGGCTTGGGCCTAAAATTCAAGTTATTTAGTTGGGCTTGGACAAAATGCCTATAGGATTGGTCAGGTTGAATGTTTTAGGCCTAATCTAAACTCTACAGTAGGGGCCGAACTGCAGAGCAAGGGTACAAGCTAAGGTGATAAAAGTTAAGCTAGCATAACTAACCTACTCTCCACGTTCTATATTTTTTAATTAAAGCTTTTTACCGACCTGTGAAATGTGATTCCTTTGGACTTTGTCTTGCTATAGTAGTATTGACAATTAATATCAAAACTTTGCATCCTCTTCTCAGACTCTTTGCTTGATTGTGTCATTTCCCCGACCACAGATATTCCTGACTCAATGTAAAACAACGGTTCATGCAACGCACAATATGAAGTCCAATCCACTGGATCTCTGAGCGGACTTGACATTTACATTTTACAAAATTATTCAAAGCATCACCTGGCTGTTAATGCTTTGACTACAACGTGCAGCTGCTGCCGAGTTACATCAATGCAGGCACATACAGAACAGCAGTATAGCCAGATATTAGCAGCTCAAATATACTTTGTAACATGTTTCCCAAACTTTAACAGCCAGGAAAGGAACTTTTTTCTCACACAACTGATGCTTTTTGCCACATTGTTTCCCAACAACCATGTACACACACATGGCAGAGAACCAATTTACAGAAGTTGCACCAATAGGAAGCATTTTTAGCACTTTCAGCACTTTTAGCACTTTCCTGTGTCACACACAAGCACACTCATGTTTGCGCAGCTATCTTTGCGGGGACTTTACATTGACTTCCATTCATTTCTACAGCCTAAACCTTACCCTTATCCTAACCCTATCCATTACATACCTAACATTAACCCTAACCAAAACTCAATTCACACCTTAGTCCTAAATCTGACCCCTGAACCCAAAACAGTGTTTCCCCTTGTATGAACCTCTTTTGTGAGCCACAGACAACGCCACAAGCTCTGAGCAACAGATCCCATATATTTTAGTGTGCCTTGCCTGAAGAAGACTCAAACGAGTCGAAACGTCGCGCAGTCGGCACACAAATTCATTTGAAGTTAATACATTTTTTTTTAAAAATAATTTTTTTTCATCATTTTTCATTTTTTTCATTTTTTCTTTTTTGTTTCTAAAAAATAAAAAATAACAATAAAAATTAAAAAACACAAAAAAACAAAAAAAATAATAACTATTTAGAAAATAATAATAAAACATAGAGACATTATACATAAAAAAACATTAGTTGATATAATATTGTATAAGAAATAAAGCCTACTGAATAAAATAAAACAAAAAAATATGTGGCAACAAAACGATTGGCAGGTGGTGCGATATGGCAAGAGACGCAGGGAGCGTCCCCCTGCCCAAACATTTGTTGGGGGAATGAGAGGAAGGAAGGACCGAGCAGCTCCTGTTCCCTTTAGGGAGCAGAATAGAACATTTATCCCTAACCCTATCCATTACATACCTAACATTAACCCTAACCAAAACTCAATTCACACCTTAGTCCTAAATCTGACCCCTGAACCCAAAACAGTGTTTCCCCTTGTATGAACCAGGCTTCGGTCCCCACAAGGAGCAGTTGGTCCCCTCAACATATGTCAGGAAAATTGTCGCCACAAGGTATTAGAAACAAATGCACTCACACACACAGGAAAGAGGAAAGAGGGGATGCATGAATTATTCAACTGGCCGTTGGTTCCGCCCAAGCTGAAGTATAAAGGAGCAGCAATGTTTCCATGTTTCTTGTAGACGACTCCACTTTCAGACGACACAGATTCATTCACAGAGAAGGTGAGCAACACCTGGTCACACCGAACAAATGTTAAGAGTTTTAACACCAAGTAGAAGGTGTGTTTTAACTCAGTTAACTTGCTGACCCTCTTATTTTAGAGGGTCAGCAAACTTGTAACATAGTTTATTGAATTTTTAGTAACATAAAATAAAGTTTCACAATGTACACCAAAAACTAACTGAGTGTAAGGGACTGTTAAACTCTCCCAAGCTCCCAAATTCTCTACTTTTTAATTTGAATCTCTTTCTAATGCTTTTGGACCAATCAGCATTGAACACAACTACAGTAAGTTACACTACACACCGTGTAAAGTAAACCATAGTAACCCTTCTTTAATTAGGCAAAAATGACAGGTTCTTGGGTTTCAGGTAAAACAGAAAAGACAGGGCATTGTTCCAACTGTACAATGAATCTGCATATACAGTGTAAAACAACAGTTTTACAACCAACTATTGTAAAAACTAAACCTAATGCCGGCAGAAAATATACCCTATGTTGCAGGCCTGTTCAGATGCTCATGGATGTAGGAGTCCCACCGACTCAACTGTCTAGAGCCTCTTCACTCAAAGAGCAAACGATTAAAGTACAACTGAGTACCTTGTATAATCGTGTTTTCCACAGATGAATCCAGGAAAAGCGATCTGAAGAAACAGCAGTTCAGGATTGATGCAGTTCTGTGGTTTCCATGTGCTCTCCAACATCTACTGGTCCTCAGTTCCCACGTTGCCAGAGGTACTCTGAGCGACACGGGCACTCAGAGTCCGTCTCTATCTGGAGTCCGTCGTCTCTATCTGGAGTCCGTCGTCTCTATCTGGAGTCCGTCGTCTCTATCTGGAGTCCGTCGTCTCTATCTGGAGTCCGTCTCTATCTGGAGTCCGTCGTCTCTATCTGGAGTCCGTCGTCTCTATCTGGAGTCCGTCTCTCGTTATCCAGTCCCATAACGATCTTCCGTAGCCCTTTAAGTTCCACTCTACCAGAGAAACAGCAGCCTACAGTAGTCCATGTTAGCGAACAGCTAGGTTAGCTTCGCTCTAACTCTCGAGTAATACAGCGTCAAAGAAAACAAACACACAGTCCATACAGCTTCTCGTTGAAACTCTACTGTGTCCTGCTAACCTGCATACGGTATATTATAACTTCTCCTTGCGACAAGTCGGAGCTTACTCACTTTGAAACCAGCTAACTGCTCCTTCTCTGCTATCACTTCTCCCGCTCAACTCAACTCTCCTCTTTTTTTCTCTTCTTCACACCTGTGCTACCTTCACAGACCGTACTCCCGTAGGAAAATGAAATTTTTTGCTGGCAATTCCCCACAAAGTAAAGATAACTTATTTTAAACAATGCAAACATATTTTTAATAACTTTATATGAACTTTGAAAGGTTAATTGAAATAAAAGGATATAATAAATGAACTTATCCTTGTTATTTATTATCTTATACATCTCTTATGTTTTTACTATCCGGGTTACATAAATGTCATTGTCAGTTAAAGGCAGCATTTGTTGGCAACTGTTGCTGCCAAGGTGGGTAAAAGCTGGTCTGGGTCTAAGGTTCACTTAGTCTCTAGTAGGTCCAGGTTGGTTTGGTTCCCTGAGTAAAACTCACCTGAAAAGTAAATTATTATTTACTTTAGCAGTCTTTCATTTAAAGACTTATTCAATAAATTAGAATTTTATTGACATGTCTGTTTATTTCAGAACTTAAACACTTAATGAAATACATGATATAGACTAGTTACAGACAGATGGTTTGAAAGCCTTTATTTTTGTTGTGATTTTCTTCTTACAATTAATGAAAATATAACATTTAAAAGTGGAATATTACATCAGACCAACAACCACAGAAATCTATGCAGAAATGTAATCTTAAAGTATGTTTATTACGTCCTTAAAAGTTTTAAATTAATCTGACAATGAGCCTCATTGAAATGCATATTTTCATTTATTGACTCTGACTGTAAATTCTGTTCAGATCAATTCAAGCTTTATTGACAGACTTAAATTCATTTCTACACAGATTGAAACACCATAAAACCATAATGTCCATGTTCTTCACCAGATTTATATTTAAATTTTAAAAATTCTGGAAAAAAAATGCCTCCAGAATATAGATGTCTGCATATTTTCTTTTTCCATTCATATCTTTCATGTTCTTGTTAGAAATACTCTTTTCTGTAAAATAAGGCCTTTACTGCGCTCTCAGAGTGATTTTTGTGATTTGCTTATGAAACAAAAAAAACCCACTAACCATGACATTGACACACTGTCTGACCAGAAGGTTTAGGCTGTTTAAATGATCACATCAATGTTCAATCTTTTGTCAGACTTGATGCAGAAGAAAGCCACTAAATGTAGTTCTGTCAGTGTCTCCCCAAACATGACAGTTTGCAACCAGCTGGACGTAAACCTGGTCTCCCTGCCGCAGCTCCATGAAGGCAGCATTGCCTCCATTGTCAGCTCCATCAGAAGATGTCGCCTGATCAGTGCTCTCCACAACAATCTGATTGTTCTTCAAGAGGCGCAGAGCCACTGGATGTTTTCCACCAGCATGATAGAAGAAGGAGAAGTAGTACATGCCTCTAACAGGTGCAACAAAGATCCCTGTGGAAACGTAGAGTTAAATAAATTTTGTTGCCTTATCAAAAACTCTGAATTAATGTTTATCCCCTTAACTGATCCCTTTGATTTACATGTAGGTGTTTTGGAGGTGACAGTTAAGGGGCTTTTAATGCATGTTTAGCTTTTTTATATCACATAATGACTTTCATTTGCTTATATAATATTTTAGGTTTAAATTGGAAAGTGAACATTTTGGACTAATAATTTAGTCTTTCCAGAATATCTAGAATGGCAAATCAAAACATCTCAACTTACCTGTGTGCTGGTTGTAGGCGTTGCCCAAATTTGTCATGATTCTTGTGTAGATCAAGGTCTTTGATGTGCTGTAGGGTCCAATGGCTCCACTGTTGCTTATTCCAGCACTGAAAACTACCTTGAAAGCTTCTAGATAAAGACATATAAATGTAGAATAGTTGTAGTTGTTTCAAAAGCCTCAGTGAAACTGCTAAACCAGTAAAAAAAACAAACTGACTTTACCTTTCTCCTGAAGCACCAAAACCTGGTTTTCGGTCTCTTTCAGCTTTGTTTCCAAGGATTTACCTTTCTCATTGAGAACCAGAACCTGGTTTTCGGTCTCTTTCAGCTTTGTTTCCAAGGATTTACCTTTCTCATTCAGAATCAAAACCTGGTTTTCGGTCTCTTTCAGGTTTGTTTCCACAGCTTCTAGTTTTGCTTTCACAGCACCGAGCTCTTGGAGCAAGTCTGATATTTCAGGAAAACTTAACAATGTTTCACCAGAGATTTCTGTTTCATTGACATGTTTCTGGGCCAAAGTTAGACCACAGAACAACACCAACATCCAAGTAGAGAAATTCATGTTGATACTGTCCCCAAACTCAGACTACATGAGATGATTTCTGGTTCTTTTATATGGTTGCTTTATGGTTACCTGTTTAATGTTTAACAATAATTGTTGACAGAATGACTGTAGGGCCTATTCATGACCACCAAGCATTATATCCTGCTTAGATAAAGCTTTTATCAGAAGATGGACTTTGCCAGTGTACTGGGGTTTGTGTCATGTTTTCAATTGCTGGACTTGACCTCCAACACCTGAGAATTGATATCCATATTTAAACAGTTTAGGATTTTTATTAATGAAACTATATAGTGGTTTTGGAGCTGTGGTAGCATGAAAAAGAGTAGAGCTTGAGTAGGAGGTTGATATGTAGAAAGTGTTTAAAAGATTTTTTTCTAGTGAGCGCCGCAAAAAGAGCAGGTGGATCAATAGTATCCACATCAGCATTAAGACTGGAAGGAAACAAACTAGAGGAGGCTTCCAGTCCCCAGCATAACACCCTCATTCTATTGGCTGGGATGGTTGCTAGACATTTTTGTTTTGCAAGAGAGCAGAAAAGAAATTCACAAGCAAGCAGAGAGTTAATCCGTGCAGAGAGAAGTTTTGAGAGTAAGGAAAATTCAGTGTCTGAGTGTGAACGTAAAGATTTAAGAGAGCCCTGAGAATATCTGGAAGAGAGCAGAAGTTTTGAGTGCAAGCATTACAAGTTTTTTTTTTAAGTCCTGATTTCAAACCGAAAATGAAAACACAAGTATTAAAAGTTATGAGAACAAAGAGATTAAATCCTGCTTGCAAACTGAAAATGTGTCCTCTTGACCTATGGTAGTAAAACTCCCTCATACCAGTGGAAAGGTTTGCTAGGCAATGAAAGAGGTTGATCTGAAGTTATCATCTTTGGACCTAAACAGGAACGATCTAGAGTCAGCACCCAGCTTCAGCTATTACATCTAGAAACTAGTGATGGACTCTGAACATTCAGAGTCACATGAAGACAGTCACAAAGTCGGCCTTCTATCACCTGAAGAACATTTCCAGGATTAAAGGACTAATGTCCCAGCAAGATCTAGAGAAACTCATCCATGAGTTTATCATTATCCATCCATCTATTCATCCATCCATCTTCTTCCGCTTATACGGTCGCGGGGGTAGCAGCTTCAGAAGGGAGGCCCAGACTTCCCTCTCCTCAGCCACTTCTTCCAGATCTTCCGGGGGAATCCCAAGGCATTCCCAGGCCAGCCGAGAAACATAGTCCCTCCAGCGTGTCCTGGGTCTTCCCCAGGGCCTCCTCCCGGTGGGACGTGCCCGGAACACCTTACCAGGGAGGCGTCCAGGAGGCATCGTGACCAGATGCCCGAGCCACCTCAACTGGCCCCTCTCGACTTGAAGGAGCAGCGGCTCTACTCTTGAGTCCCTCCCAGATGACTGAGCTTCTCACCTTATCTCTAAGGGAGAGCCCAGCCACCCTACGGAGAAAGCCCATTTTGGCCGCGTGTATCCGCGATCTCGTTCTTTCGGTCATGACCCAAAGCTCATGACCATAGATGAGGGTAGGAACGTAGATCAACTGGTAAATCGAGAGGTTCGCTTTTTGGCTCAGCTCTCTCTTCACCACGACGGATCGGTACAGCGCCCGGTTGACGTCAGACGCTGCACCAATCCGCCTGTCGATCTCCCGCTCCCTTCTTCCCCCATTCGTGAACAAGATCCCGAGATACTTGAACTCCTCCACTTGGGGCAGGACACCCCCCCTGACCCGGAGAAGGCACTCTACCCTTTTCCGGCTCAAGAACATGGCCTCGGATTTGGAGGCACTGATCACCATCCCAGCCGCTTCACACTCTGCTGCGAACCGCTCCAGCGAAAGCTGCAGATCACGTCCCGATGAAGCCAAAAGGACCACATCATCCGCAAAAAGCAGAGATGCAATCCTAAGGCCACCAGAACGGATCCCCTCAACACCTTGGCTGGTCTAGAGATTCTGTCCATGAAAGTAATGAACAGAATCGGTGACAAAGGGCAGCCCTGGCGGAGTCCAATTCTCACCGGAAACGAGCCCGACTTACTGCCGGCAATGCGGACCAGACTCCGACACCGGTCATACAGGGACCTGACAGCCCGTATCAAAGGGCCCGGTAGAACATCCAAAAACTAACTGGGTGTAAGGGACTGTAAAAGTCTCCCAAGCTATTTAGATTCCCATCAATACTTTGTAGATGTTTTTTTTAGTATTTTTTTAATGAATTTAGAATCAATTTATGAAGGACTGTGTTATATTTAGCTAAATATTATTGCTGAGGGGCACAAACAGGCCTTCTGACATATAGATTAAAAATAAAAAATAATTAAAAAAATTTAGAAAAAAAAACAACCCTCAAAAAGGGCACTAGGGCCATCAAGGATAAAAAGGGCAGGGGCTCAAGCCCCCTTCACCCCCACCTCTACACGTGCCTGGAGCCCTTAATCCTTGGACCGTTGCAGGTTCGATTCCCGGCCTGGTGACCTTTGCCGCATGTCTTCCCCTTCTCTCATTACCCACTTTCCTGTCAACTAACTATCAAATAAAGGCCAGTAGAGTCAATAAAACCTTTTACAAAAGAAAATGTCTAATATTAATCTCAAAATTGAGGTTTTAGTTAAAATTTACTCTTCCCTTTTCTTCTCTCTACCCCCCTAGTAAGCCGTTGTGTTTTTTCAGCTTTAACATTTAATATGAAATCAGGTCTTTGAACATAAACTGCATCGGTCACAGCTGCTTTTATCGGCATACTGTCAGTATTGGCTGCACACTTGTTACCAGTATGTCAGAACGTCTCTGAGTTGTGAATTAGTCAACAGTTTGATTAATTAACCGCAGTAAAAAGGGGAGTAATTAAAACATCTCTCCATTTAAATACATGGAGGCGTTAAAAGTGTAAATTTTGTTCAATGTTTAACATTCATTTTGTTATGTTTTTTTTTTCCCTCTTCAGGTACTTGAGAAAGTTAAATCTCTGCGACAGACCCAAGCAGTCCTTTGTGAGCCACAGAAAGCCACAACATTTGGTGGAGATTTGCAACCGTAACAGGAAACGTCAGAATGGCAACCTGTGCATCAGCAACCACTCGGTTCAGCTGTACAAACTCAGAGTCCGTCAGACTCCTCAAGGTTGCACCGTCACTAGTTTAAGATACGTACGTCGATACGTGACTGTCGCTTGTGACAAAGTCGCCGACTTCTGCCTTCCTGTTCGCTTTGTCAGCAGCCAAACCAACATAACGAGGTCAGAGCTGCTGAAATCTGGATGCAACGCCAGAACTTAATGCGATCTTCTTACGATACTTTGTCCTTGATTGGTCTTTAGTCTTTGATTCACGTTAGTCTTTGATTCATCCATTTGCTGTCTTTGGTTTGGTTTGCCTTTTTAGCTGTGAAAGAAAGTGCATTATTTCTTATATTTCAATATCTGTTGTGCCCATTTTGGCCTTCATGGAGTTTATTTTTAGGAGTTTCATGCTAAAAAAGAAAAACAAAAGGCACTTTCAGAGCTGTGCTACTATTGTTTCCTCAGCTTTTTAATCAGAACTAATAAAATCCATGATGTATTTCTGTTGTCAGTCATGTTTTCTCAGAACCGTTGTAGTTTTTTCTCAGCCTTTGTTCTTTTATTAGCTTATGGTTAATAAGTTTTGGTGACATTGTGCGCTCAGCAGAACCCTCAGCCATTTCCTCTTAGATAAAACAATGTATCATTAACCTTTTCTAATCCCATCAAAGTCCATGAAACAATATTCTATTTGACCAGGACAGACAAGCTCGATTCTGAACCTTCCTGGGCCAAAGGGAGGCTGCAGAACGCCACCAGCAGCAAAACGCTGACCTTCATTTTCATCGTGGTGCAGCTTGTGTCTCCAAATCTGCTCCTTATATGTTCCTCACTCTCAGTGCAGGAGATCAGCTGTTAATTTTTAGCAATGACTAAATAAAACAGAGGTCAGTCGTCTGTTTACTATCTGCCGTTCTGATGCAAAGATTAAGAAATCTTCTGGTTTCATAACCAGTTCATTTTCTTTGATTTTCTGATTTGTAACTTTGCCATTGCAATAGCTTAGCCATCACTCAGAAAGTAATCTGGGTCTTGAGTGTATGAACTGTTTAGATGACACTCTGTATGCACATCAAACCACTCTGGTGCTCTGGTTATGCATCCCCATGACCAGAGCCAATAAAAAAACAAACATCTGTCCACAGGACAACTACTAGTCATGCACTGCACAAATGGTCTTTATGGAGGAGTGGCAAGAAGAAAGCCGTTGTTAAAAGAAAACCATGAGGAATTTTAAAGAAGCCATGCTGAGGAACCAGCAAACACGTGGAAGAAGTTTCTTTGGTCAAATGAAACCAAAATGGAACGTTTTGGCCAAGATACAAAAAGCTAAGTGTGGCCAAAAAAAATGAATGTTGAATTAAATGTAATACCTATAACACCTGCCAAGATTCACACTTTCTTACTTGACCCCGGTCATTAAACGACGCACTTCAATTAGGTGTTCACGCCGGTCAGCCGGTCATGAAGATTATTGTTGCTTTTAACAAAAATCCTAACAATTGGACAGGTTACATGTTTAAACCTCCAAAATACCAGCTCACCATTATCCATAGAGAACAACAATAAAGCCAATAAAAGCAGCGACACATTCTTATTTCACATCTTTTATTACCAGTGCAGGACACTCAGTCAATCTCATTGCTTTGTCATGTTTTTATTGCAACAGTCGATCTAAAATATCTCATTTCTGCTTTTTAAATAAGTGTTGAGAAATTCTACATCCCTAAAAAAGAAGGATTGAGATGCTTCTGTATATTTTGGCGTTTCTTTGCTTACATTTGATAGACCAGGTTCCCACTGAACGTGGTGTGGAAATTGGATCCCCAAGCAGTTGCATTAGATCCCAGTTTGACCTGGACCTGGTCCCCCGGCTGCAGCTGCAGGAACACGGCGTTCCCTCCGTTGTCAGCGAAGCCTTCACTGGGTCTTGGGTAATCGTGGGTCATGGCGACTACCTCGTCATTCTTGCAGAGGCTCAGCATGGTTCTATGTTCCTGTCCGTCGTGATAGAAGAAGCTGAAGAAGTAAACACCTGAAACGGGCGCAGTGAAAATCCCTGCACAAAAAACACTTGCGTTCAGTAACCCTGACAATAAGCACGTCCATGGAGTTACGCTGTAATGGCAGCGTGGATGATAAAAATGCGAGTGCGGCTCTATTCACCCGTAAGCTTGTTGTAGCAATTGCCCACATTTATTAGAACATTTTTGTAGATTAAGGTTGTTACGGTGTCAAAAGGTCCAACGCTGTATTCTTCTCCAGCTGAGCTAGTGAACGTCACTTTCATCGAGTCTAGGCGGATAAATATTAAAAACAGATAAAAATAAAACATTGCTTTATTTGCTCTACCTACTTTGCCAGTTTCCTCAGCAAACAATTACCTTTCCTCCTCAGCTCGAGGACTTGCTGTTCGAGCGCCACCAGCTTCTCTCTCATGGTTGACAGGTCTGAACCATACTGGGCCACAGTGAGGCCGCAGAACGCCGCCAGCAGCAAAACGACGACCTTCATTTTCATCATGGTGCATCGTGTGTCTCCAAATCTGCTCCTTATATGTTCCTCACTCTCAGTGCAGGAGATCAGCTGTTAATTTTTAACAAGTAAATAAAACAGAGGTCAGTCGTCTGTTTACCGTCTGCCGTTCTGATGGACGGATCAAACAATGTTCTGGTTGCGTAAACAGGTCATATTCCTTGATTTCCTGAGTTGTGACGTTGCCATTACTACCAGCTAAAATGTCACTCAGGGTTATTTCATAATCATAAACTGTATGTAGAACGGCATAGCTGAACTGCTGTATGCACATCAGACGCTCCATTTATCAAAGCGGCAAACTTTGCATATAAACCAGACAACCTGGTCTAAATGCTCTAATTCACTGGCTCCCTCGGAGAATAGACTTTAAGATACTTCTGTTAGTTTATAAATCGTTGAACGGTTTAACACCACAACACATTAAAGATCTGCTGCTGTTGTTGCTGTTGTTCTGGTTCTGGGGATGCAGAGCAGAACCAGAGCTGGAAACGTGGAGAAACAGCATTCAGCTTCTATGCACCGCAAATCTGGAACAAGCTTCCAGAAAACTGGAGAGCTCCTTTAAAGCTGTGTGATGTGATTTTAATAAAGAATATGTTTTTGTGTTTTTTTTTACATATTAATCGAAACTATCAGAGACAGAAAAAAATGGAGCTTCTCCCTGAGCTGTTATGACCATCTGCAGGAATGCAGCACTGCCCATTTGTCCCCACAAAAAACACCCAATCACAACAAGGAGGCGGGTCTTTTCGCTGTTAATCAACCTCATGTACTTGTTGCTCAGTGTGCTAATGGTGGAGAAACAACTTACCGTTACAGGAAAAACGTTTATCTGCCATCATCGTTGGCCATGCGAGCTAGTTTCAGCATTCACAATGCTGATGCTAGCTGCAGCATAGCAGTGACCAAGGGGGAAGGTGAAAGAGTGATTGACAGCCTTAAGACCCGCCTCCAGATTTTGATTGGTTATTTCTAGTTAGCACTGAAAAAAGGCAGAGGAGCTCGACTTTTTTCACAGATTATCTCTCTTAAAGTTATCAAATTATTATTTTTTTTAAAGTTGCAAACTGCAGCTAAAAACTATTTGATTAATAATAAATGGAACATGGATTCATTTTAGTCTTTTTTCTTTTGCAGCTTGCTGTGATGGTAATTTTTTGGGGAATTTTGATGATGATGTGAGAAAATATAATATTTGTCACCTCTTTGTTTTTTTTATCATTTATAGAAGTTCAAATTGTTTTGTTGCTCAACTGTGCTACATAAATAAACTTGCCTTGCCTTGGACACTATGTATGCACACACAACTATTGTGCTGGTATTAATGTATATGAGGAACTACACTGTAAAAAAAATCAGTAACATTTATGGTGAAAAATTGTTAAATACCAATGGTTACAGAGTGTAGCATCCAATTCATTATATTTCCATAGAAAATAAATGGAATTACCATGATTCAAGAAACATAAACTTTATGTAATATTTACAGAAGAAATGTAGAAAACACAGAAATATATTGTGAAAATCTTGTAAAATTCATCAAAAAATGATAGCACCGGCAGATAATTAGCCTCACATTAATGGTAACAACTGACCAAAGTTACACATTTTGCTGATATGATGTAAAACCGTAAACCAGGCTGAAAAAGCAGTTTTTACAAAGAACAGGATGCTGCTGTGATGCTTTGGTTTCTTAATAATCAATTTGATTTATATGTATGTCAAATTGAAATCTCAAATGAAAGACGGGAATCGAACTGATGATCCACCGACTGCAGGGCGAACGCCTGCAGCCGACACCGTCGTCATTTTGAGAGGATTTTATTAAATGACGCATTTGTTTTTTGTTTTTTTTTAATGTAATTTTATTCTAACCATACAATTATCATAGCTGCCCCGCTGTTTGACATGTATTGTAGCAGCCAAAGACGTAGCAGGCTTCTGACAGCGAGACGGTTTTTCACAATGTCATTGTGTTACCAGCGGGGTTAATGTCATGTCAACACAGAGTTCTCCAGTTTGCGTTTCTGCTCGACGCTGCAGCATCACCAGCACCAGCTGTTGCTTATTATCTTGAACTCTGCAATCCTGCAGTTGAGCAGAGGCTCTGGGCTTCCTGAACGCCACAGTATTGACAGTCCAGGTGCACAAATACACAAAAGCAGACTTTTTTTTATTTTTATTTTACAGTGTATTTTTTGCAGTCTCATTTAAAGCTACACAAATGTTTTGCCTGATTTTTCTGCGCTGCTCTGCAGTAGGCGCGTTCAGCCAACGGCATAAAACTCTGTTAGTGTGAGAGGAGTGAAGGCTGCAGGGGGCTGAAACCTCAGCTGCAACCACAAACAAACACGTTTGATCTTTTTTTTTCATCTGGATAGTTTGAACAGGTCACTGACCAACCCACCTTCCTCTCCACCCTTTCCCGCACTTGTTGTTGAGAGTCAATGAAAAAAGAGAAGTTGAGAGCAAACATTAACTGACTTTTTTTTCTTTTTTCATGTTTGAAGAAGGAGGATCTCACTGAAAGAGCACAGCTACAATGGAAGAATTTAAATCCAATATGTACGGATGAGAATTCTCAGGTCAAGAGTCTGTGATCATCCTTGAAAAATGATGTCGACTTAAATCAGTAAAGCTTCGAGGTAATTTGCCTTTCAAGGCTTCAACTCCGGTGAAATGGAGATGCTGTTGTAGGGAAAAAAAAGGTTCTACAAAGTATTTACTACAGGGTGTTTTCGGGTACCAGCATTTTATTAGATTTTTATTTTAGGAACATTTAGGAAACCAACACTTCCTTTTCCTTCTACGTCAAATGCATCTTCAGCTTTCATTTGGTACATCAGCTAAAAACTACATTGAAGTTCGTCTCTGTAATGTCACAAAATGTGAAACAGCTCAAGTCTGTGAATGCCTTTTCAAGCTACCACATAGATGATGTATATAAAACTGTATCGTGCATTCACAAGGAATAGCAGGTATATATTTGATTAAACGTTACGTTTATTGGGCGTACTGTGGAGGCGTAGGGGGCTACGACGACACCCGGACACGACGACATTTGCCACATGCCTTTCCTGTCAACCTACTGTCATATAAGGCAGTGGTCCCCAACCTTTTTAGTACAGCGGACCGATTGTGAGGACCGAGACCGATGCTGTTGTTTCTTACTCATTCTGCTGCATGTTGGCGTGCAAGACGTAACCGACAGCATCCGGTTTCAAAATAAAAGCTCCTCCAGACTCAATACAGAGAACGGACATATTTAATTATTTCTGGCGCGCCCGGTACCAATTGGTCCGCGGCCCGGTGGTTGGGGACCACTGATATAAGGAACAGTAGAGCCCACAAAAAGACCCCCTGGAGGGAAAAAAAAGTTAAGTTTACAACAGGCTAGCTGCTATAAGATATCTCAAGAGTATTTTGGAAAGGTCACATTGTATCAATAGTTGCTGTATTCCCGTAAGCCCTCTGGTAGAGCCAAGGTCGAGGAAACAGAACAGTAAACAGAAACTTGGTCTTTGTCACATTCCATGTATTTATCAATCGGCTGTTAATTTTTAACAACCTGTATTGATCATTTTATCTGATCACACAGTATCTACGGATTTTTCTGAAATGTGAGGATAAGACAACAAGCCTGCTTGTTCACCTGTTTACATTAGCCGAGCCGCTGCTAAGTGTGGCAGGGTGCTATCTAGCATGGATGTTAACATGTTGTAAGAGCAACCCACTAGGCATAACGTTATACCAACAAATATAACATGTTGGCACAAATATAATCAGTGAGACTGATAGGAGTGCACGTATATTTGTGAACAAAGAATAACGAGAGTCATGTGCCTTTACTTCACACACATAAGTGGCGGACACTTCTAAAGAAAATGGTAGAATTTAGGAAAGAAGAAGAAACTCAAATTCATCATTTTCTAAACAAACAGCTTGTGGTTTAGTGCTTGCCCCACACACATCCCAAAACTCACAGTCCCCAGTCCTCACACAGCAGTCAGTCAGAACCACCATGTCCAGAATGTCCAGAATGCTAACAAAGAGAAAACCTGACAGGCTAATTTCACTCACAGTCAGGTAAAAGACTGACAATTTGCTTCACAATGTTGAGGAAAAGGCAACAGTGAATCTGCTTTCTTTTGTGAAAGGTGAAAATATGCAGGTGAATATTTTTTTAATTAATGCTTGGGTAATGTGATGATAGACAGCAGTAAATTTCCTCATTCACACTGTAAGTGCGGCAAGCCTCGCTAGTCTAGCCCCTTAAAGCTCTTTCGAATGCGACACTTTCTTCTAAAAAGAAAAGAGGTCTTGAATCTGATGGTCATTTCTAGGTCTTTACTGAACTTAAAAGAAAATAAAAATAACAAACAGATTCAAAACAAATAGAAAGTGACGGTCAAAAGACTGTGTTTCTCCCAAGGTGCCAGACTTCTACAAGAGCAAGTGCTTTTTTCTTTCATTAACCAATTATTCAATAACCAATCAAAAGGCACCACGTCATAAGCTTAACAATTATTCAATTACAGACGCTTATCTTTTTCAAAGAGTAAAAAATTAAAAATCACATAAACACAAAATAGGGCTGCATAGTGGCGCAGTTGGTAGAGCTGTTGCCTTGCAGCAAGAAGGTCCTGGGTTCGATTCCCGGCCGGGGATCTTTCTGCATGGAGTTTGTATGTTCTCCCTGTGCATGATGGGTTCTCTCCGGGTTCTCCGGCTTCCTCCCACAGTCCAAAAACATGACTGTCAGGTTAATTGGTTTCTCTAAATTCTCCCTATGTGTGAGTGTGTGTGTGCATGGTTGTTTGTCTTGTATGTCTTTGTGTTGCCCTGCGACAGACTGGCAACCTGTCCAGGGTGAACCCCGCCTCTCGCCTGGGACGCAGCTGGAGATTGGCACCAGCAACCCTCCTGACCCCATTAGGGAAGAAGGGTGTAAAGAAAATGGATGGATGGATGGATAAACACAAAATAACATTTTATATTAAATTCCAAAAATGTATATATGGCTCCTACACACACTGTCAGAACTATTTTGTGTTTTTGTTGCAGTTGCAACTTGTCAACACAAGAGGGAGAAGAAACGCTGCTTGTCACTTTCTCCAGACCCATTTATCTCTGGTTCAATGGTGCTCCAGTGTGATGAGATAATTATCAAAACCGTGTTTTGATTATTATTTATTATTATTATTCCATGTGTTATTATTAATGAAACAATATTGTGGTTTTGGAAGACCCCAAGAACATTGTTCTCACTAAACTAGGAAATAAATTCAAGCTGTTACAATATGAAAGAGGTTAGAGCTTAAGGAGAAAGTTGATATGTAGAAAGTGTTTAAAGTTTTATTACCAATGGAAATGTTTTCTAAGCAAGGGGAAAAAAATTTAACTGAAGTTATCAGCTTAGGTCCTTAAGAGGAAAGATCTAGAGTCAGGATACAGCTTCAGTTATTCCAGATAGAAACTAGAGATGAGGGTCAAAATTGGGTTGTAGTGATGGACTATGGCCTTAGCTTTCAGAGCCACATAAAGACAGTGACAAAATCGGCCTTCTATCATCCGAAGAACGTATCCAGCATTAGAGGAAAGATCTAAAGAAACTCATCCACGTGTTTATCATCAGTCGCATCCGTTACTGTGTCACAGCTAAACAAGGCATAGGGGCGCAAAAGCGATGTGGGGAATTTTTTTCTAGTCAGCATTTTATGTACTTAACAGTTATTTGTGCATGAAATGATTAATAACAGAGGAACAGCACCGAGGTGCCCCTCCCCTCCTGGCAGCCGCTTTCCCCTCTCATACAGGTAGCTTGGGCAGCGACCCTTCGAGAGCACGCTGAGGCGCGTTTTTTTTTCTTTTAAATTTGTCGTAATGCCTCGACAACAGGCACAACAGGCTAAAGACAGGCAGAAAAAATTACGGGGCACAAAACAGAAAATGGAAGAAGGGGAATGATATAGACGTTGGAGAGACGAAGAAAAGCTTTTCAAAGTGGTTGAAAGACAGTAGGTAAGTAATGTCAGAGTATCAACAAGAGAGTCGTAAATATTCAGGTTAGCTTAAGCTAGGCTAAAATGACAGGTGGTTGTTGTCCAATACGGGACGCGATTTATTCCGTATTGCTGTAAATGTCTGATAGAAACACCGATCACACACATCTCAACAATAAGTGTAATAATAATGACTAAAACAAAACACGGGAAATATTAGGGTCAGCTAAATTGTTGTTGCGGGACCTAAATAGGACTCCACGAACTGACGCTGTTGTCATGGTTACCTAGAAACAGCCGCAGTGAGCTGCTATCAACCAGTGTCTTTAAAATGTCCACCCGACACTACACCGTCCTTAAAGTAAAACCTCTGGCAAAAATACAGACGGTAGTGGGAAGACACGGTCTAAACAATCACAGTGAAGTTTAATAGGGGCATTAAAATAAATGTGTCGGTGACATTCAGTGGCACGCAGTGGGTTTGATATCAGACAGAATGGATCAGGAGAGGAACCGCAGACCCGTCAGAACCTAAAGTACCAGACATCAGTCTCTTCATCCCTCATTCATTTCATGAGACCAAAAAATAATATAGATGACAATTTAAGGAACAAATTATACAAATAGGTAGAAATAATAGTAAATAAAGAAATATTGTGAAGAGAACATTAAAAACGTTTGTTAGGATTGTGTAGGAAAAATGTTGATATCTTTTATTTTATAAATAGTGTTTTGTAGTCAATATTATTTCACCATTTTATTAATGTGGGTTGCCAGTTTGGATAAGACTTCCTATCAAGCTATGAGAATGATAGAAAACATGCTAACAAAAAGCCTCAGACCTGCAGCTTATAGGAGGTTCTAGACAGAAGCTAACAGAAGCGGCTTTTTGGCTCACTTGTACAAGTTTATGTCCTGGTGGAGCGGGCTGAGATGTTCACATCCACCTCAAAAATATGTAGTTGCGCCTCTGATTGGAAGTGAGCAGCTAATACTGTCAATGTTTGACCTTTGTTTTTTTTTAAATGCCTAAGAGTTGTATTTACAGTCTATATTTTAAAATATAATGGTCGTTTGGGCTAGTTATCTGCATATTTTGAGGAGCTAACTGCTAGCCACTTATCACTAAGAGGCTAGTCATAAGAGGCTAGCAGCTAAGCTTGATTCATTGTGATTTTATACAGTTGTTTGAGGTTCTCATTTTCTTCTTGAAATGTATTATTTGTGGTGTATGTTTTGTTATGAACCTGTTATTGACAGGTTGGATGACTATTTATGTTTGGTAATGATATACATTTATAGCTAAAGTCAGCGAATAACAAGTAATCAACTTCATAGCATTGTGGTAGACTTTGATCATGTTTATTCCCTTTGTGGATATTTTTGGTGGTCTTTGTGAAAAGAGTATTTATAGAGTAGTAGTTCTCATTTTGTATTTGTTTATGTGTCTTTGCAGAATCCACACACACACTCGAGTACAAACCCACACTGGCATGGTGATATTTTTTTTATGGAGGAACATCAGTGCCTAATTATCAATAGCGAGGTAAGTGTCATTACCAGTTAAGGGCAGCATTTGTTGGAAACGAATACGGCCAAGGTTGGTTCAACCTGGTCTTGGTCTAAGGTTCACTCAGTCATATTCTAGTTGGTTTGGTAAAAATAATGAAAATAATCAGAGAAGTAAATTATTTACTTCCTTAGATTATCTTTCATTTACAAACCCAGTCAATAAATTATAATATTATTGAGAGGTCAATTTAATCAGAAACTTTATTAGTAAATGAAACCCATTATGTAGACTAGTTACACACAGATTGGTGTTTGAAAGCCTTTACTTATTTTAATTATCATTTTCTACTTACATTTAATGAAAACATGAAATTTAAAATTTGAATATTACACCACATTACATTTTAATTTGACAATGAGCCTCACTGGAATGTGTATTTTTATTTATTGACTGACTGTAATATCTGTTCACATCAATTCAAGCTTCATCAACAGACTTAAATCCATTTATACACACATCAAAAAAACCATAACACTATAATGTCCCCTCAGATTTTATAAAAATCAAAAATAAATTCTGAAAAAATCTTGAGAATTACATAAATTCAAACCTTTTTATGTTTTTCTGAATGGCTTGTTGCATGTATCTATATATATTTTTTGCCATTTATACCTCTGATATTTTTTGTTAGCAATGCTCTTTTCTTCAAAGTAAGACCTTCACTGATGTTCCAGAGTGACAGTCATGATATGTGAAAGCAATTTCTGTTGGATGGTTCATTTTCACTCAATTTAATTATAATTTGAAGAACACTAACCCTGGCATTGGCGCAGTAGGTCAGTAGGTTCAAGCCATTCAAATGATCACATCGATCTTTTTTCAGATTTGGTACAGAAGATAGCCACTAAAAATAGTTGAATAACTATTTCCCCAAACATGTGTGTTTGCAATCAGCTGGATGTAGACCTGGTCTCCCTGCTGCAGCTCCATGAAGGCAGCATTGCCTCCATTATCAGCCCCGTCATTCAGTGTCATCTGATCATAGCTCTCCAGAACACGGTCATTGTTCTTCATGAGGAACAGATGTGCTGCATGTTCTCCACCAGCATGATAGAAGAAGGAGAAGTAGTACATGCCTCTAACAGGTGCAACAAAGATACCTGTGGAAACGTAGAGTTCAGATAAATTCTGTTGCCTTGTCAGAAACGCTGGCTTATTTTTCCAAAACCATTTTTTACACTCCTAATTTTGTATTACATACTGGCTTGTATTCCCTGGATGTCACTGTCTAACTCGCACATAAAATAAGATTAGATATAGTCTCCAGATATTTTAGGATATAGACCTTACTTAATACAAAATGGAAAAAAAACCATAGTCAGGCTGTCACGGCCTTCTGTTCCATAAAACTAAAATTTCCAATAGGGCATAGCATGACCCATGTTTGGAGGCCTTGAGTCCTCAACGTGGCTGTCGTGGGTTCGATTCCCAGACCCGACGATATTTGCTGCATGTCTTCTGCCCTCTCCTTCCCCCTTTCCAGTCAGCCTACTCTCATATACAGTAAGGGACACTAGACCCCACAAAAGAAAAATTGCAATTCACAATACTTTTTTTGCTCCTGGACAGGTAGCAAATTTTTTGATAAACGAAGTAAATTTTCTTTAGTTAATATTTTTATCCTATTACAATATAAAAACAATTGCAATTTAAATATAGTTATTATTGAAAAGAACAAATCAACTTACCTGTGTGCTGGTTGTAGGCATTGCCCAAATTTGTTATTACTCTTGTGTAGACTAAGGTTTTGGGTGTGTCGAATGGTCCAATGGCTGAATTCCCAAGTATTCCAGCACTGAAAACCACCTTGAGTGCTTCTAGTTAAAATATAAATGAAGAATGGTTTGATCAGTTTCATAAACATCAGAGAAAGTGCTAAGCTAGTATAAAAAATGACTTTACCTTTCGATTTAAGCACCAGAACCTGGCTCTCAGTCTCTTTCAGATTTGTTTCCACAGCTTCTAGTTTAGCTTTCATGGCTTCAAACTCTTTGAGGAACTTACACATATCAGGAAAGCATGACCCGGTTTCAGAAGTGACTTCTGTTTCAGGTAAATCTTCCTGGCCCAAAGTTAAACCACAGAAGCACACTAACAAGCACAATGTGAAAATCATCCTGGTTCTGTATGCTGTCTCTACTATTCTAATTGACTTGATCCTGTTGGCTGTTTTTATGAGGCTTCAGGATTAATGGTTAACTGTCGGAAAAACATGCTGTGAATGCTCCGTTTACTTTTTCCACTGCTTTTGCGATGTTGAAATATTTCTTGCAAATCAATGTTGGCACTAACAGAGTCAGCAGACATAGAGATGCACATATACATTTCATTCAAAGTGACAATCATAATAATCCATCCATCCATCCACTTTCTGTTCACCCTTGTCCCTAATGGGGTCGGGAAATCATAATAATGAGGAAAATTGTATACTTCAGATTTGTGTGGGCACAGAGCCTAAATGACTAAAAATCTTTTAATTGTTTCTGTGTGAACACGTCTTTAGTGAGTTGCTGCATCTTGTGAAAAAAACACTTCCAGGGATTAATCTGATACTGGGAAGAGGTCAGTATAGGTTAGTTTCACTGGAAGATAGGAAAACACAAGTTTAGTTTTTGATACAACATGGTGGAATTTAGTTGACAGTCTGGAATGACAGAATCATGTGTTGACTGTGATTGGTGCAAAAACCAGAACTTTATTTTCCTTTGGTATGATGTTAGGTTTTCATTTTCCCATTTGCCACATTCCAGTGATGGGACGATTTTTTAAAAGGCTGCCGTGGTTGGCAACATGTTCAATGTCCTTCAGCCTCACATGGTCGGTGATGTTGCCAATAACATGCTTTCTGAGACCCTCATTGTAAAATCTTTAGCCAGGTTGTTCAAAGGCCAGGGGTTTAAGTTAAGGACAGCATGGTTTGTTTGATTGTTTTGTCCTGTGGCCCCATAAAATACTAACTGGTAATTTTGGTCTAGGACAGCCACTGTTGCAAGTCATAATCCTGAAGCCATTCCTCCATGATCCATTGTCCTGATGCACAAACCTTTATTTATTCTTTTCGTTTACTTTGAGAATTTGCTTGTATGTTTTTGTTTTTTCCTTTCAAAACCGATCAAAAGATTGAGGTCAGTTAAGTATTAGATGGCGGCCTTCATATCTGTATTGTTGGGTCCAGTTTCTCTCATCTTCAAATAATGAGGTTGTTAGCAGGACTCTGGAGAACTTGACTTTTTACTGAGGAGGTCATTCAGATATTGAATTCACTTGTGTTGAACAAGGGAGACATTTAAATGTTGCAGAAAACCGGCCCTGAATCCCTGAGCTTGAGGACTCGTGCTCCAGACAGAACACCATAGATTCTCCATGGGGCTTCAGTCAAACATGTACAGTAACATCATGGTCATTGAACCGGTTCTTGATACATTTGGCATCAGAAGAGAAAGGTTCAAATTCCAGCTGGAACAAACATCAGAAAACATTTTCATCTGAAAAGAGAACTTTGCACCACTGAGCAACAACCTGGTTCTTTTCCACTCGGAACCAGATGAGGTATTTCTGACGCCTGTCTGACTCTAACAATGTCCTAGCATTTCCAAAAGTCCCTCTTCAGCATGTCTTAACCACCATGCTTCTCTATGATGCCGTTTACAAGAGTTTGTTGGAGCGTTGGACTGAGATGATGAGTCGTAGCGAGACTGTGTGTGAAATTATCATTGACAGCACCTCACACCACTTAATGCTTTGGACACTTTATTATTGATGTTTTCTATCACAAACCTTCAGTAGATTTGTATTCAATTCAACTCAAACTTTATTGACAGACTGAAGTCCACAGTTAGACATCTTGGAAAAGCAAAATGTTCTTAGAGAGACTTGTATTTATTAATAAAAAAAATGAAGACAAGTCAGGCATTTCTAAAACTATAATGAAACTATGTAAAAGAAGTAGCTGCATGTATTATGTAGTAGGAAAAGTGTGGCCCAGGGGCCATTTGTGATCCTTGAAATTATTTTTTCTGTCCCTGCCCACAAGTCAAGAATGGTAAAAATTTGGTCAACAAAACAGAAATTGTTTGATTTTCTTTCAACAAGGCAACAGTTCTTGGTTCTTTATTTTGGATTTTAATGATAAACAGATTTCATAAGACAAGATCTCTGAATATTCCAATTTTTGCATTTTTAATTTGATGTATTTTGTGGCCCATCAGTAGTCTAAAGTTACCAGTTTTGGCCCCGAGAAGTAAAGACTTCACGACTCGTGAGCGACGTTCATGGGATGTGGCAGTACGTTTTGTTGTAGAGTTATATTTCGTTCAACTTAAAAAAATATTTTCAACTTATTAGCAAACAAAAATACAAAACACCTAACTGTGGTATTTTTCTTTTTGTTTGTTCAATGAGTTTAAGTCATTTGCATCAGCATTCAACCATTTTTCAGTCTTGATGCAGCAGGAAGCCACTGAACGTGGTGTGGTAGTTGTTTCCCCAGACGTGGTTGTTTGCAACCAGCTGGAGGTTGACCTGGTCTCCCTGCTGCAGCTCCAGAAGAGCCGCGTTGCCTCCATTATCAGCCCCGTCATTCACTGTCTGCTGGTCAGAGCTCAACACAACAATGTTGCTGTTCTTCATCAGGTGAACATACGAAGGATGTAATCCTGAGGCGTGATAATAGAAGGCGAAGTAGTATATTCCTCAAACTGGTGCAACGAAGACGCCTGTGTGAGCAACTATTTAGTCAAACAAGATAGTTGGGCTTAATGTTCCTTCACATTTCTGAAGAAAAGTGAATTCTTAATGGCTTCCACTCCCTAGGCTTTTACTCCTTGACTTAGTGACAGCTAACTACGTTTTCTGAAAAGCTAACGACATTTAGTTTGATTATTGTTTTTGTCTGACTTTAAGATTTAGAACGGTAAGTTACATATAGCTGCATGATCAGCTGAACTTACCAGAGTGCTGGTTGTAGGCACTGCCTATGTTTGTTATCACGGTGCTGAAGACCAACGTTTGGTGTTGGCTGAAGGGTCCAATGGCTCCATTCCCACCTGTTGCAGCACTGAAAACTACCTTCAATGCTTCTAAACAAACAAAAAAAAAATCAATGAAATATGGTTCAAACAGTTATAAAAACTCAGTAAAACTTCTAAACCAGTGATGCTCAAAGTCGGTCCTGGAGGGCCGGCAACCTGCATATTTAAATTCTCTCCCTGGTGACGGTAACGACCTCCTCAGCATGTCAGTGTTCTTCTCTGGCCTCCTAACGAGCCACGATTTGATCCTGGTGCGTCAAACCAGGGAGAGAATTAAAACATGCAGGATGCTGGCCCTCCAGCACAGACTTCAGGCAGCACTCTTCTATACCACTCAAAGAGACTTTACGTTAAGCACCAGAACCTGGCTTTTGGTCTCCTTCAGTTTTGTTTCTACAGCTTCCAGTTTTGCTTTCACAGCACCGAGCTCTCGGTGGAAGAGTGACAAGTCAGGAGAGCATGACTGAGTTCCAGCCGATGTTTCTGCTTCAGCAACACTCTGGATCAGAGTTAAACCAGAGAACAACACTAGGACACAAAAAGTGAAGTTCATGTTGATTCTGTCTTCAAAAACTCAGACTGACGCCGTCCCTGATTCTGGCTCCTTCTACATTCTAATGCTTTCTGTCTGATGCTGATTATTGACAGAGTGATTGTAGAGCCCACTCACCAAGCAACATGATCTGATTCCATAGATCATTGCTCAGAAGATCTGCGTCATCGTAGTGGCCTGATGGTTGTGACATGTTTTCAATTGCTTAACTTGACCTTAGTGACCTGAAAATCAATAACCAAAATCAAATACTTTGATTGTCTATATTAAGGTATAATATATATACTATATATCTAATATATTTGTTAGAGTGTTTTGTATCTATGCAAAAGTCTATTAGACTGTGGAAGAGTTTGAGGATAATGAATCAACTGTGGACATAATGTTTTTTTTTTTTTTGCATGGTTAAATAAAAAACTAACTTCATGAATACACATGGAAGAAAATTGTTCAGACTTAATATTTATGTTCATCAAACACACTTGGCTTTAAACCAGTGGTTCTCTGGGCCCCCCTATGGATTACAATAAAATTCCCCCCAAAAATAAAATAAAAAATCAACTGGGCACACACATTGTTCAACCAGACATAAACCTAAACATATTTTGTTTTCAAACTCCTCTGAAGTTTATTTCACACTTCAGGTTGCAACAAAACTCACTACAAACCAGCTTTACAGTGAAACACTTTTGTGTAATTGTTTTTTTTATTATTATTCATCCTGCACCGATTCCCGCTCCCCCCTGTAATGGCGCTGTGCCCCCCGTAGGGGGCGTGCCCCACACTTTAAAGTTTAAACCAAGGACAAATAGATCCAAACAGGCTTCTTCTTCAAAATGTGTTTAATTACAAAGACTTGAGAGGCATAAAGATTTTTGTTCGTAAATAATTCAGTCATTTAAGAGACATTATACATTGATTTAGGCCTTTTGTTGTGGCAACAACAACATATGTAAATACAGTCAAATCCATTTACATAATCTTCTAATAAAAAGTTCTGTAGACATGCTTCTGTTTTCTCAACCGTTCTGTAAAATGTCTGAAGAGTGACTGAAAGTCAGAGGTAAAGAAAATTTGTAAACAGGAGTGGTTTATTGCAGAAATTATTCCAAGATTTTTCTTCATCGGGTACAATTTGAATTCTGGATTCATTCCCACATGTTCTTACACAATAAATGACTCGAGGGCTGTTAGCATAGTAAATTTAGTTTGTAGACAAGAAATTTCTTTAAAAGATTATACGTTAAGCGTATAGTAGCATAGCATATATAGTTTATTTCAGAGTGAACGCAGAAGAACACCACTGAAAGTGGTGATGTCATCGGTCTGCCAGACGTGACTGTTCGCATACATCCGCACGTACACTTGGTCTCCTTGCTCCAGTTGCAGGAAAGCCACATTGCCTCCATTATCAGCCCCATCATACGTTGTTTTGTGGTCGTAGGCTGTCACAATTTGCTCGTTGTTCTTCATCAGGGCTAGATTGACAACTTGGGATCCTACGGCATGATAAAAGAAGGTGAAGTAGTATATGCCTGGAACTGGTGCAGCGAAGATACCTGGGGAAAAACAAGATTTAGGTTGAATAAATATTATGAAACACGTTTCAGTGAAGCAAGCGCTTCCGTCACATCTGACACATAAGCCGGCAACAGAAAACAAGGGCTAGATAGAGCCACTTTGACAAGTCAGGGGCCTAACGCTTAAAACTTATTTGGGGTGAACGGACCATCATGCATTCAAAGTGCAGACGCGTTGAACTTGAAGCATCGGACGCGGTTTTGAATGCGTTTGGTGTGAACGTATCATTAGCCACCTGCTGAATCGGAAGTCACCTTCCTCAGCTGCGTACTATAAAGAATGTTTTTATGCTTGATGTCATGTATTACAGTAAACTGTCAAAAGAACAGATTTCAATGCATGTAATGAATGATGCTAATAGATTTAATATGCAAACTATTTTTCTTGACAACGTTTTCTTTAAAGCAAGAAATACGAGTGTCAGGTGACCAACATAGTTAAGATAGCGTACCAATGCTAATATTAACCTTTCTGTGCTAATGGACACCAGAGGAGTAAGAAAGCTAGTGACTAGCATGCTAGTCACTAGCTTCTTCAAAGCTAGCAGAATTGCGTACTCTCCTCCTCATTTGACAGCGGCAGCGGTTCAGTTATCGCTGCGCTCCTATCAATAATTTGATCAGTAGCTAGCTTCAGAATAGATTTAACCTCCTGCATCAAGGAAGTAGTTCACACTGGGTTTAATTTAGTCTTACTTTTGGCAGTAATATTGTAACAGGTGGCAGCAGCAGGTGTTGCACTCTCCACATCCTGAGGCTCCATTAAAGGGAAGCTGGGATGGTGGCGGCCAAGTGTTAATTTCCTATCTGAGACCAGGTGTGTGTTGGGCTCACACTGTTTGCTGGCTGTGGGAGGTTTGGAGGAAAACTGTTTTAAATTGATCCTCTTAAATAAGTTTGTGCTGATGTCAGGTTCAAACACCTATCAAAGACAAAATTAATTAAACACAAGAAAGACAAGAGAGATGGATTCTGAATACTCACAAGGAGAACAGACAGAGATGTGCTTTCAGTTACAATCTCCTACCGCTCTGAAATCACAGATGCCTGCTCCTCTCTTTTTATTGCATTTAGGATCCCTCTCACATTGGACGCTGCAACTCTCAAAGGGCGGGGAAAACAGATCATCACATAGTTGCAGCGCTAATGACATTCACTATCTAGACACATGTTATCTACACACTAGATTCTTCTGTTCCAGGCACGGCGTCAAGCAGACAAGTTGTATGTCTTCACGGCGACGGCTTTATTGCTATCTAACAGGTCAAGGAGAGCAGAGTTTCTGGCTGGGCCGCAAACTCTGCTGGAAGCGATTGTCACTGCTTTCTCTCAGGAAGGCCTCAGGAAGGAATCAAAGTTATTCAGCACAGCACTCTTTATACTAAGATTAAAATGAAGTAAAATGAAGTAAAGGCATATAAGTAAGACATTATAAAGATATAACTATAAGACTACATGAACAACAAATAATTGATAATACCAATAATACAATTTACCCAACATTTCCCCCCTGTTTATCACATATTTGTTCCACTTCTCATATCCCTCCAGAGACAGCCACTTCAAATGATTTTCAGCTGGGAGTTCATTTTTTGGAACGCAAATATTCTTACACTCAAGGGTCACACCCAGTCCAAAGGCCAGGATCTGGATACCTGTCAGGAGAATCCTCATCAGAGTATTCTTTGTCAGTTTCAGAATCTTTGGCTAATAAAGGATACATCTGTGCCATCCGGGGTCCTCCATGGGCGAAATCACTGTGGTAATGAGACAGTTAAACAGAGAACGCAGGCAAGGAATAAAACATCATATATGTATTTTAATATGTTATTTTAAAAAGAGTTTCACATCTTTTTTTTCTTTACCTCATTAATTTTTTAAGATGTATCTCATATACAGCCTTGTTTTACAAAGTCAAACTCCATCAAGTATCAAATATACAACAGAAATCCTCAGTGTGAATTTTACTGTTAGGTCTGTGGAGGCTGTAAAATGATTTGATTACATTTTAATTTTGTTCCTGGAGCTCTGCTTTTTATTTTTTTATTTTATTTTTTTCAGTCCTCGTTCCACTGAAGGTTATTTTCCTGATCTACTTGCTGTGTTTGACCAAGTTACTCAACTGTGTGACGTTAATCTGCCGTTTTCTGGACAGAATCCACTTTTGACAGCCAGGATTTTCCACTGCTTTAAATTATAAAGCAGTCTGACTGGAAATGAGTCCAGTAACACTGGCTGTTCGGTGCAGCCCAAAACTATTCACACCCTTCGCACATTTTAATTTAAATGTTTTTTTCTTCAAACTGCTGTTTGAACAGAAAACCTCTGCTTCTTGCTGTTCATCTGCTGTTTCTTTTTTTAAAGATTCATCTTTGATGATGAGCTCCAGTGTTTACATTTTCAACATGTCTAACTATTGATTTACTGTTCTTCCAAGGAATCAGATTTTCGTTTTGACAAAAGACTTTTGCAAAGTTTTCTCTGGACTTTGGCCGTTTTGTGACATCAGAATCCTCCAAAACAGCGGCAGCAGCTGTGACACCCCCTAGTGGCCAAGAAGTGCCACTACTATCTGCCACTGCCATGAATTGAGCTTCCTGTCTCTCAATAGAGTTTGGGACTTATTCATGTAATGTGTCGCCCATATAGGAGGAAACCGCTACAGCTCCCAGGGTTGCAGCAATTCTTTAGTGAGGACAAACAATTCCCACTTCCACAAAGTTTATCCTCGACTTGAATACATTTGTGAGCCAACAACAATAGTTTACCCTGTAATTCCTTCATGTTACGTCCACTGACCCCTAGGGGTCCTCATCCTGAAGGACAACCTTTGTTACTTTTCATTCCCAGGCCTGGTGTCACACCTGGAGCCACTTCCCCCTCATCAGTGGACTGCAGTAAAGCTTCAGCCATCCAGTGCTGCGTCCCGTTGTTTTTTTTCCCCCCTCGGCGTTCTTCTTTGGTGACATCGTTGACTCTGAACTGAGCCTCAGTGTGGTTGTAAATTCATTTTTGGCATTTGAACTTCTGGATGGTACAATGCTTGGATGTGTAGTTCGTAGTGATGGGCAAATGAAGCCTCATGAAGCAATGAAGCTTCCGGCCCATTGCTTTGCCCAAAGGTTCATTACTCGATGCTTCATTCATTTCTCACTAGTGACATCTGCTGGTGAAGCTGTGACAGCCTTGTTACTCAGACAGACATATTTAAAAACAATTAGTAAGTGCAATATTGTCACAAAGTTTTTGTCAAACTCACGTTTAGTAACAAGACAGTCAATTAAATCCTATTTAACTATTTTTTTTAGTTATTAAAATTATTTGTTGCCAATCCTAATGGCTGTTTTCTTCTGTCATTGACTGATTTAACAGTAGACATTTGTTTTGGTGTACTCGGAGTGCAGTGCTTGTTGGGGCAGACAGTTTTCTTTGAGTTTTGATTTGCCTCCTGAAAAACTTTCTATTGGCTCTCTGATCTGATCCCTTATATTTTTACTCATAAGTCAGAATTTTACTCGTCCAGCAGCTTTAAGTCTGTTTCTGCTGTGCAAGACTGATATATTTTTGCACAACAAAGAAATAGTGGAAATTTCAAGAAGGTGAGAATTTTGGAGGTGAAGGGTTTAATTATTGTTTTTTAAGAATCTTGTGAGTGAATCATCTCAAGTTTTTCCCAGATGTCCGATTTTTTCTTCTTGCTGGCTCCATTTCAATCAAGTTTATTTGTGTAGCACATTTCAGCAACGATGCAGTGTCAAAATGTTTTACTTAATAAAAGCACATAAATATAAAGTCATAAAATATGCCACAATCAACCATTGAGAAAACTGGTAACAAACATTACACTTTGATGAGTGTCATCATCAAAATCATTAATACACATGAACTATAAAAGGTTCCTTTTATTTCGGACACTTATGAAGACAAATACTCCACTCATGCGATCAAGCAGCGGCTCATCACGCTTTTATTTTGAAAACCGACACGCAAAATGAAGCAGTCACGTGACCCAAGCAATGCGAGGCCTCGTTTGTTGTTGGTCACGTGGTTTTCAGCAAGACGACACAAGCCTCGAAGCGGGGCTTCATTGACACGCCCCCTTATTACTCGGTACAAGCCTCGAAGCCTTCAGATAGACCATCACTAGTAGTTCAGTAGGGGTTCTGTGCCATTTTCTTTTGCCTAATTTCTTTCTTGTTTTGTGGCCGGCAAGAGAGTTTAGTAATTGTAGTCTTTGAGTTTTGGTTCAGACAGGAGTGGTTTTGTTTTTTGAGCTGTAACGGGGTGTGTTTGTGTTCGTTTTAGATTTGGAAACCCTGAAGTCTTTTTGCCACTCTTTTACCACCATTATGGCACATACTCTAATATGTGCCATAATGTTTATGCTACAAATTTTAACTTCTTTCTTTTGATCGCTTTTGACTTTTCTGTCATAAAAATCTAAAGTGTGACTTGAAAAGAGAACAGAGACACAGAATGACAATGGAGCTCATGAAAACCAATAAATGTGAATGATAACAGAACTTGGAATGAATGATTGATTATGAAATTTTATTGAAGCAAAGCAAAGAACAAATCAACATGCTGCACAACTTTGGAAACATCTTTAGCAAAACAATCATTTAAACACTAAATGTTGTTCACAGCACTTAGAAAATGTATAATCTTTTGTCTGTAAAATATAAAACTTTATTGTTATGATTGTTACTTCATATTTATCAGGGATGCAAAAGTATATCAAGTATTTTTCATGTATGGGATCTATGTGATTCAGAGACGTAGATAAATTTAAGTCACAGTTTTGTTGTTCCATGTAAGTAGCTGGTTGTCATGGTAACTTGATGCTCTGGACATATGGACTAAAAACTTTATTTAATGGCGACTCTAATTAGGTAAGAAAGAAAAACTTCTCAATTCAAAAATTATAACCAAAACTCCCAGGTGTTTTACAAAAGAAATTAGTTTTTGAGTTCCACCAACAAAGGTTCTCAAGGCTGAAATATTAAAAACTGTAAATCGTACCTTATCTTTCATTGATCACGTGACATCTCTGATGTGTTTATAAAATAAACTCAACTAAACTAAAAGCAGAAAAAGGCTGAACTAAAGCTGGATTCAGATATATTGCGACGCAAAACAGCATTTTTGCCAAACCTGGAAGACGTTTCAGATGTCAAACCAGAGATTAATTTATGGCTCCGCATTCTTGAGCATTGTTGTTTGGCCCATTGTTTTGGCTGCTTTGAAAGTGAACAGGAAGGCAGCGGTTGTCGACTATGTCACAAGCAACAGTCACATATCGATTTCCGCTCTCTAGATAAGTAATGCTGCAATCCCATGTATTGACATTGAGATCATGCAGCCAAACTGTCTGGGTGCTGGTGCACAAGTTGTTCCATAGAAGCTTCCCAAAGCCGTTGCAGATGTTCACAAAAAGATTTTCAGCTCCTTTATCAACAAAGGACTGCCGAGGTCTGTCACAGAGATTGTACTTTTGCAGGTAACTGAAAAAAACAAAAAACAAATGTGTCAAAACCTGTTATTATATTTCTTTGGTTCAGGAAGTTAAAAAAGTAAATGTTTTTTATACAGACCTAGAAATATTCTGACTCTGAGCCTGAACTTGTTTTACATTTTTATTTGATATACAATAAAATAAGAATTTACATACAGTTGCTGGTGACTAAGTGCTTTTTATAAAGGTATATAGTTGTTATTATAGCTTTACGTGTGAAATCAACAGGTATTTCTATGCATATCATTTTTTTTTTTTTTTTTTTTCAACTGAAGCAGGACTATTTTTACTGAATCCAAAGCTGACATCCATTTTTCTCAGTCAGGTCAAGTTTTTATTCTAATTTGATTTAAAGAAATCCAATCTTCTGCCTACATTTTTGTGACATCATCAGTTCATTTCCATTAATATTTCTCATCCCCAAATGGTTTAGGAGAAAACAATTTAGTAACACAAGCATCCCAAACTGAAGTTGAGCTAACTGAGCAAAACCAATGTGGTTTTTGGCTTCAGCACAACAAAACTATTCTAAAAACAGTTGAAAAACCACAGATAATTAATGTTACGGGGGGTTTAGCTTTTCGTTAAATTAGATAACTTTGTCAGTGAAATTAAGAAACCAATCAGAACAAGAAA
This sequence comes from Gambusia affinis, assembly GCF_019740435.1. NCBI lineage: Eukaryota > Metazoa > Chordata > Actinopteri > Cyprinodontiformes > Poeciliidae > Gambusia > Gambusia affinis. Next base: position 6,078,753 of record NC_057885.1, on the reverse strand, counting down.
ACTCTATTATCCCCACGCATGATCAAACGGTAATGGAAAGTCGATGTATATTCTATGTAGTCTTTGTTTTTTCTTCTTTTGTTTTACTTTTTTTTATTTTCTTTTACTCATTCACTTATACTGCCAGTTTTTTTTCTTTTGTATGTTTGCATTGGGTATTTAATAAATCACAGTGGAGTTATGCTGTTTTCTTGGATAATTGACTGTTGTCCTAAAGTGCTAATGGTTTCCTCAGTTGTGATGTCACTGAATGAAGAAATGGCAAAGAGTGACAGACTCTCAGAACTGTTGACCAATCAGGAAACCTTTAACAATTTAGTATTTACCAGTGGTGTAACAGAGGATCTACTTTAATTAAACTTTTCCAGTGGTTTGTTTGGAGCCTCCATTTATTCAGTGCAGCAGATGGTATTAGAGAGTAAATTGCTATATGTTAATGTCAGCAGCATGTTTTTCCTTTCCAGCTACTAGAGCGGCCCAGTATTTTAGTTTAGTCATCACTAAATACATTAAAGCAAACTGTACGCTGGCATGTCCAATAACTCAATCCTGTCTTATTGGGATGATACATAGTTTTATTTATTTTTAGGGTAACTTACTCTTTCCATGCAGAAGGTGAGGAAGTGTCAAACACCGTCTGCAGAACGTGTTTGTTAACAAAGTTTTCGTAGGCGTTGTTGTTAGGATTCTTCATACAAGGTTTAGGATTGTAGGGTATTTTCTCTCCAATGTTGCTCTTTCTAAAATGACAGCAAAAAATTTTTTTGAAATACTTTTCCTCATAAAATTGTCAGAAAAATCTGAAATGAGTTATACACTTCTTCATGAACAAAAGACTGTTTTAGACAACAAATAGCTACTTTATCAGTTTCTGAAACATTGCAGTGTATTTGAACCAACTGAACCATTTTATATATGATGTGGGACAGACTAGAAGATTAATGATGAAGTGACAGAAAAATGACAGAATGGTTTTAAGTGTGGAAAGCATTGCATTTGAACTCTGATACCCCCAAATAAACTCGTGAACAACTATTGCCTTTAGAAAGTTGCTCCACCAGAGAGCAATGTGAACTTAAGTCCATTTGTTCTCCATAGATGCCAGAGAACAGCAGTGAACAAACAGCTTCATGATGGTCATAACTAACAAGTAAGCTGGGTAAATTACAAAATGATATATCTTGGTAATTTCTTTCCTTTATTCATTAAATGTTAATGAAATGGCAGCAAACAGTCTGTAGCTAAGCTAACTATGCTGAAAGATTGATAATCTCACACAGTCTACACAGTTTTTCTTTTTTGGAGAAAAACTGGTTTATAATTTGACACTTTTGCCTTTCTCTCTCTCTCTCTCTCTCTCTCTCTCTCTCAGGTTTTCAAAAAAACATTTTTTATAGGCTTTTTTTGAAAACTTGACTTTATTATTTTTCTTAGCAGTATAGAAACCACCACAGCCCTTCTTGTCTTCTACTGATTGCTGTTGATCACCGTCACCGTCAATTGCTCCAAGCAGGAATGAACCATTTCATGCAGATCCAGGGGGTTTCACCGTAAATATGGACGAGTGTTTTCTGGTCTGGGAGTGGTAACATTAAATTTTTACTTAAATTTTTTTATGATTAATTTTGTAATTGACAGGGCCCTAATTATTTTTATTTTTATGAACAAAAAAAAAAAAATAAATTGTGGATGGCCCCCTGGTGGTCAGGGGCCCTTAGAAATGTCATAACTCCCCCCCTCTGCAGTGGCCCTGTATGTGTGTGTGTGTGTGTGTGTGTGTGTATATATATATATATATATATATATATATATATATATATATATATATATATATATATATATATATATATATATATATATATATATGCTAGCTGTGTCGTGATCTCAGGAAAGAGAATTTGATGTTTTAGCAGTCATTTAGAAATTGAAGGGTTCTGCATCTATTAGCAATATGATTGACAGCATTAACTACAAAACTATTTTTTGTATCTCATGGAACTATGTTTATTAGCTCTATGTTAAAGAAGGGAACTTTGTCACTGAAAATAGGGAACCGGTAAAATCTAACGTGACAAACGAAACCAAAAACCCAACCCATTACTGACATGCATCAACAAGTCGATGCAAGTCGCTTTTTGTTGTTTCGGTTCACTTTGTTTCTATTTGTTAGTCTTATACTTTTGTGTAGGTTTGCACTGGATGTTGGGTATGTAAAGAACCACAGGCGAATTAGCCTGTTAGCTTGGACTATTGACTGTTGTCATAAAGTGCTAAAGTCTTTCTCAGATGTGATGTCACTGAATGGAGTGCAGAGTGAAGGTGTAGAAAACCATTTACTCAGTTTAGGAACACAGACTCTTAGAACTGTTGACCAATAAGGAAACCTTTCACAAATTAGCCATATATATCTATATTATTTTAGAAAACAGCCATCATGTTTCCAGTCTTTTAGAATGGCGATCAGTTGGACCCTAACTGTTTGTGGCCCATTTCAATTTTGCCATGTTTCAAAAATAATTTTAAAAAGTCCATAAAGAACTTCCTCATTTTCTTTACCAAAAACAAAATTCTCTGTTCCACTCAGGCTGCTGGCTTTTGACCGGGTCGTGGCCAGAGGCGATCCTAGCCAGGTCGTTATTGTAAAATAAAAAATAAAAATTGTTCTTGATAATTCACCTGATTAAACAAAGGTAAAATACAAATAAAAATAAATAAAATCAATGAAACATTTTCAGTGGTTTGTTTGAACCCACCCCTTATTAAGTACACCAAGTGATAAATTGTCACATTTTATCACTGGCAAGTCTTGTAGTTTCCTTCTAAAATAGTTGTTCAGTATTTCCTTTAAGCATCACTAAACACACTAAAGCAAAGCATTTGTTCCATTGAATTTGTTAATAAATGGTTTTCTTTACTTCAGGGTAACTTACTCTGTCCCTTGAGGAACTGTGGTCGTGTTAAATTTCTGTTCCAGGATATGATTGTGAACAGAGCTGTTGTTCTGCTCCACATAAGGATAAAGGGTGTAGGATGGCGTCCCTCCCTCCAGCAGGACAAGGGCAGCGACCAGAAGAGCAGCTTTCATCTTTCTAAAATGAGAAAAAGCAAAAAAACTACTGACAACTTTTTGGGGAAAATGAGGATAAGAACCTAACATAACTTATTTTCTCATTCATTCACATAAGTTATTTTTGACAACATATTCTTTGTAGATTTATTACATTTTACATAAATCTAAGGATCTAATGGATCAATATTTTTATGTAAAATTAACTGTGCTGACTTTTTTTTTTTTGCTAAGATGTGTCCACTGAATTTAATATACTTCCTGTTTTGGGACGTTCAAAGAAGATTTTCTTCCTGACAAATATGCAATTTCCATTAAATTGTGCCATAAATAGGTTGTTAGTTTTACCAAAAACGTCAACTTTCTTTGTATAACATTAAGGGCCTGATCTACAGAGACTCCAAATGAGGTTAGTTATGCAAAGAAAAACAAAAAACAAACAGTATGCACAGGAAGTGGTCGTGTTGCACGCGATCTACAAAGATTGACTGTGCAAATAATTACAGAAGGAACAATTCTGCAGATAAGCGGATTTAAATTACGATTTTGTCACTTTCTGACATCATGGAGAGTGTCGGAGATCAGAGCAGCCATAGAAGAAAAATTAAAAAGAAAGTCATTAATAATAATAAGAAAAAGAATAAAAAAAGAAAATGAACTCAATTAATTTAAATTATCATACGTCTGGTGACCTGTCCATTGTGAACGTTGACCACTAGATGTAGCCACCAAACCCCCTCATGACCCTTCAAGTATTAAAGGTGCTACATAAAGAATAAGAGGATGAAACACAACATGGTAAAACATCACAGCAAAAACATTCAACCCCCACTATATTAAATCTAATCAGTCCCTAATTGAAAGCAAGTATTGATACATTACAATCATCGGCAGAATGTCCAGTTAGTAGCAGAGAGTCGTCGGCCGTCGCAGCACAACTAAAGGCTGAAACCAGGAGACCAAGATGAGGAAATGCTGCACAGTTTTACTTACTGTTCTGGCTTCTTATTTTTAACTATATGTGACCAAACCACCCTGACCACTTGTGAAGGCGTAAGCAGCAGCTGTGTGCATGCAAGCTACTAAGATGTGCAACTCTTTATATGGAAGACAAAACATGACCAATTTCCTCCACGGCATTCAGCAGCTACAGCATTTCACTTCCTCCCACAGTGAACAGTTCATTCACTGTTGCCTTTCTTTTAGTACATCAAATGTGAAAAATGTTTTTTGTTTTTTTGGCTGTAAGATGAAAAATATCACCTTCGTACAATGGAAAACTACTATTATTTTCTTATATATATATATATATATATATATATATATATATATATATATATATATATATATATATATATATTAGATTTTCTTGGCTTGTCAGAAACACAGAGACAGACAAGATAGGAGACTTTGCACACACACACCCACGTATGCACATGCACACATCCACACAATATAAAGGTTAGCTCAAATAATCTCCCCTTATATAACTACAAAAATCTCTTTTTTATATATATAAAAAAAAACACAAACAGAAAACAATCTCAAGTTTATTACCTACAACATACATTTTCAATGACTGATTTATTGAGCTTAAGACTGTCCAGTGAAATTTAATTCTTATTTTAAAGCTGTAACAAGAATGACTTTGTTCTCATTGTTATTGAAACAAGGTAAGAGTAAACTTGAGAAAGAGTCATTTCACATTGAAACCCTTTAGAAACTTTATCTCTGCCCTATTTTCCATTTATTGACGTTGAGTTGTCCAAAGGTGGGAGACAGACGGTCATTAGGGACATTTTGAACATGAACCCTTCTAACCGTCTGGGTGTTTAATGGAAACCTCCTTCCTAGCTGGCAGTTTCCCCTCAGGCCGTTACAGGAACAAGAGGAAACATGTGAGGTTCAAAAAGGCGAGTCTTTTTGCTGCCAGATGTTTTAGTTTAATGGAGAAACCTTAGAGTTTCTCCATTAATGGCAAAGTGATGAAAACATTAATTATTCGTCATCATCGTCGTCTTCATCATCGTCGTCTTCATCATCGTCGTCATCGTCGTCTTCATCATCGTCGTCTTCATCATCGTCGTCGTCTTCATCATTGTCGTCATCATCATCGTCGTCTTCATCATCGTCGTCATCATCGTCTTCGTCTTCATCATTGTCGTCATCATCATCGTCTTCGTCGTCATCATCGTCGTCTTCATCATCATCGTCTTCGTCATCATCATCGTCATCATCAGGATCGATCTTTCCAGACAGAACATCCTCTATCCACTGCTCCAGCTCTTCGGCCGTCGGCATGTCATCCTGGTCATCCATGTCCATCCACACGCTGTCAGCCTGCCGAACACAAATACGTCACCGCTAGATTTATGGAGCTCGCTAGTACAGCTGATACTCAATGGCTAAACTGGAAGTCGACAGTATGATTAACTCAAATTATTTGGCATTCTGTTATCCATCTGTTAAACTGGTGAAACAAAACAGGTTTTGCAAATTAAAAGTCAGAGGCGTTGACAGTAACTGTCTTCAACTGTGTCTTGAAGAAGATGTTTGGAAACTGTTGGTTCTGACCAAACTAGAAAATTCCCTCACTAAAAAGTTGAGTAAGTGGACGGCTACCGGCTACTGGACCATCTCACCAGAGCTTGGACTCTGATTGCCTCCCCAGGCATCAGATCTGAATCAAACACAACTCCTTCATGGAAATGGATCAACAAGAAAGTCTTGTAATGTAAGTGCAGCTAAGAAATCAGCAGAATTGTTGTGTGTAGCAAAGCTTTCGACATCTCGTTGAATCTAAACCACAAAACAGTAAAGGCAGCTTTCAAGGCAAAACAGGATGTTTCTAATGAACGGGCCTGTCATCCTGCAACAGATTGTGTGGGCACTAACAAATCCTTACGTCCTCAACATCAACGACTCCAATCTGAGGAGACGAAAGGTCGATGCCAAAGGTTCTCTCCCAGTATGGAACCAGCTGAAAATGTGAGACAGAAAGAAGGAAGAGGACATTAATCCTTATGCGACCTAATCCAAAAAATAAGTAATGCAGGTTGAATTATAATAACAAAAGTAAATCTAGGAAAGTTGTTTTTTTTTTCCCACCAGGGGGAAATTGTCAGGGTCGATCCAAATGATGCTGAGGTTGGGGTCGTCTGTGTTGTCACGCGCTACTTCCTTCAGGATCTCCAGAAACTCAAAACCATCTGGAGAAAATTAAGTCGATGCGTATTCATTTAATTAATAACTGTTACACTGTGGCTGTAGATGTGAAAAAATAAATCCTTAAAGCAACTAAGTAGAAGGTGCTAAGAAGCAACGTACCTGGATCATCCTCTTCAGCGAAGGCGACTATGTGCTCTCCATTGATATCGTCTTCCTGCGTTCACAAAAACAGACTATTGGTTTTCCACATTTACAGACTAGGTAGAATATGCTACTTATATATATATTATAGATATATAAATGACTAAGTAGAACAAATGTATGCAGATGTTTCGTCTCTCTTACCCAGATCTCATACATGCTGTGTGGTTGGAGCTTCCTCAAAGTCGGTCTAAAACAGGAAGACAATAAAAAGAAATAAAAAAACAGTAATAACCACACATGTTCCTGTAACTACTCTCTTCATGGTTTGACATCTAGCTCTTTCATGATGTTGCGTTTCATTAGTATTGAATGATTTTTGAATAAAATCATTCAGAAGCCCACCTGTCATGCTGTTCGATGTATTCAACAAGCTCAGACTCGATGTAAGGCTTTCCTGGAATGGTGACGGATTCTCCCATGAATGGCTCGTAGAAATCCACTTCATTCATCTTCAGTTTGAGCCTTTTGGCAATCTGGAACGCAAAATCAAATTTATTCCGCGTCAACGTCTGAACGCGGCAGAAGTTACAAACGATAAAGTCATTTCTAAGAAGACATGTACTATGTACTATGGCTGAAGATGTTGTGATCAAGACCATTGTAAGCATTTTTAGTTAAATAATCTTTCTGTGAAATTGCCTCTTCCATGCCTGTTTCTCCTCCTGCATCCAAGTTACCTAAAGCTTTTAGCAATCTGGGGCAGTAAGCTTCCATCAATGCTGTCAGCAGACAACGCATGTGAAACTTAATCAATTATGAATTTAATGACGCCACTTGACTTAAATTAATGTTTTGATTGTTGATTCAATGTTGCATGACTTTGCGTTTTTGATGTGAAGCACTTTGAAATGCTCTGCTGCTGAAATGTTCTAAATAAAATTTGATTGATTGATGTCATCAGTTCTGTTGTTGCCAAGACACAGACGCAGCACCCGGATGCTTTCGGGGCAACATCTGGTGACTTTAATCAGGCCTCGATCTCTGCTACGCTGCCAACATTTCAACAGCTTGTCAGCTGCTCTGTCAGAGAAAACGAAGCATTGGATTAGTTTTACTCAGATACCAGGGATTCATTTATCTCCAAACCAAGACCTCCTCTGGGTAAATAAGATCACAACCTTGTTTTTCCTCTGCTCTGAATACAAACCCATTGTTCAGAGACAGGCTGTAGCAGAAAGGACTGTGAGAAATTGGTCACAGAAAGCAGAAGAAGCGGGTTGTTTAGAGCCTACAGATAGGATCGCTCTTTGCCAGCCACATGGAAATGACATCAGCTATTGTGGATGATGATGGCTGTGGGAAGGAAAGATCTCCTGTAGCGGTTTGTATTGCAACAAATTTGAAAAAGCCTCTGACTGAAAACACTGTTTTCCTATGACAGCCTTGTGAAGAGGATGGGGAAAGGCTGTCCAGAATTTTCCCCAGAACAGAACCAGCAGCCAAACGTTGTTAGATCTGGTTGTAATTCTCAGGAATGTCCTCTAAAATATATCCATAAGGGCTTATTTATTATTTAAACGTGAGCAAAATAGGACAGCATAGAAAAAGTCACTTTTATTTCAGTCATCCTTTCCTAGTAGGTCTTCTGTTGCATACCGTTTTAAGCAATTTCAAGTATATCAAATGACAAACAAACAGCTATAGAAGGACACATTTCACTGTGTACAAAACAAGAAACCTGGACAAACCTTGGGGTCAAATGTTGCGAAGAATTTGACGAAGGGGTGGAACTCTTCAGCGGCGTCATCGTACTCTATGAAGTCTGTAAGAGCGAAGTAAAAGTTATCACACTTCCAGTCTTGGCACAGAAGTGTGAAGCTTGACGCTCACAATGTGGGTCCTTTTTAATTCATGAACGATTCAACCTACGGGGGGATCTCTCGCTCTTGAAGTAGCCGACCAGTCTGATGACATCATCCATGTTGTAGAAACCCTTCAGCTCTCGGTCGTTGTCGATGATCTCCACAGGGTCTTCAATCACCTACGGCAGACAAATAAACACAAGAGTCTCTTAACACTTTCTGTTCTTTATTCACATCCATTTTATCACAGCTGGTGACAAAACAGGGGAGCTCATCTACATGCAACTTTTGTTAGTATCATTTCCCACGCTTCCAGGTTTATCTTGGCTAACGTTACTTACATCGTACAGGAACTCAACAATGGTATCTGCAGCCAGCTCTCCGTCGTATTCAATTATTTCATTGTCTGCAAAGATATAGATGCTGTCGACTTCATCCAGACCTGGTGAGAAAAAAAGATTTCATCTGTGAGAAAATCATATTTTTAATGTTTACTTACAAGATTGGAATAGCTTCTGTCCATAGGCTGTTTGTCCTCAGTTCTCAGTCAAATCCATCCCTCATGTGTCTTTTATCTTGATGCTTTTAAACTCTTCTAATTTTGGGATAGAATGTTTCTTTCTAATGTGGGCTCAATTCTTACTTTATTTTGGAGTTTTGATTTTTTTTATCAAGACACAAAACCAAACAGCTCAATCTTTTTCTCCTCTGAACATGAAACCATTAGCACCTGCAAATTTCACTTCAGCGTTAGAGTCTGAAACAGCTCTACTTTCTTTCATTTTTAGCCAGTGACCGTAAGACTACCTTTGGAATGAAAAATGTAAAACAACATCTTGAATCTTGAATCTAAGAAGTGCGCCTAAAAGCTGCGTTTGTGTCAGGAACTCAACCAATTTAAATGAGCTCCACTGCAAAGCGAGGTCTAATATCCAGAACGAATTATACTAAGATTTTTTTTTTTAGGACCATATAAAGTGTTTGGTTTGTCTGAAGCTTGTTATGCATGTTTATAGATTTCTTCATTCAGTTTTGTATATTTTAAGCTAGGAGACATTTTCAACACCTAAGTGTCATATGCTTGCAGAACACTTGAGGTCACTGTTGGTCCATAAACCATCTGGTCTTCTTTACCTCCCTTTCCTTCCATACCTCCTTTTAATAAATCATGAGAAAAAAATTAAATAACATTTAATTTGGAATTGAGTGAAATTGTTTTGACTGACCATTTATGAAGTAAAAATCTAAACAATATCTCCTGCTCTCCAGATGTAATCAGACCCTTGGTCTTGTCAAGTTACTACCACAAATTTCCTTCTACTGCATCGTAAGTTTTTAAGAAACAACACAAATGATTCCATATTTGTTGATGCAAAATAATACAAGGTTATGCTTTAAAAAAACAAAACAAAAAAACCCCTAACAGATCAATAATGAACAGAACTCCTTTCTACAAATATCTACCAATTTTGTTTCTATGAAATCTTCATTTGGTTATTATTTGAGCACATAAGTAAAACAATAAATGTCTCGTGAATTTATGCATTTGTTGTTTTGGTTTTTTTTAAGTGGCCAATGTGTGCTCTCATCTTGATATTTTTGGCCTTAAAAGTTTGAACACCACTGGTTTAGACTTCAGCTTATTTTTTTCTGAATGACTTAAACATAACTATGAAAAATTTAGATTTTATACATATATATATATATATATATATATATATATATATATATATATATATATATATATATATATATATATATATATATATATATATATAATGCACTGAAGGTTATAGCTGTACCAAAACAAAACTTAAAAAGTTAAGTCTCTATAAATGCTTTTCAATGACATTGACACTCATCTTGTGTTTAACTATGATCGTTTCCCCAGCAGTGCTTCCACAAAGCATACCCAGCTTTTTAGCAACAGCAGAGGCCTTCTTTTCATCCACCAGACCAAACCCGATGTCCTCGTCTTCGAACTCATCCAGAACTTGGGCGGCGAGCTAGACGAAGAGAGAGTGGCACAAAAACAGCAGGTGGGAGAGATTGGGCGAAATTCAGGTAAAGTCACATTTCGACATCGAGTTAAAAAGCTTGAAGTTTTCCTTCCAATTAGCAACATTCGAAGGAGAAGTTTGAAGCTCTGCCTTAAAATCTGAGCGAAACCAAAAACCCAACACCTGGCGGGAAGTCATTGGAGACAACAGAACCGCCACAAGAACAAGACAGGCAGAAAACGGGCCAACTACGATGACAGCAAGAGACACAGCAGCAGGTGTGTTGGACAGAACAGGAGCGCGCAGCCCGCCAAAGGCCATGGTGCCCACATGCGCACACACACACACGCGCACACACACACACACACACACACACTCAGACACAGATATGTACAGTAGAGCAGTGCTTTTCAATTCCAGTCCTCGGGGCCCCCTGCTCTGCATGTTTTAGATGTGCCTCTATACCAGACCAGCTGATTCAAATGATTGCATGACATCTTCTGCAGCCCCCAAGTACTGCAGGAGCCAGTTAATCACCCAAAGATTCAATCCAGGTGTGTGGCAGAAGGAAACACCTAAAACATGCAGGCAGGGGGGAACTGGAATTGAGAAACACTGCAGTAGATCACACCCGACCATCCATATAGCGTGTTGCATCGTTGTTTTACGTGGTATTCAAGACTTCTGAATCTAAAATCATCTCAATAATGTGAGGAATCTTATTTGTGTGAAGGCCGTTTAAAGCGTTGTAACACTTTGCAAAGCGGCATGGCAAAGTGGATTCACAATGTGAGCCACAAATTGCCCAAAAGCAAAAGCACAAATAATTATTTCTAGTGTTTCATTATGTTTTACGTTGCTCTTTGCAGATTGTGTCTAAAGTCAATCTTTTAGTCATTCACAGACATCCATTCTTTTGGTACAAATCTGATTTACTCTTGAAAAGAGCTAACTGGATTATCACCATGAATCCATGAAATTGTTGGTTTTTTAGAAGATTTATTGAAGTTAGAGGATTTGTTCTCCCAAATCAGAAAAAAAGATTTTTTGTTTTTTTTAGCTAAATAGACCCATTATGTTCAGTGTGTCTGTCTCAGGCTATCTGGTGAGTCTTTAGAAAAACATCTTTTCACCTGTCTAGGTATCAGTCACAACATTCTCTGTTATGAACAGAGTTATGCACATGGTCAGGGTTCAGACCATGATCTGAACCCGTCCACCAAAGATCCAGGGTTCTATAGATTATTCATCTGCTCAGATGACTCTGTCCTATAACTTATAACAAGGTAATAATTAATCCAGAGGATGCGGACGGAGGGTAACAAGTAGGAATTGGCTGTTTTGAGAAAAATGAAACTCTTCAACAACAAAGAGTTCTGGAAAGGCAACAACCCAATGGGGGAAACAAATAATAATAATAATAATCCATGAGAATTTACATCAGTCAACCAAAGACCAGAGGATGAAAGAAAAACAATGAAGACAATGATCTGTTAGGGAACAAATGATACAGACTGACCTTTAAACTAATTGGGGAAGTTAGGAAACCTGAACTCAAGGGAAAATAATCAGCAGCGTCGCCTCACATTGACAAGTAGAGTTCAAAAGACGGAGCGTTGGGCCCAACAATGAAATGAAGCCACATTAAAACCAAAGAAATGACGACAACGCTAATTAGATATGGTGAATCCTGGATTTCTGCTGTTAGTTATGTTAAGTATGCCTTCTTTAAAAAGGAATTAACAAGCGTCTAGACATATCTTTACATCATCAAGCAGCCTACGTGTCTTAAAACAGCTTACCATTTACCGTGTTAAGGTAAAGGGTTTTTTCTTGATTTGGGTGACGCATCCTTCGATGTTCATGGTGATCGTTACATGGGTTGGTGAAAGGATGGATGGACATGTTAGAAAGCAATTAATGTATTAGACAGGTGCTTTATCAAACAAGGTATCCTTACTTTTGTCTTTTTCTCACAAATCTGACGTTAAACTTGCACAGCCCAAGCTGCTGCCGCTACTGGACTTTGAAAGCAGTTCAGCCTCCACTGGTCTGTGTTGCGGGTTGCTACTTCATTTCACTTCCTCTTAAACTAAACTGCAGTCAAGGAGACGAAGAAGTGAAACAGTTAGCGTGTAGACTGCGACAGCGGGAGAACCCGTAATGTCACGGCCCGGCTCGGAAGCACTCGACACACGAGGCGAACTTTGACGTACCTGGAAGATCACGGCTGCTTCGCTTGTGATCAACTGCAAGGAGAGGCAACACTTTAGGGCGAGGCAATCGGTGGACGTAGCCTCCATGTTTGTTTACAACAAATGGAAATCTTCACTGAGAACAAAACAAGGCCACACTGACAATCGAGAAAATGACTGATTGGCTTCACACCACAGATCACCAACAAACTGAAGCTGTCTTGGTACATTATTTTGTTTGGTATTTCTTCCCTTATAGATTTCTAAAGGATTTTGGGGTTTTTTTGTTAGTTTTTTTTCTCAACGATGTATGTAGAAAGTTTTCTCTATATGGTCTTATTCAGGCTTTCAGCAAGGGTGTAACGATTAGTGTCTTTGTAACTATTAGAAACTTCCTGTTTTATTAGTTATCATTGTTCAAACACCACAACTGCTGTACGGTAGTACAGCAGTTGATTTCTTGTGCCATCAAAACTTCTGTTTGTTCACAATTGTTTGCTCCCTACACTTTTTCTATTACCGCTGCCAAAAGTCATTTTCCACAAAACAGACGACAACAACAAACAGATTCACTGAACGCAGCAAAGCAACAACTCGACAGCCTCGCGTGAATCGACACAAACAACAAAAATGTGCATCTGAAAAGAGGAATGAAAGATATTTAGTCAAACCCACAAAGTCAGAACACATTAAAGTCAAAAGCCTCTTCTAAACGTTTTGAAATTCCAACAATTGCCTCGTCTCTTGAATATTTCACTCTCCCGATACGTTTCACTTTCTCCCACATTTCCCTCTCGATCACCAGATCCATCCAGACGTTTGGAGCCAAGTCACAGGTCAGCAGTGTAAACCACTTGGCTGTGTTTCCTGAAGCCCACCCGCTGCCAAAATGTCAGGTGAGAAAACGGAGAGCTGAGTGTCACCGTGAAACCGCGCACGGGCTTCTCATTGCACTTGGCTGCCGGACGACATGACGACCAAGGTGGACTTTGCATTTCTGGCACCATGTGAGACAGTAACTGTCCACTGCTTACTGTATGCACATTAGCTGACACATTGGTTCATCAGGTTTAGCTTGGCATGAGCTGTGCTTGTTGCAAACAGCATACTGATGGAAATAATATTACTGTTAACATGGATTCAGGCGGAATCAAATGTAGCTGGACAAACCGTAATAATGACCTCTCACTCTGGGTTTTAAGATTTCTCCTTAGTGATCAGGACACTGCTTCCTGCTTTGTATGCAAATGCCACCAAGTGGTATGAGTAGCACATCGGGATGTGTACAGGTCCTTCTGCAATATCACAAATTCATCTAATCAATTGGACTTCCATAGTATTTAGTCATCAGCATTGTTACGAATCATCTGAATCTATTTTGTCGTTATTTCAGCTGTAAACTCTTCATCAGCTTCATTGACACTCACTCAAATCAGATGTGATTTTAGAGAAGAAACTGAGAATAAATAACGTCGGGAAAAGTAACTGCACAGAGAGTTGAGAAACAAATCCATATAACAACACAACAATAAAACACATAAGAGCTTGTGTACCAATTTATTTATTTATTTATTTATTTATTTATTTATTTGCCCACACACACAGGGCTTCCTAAAGGGCAGTTGGTGCTGTGAGGGAAAGAAAACGAGGCTAGGCGCCCAACTAGCTCATCAAACCTGCTAATGTCCGTTCAGATTGTGGGAAATGAAGGAATTTGTCACGAGACATGTAGGCCATCAATACGCTTGACGAAGAAATCTCAACCTGCCGCGGATAGTACGTGCAAAGTCCACAGAACACACACAGAACGGTCGAGGTTGTGGCCTTAAATTAATCCTTCACATTTCTACTGAAGGCGCCGCTTGGCTAATCCGTTTGATCAACTTTCAAACAACGGTTAAACATTATCAGATGTTTATTTCTCACTTTTTGACTTCATTTCCACACTGCTTAGTCAAAGGATAACACAATTTTTTAGGGATACACCAATGTAAAAATTTGGTCCGATACCGATACTCGATATTAATATTGCTTTTATGGTCGGTGACCGATATTTACTGATATTCTAGGTTTTTCACTACCACTTTGACATATTTGGGAAACAAAACCCGACCAGAAACAGAGAGCAACAAGATAAAAATGAACATCAGTTGTTTATATTGGCCCAGTTATACTTATCAGACCGATACCCATATTTTAAAAAAGAATTACTAATATTGACCGATACTGATGTTGGTGTCAATATATCGTGCATCTCTGCAAGTTTTTCTAGCTTTTTAAACTATATTTTTTTGTGTAAGCATTTACTTTAAAGCATTGTCACCGGCCACACCATGCAGCATGCGCTGTCAATAAATGTCAAACTAGTCAGTTTGATCTGTTGTTTTTTTCTACAGTCCAAAGTGACTCAGAGTTTTTTTTACATGGCTCCTTAGTTTGATTTTTCAGAAAGAAGTCGATGACTCACGCACGTTTGCGTGGGTGTGGGTGCATGTGTGTGTGTGTGTGTGCGTCGTCCTATGATGTAAGGTACTCAGGTTTGACCCAAGGGACACAAACTCAACCAGCTGTAGCTTTTACACAAGGTGCGGAAAACGGCCAGCTGTCATCTTTCAAAAGGAAACCAAAGTCGAAACTTTCAGGGTCAGAGAAGTTTACAAATGCATTTTAAACATATTAAACCTCAAAACAAAGTTTGGGTTTGTTCATTCTAACATCAAGCAATCTGTGTTTCAACATTTCAGAGGTAAGTAAAATTGTATTGATAAAAATATGATGATTTTAGCTGATGAAGTGTTTTAGCCTTTGAACTTTAGTCACATTTACCATAAAGCACATTTACCTGTATATAACAAGCCATGACAGAATACTGCAAAATTATGAACTGGAAAGAAAACTGTGCATGTCTCAATAATATGAAAATCTTTAACTCTAGTACCTCTAAATAAAATCTGCTCTAATCAGCTCCCTTCAGAGGTTAGCCAGTTCTGGGAAGTCCTGTTAGTTTTCCTTCAAAGCATGCTGGGAAAAACAAATATGTGGAAGTTTGGCTCCAATCAGAGGAGACCAAAAGGAAAAATGTTTGGGTTTTATGAGAGAAGTGACAAAGATCTTTAGTAAACATGGTGGTGGCAGCATAATGATGTGCTTAGTTGGGGGTTTTTTCAGAGAAGAAGAAGTACAGAAGCTGAGAGTGGACATTTTCTGCATATACTTTTTGCCAATCGTTTTTCTTGAGATAATGGCTTAATTTCCCATTTTCTCAAGATAATTTTATTTCCCAGTGGTTTTCTCCAGATGAATTAATGTTCCAGTGGTTTTGAACTTGAGATAATGGGTTAATTTGTCAACGCGGCATCCAATTGAAAGATGGATCAGGTTGAACACGCACACGACTCATCTCATGATAGGGAAAACAATGTTCAATAGATGTCCAATAGATGTTCATCATCCAATCTGAGTGACACAAGAATGGGCAACAACTGTGTAAAGAGATGAGCACTGAGTACAAATATGGCTATTGTTTCTCCAATTTTTAGAAGAAAGATGAAAATGATGCTCGCAGTTTTTCAATCATGCTGGCATGCCACATAAAATCCCAAAGATACGCCTTGATATTTTTATCCATGGATGGATGAATGGATGCAAATGGAAGAAACGGAAAAATTCAAGCATGATTTCTGTTTCTAAACAGCAGGATTTAATGTTTCTCCAAGGGAGCGCCGCATCTCTAAGTAATGTGCCCCGGGGTCCGTTTAAAGTCACAAGTTCAGTGGGCTTTTCCTCCACAGCCAGTCAGTACATTAGTAAGTGGCTGCTCTAAAACGTCACAACGCGCCGCGCTGAGCTGTTACACAACACTGCACTGTGGTGAGCATGAAACATTCAGTCACAACAGAATCCAAAACACTCAGAAACACCAAAGTAGATCACGACTGCTGCACGCTTCAGCAGAGAGAAAACATTATAAAGAGGCTTTAGAGATCATTTTGAAAACAGAAGAATATACTTTTATTTACTGTATATACATTTTATATATATATACATTTTATATATATATATATATATATATATATATATATATATATATATATATATATATATACGGTTAGAGAGTAAAATCAAGGCAACAAGGAGGGAAGTGAGCCAACTATCAGAGCTCCATAAGGGAACAATGAAAAGACCAATACCCGAGAAGTACAGCCAGATGCACATACCTGAAGCACTCGAAACTGCCAAACAGAGGCTCCAAGCCTTGGCCAGCCGCCTAAAGAGATACACAAGGGAGAATGAATCCAGAAGGATTAACAGGCTCTTCTCCACCCAACCAGCTAAAGTGTACTCTCAGTGGCAGGGGAATAACAAGGCTGGAGACCCACCAAAGCTGGAGACAGAACAATACTGGAAAAGCATATGGGAAAGGGAGGCGTCCCACAACAGCAATGCAAAGTGGCTGATCTCTCTACGAGATGACCACAGCAAACTCCCTGAGCAAAATCCGGTAAACATCACTGTGGCAGATGTCCAAGAAAGAGTCTCAGGTATGAAGAACTGGACAGCACCAGGGCCAGACATGATCCATGCCTACTGGCTAAAGAAACTGACTGCCCTACATGAGCGACTGGCAGACCAAATGAACCAGCTGCTACAGAACGGGAACCACCCTGAATGGTTAACTGAAGGGCGCACAATCCTGATCCAGAAGGATCCAACAAAGGGCCCGGTCCCATCTAACTACCGACCAATAACCTGTCTCTCCACAACCTGGAAGCTCATGTCAGGCATCATAGCGGCTAAGATAAGCAAACACATGGATCAATACATGAGCAAGACACAGAAGGGCATCGGGGTAAATAGCAGAGGAGCCAAACACCAACTCCTTGTAGACCACACAGTTGCCAGAGACTGCAAAACCCGACACACCAACCTGTGCACGGCTTGGATTGATTACAAGAAAGCCTATGACTCAAGGCCACACACTTGGATCATCGAATGCTTAGAGATGTACAACATCAACAGGACCTTGAGAGCCTTCATTGCAAACTCAATGCGGATGTGGAAGACCACCCTTCAAGCCAACTGCAAGCCACTTGCACAAGTATCCATCAAATGTGGCATATACCAAGGAGATGCGCTGTCCCCGCTACTGTTCTGCATAGGCCTGAACCCCCTCAGCCAAATCATCAACAAGACTGGCTACGGATACCGACTCAAGAATGGAGCCAACATCAGCCACCTCCTCTACATGGATGACATCAAGCTGTACGCCAAGAGCGAGCGTGACATAGACTCACTGATCCACACCACCAGGATATACAGCACGGACATTGGGATGTCATTCGGACTAGAGAAGTGTGGTCGGATGGTTACAAAGAGAGGAAGGCTATCCGAACAGAAGGGATCTCACTCCCAGAAGGAACAATAGCAGACATAGAGGAAGGTTACAAATACCTGGGAATATCACAAGCAAATGGCAACCTTGATGAGATCACAAGAAAAAGAGCCACAACCAAATACCTCCAACGAATAAGACAAGTCCTGAGAAGCCAGCTCAATGGCAAGAACAAGATCCGTGCAATAAACAGCTATGCCCTACCAGTAATCAGATACCCTGCAGGAATAATTAGCTGGCCAAAGGAGGAGATACAGGCCACAGATGTTAAGACCCGAAACTACTAACAATGCATGGAGGGTTCCACCCCAAATCCAGCACCCTGAGACTCTACACGAACCGCAAAGAAGGAGGCAGAGGACTAGTGAGTGTGAGAACCACTATCCAAGACGAGACATCCAAGATCCATAGATACATCAGGGACAAAGCCTCAACAGACAATGTGCTCAGTGAATGTCTCAAACAATGGGGAACAGAAGCTGAGGTGCCGGAGGAACCATCATGGGAGGACAAGCCCCTGCATGGGATGTACCACCGCAACAACTCAAGTGGCTGACATCAGAAAATCCTACCAATGGCTGGAAAAAGCTGGACTGAAGGACAGCACAGAGGCCCTCATCATGGCCGCCCAGGAACAGGCCCTAAACACCAGAGCAATTGAGGCCCAGATCTACCACACCAGACAAGACCCAAGGTGTAGGTTGTGCAAGGAGGCCCCTGAGACAGTCCAACACATAACAGCAGGGTGCAAGGTACTGGCAGGGAAAGAATACATGGAACGACACAACCAAGTGGCAGGCATAGTGTACAGAAACATCTGTGCAGAATATGGACTGGAACCCTGAGATCAAAGTGGGAAACACCCCCGAAGGTAGTGGAGAATGACCGAGCTAAGATCCTGTGGGACTTCCAGATCCAGACAGACAAAATGGTGAGGGCGAACCAACCAGACATAGTCGTGGTGGATAAACAACAGAGGAAAGCCGTTGTGGTGGATGTGGCAATACCAAGTGACTGCAACATCAGGAAAAAGGAGCATGAGAAACTAGAGAAATACCAGGGCCTAAGGGAGGAACTGGAGAGGGCCTGGAAGGTGAAGACCACAGTGGTGCCTGTGGTCATCGGGACCCTCGGGCAGTCACCCCCAAACTGGAACAGTGGCTACAACAGATCCCAGGAACAACATCAGACATCTCAGTCCAGAAATGTGCAGTCCTAGGCACAGCCAAGATATGAGAACCCTCAAGCTCCCAGGCCTCTGGTAGAGGACCCGAGCTAAGAGGAAGAAGAATCACCACCATGTGGGTGAGAAGGAATTTTATTTTTATATATATATATATATATATATATATATATATATATATATGTATATATATATATATATATATATATATATATATAGTTGTTGTTTTTTTTACTTTATCTCTTATTGTTAAATTTCTGTTGTTAATATTTAAGACTTTGGATGGAGTAACTTATCAACTAATAAGCAATTTTCCTTTGGGGATCAATAAAGTCTATTCTATTCTGTTTCTATATTTGAAAAGTGTTTTGTTTCCAGTGAAACAAAACACTCGACAGACTTTGTTGAACAGAGATCACAGTCAACTAGGAGAAGAATCAGTGGAATTACTGATCTCTCACACAGCAGCTTTTCCTTCTAAACTGATTCCACCAGGCATGCAGGTGGTCACAACAAGCTGTGATTCTTTTTCTCTTTTTGTTTTTTTTTTTGAGCTGGGTAATTGACTGGAGACCTGTGAGTCCCCACGTCCACACAGTGATTTAGATGTGAGCCAGCCGTAGGGGGTACTAAGAAAACTGGGATATTTAGAGCTTAAAGGGGAACATCTTCACTCGTGGTGGGGGGTAACGTCACGATAACAACTAGCAAAACAAGAGCAATCACACACCGGGCGAGGAAAATACTCAAGTATCCAGATCCAGGTTTTAGATAGTGACTGTAGCGAAAGACTTGAATCCAAACATACTGAGTAATCGTTCAAAGAGACGGGCAAACAAACCGAACCAGACGTCAGTAATGATGGAAACCTTCTTGGTCTTGTTTGTTTCCTGCTACCAGTTGGTCAGGATTAACACTGTCAGCAGTATTAATATCCCTGTGGGTTTGTTACAGCAAAGTCTTTAATCGCATTTTGTCAACATTTCATATGTCGTGTTAATTTGGTTTGCTCACAACAATAAAAGTGACAACATCAGACGACTGAAGACTAAAGAGGCTGACTGGAGACAGTGGAACATGAATTTATCCAAACCCTCCTGTAAACTAAGTTTGCTGGGGAAATATAGAATCAAGCTGCTGTTTGGATGCAGATTAACCCAAAATTTCACTTTCAATGACATCCAGCAGTCCGTAAACTATTCAAACGATTTATGACAAGTGTCTGTAGTGTTTAGTACAGCAGTATTACACAGTTAAATCTGACTACAGCAGTGATTAATGGAGAGTTCCTGATTAACCTTAGCCCACTCTTCATGTGCAAAGGTCTCCGTTACATTAATGCGTTTGCTGCTCCAGCCTTTTTCAAATTCCACCAGAGATTTTTGCACATCCCAACTGTGATTGCCATTTTAACTGTAAAGTGTAAATAACTGGCAGATCTCGAAGGTTCCAGTCGTTTTGGAGAAATGGTCCAAATTATTTACTCGCAGGACATTTAAAGACCTTTTTAGCAATTAAAATAAGCAAAAACATCCAGGGGGAGATGTGAGACTTTGGCCTTAAAGGGATTTATTAACCTGGTAGTTGACGTCCAGGTTTACTCACATTCCTGTGAGCAAACTAGACCCTCCAATAGCTAAATAGTTACTAAGAAATACAAAAAGCTGATAGATGAAAGATTCATTTTGGGTTAATTTTTCTGATTACTTGCATCTGCTGTGGCTTGAAAATACCAGCGACGTTGTTCTGACCGCCAGCTCTGTTTGTATTCACATCCAGCTCCGGGGTGGAATCAGGAGCTATATATTCGTCTGGGTTTCAAAGTCAAGAGATTCACATTTGAATTTTTCATGGCGCACTCTGATCCTCCCCACCCCCATTTCCTTGACAATTTTCTCCCATGAATAAATGATACGAAGACATTCCCTGATACAGATGAGAGAGGTGGGAGGGGAGAGCAGTTAGGATGGGGGAAGAAAAAAGGATCATTTATAAATCATTGTGAACAAAAGAAATGAACGTTGAACATATGCAGAGTGAACGTAGTTGAGCTCTTAAATCTTCGACGTTTTGATGATGAACTTAGAAACTCCTTACATTTAGTTTTGATTAGTTGTTCAGATGTGTTCACACAATTAGTACAGATTTTTTTTTTTTTGTTTTTTGTTTTTTTTTACGATTCTGTGAAATTTTGTTTCTTGAGCTCCATTCAATAAAGACAGTATTGGGCGATATTTGATCTTTCCTTTGATTTGACGCCTGACACATTTCCCAGAGGAATTTCAGTACCCAGGCGTTAACAGACTTTTGTTTTTGCAAGCAGCAGCCTTTGCTGGATGTGATTAAAGAAATATGCAATCCCTACTGGGATTTGACATTCACCAGCAAAGTGTAGCTGTAAGCCTTTTATTAATTAGGCTAAAGCTTTTCACTAATCCTCAAATGCAAAAAAAAAAAAAAAAAAAAAAAAAGGGAGGGAAAATGGAACAAATTTGAGAAGACTGAACGCTCGTCTTGCCTGCAAACAACAAGGGAAAACACTCCATCTGAACGTAACTGTTGTCTAAACTAATAAGATAAAAATCATTTCTCAATTTGGAACTTCCTTCAAGGTAACACCTGGAGAACAAAACCAAGTTGAAAGTTGAGTTTCGCCCTTTCACTATTTTTATTTACTATACCTGAAAGATCAGCTTTAAAATGACAAGGAAACATAGTTCAGAACTACATTAAAATAATAATATTTAAAAAAAAAACAACTCAAAAAAGCCTCTTTGCTTTTTTTCTGTGGAAAGGGATTATGTTCTGGCTTTCAGGATGTTGGGGTGTGTGTGCTGCTTAAAATCACAGACCGAAAGTAGTTCACCATGTGGGATTTCTTCTGCGAACAAGGAGTACATGCACCTCAATTCAGAGGAGAGAGAAAACACGCTTGGAGCTAGCTCTGCTTTTCTTAAGATGCTGAGAATGTTGATCAGTTGCATTTTTTTTAAGAGAAAGGGTTTCCTGTCTCAGAGCTCTACACTCGTGTAGTTCTCATTCAAATCTAAGAGTAAAAGGGAATTATTCTGCTCAGATATAGAATGTATAATGTGCAGCTCAATGAAGTCGACCGCTTGCTACGCCGCCATCTTCCGGAATACACAACACCAGTTTTAAAGTCTCTCCACTGGCTCCCTGTAGCTCAAAGAATAAACTTTAAAATACTGTTGTTAGTTTATAAACCACTGAATGGTTTGCCACCACAATACATTCAAGATCTGCTGTTGTTGTATCAACCTTCCAGAACCAAACGAGGAGAAGCAGCATTTAGCATCTATGCACCAGAAATCTGGAACAAACTTCCAGAAAACTGTAAAACAGCTGAAACACTGACTTGCTTTAAATCTCAACTAAAAATCCACTTGTTTAGAGTTGTATTGGAAACGTAATCAATTGCAAATTTATTGATGGTATCTGACTTGATGTTGTGTTTTTATTGTTGATTCTATGTTGCATTGTATTTTTGTGTTTGATTGTAAAGCACTTTGAAATGCCTTGCTGCTGAAATGTGCTATACAAATAAAGTTTGATTTTTTTATTTATTTTTTATTTGATTTGATCAGATGCTGTCCCCTGTGCTCCCACAACAACTTATAGAAACCAAGAATTGGCATCAACGAGAGCCATCAACAGCACAGAAAACCCTCCCTTGTAATTTCTGAAGGTTCTTCCACTATGAGCTGGGGGTAAAATGTTCATGTGTTTTCCATCTAAAGCCCCAAGGCAGTGGGGGAACTGCCACTTCTGTTGAAAATACAGTCCTTGTTCAAGATGTCACCGGTTCTTAATCCAAAGCTTTAATTTTTGGTTACGTCTTTTTTGGGTTAAAATAAGCTCACAAACTAAAGTTACCGCTTCAACGTCGTCCATGTTTGTTTACACTAAATTCAAGTGTGGTAGCGCAGAATTTTAAGGGATTTCATATCTAGAATTGGAAAGTCCTTGAGTGAAACGTCAACTCTACAATTGAGTGTGAGGTTATACCTAGGATTTTTAATCAACTAGTGTGTGTCTCTCACGCTGTGAGAATCGGCTGACAGTTCTAAAATTGTGTAGTGTGAACTGGGCTTAAGACGTATATGTGTTTGTAAGATTTGGCTGTTTCTACAATAAAGTTTTGTGAAAAAACTAAAAAATAATAATAATAATATATATATATATATATATATATATATATATATATATATATATATATATATATATATATATATATATATATATATATATATATATATATATAATATATATATATATATATATATAAAGCTTCTCAGGAGGCTGGAAGGTGAGCTGGCTTTGCTGTTGCCTAGCAACATTGCATACATTAGGTTATTCCACTGATGGAATCTGATGATGTCATAGTGTTATGATGTCATAAGAGACAGAAGCCTTGAATATCCTGCATCTGAATCAAACTGGCAGATCTCAAGCAGGACAGACGTTGGATTGACCTTATTGGATTCATCGTTGCATTTTTTCGTGGATTTTTTGGTTGATCAGTTAGATAGTCAAAATGTCGGGATTAGAAATTGATTCACTAACAAAGTACCAAATTAGACGAATGAGCAGAGACGAGTTAGTTGTGTTACTTATGGATTGGTTGGAGAGATTGAAAGGAAGATCTGCATCACTGATTAAGGAGCACAAATTGCAGGAGGAGTTGGAAAAAGCTCAAGAACTGATTGGGCTTCAAAATGAAAAAATTATTTCTCTGACAAAAGAGTTAAACGTCTCCCTGAAGAAGAGCAAAGATTTGGAGTACCAGACGATCCCAAAACTAAAACAAGAAATTGAGAACTGGACGTCCCACAAGAATAAATTATCATCTGAGGTACAGAGTTATCAACATAAAGTGAAAGATCTTCAAGCCTCTGTCAGAAACCTGGAAAGAAAAACAAAACAGCAAGAAGAAAAGTTGGAAGAACAGAGACAAATGTGTCAAGTTACAGAATCGATAGTGAAGCGAGAACAACATGCAAGTGAGGTGGAGAGACTGAAAGCTGAGTTGTCCAGAAAGGTCAATGATATTGGGATAAAGAACATTGAAATAAAGAAAGAACGAGAGAAGTCCAGACTACTGGAGGCCAAAGTCAAAGCTCTGGAAAAAACTTTGACTGAGGCACAGAAAGAAAATAAAGACTTAGTTAAGAAACTGGCAAAAACACCAATGGAAGAAGCGATAGAAAAAACCAGGATCGCTTTTGAAGCCAGAATTGATTTTGACACCCTGGCCAAAGAAAAGCAGAAAAGCAGAGCGTTACAGGAATGTCTGACGAGAAAAGACCGGGAACTGCATAAACTACAGGAGGAGCAGACTAAGAAACGCTGCACCTTCACAGATCTGACAAAAGAGGCTCAGGATATAATAAAAATCCTTGAACAAAGAGCACACACTACTGCAAGTTGTCGAAGAGAAACACTGACCACAAACAGGCAGGAGACAGAACCCAAGGGTTTGGGGGAACCGTCCCACAATAAAATGACAGAGGTAAGAGAAAATACTTCTGCATTTTTACCAAAAATCGATGCGTCGACCGTCCAGCCATCTACACCTCAATCGTTTCAGAATTATAAATCTTTACGTCTGGGCGATGCCAAGTCAGACGTAGATGTACAACATTACCTGGCGAACCCAGGGAAGATAAAACTGCTGAAGCCATCGCCTCCTAGCACAGCCAAACCGAAAAGATCAGGTTTTACATCAGCAGGCAGGACCCCCTGGAAACTCTAAGGGGACAAAACAGCAAAAATAGAAACCAGAAGAAATGATCAGGTTAATTGGAGTCTTTTAAATTTACTTTTGTCTCTCGCTCACAAACTGTTAGAGACACTATTTAAACTCAACACAGGTTTTCTCCGGGTGCTCCGGTTTGTCCTACCTTATGGAAAAAATTGATTAGGTTCAATGGTGTCTTTTAAATTTACCTTTGTCTCTCGTTCACTTACTGTTGGAGAAGCAAAGAATATGAATTTATTAACTTATGCGATCTAAAGCGGAAGAAGATGGATGGCTGGACGGACAGTTTTATACGCCTCTTGGATTAAATAATAACGTTTAGACTTTTATTGATTCTTGCAGTTTGGCCATAACCATAATCAACTTTACATTAACTCATTAATCAATAACTTGCATCCCTACCTGTACTAAACATTGTGTTTCTTTCTACGAGACACTCTTTAAACTCAACACAGGTTTTCTCCGGGTTCTCCGGTTTTTCCTACCATCGTAAAAAAAGTGATGAGGTTTGACTTGATGCTTTGAAGCTGAAGTTGAATGTAGAAACAAAACTGAAGCTGCAGGATTTCCTCAACTGCTTTAGTCAGTTTATTTCCAAACTACTTGTTGGATATTTTTCAGCTCCAGACGACTCAAAAAGATTTGGATGACGGTTGTTTAATCTTTTATTTATTTTTCTTAGCTTGAACATCTACAGAAAAATGAAATTTTCTTTTGCAATCAGTTCCCTTTAATATTATTTTCAATATTGCAAAACAGTCCATTTCTACAAAAACTGTCTAAAGTTATATAATGAGAAAACAAATAATTTGTTGCAGCTTTAAAGAGCACGCCCCAAACAAACAGTTCTTGAATCATAATTTTCAGATTTATCACGATATTACAAAATATCACAATAAAATTTCATGTCTGTAAACTAGAGGTGAAATTTTATTGTGATATCTTGTACTATCGTGATAAGACTGAAAATTATGATTCAAAAACTGTTTGTTTGGGGCGTGCTGTGGTGGCGTAGGGGACAGCGCCGCCCTGAGTCCTCGACGCGGCCGTCGTGGGTTCGATTCCCGGACCCGGCAACATTTGCCGCATGTCTTCCCCTCTTTCCTTCCTCATTTCCTGTCAACCTACTGTCATATAAGAGACACCAGAGGCCATAAAAAGAAAAATAAATAAATAAACTACTACGGATCTGAAATGAGAATTTTATACATCACTTGAAAGATCTTCAATACTTTAACTTTTATTTTAAGCAATAATTATTTCATAATATAAATGATTGCTTAATTTTAAACATGAGATTAAATTCAATTTTACTACAATTATGCACCAAGAGGACATGTGGCAAAATATACTTTTATGAAATATTTCAGTGTGGTAAATTAATGTTCATCTTAAATTCAATAATCTCATTGGCTGTGAGTAGGACATCATATTGAAAATTAAATGCCACAATAAATCATAATTCAGCTCTGTTTAAATACATGTTTTTATTTACCAAGTTTCAATAACTTCAGACATGGATGGAATGGAATACATTAGTCAAAAATAATATTTGTTACCTTGAGTTAATCCTCAGCCAATGAATTATACAAGGCTTCACGTTTCACTCACAATCTTAGAAACTGTAGATTTTCCTGTCCTAAATTGGTAGTTTAAAGATGTAAAGCAGGGGTCACCAAACTCGGTCCTGGAGGGTCGGCATCCAGCACGTTTTAGTTCTCTCCCTGGTGGCACCAACAACCTTTTCAGCATGTCAATGTTCTTCTTAGGCCTTCTAACGAGCCATCATCTGATTCAGGTGCGTTAAACCAAGGAGAGAACTAAAACATGCAGGAGACCGGCCCTCCAGGACCGAGTTTGGGGACCCCTGTTGGACGCAGTCCTTGTTTGGTTCGATATCTGAGTTAGTATTGCTGGATTCACTCCTCCCATTCCACTAGGGGGCTCTAAAGTTGATTTCACACGGGGTTGAAGGTACTCGACAACGCACCGGACCCAGCTTGACGGCGGACCGGAAGTGTTTCATGTCGCCTTCACATACCTGCCAAGTCTCTCATTTTGGCCGGGAAACTACCGTTTTCTACCCCGTGTTTTCGCCGTGCTCTCGTATTGTTATTTTCCCGTAAATATCCCGTATTGTACCCCCCCAACCCCCCTAACCACGCCCCGCTATGACCTCAGCACCGGATGGCGACATTTCCCGTATTCTCAAGTCCAAAATCTGATGTTTGCACCTTCCGCTAAAGCAATCAAGTTAAATTAACCTTAAAACTACTTCTAACTTGCGTTTTGGAGTATTGCCCAACGTGGTGAGTTGGTGTTGAATGTTGTAAGCTAAGCTGTGGAGATATTTTTCTGTTTTTACTTTTGTTTTTCTTACAAATTAATGAAAATGCTAGTGATTTTATAGGCAGCTAATTAGCACAATGTTGGCTCGTTTACTGCATAGTGTGGAATTTAATGCTAATGTAAAGTGTTCAAGGAGTAAACTGTGCTTTAAATAATGTTTAAATTGGTGATGACATTGCTCATATATAAGTGTTTTGTCAGTTTATCTAATCTCTGTTCTACGGAGCCCCCTAGGGGACATGGGGATTTTTTTTTCTTTTGCGTTACCTCGCAAAACTTTTATGCTCCTCGCAAAAACTTTTTATGCGTTCTCGCAATACTTTTTGCGTTACCAAAAACTTTGCGTTCCTCGCAAAAACTTTTGCGTTACCTCGCAAAAACTTTATGCTCCTCGCAATACTTTTGCGTTACCTCGCAAAAACTTTTGCGTTACCTCGCAAAAACTTTTGCGTTACCTCGCAAAACTGTACTGATCAGTTATGCGGCATAATTGAATACTGTAAGACTTTCTTACGGTGGCCGCCGTACTTTCTGATTTAATATAAGGTTATGTAAGGTTTTTCCATGAATGTTAATATCTCGTTGTGAAATATCTGAAGTTTTATATCTTTCTTTAGAATACAAAGGCACCACAAACCTGTTATATAAACAGAAACCTTCCGTAAGTAGGAAAGAAATATAAATACTGTACATCCAAACTATATTTCTGAGTTATTATCGCGGCGTAATAACTCATCTGACAGTTTTGATTGTGTCGCTGTTGTGTTGGTTAGCTAAATGGTTTAAAGAGCTGCTTTTATGTTCAGTTTCATCTCAACCCTAACAGACATAAACATGCAGTAAATAAATCGATTTTCAATCAGTTTTTTGCACCAAAGACTTCATAATACGTAGGCTCTGTAAGAGCCATATGAATGTACATTTTGGCATGCACGCGACTTTGACACTTAGGTGGTGGGTGTGGGAGTGACGTCATCAAGTATGAATGGGAAGCTTACTGGCCTGCTGGTTTGTGTGTATGAGGAAACGGTGAGCGGGTTGGTCAGTCCTTGCAAAGTCTGGAGCATAATAATCAAAATGGACTAAATCGATAAATGTGACAGAACAAAGAAGTGGTTTGGAGCTAATTGATACACGGACAGATGAGATTCCCCGAGTTAACCCAATACGGCCCTTTACCATAATTAGTTTGTTGTGTTTTTAATAATAAAACGTGTTTATTATTATGAAGTCTTTGGTGCAAAAAACTGATTGAAAATCGATTCATTCACCGCATATTTATGTCTGTTAAGGTTGAGATGGAACTGAACATAAAAGCAGCTCTTTAAACCATTTAGCTAACCAACACAACAGCGACACAATCAAAACTGTCAGATGACTTATTACGCGATAATAACTCAGAAATATAGTTTGGATGTACAGTATTTATATTTCTTTCCTACTTACGGAAGGTTTCTGTTTATATAACAGGTTTGTGGTGCCTTTGTATTCTAAAGAAAGATATAAAACTTCAGATATTTCACAACGAGATATTAACATTCATGGAAAAACCTTACATAACCTTATATTAAATCAGAAAGTACGGCGGCCACCGTAAGAAAGTCTTACAGTATTCAATTATGCCGCACAACTGATCAGTACAGTTTTGCGAGGTAACGCAAAAGGTTTTGCGAGGGAACGCAAAAAGTTTTGCGAGGTAACGCAAAAGTTTTTGCGAGGTAACGCAAAAGTATTGCGAGGGAACGCAAAAGTTTTGCGAGGTAACGCAAAAGAAAAAAAATTCCCCATGTCCCCTAGGGGGCTCCGTACTGTTCACATGCAGCTGCTGAAGATTTTATTCTTTTTAGTTTTTAGTGATTGATTGTTTTAATGTTACATCTTAAAGAAGGGATCAGAGAAAAGATTATCATTATTATTAAGGGAATTTTAAACAATAATAATATTTTGACAGTGTAATGTGTCCTTGAGCTCTGCAATTAATTTATTTATACTTCCGGATACTTAGGTGTCAATAATCAGCTATTTTAAGTGTCCCCTCTGAGTGATCTTTGATTGGATGAATAGCCACAGCTGGCAGGCAGTCAGGAAGAGCAAAAGTACAGTAGAGCTCTTCTCTTCTCTCTCTCTCCACCTTGGCAGCTTTGTTGGGAAATTGATCAGACCCAACAACTTTGTGTGTCACTGTAAGTGGTTCGGGACGTCAGTCTCCTACACCCACAGGATAATGTAACACATCTTAGCAACACAGCAGCGTTTATGTGGTGGCAGATACAGGAAAGGTCCAACTGCCCATGTGAAATATGGCTCTGAACTTTCACTCTGTCTCACGAGAGCTTATAGTCTCTTGCTCAGCATGCAGGACTGTCTCAGGCTATTTACAGAGGTGACTTATGGGGGCCCAGTGTAAGCCACACTCTGCTGATGTAAGGAGACACTGGCGTTCTGGAAAGGCAGCAGGTTGCTGTGGTTAACTGGTGTACTGGCAGAGTGCTGGACTCCGGTGCGTTATTTCCGGCTTTGTGATAAAAAAGCTCTTTGGTTGTATTTATGAAAAAAAAAACACTGTTCAAAACTCTCAACCTTTCTGCTTTAATTCTATCTACTGATGTACAGTGCGACTGAAGTTTTTATATAGATAGGTAGCTGGCTGAAAAGCACCATAGGACTGGAAAACAATATTTCATTCTACTACATTTCATAACTTCTAGGTGGAAGTTACTCAGACTGACAAAAAGATAAAAGAAAATTAAATTACTGACATTGACATATCAGTTGACAACTATGTCAATGTCATATTAGCATGTTTAGTACTAATTCCTAATATGTTTAGTACTAAACATGTATACCGCTTAAACATTTTCCAAATGTTGTCATATTACAGACACAAACTTCATGTGTTTTACGGGGATAGTAGAAAGTGAGCACATTCAGGTCACCTCAAATGTGTACTACAACACCGCTCAATGACTTGAAGACAGGATTTCTGCTTAGAAATACCAACCCGAAAGGAGTGTATAATAATAATAATCTATTTTATTTGTAATGCCCTTTATATGTCAAATTGAAATCTCAAAGGGAACATTCACACGCTGATGATGGTAAGCTACTGGACTGTAGCTGCCCTGGAGCAGTCCGACAGAAGTGAGGCTGCCAGTTTGCACCATTGACTTTTCTGCCCATCATCAGCAGCCAAGGCAGGTGAAGCGTTTTGCTCAATGACAAGAGCAGGTGGACCGGGAATCAAACCGGTGACCTATCTATTGCACAGCAGAACGCCCAAACCATAAATGATGGTCGAAGGACAGAATGCACTTCCTCTGGTCTATGGTTGAATTCATTGATATGCTCTCTGCTGCGTTCTAAAATGATCCAAATCTAATATTAGGTGTACCAAACCACAGACCAAAGAGCCGACGATGTTATTCTCCTCAATACTCTTTCTTTTGATCTTAGTTTGAAGTTTCAAAAAAACTACAAATGATCCAGGAAGTGTAACCCAAAGCCAAGCTCTCCCTCTGCAACCAGCCCCCAAAACTTCCCTCCTCTCATCTTGACCATTCATTTGCTCTCAGCCTGCAGCAGAGACCCACCTCCAAAGCCAGTTCCTCTATCTGAAGCTGCTTCATGGCGCTTCGATTCCCATCCACATTTTTGTGGTAGTAGATCACCATTACGTCGTACTTCCTCATGATGGACTTGTAGTTCTTGGCAGTGAGGGTATGGACACGGTCTTTGCCGTCATACTCGGGGATCTCCAAGCCCTTCTCTCCCAAAGACAGTGCTCCCAAAGAGAGAAAGTAGGACCCTAAAAACACCCATGTCCACTTCATGGTGATTGTTAGCAGTACAAACAACTCAAAGCCTTCTTGATGAGGGAGTTTCAGAGGACAAGAAAACACTTAAAGTGGTTTTTACTTTCCCCTAATGGGAGAGTACGTCCAATTCCTGTCCCCGATAGCTGGAGAAGAGAAGGTCTGACATTGATACTGTCTTTATATAAAGAATATCACATGGTTTGCTGACATCATTGGCCAAAGATAAGAGGTGGGACTATCTAGATGGGACAACCCTTGTCCACAAGACATGGAGCTGCCAAAAAAGTAGGGGTTAGTGGGGGGACTTGTGAGTGGAAGTCAGAAATATCACATGGTACATTTAAAGACTAGAGGGGCCTTACTGACACCTGTTTGAAGCTGTTCAGACGAGACGGGACCATGTTACTGTTGGGTGTACGAAGACTAGTGGATCAGTTGAGTTTCTTGGAGGACAAAAGAAACGGATGCCAGGAAGAAGACAAACCCTGTTGGAAATTTCACAGAGAAACAAACTGAGGCTTCTGCCACAATAGAAGGAAAGAAACTCAGTCCAAAAGTCATCTTCTTAAGATGACGGCATTACAAAATTCCTTGTAACATCAAAGTGGATGAAGCCTTGTGAGAGACATCAACCTTCCCTCAAAATTGCAGGAATAAGCTTGTTTCCAGGGGCATCTGCAAACCACTGGCCCATTAACAAAACCAAAAGAAAAGCACCAGTCAGCGTGATGGCAGTGCAACTATAAAGTTCCTCTTATTCTTAATGCTCTGGCAGGCTTTGTAGCCACATTCCCTGTTGGACTGAAGTAGAAGATAATGGCCTCCCAGTGTCATGTTGTCCCTGCTCAGCCGTTGGACCAGAGTGTGAAGTTCATTATAACCTGAGGGGGAAAAGAGATGGATAATGGAACGATAAAAACAGACAGACCTAACACAGTAGTCACACAGAGCATGTCACAGACGGAGGGGGACACTGTCAGCTGTGAGTTTATAATGAGAGAAGGGGAGAGGGTGGCTATTAATAAGAGTATGTAATCCGATCTGTTTTCTCTCAGAGGGCTGATTTCACCCGCGTTATGAGCTGTTCTGAATCCATGTTTCTTTGTTGTTGTTTTATTTATTTATTTTTTATCTGAATGCCAGCAAGGGGTATAACAGAGCTGGGCACTGCTTCACAGGCGGGTCGTCACCACAGTGTGCTGGCTTTGTGTGAGACAACTTCTGAAACCTTTGAGTCACCGCGGGAGGTTTATAAACCCCTCTGATGTAAGGGGAATCTTTTTGAACAAACACAACTCTTTGATTTCATTAGTTCTTTGAAATATGATGCTTAGAACAGCCAACACAGCATTGGGTTGGATATTGAGTCACACTAGTGTTGGGTTTTCTCACCCAAAAGTGGATTTAACCCTCCTGTGGTCTTAGCACGATGCTCAGGTGGAGTGTGGCAGATGTCACAGTCGGACAGCGGGGAAGTGGTGGGGGTGGGGACGGGGGTGTATGCGTGATCAATGCGACCCCAGCAGACCACGCACAGGGTAAAAAGCTTGTGGGGTCCAATTGACCCCATCTCTTAAGACAATCGGCGGGCTAAATGTCTAATGTCCACTGTTAGCATGCGAATCAGCTGGCTTATAATCATCTTTCAGGGTAGGGAGGGGGCTGAACAAAACAGCACATAGACGTACAGTATGGAAACGATCTGTACTTATATAGAGCTTTATTAAGTCACAAAGGACTTCAAAGTGCTTCCATAACAAACTGTGAGTCGTTTCTTATGACTGTAAGTTTTAAGTTCATCACTACTAGCTGCTCTGACACTGTGACTTTATCCATGATAAAGGATCAGCTTTACAGACCAAGTTTGTGTGCACAAAGAGTTTCTTTCACAGCATAAAAATTTCAAGTATGAATATAAAAACTCTAGGAAGTTAAAAGGGATACAAAGAACAATATGTAAATACATGTGTATACACTCAATAATTTTTTCTTTTTCTTTTTAAAGGCAAGTTATGACAGTAAAACTATGATTTGTTTTTAGCTGAGATGTTTGTAACTTGTTTCTTGACCCCAGACCTGTGAAAGTACTGGATGGAGGAAAAAATTAAGCCTGGTAATTCTGTTTGAGGTCTTGATATTATGAAGCCCTTATCTTTAAATTTGATCATTATTATTATTATTATTATTATTATTATTATTATTATTATTATTATTATTATTACTTTTTGGTTTGTTTATGTCTAGATTTTCAACCCAGCACATCCAGTTTTAACATCTTTTAATCAAATAGCCTGTGAAATTTTACATTTTCTCCAATAAGTCGAGCTATAGGTGAGAGAAGAGCTTGTAAAAAATAATGACAATGGATTTGTAAATGTATTTCCATCACTCAAAGACGGTGACTTGACAGCTTTAACAAATCCACCAAATTACTGTTTCTTCCTCTTCTGTATGAGATGCAGAGCTGTTCTGCTGACTGAAAGCCTTTGAGCGCTCCTACCAACGCTGTATTAAACATTTTGAAACGTGAGGAGGGAAGACAGTAGGAGACGGGCTGCGGGGTTTGTCAAAGCCTCATCAGGGAACATTCTGGCAGATTTTGACGAGCATTTCGCTCCCAATTCTTTAACAGTCAGCCTCCATCCTCAGTGCATCATCAGTGAGAATGGCTTCATTAGACCTCCGCTGTCACTCACAGATGATTTTGCTCCTCTCTCTCTCTCTTTCTCTCTCTCTCTCTCTTTCTCTCTCTCTCCCCGAACTGCAACAGGCAGGAAGTATTAAAATGCACTTCATCAACGGAGCCGTTCGGCAGTTACCCCTCTATGGTAAACAGCTCCCCCCTCTGGCAGAAGCTCAAATTGACCCACATTCGCC
The DNA here is from genome assembly GCF_019740435.1 of Gambusia affinis. NCBI lineage: Eukaryota > Metazoa > Chordata > Actinopteri > Cyprinodontiformes > Poeciliidae > Gambusia > Gambusia affinis. The sequence continues at coordinate 6,044,922 of NC_057885.1, read as the reverse complement.
CAATTACAGCTCCTTCTTTTATCTCCTCTCGGCGCGTTTTGAAACTCAGAAGCAAGGTGAGTCTTAGTAACGTCTGTGTGGTTTTATGTACAGGTCATTAAACTGTGTCTGCTGTTGCTACGGCAACTGGGTCTTGAGTTTGTAAGGTAAAAAAAAAAGAAGCCAGGAAAAGCACACACTGACTTAAACCGCTGCTTAAGTTGTCCGTGAAAGTTTTGATCTTTGAAATTTGTTGTAAAAAATGTAATACAGTATTCAAATTATTATTGCAATGTACATGAAAACTGTCTGAAATTTATGGGTTTTTGGGGTTACTAGCCTCACGTGAGCGCCTGTTTTTTTAACCATTTTCAGCTCTTAATTCGGTGAAACCGGGTTTGAAATGAGATCGTCCTCCACACCTCCTCTCTCATTCCAGAGTGTGAAAGTGCGACATGCGGCGTCTGGACGCTGACAAGATCTAAAGTGTCTCTCACAGGGACAAAGAGCCGTGGGGGGAGGTGGAAGGTGTCGTGGAAAAAAAAAAAAAAAAGGAGTCAGAAATATAGTGAGAGAGAAATGAAAAGGAAAGGAACGCTAAAAATGATGGTAAACGAGAAATCATAGCAGACTGAAAAATTAAAACGGCTCCGTCGTGTTTTTATCAGCCAATATCCAATCATTGATTAATTATTAGCATTAGAGAAACGCACAGAAACGTACGTCATGCACAAAATCATAATGCAGTTAGGAAGTGTTCAAACTTATTAATTCATTATTACTTTAAAAATGAGGTTAAGTTTTTTTTCTTATCCATGATATAAATAAAAACTTTACTTGACACAGGTGTTTGCTGCAGAAAACAAAAAAGAGACTTAAAATCTCTCCAGTGTTAATGGATTGATAGAAATGAACTAATGACTTACAAATCTGTAAAAAAAACAACAACAAAAAAACCCGAATTAACTTAATAAAGATGGATGCAAGCATCAGCTAAATAATGACACAAGGGACTTTTATTGTTTTGTTTTTTTTCTCATTCACACTGTTTAAAAGTTTAAAGATAAATTTAGTATGAAAAAATACTGAATGTAACTTAGCTAAAGTGCATTATATACATTCATTTTTTTGGCTTGGAACATTCAAAATTACTGTAGGCTTTGTTATGTTGCTTTTTATCCATTGATAGTTTGAATGACCAAACAAAAGTGAGATACAGCAACATGGAGGGGACGCCTTTTAAAATAATCATTGAGTATAATTTATTTCATCGCATCAAAGTAGAAAAAAAATTAAAATAACTCAAATGGTGAATGTGATCATTTTAACAGCTCTAATCTTAACATATTGTCATTTGTTGATGCCTACGAAAAGCATTTGTAATCTTTGAACGTTTTTGTATTTTGTCATGTCATAACCATGAATAATAATCGATTTTCTGTGGTAATTTAACGCAAAGCAGTTCATAATTAGGAGGTAGAACAAGTTGATGAAAGAGCTCGTTGATAACCGAGTCAAAAACCTTTATTCTCACGTCTCGCGGTATAGAGGTGTACACAGAGGTATAGCTCTGTCTGCTTTCCACGACTGAAGACGTTTTTCTCAGTGAATCTCTCAGATTGGATGGAAAGCTGCAAACAGAAATATTCAAGTCTTGCCACCGATTTTGAGAGGAAACAGGTCTAGACTTATTTCTAACGCATGGATGTGCTCCGATCCAAACCATTCCATTGTAGCTCCACCTTCATTTTCTGGGTCGTCCACCAGGATATTCAAGTTAATATCCTGAGTTGGTTTTTCTCCACAAACTGCTTTCCCTGAGGCCGAAACATTTGGATCTCATTGGACCAGAGCTCCATTTTCCCACGTGTTTGCCATGGAAACAACTTGGCTTGTGGCATACAGGATTTCATTTGGTTTTCTTTCAACAATATTTTTATCTTGCCTCTCTTTCATAAAGACAGACTGAACTGACCCAATGAAATGCTAAAAGGTTGAGACGTGTTCAAATCTAACTCTGTTTAACCTTTCCTAAGAGCTTTTTCCTGCCTGCTGTCTTCCTTTAAAAATCAATTGACTACATTTATTTAAGAGTACCGGAGTAAATGGGGCTTGCACATCCCTCTTTTCAGACTTTTATTTGTGAAAAATGTAAATTTTTCTTTCACTTCAACATTATGCACTGCATTGTGTGGATTGTGTGGCTGTATGTGATATAAGAAAATGAAAAATTGTTCAAATATAGTGCGAGTACTTTTGAGACTTCTCTACTTTGTTTTGGGGAGAAACAAAATGGAAAAACGACAGAAAGATAAACATACATTTCAACTGCTTGCATACTTGTTTTTGCTTCCAATTTACAATAAGAAGATGTAACATGTTCGCTAAAATGTTTACTTGACTCACACGTTTATCAGATCTGATTAATCAGCCAGATCTGGGCTGAAGTCAGTGACCCCCCCCACCACACACACATGCACTCCCACCTCCCACTGCGACCGGTCTGGCCCTGGTTGTCGCACCCTCGCTGTCCTACGCCCACGCTCCGTATGCTGTCAGAAATGTTGCTAAGTGTCTCAATTCACACAAAGCTAACACTGTCGTCAGCGCTGACACATGCGAACACACCAGCATGTCAAAAGTTTGGGGAATTCAAAAATAAGGCAGACAGTTGCTCTAATGTTCAAATGTGCATCCACATGAAAAGAGGCACCTAAAGATTTGGAGCAGGAGATAATTACTGCACATCCATTTAGGAATCGTGTTCAAGCCACCAAAGAGGGAAGAAAAACACAACAGCAGACTAAAAATTCGTTTCTGTGACGTGAAATTCTTGTCAGGTTAGCCATGACATTTTCTGAAAAGTAATTTTATTTCATTTTTTGCAGTGGCTCCGAGTGAGTCAAAAGTCACATTGTTTCTTTAAAATCATAGAATAGGGAAAGAATAGTTTATATTTCCTGACATTGGATATGACCCTCACAATATCAGCCATTCAATCAATCAATTAGTTTATTTATATAGCACATTTTAGCATGAAGGCAGTTCAAAGTGCTTCACGTCATAAACACACATAAAGATAGTCATACAGTCACCAATAAAGAAACCAGTAAAAAACATTACAATTTAATGAGTGCCATCGTCAAAATCATCAATACAAATATGTTGGTCAATGTTCCATTTATTATGATTCAAAAGCAACTCTGAAGACCTTTCAAAGATATAAAAACTGAAAAAAGTGACTCAGTTCAGTCCATGCAGCCCTTTGCTGTAGTGATGTTGCTCCTTTTTGACGTTCTGATTAGATCAAACGTTAAATATACTGTGGAACCGGAGGTTACACGTTACAGGACTGGGCAATAAAACCATAACCATATCTATCGCAGTAGACGTGTGATCAATATTAGTAGGTAATATCTGTGCATATAGCTCCCATATTTATATTTATATTTAGTCTTGTACACCTGTAAATAAATATTTATCCTGTATAGCACTTCTGGATAGATGCAAACTACATTTAGTTGCTTGTACCTGTGACAGTGCAACGACAATAAAGTTGAATTCTATTCTAATACGTACTGATAGAATGTCGATAATTTCACTGAACTTCTATCCAGAACCACATGGCATTCTGGGGAATGTAGGCAGGGGAATGGCTTTAGCCGATCGACCTCTTGAGGTCTTGGAAAGGATGACCAGAATCCTGACCAGTGACCTGGAGGTGGCATGGCAAGACCTAGCTAAAGAAAAAAGTTCTGGTTGCGGTTAGCAGTGTTTGTGCTGCTGGGTTCGAATTCCCACCTGTCTTCCTTCTCACTGCATATCTATCAGTCTTTAGCGTTAAGCCTTTACTCTGGTGAAGAGTCATTGCAAACTGCGAGGAGCCAAAACCTTCAAACTTGGACTTTCGACCAAGGCTAGTATTTATCTTTAGTTGTGATAAATACCAAGTCGGTGCTATATGGTGCCAATATTTCCGACATAATTTTAATGCAGTATAAACTTTCTGCATTTTTTCAGTCTTGTCAAAAATAAACATCATATATTGACTGATGCTGAAACTTTAGTGATTATTTATTACATATATTCTTGTTTTCTTTCACATATCAAGTCTAGAAAACAATTGCCTCCCGAGGAACTGCAGCTGTGCGTTGCCAAGGCATCCGACTACTTCACGCTGCCGACTTTTTCTAAAAAAGCACATTATTTTTCACAAAAAGCAGCGGTGAGAAGCATCCCTAGTGTCACTTCACCCACACCGGCTCACACTAGTTGAATTGACGGGGACCTAGAGAAGGCATGCGCATAATTAGAGCCACTGACGGTTCTGCTCATTTTAAGGACGTTTGACGGCAGATGTCCCTGAACAGAAGAAAATGGTTCATTTTCAGTTGTAGACGTTATGCACGATTCAGCAGTCTGACAGCATTTACCCTCTGCAAAGAAATGTCAATATGAAGAGACTCTTTGACAGTTGGTCGGCGACTCGAATATGAGATGTTGCTAAGTAACCGAAACCCTGACAGACCGAGGGATCAAGCTTCAGGCCGAACAGTTGGTGAGTGTAGGATGTGTATACATGCCGTAGTAAGTGTGTGACTAAAAAAGGTGCGAGTTGACTTGAACCAGAAAGAAAAATGCTAAAGTTTATGTCAGGGCCTAATGGCTTTTGGAATCAGGGTTTGTAAAAAAAAAAAATCACACACACACACACACAGACAGAAAAAAAAAAGAGTAAATATGGATAATTACTGCATGTTCTCAATCGAGGAAGAATACATTCTGGAATAATTTTGCAGTTTTATACTAATACACATAAAAGGTCAAATATCATGTAGAGCCTGTGGTTTAGTAGACTGTAGAACCTTTAGCTATAAATACTTACTGATGTGGTGTTATGCATTTTATGATGTTATCCCCCCATCAAAACCATACCTGGAGTTTTGCTTTGAATCTTCACAGATGTTTGAGGAATCCTTAAATCTCCTGTGGCAACCACTCTGGGGTATCTACACACTTGCTCTCGCAAAACTCTGCCTATTTCCACTAATTTCCGCCTCAAAGCTGCAGTTTCCACGCTTGCAAGCTTCCACCATTTTGAAAGTAAAACCCAAGTCCCAGACTTCAAAGCCAAGTCAAGTCTTCAGTCGTTAGTCTCAGTAACGAACTTTCGATACCACTTTTCCCTCAAGACGCAGCAACTAATTCTGTGTAATGAAAGAAAAACCCCAGAGCATTTCTCCTTTCAGATAATTGGGTTTCTCACACACCCTCTAATATAGCATCTTCTGTCCGTATGACAATTATAAGAGCACATTGGTTTATTCAGTCATTACTCATCGCACCGCTCGGCGAAATGCAATAAGCAGACCGTGAGGAGCAGTCACGACCATCTGCAGCGGGATGCATTCAGGCGTCAGGAAACGGCCAAAGTGTTTCATCTGGGGAGCAAACAAAGCCATGAATGAATCACATCAGCCAGAGGAAAACTGGAGCCTGACTCATTTGTTGAAAATGTAAAAAGTACACTTATTAGAAAAAAACTTTCTGCTTAGAGGGAGAACTGAGTGACATGAAAGAGGCATAACATTTCAACGTGAGGTCAAAATAACAGAATGTTTTTTTCAAAGTAAAGACCAATTCTAATCAGCAGAGGATTTCAGAGAATTTTTAAATAACCAACTCAATACATGGATGATCACATCTCTTGTTCCCTTTCTCTCTTGCTTTCTACATTTTTGGAGCCTTTCTTTACACATCCTCCAAATCTACTAATTATGAATCTGGTCAACCGGTCTCTCAAAGCAGTTGATAAAATTTTCCCGAGGAGAAGTCTGGGCACGGGAGAGCCCTCTTGTCCTGCGGGGAGACACCCGGTGGGACACACCCTGGATTTATTCTTGATAACAGGATTTCTGCTGTTTGGAGCTTGCGTTTTCTTGCCCATCGACAAATTTGTGACGGACTTGGACGAACTAGCAAACACTCAGACTGTTGGTGTGGACAGAGACGCAAGTTGGATGTGAGTCTTGCTGCGACTCGCTGCCCAGCTGAGGACTCAAAAACTCACTAACGGAAAGGAATCGATCTTGGAGAAGTTGCTAGTTTTGGCTCAGTGGAACGACCAAACCAATTTGAATAATTGGGATGAACTGAAATGTATCAGAGAGACTTTAGGGAAGATTGAAATTTATAATCTACCCGACCTAAGACACTTTAAATCTGAATTGGCTTTCCCTATGTTGCCTTGGAAGTGCTGCATATTTTCAATCTACTTATGTAAACATAACGCTGCTTCCCACCTCACCCCCTTCCTGTTATCCATGCACGCAGCTCCCACAGACATTCCTCGATGGCAACATCTGTATTGGACTTCTGCCGGCAGGCTGAGCAACATGGTTTCATGGCCCTGTGATGTCACTTCCTGACATCAAAGATTTAGAACAAACTTAGAATTTAGCTAATCTTTTAGAAACTGTGGAGTATTCACTATCTAGACCAATACTACATCATTATTTAGAAACTGTGGAGTACTCGCTTTCAACCCAGAAAAGGAATTAGATTAGTCACTCTTTAGCTTATTTTATCAGAAACTGTAGAGTACTCACTATTTAGATACAGAGACCAGAAGCCCAGAGGAAACTTTTGGATCAACATTGTTAGACTATTTTTTTTAGACTCTTGTTCTCCGAATCCAGAGATGGAATTAGACCAGAGGATACTTAGTAACCCTGGACAGGAGCACCTAGTTCACATACTTACTAGATCAATATTAGATTCTTTCTTGATCTTCCAGGACTTTAATCTGCTTACTTTTTAAATTAAAACACAACTTAGGTCTAGGTAAGCCGGTTGACTTATGTTCGCAAAATAGGCAATTGCTCCCCAAATCCTTTTTATTTTGCCCATTTCCGACCCATATCTGACTTTTTCACGGCAATCTCAATGACCCAATTCCAATGTTTTCACCCCCAAAATATCCGCTTTGTGCCACCTTCATTGGTGGAAGTGGCACACATTGAATTTTCTCAAACGTTTTTCTCATGAGATCGTAATTCTGCATCAATGCTCAAAAAAAGGACATTGCCACTAGTTCTGCCTTCGTCTTACTGAGATTCCTTTGTCTTTTTATGATGATGTGACAATACTGTTGCTCAACAACTTTCAAACTAATCCATAGACAGCGACATGACGTCCATTTTTACTTTTGTAAACAATGCGCTGTTGAGTGATGTCTATGTTGTTCTTCAAATTGGTCGCTTTGGAGTCCTAAACCTTTTAGGAATTAAATGCAGTCTCATTAAATTTTTTGGTACTAACTACCAAAATAGGTAGGATTTCAACACAAATGGTACATATATCTAAAATCTTTGTAATATATGTACATATTTTTTTACAAAATAAAGAGAGAACAGTAGGTTTGAAGTGCATTAATAATGTGATTTTCTCTCATAAATGATTTACCTCTAATTATGGTTTAACCAACTCCTGCTTGTGATATCTTTAAAGCTACCATGATGATAATAATTTTTGTATTCTCTATGCTAATGGACACAGTGTTTGTAATGTTACTATTCAGCAGAGTAGCACATGACATTAAATGGTCGTCGAGGTGCCTGAGATTGTCTGTCATCAGCGAGCAATGTGAACCATTTGTCATTCATCGCTCTGAGCTGTCTGTGTCTGGGTTCAAAATGATGTCGAGTGCCCTGGTCTGCTGTAATGACAGTGATTAAAGCTCCGCTTTTCCTTTCCGCTGCCGAGGTCGTTCAAAGGCACCTGGTAGGAGACAAAGGAGCTGTAAATTATCTGAGACAAAGAGTTGCACATTTAGCCAAAGACATGTTTAACTGTTACCGTGCCATAAAAACCTGTTTCTAAGGATGGGTAAAATACTAACGAATATGCTTAATATGAGTGGGTTCTCTCACTGAAAATGCTTGAAAATTCCCTGTTCAGTTTCTGCGATAAACGCTACCAATATACTAGTGTACTCAGAAAAGGTCAGTTTTCATAAATTTTAGACTTTTGAAAGTTTATTTGTTGCCATTAATATAAATGCCTTGTGTAAATTAGCAATATGTCGTCATTTCAAATGTTCTAATCAGTCAAAATGGCTTCTCATACATTGTTTTGCCCAGTCTTCACATTAGAGCTAATGCTAGCTGCTTAAGCAACCCAACAGTAGATGTTGGCAACATTTGTTCCCTCCCATTACGAAAAAGTAGTTAGCCAGTTTGTTAGCTAGCTAATAAGCTTGCTAGTTAGATTTTCAACAGGACATGTTGGCAACATTTGTCCTTTTTTCCTTCCAATTTCAGAGCTGCTGTAAAATTTGCTAGTTAGCTAGCACGTTACAATTCCATTAAATTCTTCTACCAAGAATAATTATTATACTTTCTCACATGACGCATTAGCCATGTCATTATCCTATAGTCAATAGGACATTATCCTATAGACACATGCTAGCTCTTCACATTCTGCTTCATTTCTACTTTCACATACAGAAAACTTTAAAGTTGGATTTTTACTATGTGGAAATCAAAATATCTGTAAGGCAAGGTAAAGAGTATTTATGGTGAAAAACGATTGCAATATATTTTATTTTTTTGAAGCTAATAATTGACATTGACAGCTAGAAATATTCTCAGCTTTACCTAAGTGTGAGTGAAACTAAAGGAAACTCCACAAGCTAATATATTGGTTTTAAGAGAATAAAAGCTTCCAAACAATCAATTCAGTGATTCCTTGTTTTCATTGTTTCCTTTCCCCCCTGATTCATGCCTGTGAATAAACACATTCACTCACCCTGACACAACAATCCTTGTCTGTCGCCGGAGCGGCTGATCTTTCTCTCTCCTCCTTAGCATCTTCCATCTATTTCTCTACCAATTTCCTCCATCTTTCTCCTCCTTGCCTGCTACTTTTTGTTTTCCGTCCTTCTTTCCTTCCATCCCTCTTTTCCTTCTCAGGGCCTGAATACTCCGACTTGTTTTTTGCTCGGAGTGGCTTCCTCTCTTTAGTCCTTTTCATCTCCCCACCAATAAACACACCAGTCTTGTGATGGGAAAACAAGAACTCGCCTATTTTAGTCCGCTCTTGGGAAATCAGGAAGACACACAGTGCGATGCTGCATGCACACAAAATCTCACACAAAAACAAAAGACATTTTTTTTTAAATATTAAAGTTAGCTGTTTTCTTCCTGCCTCGGAAGAATATAAGCACACTTCCAGACCATCAGGAAGGAAATACAAATGAACTCCAACGGTGTTTCAGTGCAAAAAGCAGACATGATACAACAAAGTGACATCTGATCAGTAACATTCCGACATTTGATCATTTTTACACTGAAAACCTTTAGACTGTGATTGAATTTTTGATCAACTCTCAGTTACACAGATAATTTGGTGGGTTGCCATGGTAATGTAGCTATTAATCCAAGTGAACTTTATTACCTAACTAATCCTTGTTCACATTACAGCTCTTGGGGGAAAAAAGGGTGGATTACTTCTTCTGTTGGAAACAGAGAGTGGACTTCTTTTCTTTCTTAGCCTTGATTAAATTAAATTAAATTAAATTAATTAAATTAGTGTTGTCAGTGCAGCCTTTCAGTTATATATTTTTCCAGTAAATTAGTATGAACGTATTCTGTTTGTTGTCTCGATGCTGTTTTGAGAATTAAGACAAAAATAATGTGGTAAATGATGAGGAAATAGTATCTCAACATTAAAGTTGAAATGATACCGTCTCAAAGACTCACGACAGCTTTGTGTAAATGAGCAAGGAAACTTTATACTTTAATATTTTAAAATAAATATCTTGAAAGCATTGGCAAATTGTTTAAGATTTTATTTCCAATTTGTTCTCAATTTTTTTTTTTTTACTTTGGTCATGAAACTAAATTTTGAGTTTTTTCTTAACATTTCAACTTTACTTGACTTTATTCCTAATGTTTCAGTTTTATTATCTGGCATAAAAACAAACAAAAGAAGCTACAAAAATTATTCTCTCTTTTTCTTTCTTGCTTGCTCTTCTATGTCAACAAATTTCTGCTCTAATGTCAAATTCCCATTAAGCTGGTGCTTCTTGGTCACAAAAGACCAATTCTATTGGTCTAATCTAATCCATAAAATTCCAGTAAATCAAATTGAGGTTTGTGGTTGTAAAATGACAAAATGTGGAACCACTGGTTGTGAATGCTGCCATTTGAACTTATTTGTGTGAAGTCCGGGTTTTGGTTCTTCTAATAATCGTTCAAAGAAACAATGACTGGACTAATTTTCCCAGAAACGCAACGTATTTCACAGATTAGAGAAATGGCTCGAGTTTTTGAGATCTGCAGCAAAGCAGAGTTTGGAATCTTTTTCCTTTTCAGTCATGCTGATTTTTATCGCTGCAAGTTACAGAACGATAAACAACATATGGCCTCCAAAGATCACCGTCTTTCTCATCCATCTCCCACTGAGAGCTATTTAAACCTCCGACGTCTTCATTTTTATTTTTATCAAGCCGTTTCTGTCAACTTTTGAGAAACGATTTGTTAGCTTTAGATATCTTGCTGTTTACCAATGTTCAGTTCTATGGGACAAGCAGGAAGAAGGATGTGCGGGTAGGTGAGTTTGCATCTCTGTCAGTCCAAAGAGTTCTTTTGTCTCGTTTGCAAATGACTGCGTGCGCATTTGCATGCAATGACAACAATCTGCCTATTGTACCAGTGAAACCAGCCAATGAGAAGGCTCCGTTTTAGTTTTTGCAGTGGTAAGTAAAGGAAAGGATGGGCTTTTATTTGACTTGTTCCCATACAAAAAGAGATTTGCTGATTTCTGGTGATTGTTTGTTGTTAAATCTGAACCGACAGGTGAGTTTCAGTAAGCTGGATGGACAATTGGTATCAACAGTGGACAGGAGGTGGGAGGCTCTAGGGTGAGGTTTGAGGTACGGTTCTGGAAGGTGTTCTAGTACACAAGGAGGCAAAGGTAAGTACAACAAATGACAAGTAGTATATAAACTGCCATCAAGATTTCTACTAGTCGGACAATCTGGCAGCACAAGGGAGTGTTGCTGATCATCTCAACCTGTAACAGTGAAGCTTGAAGTGATGGTATTTTCCAGAACCTTTTTTAAGAAGTTTATATTTGGGGGTCTTAAAATGTTTCTATGGTGATGTAACGTCAAAATGACAAAAAATAAAAATACTCATGAGTATTACATGAAACAATTACCGTGTAGTCAGAGCCTCAGTATGTAACTTCTATAAATAAAAAAACTGAAATGTTGTTTCTATATTTGTTAAAACTGTCACCATGTCGTGACACTGTGCATCAGATAATCTGTGAAAAAATGAAGCTCCTCCACCTGCTCCTACACATACTATTGCAATTTGAAGAAATGCACCGGTCCAGGTCTACAACAACCAATCAGAGCCAGGAGGCGGGTCTTAGCACTGTCAATCAAGTTTGTGTACGCAATGCTAAATGTGCTAACGAAAGAGAAATAACCGTTTTAGAAAAATTGTTTCTCTGCTGTCATTGGCGGCCATGCTAACTAGTGTTAGCATTCTTAGCAGGCTCTGCTATCAGAAAGGAGCTGTAGCATAGCAGTGAACAAGGAGGGTTGCAGGGATGTGCGTAAGCATGATTGACAGCGCCAAGACCCTCCTATCTTGAACATGTGATGCATAGAAGCAGGATTCAGTCTATGCAATATGTAATGTTACTGGTTTTCTCAAATCCTGATTTTGTGATGTTTTTATGACTTTGTATTTTTGTGGTTTTACGATGTGTAGCACTTTGAACTGCCTTGTTGCTGAAATGTACTATACAAATAAACTTTACTGAACGATTGATTAAAGACTAAAAGAAAGACGGATGTAAAAAAAAAAAAAAGAAAAGAAGTGTAGCTTATTTGGATGTTCTTTTGTCAAAAACTTTAAAGCAGAGATCGAGTCCTCGCCACAACCTTCTTTCTCCTTCTGGGTGCAACACATTTTACAGTCCTTTAATGAAAAACGAATGACAAACCATAAAATTAATTTGAGTTTGCTTGAGAAAAAAAAAAAAAATCAACATTCTCAGAGTTCAAATACAGTCCAAGTAGAGACTGCTAGCAAACGCCAAGACCATGTTATGGTGGAATGCGTGTAGATACTTTCCAATGGTTGTTATGGTGGGCTGGTGACCCACAGATGCCTCTATTTGCTGCAGAAATCTAACTTTGCTTATTGTTGTCAGTGATGGTCCTTTTTTTTTGTTTGTTTAGTTGAATTATCCTTAAATTATGTAGAATATTGTATTTAAGGAGGTACTCCTGCCAGAAGCGTTGATGATTAAACAAGATCATAAGACCCACCATGACTCAACCATGAAACCACTTAGAAAAACTCTTTGGTTTGTACTTTATGAAGTCCCAAACAAATATATGGAAATATAAACCGCATTTATGTAACTTTAGTGTTGTCGTATAGCTTTTTGGCATTAGCTTGTCCTTTTAGAACGTCTCTGAAACATGGATGCAACGTTTCCAAAGTCTAAATATTTGGAACGTTTCCCAATAGCAGAGTGTGTAGTGCCTGTGTGTGCTTCTGGCAAAAAGGGGGGATTTCATTGTCGCCTCGGGGTCAAATGGGTTACAACAAAAGGTTTATTCATGGTCAGAGATTAGATGATCGCCTTTATCACGAGTCACCAACCCAGAGCAGAGTCACAACTCTTTCACTTACCATGAATAAATGCATTTTTAAAAGACTGACGGTCATGAGACGTAGTGTTTAGGAAATTTCTTGTGCATAAAGTTGGACAAACAGTGGCTCATTCATCTTGCATTAGCGGATATATAAACAAAGCAACAAGAAACACTCATCAAAAAGGATTTGATTAATTTGATATGTTTGCTCTTCTCTGTATTTTATTAATCAACTCTGATAGTGACGCAAACCTACAACTGCTTTATCGTTCTTATCGAGACTCTTAAGTCCTTTGGTATTTTCAGTGGTTCATCAGTGAAGTCTTTATGCTCATAATTTAGTCACAGTTTTTACACAACCAGTAGAGTGTATGCTCTCTTGAAATATTTCTATATATACATAACTTGTCTATTAGCAGCGTTAACAAAAACACATCAAGCGCATTGCAACTGTCTTGATGTGATTGTCATATGACTTAATCGAATATCGTCCGACGACAATCTTAAAATCGCCTCTCTTATGCTGTCTTTATATCATATCTTCTCCTATAATAATTCTTAGAGCTGCAGTTTCCAAGCTTCACAGAGAACCCTTTACCCCTGAGACCCGCATTCAGCTCCTTCAGACTAGCCAACAGCATTTAGCAAAACCCGGTGGAACTGTGCACTGGCTGAGCTCATTATACGAGCCACTTCTCAGTGAAATGCTGTTAAAACCTTTTGTTAAAGGGTTAATAGAGGAGCCATGTTGTGATGACTTCCTGATGGCAGAGTTTCAGAAAGAGCAGGAGTTTTTAAAGAGACAGAGAACCAATTTGAAGCCATTAAAATAGCAAAGTCATATTTATTTCAAGTCTTATTTGACATAGGTAGCATTTTTGTAACAGCTGAAGTAGTTGATTAATTGTGCTGTAAAATGGCAATATGTGCCTGAAAAGTACATAATGCTGCCCCTTTATATATATATATATATATATATATATATATATATATATATATATATATATATATATATATATATATGTATATATATATATATATATATATATATATATATATACAAAAAGACACAAATCTGAGTCACATACGTTATCCTACATGTAAATTGTGCTGTTGTGAGATGTAGCTCAAATGTTTTTGCGAGCTCTGCTATTGGGATGCGAACAAAAGATTTCAAAAATGTGTTGACTTTACATTAGCTTCGAATAATACATTTGTGTTTCTTTCTATGTCTTTCAAACCACAGGTGTCCTGTTTTCAGTCACACATCTAAATTACGTTAATCTCTTTCTAGATACATATAATCTTGTTGACATACGTATTAATTGTACCACGTGGTGATCTTTCTTCCTGGACGCCAGGAGAGGGAAACCAATGAATGATTTAACCACATTTTGAAGGGATTAACTCCCAGCCGTACAATTCCTGCTGCCTGGCTCTCACTTTTCAAAGAATGGAGTTCGTGTTGACTGATGAAGACACGATGGAGAGAAAAAGAAACAGGAGGAGGGACTGGACTGGCCTGGCCGGGTAGCGCAGTGACATCAGCTTTGAAAAATGTGCATGTGTGACTGTGTGTGTGTGTGTGTGTGTGTGTGTGTGTGTGAAACCAGGCAGATGCAAACTGAGAGAGGGCTCACTCTGCTGCTTTTTATTAAAACCTGAAACTGGACAGAAATAACAATAAAATAAAACACCTGAATTAATTATTATGACATTTAGAGTAGAAAATGAAGCTCTCATAGTTGATTTATAAGTTCAATGTTTCATGTTTCGGATTTTTGCCAAAAGCGCAAGCTAACGCTTTGTTCTCAATTTTATACAGTGAAACAAATATACCCAAATATTATGGTGGAGAAAAAAACAATATATTGTACACGTGTTTAAGCTGGCTCAGCCAACATTTTACCAGAGAAAAAAAGACGTTGAAAACTGGGTTTTGGCTGTTTGTTTTGTGTTTTTTTTGTCTTCTTTGGTAACAGTGATAACATTTTTCAATATTCAGAAATATTCCTTCTACAAAGGTAAAGTACTCCTGCATTTACCTTAGAAATGTGAATGTGTGAAAAAGTGCTCTTCATCATGCACAAAGTAGAATACCATAAAGTGGCGCATTGACATTAGTTGACAACATTATAATCATAATTTACTCTAATCAGCAATTTAACTTAACCAAGTAATTTTATTGTCAAAACAAAACGGCAAACATTAAAGCTAAGTTGGCACAATTTTAAACTCCATATTTGTTCTTACAGTCAATATTTTACAGTGTTACAGCTGCATTTAGAAAATAATTGAATCAAATTATTTCTCCCCCAAACCAATTAAAGAAGTAAAAAACCCTATATTACATAGATTTACCACATATTTCATGTTTAATAGAAAGTCAAAAGCAAAATTAATGTTAATGTTACTGTAACATTGTTATAGTAACATTAAAATAATAATAATAGTAGTAATTATTATTATTATTATTATTATTATTAGTAGTAGTAGTAGTAGTAGTAGTAGTAGTCTTTTCTTTTCGCATCTAATTAATTTTTTTTTCCATCGAGAAAGTGAAAAATTACACTTTATCCCTCAGAGTGAACCGTCGCTCACAATAGACAATCTCCGAATGAATCTAGACAGCGTGCTTAGCCGTGACCGAAAGAACGAGAGAGAGAGAGGAAAAGGCGTTTCCACGTTTCAGCAGCCGGTCACACAGTACCAGACTTCAGCGCGCGCAGCTTCTCCGAGAGATCACGACTAAATCCGAACCTAACATTCCTCCGTTATCACCCACCAGCTCAGACTGACAGCTGACCTGACCCGTGTCCCCTTCACGGCCGCGGCTCCCTCTGTCTTAAAAAAAAAGAACATTGACCCATCACTCGAAGCCGTAAAACTGAACCAGACGAGGTGGGCTTAATTCCCCCCACCACTCCCCAGCACCACGTCTGTGCTCTCTGAGGCCGACGCCGACACATTCCGAGGAAAATTTTCGTCCCGCTGCTCCCCTCATCTCTGCCTTGTCTGTAGCCGACCCATTTTGCTGCGCCCGGGGTGAGTACATCTCCGTTCTTTCTGCTTTTATTCCCGCTTCGGGGTTGTTACTTTAAAACGCAGCTCCCTGGAGCGTCCTTCATTCATTTGTCTGAGCTGGGAGTCGAACCGGCTCCTTCATTCATGGACACGGTTCGCCTCTCCGCGTGCATACCATTGCATGATGTCGATGGGGAAGAGTACTTCACATTCATTCTGGAAAACGTAGTTTTCAGTGTGTTTCTGCCAAATATAAGACATGTGTCATATAATTTAGATTAAGGACATTTCATTTCCCCAGTATACAGTTGATTTTTACAATTGCGTGGCAAATTGGGTTTTCCCCCCACGTTCCCTTGGGGGCTTTCAGTCCATCAGCAGTTAAAGTAATTGCATTGGAATCGTCAAGGCTGCCAGTTCACATGTATCCGGTGTCCTTTCATTTCCCAGCGTCCTCATGGTACTGTTATTCTGACTCTACCATAGCTTTCATGTTCTACAGCTGAACCACAACAGGTTACAATATTACATAACTCTTATAAATTGTTGTTTAATTCGTTTATGGAATCTCCAGTTGTTTTGAACCAAAGCTTCTAAAGTATTGCGACTGTAATAATAACCCTGGCAATTTGAGTATGAGTGGATGGGGATGGATTTTTTCCTTTTCTCTTTTTTTATGAATGGATGAGAGAGCACACTCAATAGGGAAGGGTGGGAATTATTCTCCCCAGTTGAAGCTCTACACTTTATGAGCCTGTATACCTGTATTACATCCATAAATATTTTCACAAGCGTCGGTAGGATAGTGAGGTAACATGGAGTTAAAATACGGTAGTTTTACAATATCTCACAGTTTAAACCAAAATGTATAACTTTTGTTTTGTAATTGCTTTTATACAAAACAGAAAAGCCACGATTATTCCTTCTGCTGCTAAAACAATTCAACATGTTAATTATTAAATTTTTATATAGTGTAGTGTAAGTATAATTGTTAGTTTCAGCTGTTACAACTATAAAATTACATAAATTATGTTATCTGTTTTTGCTATTTAGACTGTAACAGTTTTTTAGTCAGGCTTCTTGCTCAGGTACCCAACCAGCAGTAAACTGTTTTAACAGAGCTTCTATCTTTCTAAGGGCATTCTAAGTAAATATAAACAAACAAACAAAAAAACAAAAAAATATATATATATATATTTTAAAAAATGAATTTGCTTATTTCTATCATGTCATTTATTTCTAGTACTGCGTAGAAAAGGATTTTGTACTTTAAAGAAAAATTTGCAGAATCTGCCAATTTTTTTAATCCGATTAACCAATTAATTGTTGATAGTTGAATTGAACGCTAAAATAATTGTTAGTTGCAGCCTTACCTGGCTGTTGATTGCAGTGGAGGTGAACAATTTGGAGGCAAGTCTTCCTCCTTCACTATTCTGTCCACTTTGAATTCAATGGGATTGAAACAAGCCCACAGCATGTTGGTGCAACCACCGTGCTTGACAGTTGCAGCAAAGTTTCTAGCTTCCAGTGGCTCACCTCGACCACACGTTAACGTTTCGTCATGTTTAAGCTCTGCCTCGTACATGTGACCAGCTGCCATTTTCAGTGGCATGACCTTAACGTTTCTCTTCTACAAAAACATAACCTTTGACTTTCTAAAGAAAAAAAAAAAGACATTAACCACCATGAAAACGAGCACCGCTGATATATTTTTGCGTACGTCCGACCTCAAAACCGTTTGAATGTGTTGGGAGTCTTTTTTTTAGGGGTGTTTTAATAAAAAGGGTCTCAACAAGCTTTTTGGACTTTGTATTAAAAGTTCACCAGGATGAAGCTGGGTTATAGATCGAACGGACCAAGTCTCGATCCTTTCAGAAATGTGTTTGCCGTTTTGTGTGTGTGAGCCTTGACTCAGCTTTTTGGGAGCTTGTCTCCTCTCTGTGATATTCATCGATCCGTCTGCTTAAACAGAGGGGGGAGAAAAAAAATCTGGGCAGCACAGCAGAAATGTGCTTCCTCTCTCGGGTTCACTTCCTCTTGTGTGTATATATGTGTGTGTGTGCGCGCGTGTGTGTGTGTGTGTGTGTGTGTGTGTGTGTGGTTTCGGATGTCCCCCCCCTCCTCTTCTTTTCCCTCCCATCAACACCAAAGCGGCTGCGGCCGCCGGGGGAATGTTTGTGGTTGACTGTTTGCAGGCTCAGAGTCAAACACAGAGTTCGGGAAGATCAGTGTTAAACTGGTGGAGCTCGAAACAGTCAAAACAAAAGAGGAAATGCGTCAGTCTTTTTTTTTTCTTTTTTTTTTTTGTGACTTGTACTTCAAGTGCCTGGTCTGCAAGCTGCTTGTTATACACACATTTAGACTTACGATAACTTCACCATAACCACAAGACAAGGAAATAAAACAAACTCTGTTGGCATCCTTCCTCATATTATTTATACCATTAAAGGAAGACGTCGCTCACAGGAAGCTGAAACCCATTTAGTTACTGCATTTTTTTTTTTTTTTTTTTTACCAAAGCTGACTCACCAAAGATAATTAGGGTCACTTCTGCAACCACAGGAAATGAGGAATTGAAAGGTGGGTTAGTAAAAAAAGCAAAAAAAAAAAAAAAAAAAAAAAGCCTCTGCTTTAAATTTAAAAAGCAAAAGTACCATTTTCTCCCTGAGTTTCATGCATTACCAACACCAAACAATAACTTGAATTCTTAGAGCTGAAATAAAACAGGTTATTTGTGTATAACTACAACTAGATCCTCATCATCTCAAAGGGAACTGCTCAAAGAGGAATAGTAAAGGGAGGCTCTGTCGAGGTCAACTGACTTTATTGAAGCTCTATTAAGAAAATGTACTTAAGCATTGAAAGAAAACAATGACAGTGAATATGATCAGTCATACCTTGAACACCGTGCCAGTCCATCCTGCAGAGTAAAGACTTAGTAAAGATTAGGGTTGGGTGTTGCTAAGAACCTTTCACAATTCAGTTGCAGATTTTTAGGGCACAATTCGATTCAATAACAATTATATCAATATTGATTTAAATACTTTGCGAAACACGTTGATCTTTGATTTAACCATTAAACATATGAGGTAATGACGACTAAAACCTTCACACAAACATGTTGTAGTTATACAGTCGATCCCTCTGGTATTCTGGTTTACTCATGAGATTGACCCTAGGCATCTATATGTCTTTTACTTTTGTCTAGACCCTATTTGAGTTTTGGAAATGTAATAAACTGCTTTCTGTGCTCTACATGCTCTGGGTTAAGAGATTGACAAAGTTTTACAATATCTTGCGCTTGTTTTCTACCAAATCACTTTGAACTCAGTACATTGGTAATGATAACAAATTACCACCACTGATTGGTCAGCTGCTGGCAAACCCACTGGATTGATTTGACAGGTGGGTGTCAAGTCAGTTCCACTCGTGAAAGTTGGACGTAGGAATAAATAACTTCTAAACACATCTCTGTGCATTAGTGACAAAAAATAGAAAGATATTGATGAGGCACTGGCAGCAAAGGATTCATTGTAAAAAATATGTCCATGTTGTGGCCTTTCTTCTGGATATTTGGGTACGTCTGTTCATCTATGGAGTGTGGACCTACTGTACTCTATTCTCCGGATTTTTGGTTGCTTAGATTGAATCTAGTCTCCAATTTACAATTTGAGTGTCAGGAGAACCTGATATTTGGAAAAGCCTTCACATCACCATGGGATCTGCCATGCGATATTCAGTGAAACCTAGCCTCAGCCGGATTCAACAACAAAGGACGTCATCACAGAACACAAGGTAATTACGGTCACATCATTAATGAAGACCCACAGAGATCTTTGTGATCTTAAAGGATGTTCTTGGATATCACGGATTGTCTAGCGGGTCCACTGATGTGCAGCCTGGTCTCCCAGGAAGATATGAATTACAGAGAGTCACTGTCATTATGGGGTGTTACATTCCTACCTGGAATCTGTTTCCTTGACCTGCTCTGAACTAAGTTTCTCATTGCTGTATAGCATGCAGAGATGACAGAATATGTTTCACCATATAATAATCAAAATATATTGGCAAATATTATTATAGCCAATATATTGTGTGCCTACAAAGTTATGCTGTATGCATTTATTGCAGAATAGTGTGCATATATTGGGATAAAGGGTGTGCAATTCACAGTGGTAAAGGTACATTAGTTTTAGTAGAGGAATTCAACTATCTTAAGATTTTTTTCTACACAAAAAGGAGATCACAAATACGTTTTTTGTATTAGTCATAAAACAACATCAAAACACACTTAAGTTTGTGTTTTCAGTACGACGAGGGGGATGAATACCTTTGCAAGGCACTGTGCAGATAAAGAGAGCGGTGACTTCTCCTCGTGGTAGAGCTGAGCTCCATGGGTCTGATGTCCCAGTCATTTGGGTCACTGGAAGTGATACCGCCTGCAGGACACAGTCTGTGTGGGCAAGAGTGAAAACCAGCACTGAGAGCCAGGCTCACCGCCCCCGCTGAAGTAAAAATGTCTGTAGCCAACTCTTATTTTGTTGTGTTTAAGCATGTCCAGAGGAGTGGACATTCTCCTTGTGGCCAAACAGGAAGTGATCCCCGCCTCCCTGTTACATCACAGCTTGGTTGCTTTTTTTTAAGTACCTGCCATATTTGATGTTTCCCCACTTGCAATGAACAACAAGAATCTAAATTTATCATTTATGTGAGCTAAAAATAAAAATTTACCTTGATTCAGTGATTTATTGTAAACCGACAACAGAGGTTAAGCCTTTCCCTCTGATGCTTGTGCAGATTTAATCTCTCTGGCAACTGCTCATGATCTCTCGTCGTCTGCATGTTTTTGTTTCTTCTGCTGTTGTAGAGCTCCGGTTTGTTGACTAGGTTTGGAAAAGGTCTGCATTGTTTATGTATATATATTTCTTTCTTTCTGTCTTTATTTGTTATTGTTTTTTCATGTACTGCGTGAGGAGCAAACGTGCAGCGATGATTGCATGAGCACAGCTGTGGAATCATTCCATAAATCCAATCTGTCTGTATTTCACAGTGGCCAAAATAGTGGATAAAATGACCCAAACACGCAGACTGGCTGAACAGCACAAACAGCATTGAAAATTCACTGTACTTTCACACACACGTACACACACAACGATTGCACGATTCGATTTAGGACACTCGTCTTTCCCCCCGGTGGGCATAATCTGCTCTGCAGCTTGCCTCTGAATGAAACGCCTCGGTGGGCCTGATTGGATTTGATAAGACCTGATTCAACTGAGGCAGGAGGGAAAGGACGCAAATACATGCTTGCATTGTGCTTGCATTGTGCTTGCATGTGTGTGTGTCTCTTTTAGATGCTACAGGATATTATCAAGGGTGAGCTCAAGGTGTTAGGCGCTTGCCTGTCTTTCACACACACACACATGCTCAAATACATTCCTCACGTTAATGTCTGACACCATGCTCCAAAATCAGCAATGTTACACACTAAATGCAAATAATAATAATAATAATGTTTTTAAAAAGTTTGTTTTGTTCAGTTGTCAGCCCCAGTTCAACAAAAGTGCTGGCATTCCCCTTTGTGCTGGTTATATAATGGATTTCACATCTGCTACTCACTTTTTTTTCTTTTTTTTCCCCCCACACTGACCTGCATGTTGCTCTCCATTCACTTTGCTACGTTGAGGTATTAATATCAACAGGAAAACAGTCACCAGGGAGCCTCGTCTTCTATTTTTAACAGGCTGGAAGAAAAACACAATGACTTCCTCTGCATACCTTTTCTATCATGACAGGAAGTGCCTTTATGTTACGTTCCAGAGGCGAGATGAAGTCATTGAAACAGAACTGTGAAAAGCGCAGGTGCAGAAAAAGCACGAGTGATAACAGATTTTCCTGTAATTATATGGTGTGTATTAGCAGAAATGACGTTTGCTAAAAAACTAACATTGGTAACATGAGGTTTAGCATTGCTAACCTCATGCTGTGCTAATCATGACATGCTTAAAACTACTTTACCATCGATTTAGTTAATAATTCTAAACATTTGGATGAAGTTAAAACTCTAATTCATTCCCAGATGAAAATAATTTTCTTTTTTCCATTTTCTGCTGGGTGCCATTTTAATTTATTCCCCCTTAGTAGTAATGTGACACAGTGACATTAGATTCCGCATTTCAAATACACTTTGTACTTCCTAGGATGTATTAAGTTAATTTCAAATATGTCTCTCAAAAAGAGGCAAAGGGTTCAAGAGGTTAAATATGATTAATTTTCCTTTACACATATTTATGGGCAAACTCACATTATAACAAAACTACTACTATTTTGCAGAACACTTCCACACCTTTGATCCCAAAACTGCACACTATTCAGAATGCTAGCCCATCTAAAATCAGATATGCTTGAAAAATGTGACGGGACTTGATTTTCCAGAGAAATTACACTGGTGTAACATTCATTTTCAATATGCAAGATATTAAACAGAGTTTAAAGCAGCTTAAAATTAGGTAATTATTCAGTTTTCGGTCTATAAGGTTGCATACATACTTGACAAACTTACTGACATTTCAACGTTATTTCTGTTGACCAACAAAAGTGCAATGACTTTAAGCAATAAATAAAGTAAATAAGCTATTGCAATGTATTAATGTGCCTAAAATTAAGGTCTTAAAATGTCTTAAATTTATAAACGATTGTAGGTTGGCCTTAGGTCTGTTAATCACATACACATCGTGGTTTTTTTTACCTATATAGCAATATTTTTTTTACATCTATCATCGGTAAGTGGAAATTTGCCATTTAGCTGGATGATGCTCATTTTCACCACTTGCTCACCCATGTGAGGCTAAGTTCATCCTGTGCAAAAAACTTTGGACACTATGGAGGTTAAAGTTACAGAGAGCCATCTACAGTGTGAGAAGCACAAAGCTACTGCCAAGAGCAGCAAACAGACCCCAGAAATTTCACAGTGTTTGCTGTGCCTGATTGTTAACAGCAGGTTGCCAGCCATCCCTATCTTAAAAACTTTAATTTTGACTTGCTAAAACATGCAGGTTCACTTACAGATGTTTTTAGCTGCCTCACTGCGTCGTGTTAGCCACTTCTCTAATAATCTTATCTCTGGTCATAATATTTATTCCATGATCTATCATCTGCCCTTTGTAGAGCGCCCACTCTAATTATTATTAACAACGCTTTACAGACTTGACATTTCTTTTGCAGTTCATTAGCAATTTATGCTAATAGTTACTTAACCATTGATGTTTCAGTGCTTTAACCAACTTTATTAATACCACAATAAACTACAACAGTCTCACTAAATATGTGCACAAACGTGTGTGTCTGTTTTAGACAACTTTTTGGCCGGTCTTTGTCATCGTAACAGATGACGAGCCAGCATGCGGCACAGTGGAGAATCTTGCTGTGCCCATAGAGGTAGGGGGGCTGTGTCTTTGCGCTTCTTCATCTGCTCGTTGGATGATGATGTTGAATCTTCGCGTCTGTATTTGTGTGTGCCAGTGTGTGTGTGATTGTGAGTGAAGGTTGGGGTGTGGGCGGAAAGCATGGCTTTGGAACAGTTGGACTCGATGAGCAATGCCTGCGCTGATGGGACTCTTTGTGTTGGTGAGGTGATTCAGGGCTGTGGCCGCTTATTTCTGGTGCTCTGAATTGGACGTGATCTGCACCAAATGTTTGCATGGCTTCAACTAACAGCATTTGTTTTCTGCTCCACGCAGCTGTCTCAGCTAGGAGCGACCATCCATGTCGACGGGGAACATTTGCTTTCTGAAATAACGTGTTAAAAGTCCGTATGTGTGAGGTCATTTATGGTACGGGTTGGAAAGAAGACATGCAATGAAACACACCAGCATCTAAACACACATACACACACATGCTCGCAACGTCTCCTCGCTTCAGTACAAATTCAGGCGTCAAACTTGTTTGACGTTGTTTATATAACCCTCAGGGGACCCGAGGACCCACATAGCAGTCGAGGTACAGCGTCTTGCACTAAAGCATTTTACCGCCACACAAAGACCCGCCTGGAAGCTTTTATGCAACGCCTCGCGCCAAGATTTCTGAGAAATCAAATGCAAGGTGGGCAGCAAGCAGCAACCCTAACCACATCTGCTCTTGTTGTTTTCTTGCATGCAATCTGAAGCCATCTCACATAACCCATTGGGTGTCAATGGGTTATGTGAGATTCTCTGAAAGCATCAAAAGAAAATTATTCAGTAAGTGCACAGAGCCTCTCTGTCCGTAGAAAACATATCTCTAAATCAGACTTAGTCTTGTTTTCATCTAGACATATGAATATAGACACACAAGGTCACTATTTATCCTAACTTATTGCTTTTTGGGCTGTTGGTACAAACCACGGGATGTCACACATCCACGGAGATGACATGTAAACTCACCTGAGATAGGATAGAAACTATTCAATTGTTACATGTTTATATATGAAAATGAAAATAATGTTTGTCTTTGATGTTTATGCAGACCTATAAACTCATAAAATATGACACATTGTAAGCCGTGGTCGTAGAAATCAGTGGAAATCTGAATCAGTGCAACAGGTGCTCCTGCTGCACTGATTCTATTCTTTGACTAATAACTTAAGGATAAATCTTTTCTAACCAAGCTAAATGGAAAGCGTCACTCAGTTTCCAAACAGAAGAGGCATTTCTCAGATTTGTTCAACAGTTTGTGTCCTTCCAGCAGTAAAATATTATGTGCACACCATTACTTCTAAAACCCTTTCAGTCATCACAGCCATGCGTCACTGCTTTATACCGCACACTTTATCACAGAGGTTTAGACAAAATAAATATTGAGAGGATGTCCATGTTAGGAGAAGAAACAAAAGCTCATCCAGAATGAGAAGAAAATGGTCAATACTTCCACTGTTTCCCTTGTTCCGTAGCTCCTGAGCTGACATCAGGGAGCCATGTAGCTAAAACAAATAGGAGTTCAAGGCTTGTATTACATGAGCTGTAATTGAATTTAAGCAATTGTTGTGATGAAAGATGCTTTTTACCCATGCTGGTAATTACTGCTGGGAGATAGAGCATAGAGCTTTGCTGGTTGCTAAGGCAGGTTTGGTTACTAAGAAACTAATTAGAAATGTGTCAAATTATTGCTGCTGGTGCTTTCCAGCGTTACCATGATACAGTGGGGACGATAAAGTGAAAAGAACTGCAAAATGCCTGAAGGTTTTGCTCTGCGTGTTTATCTCCAGAGCGTTGGACTTTGTTGCTTCATTTGTCTCTTGCTCCGGGTCAGAATGTAGATCTTCATCACATCCTTGTCAATCAACAAGTCGCCCGCACATTAGGCCAGAAATGTTGTTCTGCCAACGGAAGCAGTCGTTTAACTGAGTTATTACCATGGCAACATCAAGGATAGCAACCTGGACTGTCTGGCAGGGAATTCATCTAAAGTTGGGTTGTTACAGAAATCCATAAAGAGAGGCTGTGAGGTGCATATGAAGTGCGGCTGCTACCTGATGCGGGATGATGGACGGAGTTTAATTTCCTGTGAACAGTACCTACTTTCCTCCCCCGGTGCTGGTACGCTCAATCCGCTAATGGAGCAACAGGGAGGACTGAGTGACGGCAGCAAGAGAGATAGCGTAATAAAGGAGGGCAAGTTTTTGTGTCTTGCCTGGAGTCGTAACACAGACTGAAGAAGTTGTTTAATCTCTAATGGTCTCTTAGGGGGTCTGTGAATGTGTGTGTGTGTGTGTGTGTTGGGCCGCTTCCCCTTACAGCCCCTGATTGTTTGACTCCACTCCGCTGCAAGTGTGTCTGCGCGCGCCTTTCCCTCGCCCCATTCAGCAACCAATGATGACTCATACTAGCACCCCTCCGCCCCACATCCTTCTCTTCTTCCTTGCCGTCCTGTTTTTGTCGCCTCCTCTTCCTCTCTTCCGTGTTCCCGTCCCTCCTCTTTCAGAGGCTCAGAGCAGCAGATGTGCCTTGGGCTGGTTAGCGTAGATGAAAACTTCGGGTGTGGAGGTAGTAACAGCCCATGTCTTTTAGATTTTGTTAGTCACTGACAAATAAGTGGTAATTATTGTGCAATTAATAACTGTTTACAGTGTTGAATGTCTTCATTTTGGTGCTGGCTCAATAGGAACAAATAATAAAACAAATGAAAACACAATGTGGAGTTTGTGCTTTGCGACAGGGATTTGAACTCAGGACAAAGACAGGCAGTCATGCCCTGCCTTCATTAGGCCTGCCACTATAATAAATTTGGTTGGATGATAAATTGTCCCAGAAATTATTGCGATAAATTTTTTTGAGAACATTTTCAACTAATATAACAGTAAAGGCTTATTAACCCTCCCAGGAGGAGCGCGGTAGATGTTACTGTCGAACGGTGGGGAGGTGAGGAGGTTGTCCCGTCAGACCATCAGTTCCCGAAACCACACATTTTCAATAAAAAATTTAAAAATGCGCGTGGCGTCAGCGTGACTCCACTGCACCGCGCACAAGGTAAAAAGCTTGTGGGGTCCAAATGACCCTGTTTCTTGAGAATATGAGCGCAAGAAAGCAAGAATACTCACCGAAAGAGAAAAAAACCCCTTTAATTCCTAAAGTTTTTTTTAGAAATGAATTAGTTTCATTTAACACTGGAACTGAAAAACATTTTACATGCCCAAAATAAAACAAACAACCGAAACAACAACTATTAAAATGAATTATGAAATCGCTGTAACAAAATGATAATCATTCGGTTTAGTCAAGGAAAATAGGCAAAAGTCGCAGGTAGTTCAAAGTAGCTACTTTGTCTTGGGTGTCGTATGTTTGCAAGATTTTTCAAAAGGCAGATTTTTTTCAACTATATTAAAAGACGGCGTCTCTTTCACGACTTCCAAATCAAAGTTATAGCGCTCATTTTAATTTCATGTTATTAATTGATTTTTTGGTTGTGATTCTTTTTAAGCCACTTTAAAAACTGCAGTTTGTTAAAAACTCAACATGTAGTTCTACTGCACTAGCAGGTAGTGTGACTATTTTCCCAACTATTATTTGCTTGTATATTTAGTTGGTACTTTTTGTAATGCTTTGCTTAAATGTTTATCATAATGGCTTAAATATAAAGTACAGATGCCATGATAAACATTTTTGTAAATGTAGGAATTACTGTTTTAAATCAGAGCTGTTAGGTCATGTTGCACGTTTTTGTTTTCAGTTATCCTGTGGTGGTTTTATGGAAGGGAAGGGTATCATTATATTGTGAGTTTTATTCTCCAAAACAACTTTTTTCCCCTGATTTTGAAGGCGTGGCTCAAAGCTCTTGGTAAAACATCATTGGTTTGTATCCTGTGTTTGCAAAAGAGTTAACCAGCAGATACAGTCCAAACACGAAGACGTTGGGGAAGAAAATCTTGGCTCCCTTCGCCTCTCTTCTTGCAGAGATGGCAAGTACAACAAAGGCAGCTATTCCTCCTCCCAGTTCTGTGCTGCTTCCAACTCCTCCACCTCCTCTACTAACTCCTTCTTGTCTCGCAGCAGAGCTGCACGGTTGCAGACGGCACTCTTTTTCAGCTTTCCGCAGGGGATGCAAATCTGTGTTCAACGAGTTCATTTCTGCTGTTTTCATGATGTGTGATTGCGCATCGAACAGCAGTGCTGATATTTGTGTACGGCTTAAGTTATGTGTGGGTGTGTTATCTGCGCATCTCTGCAATCTGCCATGTGGAATGTTACAGGCATGGATGCCTGGCCTATTTCCCTACGTGTGTGTGTGAATTGTGTATGTGTGTGTGTGTGTCTACAGCTGTTGCTTCTGCCCTCTATGTAAAGCGAGGTTATGGCATCCTGTTCCTCTTCTTCGCTGCCTCTCCATCTGGAGTTGATCCAGCCTCAGTAAACTCTGCTTTACAGTGGGATACAGCTCCATTATCACAGTGGAGAGCGTGGGCATCCGGACCAAGGCTTGTTGTGTTAGTGCGTGGACGTGTGTGTGGGCGTGTGTATGCGTGCGTGGGTGTGTGCGTGTGTGTGTGTGTGTGTGTGTGTGTCTTCTTGTTAGTGCCAAATTCAGAATAAACACTTGTGAAAACTAACCCTACATGAATGCAGCAACAACTAAACGGGACCAGTCGTGTCAGAGAGGATGCGATTTACCACTAAGCTGCTGTTATAGCATATCCTATTTTGCCAAGTATGCTAATATATTGAGGGGGAAAAAGATGCTATTTGGCCCTCAACAAGACGAAATTATGCATATTTACCGGAACATCAGCCCTTGTCTTGTATGTAAAGCAAAGCTTTGATGTGTTTATGTTCTGAATAGTTCATGTATACTAGTATCAATGCTGTGGAAGAGTTGAGGTACAGATGTGGTGGAATTTCAAAACATTTTTAAAAAATCTTGTGGCCGTCTGGCCAACATGATGATTGAGCTTCATTTGTTGCTGCAGTTTCAAAAGCATTGTAATGTGGGCGTTTTTCTCTGTCATTGTATTTTCCTTTAGCTTAGAAAGAGAGATACTTTATGGCTTTAGGATCATTTATTGCCTTTAGCTAGCTAACTGGCTGCTGGCAGCGAAAATTTGGTATTGAATTTGTCATTTTGTTTTAAAAAATAGTACATTTTGTAGTTATCTGTTCAGATAATATGCTTGTATAGAAAGGTTTTTTTTTTTCTGACGGTGTACTGTTAGTTGCAGTAACAAGGGACCTCATGTTTATTTTTCTGCTGATGAGGAAGCAACTGCGGCTAAAAATCAAACAGATTATACGTTGTTTTGAAATTTCTCATGAGGCACAGTGAACACGTTTGGGTCCGTTTCCATCTCAGTTCTGGCAACCGAAACAGCAGCTGCCTTAAAGGCGCCAATTCCCGGCCGGAACGGACCCTGGGATAGCAGGCTAACACCCGTGCTAACGCGACACATATGCCTCAGGTTTGTCAATACTACCTGCCAGCAGCGTTCTGTCGAAGGCGAAATGTTCCCACGTCGATTTTGGCGCGGAGGCAGCGACAACGTGTGCAGGTGTCTGTCAGGTACAGATGTGAGCCTGAGAATGAAAACAGACGTGGGAGCGAGAGGGGGAGGAGGCGGTTTGATTACGAGGAGAACAAAGTGTTGGTTGGGATAAATAATCTCGATTCTGCCACAGCACCTTTCCATTAACAAAATCAGACGAAGGAACAGAGTTCATCGATTTGTGAATACAATTTTTTTTTTGGCAAAGTATAGAGTGAGCACACTCTGCAAACAGCAAAAGTGGGAGTAATAAAATATTGTTTTGCATGTCTATAAAAGTGATTTTGACTCTGTGTGTCTGTTTGGCTCAGCATTCATTTCTTTGTCTTTGCATATTGCTGAGGGAAGAAGAGGAAGTACAGAGTACAGAGGTGCTGCTGTTATTTTTTATTTTATTTTTTTACAGAGCACAAGAAGCCATGCTGCTTACAGAGAAAGCTTTGGTCAGCCATACTTTGATTGTTTCCTGCTGCTGAATAGATCAACACATTCGTTACAAGAGGCAGCGATCTTGTTCGGCTTTTATTTCAAAGTTTCCAAAAGACTTGGAGCTGTTAAAACCTCATAGCTCAGACAGGAGTCAATAAAAAAAAAAACAGAGCTGGGAATTGAGCATTCGCGCTTTTGTGGTCAACCTCGCACAAAAAGTAACTTTTTTGTTGTATTTTTTCAAATCAATACCGAAGAAATGAGTCATTTCAATTATTTTTTCTGCAAGATTTGTTTGTTTCATACAAACACCAGAATTCCTAGTTTGAAAATCAGTCTTCTCTAAACATAGACTGGTGAGATCACGTGAGTATCACTATGATGGGGAAAATAAAAAAATGACGGAGTGAATGAGAAGGAAGGGAGAGGGAAGGTGTTATAGGTGTTTGAGGCGGAGGAAGGCAAGTGCTGAAAATGAATTGGGTTGTTGAGAAGAGGCGTTGGAAAGGATGTGAAAAGAGAAAATGGTGCAACATGGTTTTTTTTTGTTTTGTTTTTTTTTTATCCTCGTCTTTTCTGCAGGATGATCTCACCTGAACACATTTAGCTATTTTCTTCCTCATCCAATCCCCATCAGAAAATGACAGTTGTTCACTCTCTTGAAAATATTTTAAAAACCGAGATATGATTGTCATTTTATAACTAATGTCCCTTCATCTTATTTGGCTCTTTAATGTTCAAATTGGGCAAATTGTTAACTGCATAAATTATATTAGAGATTTATTTTATTTTCTGAAAGACCAACAGTTCAACAAACAGAAGCAGCCGGTCTGTCATTGAAATAAGAATTTTTTTAATAGGAATTAATCAGAATTAAGGACATGCATGCATGTTTCTGTACATGTATGCACTTCTGTCTTATTTTCTGATACTCAGCTTGTAAAACTACACTACTACACTTTCATGAACTCTCGTATTAAACCCAGCGAAGACTTGAACTCCATAATGAGGTTCTGAAGTGGAAAAGGCAGCTCCTGCTCAGCTTCCTGGTTTCCATGATTTTTTTTTTTGTTTTAGCTCGTCTTCAACCGTTTCCTCTTCGGCCGGTGAATCCATGCTGTGAACTTTGACCCCTTGAGGAAATGAACCGGTGTTAGAACGACACGCTTTCTCATCTGGAGCTCACCTCCTCGTTAGGAGCGGGACGTGGACGCGTCTCAAACCCGAGTCTGTATGAGTGAGACGATCCTCTAAAACACCTCGGTACTGATCGTTTTCTTCCCAACTTCTATCACACCTGTTCTCACCCAGATGTGCACACACACACACACACGCACACACACACACACACACCTAGCCCGGCTGTCATCAGATGATCTTCAGAAATCAGCTTGATTTTTCTGATTTCTGGGCGTCCCGTTGAGGCGTCTGACAGCGTTTCACCGCAGCCTCGCTGTGTCCCAACATTTGCAGCTCTTAATTAGATTTACTGCATGACTACCTGACCACCTGTTTCTCTGGCTCTCATTCTGGCTAAGAGAAACGCATAAAGCGGCACAATCCTCAGTAGCTACTTATTTATGTCACAGTTATGTGTTTTTGCTGCTACAAAGCAAAAGCAAAATAAATCTTAATAAACTTGAAGCGACGAGGCTTGGCAACTAAAGCACACATTCCTCTTGGTTTATTAAACACTACCATTTGTTTTCATTAATTGGATTATTCTACCGATGTTTTGTTGTTTTTTTTCCCCCTGCTGATTAAATGTAAAAGTAAGATTTGCCTGAAGGAGTCTGCTAGATTTGAGGGTAAAAACAAATAAAAAATCATGATAAAAACAAATAAAAATCGGTGAGCTCAAAAACAAAACAATTTAATCTGAATATATTTAAAAGTTTCTGTTTGTCTGATAGGTATCCCCAAGAGAAAATGTCAGAAAGATTCGAACATGGCATTTCTTAATTACATATTTAAAGAGAATAAGTAGGGGGTAAAAAATGACCGGTAGTGTATTGCACCAAATAACTTTAATAAAATAAAGTTTCATCGTATGAAATGACAAATCAAAATTAAGTCTTTTCAACCGTAACCCTTTACCGGATAAAATAATTGTAGGCTAGCTACCAAAAAAGCCAACTCAAACACAGGAGGTTAGCGCTAGCTGGAGAAATGGCTTGGGAAATCCTACAACGGCTAAAATATCACGCCACTCCATTTTTGTCTCCATTTTGTGAAGAAGTGAAATTGCATTACAGGCTTTGCCAAGAGTCTCCTCTTGATATATATTTGAAAAGTAAAAAGAGAAAGAAGCATAGACAGGACACCAGTCAACACCTGCAGAGAGGGAGAAAAACAAAACTAAAAAACCACAGCAACAATTAACATATGCATATATTACAATTGTAACATCACTGACAATTTATCACTAGATGTATTTAGTGGTAACGTAGAGTGTATCTGAAAATCATCTAAATCCAAACACCTGAACTGACTTTGATAGTGTTTGATAGTGAAGTCAAACTCCATTAGTTCCCATACTTGTAATTCAAAACTGCACACATTTTATGGCCGTCAATTCATTTCAATCTTAGAAACATTCTAGTCATTCTCTCTTAAATCTTGCTAACCAACTTCTCCGCTACTGTAAACGTTACATAAGCGTTCAACTGTGAGGGATTCTGGAATCTGGATTCTGCTGGTCCTTTTGGTATCAGGGGTCCGAAGAGGTCAATACTTCAATCAATCAATCAATCAAACTTTATTTGTATAGCACATTTCAGCAGCAAGGCATTTCAAAGTGCTTTACATCAAACACAAAAACACAATGAAACATAGAATCAACAATAAAAACACAACATCAAGTCAGATTCCGTCAATAAATTTGCAATTGATTACGTTTCCAATCCAACTCTAAACAAGTGGGTTTTTAGTTGAGATTTAAAGGAAGTCAGTGTTTCAGCTGTTTTACAGTTTTCTGGAAGTTTGTTCCAGATTTTTGATGCATAGATGCTAAATGCCGCTTCTCCTCATTTGGTTCTGGTTCTGGGGATGCAGAGCAAAACCAGAACCAGAACCAGAAGACCTGAGAGGTTCTGGAAGGTTGATACAATAACAGCAGATCTTTAATGTATTGTGGTGCTAAACCATTCAGTGATTTATAAACTAACAACAGTATTTTAAAGTCTATTCTTTGAGCTACAGGGAGCCAATGGAGGGACTTTAAAACTGGTGTTATGTGCTCTATCTTCCTGGTTTTAGTCAGAACGCGAGCAGCAGCATTCTGGAGCATTCTGAATACTTTGAACCAACCATTTTAATCACGAGTGCTTCAGTATTCGAAGCCCCCACCTCTTCTTCTGCAGTATAATTTCCCCGCTGCTGACAGCATAGTGTTTGCATTTTGACATAAATGCTGCCTGCTGTGGTTGTTTTCTTTAGGCCTACCAGGCGCTCAGCGTGCTGCCATTTGTGGCATATTACTCTTGATTGGACCCCGAAAGGCGCAGAGGTGAGAATGTATGTTCAAAAACGGGTTCCCATTCTCTTAGTGGCGTTCCCGCTCACCGCCACGTGTTAATCACAGCTGCTTAAGAAGCCTGCAGCACGCTTTGTGATTAAAGCTGAGGTATAGAAGAGGGTGAGGAGAAGATATTTTTGACCTAACTTTGAATGAAGACTCAATTCTAACCTTTTTTTCTGGGGATTTTTTTTTTCCACCTAATTTGATGCAATTTGTGAGCTTTCGCCTCAGTGAAAGCACAGCAACAAATCAGAAATGTTCAGCTTCAAAAAAAATCAAAGTTCTAATTTTGTCTCCACACACCGTGCACCCCTCCCCTCCTCATGCTCTCTCCTCCCAGAGGCGCAGAGATATTTTTATCCTCCATAAAGCTCAAACGCTAATGAAGCATTGACGACACAAACTCATTTCCATGATTTATTTATTTTTTTTTACTCCCCCCGCATCTGGCTTCTCCTTCTCTTACTTTTTTGTTAATGTTTGCATTATTTAAGACTTTTTAGTTGGGGTTTCAGATATTAATCTTCCATTCTTCCAATAACACATAATTATCAAGTGATATTTTCAATTTTCTGTCATTTCTAAAAAATTTTTAAGTCAAAAACACGACGTAGCCGCTGGATGAATGACTGACACAAGGGCTTAGCAGGTTTTCTGCCACATCGCCAGAGTTTTATGCACACGCAAAATTTCTGGGTGTAAACTATAACATTCAACATGCCTTTAGCGGCATTTCACTAAAACAGCCACTCCAATTTTTTTTTTTATTTGTGTAAAATCAGAACACTTGGTGGACGAGGAACTACTTTGAAGCGTAAACTGGTCCTGACCGACTGCGCTGCGTTATGAGGTCGGTAACTGAGCGAGATCTGAGCCGCCTGAAAACAGGATTAGGGTGGATTAGGGAATTAGACCCGACAGTTGTTAACCTGCTCTAGGCTGACCAGGTCCACAGACGGGTCACTAAGTCATGAGGATTGTTCTAAATAAACTCTGAATAGGGGAAGAACTGTGTCAGACGTGCGAGGAGCTCAGGATTTGGCTCCTCAAATCCATCCATCCATTTTCTGTACACCCTTCTCCCTAATGGGGTCAGGAGGGTTGCTGGTGCCAATCTTCAGCTGCGTCCCGGGCGAGAGGCGGGGTTCACCCTGGACAGGTCGCCAGTCTGTCGCAGGGCAACACAGAGACATTCAGGACACACAACCATTCACACACACTCACACCTAGGGAGAATTTAGAGAGACCAATTAACCTGACAGTCATGTTTTTGGACTGTGGAGGAAGCCGGAGAACCCGGAGAGAACCCACCATGCACAGGGAGAACATGCAAACTCCATGCAGAAAGAACCCGGGCCGGGAATCGAACCCAGGACCTTCTTGCTGCAAGGCAACAGCTCTACCAACTGCGCCACTGTGCAACCCCGCTCCTGAAATCATAAAGATTAAATGGCTTCTCTTCAGTTTATGAGTTGAGTTTTTCTCCCAGCATCTGTACACCACATCTGGACTCCCACTTTCTGCCCCTGGCTGTAGTCGTCCAGGCCATCTGGGGTTTTGTAATTCCAACAGTGTTTTTTTTTAAGGGTTTAGATTAATGAGAATGCAGCCTCTGACAGGCGTAGCGCTCTCCACTTTCTGCCTTTTCAGCTTTTGGCCTTCACACACAGCAGCTGTTCACATTCACTCGGCCTACAGGCAACCAGAAGAAGGCAACCGAGGCTGGAGCTCAAACCTTTGATAAAATATAAAGGAAACATTAACAAATGCAGAATTTCAACTAATTGTGATAGTTTTGGTTATCTACAGGTGCATCTCAATTTGTCGCGTCGATTACCGTTTATCATGAAAAATGTATCACGAGAATTTTGAATTATCGTTGTCGACAAATTTCAATTTTATCGGAAATTATTTGCACTATTTTCTCCAGTTTGTCCACAAGAGCATCGATGAAAATAGGATTAAATACATTCACTGTGCAGTTAAGTGATATAAATCAAACATATTTTGACTTCATTTGTTTTCACATTTTCTGAAATGCAGAACCGTTTTCATTTTATTCTGTTAGAACTTCATCTGCTCATGTTTGGTTTTGGGTTGTTTTTTTTTCAACCTCCGCATTAGATTAACAAAACCTTAAAGCACAAGTGGGTCAGGTTTCTGTGCTGATTACAGTCTTTGTGTTTGTAATTAGTCTGTGTAATTACTTATGTAATGTACTGAGAATGAAAACGGTGAGATGGAGTTTAATTGATAACATTCGGTGTCTGATAGAAAGATCCAGACTTTAATTTGGCCAATCAGCAGGGGGGATTATATTTTAAAACACTGAAAGATTTCCAAGAGAATTTATTGCTTTTTTTACTTTCCACTTTATGGTTCCTAATTTTTTTTCTACATATTCAAAAAATTGAATTTGTCTTTTTTTTTGAAAGTGAGAGAAAAGTGTAACAGTCTTCTTTCAGCCAGCTGACCTGTAGTGCGCAGCAACAAGTATGGGAGGTATAGTTCAACACAACAACAGAAATAATCAGCCGTTTTTTTTTCTGTCATGTCATTATAAGAGCTTTAATCTGTCAGACCGGTGTGATGGATTATTCAGCGGTTTTAAAACCTTTGTGAAATTTGACTTTAAATATCTCAAGTATTAAATTTCGAATACTTTAGTCTTACTGAGCTTATCCCTGTATCTTTTGTCTCACTCATTCTAACCCACTCACATCGCCGGTTTTTTGTTTTTTCTCGCAGCCTTAGACCTGAGGCCAGGAAGTGTTTCCATGGTAACGTCAGGAAGTAAAA
Organism: Gambusia affinis; assembly: GCF_019740435.1. NCBI lineage: Eukaryota > Metazoa > Chordata > Actinopteri > Cyprinodontiformes > Poeciliidae > Gambusia > Gambusia affinis. The sequence goes on along the minus strand of NC_057885.1, from coordinate 6,009,483 downwards.
CCAGTTTGTTCAGCCTCGGCTCGGCCTCTGTGGAAGTTCTCACTGAATATGTTGTTTTCGTCCTCACGTAAACACTCGGATGCCTCAACCTGCCATGTTTGTCGCTGGTAGTTTTTGACTCAAAAGTTGCAGCAAACTTGCTGTTTGCACTGCATGTTGGTTGACGAATTATGCTAATAAATTGCAGTTTGGGCAGAATCAGGACAAGTCCCGGAAAACTTTGATTATTCTGGAGCTTTTCTTTCTGCATTCACCCTTAACCTCTTGCCTTTCCAAAGCTGTTGATCTCCCCCCCCCAATAAAAAAAAAATAAAAATAAAAATAGAAAAATAAGGAACATCTGTATGCAGGACACATCCACACAGTGTTCACAGTGTTGGTGTGTGGCTGCCTGTTGTGTTTGTGTGCCGCTTGGAAGGATTGATTGTTGGCCCTGCCTACACAAACTCCTCGGCGATGCCGTTTTTCTTTAGCTCCGGGGAAAATAGGAGGGCGTTAAAATACAAAAACGTGCGTGTAAACACATAAATTTACACATGCAGCTGCGAGTCGGCATATAGAAGAGATCAGGTTTAGATTCTCGGCATGCTGGCGCGCGTTTCTTGTCGGTGTGCAGACACAGCAGTAAATCAGCTCACCGGCTGATAGATTAGGAAACAAAATCAAAATCTGATTCCATGGTGGCAGCTGCAGGATTGAAGGATTGGTTTATGGAATAAATACCAATAACCGTTCAGTGATATATTTGGTTTGGTTTAAGTTTAAATGACAAAGGAAATATTCAGGCCACCAAGTTTGCAGCAAATCGAGACATAAATGTGGCAGGAAGCATGAAAATTGTTGCTGTATACCTCATGATTTTATGGCCAAAATTGTATTAAATGAGCCTCATTTTGTCTTGAAAGAGGCGATTAATGAGCCACAGCCTGAACCGTGTCCTTAAGCCCTCTTCAGTAATCGTTAATCAGCATCACATTCAGCTACTGATCAGGTTTCATTGTGGCTGAATTTGTGTGAGGCTGTAATTGACCAACACGGTTAATCAGAAAACATGTTGCTAAATTGTTTGCTTCATTGTGGATCCCATCAACGTTAAACCTGGTCTGGTATTTATAGCCTTCATTGGTCCAGATGTTAGCACAGAATCAAATCAGTGGGGTTGTCGATTTACTCCTGATAATTCCCACATGAAGGAAAAGAAAGGTTTCGTCATTTCAACTTTGTTTTATGGTAGTTTTTGATTACACAGAAAATGTTGCTCATGAAGTTGGAATGGTTTTGTTTTCATCACTACACATTGAAGATATTGATCAATATAATATCAAGACCTGTAAAAAAAAAATCATATTTTTTATGTGAATTCAATTTATGGACAGCTGTGTATTTCAGAAAATTACATTCTGCATATTCACTGTCGACAGGATTATTACGGCTAGCTAAATATTTGGCGAATGCTAATTTGTAAATACCAGTATATCATTGAAATAAGAATTTTTTTAATAGGAATATACCTACTATCTTGTAACCATGAGTTATTAAGTCATGGCCTCAAGTTCTCTCTGTAGTTTTCCTTTGTGTACAAAGAAGACAAATTTCGTTTTGAAGATGTTTCCAATTGATGAAAAAAAAAACAAAAAAAAAAAACATGGGCAGTGACAGTCTAGTGACTAAAGGAGGTCCACCCATCCCATTAAATACAGCGACACTGTTTTAAAGCGACAGCTGGCATCAGTTAAGCATCCAAATGCACATTTCACCCAAACCTTCATTGATTAGACATCAGCTCCCAAAAGAGAAGGATGGCAGAAACGTCTAATATTCTGAGCATTGAGCTCTAAAAATCTACTACTACATCTAGAGGGTGTTTCTGTCAAAATCAAAACAAGAAATAAATGTTTTAGTGTATATCTCTAGATGGATAGTTAAATAAATAGATAGATTTAGCAGCAAGTGAAAAAAAACAGTTGCTTTCCTGCTTGAAATAAAAGCAGTTGGGTTATGTCATTTGCTAATACACGCCAATGTGTTTTTACTTTTGTACATGAAACATCTATCAAAAAACTGCAGTCAGCTCACATAATTGCTATTATTTATACATAAAGTCATATAATTGTGAAAGGCCTCCTTGTGATGGAGCGATCGCATTGCTTGGTCTTGACCCAGAAATCCGACTTTTCTGAGTTACACATAAGAGTTTCATGGTTTTGTCTCGTTTGTCTCCTGCTGTTCGCAAGGTTTTAATCCTCGCTTTGTGTCTTGTCTTTCAAGCCCTCTTCTCTTCTTTCGCTCCAGCGTTCTATTTATGCCTCAAACTGCAAACTTCAAAGTTTTCCTTCAATGAAAGGAGCAAAGCAGCCGTTTGCATCGTGACTTTTCATTTGCCGATTGGTGAAATGGAGCTCCAAGACGACAGCGTTCGGCCCAGTGAAGGAGACGAGTGAAACATTTTCAAGTTGGTGGATAATAAAATAAAAATACAGACCAAAAAAAAGTCTGAATCAAATGCTCTATTTATACACATGGCAAATCTTCTTTTCTCTTCAGCGGAAAATGGGCCAGTGGCCTACATTCTCCGGTGCTTCGCTGCTTCTCGTCAGATTAGCGCTTCCTCCTTCCCTCTTGTTTTTCTCCTTGCTTTTCTCCTGCACTCTCGCTCTGGGCTTTTGAACTGATAAGTGCTGGCAGCCCTTGCTGCCTCATTGGACACGAGGCCCTCTTTAAGCACTTCTTCTTTCTCCTTTTATTTATGTATTTTTTTTTTGTCCACCCCCCACTCCTCACCCTCTCGTGATGTAATCCAGCGCTCAATATCTCTACTTTGCCTCTTCCTCTCATCCCTCTCTTCTCGCCGTCCGGGCCGCCGGCGTAAACGCCGACGGTTTGCGGCGAGTTAATCCTCTGCTGAAGTAGTGCAGGGAATGTGCATAAACAATCAGGACATTTGAGGAAGACGCACACAGAGAGGATGTGGCGAACTAAAAAAAAAAACAAGCCAGCACAAGTATTTGGATGAGAGGGAAAACAGAGGCGGTGGCGTTTTATCAGGTGTTCCCATCTGTAGCGCCAAGAGAAAGAGAGACATAAAAACACGACTAATGGTCCGAAATCAATTCTAATGTCCCATCCTGGTAACTCGATCCCACGGTGACGCTCCGATTCTGTCTGCGCAGGACACTTTGTGGGAGAAAATTGTCGTGTTCGTGGTGAAAATGGCAGCTGCTAAGAATACAGCCTGGCCGTAATCTCTAGGCTTTGTATTTGACCTTCCAGTGATGGTGGAAGGTTTTAATTTGTGGCGCGCGTGAACCGCCGTACCAGATGGCAGCGCTTTGCTGAGCCCCCGGAACACGACGCCTTGAATAAACGAGCAGCAGAAATGTCATCCCGCATGAAAATCCGCATTAGTCAAGTTTTACAAAAAAGAGATTTCTGCTTTTATCAATAAACAAGTGGTTAAATACTGCCTGAATAAATAATAAATAACTTAACTAACTTAACTTGAGATTCAGTTAAGTTAGTTAAATTAGATTGAACTAATTGCTGAGGCAGCAATAAGTTAAATCCAGTGTTTTTGACTAAAAATTGAAACAAAATAAGAAAAAATGTGGGTATCTGTTGATTTTGTGTGAATGTTGCAGATTTGTGAAAACCTGGAGGGACTTATTGATGCAATCTGGAGTCTAGAGGGCCACATAAAAAGCTACGGCGGGCCAGATTTGGCCCCCGGACCTTGAGTTTGACACCTGGGAATTAATGTGTCAAACTCACATTTCTCTTAAGTCATTTGTGAGTTATTTTGCATTCTCATAACTGAAGTTAAAGTGACTTTATTGTGCTTCAAAGTTGTGTTGTGATGACTATCTAATTTATCTGATCTGTTTTGCTGTCACCTTCGGTTTACTTAGCTCTAGTTTCAGGTTGAGACAAAGGTTTATAAAGAACTGCAGGACCTCGTAAAACCAAAACAGGAAGCAAAACAGACCCAGAAGGAGAATCAAAATGAAGCTTTCTCTCTTCTGTTCAAGCAAGAAAGGACCTGCTTGCTGTCCTTCTGTAGCTCAGAGGGACGCCACTTTTGGACAAAGCTATTCCACAACAATGTGTAGCAAAGGCTAGTCAGGCCCCACAGTGACTGGGACTGTACTTCCTCCACTTTAGCTCTCGCTACCTGCAGGAAGTATGGGCTTGTTTGATATTTTACAGGAGACACACAGAGAGGCAGGCGGGCTCGGTCCAGCGTCAGAAACAGATCGATGTCTGAACACCAGCTTGTCTCGGTCGGGTTTTTCAAATAGTTCACACGTAGCTAGTGGAAGCCGTGCAGCGTGGTGATGAGACGTTACTTGTAACCCTGTGAGGCGTGAAATCAGGAGGTGAGCACATGGCGTACACATGGTTGTTAAATGAACAACACGGCGGCAGAGGGGTCAGGAAGTTTTCCATTACTTTAATGACAGTGGCTCTGAAATCTCTGCATCCCTTTTGTGTCCCGTCAGAGCATTTAGTATAAAGTGCCAGGAAGAAATATGAGACCAGTGATCTTTATCTGACTCTTTGTTTTTCATGAGAGAGATATTGCTGACAGCAGGAGGAGGTCAGATAGGTTTCAGTAAGGACACTTTATCTCCTTGAACCAATGAACAGCAAGTCCTCACTTTGTAGTGCTTCTTTTCATTTTAGGGATTATTATTTTAATGGTAGGTTTTTTGGGGGGGAGGAACTTCACATTGGTATTGAGTTACCTTGTTCAATGTTTGGCATATGAGCAAAAGCAACTGTTCCATGTTATTATGGCACAAGTGCACAATTGTAATATCAAAAGATTCTGAATAATTAAAAATGTCTATTAATCCCATAAGGAAATTAAATATTGCTGTAATTAATGTCATCCAAGTTTCTTCAAAGAGTTGTAGAAAATGATGGCTTTGGGTGGGGAGGATCTCCTGTAGCAGTCAGTGTTACAGCGTATGTTAAAAAGCCTCTGAATGAAGATACTGTTGCACTTGACAGCCACTTGACTTTAGAGGAGACTATATCTGCATCATAATCTTAATGACTTTGAAATGGTGTCAGCTATAGATATCTTTAAAATCACAAGTCAGATTTTAGTTTAATGTCAGACATGGAGATACAATTGAGAACCGGGATTTTGAAACCAAACAAGTAAAGTTTAAATTTCCAAACTCAGCCCAATTTGATTCCAGTGTCTGTTTTTATTCCAAACAAAATGACAAGAAGCAACTTCTTACCCATTACGTGAGTTAAGAAACATTGATTGGTCGGCCAGGAAAATTATGGCCAACTGGCCAGAACTTAGTGGGTCTGGTGGAGCAGCTCTGACAAGCTGCTGCACATAAAAATAACATCTGATGGTGTCCTAGTGTCAGGAAAGGTTATCAGTAAATGTTGGTGTGTGGCTGGATGGCAGCGTGGGATCTTTGTGGAGAAGCCTGTGCTGTAGTCACATGTGAATGCGTGTCGTCACATGAGCAGATGAAGTTCTGCTACATTAGGCTGCAGTGAGCAGAAAAAAAAGTAGGCGGAATCAATTTGTACATCAATTTTAACCTTAAGCACAAATGACTGCAAGTAACTCAGTTCAGTAACGCTCCTTTTGCTTGCAATTCTTTCTTGCAGCGGGTTTTATAATCAGGAAGAAAGAAAAGAAAAGCAAGACATGTGGCCTCATTTAAAAAAACTGTTATTATTTTCAGCAATCTGTTTGATTTGGCTGGGTAAGACTAAGAGATGGAAATGGAAGAGAGATTTTTACAGTAGATATTTGGTTCCTTCTGCCGCTGTGAGCTCCTGGTCCTCCTACTACGTTCTCTGAGAAACTCGCTTCGCTTTCTTTGTCATCAAAATAACAGATTTGGCAGAAAGAGATGTGTTTCGACAGGGGGGTAAAATGACTCAAACAGTGGTTTTTAAGTGGCAAGGCCTGAATTAATAAACACGATTACGTCAAGTTATTATGTAACGGCTGGAATAAAAAAGCTGGGCCGTTTCAGGAGAGCCACCACCGTACTTAGAGGACTCGTTCGTTCGATGCAGTTCATGGGTGTTGTGAAGATGGAGAGTGGGTGGGACTCCCACTCGCTGCCTCTCAACTCATTAAAATAAAAACAGAGAAGTGAACAGAAAGGGAAAAGAGACAATGTGAGGTTCTCAAAGGCCAGGATAGATTTAATGAGCATGATGGAAACGAACTGCTCTGTGTTGAGGAAAACGTGAAGGGAGAAGAGAGAACGAGGTAGGAGACAGAGAGGAGCCAGTGTCCTTTATTACAAGTCTTTACTTTGGGTTTGTTCAGGGATGTTAGGATATCTTTGCCTCATTTTAATGAGTCTGTTTGGTACAAAATAAATTGTTGAACTTTGGTCAATAATGATGAGTATTTAAAATAGGAAAGTTTAGAGAAGAAAAATGTCACCATAATGAACTATTTTTAGGGTAATGGTTTATAGGTAATGAAAGCCCAAATTGAGTTTCTGTTGAAATTAGAATATGGCATTGGACTAATAAAAAGAGGGCTTTAGTAGTGAAATATTGATCTGCTGAAAGGTAAACTGTTAGGTTTATTGGTGGTTCAGTATTCACAGATTTTTCTGTGAAACGAGACTATAAAATGAAGCTTGGGAAGCTTAAATATTTCGCCGCAATCCGACTCGACATGCTACAGGTTGGCATTTGCAAAAAGCAGTCAATACAGCAATGCCTTTTTGTGTCTTGGCATTTATTGGCTGTACTTCCAAGAGCGAAGATAAGGAAGACTGTAGGTGTTAGCTTCTAATGCAGTGCTAATCCAGTTTCCACTGTGTGAAGTAATGCATATTAAGGTATATTTGGTGTTTGAACTGTTAAACTAGGAAGGTAGAATCAATATTAGTAAAGGTCTCAAGAATTTGCAGATTTTTGCTATTCAGGTACGTCCACCGAATCCACTCAATACTGGTCCAGTACTCCTTGTGCTGTACTGGTCCGTCGTGGTGAAGAAAGAGCTGAACCAAAAAGCGAAGCTCTCGATTTACCAGTCGATCTACGTTCCCACCCTCATCTATGGTCATGAGCTTTGGGTCGTGACCGAAAGAACGAGATCACGGATACAAGCGGCCGAAATGGGTTTTCTCCGTAGGGTGGCTGGGCTCTCCCTTAGAGATAGGGTGAGAAGCTCAGCCATCCAGGAGGGACTCAGAGTAGAGCCGCTGCTCCTTCACGTCGAGAGGGGCCAGTTGAGGTGGCTCACCAGGGAGGCGTCCAGGAGGCATCCTGGACGCCTCCCTGGTGAGGTGTTCCGGGCACGTCCCACCGGGAGGAGGAAGACCCAGGACACGCTGGAGGGACTATGTCTCTGGAACGCCTTGGGATTCCTCCAGAGGAGCTGGAAGAAGTGGCTGGGGAGAGGGAAGTCTGAGTCTCCCTTCTGAAGCTGCTAACTCGCAACCCTACCCCGGATAAGGGAGGGATGGATGGATTCTGTTGTACTAAATACACCACTGTAGACTATATAAGTTTTATTTTTTGAACTAAAATAATTAAATAAGCTTATGATTTTGATAATATTCTAATTTATTGAAATGTGTCTTTCTTAATATGCATAGTGTTGGGAAACATAATAAACTATAGTCAGACTAGTGCCTTGCAATACTGATTTTGTAGCTACGATAAATTTTAAGATATTATGCAGCAGTGCTATAAAGTGAAGTTGAGGCTTGAGATTATTGGTGAATATAAATAATTTTCAACACTTTGTTTTAAGTCTACATTTTCCTGGAAAGTAAATTCCTGCAGCTGAATAACTAAGGAGCCGACAGCTGAAGTAGACAAAAACACAGTATGGGAACGAAGAAGCAAGAGAATGGAGATCAATAGATCTGGAGAGCTGGCGAAGGGAACCCAGACGCTCTGTTCGGTTGTTTTGTTTGGAGAACAGTAAAGACGAGGCTGTGTCTCTTTCCCTGATCGCCGTCAGAGATTTTTCGAGCTGCTTTCCCGGTGGTTTGGTTGCTATGGTAAAAATCTAAAGGCTGGTCTCCATGCTGAAAGTCCAGCGCAGTTGGCCAGAGTGTTTGAAGAAGAGTGGGTGTGTGTGTGTGTGTGTTTCTCTTTTTTTTTTGTCTTTCTATCTCTCTGTGAGATCATATGATCGTTACATCGTGTCAGTCCCTTGATGGCCACTTTTAAAATACCTCTTTGTCCTCGCTTGTGTGTTCTTGTTTTGACAGTTTTCTGGTTTTAATTCCAAATTATTATTATTTTTTTTAAGCCAGGCACATGCATGAAGCTGAAAAAAAGGTTACACTTCCTGAACTCGGAAGGACACGCTTCTTTTAAAGCGTTAGTCGTGTTAGTGTGGGAGGTTTTACTCTTCAAGTAATGAAGAAGGTGCAAGGTGAAGTAAATAATGGGAGTATAGTGAATGGGGGTGGGGGGGTATCCTGTGCCCTGTCGCTAGGTAACAGTCTGGAGGCCCAAAGGCAAAGCCAGCCCTGGTCTCCATGGCAACATCATTGGTGTGGAGAGTAAATGGAGTTTTCATGGTTGTTGTGTGAACTGTATAGTGTTTCGTATACATTACTACAGAGAGACAGGCCATCAGATCGACTTTGGACCCGACTGGATGGCAGCAAGTGAGCGAGGTCACATTATGTGTTCACACTCTGCCTCCTGTGTTTAATTAAACACACAGATATTTATTTATCTTCTGGTTTTCTATTCCCAAAGCCCATTAGAGGTGACCACAAAGGGAAAAAAAAGGGATGATAATGTGGGAAACATCATGAGATGTTTGTGTGTGAAGATCTTATGTTGGAAAGCAGCAGAGCATTAAAGGTGGTTCAGTCAATTCAGCGACGCAGTGGAAGAGGAGCTGCTTTACTCCTCAGTCATCGAAGCTCTTAGACTCAGAGAAGGGGGGCAATAAGTGCACTTTCATCAAATGAAAAGATAAAACAGGAGCCATTTTTACCTTACACTTTGTTAGTGACTGAAAAGTAGAAGAAAACTGTGGCATCAAGATTATCCCCACGCATGGATAATCTAAAAAGCAGTTTTTAATGCTTCAGCTGAATGCAACGAATTAATAACGTGCTTGCTGAACAGGACCTAGAAGGGCAGTTGCCCAGGGCTCCCAGATTTGGGGCGGGGCTGTAGATTCGGAATGTTTTTATAATGAATGCATGTTTTACATTGTAGCTGACTATAAGACTAATAGATGTGCGTTCATTTAATAGTGTTATATTTTTATTAATGCATAAGATACTCAAATATAAAAAAATTCTAAACTTATAAGACATCTTTTTTGACTAACATCGTGTCATCTTCAATGGGATGTTTTAAACCTGTGAATGTGTTGGCCTTCCTATTAATGTTTTGTAATTTGCATGAAAGTGCAAATTACAAAACATTCTTATTTTAAATGTTAAATTTTTTGGGGTAGGGCACCAAAACTGGCTTTAGCCCAGGTCCCCTCATCCGTGTAAATCCGGCCCTGACCGTCAGTATCAGCCTGATCTTGGTATGGATATAGATTCTCTAGGGAACACACACAAGATGGCTGCTTCATTAAGGCTAATAGCTCTGTTTGCTAACATCAGATACTAAAGACATTTACAAATGTTAACTCAAAATCATTTGAATTACAATAGCTGAATCTGAATGATTTTTTTTTTTTTTTTTTTTTTGTTGGGCAATAAGCTACCTCCATACCTGCTGATCAGCTCATAAGGAACTTCCTGAAAAATGAATCAGCTGTCACAGCTATTTCACTTTGTAATTGTACTTTCACTGACAGTCCTCCGCTCTATCACACACACAAGGCAGGCAGCACAGACAGCGCAGCAAGCCGGCAGACAAAAGCATGTTTGTGTTCAGGAGAATTTCAAGCACAGTGGCTCTCTATGTATGCAAACAGTGTCAGGCTCGTCCCAGAGAGGCCGGGGAGGATGGTGAGGGTGTAGCTGGAGGGGATTTCACAGACTCTTTTCCTTCCAGCAAGACTACAACAATCATTTAAAATGTGCATTGATCCTCTTACTTTATTTTTATTTGCTTGTTGTTGTTTTTTTTAACGTGTTTCTCATATATGCAGTGGAATTTCAAGAAAATATGATCTTTATTAGTGGGAGTGAGGATGTTTTCCTCTGTCTGCTTGGAGTTTATTCCATCACATATCAGTCTATCCACATTTTCATCTTTAACAACAAGTTTGAATGTTTTTGAAATGTTTTATTATATTGCTTGGTATAAGATTTCATCATACAAGCGATTTGCTATTTATTAAAGTAAGGATGGCAACCTTTTTATGACAAGCTGTTGTCAATCGATTACAGAATGTTTGCTCTGGCGAAATTGAGTTCACAGGAAAAACACATACATTTAAAAAAAGCATTCATTATGAAAATATGTGATGCAATATAATATACAGATGATGGAGATGCTCATTTTCCATTATTTATACATCTAGCATTTTTATAGGAATGAAGTTTTTATTGTATCGTTTATTGGTACAGTGAAAATTTATGATTGTGATCACAATTTAAATATATTGTTTTGCTAAATTGCAATTATTGTCTGAAAACTCTTAAAACCTGACCATATTGTCGGAGTTGTTACTTGCACATTATTTTTCAATTGTTGGGTCCATCAATAAATATTGCATTTTAAAATAAAATTAAAGGCATGTGCTGTGTGCAGTTTAGGAGGTACAAAGAATACTTTTATATGCAACTACTAAAAATATGTATGTTTTTTTTTTTAGGAGCAGTATTTATATTTGCTATGTTTGTGGAACTGCTGAGAAGTTATCAACACCTTTCTACCATCACTTTCCAACATAGAAATGTGAATTAAATTTGTATTCAGTGATTCCACTATATGCAAAAACAGTGGAATAAACCTACATGCCTCACTGTCTCAATCTCTTTGAAAACATCAATGCTGTAGCAGACCTTGATTCTTATGCTACAGTTCCAGGGGGTTTGAACAAGAAGAAATAAGACCCAAACAGTGTGTGTGAAGTGAAAGGATATCCATCTCTGCAGTTTTCTCCTAACTGCAAAGCTCAGCATGAAACTTTAAGTTTAGATTGCTTCCCCTCACACCATCCACTCCTGCAGGGCATCCTGGTTTAAGGCATGGCTGATTCAAGTGGTTTATACTGGTGCGTAGGGATCAGAAAAAGAGGCAGGTTGCAAATTGAAAGAGGGCAGCCAATTGAAAACTGCTTTTAGTTGGCCCCCTCTAACGACACTGAGCACCGTGAAGCATCTGCCTCAATTTCCCCACATTATATCATCCCAGGATGATGATTTTTTATTCATTTATTTCTGGGCCACTCTAAGACTTTCATTAGCCTGGTGCCAGGCCCCCTGCTATGAAGGTTTTCTGGGCACGCCACTTCTTCAAGCATTGCAAAATTTGTTTCATGTCTTCAGCAGTTGGCAAAAAGAGAAAGTTATTAAATGTACACTGATGTAGAAGTAAGATCTGTGATAAACATTGGCAAAGGTGAAAAAAGAAGAGCAAGTCTTTTATTATTAACATTAGCCTGTTTAATTCAAGGCAGAGACAGAGTTAGAGCAGCATGATGCGTCTGCACAGTGAAGTAGGAAGGTAGATGGAAACTCAAAGTGCAGCCACTTCATGTGTCGATGCGCTTTCCCCCCCCCACATCCACATACTCGTTAAAAGTACACAAAAGCAATGGCAGTCCATTGTGGTGCAAAGCAGGGAGCGCTCTTGGCGACCTGAGACGAGAGTAGAGGCCTGAGGACCCGACACACACACACACACACACACTTTCACAGTCATCGAACGCAACAATTGCCGAGCGTGTGTCTGTACACACAAAGGGACGCAAGCCCCGTGTTGTACTAAGGTGACCGACACCAGCCTGTCCCAAGCAGATGAATGTAGTATTCAAAGCAAGGACTAACACACACACACACACACACGCACTCTCACAGTGTAAAATGCAACCTCATCACAGAGCTCTCACCCCGAGGCTGGAACCGCGGATCAACCAAACTAATCAGTTGCTTTAGCCACTAGGTCTGATTCTGCTGTCCAGCTTAGCTCAGTGTTTCTTAATTCCAGTCCTCACGCCCTCCTGTCCTGCATGTTTTAGGTGTTTCCTTTCTGCCACACACCTGGATTGAATATTTTGGTGATTAACAGGCTTCTGCAGCTAGATGATGATCATGCAATCGTTTGAATCAGCTGTTCTGGAGTAGAGGCACATCTAAAACATGCAGAGCAGGGGGGCCTGAGGACTGGAATTGAGAAGTGCTGGCTTAGCAGCTAATTAGCAGCTATTTTGTTAAGATAAAAAAAAAGTGCCACAGGTGGCCCTCTAGTGGTGGCAGTAGGGAGCTTCGTTTTTATGTAGGTCACACTACTCGTCACGCATCTTGTGGGTTTTCTCTATTTGTAACGAGACCGAGTGGATCAGCAGCAGGCTGAGCTGAATGCCATTGCCCACGATGCACCACTGCCGCTGCTCGCCAGCTGCATGGATGCCAGAGAACGAGGAGGGAGAGGGGGGATTGGTTGGAGTCGAGTCGGGGTGGCTGACGAGTGACATGGAAAATTTGTTTAAACGAGGAGGCATATGGGAAATCTAGAGAACCGGATTGGTTCTGATCTAAGATCATGGTTATGCTTGCCAAAAAGCAGCTGTTCTGCTCTGACCTTAAGCACTTCCACAAAACTAATCTGCCGCCTCATTAGGCCCACCAGGACCCGGAGGATTGAGTTGCTGAAGCAGCCGTGGGCCGTGATGTTTTTGTGTCTGTTCTTTTGTGCTGACAGTGTGTCGGTTCCTAGCAAAGGTCGGTGTGTGACAACAGAGTCAAAGATTTGAGCAAGAGATTCTCACCAGAAGAAACATCAAGTTTCCAGGACCTAGAAGCAACAATTATTTCAAAGGTGGACTAAACAGTTTTGTAATTTATTGCATTTGTTAAACTATAGCAGACATTTGAATTAAATACCTCAGTCATTTTCTATTCTTTGTGTGTAGCTATAAAGGGAATAAATTTGCTGGTTACTTAGGAAGGCTATCTTGGCATTGGTGTTCCCAAACACTTGTTGATGGTCCATTAATCTAGGGTATCCAATAAGCACATTGGGTACGTTCATTTTTAAATTATGTGGAATTATCAAGGACCCTTTTTCAAAAAATACTGACATGGTGTCTCTGTATTCACATAACAATGTTTACATCTTTATATTACCTTACAGGCAATCTTTTAAATTTCAGATATTCACGTTGCCCATGAGAAGGAGATAGAGTACAGCAAAGGTTTCACTAAAGTTTGGGATGTTGTGAGGAAAACAAAATAACATTATTGTCTCTTGTTGGTTGAGGTCAGAGGGCATTGAAGAGATTCTCAACCTTGATATTGCTGTCAAAGTTGTCTTGATGTGTTTTTTAGAGTTTTGGATTTAACTTCTGGTAAAAGGTGTCAATAATTTTTTTTTTTTTTTCTGGTAATAAAACTAGGGGGAATTGTAGAATCTTGCCAGTTTAATTGAACAAACCTAGAACACTGAAGCCTTCCTTTGTTGTTGAGTACAATCAATCTGCCCCTTGGGTCTTTCTTAATTAAAGTTCCAACCTTTGTTTTGCTCTGGTTGGTCAGTTGGATCAATCTTTGTCTTTCAGCTGCCTTTTAAGAAAAACACTGAGCAGGCCCACATAAGAGAAGCCATTTGTGTTTTGGCTTTTCAGGGCCCACCCTGGTAGTATGCTATTGCCATTAGCAAAGACGGTTTTCCACTGTGGAATCTGGAAAGTCGGTGGGCTGTGGCATACGATTCAATCTGCCTAACAATCTCTCTTCTTCTCTCTTCTTTTAGTTGTTGACTTTGAGCAGATCATGGCGGAGTACACCTCTTTGCTCAGCGACCTGTCTGAAAACATAACCAATGAGGACTTGGAGCAGCTCAAGTCAGCCTGTAAGGAGGACATCCCTGAAGACCAGAGCAACAACATCACCTCCTCTAAGGAGTGGTTCAGCTACCTGGAGAAGAACGACAAGCTTGCCCAAGGTGAGAAAGCTCAAATTCCAGAATTCTTACAGTGCCCGCCTTGTTTCTGTGATTTACCTTCAATCCGTCTTGGTTAAACCAAACCCTTCCTCATGCAGATAACTTGTCTTACATCGAGCACATCTTTGAGATCTCTCGGCGGCCGGACCTGCTGACCAGGGTGATAGAGTACCGCACCACTGTGCTCAAGATCTCCGAGGACGACGAGATCGACACCAAGCTCACACGTATCCCCTCCGCCAAGAAATACAAAGGTAAGCACATTCTGGAAGTGTGGATTCAACAATGTGAGAAACAAGTTAGACGTTTCTGGGACTGGTTTCTTGAGACTTGTCCTGTTTTTGATTTTTATTTTTTCTTGCCTTCTTTCCTCCTTTGTCCTTCTGCACGGGATCCGCAAATTGATTCCAGCAAAATCACCTTGAAGGGCATCTCTGTTCCTGAAATACACACAGAGGAGGGACAGGCAGGGAGGCGGCTTAGGAACGAGAATATGTGGCATAAGTCTGTTTCAAACGCACAGCACCTAAGGGTGTTGTGGCAAAAAAAAAATCCTGGCCTGTGAATTAGATTTAAAGTCGATGTGTAAAGTAAATCAGTCGCCTCGGTGTCAGGCATGATGAAATACAGAGGCAGGCTGTAAGTGGCCAATGCTAGGTGTTGCAGCTGTGTCCCAAATATCAAAGTGGGTTTTATTTGAAATGATGAGCTTTATACAAAATATTTCATTTATTTAAGCACCTGTTACCCTTGCCTCCTCTGCTTGTCCAGGTGGACAAAGATGCAAAGAGCAAAGTTGAGGATTATCAAGCTGAGAAATGAGAGAAGCAGCAATCTCCCAAACAAGGCCACTGTCTGCCCTCTAGTGGTTAAACAAAGCAATCGCAAGAATGAATTTGTGGTTTTTGTTCCAGTCTTCTCTGACAGTCTAATAAGTTTCCAAAGTAAACTTCTATCAAGCTATGCTGATCATTATTATGTAAAAACCCTGTTCTAAATAAGTTAGGCCTCTAAAGCAGATGGAGGTATTAAAAAAATGTGAAAAGGAAGGAACTTAGTCTGGTGACTTGCTAGCTACGCAGTTTCCACAATTTAAAATTTTTTGTTTCGCACAAAAAAACGAGCCCACAAACTGTCTGTCGTGTGTTTACCTGGAATAAGCTGCATATCATACCAACAGATATTCTAACTTTCATAGCTTTGTTGTAAAGCTATGAAAGTTTGGAAAATTTTAGAGCTCTATGTAACTGTGACTTTTAAAAATCATTGCATACCTTAAAAACAACAGCTGGCCCATCAGTCAAAAGCTTTTTCACTAAAAGTAGAGCACTTAACGCCACAATATGTTATAATGTGATTAAATCAGGCTTTGAATTTTAATAAAACATTAAAACTCATTTTGTAACAGTCGTTGCTAAACTTTAATTAAATCCTTGAGCGCATCTTAAATAATTTTGCCTTAAACAACATGTAGGTTAATACTGAGGATGAAAAGACAACTAACTTACCAGAAATTCATCGTTTATTGTCCAAAATGTTTTGATTTAAATGCACATAGGGTCTTCAGCATGATAGAAGTATAATGATTAGAATTAACACAAACGGTTTATGATTTTTCTATGGCATAATGCACCACAAAATTACATTATTTTTTTTAAAAAAGTTCTGTATTTTATAATCAACGGCACAAAATGTAATAATGTTATTATGGATTTTATTACATTTTGCATCAACTATTACATAATGTGGCTTTAATGATTACATTTTGAAGCGCATTTTATATTACATTGTTACATAATGCAGCGTTAAAGAGCTCTTACATAAAGTAATGACTTTGGAAGGAAGAGAAAGATTGAAGGAGAGTGTCGACTTGTTTATTGTTCATATTGACAACTTTCTTTCTCTGTCTCCTGCTCTCTCCAACACTCTCGCGTCTGGAAAAACAAAGACATCATCCGCCAGCCCTCTGAAGATGAAATCATCAAGTTGGCGCCGCCTCCTAAAAAGGCATGAGGTCAATGTCCAGAGTCCCAATCTTGGCACCTTGATTTCTCCACCTCCGGCACTCAGATCGTCCAACCAAACATTTTCCATCAGCCCTGTTAACCTCGCCCACCTCAGCCTCCCCGACACCACCTCCAGACATATACACACACACACACACATACACACACACACGCCCGCCCCTACCATCCCCTGCCGCATCCTTGCCTCCTTAAGTACCACAAATGACACGAGACCATGCAAGACGCTGTCTACAACGTCGACCAATCAGATCGTAGCGACGCAGCCCCTTCCCCAGCTGAGGGGGGATGGGAAGTTGCAGGAAAAAGAAAAAAGAAAACAAAAAGACACTTCAAGATAAAATTTGGAGATGGACCAACGTAGTATGTGTGTGAGGAGATCACTGAAGTCTGTCCTGGATGCTGAGTGGGTCAGTTCTGAATGAGTATTTCGTGACGTTGCGTGTTCGTGTCGTTTAAAGGTCGTTAAGTATGAAACATAAACTAGGCTAACTCATGATGAAGCAGAAATTACAGACCCTGTGTCTGAGCAAAATAAAAAAAATTACAAGGCTATATTTTATTCTGAAATTCTGGAAAAGCCTACAGAACTTGAGATATGAAACTATATTTGTGGGAATAAGTGCAGTGATACGTCACTGCAACTCATATTTTGTCTTTGCTAAAGCTAATTTATCTAAATTGAACTTGATTGTACGACATAGCCAAACTTTTAAAACCATATTAATATTTGAGCACTAAAACAACTAAGTGCTTTAGATCAGGGGTCCCCAAACTCGGTCCTGGAGGGCCGGCCTCCTGCATGTTTTAGTTCTCTCCTTGGTTTAACGCACCTTCTTAGAAGACCTAAGAAGAACATTGACATGTTGAAAAGGTTGTTGGTGCCACCAGGGAGAGAACTAAAACGTGCTGGATTTGGTGACCGACTTTGGTGACCCCTGCTTTAGATGATAGAAAACGGTTTTAGAAGATAACCACCAGGTAAGGTTCAATGGTTAAAAAAAAAAAAATCTTACACATTGTTGTTTTTTTTCTGTGAAGGTGCTTGTGTTAGCTTGTAGCTAGCTGAATAAATATTCAAGCGTGTTTGTGTTAAGAGGAGTAGTCTAGATGCCAAACTCACATCTGTCGATTAGCCAAGAGTTAGCATTAGTGCTAAACTTGAACAAAGATCGAGTCGTATTTTGCCTCCCTGTTTCTACACAGTAAACTGAGCTAATCTATCTTCTTCAAGCTAGCTACAAGGGAGCGTCGATTTCCTAATATCAGAGCAAGGACTCATGGGAAAATATGTCTCAACAAATCTAGTTGTTCCTTACTACGTCATTAGACTGGTTAGTTGAAGCTAAATGCTAATGTCCAATTTTATCAATGGGAGAGTCTCTGTTCCCCCAAGGCTCTATGAGCATTCCCTTCACTCTAACATGATTAACGAGGCCATGTTTCAAGAGCAAGAAACATGTCGAATATTTTAGTGAAACGTATTTAAAATTGCCGATATTTGCCTTTAGCTTATAGTCACTTCAGAGGGTTATTTACAGCAGATATTTAGTTATAGCATTTATTTCTTCGCAATGAAAGATCCTTTTTTGTAGGGAACTTTCTACTATTGGGACCAGTCAGAGTGAATGTTGGTTTTAGGGACAGGTTAGAGATGTAAATAAATAATATATTACAAGAACATATAGTAGAAGTAATTTAACGATCCACAATTTATGCTCTTTTGGGCAAACTCTAGCTCTAGCAAGAACCACATATAGGTTCAGTTAGCGTAGCTAGTTTCAATAAAAGTTCAGCTAATCCCAAACCATCTAACATCTCTTTGTAAGCAAAGTGAAGTTGTAGTACATTATCCATACGTACATTTTGGGAGAGTTGGACATTGTATGTAGCCTGTTTTAAATATCTTTGTCGTCGTCGTATTTGTCGCTCAGAAAACAATTGACCAGTGTATTTTGAAAGACTGCTCGAGGCTTCTGAGAGGAAAAATAAAATCAGTTTTACGCGATCATTCAAATTCCTTACTCAAAACTTCAGCGGTCCATATGATGCACGCAGCGGCTCATTATCGGACTCCGCCATTTCCGCCATGCACCGACACGAAAAGAAAAGCTAGCAGACTGTTGAATCTAAACTTTAATGACCACTCTTCTGAACACTGTGTATCTTCTCTCCCCACGACGAAGCCTTAGCAGAGTTTTTGCGTTTACGCCCCCTGAATTTTTCTTCTTTTCTTCTTTTTTTTTTTTCTCCACATCTCAGCGTTCAGGCGTGTGAAAAGCAGCGACGGGCGTCGGCGGCACACGCGTTAGGTCAATCAAAGCAGCTCTCCATTTTAAAGAGAGCTGTGTGATCTTTCTTTTTCGTTTTAAAGATTTGCTAAGGACTTCAGTGTTGGTGAGTACAGAATGTGTGTGGTCTGTTTTGTTTGTCGTCCTCAAAGCTGTGGGATTTGAAACTGAGGCATCGAGATCTTTCAGTTGTAATGACTAGTTATTTACCCGAGCACTGACTCTGTTCTCGCTTGTATTCCTTTGCCACTATGCTCCAATTCAACCCTAGTGCCAACGATCGAGACGTTTTGTTTGGATCACGGTTTGTGTGATCTGTTGTGTTTTTACTTTATATAGCTTGACTTGTATTGTATTGCTGGACAGATTTATATCCTATGCATCAATGTCTGTAAGAAAAAAAAAAAAAAAAAAACCTTCTCAAACTGCAATTTTACAGAATGGCTTTGTTTGTCCTTGGCTTGTTTTATATTAAATTTGCATGATCTCTTTGACTTTAGATTTGACTTTTGGTCGTAGAAACCTGACAGTTCACACCTTTAGAAAGAGGAAGGGGGAAAATAGCTGGAAACTGGGGTAAAAACAAACTTTTCTATGTTTTGGCACTGAATATTACTTTTGCTGCATTCCTGCATCCGTTTACTTTTCTTTAAGTTTCCCAATACTTCACATTTTTAACGTCTGACTCTCAATTGTTAGTAATATATTTTTGCTATTTATACCTATTATTAAGTATCAAATTTGGTTTTATGGCCTTAAATTGAGAAAATGTATTGTTTCACTTTGACTGTTAAGTAAGACATTGCATCATTTAGATAATGCATGTCAGCATATTTATCTTGGTATCATAAAAAAGTCATAAAAATTAATAATAATTATCACATAGCTCAAATCTCCTCTGCAATTTAATTTAACTGTATTTTCCTCTCTAATGATTTGATGTTGCGTCACCCAGCCAAGCATTGGTAAATAATTGGCTCTGCTTTATTTCAGTGCTTGTTGACAAAGCCTGGTGTTGGGTACAATTAGAATCTGGGTTGTTACGAAACAACTGGTGGTAATTTTTTATTTTTTTTTTAGAACCAAAAATCCTACTGGTATGAAGGGACCAAATTTATTAAATAACATCCAAGTCTTGAATCTTCTTGAAAAGTGAGGCAGAGGCTACTTTTTGAATTTAACTTAACAAGCAGTAGTCAAATATCCCAAATGTGAACTATGTGTTAAAAATAGCACATTGAACATCTGAGGTGTCAAATTATTGATTTTTTTCCCCCCCAGTTTCCAGGCTTGCCCTTGCTTGACCAAACACTGGGTGAATTGGTGTTAGCTCGTCTTTGGATTGGAGCTGTTGAGGTGAATCCATGACCTCTGCATAACGCTCATTCCCAGTGTTACAATGCACCAGTGCACGCTGCCTTGGCTAAATGTCAAACTGCCACTTAACAGTTCTGTTGAACGAGTTTGGCTATTTGTACAAACCATACCAACCAAGAGTCAGATGTTTCTTTGCCTGTGTTTCCAATATTTGACACAATATCACTAAAGGAGGTTAGGGGCCAATGATTTTACCTCCTTTTACTTAAAGTAGGTTTTGAATACCAGCTTGTGAATTTCAATGTGTGATTTTATTTTTTCCTTTTCCATCTCTCCCCAATGTAATTTTAATTAGCCATGGACTAAACAACTGTTTTGGCTTGTTTTGTTTTATTTGTTTTGCATAGATTTTGCAAATCTCTTGCTGCCTGATGTTATCCTGACGATCGCTTTGGTTTGAACATGTTTTGAAACCACGTTTCCGTCAAAATGTGGCTATGCTGAGCTTCTTTTTTGTTGGTGTAAGTAATCTTCGGGAAAAACAACAAGTTGTGCTCCTAAAAGTCAGCTCCCATAAATAGCACAGTCCCTCCGACTTTTAACACAACGCAAGTCACATTTTTGACGTAGCTTAGCTTATTTTCTGTGTAGCCATTGGCGCTTAATATCAACATATCAGCCACAGATGATGTCAAATTTGGATTTCCATGTACAAAGTACATATCAGCTCGGCAAATGCTGCAAAAGTCTATTGTGTTTAAGGTGAATACATAATTAGAACCAATGTGTGAGGCAAACATGCTTTGGACGTATTTAGCATGTGATGCTAACAGTCGACTAAAATCCATTCCAATATTTTCCCTTAAAAAAATGAAACTGTGTTTTTTTTTCTTTACATTTTAATTGGTTGTAAATATGTATTTTGGATGTATGTCGCAGTGTTTGTTTTTAAATTGATTAATTTATTTAATGCCTATATATTGTTGTTTTGACATGTCTTGATTTTGTTTTACTAACTGAAAACATGTCAGAGTTGGTTAAAAACCATGTAGACCTTGTATTAATTTCTATTACTTTCTTCATTTATGATTTGCTGTTTCAGCTTTGGGTGATGGTTTTTCAAAGGTGAAACAAAAAAAAAAGAAATAAGTGGTATTCATTTCTTTGTATTTTCCAATATGTACCTTTATGTTCCACTGTGTTGTATTTTGATGAGATGTGTCGTGGTCACTGCTTGTACAACAGTTTTCTTTAATTCAGAGTTTCCAAATCATGACAAAAATGTGAAGGTTTTGGCAAAAGGGTTAGGTGCTAGCAACAACTTTGGTTGTTGCTAGCATGTTAGCTCTGAAAAAGGGGGAAGAAGTCTCAAACTGTTGAAACTAAACTATCCAAATCTTTCCTATTGGTGTCACAGGATAAAACTATTGAGCTGGAAATGAGCATAATGCATTTTAATTGAAGTAAACTCAAAACTAAATATGCTACACATCTAGCTAGCTAGCTTGATAAAGTCGTTGAGTAGGCTAGGTGAGCTAAATCTTTTAAATCAAGGATTTAAGCAACAAAAATAACAAATGCTAACAAGGTTGTCCTTTTACTACCCTACTCTTACTTACAAATTACTACTTCATTTGTTAACAATAATTTTTTTGTACAATGTGCTGTTCAGGGTGATTTTTATTTGCTGCTTTATGGTTCAAAGTAAATGTTAGTGACTAGTCGAAGGGCGTGTGTTTGAGGTAAAGAGGAGGTGGCTTTTAGCTGAAATGAGTCGAGTAAGTAGTTAGTAGGAGTTGTGAGACAAAATATTTCAGATGCAAGCTGAGAAAAAATATGAAGATTTTTAACATGGAAGTGATCAATTGGTGCAAATTCACAGTTGGCACGGTATGAAGTGAAAATGTCACAATGCAACCTTTGTAGATGTATAATTTATTTCTTAACCCAACTATCACTGTAATGAGTGCTGGTTGAAGCTGCACAGCAACAAACTAGTGTTTTTTTACTCTTTCTTTTCAAAGCAGTAGAATTAAATCTCGTACCTGCCACACGTTGCAACTCAGTTGAGTTGCAGGCAGCTGGGCTGAACGGACGTAGACGCATGTGGCCGACATTTAGCAAATGTCACGGTGTTCCTGGAAAACGATCTTGGTTTCCGGTAAGAGTTTGTGGCTGAATCTGAGATTATCTGAGGGGTGCGAGTGTGTGTGTCTGTGTGTGCGTGTGTGTGTTTTTTTGCGATAGACATAAGAAGAAGCTACTTTGATGTGACGTAGTTTAAACGCTTTTCGTTTTACGTCTGTCAGATTGTGTCGGGATCGGAAGTTTCTCTTATGGCTGGAAACATTCCTGTGGTGGGATTTAGGGCTTTGATGGCAATCTTACTTTTTGTTTTTTTTTTAAATGTGAGGTTTTGTGTGTGGACAGAACCATCACTTATGCATATATCTGTTGTACTCTCGAGAAAATACGAGGGTTGAGCAAGGTTTTTTTTTGTTGTTGTTGTTTTTTTTTTTAATCTCTAATTTAATTTAGTCTGCTGATTTCTCTCATTTCCTGCTTGCCTGTTTCGTGAATTGCATCGCCCTCAAGTGGTGTAGCAAGCGGCAGTCCGTCTCGTCCTTTCATGTTGGTTAGAACTTAACATTCCTAAAAATAAAAGTTATCATGTAGATGTGCTGTTGTTCAGTGTCGCACACAATTGATTTGAGACAATAAAGTGACCCGGCTCTTTCCCAGCGCTATTAACACAGGTGTGCTTAATTTAACAGGTAAAGAGGAGCGATGCTGCATTAATTATTCGTTCACGTTCCGCTCACATAACCGCGTTTGTCGCCATCGGCTCAATGCTGTTACAAGTTGTCTGTAAGAGTGCCCTCTGCTGGGGGTGAGAAGTACTTCAGGATCATTTTTGCGGCGATTGTAATAGATAAGAGGGAAAAATAATCATGTGGCTTTTTTTTTGTCATGATTTATGAGACTGAACTGAAATTATGCCATTTTTGTCATTGTGCTAAAATGAATATAAATATTCTATATTAAAATATATTTGCTAACCAAAGTTGTTCTGTCTGGTGGATCTTTTATTATATAGAACAGTAACATTTCGAATGTTTGCCCTAGATTCCTCTTCAGCAAGCAGATTTTGTTGTGTAAAAATATTCAGAATTTCTTTTCAAAGACATCCAGAAACCAAATGGTATAGAAGGACTATTTAAAAACAAAACAAGCCTGAACTGCGCTTGAGATTAACTTTTTATCAAAATTTATATTTTGGTACATTTTTCTAACATTGGTGAATAATAATAATAACAATAATAATAGTAAAAATGCAACTTCTTGCAGGTCACCACTCTACCTTTAATAAACGTTTATTGAAGTTTCAAAGATTCTGAATATGAGACGAGAACTGAAACGGATTTTGGTCGACACTGAAAACGATCAGAACATGTGCTGGATCTCTGGATCTGGGTGTGTCTGGTGCAGCTGGAGGAAAACCGCTTGGTTGGCCACGGTTGGTTCCAGGTAACGGTTGCAGGTTGCAATTAATAAACTGCAACCAACAGAAGGTACATTTTACGAGTCTCATCATTCAACTACAACAAAGATCTAATGCAGAGCCGAGCGCAGAAGATGGTGGAAAAAGATCATTTTAAGAAACTATTCAGACATAAAAACAGGAGAATCTGAAAAGCACATAGTGATTTTACATCACTATGTGCTCCTCGAAACCGAGGAGCACATAGTGATAAATATACATATATAAATATAAGTATAAATATACATATAGTATATAAATATACTCTGTCTAGTCTAGTAGATACTAATGGATGAATTAAGAAAAAGAAAAGCAAATCGGAGGGACACTGTCGATTCAAGTGAGGATGATCATCCCATCTTATTAAACACACTATTGGGTTCCTCATTATTGCCATATTAGGTTTAGTTTTTTTATTTCTTGTCTTGTGTGTTTAGTCCAGTGTTGGTTCTTCCTCTTTGGTTTGTAGTTTCCTTTCCTTCCCTCAGTTCACCTGCTCTCCCCTCGCAGCTGTTCCACACTCCCCTTGTAAAGTTGCCTTTGCTCATTTTAGCTATTGTCAAGGTTACATTCTTTTTATTTTGGTGACTTTCTTGCCAAGGTATCTATGGTAACTGAATGCAGTTCTACCTGAAAAGGTCAACCGCAATAAACAGAAAAGCTTAGCAGGAAAACAGACAAAAGGAGAAATATCAATCAAACTTCAGCTCCAGTCCACAAGGGAACAAGGTCAGTACCTGGGATTGAAGTTTATTTGAGGACCTGAAAATATTTATGGAAAAATCTGTGATTGATTGTATTAATAACAGAAATTGTACTTGACATAATGAGTTGGTGAATGATGAGGACGGCTTTAATGCGTCATCATTTACTCATCTGTTCTGACCTTGGAGAAATTGACTGGATGCTACATCCATGATTAACCCAACTGACTCCAACGTCATAGTCCACCTCTCCCAGTGTCCATGAGGCCATGAAGGCCGCATGTCTGTAGCTTTTGATCAGATTCTGGGGAATGTTTTGAAGGCGGAGCCTGAAATCCTGACGGGTTGGGAAAATCCAAGAGGGATAATGAACTGAGGAAAGTTTCCTCTTTAAGTGAAACAAAAGCGAAAGTGTCGATAAGAAGGGAGTGGAAAAAAACAACCGAGTGTCGGATTCAGTTTGATATTTAAAAAACAAAAACAATCTTAATATTTAAAATCTTGAGTTAAAAAGAGTCGGACTGTTGGCATTGACTGATGTTAATCCATCCTGAACTCTCACCAGACAATGAGGTAAATCTAGATGAATGTAATTATTTAGATTCAGCTTCTCTGACTGAAACAGAGTCGTCCTTAATTGTTTTTTGCAGACAGGAAATATTTCATAAGCTGATCAAGCCTCTTTCACAGAACAATAATCTTGATGCCTTGGTAATAAGTAATGAATAGTGATGGGTCCGGCAACACCGATGTGTCAAGCCCAGAGACAAAACCCCGTGTTGTTGCACGTATTGCTTCCAGCAAGTCACATGACCGATACAGGAACTGTTTCGAAATGACACTGACGCTCCAAACTGTGTTTATAAGGAAGCGAATCTGTCAGCAGGATGCATTTACCAAAATAAATCTTGATCTTTTACGGTACAGCATCAACTACGGAGCCTCAAGGCAAACGAAAGGTTTTGTAGTTTGGGACCATTTTGATTTTACATCAAAAAATAAAAGGCATCGGTTTTCACTTCGTTGTTGTTTCATCCGGTTCTTTTCAGTTTCTACTTGATCTGTCTGAATCCAAATTCAGCTGAAATTGACTTTCATATTATGTTCTGCAGGTTAAGTGTTGCACATGTTTGTCCTTTTAAATTATACATTTCAGAATTTTATTCTTAAATTACCCTCCATAAATAAAAATCTTTAGACAGAAAAAAGGAAAATAAAGACAACACCGCTACGAATAAATAAAAAAATACATTTCCAGCAAAACACATCCATAAAAATCTGCGTACAAAATAAATATAAAAGAAAAAAATTACATTTATATGAACAATATACAGTGTCACTGAAATCAGTTTTATTAAAATAAATCCACATCCTCAATGCTGAGGCATTATAGGGCATCAGAATGAATCCCAGATCAACTCAGGTAAACAGCTATTCTACAGGTTATTGAGTTGCTTTTTATAAACTATTTCATATAAATGTATTGTTTACTTTGTTTTTTTCTACAGCCGGAGAAGTTGTGTCAAAAAAAACGGAACAGACAATTTTTTTTTTTGGCCTCTAGTGTCCCTTATTTTTGAAAGTTGGCTGACAGGAAAGGGGGAAGACATGCGGTAAATGTCGATAGTCTGGGAATCGAACCCGCGACGGCCGAGTCGAGGACTCAAGGCCTCCAAACGTGGGTCGCGCTACTCCCTACGCCACCACAGCACGCCCGAACAGACTGACTTTTAAAATGTTGGAAAAACCTATTTGTTGAATGAACATTTGTGAACAAAAGAAACATCAAATATATTTTGAATTTAACTGTAGATATGACTTAATACAATATATAATATACAATAAAATACAATGACTTAAATCTTATTGTATAGACTACGTCATCAAATCAGTCTGTCAACAACGTTGCCTGTAGGGATTTTTAATGACCAGCAGGTGTCAGTATTCATATCAACACAGTATCAATACAGTTTTGCTAGGGGTCGAAAGGATACATAACGCCTCATTTACCCATCACTAGTAATGACAGCCTCACAGCTAATCTAACGGTTTAGTTAAAGATAATTGGTGTCTAGTCTGTCTTGGTAATCTGGATCTCAGCTTCGCATTTACATATAGTTGATTATAACATCGTAATTGACAAAATGGAAAAGCAGACAGGATTTACCTGATCCTGTGCTAAACTGACAATCATAAATTAAAGCAAACAAAACCACCCGTGGGGTACCTCAGGGCTCCATTCTCAGATTTCACATCTACATGATGTTATTACGTTACAGTACGGTATCTCTATGGTAATATCTTAGACCAGAGTTCCTGAAATCCATTCCTCGAGGGTCGGTGTCCGGCCACTTTTAGACGCTCTCCTGGTCCAATACACCTGAATCAAATGGCTTAATTACACCCTCAGTGTAGGTCAAGTTCTCCTGCTAATTACCTTATTATTGGACTCAGGCGTGTTAATGCTGAGACACACTGAGACTGAGATACACCAGCCATTACCGACTCCCTGTTTCTTAATAAACATGATAATAATAATTTAAAAAAACACAATTGGTGGTCTGTAAAGCCCTGAATGGCCTTGTGTCTAAAAACATTTCAGCTGCTCAAATCCCAAAGCATTAAGAGGCTTTTCTATACATTTACTATCTCCCCCAAAAATGTACAATACCTTCATAATTTTCATATACTTGAGTATTGTGCCACAAAAATCCCCAAATAGTAGTGGAATTCATGATATGAGCTTATTATTTTTAATAATATATAAACTGCAATGCAAGACATGCATTATAGAAACAAATGGAGAAAAAGAACAGAAAATGTATTTGCCACCCCCCAACTCCCTCACAATTGCTGCCCTGGGCTACTGCCCATGTCAGCCCTGACTCAGACAATGAATGAATTCATACAAGCTGTAATGTTGTTATATGTGTCCCACGAGGGACACATCCATACTTTTCTGCCATAAGCACCAATGAAAGAAAAACTCTTCCTGTTAGCAAAAGAGCCACAAGAATTTGTTTAGCAAATATGCCGCATTCAAAGCATGTAGGAACTAATCTAGCTGTGGATGCTGACTCACTAACCTGTGCCACTTGGTTTTTTTTTGTTCATTATGGGTTTCTCTAGAAATGAAAGTGAAAAAATTCTTTTCTTTTTTTTTTTTTTTTAAAGAAGCAGAAGCCCAGTTTCGCAATATAAATATTACTCACAGCTTTCTGAACATAACGTGAAGGTGATGCAATTATTTTGCTGATTTTGTTTTTCCTGAAATGATCGTCATCAAAGTGGCTGACACTCCCGTGTCAAGCAGCAGCACCTTCCCCAAGTGGTTTCTAGTTTCATTTCTGCTCTGCTGTCAGAGGGAAGAGGCACCGACTTCACAGAGGCAGACAGAGCCTGAGAGACTACTCCGAAAAGGTAAGAACAACTTGATACATTTTTACACCTTATAAAATACAACCTCGGATTATTTCTAATAAACCTGGCAGCAGAATGTATATTACATTTCTCAATTTAAAAGGTTTACCTTGGTAACAGGTCAGTACAGGATTTAACTCAGGATTATGTAGTTTGGCAGTAATCACAGCTCACAACTCTTTTATCTGATGTAGTTAGACTGGACTCTGTTTACTTAACGATATTTTACTACAGTTACTATAATCCCTTGTTTGGTGTGTGGTATATCTTTATTTATTTTTTTATTGTAATCTGGGTGTAGAGCCAAAATAAACACAATCCAAAATGCAAGTTCAATAAAAAAGATGGCTAAATAGTCACAGGAAAAGAAAGTCAAACAATTAGTACTTCTAGTATTATCAACACAAAACATAAAGGTTCTATATAATCTAAATCTAACCCACAAGCAAAAAAAATCCATAGATTAAAAATATCAATAATAGCCTAATATCTCAGCTAAGAAAAACATCCACCTATGCACAGTTTGTTCGGCAGGGTTGTGGGGTATCTGGTGCGTATCTCCAGCGGTCATTGGGTTTCAGGTGGGGTCAGTTCAGGACACATGGCCAGTCCACCACAGGGCAACACAGACACAGGAGACCAACTACAGAGACCAATGAAGCTAACCGTCATGTCTTTAATTGTTACCCAGAAAGAACATGAAGAACTTCTTGCTATGGTGCAGCAGTGCTACCAGCTGGGTCATCATGCAGTTCATCTAAGTAAAACATAACATCTAAAATTTATGAGAATGATACATATTGGAATTAGTGGAAGGGTTTACAAACCTCATGATGTGTCTTTTCTTAAAGCAGAGGGCTCCCAAGAAAATCCAAAAAGTTCACTTCATCCGTTTCTGGTTTCTAAACAAGATGTAAAAGTGAGAAGTGAACCGAAAAATTGGCCCAGATTCTCTTAGTTTTGGAAGATTGGTGATCGAACAAAATTTTAAATGGGGAGCCGGTCTTGTCCACCGATCTTATCTACCTTTCCAACGGTCTAAGAATCAACCACTGTCCTACTTCTACTCTTTAAGAACCTTTTCCGAGATGTTTTGGTTTTTGTATGGATACAATTTCTGCTGAACACTTGAAATTTGCAAGTGCAAAACTTTGTCCTCTGGTCACCATTTATTTTATGAGATCCTTTGTTCATGAGATTCTATCAGATTTTATTTTATCTGTTATGTTAGCACCGTCATTAGTGACATAGCTGTTTAAACAAACAGTAGAGTTAATTATCGACTTACAGCTCTATCGAGTGTTTCCTCCAAGGTCTTAAAAGAGATCATATTAAACAAAATGGAATGCATTTTCCTTGACCTTTGACACCCAAATATGGGAACAAAGTAGAAATTAGATCAAGAGGGTTGAACAGAGACTCTTAGCTCTGACATTCTCTCACCGCTATGCTAGCTGCTTTAGTACAAGAACACTTCCAAATGAACATGACATAAAAACACTTTGGTACATTCAGAAATTCAACAGTAAAGCATAAATTGGTATTTTTATTTCTTAAGTGCTGAATGTTACATTTGATTAATTTTTGAAAATAATATACATCCTTTAGTTTGTGTTTTTGGATGGTGAAGTAAAGGTTTAACTGTTAAAAGACACCTGGTAATAAATGTTAAAAGATTGATAATTATTGATTATGTTCATGATGTAATTTAGGCCTTGAAATAAACGGTCCAATGAGTCAGAGGTAGATGTGAGCAACGTGTTGTGGATTTGAAGACAAAATGTTTATTTGTGACTGCAGAGTCTCTCTGCATCATTCATTAATTATTTAATCCTAAATGGGTTGGACAGTGGCGCAGTTGGTAGAGCTGTTGCCTTGCAGCAAGAAGGTCCTGGGTTCGATTCCCGGCCCGGGTTCTTTCTGCATGGAGTTTGCATGTTCTCCCTGTGCATGGTGGGTTCTCTCTGGGTTCTCTTCCTCCCACAGTCCAAAAACATGACTGTCAGGTTAATTGGTCTCTCTAAATTCTCCCTAGGTGTGAGTGTGTGTGTGAATGATTGTGTGTCTTGTATGTCTCTGTGTTGCCCTGCGACAGACTGGCGACCTGTCCAGGGTGAACCCCGCCTCTCACCCGGAACGTAGCTGGAGATTGGCACCAGCAACCCTCCTGACCCAATTAGGGACAAGGGTGAACAGAAAATGGATGGATGGGTTGGACAGAAACTTTCCTCCAATTCAGAAGCTATTCGATTCTCTGATCAGGGTAGTAGGGTACCAGAGCTCATTTTAGCTTCCATACAAAGATTACAGAAACCACCATATCACAGGTGTTCAACCAAAAAATAAATAAATAAATAAATATATATATATATATATATATATATATATATATATATATATATATATATATATATATATATATATATATATATATATATATATATATGTATATATATATATATATGATGTATATGCATTTCTTAACAGTTGTATAATTGTGTTTCATTTCTTTTTTGTTGACATTTAGTAAAATACATTATGTTCAATAATTCAGGATCTGCCAGTATTCAGTTTTCTTCATTTTGAATATGTTTGTAAGGTTTTGTACACAAAACTGGGTATTTATAAAAACAAATATCTCCATCACATTGATTTAAAAAGTAATATTGTACACACATGATCGCTTTCAGAAAAGTTTACATCCACATGAACCTGCACAAATCCACTCTTCAATGTTGTTTTAAACATGCCAAACAATAGGGGGCAGTGCAGTGCCAAACTAAAACCTATGTCTGTCAATCAGATTGCTTCAAAAGAACCACAACGTCTTGTTAGAGATTAAATATAGTGCCAGGTGCATTTGTATGGACAGATATATAGGTAGAACTACTTTTAATTAGCATATTAGAATCTAAAATAATAATCTTATAATAATAAAACACAAGATAATGTCGATTGGGAATCATATCAAAGTAACTATATGGCTATATTAGAGCATTATTTATCCCAGACTAATGTGGGGGATGCTGTTTGCTTGTACACATGCAAACCCAATTAGAGATCTTCCTCAAATCTTCATTTTGGTTGGAGTTTTCATAAGTAATTGTTTTTAATGAGATAAAACAGTTTTCATGTGGATGAAAGGCCAAAACGCATAAAAATGCATTATTTCCCCCAGATATCTGGCTATGTGTGGATTAGGCCTGAGTCAGAAACAAAGTTCCAATTGAGAAAAGGTAAAATATTACTCAAGCAATATCTGTTTTAATGATGTTTTACTTTGCAGTTTCACAAATCTTGCATGTCTTTCATTTGCAGGTGAACAAGGCAAAAATGTCCAGAAAAACAGCACTGCCCACATCTGCGGGCAAAAAGCTTTTTTCGGAAGAAATCAGAGATTACTTTACTGTTTTGGATGTCATTTACGCAGATCAGTTTGAAGAAGAGACCATAGACCAAGAAACTGCTGAACAAGCAGAAGAGAAGTTTCTCAGAGGAGCACCACCTGAATGGTTAAACTTTCACATCAGTGATCTGGCTGAGTCAAATGGCACGGGATCTTCACTCATCAAAAGAGATGGGTATAAGAGACTTGTGCAGCAGATTCACAAACGGAAAAACTACATCGGAACACCAACAGTTAAACTGCTTCACCAGCAAGGATGTGGGGGAACCACACTGGCCATGCAATTATTATGGGACATGAGAAAAACCCTCAGAAGTGCTGTCTTAATGGGTTCCCCTCTAGAGTGCACAAAGATTGCAAAGGAAGTTGTTCACCTTTTTACAGGAGGCGGCAAAGATGACCTCAACACTGTGCTGCTCTTGATCAATGAAGAGTTTGTTTTGGAGCACCTTCAAGACAGCATCATGACAGAGATTGAAGAACAGCAGATAGACGTTGATATTCCTGTGGTAATTTTATTCATCTGCGTGAGAAGTGACCACGCCGTCCTCAAAGCCGAACACTACAGAGAACAAGAGGGGTTCATGAAGGGTCATGACACTGACTACGTTCTCCTCAAAAGAACCCTCTCAGATACTGAAAAGGAAGAACTGAATACCAAAAAGGAAGAGCTCAGCCAAAAATATGGAGCCAAAGCATCCCAGTTCCATGGTTTCAACATACTACACAGTAATTTCTCACAGGATTATATACAAGAAGCATGTGCTGTCCTTAACACGGTTGAAAGAAAAAGGAAACCCTTGAAGACCCAACTTTTGTCCTTCCTGTCCTTGCTGAATGCCTATGTACCAGGCTCCTATCTACTAGAGTCTGACTGCTCAGACTTCCTCAAACATGACCACTCCCTGCAGGGTGACCTTTCACTTTTGATCCCTTTCAATCATCTCATTATCTCTTTTCAACATGACAAAAGGTGTGAGAAAAGAATCCGGATGGCTCATCCAATGATTGCAAAGTATTGCACTGAACTATTGGCTATTGCAGGAGTGGCCAGAAGTGACACGGCAAGAGACTTCTTGCTCCGATTTTGTCCAGATGAGGTTTCTCCATGTTTGCTTGGCTTCATCAAGGACTTGCTGACAAAACGAGAGCACAAAAAGGATGGATCAATCGAAGATTCGGATATGGAGAAATTTTCTACTCTGATTTTAAACATTAACGAGGTAGAAGACAAAAACCAGAGTGCATCGGTTCTCAAGGTGGCATCAAAGAAGTTTGATAAGAACTCTTTGTTCCCCCAGGCACTTGCTAGGCTTTATTATGGAGAACTTGAAGACTTCAAAGAGGCTGAATTTTGGGCAAAAAAGGCAATAGAACGAGACCCCAAAAAATCCTTCATTGCCGACACGTTGGGCCAAGTTCATAAAAACCATCTGAGGAACAAAAGGCTTTCAATTGAACCAAGAGAACTGTTGCAGCTGGCCCAGAAGGCCATTGAAGCTTTTGAGCATGAAGAAAAACTTGCCGAAGAAGAACACAGGAAAAGTTTGACAGAAGATGAGAAATCTAAAGTCCTGTGGGGTTTAAACACCACAGGGCAGTTTGGTTTCCTGCAGGTCTGTAACATTCTCTTTGACCTACTCGTCATCCAAAATGAGACTTGGAAGGAAGTGCTTACAAAGAATGTGCCGATGGGCTCAGTCCTGGAATCACTTGGAGACAACAAACTCTTTAGGTACAGGGACCTCGTAGAGAATCTCCGGGAGAAAGTTGAGAAAAAAATGGAATTCTTTGACAACTTTCTCACTTATTCACAGTCTGTCCTGAGAAAGGACAAAGCTTATGTTTCTAGAGAAGCTTCAGCATGCTACAAAAAGTATGTTGGAGACTCTGTCCCTGAACACAATGATAGACTCCAACAGACTTTCCAGAAACTGAAGCAGAAACTGGCCATCACCTCTGCTGGGGTCCTCTCATGTCTAGACCGAACATGCACCTCACACATTGAGTATATCATTGAGTGGTGGAGGGAAATTTCACAAGGAAATAATTCCACTACTGATGCTTTTGTCAACTTTATCCTTGCGCAGATCATGCTTTCAAACAAAAACAAGGCTGTATCCAGTTCTGATTATAAAAGTGCTTTAAAACTAAAAAAGCCACCGTCCTCTGTCACACAAGCAGAGTATCACCTTCTATGTCTGCTTCTGTCTTGGCCTACAAATGATGACGACAAACCAGTTCCCCATCTCTATCAGTTAATAAAAAATGCAAGTCATGCTTATGAGCGAGAATACAAGACGATGTTTCGATCAAGATACCTCCGACCTCTGTTTTTTCTTGGACCGGGCATAAGCTTGAAGAGATTTGTTCACCGACGGGTTCTTGAGATCTTGTGGACCAAAGATGCGCTACAAGAATCAAACACAAACTGGAAGAATGAGAGTATCTTCAGAGATTCCATAGTTGAAGAACGTCTTCTCAAAGTTGAAGGAGTGGTGCGAAACTACAGAGTCTATGCAAGGTTCAGAGGCACTGAAGTTGAGGTAGATGCAAACCGAAGGGACTGTCTCTGCAGATCAGGTCATGTCTCCTTCTACCTGGGATTTACCATCAAAGGTCCAGTAGCCTTCAGCATTCGGAGAAAATTACTGGTCACCGATGGTAAGAAAACGACTCACTACAAAAAAAAAAAATACTGCATATTTCTTTACATTATAATGTGATGAGATTTAAAAGACCTACATACATTCGTTAAAAATTGTTCAAAGCAGTTACTGCAGTCTGGTACTTAGTTTTTGGCCAGGGTTCCACGCAGTACCAACAGAACAAATGATATAGACACAACTTTTGTTTAGTTTGGGGAAACTAATTGCCACCTCATCTTGTTTAGTTTCTGGAGTAAAAGCAGGACTCCGAAGACATGAGAGGTCTAGATGATTCTGACAAGGAACTCCGAAATGCATTTAGACTCAAAACTGCTAACAGCTTTAAAGACAAATAGAAGAGTTTCTAAATCAATTATTTGATAAAGTACTCAGGTGATGTGATCCATGTTCCTAGTGTTGGTCAGGATAAATATTTTTACTTTACAGACATCTTCATACAAAGTATTACAACATACTAAAAATAAGAGCATCTGATTTTCTTTGTCTTGTATCTCATGTCATGAGACAGAAATCTCATGCTCTATTGAGTCTATTTGACCAACCAACACTGTCCAACACATGGACATACAGTATTTTACAGAAGACCAAATACTTGGTTTTGTTGAAAGTGTGTTAATTTATTTTATGCAACATTGATAGTATCTGAGAAAACTGAATGTAGATCTTCATTAGTTATAAGCCATAATCAAAACAACCAAAAATGTTTCAAATATATTACCATGCTTTTAATAAAGCTATTTAAAATTTAATTTTCTGTTTGAACAGTTACTAAAAAGTTAACTTTTTGATATTTGAATTTACTGAGATCCAGCTGTATGTTCTGTATGAAGGCTTTGCTGATATATATATATATATATATATATATATATATATATATATATATATAAAAGCTACCTTCGATTCTGAGTTTTCCCTTGTTCTTCATTTTAGGGGACCAGACAATTAAAACCCCTGATCACGCAGAAGGTAAGAAAATATCATTTCTTCCGACTGTAACAGCTTTTTCAAGTGCATTTGTGATGCTAAGACTGCAATAATCACTTACATTTGCTCTCCTTATAATTGTGACAGTCCTTCTGAACAAGTGTTTATATTGTTGTATAATTGTAGCAAGCAGCAATGGATTGACTGAAACAGGAAAGAAGCAACGTGCTGATGTGGCCTAGTTAAAGACCAGAGATGAGACTGAAAGAACTGCTGTGGGGACAAAGTCCAAGATCTGCGGATGAGTGGACACAAAGTTAGAAAGAAGAACTTTCTAAGCTCTTCTTTTTGTAATGGTGAAATAAATTTCACCATTACTTTACATGACACTACGATGACGTCTCTTAAAGGTGGTTATGTGATGCACTGAGTTTTGTATTGTTTGTGATTTGTGTTTCTTGTGAAAATTACACTACATGTCATGATTTAGCTTAAATGAAAAACTTTTAAAAAAAAATTTTAATGTATTTTTTATCACCATAGGGTAAAAAGGGGTACTCGCTTTTTATTTTGTCTTAAGTTTATTACCTGTACACAACTACCGTTTCATAAAATGTTCAGTATTAATTACTTTTTTTATGTTTTGTATTTATTTTTTTTACAAAATTAGTGTGAATTTTTGTTAAAATTTGTTTTACTCGTTTAAAATAGTTTTTCACACAAAGTAAAAATAAAAAAAAACAACAAAAAACAATGTATAAGAATGAAAGCAGACATTTTAACAATTTAAACAAGATTCATTTCTTCTGTGAAAAAGGAAAGTTTCCACCAGCCACCAGAGCAGCAGGTCAGACTTGCTGCTCAATCAAACGTAGATTAATGTCTCCTGAAAAACGAGTGAATTAAAAAAACCAAACACTCATTTAATGTATGCTGTAGCCTGCATGCCTTTAATATGTGATAGAGTACACTAATAAAAGTGTGAAAGATAAATGATGTTTAATAAGCATGGACTTATTTTTTGGTTCACTTAAACATAACATTAATCCTTGAGTTAGAGAAATGTCTATCGTTAACCATCTCAGTCTGAAGATACTTTGGTATTGTTGAGTGCTTTTGGACCAGAGAAAGTAAATGTAAAAACTGTCTGAGGAGCTCAGAGACAAGACAGATACAACAACCATCGCAGAGGTTCTTGTATATTCTGAAGTTACTGGGACTGCAGCCAACCTGGATGAGTACGGAAGCAGAATAAAATGGAATTTGGAAATTGGAGGAATTTGCTGCAAGGATAGTCAATCCAGGATACTACAAACTGTGAACCTGGCTTGATGTTTTTCACACTGCATGTGGATCTATATATTACTTTCTAGCTTGAGGAGATTTGATTTAGCCACCTCAAGTCATACAACGCAATAGAGATGTTTGTACGCGACTCAAACTTTTACCTGACATCAAATAGTTCTGCCACGACAAAATTTAAGACCTGTGACTAACGTATTCAAGGCCAACTAACGTTTTGAATCCATCATCCTGCTGCCACATGAGGATGTGTTCTTGTAAAGAGATTTAACCCCAAGTTTCCTGTGTGTGATGGTGCCATTGACTGAACGTTGCTCTGGTGTAAAGAACTTTAAGCAAACAGTATGACCAGAAAAAACAAAACTTAATAAATTCAGCTAATTTAAAATGCTTGTTTCTGACTGACACATTCATATCTACTGTAAGCAAACAAAACCTCTGATCATTTAGAGCCACAGTGAACTGATGAAAATAATAATAATAGAAACACATAAAACTGCAGCAAACATCTTCATCTTGGTCTGTTCCCAAACAGTTTTATTTCTAAAAGACACACACAGAAAAACAAAAACAATATTCCTCGACAGCTTCTCTGCTCATATATATGACAATACAGATTGCAGGAACCTTGGGAGCATCTCATTGGTAGATCTGAGCGATGAGCCCATCCAGCTCTGGACGTGCCTTGAAGCGCAACAGATAATCTGCCTCTGTGTGCTGAGAGAGGGGAAAAAAAACCAGAAGTGGAATGTTACAAATAATTTTCATTTTGCAGTTGTTACACTCATTGCTGCTGATTTCTATTACTTAAGGGAAAATTCTAAAAACAAATCTCTGCGCAGAAAAGACTTTTACGTTCATAAAAGATTTAAATGCCTATCAATAATGCAACAGATGTCTCAATTTGGAGATTCTACTTATTCAGTTCAGTTTATTCATGAAGAACCAAGTCAAATGTAATCTAAACGCACTTTACAGGACGTATGCAATGATATAAACAAATGAATCTCAACCATACCAACACGATGTAACATCCAGGGTCAGATCTGACTCACCTCCTGCACCGAGAGCTGAACTCCCTCCGGTTGGTTCTTCAGAATAACGTCCATGAAGACGGGACACAGCGAGGCGTTCAAACTACTCAGCTAAACACAGAAACAACACGTTCCATCAACTTCCACGACGTTCTCCAGAATCTAATCAAACCCGCAGCTTTTAGAGACTTTTAGAAAGACCTGGACGACGCGCTGGTGGGTCTTCAGGACGGCGTCCACGAACGTTTTGTTGCCTTGTTCTTGCATTAGCAGCACTTCTGTGCTCTTGGTTGGCAAAGCATAGCTGTGAGTCGAGGACATAAAAGGAAAATATTACTGTGTTTATGTTTGGTACATTGTTTAAGATATACACAACAACTTATTTAGCAGTTTAACTCATTGCTCCACATTCAGCCAATTTATTTGGATTGAACATAAACTTTAGATGGACTTCTGTTCACCACTGTTTCAGCAACAAATTGATCTCTTTAAATGGCCTGAACTGGCATTTATATTTGATGACAGAAATGATTGAGTTCTTTTAAATACGGTGATTTCAATCGGCTTTTTAGTTTTTATAGTTCTAGAAAACCCGTCAGCTCAAATGTCTCTGACCACTTCTGATTACAACAGTGGTTAAATATCCAGTCAGAACTTGACCTTCTTGTTCAACAGGTCATGGAGTTGACCCTTGTTGACACGTCAACATGTTTTGAAGGGTGCGCCTACACACTCCACTCTGTTTCACGGATGAGGCTTTTCATTTCAGATCATTTCTGTAAGACTTCGTATCGCTTATGTTTACACAGCAGACCGTGACGGCCTCACTACCGCCCTCTGGAGGCTGTTTTCGGGTCAGCTTTGAGTAAAAACCGCTGCTTCTGTTGAATTTGGTGTTTTTTTACAAATAATGCCATCTTCTGAGTGGTCAATTAAATGTAGAAATAAAAGCACAAAGTTGCTCTATTTTCATTGTTTTGTCAAACCCAACATGTTCAACACTCTTGGAGGGGACTGTACAAGTCCTGTATAGAACTTCTGTGTTCATGGGAGGAAATCCATGTTCAACTCAAACGTATGTTTTTGAGATGGCTTTCATATCTGTGATGGTCTATATGAACTTCTGACTGAGACTGCAGCTACACCGCAGCGTTCTCCTGCTGATCGTCACCTTTCTGCCACTTTGATGT
The DNA here is from genome assembly GCF_019740435.1 of Gambusia affinis. Lineage (NCBI taxonomy): Eukaryota > Metazoa > Chordata > Actinopteri > Cyprinodontiformes > Poeciliidae > Gambusia > Gambusia affinis. Next base: position 5,971,609 of record NC_057885.1, on the reverse strand, counting down.
TGAGCCGGTTGCAGAGGTTGTGGATGTACTGGGAGTAATGCTCCACCACGGTCATGTCGTAACCAGACACCTTCACGTTCAGAGTCCCGTATGCCGTATCGGTCGCTGAAACCAGGTCCTTCACCTGGTTTTTCACTTTCTTCTTCTTGGACTGAACAAAAACACAAAATGGCATCATGAATTAAAGCATATCAGGTGTTTTGTAATGAAACATGGTGTGGCTTAAGAATATCAACCAATATGGAGATATGCTTCGGCACCTTCTACTCTTCAGGAAGAATTTGAGAGAAAAATTTGGTCTGAAAAGTGTAAAAGGTGCTGATACACAGATTTCCTTTAAATCAAGGCTACACACCCACCTATTGAGATTAGCCTTTGATTAGTAGTGAAAAAATTTATCAACATAGGTGATGACATTTGACAAAATTTTATATTTAATACTTTTTGTCACACAGCCATCAATTTGTGACTGTATGATGTTTTTATGATTCCTTGTTGCTGTAAATTGCTACACAAATAAGCTTGACTTTTAGGTCAAGTCACATTGGACTTGGAGTTGACACATGTTGAGATGAGAAAACATTGATCCTAATGTCTACCCAATGACTGCAGACTATGTGGACATGAAGAACACTAAACCCTCACTCTGATCGCAGAGATAAATCCTCAAATATTGCCTGATGAATGCTAAAACACAGTATATGATTGTATTTTAATACGCTTGACTTTGTATCAAAGAAGGGTTTTGGAGACCTACTGCCTGTTTGGGTAACAAATGCCTCCACCTCCCAATCCCGTGAGTCGGCATGTCTCTGTACTGTCTTTCATTTATAGATGCAGTACCTGAAACGAAACAAAAACTCAAAAACATATTGACATGAACAATGTGGAGATGCAATGGTTCTAAGGTTTTGTACTCACTCCACATCGGATGCTGGATGGATGGTGTGGCTCTGCAAAGATTACAGGATAAAAAAAATCAATCAAAAACATAACTGCTGTCTAAGTTCCAGCTTTCAACCACCAGAGGGAGTCAGCCCTTAGATCAAATGACAACATTAAAAGGCAATGTAAAGACATACCTGCATAACGACAGATTCAGGATGGATGCCTGCTGTGGGAAAGTCACTTGCAACTGTGTATAATAAAAAACGAGGGATTTCACACACCTTATACCAACCTTAGAAATGTTGGTGATATATTTAAACCTATAAGCTACATTTAAAAAATTATTTAAAAAAAATACCAAACGAAACATAAATGTACTCAGAACATAAAAGAGCATCATATGTGCCCAAAAATATTTTTTGGTATTAAACAGCAGAGCTCCGCCAAGTTATGACCTCTGGATTAAAGCTAACAGCTAGCACGAAAAGCTCCCATTTAGCCTTACCTTTCGGAGTATGTGATTCATTGTGTCTCCACTGTGTTGAAAACACACTGCTTGAGTCACAGTAAAACTGACAACTTCAACTCAACCACCAAAAACACAAAAATACTTCTAAACACGCATTTTTCCTACACTTGATGAAAACGGAAGCACACACAGGAAGTCGGAACGTCGTATTTTCGGTCCGTTGAATAGCGTATTAACAACAAGGGTTCCGGTGTGGTACGTTCCTCCGTCAGTGTTTTCTCCACCGACAGGAATTCATACGAATAATATATTCGTTAATAATAATAATTAATATAATAACGGATTCATGTCTATGGTGTTTCTCCACCATTTGTGCCTCCTCACAGCCCCATGGTGCATGAGTCAAGCCTTCAAAATATATATAAATATCTATATTTTCTTGAATAATCACAGGCTATAAATTTCTTATTCAACCGTTCCTGAAAAACCATCATTCATCAAATTAAATTAGAAAATGTCAGTTCAGTCTTAATTGAAGGATTCGTTAAAGCAAATCCAAATATGGTTAAATGTTTATCTCTTCTAAAAGGAATCAACTCAGCGGTCTTCCTGATGACTACAAACTATTTTGGGGTTTCGTTAATAGGAAGCCACCCTTTATTTACCATTTATTTGTGTGCAAGTGATCTAGACCAGTGGTTCCCAATTCCAGTCCTCGGGGCCCCCCTGACTGCATGTTTTAGGCTTTTCCCTTCTGCCACACACCTGGATTAAATCTTTGGGTGATTAACAGGCTCCTGCAGCACTTGGTGGCTGCAGAAGATGTCATGCAATCATTTGAATCAGCTGTTCTGGTATAGAGGCACATCTAAAACATGCAGGCAGGGGGGCCCTGAGGACTGGAATTGGGAAACACTGATCTAGACGACTTCCCCTTTTTAAGTGAATTACTGTGTTTAATGACTGATTTATTGCAATGCAAAAATGACATTTCTGTTGTGGAGTGAACTTGATGCTCTGTGTCAGACAAGCAACATCATTTGAAATATTCAATTCAGACTTTATTAAGAATATGTACATCTCATCTTATTTTGGCCCCTTACAATCACAATCAGGAAAAAAAACCTTTAGTACAAAGATGTTCTGTTCAGCCAGGAATATTTGAATGTTAAAGTGCAAAATTTGATACGACCTAAAACTGCTCCTTTAAAATTCACGTATGAAGTGTGTATAGAAACATTTGACAATTCTTTATACAATATTTTTAAAGCCTTTAAAGCACTGGTTTTAAAGCCTTACTTTTTCTACCATCTATGTAAACTTATCACATTGCAATACTTCCCCTCGCTGCCACACACACACTTTAACTTGTAATGCATAAAACAGCACCACACACACACAGCTTGTTCAAACACCAGGCCAGAGGTTTTGTGTTTACTTTTCCTTGAGAAACCAAACATACTGACAAAGTGAACTGAAAGGAAGCAATTAAATGCCTTTTCTTCAAATGAATAAACATTCATTTCTTATCAGGGAAATATATTGGATTTAGTAAAATATTTATCAAAGCGATAGAAAATGGAGCAGTGGAGCCATGCAAAGGTTTGGTACATATTCTGTCATGGTACATTCATGTTTTTGATGTGAGCCAGGTTTTTATCTACAGTGAATCTCTGATATAAAGCACTTTGATGTAGCTTAGCGGTAGCATCACAGTTTATCATTGGGTTGTCAGTGCAGTTAGCTTCAAGTGGACCCAGTGGGAGGAAACGTTCAAACATCTGGTCGTACCACCGCTAATCGCTTCACTTAAACCCCTGGCTCTTCCTCATCGTCCTCCTCCTCTTCCTCTACATCCTCATCCTCATTGTCTTCGTCTTCATCTTCATCCTCCTCCTCTGCGTCCTCCTCCTCCTCCTCCCCTTCGTCATCCTCCCATAGGTTTATTTGGTCGTCGGCCAGGTCGTCGTGCACTTCTTCTTCCTCTTCGTCGCTCCTCATTTCCTCTTCGCTGCTGTCCTCCAGTTCGTCCTCATCATCATCGTCCTCATCCTCGGCCACCTCTTCCTCGTTGTCCTCGTGTTCCTCCTCCTCCTCGTGGTCAGAAAGACTACCTGAGGGCCGGTCGGGTTCAGAGCAATGTGATTTTCTACACGTTTGGAATGTATTGAACGTCTGAAAAGTAAAATAAAAACTCACATAAGGAGTTGATGGCAGCGACGATGTGACAAGGTAGATCGTCAAGAAATTTGGTCATTTCCTCCTCCATCCTTATTCCGAGGATCTCCGTCTCCATTTCGACGTACTCGGGGTAGAACATATTTTTCCTTAGCTGTTTACGGCACCTATCATAAAGAAAATAGTTACAGTAAGGAGAAATTTCAATTATTTACAGGTGTGAGGTAAAGCCTGTTTAAAGGTGATTTATAGATCCTGTGTGACGTGGTGGCACCAATACCTATAAACAATTCAAGTCCAACATACACGCCATCATTATCCTGATTAACTTAAGTTCTGTCAGGTTCATAAAGTATTCCTGTTTTATAGAGGACGTCCGGGAGACTGTGATTCAACTCCAAGTCTTGTTTTTGCCATTTAACCGCAACACAAGTCTGAATCTTTGAGTGTTTTCACACCAGACTCTGTTTGACTGAGGACCAAAGTTATAACATCTGTTACATTTTCAGCTGGTGTGGTTCTCTTTCACACTGCACCGTCAAACGAACTAAACTAACTGAAAATCTTTTTCCCCTTCTCGCCTGTGGTGGCGCTGCTCCAAGAATCACTGAAGGAAACAACACAAAAACGTCTGAATAAGACACTGAATATACTCCACATGTACAGTGTATTTAAAGATTGAAGAGTTACAATTCTACTGCCTTGGAATTTTGACACGTCCAAAAAATATCCTTGGCAGCCAATAATAGCTGGAGTTGAAACTGTAAAAGCTGCATCAGATCTGCAGGAAGAGCTGCAGGAGCATAATTACACTATTGAGACTCAAGACAGTTACACACTTATGAAATGGAGATATTAAGTTTTACTGTTTTAATTCAAGATTACAACGTTTAACTTGAAATACTGGTCTTTTTATTAGTCTTTAATTGTCTTGTAGAGACCCAAGTTTTATCTGGAAGATGTTTTAGAAATAAAACATTTTCACTGACATCAATAAGTCTACACATTAACTAGTCAACTGCACAAAATGTGTTAAATCAGGCTGTGAAAGGAATAAAGACATTTTCTGGAGTGATAGACAAAGTGCATCATATTGAATTTATGAAGACTATAGCTACAAGATAGATAGTTCCTTGTATTTAATCAAAAATCAAATTAAAGATCCACAAATAAATAATAAAGATGAAATTGGTACTTACTGTTTTCCTGTGGTTTTATATGCCTGAAATCAAGACAAAACATTCAGAAACACAGAACATGAACAAAGTTAGACACAAGTTATGGATATCAACACAGAAAATTTATTCAAATTGGTCTCACCTTTTCATTATAGTTTCTTTTTTTAATTCAACTAAAGATCACTTTTTTCCTCAAAGCCAACTGTTGTAACATTAGTAGGTTCAAATTTAAAATCATTACCAGCAGGTATTGCGTTGGAACAACCTAGCGCACCAAGCGCCATTAGCAGCGATGTCTTTTGTGAGAAGTGCTTACCTCCACAAAGTGGAAGGGGTCGCTCTCCTGCACGAGGCTTTCGATGCTGCAGCGCACCTCGTCGAGGCGCGCCTGGTCCTGACAGATCCTGGAGATGTTCTTCTGAATGGCCGAGCCGTTGACCTCACACTGGGTGCGAGTGAATTCTCTCAGCGTGAGGATGAAGCGCTGCACTCTGGTCTTCATCTCGTCCTCCAGGAGCGTCAGGCACTGCTCTGCGTCCTCCCTGAACTTCTGGATGAGACACCAGACAGGAAGGACAGAGGTACAAACTCAGTTTCACAGGAAAAAAACGCACAAAATACTGTCATTAATGGCGTCACTCTGATATTACAGAACACAAAATTTCATGATAAATGTTACTACGTGTGGTTTTATGATCCAAAGCACTCTGTACTACCTTCTTGCTGAAATGTGCTATGGAAATAAACTGGATTGATTAATTGATGTAGGTTAATGGTTTGGCCTGGAGAATTTCTTTATATCAGGAAACCATTTTCTAAAGGTACATTTAAAACAGTTATTGATTCTAAATGAACCAATTTCCCAATTTTATCTATATATTACAACAAATTGAGTGAGGCAGTGAAGTAAAAAAACTTGCTTTTATTTTGATGTTTTCAGATGGAAGATTTTTTTTGTAATGTTTCAGGTAGTTTAACACAGAAAATGTCAAATGCAAGGCGACTTGATTTTGTTTCCCCAAGTGATCTAAAGTCATATATCAGAGAACATGATCCCAAACCAGGGGTGTCATGAAGGCAGCAGTAGACAGATGAGTTAAATCCAGCTGCACAGGTTGGATTGTTGCGTTTTACCTTATTTTGTCTCTCCTTCTCTTTCTGCTCCTGCAGCTTCCTCTCTGCCAGGCTGTTCTTCCTCTCCAGCCTGTACAGCTGTTTGTCCATCACGCTCTAGAAGACAGCAACATGGAGGGGTTCAATTCAAGTTATATTGCAGAAATTAATGACATGTTGTACAAGGAGCGAGATGACAATACCTACATAAAGGAAAAAAAAAAAAAACAATTAGAATTTAATTTGGTCTCTGGAGCTCCTAAAACATCCATGTGATGTATAAGAACATGGTGTCCATAACAAAACTATATCCTGAAATAAAAGTACATGTATTCAATGTTTGGAACAAGAACACGTCTGCAGGTTTTTGGTGGTTTGTTACGCTTCATTTTTAGGTGAATTTGTGACATTTCTGCTTCTCGTTGTCTCCACAGCAGCAGACTGGAAGCATCTCCTCTCTATGTGGCATTGTTAATAGGAAACAAAGAACAGGAAGTGCCTTTAACACCCAGAGAAGCCGGACAAAGTCACATGACTGTCCTTTCATTCCCGAACTCTTCTTATTATTCATTCATGTGGGTTCTATACATTTGCCTTGGTTGAAGTAAATCTGAAAGAAAATTGATTCTTACTGCTTATAAACAGATTTCTAGTTTGTCGTAGCTCTTCTTTGTGTTTTTATTTTTATTTCAAAATATCACACATTTTCCACACTCAGCCTTAACGTTTTCTCTGGAGATTGTGCAACATCCAGCACATTTGACTTCAAAATTTTTACCTAAAACTGTTTAGTAATTGAATCTTATAATTTGAGGCTCCACTAATCAGAAACCAACTAAGTACAGAAACTGGCTTTCAGTTTTCAGAGAACTATTTCACTCTACTCATCATGATAATGGTTCGTCTTCTACACTTGGATTCCTTAAAGCATTGTTATTGTTGTCTTTTCAAAATCAGACAGAATAAGAACCAAAAGTTAAATTATGACTGAATTTAATGTGAAACTTTCCTTCCTTGAAATATTTGAATAAGCCTGCAAGACAAAAACTGAAATGTGGTGAAGTAAATTACTCAAACTGAGGAGTTAAATGACAAATTAAACATAAAGTCTGTAATATAAGTAGAAATTAATGTAAAAAAAAAAAAAAATAAGGGGGTGGGGGGGAAACGCATAAAAACAAACTAGCTACTTTCCTAGAAAATATAAACCTTTACTTTAATGTAATCAAATGTTAAAATATGACCACGTGTGAAACACATTGTGTTAGAAGTTTTTCATATTTTCTACATGTCAGAAAACTCCAGCTGAAAGAGTGAGAGGAGGAAGTGTGTAGCACTAAATAAAACTGATCAGACATGTTTCCTCATTTTTGGGAGGCTTAGAAACAACGACTCAGCACTGCTGGTCACATGGGTAAACCAGCCGATCGGTTTCAGTGGTTAGAGCTGACATAAGTGGTCAATTATTTGATAAATATGTTTAACGGTTTATAAATCTTAAAGCAGTCAGTAGATTTTAATTCAGACTTCATGCTGTTTCCAATATAACAGTAATAATAACAGAGTGATTGTGATGGACTTGAAGTCAGTAGAAGCAGCAGATGGGATAAAACTCCTAGAACGGCGGTTTTCAAAGTGTGAGGCGCGCCTCCCCTGGGGGGCGCCAGAGCACTTTAGGGGAGGCGCGGTGCGAGGGAAAAAAATAAACCGGAAAAGCTATCTGCTTGCTATCTACTGATGTGAGAGAAACGTCTTTTACGCACACGATCAACTCTGTGGATTTAGGAAAAAGTTGGTACTGTGGGGTGGAGCGGGGATCAGTGGAAATATTTCCCACCTTAGAGGATCTTTTGGCCAGTGATGTCAGTAACGTTACTGACGTCGGACCACTTTTTTCTGTAACGAATAATATAACGCGTTGCTATTTCAAATACAATAGTCAGATTACAGTTACTTATCAAAATCATTTTTGCGTTACTGTGCGTTACTATCTTCTTTTGTTATTTAATCGTATTTCCTCTACTCGTCTTGTCGAGTGACCGACGTCTCTATGCGACAGAAATGTAAACAATGGAGGGAGATGCGCATTTTGTTGGTGGAAAAACTGGAACTATTTTCAGTTTCTGTCGCCAAGTCCGATTATTATAAGCGGCTTTGGGCTTCATCTTTTAAAAGTCGCTTGCAAATTTAATGAGTGGCGGGTTGCGCCTTTTTGGGCTCGTTTTTGAACGTGAAGTTGCTCATTTGGGGTTGGAAATAAGCAGAGACTCAATAAATCCCAGAATTTGTCCATCATTAAGGTAGTTTTACTCAGTCTCTCCCTGTTCATCATTTCCTGGATGATCCGTCCCGCTGAGTCTTTGTTAATGTCAAGTTAATGTATTACCTCTGAATGACGTCGAGCTTCGCGTTGCGCTCCATAAAACTGCAAACATCGAGACCAATATGAACAGCGCAATAAACGTGAAAACAGCCACGAATAAACGTGTCCGTAGTTGGCAATAGTTATAATGGCAAGTGCTGACTAGCACCGTTATAATTATTAATATTACGATAAGTGTCGCAGCCATCTGAGCTGTGGAGCTGCAGGAGGAGCTCTGTGCGCTGCGACATCAAACTCAGGGGCGTAACGCAGAATCTGGAGGCTGGGGGGTGGGGGGGCTTTAAAATCCTTCTTAGAGTTTTCCAGACAACAGTGGACCACACAAATTACTCATGTTTTTTATTTTTGTACAATCTCCTCTTCAGTTCAACCTTATCAGTGGAGACACATTGTTGATGTTACCATTATAAAATAACTTACAATTAAGTATTGGCAAAGATCAATGTGATTTTCACAGGAGGCAGAGCGTTGTTGTTAGCAGCTGCTGAAAGTAACTAAAAGTTACTTAATCCTGCAGTTAGTTACTTTCCTGCAGTTAGTTACTACTTGACTTGGAAAGTAACTTAGTTACTTTCCAAGTCAAGTAGTCAGTAATCTAACTAAGTTACTTTTTCAAGGAGTAATCAGTAGTCCGATTAAAGTTACTTTTTCAAAGTAACTATGCCAACACTGGTTTTGGCCAGAGCGGGGCTGAAGGTGGAGTTTTTAGAACTCCACCCCCCTCCGCCCCCCTTCACGGGGGGAGGGGGGGGGGCGCAGCAGGCATTAAGCTCCTTGAAGGGGGGCTCACCCTTTCATACTTTGAAAACCCCTGTCCTAGAAGGTTCTGTTGGTACCTTCAGATCCTTCATGGTGTTCTTCAGGGTCTTGATGGTGTGTCCCGAGTGTCCTCCCTCTATGGTGCAGGCGTTGCAAACACACATCTTGTCATCCATGCAATAATATCTGGAGAATAACAAGAAATAAAATATTTATAAAAAATAAAAAAAACATTCAGTTCAGATCAAATCTGAAAATCTGATTATTGTGGGGGGAGAAGCAACAATTCTATGTGACATTTCTTCCTCTCTCTACAAGATGGGCAGGTTGGGGTTGTCTGCATAGTTATTAAAAAAATATTTTCTTCTACTGAAAAATGTAGACACAGAAATTAGAAGAGAAATCTTCGAACACCACGTTTCAATGTCACAATATCAGACTACAGTTTCCAAACTATTTTTAATTTCACAAAAGCAACCAAATGTGGCAAAAACTTTTGAAATCCATTTCAATCACGACCGCCAACAAAACGTGCTGCAATCATAGATAAAACATTAAGAATCGGAACATGTGACTGTATTATTCTGATGCTTATGTGAAACTATGCCATTATTGAACCATTAGTAACTTTGTTCAGACTGGAAAACATGGAATCCTTCTGATTCCGTTTTTTTATGGTCATAAAAATAAACGTAACTTGGAAAAACTGAACTTGTTTCTTGTCATTTCATTTTAAAAAAAAATGGACCAAACTGATCAGATCAGTAGTGTTTTAGAAAATAAACTCCAACCACTGCAATAGAAATGTTTGCTGTGATTATAAAAGGGAGAATTTGCAGCAGGTTGTCTGTTTATTTGTCAGAAGACCTGTGGGTTTAGGTGCGACAGTAACACTAAACAACTTCATTCTGGTCACCGCCTGGCACTCCGAGAAATCGCTTTCTCAAACAACAACATGGCACCAACTGTGACATTACAGATGATCCATTTCCTAACAGAAAACTCAACTGTAAAAATGAAAACATCAGCGAATGCTTCACAAACACGTTGAACTCAATCCTCATCTGGTTGAACCCACTTCATATTGAATTATTCATTGAACTGAAGATCATGTCCAATATCATCATTTATCCACTGCCGCCCAATTAAATATTGAAAACCTGAAACATATAAGTAGTTTCCCATGGTTACATAAGACGTAACCATGGGAAACGGCTCATATTTTGGACGACATTCCTCCTAAGGAAAGTGTTAAAATTAGAGCTCAAAAATAAAATCTACAATTTTTTTCCTCATACTGATTTACCTTCTTATTTTACAAAAAATATGAAAAAAAAATTACAAAAAGAAAAGCAGGAATAATTTTTAAAAATGTAGATTATTTCAATCACCCCTTCTGTGAGATGTACAATAAGCTTTTTTTGTTTTATTAAGAAAATCAACAGAATAAAGACCAGAAGAATGTCTGTAAATTACGAGAAAACAGCTTGGATAATTATTTTTTTGTGTCGAGTTCTCATAAAATTACTCCTTTATTCTCATAATGTTAAGACTTTTATCTTGTATTATTTCAACTGTATTTCATTGTAACATTGACTATTGTAGGGGGGAAGCTGTATAACATGCTTGTCAAACAAGATGGTGATGTTGATGTCACTGAGTAGAATGATAATACTAGGAAATGATTTGTGGTAAAAAAAAGACTTTTTCTTCAAAAACAAATTATTCAAAACATCCAAAATTCAAGTCATGGATAAAATCCAGTGTTTTCCCCAAGTGTATTATAAGCCTGGCAAGCCATCAGGCTTTGCTTGCCCCACCCCCAGACTAAGGGTTGTTTGTTCATTGTCAATATCACATAAAAAAAACCTTACTTCAAAATAAAGATGGACTAAGCTAGGTTTATGGTTGACACATTGAACCATGGGGGGTCCACAGCAGTTCCTGCACCTTGCAGGCTGTCATTTCTAAATTATACCTGAAATTCATTTATTGCCCAGCTCTACTTCAAATACACTCTTTTCGTTTTATGATCAGAAGGGAATGAATTACAGTTTTTTTGCAGTTTCATTATAAAATTAAGAACTTAAAAAAAGAAGAGAGCATCGACTGTAACATCTGACTCCTACCTGTAGACTTCGTCGTGATCCAGGCACTTCCTCTTCCAGAAGTCCACCATTGGGTCTGCGAGAACATGCTCCCGAAACGCTGGTAGCTCCAGGTGCGGCTTCAGGTGCTCCTGGCACATGGACACCTCGCACTTCAGGCACGTCTTGACCGCCAGCGTTGACGGAGTGGAGTCCTGCGTGTCTTTCCCTTCCTGAGAAAGACAAGCACTAGTAGAGGACTTGTCCCCGTAGGAGCTGAATCCTGAGGCGCCGGCGGCCACTGAGGGACAGTAGTCGCACTGAACGGCAAAGATGGTCTTGGCTAGCTGTGCTGTGGAGAATGAAAGCGGTTCCTGGGACTTTAAAGCGGAGGCGGCTGCTGTCATGGCCCTCCGGCTGCGGAGGTAGTCGTCGGCGATGTTGGCTAGCTTGAAGTTTTTCTGGAAGTTGGTGCCGCTCTGGTGGTTTTCCCGGCACTCCGGACAGCGGACGCGGCCTCGCTCCGCCTGCCGCCTCAGCCGGTCGAGGCAGATCTTGCAGAAGTTGTGTCCGCAAGGGAGCAGGCGGGGGTCCCGGTATACTTCGAGGCACACCGGGCAGGTGAGCTCGTCCTGCAGGACGCTGCACTGCTCCGAGTGGGCGGAGGCCATGGCGCTTTTCAGGCAGCGGACCCCCGAGGAGAGACCTGCAGGTAGAGGACAGAGTCGGATGAGGGGAAGAGTTTTTATCTTAAAAGAATTTTTCTTTTAAGATTTCCCTGAAGATATTGTCAACTGCACCATCTCTCTGCTCTGCTCCTTTCAAAAGGAGCGGCAAAAGCAAGTAACTCTTTGAGGATAGTTGGATGAGACGAGTTACCCTTAAGTTTTTGTATGGAATAAACAAACTGAAAGTTTGAACTGAAAGTTATTTAACACCTGCCTCGTCTTGGTTTAGTGAGCAGAGATTCTGCCGATTTCTCAATGCCTTCCAAATCCTTTCATAGCAAGGAAAAACAATTCAACTACACGTAGTTTCCAAAAAGACCTGCTAATTCTACCGTAAATAAAGTGAGTACATTTTGGTCACGTGGGTTGGTGATTCAACGGTATTAAAACAACATTTAACTCTCCAGTCAGAGTCTGCAGCAGCCATTTTGCTTGATGCAAAGTCGGTGTTTCAGGATTTCCTGTTGATATTCCAAACAATCCCAGGATTTCTCTTATATTATTTATTTTTTCTTATTCCTGTTGATGACAGAGCGTTGGTTTCATCTTAAACTTTTGGGCCACTGAAGCAGTGTTTAATGTCCACCTGCACCAGAAAATCAGCCACATACTTTATTATTTTTAAGCGTTTGTCTACCACTTTGTGGACAACAATACATTTAAACCACCAGGAGAAAAACCATAAAATGACTGAGAGATCAACAGGGATTTAAAAATGTAATAAACTTTAAAGAAAAATAATGAGAATTTAGGTTAGTAATTTGTTTGCAATTAAACAAACGTAGTGGTTCAACCAAAGTGATGAAAAACAAGACCTTAAGATTTCCTTTGATTTAAAAACAAATCTGAGTTTTAACCTGAAGTTTTAGTTGTTCGTCCAATTAAAGCAAAACTAATTTTCACTTTCTTTAGGAAAAAAAAAAGAAAATGAAAAAACACATGATCAAATAAATCCTGTTTTTCATCGTTATTTTGCCGTCAGCTGAGACGGCTTTAGTGTAAACAGCCGCCACTATGCCTGAAGGCTATGACCTGGAGATAAGCTGAGACCTGCTGGTTGTTTTTCACTCTGGCTAAAAACTGATTGGTGTTCTCTGGTATATTTCTACATTAGTTGGTGATTCTCCACCTGACAACGCAGGCCATGGCTTTATTTAGTCGAAACCAACCCGTTAAACGTGTGAAATTTTAGTCGTAACGACCCTTTTAGAGTCAACCGATAATTAGCCAACTCTCTGCACCTGCTCCACTAATCTCCATTAGTGCCGCTGTTGAGACAGAGATAAGCTAAAGCAAAACAAGTCAAAAACAAACATTCCCGGCTTCATACCTCTACAATGTAGGTGGTTTATGCAGTCTGTCGTCCAAGCAAAGCTGAACTCCCGGTTTCCAGAGCGATAAATGTATCTTTCTCGGTAAGGCTAACGTCTGAAATCTGAAAGCCGCGGTTCACCTGTCGTGCTGTGGCTAACACGTTAACGCCAAAACTCGATTCTTTCCCCTTTCCGCTCACAGAAAGTCCCCAAACACTACGGTATTATCCCAGTAAAAGCTCCGGTCACTGAATGGTCGGCTTTCCCATCTGGAGTTTTCGGTATTTAACGGGAAAAGGCGAGTCCACGCGCACACCTGCACACGGACAAACGGACGGACATCGAACTGAAACTAAAGCAGAGAGCAGGGTGATGCGGGGAAAAGGACGCATTCAGTGTCCCTCGGAAATCTAAGCAACAAATCGTCAGTTGATTCGTTATTACATTTTTTTCAGAAATCTAAATGGTCGTTTATGGTAGGTCGTTAAAACTTTTTATAACTTTGTAATAATAATAAAAAACAAATGACTTCGTATGTTTTGTTTAACAAGTTCAGTGTTGAGTTTTTTTCAACTGTAATATTTGCGTGTCATATTTTTTTCCCCTTAACCAAGAGTTTTAACAGACTGATAATGGTAAGAAAACAGTAGAACATATAACTAAAGAAGTTTCTTTAAATTCAAAAGAACCTGTGTAGTTATATTTTACTTCGTTTGGATCAAATATCGTAATTTCCAACAGTCATAAAATGTGCATGGTACTCAAGGTACAAAAAAAAACTTTAATAATGTTTTATTTCTCAGTGGTGTCCTACGTTTGTCCTCAAGGGCCGGCATCCTGCATATTTTAACAAATCTGGATCAAATGGTGGCTCATTAGAAGGCCTAAGAACAACATTGACGTAAGGTTGTTGCTACCACCAGGGAGAGAACTAAATCATGCAGGACGCAGGTAACTATCTGTGCAACTCAGAACCTTCAAAGACTTTGGACACCACTAGTCTACAATCTAATTTGTACTTTAATGGAGTGGTTCAAAAGATTGGTCCAGGCAAGTAAAAATAAATGCACAGTTAAATAACACACCACACCAATATGTACATATGTTCTTGATATTCTGAGGCAATATTTCTGTAATAGAGTAAACAAACATCTGTTCTATGCAGAACTAATCAGCAGCGGTTTTACTGAGGCTCTGCGTGTCTTGAAATTTTGGTGATAAACCACAGTTAGGAGGGAGGATCCCTCTGGCATATTTTAGAAGTTACGGTAACCTTACTGACTTTTTAAGACCTCATAGACCACATTGTTGCAAAGTTTGTAGTGCTAATCAGCTTGCTAAAAGAATCAGCAACCATCCTTTGACTTTTCCTGTTTCAAAATGGCTCAGAATATCATTATCACATTTTACCTATTCAACTAAAAATATATTTTTCTTGAGATATTTGTCTTGTACTGTGTTTTCAACCTAGCAGCAGCATCTTTGACTGTCCGCCATTGAATAAGTGGACTGTTGCAAGAAAAAGGAAGGTGTCAAGTGTCCAGAGTGTTATTCTGCAAACTTGTTTGAGCTGGTTTTATCTCCCCCAAGTTGGCAGTTTCCATAGATTCTTAGGCAAATGTGTGTCGACAGCACTGCGTTACACTAAAATATCAAAAGTGTCAACAAGCTCAACGCAAATGAAGTCTGAGCACAGACACAGATAGTTTATTCCAATGAGTTCCCCTGACGAAGAAAAAAACAAAACAACAAAGCATTAAGTTCCTAGTGAATTTAAATGCTTGACGCTAGTTGCTGCCAACAAGGTTTTAGGGGAAATTACTCTACATAGGGAGAAGTTGGTCTTTTCATTGCTGAAACATCAGAATTTGGACAGAAATAAAATTTACAATAAAACCCTGTCTTTGCGATGGAAGTCTCTGGTGTTGGGCATTGCCAGGTAAAAAGTTAGTTGCACTAACCCTAAAGCTCGTATCATGAACATTAGTTCCACCAATGATAAAGTGCTATACCAACATGATATTTAACGGAAGATAAAGCGCTAAATTCAACCATGAGTCAATGACACATGTGTTACAGTCTGTCGCCCTCAACAGGGGCTGATTTGTTATTGCACAACTACCTGTTAGGTTGTGCTTCGGGAAGTGATTCTTTGGAACAGACCTTTCACATATCCTTTCAAATTTATATTTGACGAGTATTGCTAACTGTTGCTGGTTTGCCTAATTGGCCTTAGAAGTGTTTTGGTCAGAAAGTAGGCAATACGTCAGTAGAGTTTAAACCATTTACAGTACAGCACAGCATTCTGGGTACAGAATAAATGTTATTTGGTGCACCACATCACGGGTGGAGACCATGAAGAGAGGAAATGGAAAAGCTGCGTAAACAGTCTTCACTCACTTCAAAATAAAGCATGGATATGAACATCACACTGTTTGAAGAATTCTTAAACAGTCAATAACCAAAATGTCAGTGTATTTATTCAGAAACAATCTTTTATTTTATAGTTTGTTTGTTTAGCCAATATGATTTAGTTTGCTAATTGTGCACTAGGTTTTTAACACTTCTCCCAAATAATTAGATACATACACAAAAAGAAAAATCATTCTTTTCAGAGTTAGGCACTTAAAAAAAACCTTTACTTGAGCAGCACCTATGCTAGAAAACTAGGTAATGGGAAAATAGTCCCAGACAGGAATAATAGTACTCCTTTCTTGAAGTTAGAAATATACATAATAATCACAGTTTCTTCTAGTCCCTCCAAATTTCTGTAGGGTACATTGGACAAGCAGAATTTTCAACCATTTACCACACAATGTCATACTTTAGTTTAGATTTCTCTGGCTTTTCATTATTAATTATTACTACTCTGGTGATAATGTGAGTATATTATGTTCCTTGAGGAGACAGCCTGGGGGAAGGAGATGAAGTTTCTATGGCTACTGCATAGAAACTCGGTGGCCACACTACAGAAACAAGAAAGTCTTCCAGAAAAAACAGTCGGGGGGGAATGTAGGAAAATCTGCAGCATGCATTGAAGTTCTGAGATCTGTCACACACAGAGAGATAAAATATGGGAGGTGGTCAGATATGAACATTGAACATATTGGTGATTTTTCTCCTTCTATCCTCCATCCAGCAGCTGGTAGGTGCTGCGTGTGACGCCTCCTCTCTGCAGAAACTTATGATTACTTAAGATTAATCATTAAATATAATTTGCTTAGGCTTCATGTCATAAACTAAATAACTGGAAACCTGAACAAAGGCCCCTGTGGAAACATTTACATGTTCGTCTAACAGCGTTGCATGTCTGTATTCAGACACACCGAACACGTCAGAAATGTTTGCTTTTTTTGTTTTGTTTGCAACACAAGCAGAGTTTTCCCCCGGCTCTCTAGAGAGCAGCTTGACGATGTGGAAGATCTTGCTGGTCTTCTTTCTCTCAGGTAGGTGAATGAATTTTTTGTGTACTTTAAATTGCTTTAATGCTGTGAAAAAGTCACATTGGTGGAATAAGACCTTGAGAGATTATGAGGAAAGTTTGTGTTTTATTCCTAACAGAGAGGTTCATCCTCTCCACATGCGACCAGCGTCAGTATCACTTTGTCAGTGGATCTTTCACCTGGAGCGAAGCTCAGGCCTACTGCAGACAGAAACACACAGACCTGGCCACCATCCAGAGTCCCACAGAAATGAATCAAGTTTTGGATACGTTGTCATCTGCTGGTCACACATCGGAGGTCTGGATCGGTTTGTACAGTGAGATCGACTGGAGGTGGTCTGATGGTTTCACTGGGAACGGGGCTGAATACAGAGACTGGGAAACCTCTGACCATGAACCAGATTTTTATTATGCCTATCAGTTCTGTGTGACAATTGCTGAAAATGGAAAATGTTGGGATGATTCCTGCAGCATCTCATACCCATTTATCTGCTACAACGGTAATGAGATACAACTACTGCTACATTTGAGGATTAACAAAGACTTCATCATAAAACGTACAAATGCTGCTCGTTTTCATTCTCTACTGCAGGCACACAGGAGAATCCTGAATATGTTCTGGTCAATGAACCCAGATCCTGGTCCGATGCTCAGACGTACTGCAGGCAGAACTTCAGAGACCTGGCTACCATCAGGAACGACACGGAAAACCAGAGAGCTCGGAGTTTGGTGCCTAGTGGGGCCACAGCATGGACTGGTCTGTTTAGAGATCCAAACTTTCACTGGTCTGATGGGAGCAGATTTGTCTACAGCAACTGGGCACCAGTTTTCAACATGATAGGCTCCAACAGAGTCATTTGTGGTGTAACATGGAGTTCAGGGAAATGGAGGTTTTGTTCATGTGAATCAAAAAGTTCATTTGTTTGCCACAGCCTCACAGGCGAGTGTTCAAATGCTGTTCCCTTATTGATGTGCATGTAGGACAACATGAGCTGCAGTTTTAAGTGTAGCTTTATTTTTCTTTCTCTCTTATCTTGTTTAAATGAAACGGCTTGTGAAGCTGAGAGTGAAGACTGAGGACTCTGTCAATCTGAATGATCCGCTTCTGAGGGCAAACATCCTGAAAAAGGTAAAGTTCTAAAATAAAACATTAAAAAAGACAATCCTTTTGAACACTAATCAATCTATTCAACCATCCCCCAAACCCATACTACCCCCACCAGCTGCAGGACAGACTGAATGAGAATGGAACGAGTGGAACAACCGTGAAATGGAGAGAGCAGCCTGATGGAGACGTCTTTAAGAAGAAGACCGAACTCTGAGTTACTAATCTCAATTTGGAATGGCTGATATAAATCTGGTTGTACCTCTGGTCACTGGCAGTTCAATTGTAATCATATAATCTGAAACAACAATCTGTATTTTTTTTTCTGTAATAATTTTGTAATAGTGAAAGATTAACTTTAGAATTCTGTTCAGCTTTTACTGGAGATAATTTTTAAAAATTTTGGATCACAGTCTTGACTTGAATCTGATGTAGAATTTATAGAAGTAGGTAAAGATTGACGGGTGGAGGCAAGAAACTCGTCAAAGATAAATGATTACAATCAAAGGTTTGCTTTGCTGCTTCGAACTAATCTGAGCTTCGTTTTATCCGATCCAGTGGATTGGTCAAAACGTGACTGACTTCTGTCAAACTTTTATTCTACTTGTGAATATTATTAAACTTATTTAGTCACAAAACTGCTTTTATTGTAATACGCAAACATTTACATGCTTTGAGTGTCAACAGATTTGTGATGCATTCTGGCAAATTATTATCAAACTGCAAAATTTAGTTTTGGGGAACATTAAATGAGGGAGGGGGGCAAAAATATAAACTCAAGGGATGTTTCTTCATGGATGAATATGGTGATGGAGGTTCAAAGATATCCTTAAATTGACAAAAAAAAAAAAAACAAACAAAAAAAAAAAACCTTATTTCTACAAACATGCTGCAGGACATAAAAATCAGATTCAGGCATGAAGCTATGGATGGACATTCTGTTATTATGAACAGTGGTGGTATGGGATAAAACTACTTTTAAATTTGTATGAACAGAAAAAAATTTCTAAGATTTGTCTGTACAAAGCAGGAAAGTAAAAGTCAAGAACAGGATCAGCTCTTTGGGCTATGTTGGTATGAACAGGGATTCTCGGCGCACAGGTTGGTGTCCTCGAACAGACCCACCAGGTAGGCCTCGCTGGCCTCCTGCAGAGCCATGACGGCGGAGCTCTGGAAGCGCAGGTCGGTCTTGAAGTCCTGAGCGATCTCTCGGACCAGACGCTGGAAGGGCAGCTTGCGGATCAGCAGCTCCGTCGACTTCTGGTAGCGACGGATCTCTCTCAGAGCCACGGTACCGGGCCTGTAGCGGTGAGGCTTCTTCACGCCGCCGGTAGCCGGAGCGCTCTTCCTGGCTGCCTTGGTGGCCAGCTGCTTCCTAGGAGCTTTGCCTCCGGTGGATTTACGGGCGGTCTGCTTGGTTCTGGCCATGCTTCTGCTTCTCTGATCTGGATCAGGAGAAAAATGATACAAACCGCCGAGACTCCGCCGCTCTTAAACTGAGGCTCTGGGCGTCACCCTGTGATGCTGCAGCTCCGTTCCGGATCCTGGTTGGTTAGCGGCTCCTCCTGGAGCTCAGCGCCGCCCAGAGGCGTCGCCTCCCGGCTTAATGTCCGCTGCTCATTGGAGGAAGCTGCTTTTCAAAAGTCCGCCTCTCCGTCCCGCTCTGCTCGGAGCCTTCTGGTTGGTTGCCAGCATCGTCCCGCTCCTCTCCGCGGACATATAAAGCAGCTTTCAGCGACTCCTTGTTACATTTTCTCGAGTCTCGTCTCCAGAAACAAACAACAAGAAGATGAGTGGCCGCGGAAAGACCGGAGGAAAAGCCCGAGCTAAGGCCAAGACCCGCTCCTCTAGAGCCGGACTCCAGTTCCCGGTGGGCCGTGTCCACAGGCTGCTGCGCAAAGGCAACTATGCTGAGCGGGTCGGTGCCGGAGCCCCCTCTGGCCGCTGTGCTCGAGTATCTGACCGCTGAGATCCTGGAGCTGGCTGGGAACGCGGCCCGCGACAACAAGAAGACCCGCATCATCCCCCGTCACCTGCAGCTGGCCGTCCGCAACGACGAGGAGCTCAACAAGCTGCTGGGTGGAGTCACCATCGCTCAGGGTGGAGTGCTGCCCAACATCCAGGCGGTGCTGCTGCCCAAGAAGACCGAGAAGGCCGCCAAGGCTAAATAAACCTCAATCATCTGATGCTGCTGCTCAGCAACAAACACACAACGGCTCTTTTAAGAGCCACACACTCCTTCATCATGAGAGCTTTGCTTCCAACCAAAAACACAAATAACTGTTCATATTCTAAACTATTTTTAGGTTTTATTGTTGCTCATCTTAGACCTGAAATCAGAGACACTTTTTATGTCCTTTAAAAGCTGTGGATCACCAGAAGATTTAATCTGCCCAACAAAACTTGACCTCTAGTTGAACATCAGCAGAACTGCTCTTCACTTTTACTGTTGCACTCTAATATAACATTTATTGCACATTATCCTAATTTAAACTTTCAGTGGTTTGCAAAATGTCCTTCATATTAAATTAAATCTCATAACTTCTAAGCATTTGATTTGATTAGGATTTTATTTTATTGACCACACAAATTAGTAAATTTTTTTTTTTTTTTTTTTGCCTTTTTTTTTTTTTTTTTTTTTTTTTTGCCATTTTTTCTCCCAAACATCTCAAACTCATTCACTTTAGAGAATGTCTGCAAATATATTTCTTTAAACTTTTGCCACAGATTGTTTGGATTCAGATCTGGGCTTTGACTAGGCCATTCAAACATATTTAGTGATTGTAATATACAGGGCTGAATGTCTGGAAGTTTAACTCCGTGTCCCTGGCTGCCATTACAGCATTGAAGACAAAAAACACAAACAAATCAGAGAAAAAGTTCTAGAGAACTAAAGGTCAGTGGGTTTAATGAGCTGAACGTCTTCCATGTGTCTCTTTTATTTCTTTTTCTTCTAAATTCATCCTGAAATAAACCAAAGGACAACATGAACAAGAGCAACATAGAATGAACAGTCAATGAGGTTGATTAGAGATTTATCTTGTCACATGTGATTTATTTCATATGCATAAACTATAATGTTTTATTCAAGTGAATCTGGAAAAATCCACCCTGAATGGATGTGATCCTAAAAGCAAAGGAACTTTTTGAAAGGGTTTTTGGCAACAGGAGCCTCATTGGCATTTGATTAAATCCTAGCAAAGAAATAGCTATAAACAAAAAAAGTTAAAAAAAAGACAAATGATTTAATAATTAGTGTAGAATCTGTCTCATGTTTCCTTTAACATGATCTGAAGATCATTGAGAAAAATAAAATAGTTCCTGGCAGAAGAATCACAATGAACCTGAAATCTGTGTGTGTTTGGTGTTTATCATGTCTAGAAATTATTTCATGTATGAAGAAATTATGTTTTTGGAGGTTGGTGTGGAAAAACTCTTGAAACCTACAAGCCAGAAAGAACATGGAGTTGTAAGAAACTGAATGTTTTAGAAATCAATAATCATCCAGTTCTGACTGTGATAAAGTTAGAAAATGTAAATCCCTGCATAAACTCCTTAGATACAATAAAAAAAAAACACATTTTCTGACGAAATCTGGATATTGAGGTGATTTTCAAAGCAGCTGCTGTTGAATCTTCATTTACTGCAGACAGGAAGTTTATGCCAGAGGATCAACAGTCTGCCTCTCGCAGGGATCCTGAGGCTGTGTTTACATCCGCTGAAAAATGTCTCCTCTTATCTCCACAAATCATTTCTCCGCTTCCATTTTACTCTGATTCTGTCCTCATGTGACTTTGCTAACAGAAACATAGTTGTTACTTTTAGTATAATGTGGTTTTAGATGTTTTTGGAGGCGAAATTCGAAGAAAACTCCCCGCAAGCGGCGCAAACAGACCGAGAATCTGGCCGCTTTAAAGGCTCCTGGAATGAAGGAAAAGCTTCTCGGACATCAAACATGAGCTCAGTGTGGAGGAGAGAGACTTTTCTACCTGCTTTAGTAACTTTTGTCTTGGAAGATGTTTGTTTTCGGAGTATTTTGAGGCTAAATGTCGGCGGAGAAAACACAAAGTGGAGCCGCTTTTCGAGGCGGCAGCAGAGCAGCGGGCTGAGTTGTCTCTTCACGGTTCTCGTGTGTGTTATAAGTCCCGCCTCCCGCTCTGAGCTCCACAAGTTCCGACGAACAACCCAGACCGACAGACATGGCAGAGGAAGCTCCAGCAGCCGCGCCGGCTAAGGCTCCGGCCAAAGCCCCGAAGAAGAAGTCCGCTCCCCGGCCCAAGAAGGACGGACCCAGCCTCCCTAAACTCATCGTGGCCGCCGTGGCCGAGTCCAAGGAGCGCAAGGGGATGTCCCTGGCGGCCCTCAAGAAGGTGCTGGCCGGGAAAGGAGTGGACGTGAGCAAGGCCAACAAGCGCATCAACACCGCCGTCACCAAGCTGGTCACCAAGGGGACCCTGAGCCAGACTAAGGGCACCGGGGCCTCCGGCTCCTTCAAGCTCGCCAAGGAGGAGTCCAAAGCCGCTAAACCGGCCAAGAAGGTGGTGAAGAAGAAGGCTCCCGTCAAGGCCAAGAAGCCCGCCGCTAAGAAGAGCGCAGCGGCCAAGAAACCCGCCGCAAAGAAACCCGCCGCAGCAGCAGCCAAGAAGTCCCCGAAGAAGGCTCCGGCCAAGAAAGCGGCCAAGAAGCCCGCAAAGAGCCCCAAGAAGGCCGCGGCCAAGAAACCCAAGGCCGCCGCCGTCAAGAAGCCCAAGGCCGCAGCCAAGAAAAGTCCAGCAAAGAAACCTGCAGCCAAGAAGGCCGCAGCGAAGAAGACCAAGAAATAAACACCTGCTTCAGCTTCACACGCATTTCACTCACCAAAGGCTCTTTTAAGAGCCAACACTCATTCTGCTAAAGAGCTCGTCCTTTACTTTTATTTAACACATATTTTACTTCAGCTTTTACACAAATTTATACCTATATAGTTTATTAATATAGCTGCCACAGTTTATACAGTAGTTTAACAGTCATGGGACTTCCACTTCTCACAAAGGATTCACCTCATTTGGCTGGATACCTGTATATGTGGAACACATCAACTTTCACACTTTCAATTCTCATGTAATGTCATTATGCTACATGAGTCTTTGGACTTGCTTATTACTTCACTGTGTGCACAAATTAATACATGGAAAGCCAACAAAAGGTTCACAGTGAATTAGCAAAGTCACTTGACTCGCTTACAACTGATACCCCTCAATTCAAATTTTTAAATACCCATGTCATATATAAAATTAACGTTTTACAAGTAGTAAGTCAGAGAACAGGGAAAACACTCAAAAATACAAATATCAAATGGAACAAAATTTTATATTCAATTCTAAAAGGAGGAGAAATGAGGCCAACACTTGCTTTGAAAAGAACGTTCTCAATCTGTCAGTCTTGTAGGAGGAGCTGCTGAGCTCGGCTCCTCATAGGTCCGCAGCTCGCACATAAAAAGCGACACTCCGCAGCTCGAGCTCACATTCATCTTTGTGTTTCCACATAAGAAGAAAACAACAAAATGAGCGGCAGAGGAAAAGGAGGCAAAGGACTCGGTAAAGGAGGCGCCAAGCGTCACCGTAAAGTTCTCCGTGATAACATCCAGGGAATCACCAAGCCCGCTATCCGCCGTCTGGCTCGCCGCGGGGGAGTCAAGCGGATCTCCGGTCTCATCTACGAGGAGACCCGCGGTGTGCTCAAGGTCTTCCTGGAGAACGTCATCCGTGACGCCGTCACCTACACCGAGCACGCCAAGAGGAAGACCGTCACCGCCATGGACGTGGTGTACGCTCTCAAGAGGCAGGGCCGCACTCTG
Organism: Gambusia affinis; assembly: GCF_019740435.1. NCBI lineage: Eukaryota > Metazoa > Chordata > Actinopteri > Cyprinodontiformes > Poeciliidae > Gambusia > Gambusia affinis. The sequence continues at coordinate 5,948,130 of NC_057885.1, read as the reverse complement.
TACGGCTTCGGGGGTTAAACCGACAACTCTGTTTGCTCACTAAAACAAAAGGCCCTTTTCAGGGCCACCTACTTATCTGTTAATGAGCTCATATTCCTGTGAAGTTTGTCATTGTAAATGTAGTAATATAAGACAAACTCTTACACTCTAAATAAGTGCAATAAAGTTGACTTTTCGTGTAAATAACATTTTCTACAATCATGACTCTTAAAACAGTTCCAAACCATAAAAGTGTTGTATGGTACCTCATCTAATATTAGTGTTAAGGAAATGGCTAATAAATGCAAAGTATCACTAATATTTTTACATTTGCTGTGTAGGTAGATGACATTGTAAACCCATGGTGATCTATTTAAGTAGAAATATATCAAAGTTATCTGAATACACAAAAGTGTTCTTCTGGATATATGATTCTGTCTCTTTCCTCTTAGAGAGGATACATAATGAGAAGATAAAAGCTGAAGTCGTGCTACAATCTTTACTTAATTTGGCATCACCATTAAGGTGGGCCCAGCACAGTACTCTGTTTCTGTTTCACTTGTAACATTTGATAATTTTTTAAATACTCAACCAAATATCTATTCCTCAAGGTAATGACACTGAGGGGTTTTTGTCTGGTTCCAGAATTGGTAAACGGACTTGTGTGTTGCACAGATGTAGCACTAACAGTATGTTCATATGAAAGAGTCACTGTTGTCATACAAGAAAACACAAGGCAAGACTTTGTTCTTGCTTTGCTACAAGTTCAGGTTTACACTGTCACAACGTAGAAAACTTGCCAAAGGATGTTAAAAACAAATGATTGCAAGTTCCTGACAATGAATGTAATTTATGCCTGACTGGAGTGAATTTGTACTATTTGAACTTTTATATTTCTGTCTGAAGAAACCAAAACACGTCTGTCATAAAAAGAATGACGTGTTCATATATCTAGGATCAGGATTAAATTATCTAAAAGCAGTGATGACACGTTTACTTTCGTTTCCCCTTTAGCGGGAGATTTCCCGCCTTTCTTTCTCGATCTATTGTCCGACTGCGCGCAACGTTTGAAAAGCCACGTGGTTTCACTTCAAGCGCCTCATCCAATCACAGCCAGGAGACGCTGCAGCTCAATTTCCATACAGCGTGTATAATAACAGCTGTTCCCTCTTCCGCATCTCATTCGTCACTGTGAGTTTTCAGAGACAATATGCCCGAACCCGCCAAATCCGCGCCCAAGAAGGGCTCCAAGAAAGCGGTCACCAAGACCGCCGGCAAAGGAGGCAAGAAGAAGAGAAGGACCAGGAAGGAGAGCTACGCCATCTACGTCTACAAAGTGCTCAAGCAGGTCCACCCCGATACCGGGATCTCCTCCAAGGCCATGAGCATCATGAACTCCTTCGTCAACGACATCTTTGAGCGCATCGCGTCCGAGGCTTCCCGTCTGGCTCATTACAACAAGCGCTCCACCATCACCTCCAGGGAGATCCAGACCGCCGTGCGCCTCCTGCTGCCCGGTGAGCTGGCCAAGCACGCCGTGTCTGAGGGAACCAAGGCGGTCACCAAGTACACCAGCTCCAAGTAAACAGCTCTGCTGTTGACACACCAACCCAAAGGCTCTTTTAAGAGCCACTCACTACATCTGGAGAGCTTTGGTCTTTCTTCTCTAATCTTTATATGATTGTTGGTCTGTGTGTTAAAACCCTAAACGTACCAACCACCCTTAATTTGATGTATATGGTGATGAAACTAATTTTCTTGTAAGTTGACTTAATTTTCGGTATCCATTTCAAAGAGCAGTTCTAACGATCTCCCAATCAAAGTATACTTCAGTAATGAATTTTTAGGCGTAAACCTGTTTTATTATTCAAGTGTGTGAAGTTCACAAACTTTAATCATGTAATGCTTCGGTTGTGTTGGGTGGTGGAGAGGAAGCGGAAGACTTATTGACAGCCAAAATCTCACAACCATACCGTTACTGTGAAAACCAGTGTTTGTCCTTTTAACAAACAGACTCTTAACGTCACAAAACCGGGTTGAACGGCTGCTGTATTATGAAAAATGAAAATAAGCAGAGTCCAAACAACCCGCAACGTTACTGGAGTTGGGGAGATAAAACATACACGTCCGCTTCCGTCCATGCGTCGACCTCTGGCGCGTTTCTCCCACGCTCTCTACAAAGAAGCAATGGCGCATACTTGTGACATCACTAGCAATAACTTGGGCTGTCTTAAAGAGACACCCCAAAATTACGTCTGTTAAAATCTGCATTAAGTAAATATGTTTTGACAGGAAAAAATATATATTTTCAAAAGTTAAAATTTCTGATGTTTTTTTTTAATTTATTTATTTTTATTTTTTTAAGTGTATTTGTAATAAAAAAACAAAAATAAAACGGTACAGGGAATAAGTTTTCGAGTTTGGCAGAAACTATAACATTATTTCTGGACATTTGTAACTAAGGCTATAAGTGCCGCTATGAACATTAACCCTAGACGAAGAAGGGAGAGCAGGATGCCGTCCTCTTTACCGCTGCCTGAAACCTGTGCCGCTAGGACACGTGACGAGAACAAACGATGAGCTGTGTGTGCTGATACGTTTTGCCCTTTCGTCGATTGCATCTGTTCATGTATTAAACACATTTTAAATTAAACGGAATAAGAGATACTGGTGTGTGCAGAACACTGTAAGCTCGAGAAAGGTTTTTAAAAACCAAAGAGCGGCTCTAAGAATCGAGTCCCGTCGTCCAGGTGTTCTGCAACACCGGACAAGAGCCGTTCAAAAGAATTGGATCGTTTGTGAACATCAAATAACTAGTTATATTATAGTCTGTATATTCAACTGCATGTAATACCTCTCCTTTACTTCGTTTTATTTTGTATGACATATGATTGACTTCCAGTATCTGATTTGATGCTTTTATTTTGATAAGACCACTTCGCTGTTGCAGCTTAACGACAAAAAGAACGGAAGACAAATTGCAACAATGTTGTTAAAATGTATCTTATTTTAACAACATTGTTAAAATAATGTTGCTTTCTGAAAACAATTCAGCTCTCTGAAGCAGCAGCACCAACTCAAACCCCGTACTCACTGTGACAGCCGTCTCTGCCGCTGGTTCCGGTTCCGGTCTGGCTCTGCAGCTCATTTCCACCAGCGAAATGCTGTTTATGTCATTTGATGCAAACTGTATCAAATGTTTGGGGGCTGAGGCAGTCCCACCTCAGCCCCCAAACATTTGATTCTCAAAATTATCCACAGTTAATATTTCTGGCAGGGCCATGCAGAGCCCTTTGGAGGGGCAGGGCCTCAAAGTTAAAAAAGGCCACATTGAACAAGATCATAAAACACCGTACAACAGCATAGCAATAACCCATATTAATCAAGAATTTAATGGGATTCTGCTATATCATTGGCATCATGTGGGGACAATGCAAAGCAAATATAGTCTTTTTTTTTTTTTTTTTTTCTCCGAAGAGTTTTGCGGCTAGTGGCTGGTATTTTTGCGGCAGTAGACAGACAGGAAGGAGGGCGAGGAGAGGGCGGAAGACATGCAGCAAGGGTCTTCTGTCTAAGGCCCCATATTACCTCGGGCCGGCCCTGCACGAACAGCCGCTGCGATGTGCATTTCTGGAATCTACCTGGAATCCCCCGGTGGCCCCTATGTCGGTCCGCCGATGCTTTGGGGACATTTTGATTCCTTTAATTGTGGCATGTTTGGCTTTATGCTGCGGTTTTAATTATTGCTACATTTTCGCTGATGTTTGTCAACTCTAAATGCTCTGGACCGAATCTTCCTTTAACACTTGAGGTTCTGCAATAACTTCTATTTACAGCCGCGAACCTCCAGCCCAGATCCTGTCAGCAGCGACTTTAACCCGCCTGTAGTAACGTTAAGGAGAAGCAGAACGAACAGAGACCAGGTGGTGCCACCAGGTGGTGGTACCAGGTGGTGGTACCAGGTGGTGGTACCAGGTGGTGGTACCAGGTGGTGGTACCAGGTGGTGGTACCAGGTGGTGGTACCAGGGCTTTGAGCTGCATTGCAACTCACGGTGACAGTCGGTACCGTGTCTTATATCAGGATGTCTGATATAAAGACAGATATTCTTCATACCTGTCATTGGGATCGACTCAGACTGCCTGTAGCGATCCGGGTGTTTGGCGGAATGATTAAGAGTTGCACTTGTTTTATTACTTAAAAAAAAAATAAAGCATCATCCAACATGTCTTAGGAAGTGAAGTGAGCTGCAGGGGGGATCAGTGCAGGGATGGCATTTGGATGTTTAAGCAGCAGCAAGTATTCAGTACATGTTACCTTCTTACAATAAAACAATGTGTCAAACCTCCCTTCAGTCTGGTGGTTCATTTGAAAGATAGGATCTGCTTTAAATGTCAGCTGACTTCATTCAGATGTTTTTCATCCTCCTCTATAAGGAAGGGAAGGAGAGAGTTTTCCAAGAATAGCAGATTTTCTCTTATTCCCATATTCGCAAAATAAATAAAATGATCTAAATATTCTCTGATACGTACACAAGTTTTTGCTTCTCTATGTGGGAATATTTCGACTTATATCAAGATAACAATTTAACATTAATATTAAAATACTAACATATGTTATAATTATATATTAATATATTTTTGGCCTTGTAAGAGTGATTTGTAACCGAACTATGTACTACAACACAAGATGCCCTGCATGAATCTTTTACTATTTGTAATTTGTGTACTGTAGTCCAATTTCTCTCGCATTAACGCTGCAGTATTAAATCCATTGAGCCTCACAATGAAAGTCATGGAAACGACGTTAGCGTCGGCAACCCTATAAATGACGCCGACCTTCTGAATTCTTTCCCTTTGCTACGGGACTTTTGAAGGAGACGCCTGAAAGAGCATAACGCCCCGGAAGGTTTGAACCTGTGGAGAAGTCTACTGTGCAAAACTTGATCAAAAAGCACTTGCTGAATTTCGCACTTGCTGAAGAAGCCGAAAACCCACGAAAGATGGATCCTGGCCAGGAGAAGGACCAGCAGGGTGGTCAGCTGGAAGGTCAATATCATTCTTCTACTATTTTTAATAAACAAAAACAAGTTATTACTAAAATAATAATGAATTGTTTAGTTTATTTTGTGTTTGTGTGCGTTTTTTTAAAAGAAATACTGCCTGCTTTAAAAAACAAAACAAAAACAAAAAACAAGTAGCATTCTTGCTAGCATAGATATTTCTTAAATAATGAGTTTTTTTCTTGACTGAATTTCCAGGAAATGTAGTGATTTAAGAAACATATGTATTTCACATAATTATAGTCAAATTATTTAAATTAATGTCAAATTCTTGAAAAATGTGCTTGTTCGTGACCGTTAGTTTTTGAAAAATACTCTGATAAACAGTTTCCATGGATACGCTAAATAAAATGTTACTTTAAAAAAAACATTTAACAACATGTATTTTCCACTTTGATAGCCTGTAATTTAATTGTTTAGTTTTATAATTTTTTTAAAGAAAGGAACGTGTAGACCTGTTTTTGTTTTGTATTTTTTAGCATATGTTAAAACCTGCATATTGATTTAAACAAAGGTGCTGTATGTACTGAGAGTATCAGGTTTAATGACTTTGTCCAATGCTTTATTAACGCTAGTGTCTGAGAATAACTGTTAATGCTGAGTTGAAAAGAAAGAAGGAAAAACGGTTAAATTTCTGTCCAGTTGTTGGAAAATTAGCTTGTTTTTGACCGTTATTTTTTTTTTTAAATGCCGTGATACACACTCGGTATCCATGGATACGCCGAATGAAAGGCGTGAAATTACTTTTAAAAAACATTTTTAAAAACGTATTTTCCCAATGACAACCTATTATTTAACTGTTTAGTTTTATTATTTTTTTCAAGATAGAGACATGTTGATCTGTGGGTTATTTTTTTTAGCATAGCCAGGAATGCTAACATGGGTGAATTGATTTGAAAAAGCTCAAACGGTGCTATTTAATCTGACTATCAGGTTTGATGACTTTGTAGTCCAATGCTTCGAAAAATACTTGACTTCTTTGAAACATATAGCTCTAATGGCTCTTTTTTGCATTTGTGGGATGAAACTAATTTGTGAGTTAATTTAAATGGTTTTGTGACTTATGTGTTAGCTTATTGAAATCTGTGGATAGATGTCTGGGATGTTAGCACTAGTGTTTGAGAAAAATTGTTATGGTGGTTTGAGAAAAAAACCCAAAACAAAACGGGAAAACTAGCTTGTTCTTGACTGTTATTTTTTTAAAATGCCCTGACAAAACATAATTGGTTTCCATGGCAATGACATCTGACTTGTAGAGGTTTATTAGGACACTCAAAGAGGCTTTCCATAAAATCAGTAATTTCCATTGATGCACATGTTCACACACTGATGATGATAAGCTAGTGGATTGTAGCCACAGCTGTTATATCAAGCCATTGGCCCTTCTGGCCAACACCAGCAGGAAAGGTGGGAGAAGAGTCTTGACCAGGACACAACGACAGAGGCTGGCCGTTGCAGGGCAAACTCCTACCACTGTCACCCCAGTAATAAGCTTTATATGTGTGTGTGTGCGCACGTGTGTGTCTGTGTCGTAGTGATCATCAATCAAATCTGATTTTCAAATACAAAATAATGATTTCTTTGTGAAAATTAGCTTTTATGACTTTGGTGTTTAATTCTTGGCAAGCTGGATGGTTCTTTGTCCATTTTTTTTGAAAAATGCCTAAACATATTTAGTTTATTTTAAATTTTGGAAAATGTCAGTAATGCTGACTGTAGTTGTTTTGGTTTGAAAGAAGTTTTGGAACCAGCTTTTTGAAAAATGTGGTATATGTTGTCTCCATGGATACATCAATTAAATGACAACACACAACTTTATTCTTAGAAAATTTATTAAAGAACAATCAATGTGTGCCTGTTGATTTAACAAAGTAACTAAATTAATGAAGTCTCAAATGGACAGAGAAGAGGAACCAATACCCTCAACATCTGGAATTGGATCTGATGGAATTAGAGGAAGAGAGAGTTCCAGACAAGAGTGGTTTAGACCTCACTACGACTTGTCAAGTGATGACTCTGGTTAGATTGGGATCTTGAAAAACTAAGACCTACCAGAGAAGACCCATTAGGATACTGGAATTTCTATGTATTTTTTGTTAAAGCCAATGGCTTTCTAGCAGGACCGAGGATGCCTTAGGTAGCGACTTGCACCAGGGCTTTTCTTTATCCCGCTGCTAGATGTTTCATTTTAGGTGTTAAGGATTCTAGCAGGACAGGCAATGCTGACATTTTTGCTGTTAATGAATGTATGACTAAATGCTGGAGGATGCTAATTTAAATTTCTGAGGAACAAGACCATACTGCTAAACAAAAAACACTAAACGTAGTCGGACATGGACGGTGCATAAAAGATAAACGCTAAAAGGAATAAGACAACGCTACAAGATTAATATTAAAATAAAACAGTCTTTCTGGGTAAAAATCAAACCTCAAAACTATAAAGACAACGCGGCTCAGGACACTGGAATCAATACGACTGAGACAACACTGCTGCAAATTAAACTCTAAAATTTAAACAATATTTCTGACAGTTCTAATTTTTAAGACATACAAACATACAAATGGAGACACATTATAATCGGTTGAGCTCTGGTGTAAACGGATTGAAACAGTGGTTTTAAAGTTACAATCATTCTGGTCTGGACTTTATAAAAACCACAGAGAGGGAAACGTTTTTAAGTATGAAATAACAACGGCAGCGACAGTAAAAACGGAAGTTAATTCAAACGTTCAACGATGAAAGAGGAAGAGAGAAATAGGCAGGACCTTTGGACCCGGATATGAACTGTTGATCCACGGATCAATCATTTGGTGGCTGGATTCCAAAACCCTCAACACCACATGTTAAAATGAGCAAGGCATTTAAACTCAGGTGATAATGGTTTTAAAAGTAGGTAAAACTTAAATCTCTTAAGACTGAGAAGAGACAACGCTTTTCTGGACAAATTCATTTCTCTAAGGATGGAGACAACACTTCTGAAGTAGTGAGAAATATTCATCTTTCAGGACTAATATGATGTCACGGTGGACAAATTAAAATGTAGAAGAATTTAAACATCCCGCGGAGTACAAATTAAAATCTTTAAGGATAAAAGAAAAAGACAGGAATAAATGCCAAGTGCTTAATAGCGGTTTCTTTGAGTCAATATTTCTCATTAATTCAGTTCTCACCTGGTCCTTCATTAATCCAGTCTCCCAGTTTGAATCTTTCAGGTTTTAGCTGGTTCTCCATGTGGTTCCTGTCCTCCTGGTTCCTGCTTGTAAGTTTTTGCATTTCACAACATGTAATACTGCTTGGCTCCTGCTGGCACTGGGGACCATCAGCTTTACTAAATAAACATAGAAAGAAATTCACTATTAGTAGAAAGCGTTCCTCCATATAGAGGTCAAATTTACACTAAGTAGGGAAAGTTTTCCTGATAATATTTTGTATTAGAGACCAAATTAAAGTATCAAGCCAATAAGAAATTAGAAGACAGAGGAGAAGATAGAGAAAATTTATGATTGAGGGATTTAATTAAGAGCTTTTATCCAGAGGGAAACTTTATGAGATTAAAATAAACTTTTAATCTCATAAAACAAATAGTTTCTATGGCCATATTTATGTGTTGCAACACAGAAAGATCACAAAAAGAGAATAGACATTAAAAAATACAGACACTAGTCTCTGATCCAAGGTCCAAACGTCTCAGATCTCTGATGTTCTGATCATCCCAGGTTGGATCTCCTGAGCCTGGAATCCTCCACCTTCAACACCGTCAGTCAGGTGGAGGAAGATAAGAGAACCCAGTTGACGAAAAAAAGTAAGAACATTTCTATCTACTCAACATAACTAAACATTTCAGATGGAGCTGCGTAGAGTTGAGCTGAAAGTTCCAAACTGGTTCTGTCTGCTGTCCATGATTATTTTCCTCTTTAACTCTCCTGTCTTTTCTCTTGATTTCATTTCTCTGTCAACTCATGTCACATGACTTGAGTTGACCAACAAATAAAGCAGAAGACCTGCTCCACCTGCTGTTCTACTGGTTGGAAGAGATTGTGGAAAAGGTGAGGACAAGATGATTACTTGATCAGAAAGTCTCCTTCAGTCATCTGTTATTTAGACTGAATGTGTTGATTCTCCAGCATCAGCGAGAAAAGACAACAACTCTTGACCTATGAGGAGAGAGAAGACACAGAGGACTGAGGAGACAAAGAAAATCCTGCTGGGAATCCATGAAAAATGTTTCCTGATGGAACAGGGGGACAGCTGAGGACAGGACAGCATGAAGAGACAGAGATCATGTGAAGTAGGTCCTTCAATAACAAACCAAGTGTTGCCACTGAATCTTATGTTGAAAATTCACCTGTTTATGAATCAGACACTGAATATTAAAGAATTATAGAAACGTTATAGAAAACCCAGATTCAGATTCTTCAGATCAATAATGTCTCTGATCATCCCAGGTTGGATCTTCTGAACCTGGAATCCTCCACCTTCAACACCATCAGGCAGGTGGAGGAAGATAAGAGAACCCAGTTAACGAAAAATGTAAGAACATTTACTTTTACACAATAAAAGGTTTTCAATATGCATGAAGTTGAGTCAACACTTGAATCTGATTTCTGCTTTCTGCTGTATTTCTCCTCTCTGACCCTTTTGTTTTGTCTGATTTTTTTCATTGAGTTCTTTCATAACAGCAGAGCTTTGATGAGCTTTGTACTGATGGAAGGAGGATCAGGAATAGAGCAGAGAACCTGCTGATCTACTGGTTCTAGTAGGTTTTATAAACGGTGAGGTCATGATTATGACTTGATCAGACTGATTCAATCATCTTGTATTTAGACCGAAATTAAGGAATGTGTGTCTGATCATGTGTTGGTTCACTAGCATGACTGAAACAAGTCAACAGCACTGGACAAATGAGGAGAGAGACGACACAGAGGACTGAGGAGACAGAAAATCCTGCTGGAAATCCAGAGACGTTTCCTGATGCGTCAGGGGGACAGTTGAGGACAGGACAGAATAAAGAGACAGAGATCATGTGAAGTGGATCCTCATCAGCTTAGAATCCTCCACCTTCAACACCATCAGGCAGGTGGAGGAAGATAAGAGAACCCAGTTGATGAAAAAAGTAAGAACATTTCTATCTACTCAACATAACTAAACATTTCAGATGGAGCTGCGTAGAGTTGAGCTGAAAGTTCCAAACTGGTTCTGTCTGCTGTCCATGATTATTTTCCTCTTTAACTCTCGTCTTTTCTCTTGATTTCATTTCTCTGTCAAATCATGTCACATGACTTGAGTTGACCAACAAATAAAGCAGAAGACCTGCTCCACCTGCTGTTCTACTGGTTGGAAGAGATTGTGGAAAAGGTGAGGACAAGATGATTACTTGATCAGAAAGTCTCCTTCAATCATCTGTTATTTAGACTGAATGTGTGTCTGATTATGTGTTGATTCTCCAGCATCAGCGAGACAAGACAACAACTCTTGACCTATGAGGAGAGAGAAGACGCAGAGGACTGAGGAGACAGAAAATCCTGCTGGAAATCCATCAAAAATGTTTCCTGATGGACCAGGGGGACAGCTGAGGACAGGACAGCATAAAGAGACAGAGATCATGTGAAGTAGGTCCTTCAATAACAAACCAAGTGTTGCCAATTATGTTAATTTAGTTACTATTTTGTGCAGTTAAAACAAGTGAATGTAGGGTAAGAATCAACAGTAGCCAGCAGACAAATAAGTAAAACCCTGATTCCAGTGATTTGCAGTATTACCTGTGCTAAACAAAAAACAAGATTAAAATATTAATGTTTATTTATGACTGTAAAACATCCATTTGATAACACGCTCTTTTTAGCATCAGTAAGTGATGGATGTCCTAAATGTTTTCTAGATTCAAGGATGACCTTTCAACCCTGGATTTCATTTCTGCTTTGGAGCTTCAAGTGTGGAAAAGTTGATGTGAGAGGAAATCTTTGAGGTTCGGCTCAGTGAAAAGGGCAGCACCAGACGACAAGAAGAAACCAGACTGCTAGGATTCTCCTTGAGACGGACCAAACCTCGCTTTCCTGTTCAAACACTGACAAAATACCAAAGCCCAAGACAAACCATCAGTTTCTAAAAAGACATGGACTTGGGGATGCAAAACTCTTTGGACTTTACTGAGTTCAAATAAAGAATCACAAAACACAAATGTGGATGTTAACTTGTGAAAGCTGCTCTGTCAAAGTTCTGACTCTGCTGCGTTGGGGTTGTTATATTTATATTTCTACATTCAACTGTCACTACCAGCTGCTATGACTATTGTTGAAAACTGTTGTAATGCTTAATTGTATTTATGTATAAATATTAGAAATTAACATTTTTATGTCATCAGAAACTGTTACAATAAAAAGTGGCATACTATTAACACATTGCTGAGTTTTTTTTTTGTTTTTTTTTTTTTGACAAATTATGTTTTAAAGCTGCCAAACAGGCAACAAATGAACCAGATATTAATTAAACAAATGAGAAAAACAACAAAAAATCTTGTTAGATAGGTGGTACATGATATCTGGTTTACCAGATGAACAGTGAGACTGTTTAGCAGGTCTGATGGTATTTGTAGTCCATCTTTCCTTGCTTTCATCAACGTCACATTGCAGCAAACCCATGAACACAAACCGCACTAGACGTGTCTCTCCTTCAGATCATTCATCAGATCATCCAGAACTGGGACTAACAACAAACCAAAATTAGAACAAATGAAGAAAAACTTCAGCAGAAAAGACACAAACAGTCTAGAATGACATCATTGGTTTCCATAAAATTGATAACTTTTTAAATTTGCTCTTTAAAGAGCAACGGCTCATTTGAACATTGTGAACTGTTGACAAGAAATCCAAAACTTCTGCATGACTGCAGCCGTCATGAAAGTACGTCTTAATCAGATCCTCTTCTGAGAGCGAGTCCAGCACCGACCCTGTAAAACAAAATAGAGCAGAATAGAAATTCTTTTACTGTCCAACAATGGAGAAATTCAGCTGCTAAACTAACAATGTGACACCATTGAAGCAGTTCGGTTCACATAAAGATAGAAGATAAAATATGTAAAAACAGAGTAAAATGCTGTAAAGGCAAAAATTCAATGCAAGTACTGTGGAGTTATTAAAAGTAGCATATAAATAGTGTACTGAAAAGTAATGTACAGTAAAGTATGTTAATAGAAAAATATTCAAGAATCAGAATTGGAACAGCATATTTACTGATAACTAGCTGGTATTTCCATCTATGGCTTGTTGAACCAAGAGAACTTCAAGATTATTTACTGATGTCTTCACTTTGTGCCAAGAACTGAAGTTTTCCCACATGAAAAGCAGAACACTTGAACCGTCCCCAGATTTTGACCACAGAAGTTGTAAAACATGAAACATGGCCACCTAAAAAAATAAAAATAAATAAAATAGAGGCACAGTTGAAACTAGATATTTATAACCAAGAAAAAGATACAAACATCTCTCTGTCTGTATAGATAGATTGACATCTATCTATCCAGTAGGGGCGCCACCATGAAACTTGGGCCCCATAACAAAAAATTGATTTTGGCCCCCCTGCTGTTACAATTTCTTGAGTCTATTTGACCAATATCTCCTCCACTTCCTCCCTGACCTTCTACTGAGGGCTAAAGATTGTGATTGACAGGCTAAAACCCGCCTCAGACCAAAAAAAAATTTACATGAATCAATACTGATTCATAAGCTTTCATTCAATATGAAATCAAACCAAATATACATGCAGATCCACATTCAAATGATGGTTGAATCAACATTGATATATAGTGTCAGTAATGGTTGGAACCCCGACATTGATTCAACATGCAAGTCACCGAACACTTTCAATATCGTTTCAATGTCAGGCTTCAATGTAGATTCATACCAAAAGTTCATATGCTGTGTGCAACATCAACTTCTTTACCTTGGATAAAAATCTAATTAAAACAATGTGAATTTAAACTCTTTGAAGTTGTCTATTCTGGAAAAAAATAAAATAAAATACCACTAGATGGTAGTGACCATCAGGCAGAAATAATCTTGCTTCTTGATTTGCACAGATTGGCCCCTTAGTCCCATCGGTGGTTTTTAAGTAAGACTGGTCAAGATGTAGAACTGAGCACAATCTTAACAGTTTGAGGATTTTATCCATGAACATAGAACTTCTGGGGTAAAATGTATATACACATAATTCTGGTTGTAATAAAGTTTAATTTTTTAGTTCATTCTGGAGGAAAAAGCTGTTAAAGTGGTAAAATATTTTTGCAGTAAATGCAAATCATTACAGAAGCAGAGGAACATACTCTACTTGCAACATAACCCCGACAGCAAACAACAGGAAGTAGCAAGATAAGGAGCAAACCAAAAACATCGGCAACCACTTGAAGGTACGATGTTTCTCACAAAAATCTATAATACCTTCTACCGTTGAATTTAACAGGAATAAAAGCTCATTAACAGATAAGTAGGTGGCCCTGAAAAGGGCCGTTTGTTTTAGTGAGCAGACAGAGTTGTCGGTTTAACCTCCGAAGCCGTACAGAGTGCGGCCCTGCCTCTTGAGAGCGTACACCACGTCCATGGCGGTGACGGTCTTCCTCTTGGCGTGCTCGGTGTAGGTGACGGCGTCACGGATGACGTTCTCCAGGAAGACCTTGAGCACACCGCGGGTCTCCTCGTAGATGAGACCGGAGATCCGCTTGACTCCCCCGCGGCGAGCCAGACGGCGGATAGCGGGCTTGGTGATTCCCTGGATGTTATCACGGAGAACTTTACGGTGACGCTTGGCGCCTCCTTTACCGAGTCCTTTGCCTCCTTTTCCTCTGCCGCTCATTTTGTTATTTTCTTCTTCTGTGGAAACACAAAGATGAATGTGAGCTCGAGCTGCGGAGTGTCGCTTTTTATGTGCGAGCTGCGGACCTATGAGGAGCCGAGCTCAGCAGCTCCTCCTACAAGACTGACAGATTGAGAACGTTCTTTTCAAAGCAAGTGTTGGCCTCATTTCTCCTCCTTTTAGAATTGAATATAAAATTTTGTTCCATTTGATATTTGTATTTTTGAGTGTTTTCCCTGTTCTCTGACTTACTACTTGTAAAACGTTAATTTTATATATGACATGGGTATTTAAAAATTTGAATTGAGGGGTATCAGTTGTAAGCGAGTCAAGTGACTTTGCTAATTCACTGTGAACCTTTTGTTGGCTTTCCATGTATTAATTTGTGCACACAGTGAAGTAATAAGCAAGTCCAAAGACTCATGTAGCATAATGACATTACATGAGAATTGAAAGTGTGAAAGTTGATGTGTTCCACATATACAGGTATCCAGCCAAATGAGGTGAATCCTTTGTGAGAAGTGGAAGTCCCATGACTGTTAAACTACTGTATAAACTGTGGCAGCTATATTAATAAACTATATAGGTATAAATTTGTGTAAAAGCTGAAGTAAAATATGTGTTAAATAAAAGTAAAGGACGAGCTCTTTAGCAGAATGAGTGTTGGCTCTTAAAAGAGCCTTTGGTGAGTGAAATGCGTGTGAAGCTGAAGCAGGTGTTTATTTCTTGGTCTTCTTCGCTGCGGCCTTCTTGGCTGCAGGTTTCTTTGCTGGACTTTTCTTGGCTGCGGCCTTGGGCTTCTTGACGGCGGCGGCCTTGGGTTTCTTGGCCGCGGCCTTCTTGGGGCTCTTTGCGGGCTTCTTGGCCGCTTTCTTGGCCGGAGCCTTCTTCGGGGACTTCTTGGCTGCTGCTGCGGCGGGTTTCTTTGCGGCGGGTTTCTTGGCCGCTGCGCTCTTCTTAGCGGCGGGCTTCTTGGCCTTGACGGGAGCCTTCTTCTTCACCACCTTCTTGGCCGGTTTAGCGGCTTTGGACTCCTCCTTGGCGAGCTTGAAGGAGCCGGAGGCCCCGGTGCCCTTAGTCTGGCTCAGGGTCCCCTTGGTGACCAGCTTGGTGACGGCGGTGTTGATGCGCTTGTTGGCCTTGCTCACGTCCACTCCTTTCCCGGCCAGCACCTTCTTGAGGGCCGCCAGGGACATCCCCTTGCGCTCCTTGGACTCGGCCACGGCGGCCACGATGAGTTTAGGGAGGCTGGGTCCGTCCTTCTTGGGCCGGGGAGCGGACTTCTTCTTCGGGGCTTTGGCCGGAGCCTTAGCCGGCGCGGCTGCTGGAGCTTCCTCTGCCATGTCTGTCGGTCTGGGTTGTTCGTCGGAACTTGTGGAGCTCAGAGCGGGAGGCGGGACTTATAACACACACGAGAACCGTGAAGAGACAACTCAGCCCGCTGCTCTGCTGCCGCCTCGAAAAGCGGCTCCACTTTGTGTTTTCTCCGCCGACATTTAGCCTCAAAATACTCCGAAAACAAACATCTTCCAAGACAAAAGTTACTAAAGCAGGTAGAAAAGTCTCTCTCCTCCACACTGAGCTCATGTTTGATGTCCGAGAAGCTTTTCCTTCGTTCCAGGAGCCTTTAAAGCGGCCAGATTCTCGGTCTGTTTGCGCCGCTTGCGGGGAGTTTTCTTCGAATTTCGCCTCCAAAAACATCCCAAACTATCTTAAGTTGGATGTAATAACTGCGTTTCTAATAGCAGACAAACGAGGAGACAGAGTCACGGTGAAAACCTTGCGCAGAAGCGATCCAGTGATTTTTAAGAGAAGCGTTTTCCGCGGATGTAAACACACCGCAGTCCCGCTGCCGGAGGCGAACTGCTCCCAGATGATCCGCTGGATTAAACCTCCCATCTGCGCTAAATATGGATTCAGCAGCTGACTCAATGAAAAACACTCTCATAGCTAATCCCCGTCAGCAAATATATATCTTTTGCTGTTGCCTTTCACATTCGCACGACCTCTTAATCCAACTTTAAACAGAATGTTTTCGAATTAGTCAATTATTACTGGCAGACAAATTTTATTTCATGAGGTTATGACTAAAATACTATTTTCTAAAATCAGGACACTTTAAGAAAATTAAATATATCTTCACTTTGATGAAAAAAATTAAATGACCTTTATTTTGATGAAAGCAAAGTCTCATTCATTCAGGTAATCATATATAGTTGCTGTCAGAACCCCTCAGTTTTCCATGTCATTACCTTCTTATTGTTTTCTACTGGGGTGTCTTCATCGACACAATGGTTACTGGAACATAAATAGTAACAAAATTAACCTTTAAGATGTTTAAAAACAACATTAAGCATTCAAATGTCCGTATCAGTTTCATTTGACTTTAATATAATAACACTAAAACTTTTGAAAAACCATTTAATAGAATCGCTGACTGTCTATATTTTTAAAGTTAGACTAAAAAAAGATTCCAAAATCATTTCACTGTATGTAAAAATCATAAAACCAAACCAATAAGGTATAAAACGATTGATGATCAAATGAAGTGACATTTGTGTTCAAAAGATCAATTAATGAAAAATGTTCAGTTTTATTAGCCCTATGTCATAGTCTAATTTTTGGAGACGCTGAATTGGGGTTTTATTTATTTGTAATCTGTTTATTTATCTGTTCATTTACCATTAAAATCACACACACACAAAAGAGACGGGTCAATCCTGAATATTTTCTTTTATTAAGATAAGTCAAACTCTTTCCTTTTGTCATACACGGGTTTTGAATGTGTCATAAAGACAATCTCTAAATAGTTTTTCTCTTTAACAAAGATTTTAAAAAGTGATAATAGTTTAGACTGGACCAGAATGACAGCAGAGAGGCGGGTATGGATGTGTGATAAGTAAATGGGAGTAATTTTGTGATTTTTAAGTAGGACTGGAAGAATGTATTTGAAGATGACACCCAGACTTTCAACCTGGAAGGAAGGCGAAATAAGGATCTGTGACCAGAAATTGAGAACATATACTGAAGCTATGTAGCAATAGTTTCGTTATTCATGGAGCAATATCTCCAAAACCTACAAAATCAACAGTTGTAGGATTGACAGGAGAGATGACCAGAGGTCCAGAATTTTTACCACCTTCATTCTTGCAAGGACTGAAGAAAGGATAGAGTTTCTCTGTAAAGCAACAGCCAATAAAGGAGTAGATGAGGGGTCCAGGCTCTACATTATACAAGGAGTCCAGACCCTGATGGTAATCCACAAACACCCCCACCCTCTCTGGACCAGGCTGAGGACAGAGACGGATTGAAGGGACACTACCAGTTGTATACTCATTTCCATTTCTCAAACTTATTGTGTAGTAGCCATGTGGAGGACAAGCTATGAGATCTCCCTTCCTGTTGACCGACTCCTGGGCCACTCCAAAGCCCCAGTCAGTTTTTCCTTTAACCTGAACCTCAAAGTAACATCTGCCTGAAGAGAAACTCTGCTTTCCTAAAACGCAAACACAGTAAGAGAATCTATCTGGGTTGTCCAGAAGATTCTTCTTCAAATCGCCGTGACTCACTCGCTTTCCATCATTAGACAGGATGAGGCTAGGACGTGCTGTGTCAGGATCAAGAGTCACGTCCACAGCATACTGCTGGACCCAATTCAGCTGAAACGTAATCATCTTCGTCCCAAGAGTCCCCCCCTGCTGTGCCACAGCGTTCACAACAGTCCTGTCATAGCGGCTTGACGTCGGCATGCTCCCACTCCCTAGTGGGTGGTGCAACGTTTAGGGAGGAGAACCTTTGAATAAAATGGAGGTGGTCCTCATAGCACAAGAGCTGCTTCACCTCAGAGCTCCTCTGCATCAGAACAGAGATTTGCCATTTCAGATCCTTGATCACGACTTCTGCCAGCTTCTCTGCAGCGTTCTGTTTGTCTTCGATTTCCCTCATGAGCTTTTGAGGCCTTTTTTCAACAGACCTCTTGAGAGCAGTGAAAACCCAAACACCTTCTGCTTTCTCTCTGTCTGCTGCCTCCTTACTGATCCTGACAGACTTTTCGATTTCCTGAATCTTCTCTTGCTTAGTTTGGATCAAATGCTGAATTTCAGCTTCCATCTTTCCCAGCTCCACTTTCTTTTTCTCACATTCCTCACCGAGAGGAATGAACCCATGAGACTTGTGGTCTAAAATTGAGCAGATGTATGTGTTGTCTGTACGACAGAACAGCTCCAGGAGTTTACTGTGCTGTGCGCATATTCTTTCTTCCAGGTCCTCCACAGGTCCCATAAGCTGATGCCTTTTCAACCGCAGTGCCGTCAAATGGGGCTCCAGATGAGTCTCGCGGTAAGAAGGCAAGCACACAAGGCAGGACTTCACCGCCTTTAGCTTGGTTTCAGCGCAGATGTCGCAGGGAATGTCTCCTGGCCGTATAGCTTGTTGCTCGCATCTGCTGATCTGAGCAATCAAATTTTAGATAAAAATATTGATGCGCAGTTGAGGTCTGATGGGAAAATGCTCCTTACACACTGGGCAGTAGAACAGAGCGTTACTGTCCCAGTGTCTGTCGATACATTGTTTGCAAAAGTTGTGTCCACATGGTGTGCTGACTGGATCGATGAACACCTCCAGACAGATGGAGCACTGAAACCGATCCATGATTTGAGAGGTTCGGCCAGTAAACATGTCTGCAGTGTGTAAAGAAAAAAACAATAGTTAAAGATTAGGTTTAATTGATTCAAGGCTCTGTGAAGGGTGATTACTACATTAAATATGTTTTTAGTTTGAGTTGTCTGACAGTCAGTTTTGTTGTCACTCAGTCATTTCAGGAATGTGACTCTTAAACTCGCCCTTCAACCTTTGCTCTTCTTGTACGTTAGTGGTTTGTTGTGGTTTTCATCATCATTCTTCACACAAAAAACAAGACCTGACAGAATTTTGTCGTCATTTTTACGGGGATCCTTTTTCTGAGTGTGTTGATGATTTTGATGATGGCACTTGACAAAATGTAATGTTTGTTACTGCTCTACAAGTTGGTATAACTGTATGTTGTTTTCATGAGTTTTTATTTTTGTGTTTTATCATGTAGACAACTTTGAGCTGCTTCGTTGTTGAAATGTGTTATATAAATAAACTCGACTGATTAGTTCAGGAGATTAGGAATTCACAAAAAAGTTCAAGTTTATATATAACATAATACAACCACAGAACTCTTTCATTACATTTTTTTTAAGAACACATGTTCTGTTCCCATGTTATCTGTACAGCATAGCTTCATGTTGAATAAATCACAGCAAGTTGAGATTTATGCCTTTAATGTCTTTTCCTGATAATTTAAGTCTGTCGCTGGACAGAGGCACAAACTCAACAGAATGTCCTGCATAAAGTACCTGCTTTGTCAGTCTTTTACCACTGTTTGTTCAATTTATCAAATTTTTAAAGTTGATTTATATTGTGAAGAGCCATAAAATAATCGCTGTGTCATGTTGTGGCCACTGGGCGTCGCTGTGGTTCAACAAATATATACGAGAGCCGAAGCACCGGTGAGAAGTTTCTAGATGGGGGAGTTAGCAGGTGCTAGCAGGTTGTTGACCGGTGTTAGCTTCCGTTTCACTCTGTGACCCTGATGCTTATTAATGGAACTAAGCTAAGGGCTGATAGACAGCCATTTGGAGCGATAAATGGACGGCAACTACCTCAAGTGACGATAATAATAGTACATTATAACCAAAAGAAACTAAAAAGAAAAACCAGACGTATTTATCCGGTATAATAATAATATAATGTCACAAAAAGTGACACTGGTATCACTTATGTTTACCAATAATAATCCTTATTTTTATATATTCAAGTGTTTGATACTCGGACTTTATTTGATATTCTCATTTAGATTTTTCCTTAGCTTAACACCGGAAATAGATATACAGATTTTCAAAGTTTCTCTAATGTTTAAGATTTTGAATTTATATTCCTTTCTTTCCATTTTCAGACGATGGAACGATGTTTTTTGAGGCAATTAATCTAGCAGCGTATATATCATTACGGAGATATTTTTCTTTTGTACGTTTTGTGTCTCTATGGAGAACGATGCTGGAACCACCTTACTGCCTTGTTTTTTAGTATGGACGCCTCTCTTATCATCAATGCTTCCAGCGTCAACATGCCTGTCAAACTCACAGCCAGACGGCGTGTGAGGAGCCGAACAATTTACGAAACGAAATGCGAGTCTGGATAATAAGTAATGATTTTTGGCCAGCAGAGGGCAGCAGGCTACCAAACGAACCACAGAAGTCATCCCGGAAGTCTCCAGTGAGCAGAAAACGTCCCAGAAATTTGGGCTGAGTTCCGTTTATGGGATATTTGAAACGAAAACAGCAGCAAAAAAAAAAAATATCTGCATGACCATTTTAAAAATAACTTTTTCAAAAAATAAAATTTTGTTTTCTTTTTCAGAATCTTTGGGTAAATGAAAGCAGTCATAGCACCAAACCTCATTGTAACTTAAAATGCTTTATTATGCAGCAACTGTCACTCTCTAAAATTATTTAAAGACTCATTACAAAAGGTTATAATGTGTGGGAATAAAGGAAATTTGCGTTTTTAATTTATTTACTGCCTTTGTTGTGTTTAGATTTAGTATATGTTAACCTCTACAGTGTTGTCTGAGTTTTTTCCTGATACATGCCGTATAAATAACCTTTAGTTTTTCACTTCATCACCTTCTTTTTTTTTCTTTTTTTTTTTAACTAACGTGCTCTGATGCTGCAACCTCATCAGAGAGCTGCAGATGAGGTTGAACTCTCCTCTACAGAATGTCTTCTGTCACACTGAAACCTTGTTCTGGGTCAGGCTGTGGTTGAAAATGGGGGCGCAGGGCAGGGCGCTTTGTTAGAGCCTCAAATCGGCGTCCAACTTTGAAATCCCTCAGATTTGCTCCCTCAGAAAAGGACACAGAAAAATTTACTCTCTGCAACTGACTAATATAGGAAACAAAGAAGAAGAAAAAAAAAAGCTCTTTTTGCTGCTGAGTTCCCGCTCCGGCCGATCACGTCGACCTCTGCCCCAGCAGTTTAGTCAGTGCCACCCCTCCTCCGCCCTGACAGGATGTGTATGCAGTTATAGCTCTGATGTAGAGACAACAGCTCCTCAGATACGGGTTAGCTAGAGAAGGCCTGCTTTTAATTGACCGTTTTTGGATTTTAACCTTTATATTCCAGCCTTTTTACATTAATTTTATTCATGCATTTAGAAAGAAAGCTAAATACGGAAATTAATGTTGCACATGAATCACAAAGGAGCCAAAAAAGCACTTATTTTAATTGTTTAAGTTTCCAGAGCAAAGTAGGAACCTTTCTGTCCAGTGCAGACCTGATTCTGTTTCTCTCTAACCACCGTGACCGCATGTAGCAAAAATCTATTTATTAGTCATCCTGTAAGAGCAGAGTTACATCTTAAGGTGCTTTGCAAGCCTTGTTTTTCTCAATATGTTGAATACCTTTTGAGCTGCAGAGTGTTTTATAGACTTGTGAGAATATTTTGTTCTGCCCATTTTAAAATTCATTTACAATTTTCAGTAACGTGTTCTCCCTGAGGTCTGCCATTACAACAAATAATAATAAGGCTGCGCAAAATGTTAAAGTTTTCTCGAGCTATGAAAAGTCACTTTTTCACCTGAAATAATTTGCCAAAACACTGTTGGGAAGCAAGGCCAAATTTATGAGGGACGTCATAAATTCATTTATGGAGGACCAGAAATAAAGAATGAAACAAAACAAAACAAAACAGGGAAATATTTAATCGGTGTTAATAAATTAACCTCAGAGTCCAGCAGATGAAGACTGTGATCTCATCGCAATACGACTTAACTGAACTCTTTGTCAGTGAGTATCGTGATTCGGTGTCATCTCTTCAGTACAGAACCTGTAGCAGGTCTGGAGTCGCCTGGGCTGAAAGAGCCAATCAGAAAGCAAAGAGCATTTGGTCAGGTTGTTGCTTTTGCTTTTCAAGATTTTCCAATCATGTATCTCATACGTGGTAAAGAAGTGGAGATGTGGAAAAGCTCATAATGTGGTGGCAGCAGTCGACTTTGAGACACGAAGTAGTAATGTGATTTTCTTTTCTTCAAAATAATTCTGTTCAAGGCTTTAGCTGACCGGTTTGTTCTTCCTCTTATACGCTGTTTGTGACTCGGATCCCATTTTGGTTTTAGACCTAATAACAGTCTAATAAAAATTATTGAATATTTTGATCTCTATAATCTGTTGAATTGGATGATGATGATGATGATGATGATGATGATGATGATGATGATGATGATGATGATGATGGAAACAAACACCACATGCTAAAAACATGTGTATGTGATTTAGTGCATGCTCCTCGTTTCCAGGCCAATAAAACTCATAATCTGCATCGAACTGAGCAAACAGACACAAGGATCCTACTGGATAATTGCTTCATGCAGTTGGCAACAAGTTATTGAACCCAAACTAATGCAACACGTAGTTTCTTATTTCTTCAACCCACATGTGTAAAGACTCATCACCTAGTCCTGAAAAAAAATGTGTGTCTGTTTAAGAATGGTCAAATCTTTGGCATGGGCCAAGACAGATTAACTACTCAATCTGGGTCAAGAACTGTCCAGCGGATTACTAAAGTCTGGAAGGAAAGTGGAGAACCGTTGAGTTTGAAGAAGAAATGAGGATGGAAAAAACACCTGAATGCTCATGATTGGCGATCACTTAGATCACTTAGATATTTGGTGAAATCAAATATCAACAAAAGCAGAACTCAGAGTATTTTCACATGCAAAATGCAGAGGGAACTCAAGGGATTGGCAGTGAACCGCTGTGCACCCAGGAGATGTCCAGGGTGTACCCTGCCTCTCGCCCGTTGACCGCTGGAGATAGGTAACAACACCCCTATTGATCCCAATGGGATAAGGGTGTAAGAAAATTGATGGCCGGATGGATAATCACTTCCTGTGACTAACTAAATAAACTGAATGACCAGGTTACATCATCATGTTCTCAGGTGATAATGCCAGGATTCATCAGACTCAAATAGTGACAGAATTGTTCAGGGGGTGTGGGACATGATTTTCACACCCGGACTGCCCTCCAGAGAGTCCAAACCTTAACGCCACAGAGAGTCTTTGAGGCTTTGCACATTGATAGGACTCTCTCATCCTCCATACAAAAAACTTTGGTGAAAAATGAATAACACTGAATGAAAACACATCTGCTAACATTGCAGAGGCTTATCTAATATATGCTACAATGAAAGTGTGCCGTGATCAAAGTCGAAAAGAGTATTAGTGTGTTACCTTTAGTTTGGTGGCAAGTTTTTTTTTGGGGCCAGTCAGAATATATTAGGACTACAGTACTGTCTGTTTGCTACATAAAACTTTCTTTTTATAGTTACTACAGCTTCTAAACACAAAATAATCTCAAAATTCTCTTCAATTATCCAAACTGTTGAACACCAAGAACTCTCAAACATGTATTTTCTTTTCACACACAATGCAAAGCAAAATACTGACAACTGTCACATAACATGTTTCACGTTTTGGAGATTTCTGGACATTTTACGTGCATAAAAGCCGACATATCTTTCCCACTTTAAAACCAAGTTATTCTCATGTGTGCATATTATGCTGTCCTTCATTGCGAAATAAGAAAAAGATGATGCCACTGAAAGGGCTGAACCTAACCCACTGCACCCCCCCGTCACATGATCAGACAGATCATTTGGACAGTCAAAGGCATCAAGTGGCGCATTTTTAACCAAACCTTCCAGCCAAGCTAATCACAAGCAGCCTTTGTCTCATGGAAAGAGTTCTGTGCGTTTATGAACACGGACGGCAAACACAGAGGAAGTTCAGTGTTGATGCAACGTTCCAGTTTTTCTTCTTCTTTATGAAATGTGTGAGTATCAAACATCTCTCTGAGTCTGTATGTTTGCATCCGTTGTTTTAAAGGACAGCTAATGAGATTTTAAAACTACGTGGAGGAAATTCAAACCGCCACATTGCACCCAAATTTTCTTTTTGTAATCATTTAAAATATTTTTGCTCCTTTTGTACATTGAGAGCTATTTTGCTTCTTTTATCAGCCTGATCACATCGATATAGACGTTCATACTGTGTTCCCGAAGAAAAAAAGAAATAACACCAACCCATTTAAATAATTAAAAGTAGAAAATAAATTTGGTTATGACCTGACAAGGATGTGATAGATGTATAATCATAAAGCTAATCCTTTTGCCTCAAAAATGCTTTAAATGTTGATATGGGTTCTTTGGGATCTCCTGGATGAGTTAACATGAAGGACTACAACCTCCACAATGGCAAACCTATGGAAGGATTACGAAAGGAGGTAATGAAACTGAAATGTTTTAGAGCTCCTGGGATAATGATGTCAAGATTTGTTTAATCAGGAGAACGACGAGCAGCTAAAGACAAACCTGCATAGGTAAACTGATCAACAGAAATAAACCTGGATGGAATAAAACAGGACACCAGAAGATTATGCTAATAAAAAGCTGAAGACTAATACACAAATGAAATAGTAGACATACGTCCGCTACTCTGCTAATGCGCTAATGGCAGAGCTAATTCTTTACTAGTCTTACTGTTTTTGCTCACTTTGAAAACATTGGACACCCTAGACAGGTCACCGGTCCGTCAAAGATATTTTACTTTTATTAAAAAAAGTCTGTTTTTAAAATTTATTTTAAAACTGCCACCATGTCGTAGCCGTAGCTAATGAGACCGGTAATCTGTAAAAGAAAAAAAAGCTCCTCCTACTCCTTCCTGAGCTGCTATTGCTGTCTGAAGAAAGGCATCGCTCAGAGTAATCCCAACGAAAAACAACCAATCAGGGCCAGGAGGAGAGTCTTATCGCTGTCAATCAATCTCATGTATTTGCTGCTTAATGTGCTAATGGAGGAACAACAACTTACTGTTAGAGCAAAAACCCAATTAACCGCCATCATCAGTGGCCATGCTAACTAGCCTTAGCATTAACAACCGTCTCTGCTAGCTGGAGCACTGCAGAAAGTAACGAGGCGAGGTAAGCAGGGGGCTGAGCAGTGCCAGATTGATGATGACTGCCAGTGCTATAACCTGCCTCCTGGGTCTGATTGGTTGGGTCTGCACAGCAGTGAGAGAAGGCAGAGGAGGTTGATTCTGTTTTTTTCACAGATTAACTGTTTCATAGCAAACCATCATGACATGGTGACAGTTCAAGGATTCTGAAAGCAAACCACAACCACTAGTGCTAATCCTAAATACTCAAACAAACCAAGTGGACCCTATTTTCTTAAAGACATTTCACACTATCAAAAATGCTTCTTTAGTGCCAAACTTGTGTTGGAAGTATCAAATAATTAGCTAATAAGCTGCAGTCAGAACAATCGCACCAATACGACCACTGATGTCAGTAATGGGGGCGTTAAGGAGACGCATGTCATTGGTCCTCCCGTCTACTTGGTTCAGTCTTGGGTCATTGTCACTCAGGATTCATCTGTCCAGAATGACTCTACACCAACCCGCCTTCAGCAGAATCCCCATGCATGTAGATTGATGCTGAACACAGATGTAGACCCTGCAGTCACCTTGAAAAAAAATCCCCTGCGGTCTGTAAATATGTCTGTGAGCACCAGTTGGATCTTTTGGTGCACAACTGTTTCTTACCGTCTACTGTCCCCTCGTGTGGTGACGGTGGTTTGACCTACTCAGTAAAAGTTTCCACCAGTGGAAACACTTGTTCTTGCCAAGACGGAAGAGGCTGCATGGCCTTGAGCTTCCAGCGTCAACCATATCTGTGTAATCTGGAGTTGCTGTAAACAACTGGAACAACAAACGTTGAGCGACTGTAGGACATTTTGAACTTGAGGAAGATGTAAAGGACTTTATGTATGTATGACTTTAGATCAGCTTCAGTTGATAAAGTCTCTTTCTGTCTCTCCAGATTTAAAAGAAAAAAAAAATTAAGAGGAGAGTCCCATGGTACTATTGGAAAGTTCCACAAACCAAAGGCTTTCTTTAAAGAATCTATAATCATTGTAGAATATTCCAGCTCAGATTTTACCATTTGAAGAATGATAAGAGGCCTCAAAGGGCCTTTTAATCCATGTAGTGGTCAGTCAGATGTTAGAAATTAGATATTGTGGTTTTATTATGTGATCTTTTGCCACAGAATCCTGCTAGTCCTCTACAGCCATTAGATAAAAAGGTAATCCCACTTGAGTACGTGAAAAATCTGGATACCTGAGGAAATTGTGACGGGTCAAACTTTAAAAATGTTAGCCAATTGCTGCTATGTCAAGTAGAAAAGACACCAGCAGTGATTAATTGTTGCTTCCTATCAATCTACCAAGGATCGGAAGGTAATTTCCAAACATCTTGACTCAATGGGCCTAGAGTAAGAGTGGTTATTCATTGGAAGGATTCTGAACACCAGAAGACCTGGAAAAATGTGACAAATTGCTAACCTCTCGATGGTAGGGATTAGTTGAAGTCATTGAAGTCAGATTTTTAAGTACCAACTTCTCAATTGACTGTTTCTTTCTTCTTTTGGTGTAAATTTGCGACCAAGGTAGATGAAACACCATCTCTAACTACACAACACGTCAAACACAGAGGCAGGTAGGTTGCAGCAGCAGATGTCCATACTTGGGATCACTATTGTTAGCTAAACACCAAAAACTGTTTATCAAGATTTTAATATCAAGTAGAGAACAATGTCCTGGTCCAACAAGTCTTGATTCTACATTTGGAATGTGTTACAATCTAGTGTCGTTTTTCAACCATGACAGACCCACGATGCACAGAGCCACCAGAAACCTAAGGTAAGTCATCTCCACTCTTGGTGCTCCTGGGGACTTTTATTTATTTATTTTTTTAAATACTTCGACTTCATCTGCCGAGGTTATTTTTATTTTCAAGTTCTGCCATCTCAGTGAAGACTTAATTAAATTAAAATATCCAACATTAGATCAAAGGTGCAGTTATACAGGTGGACCGGTAGAGAAGGACCCTGGAGGAGATGTAGATCAAAACCAAGCTCATCCTGCAGGAAACAAAGATGCTCCAAGAAATTTTGTGTCATTTTGTGCTGCCAAACTATGACACAAAGGCAGCTCTTTACAGGCGTCTTGTACTCGGTACAAAGCTTGAGATACTTGACGCTGAGTTCACACATTTCGCACACTGAAAGGAAAAATCTGAGTCTGTGGGTGCTGCAGAGTTTCTACGTTACATCCTGATTTCAATGCCAAGCTGCTCAAACGCTCCGTATGTTTGATCTCGCTTACATCCTAAAGAAGACGTCTCACTGAAGAACGTCTTCACTCAACTCAGAGCATAAGCCCAAAACATTGACCAAGTTGTATCCAAGATGAGACACCAACTATCTGGCAGAGTCACTTTTAGATTTTTTTCCTCTTGCTGTTACAAGACATTTGATTTTCCTTCCAATGAAAAATTATGTTTTGCTTGTTTTGCCGGTACAAGAATGTTTCCACTCAAAACTACTCAAGTACAAAAATGCTTTTACATAACATAGACGTTTTAATTCCAGTAAGCACAGAAAGTCTTCAATAAACTTTAAACCAGTCCAATCCTCAACTAGCACCTATTTATTTATTTTATTTTTTTTTATTTGGCCGTCTGCGTATTGGAGTTTGACAACCTTATTAATAATATAAGACATTTCACTACGGTGACCAATGATTAAGTAGCGTTATCCCAGAAATATTTAGTGAGTCTTAGTTAACTTCTAAGAACGTGGAATGTAATAGCTCCCTTTGTAAATCGAGATGACCGAGTCTCAACCATGAACTCTGAAAGCAGACAGTGATCACATGAGGCTGGAGTCCATTCTGATTGGCTTGTCACAACCAGTCTTGTCTCTAGAAAGTAGAGCACATTAAGAGATTCTATCAGTCAAGCAAAACCATTTAAAGAAAATGACTCCTCTTATG
Source organism: Gambusia affinis (assembly GCF_019740435.1). Taxonomy (NCBI): domain Eukaryota; kingdom Metazoa; phylum Chordata; class Actinopteri; order Cyprinodontiformes; family Poeciliidae; genus Gambusia; species Gambusia affinis. Next base: position 5,920,268 of record NC_057885.1, on the reverse strand, counting down.
TTTATTGGCTTTGTGACATGTCTGATCCTGGAAACTTTGGGTAAGTTGCGACTTTAAAAGTTTTTTTATTGGCTCTTCAATGCATACTGTTGTCTTCAACATGTTCCAACCTCAGCAGAAAGTTACGTTTGTGTGTTTCTTCTCCATTTTCAGTTCATTTGGAAGCTCAGACTCCATCACTGTCTTTGCATTTTGAATCGGTCAACATCGGCTCAAATGTGACTTTAAAGTGTTTCCATAAAGAAACCGATGGAGTGATTTTCCACTGGTATAAACAAACTCCAGGGCAGAAACCACAGCAGATGTCAGAGTTTTATAGATATAAGAGAAATGGCTCATTTACTGGTGAATTTTGCAACGATCCACGATTTGAGCTGGAAACTGGCAAAGATAAAAACCACTTGAGAATCTCCAATGTGCAAATGTCAGACTCTGCTACTTACTACTGTGCAGGAATTGATACATATCTGTATAAATTTCTAGAGGGCACTACAGTCCATGTAAAAGAATCAAATCTGAACATTTGGACCTTGGTCAATCAGTCCAGATCTGAGATCATGCAGCCAGGAGGTTCTGTGACTCTGAAGTGTACGGTACAAAGTGGGACCTGTGATGGGCAACACAGAGTTTTCTGGTTCAGAAACTCTGAAGAACACCTTCCAGAGATCATTTACACCAATGGAGCCGGTGAGGACCAGTGTAAGAAGAAGCCAACCACACAGGCACACAGCTGTGTGTACAGCCTCTCCATAGAGAGTCTGAACGAGTCGAGTGCCGGGACCTACCACTGTGCCGTTGCCTCATGTGGACACATTCTGTTTGGAAAGGGGATGCAGCTGGACTATGAGAGTAACAAATCATTTTTCAAAGATGGTCTCACATTTCAAGAAGTGGTGAGAATGTTTGTAACGTCTCACTGTCTCTCTTCAGAACAGTCTGACTCCCCGGTCCTGCTGTACGTCTTGACTGGAGCTTTAGCATTCAGCATCATCATGGTGGTAATTCTGGTTCAAAAACTGCACAAGACCAAGTCCTGCAAAGGTAACGTTTGGCTACAGACTATCTTTGCAAGTTAGAAATTATTAGAGTCAATCAGTAAAAGACTATTGTGTCCCTTCTTCGTTTTTTCATTTCTAATCTGTTGGGGTTTTTATTCTTTAAGCTTTGATTATTTTTGGATTTCTGATGGGTTTTTTTTGTGTTTTTTTTTGCCTGATAGATAGATCCTATTGAAGTAACTCGTCCATTTTTTTGTAAATGACATTTTATTACCAGGCTACTGGTTGATCATTTTGTTATCGGAGGATAAAACTACGTTTTAATAAAAATCCTCAAATATACTGTGGATAATATTCCTAAACAATCCTTTTTCTGCTGCTTTTCTTTGTGCCGACAGACTCTCCAGAGAGATCCTCAGCAGCCTCCACCCTGAATGCAGATGTGAGCATTTTTAGTTCCTTTTTATTTCTCAGTGAAATGTTTTACAGTGTGTTAAGAATACCAGAAGGCTGCAGAAAGATGAAATCAAAAGCAATATTAATGTTCTAAGTATCACCCAGTGTTGTCTAGAGCAGCAATTTACCACGATACATTTTTACATCATCTGCCATTAAATTGTAGGTTCAAAATGCTGTGAGTTGTATACAGATTTAGTCTGTGGGTTGATGTAAAATAAGTCATGATGGGTTGTAAAATAAGTCATGATGAAAAAAACGTTAATAATTCACTACAGAAGAGATAAATATAAAACTGTTTTTCTTTTTATACTTATAACCAAAATTGTTTGAAGTGAAACAGGATTAAAATCGAATGAAATTACATATCGTAGTGGTAGACGTAATGATCAACCAAAATATGTGACAATATAAAAATGATAATTATATCTTTTTGGTAACACTTCATATTTTTAATGACTTGTTGAATTATAATGTTCCTGTTCATTTGGAAGCTTGTGACTTACTGCAAACCAAAATATAATAATTTAAAAAAATGGTATATTTCATAAAACCAAAAAGAATTTATAATACACAAATGAGATGTTGTGCCTTAAAAGACGACTGATTACCAAAAGCTTCTGGCACAACTTCATCTACTTCTAAGGTGCGTGGAGAGAGACGAAGATCTGGTGAGAGTAATAATTCAGGTCATTCAAAGAAAAGTTTGGACTTAGGATTTATGGTGAAGTAGACTGTTTCCGATAAGATATGGCTAGGATATTAATGACTTTTATTTAGGGAAATTATAATTTTATTTCAAAAGGGAACATGTGAGGACTCCAACAATAGCTGAGATATTTAAACCCCACCTTTATTTATTAGAAGATATTGGAACTCAGACATGAAAACCAAGAGTATTTTTGTTAAAAACATCATATATGTCTGGTTGAAATTGAGAATTTGGTCTGATAAATGATAGACGTGCTGCTGAATTGCAAAAAGTCCTAAGACATGTCTGATTGTTAGATTTAGGCCTGTATGTGTTGAAAAGAGAATCTAAAAATAATGTCACATTTCTGCAGTCACATATGTAACAATACCACAAGACAATACAGTGTTGTAGTTGGCATAAAAGCTACGTTGTTCACGACTTCACTCTGTTGTTTATCCAGGATCACGAGGATGCAGAGAATCTCCATTATGCTGCTTTAAACAGTAGTAAACTCAGCAGATCGAGAGAGAAGAGGGACGCCACCAGTGAAGTTGTGTACTCCAGTGTTGGGCCTCAGAACTGAAGTTGCTTCTTTGTGTTATTAGGCTAGCGCAGTGGTTCCCAAAGTGTGGGGCACACCCCCTAGTGGGGGTGGCGTGCCATTGCAGGGGGTGCGGGAAGCGGTGTGGATAAATGAAAAAAATAAAACAGTTACACAAAAGTGTCTCACTGTAAAGATGGTTTGTAGTTTGTTTTGTTACAACCTGAAGTGTGAAATAAACTTCAGTGGAGTTTGAAAACAAAATACGTGTGTATAGGTTCACGTCTGGTTGAACGATGTGTGTGTCCAGTTGAGTACTCCTCTGTCACTATTCTTGTACAAACCTTTGAACTCGTGTCTTTGCTGTAACGTCAAGAAATCCTAAATAAAGATAAAAAATTATCTGAGAGTTTTTTTATGTTTTACGTCTTTACTGATATGATCACAACTTTCTAGACTAAACCTGTGTCAATGTCAGTCTGTATAGCAGACTAAATCTGTATAGCAGATTTAATCTGCTATACAGACTAAATCTGTACTCAGTCTATAAATACAGACTACAAGCTTCTGCCTCACAGAAGCAAATGCTTTTAGTCTGTACACGCCACACAGCAATGCAACCAGAACAACCCAGTTGACTGATGGTGAAGCAGATCCAGAACCGTCTATTCACACCAACAGCAAATCAAGAAGTACATAGTTTGGACTTTATATGGCTCACATTAGATAATAGGGATAACAATATCTAATGTCAGGTTACAGAAATAAATGTTCTCCAGTGTTAAGAGATGGAACTGATAATTCATCAGGAGTCAGATGATGATGGATGGACTCCTGGACCCGCATAATTTTGATCCCACTGGATCAGCTGTAGCTGTTTGATTGATTTGTTGGACAGACCTGTGAAGACGCCGTTACAATAATCAATACGACTGAAGATAAACTCATCCATGAGTTTCTCTAGATCTGGCTGAGACATTAGTCCTTTAATCCTGGAAATGTTCTTCAGGTGATAGAAGGCAGACTTTGTAACTTTCTTTATGCGGCTCTGAATGTTAAGGTCAGAGTTCATCACTACTCCCAGGTTTCGGGCTGATCGCTGGTTTTTAGTTGTAATAATTGAAGTTGTGCACTGACTCTAGATCTATAACACTAGATCTATAACTCTAGATCTATAGCTCTAGATCTATAACTCGAGATCTATAGCTCTAGATCTATAACTCTAGATCTATAACTGTAGATCTATAACTATAGATCTATAACTGTAGATCGTTCCTCTTTAGGTCCAAAAATAATAACTTCAGTTTTGTTTTTGTTCAGCTGGAGGAAGTTTTGGCACATCCACACATTTATCTGTTCTAAGCATCAGTTCAGTGATTGGATGGGGTCAAAGGTCACCTGGTGACATCGTAATGTAGAGCTGTGTCATCTGCATAGTTATGGTAGCTAATATTATTTCCTGTTATAACCTGAGCTAGTGGGAGCATATAAATATTGAATAAGAGGGGTCCTAGGATTGAACCTTGTGGAACCCCACATGCGACCTTTGACCTCTTTGATGAGAAGTTTCCAATTGAAACAAAGAAATCTCTGTTCTTTATGTAAGATTCAAACCAGTTAAGCACTGGACCGGAGAGTCCGACCCAACTCTCCAGTCCATTCAGTAATATGTCATGGTCAACACTGAGGTCCAACAGAACCAGCACTGTGGTTCTCCCACAGTCTGTATTTATATGAATGTCATTGAACACTTTGACTAGGCCAGTCTCTGTGCTGTGGTGAGACCGGAAACCAGACTGGAAGGAGTCAAAGCAGTTGGTCATTGTTAGGAAGCTATTTAACTGTTTACACACAACTTTTTCAATAACTTTGCTGATGAATGGGAGGCCAGAGGTCAGAGGTCGGCCTGTAATTCTGCAGTAGTGATTTGTCTAGATTGTTCTTTTCACTCCAGACTCGTCTTACTTGGCTCTGAATTCACACGGCAAATTGACCAATTTGAAAACCCAAATCAGCAGGCTGGAACGGCTCGATAATCCATTTGCAGTTGATACGGAGAACACACCATGAAATCTGAGTCTGTGGGTGTTGCACAGTTTCCATGTTCCATCCATGACATGATGCCCCATCTGAATATCCAAGCTGATCAGACGCTCCTTTTGTTTGGAAATATGTGTGTGCGTGCGTGTGCGTGTGTGTGTGTGCGTGTGTGTGTGTGTGTGTGTGTGAGCGATTGCTCTCCGTCATGAAGGTCAACAGAAATCCCCGCTGGAGTCGTTTGACTGATGAACACCTTCCCTCCACCTGAAGATCCTACACCGCGAACCTCGTCACAAAATGTTGATGAAGTTGTGACCAAGATGAGAAAACGAGTTTGTAGCAGTTTAACTTCAGGAATCTTTTTACTGGTGGTGCTTGTTTGTCTGTAGAAGAATGTTTTTACGTAAAATTTCTCAACAAATCCTGAAAATAGAGCAAAATGAAATGAATGCAACTAAAGTAGTTTTTTTTTTGTGTTTTTTTTAAATTGTTTTATTATTGTTGTCTGTTGTTGGAATAATATAGGCTTTATTAGTGCCAGACTCTTTATAAGGTAATTTCAATTTCAATAGGCATTGAACCAGTTCAGGTCTTGACTAGCAACTTTTTTGTTTATTTTAGCCCCTTTGATGCTCCTTATTTACAATACAGGAGATTCGTCTATTGCACTCCCTCATCTGAGATATTTGAAGACGTTGTGGGTCTTACAGAGCTTCATGGGATGTCAAAGTTCCCCTCCGAAAAGTCAGATAATTGACTCTCACAGAGATATTTTTCTGAACTTGTTCTTTCCCCCTTTCCATTTCCTTTAACCATTAACTCTGAAAGCAGACAGTGATCACATGAGGCTGGAGTCCATTCTGATTGGCTTGTCACAACCAGTCTTGTCTCTAGAAAGTAGAGCACAGTAAGAGATTCTATCAGTCAAGCAAAACCATTTAAAGAAAATGATTCCTCTTATGTTTATTGGCTATGTGACATGTCTGATCCTGGGTAAGTTGTGACTTTTAGCATATTTTTATCGGCTCTTCAATGCATACTGTTGTCTTCAACATGTTCCAACCTCAGCAGAAAGTTACGTTTGTGTGTTTCTTCTCCATTTTCAGTTCATTTGGAAGCTCAGACTCCATCACCGTCTTTGCATTTTGAATCGGTCAACATCGGCTCAAATGTGACTTTAAAGTGTTTCCATAAAGAAACCGATGGAGTGATTTTCTACTGGTATAAACAAACTCCAGGGCAGAAACCACAGCAGATGTCAGAGTTTTATAGATATAAGAGAAATGGCTCATTTACTGGTGAATTTTGCAACGATCCACGATTTGAGCTGGAAACTGGCAAAGATAAAAACCACTTGAGGATCTCCAATGTGCAAATGTCAGACTCTGCTACTTACTACTGTGCAGGAATTGATACATATCTGTATAAATTTCTAGAGGGCACTACAGTCCATGTAAAAGAATCAAATCTGAACATTTGGACCTTGGTCAATCAGTCCAGATCTGAGATCATGCAGCCAGGAGGTTCTGTGACTCTGAAGTGTACGGTACAAAGTGGGACCTGCGATGGGCAACACAGAGTTTTCTGGTTCAGAAACTCTGAAGAACACCTTCCAGAGATCATTTACACCAATGGAGCCGGTGAGGACCAGTGTAAGAAGAAGCCAACCACACAGGCACACAGCTGTGTGTACAGCCTCTTCATAGAGAGTCTGAACGAGTCGAGTGCTGGGACCTACCACTGTGCCGTTGCCTCATGTGGACACATTCTGTTTGGAAAGGGGATGCAGCTGGACCATGAGAGTAACAAATCATTTTTCAAAGATGGTCTTACATTTCAAGAAGTGGTGAGAATGTTTGTAACGTCTCACTGTCTCTCTTCAGAACAGTCTGACTCCCCGGTCCTGCTGTACGTCTTGAGTGGAGCTTTAGCATTCAGCATCATCATGGTGGTAATTCTGGCTACAAGTGCAAATGTGAGCATGACTTTTTTATTACTTATTATTTCTAAGTGACATATTTTACAGTGGTCAGAATACGAGAAGGCAGCAGAAAGAGCACAAAAAGTAAATTCAACATCAGGTCATTCAAAGGAAAGCTTGAGTACAGTCAGACTAAGTAGTGTCTCAACAAGGACTTAAGGTGTAGTAAACTGTTTCAGATAAGATATGGCTACGCTGAATAACTTGTGAAGACTCCAACAACACTCATGGTATTTAAGCCACACCTTTATTTATCAGAAGACATTGCAACTCAGATATAAAAACCAAGAGCATTTTTGTTACAAACTTATCATCTCTACCTTGTTGAAATTAAGAATTTGGTCTGGTAAAGGATAGATATGCTGAAGAATTACACAACATGTTGAAAAGATCAGATTGGTAGAATTAGACCTGCATTTGTTGAACCAACATAAAGCAGGTTGAAAAGAGACTCTAAAAATAATGTCACATTTCTGCAGTCACATATGTAACAATACCACAAGACAATACAGTGTTGTAGTTGGCATAAAAGCTACGTGTTTCACGACTTAACTCTGTTGTTTATCCAGGATCACGAGGATGCAGAGAATCTCCATTATGCTGCTTTAAACAGTAGTAAACTCAGCAGATCGAGAGAGAAGAGGGACGCCATCAGTGAAGTTGTGTACTCCAGTGTTGGGCCTCAGAACTGAAGTTGCTTCTTTGTGTTATTAGGGTAACACAGTGGTTCCCAAAGTGTGGGGCACACCCCCTAGTGGGCATGGCGTGCCATTGCAGGGGGTGCGGGAAGCGGTATGGATAAATGAAAAAAATAAAACAGTTACACAAAAGTGTCTCACTGTAAAGATGGTTTGTAGTTTGTTTTGTTGCAACCTGAAGTGTGAAATAAACTTCAGTGGAGTTTGAAAACAAAATACGTGTGTATAGGTTCACGTCTGGTTGAACGATGTGTGTGTCCAGTTGAGTACTCCTCTGTCACTATTCTTGTACAAACCTTTGAACTCGTGTCTTTGCTGTAACGTCAAGAAATCCTAAATAAAGATCAAAAACTATCTGAGAGTTTAAGTTTTACATCTTTACTGATATGATCACAACTTTCTAGACTAAACCTTTGTCATTGATTTAATCTGCTATACAGACTAAATCTGTACTCAGTCTATAAATACAGACTAAATACAGACTACAAGCCTCTGCCTCACTCCAGCAAATGCTTTTAGTCTGTACACGCCACAGAGGAATGCAACCAGAACAACCCAGTTGACTGATGGTGAAGCAGATCCAGAACCGTCTATTCACACCAACAGCGAAACTTGCGATAATAAAATATCCATGCATCAAGAAGTGCTGATATGAGCACAAATCTGTACCTCTGATTTGTGCTTCGTCACTCTAAACACTGAAGCTTTGCTCTCAGTGTTTAGAGGAACATTGCGCTAAAAGCATTTCTTCATAGTTTCTTCACGGCACCAGGACTCTTCAATCAAGCTCTGATTTACTCAGCAAAACCTTTTGTGGAAATAAAATCATTTGTGATTTTGATCATCTTGACTTCTCTAGTAGCAAAGTGAATCTTGGCTTCAGAGAGCAGAGAAAATAAAGCTGGAAATGAGGGATGGAAACAACACTTGAAAGCCAACATGAGACTGAAGACCAGAAAGCAGGAGTTATCATCTATTACCGAAACAGAGAGTTGTTTTGGGGGAGACAGTGTTATATGAAAAGAATAATGAAAAATAATAAATTACAGAAAAATACATTTAAAAAAATCAATGAAAAGATGCAGTGATGTCAGTTTAGAGTGAATTTGTATAAAACACACAAAATGAACTAAAACATTTCATATCATGTGTAGCTCAATGTTCTACATATCTAAAGAAACAGGCAGAAATTATCCATCAGTCTCCTCCTCATCTATCTTTTTTCACTCTGGCCAATAGGTGGTAGTGAACATGACAAAACCTGTCAGATTTGATGTTGTCTATCAAAAAGGAACGAGGGCGTGGAGTTTTCCTCATTCAGCTCGGCTCGTCGATCAAGATGAGTCCTGGACAGCGTGCCGTCGGTCTTACATTTGTGTTGTTATTACAAATTGGTAAGTTTATTTTCCTTCCATTATAATGTGAGTCTTTCAAAGTAGTTCAATATGTTTTTACATGTTTGATCTAAGAGATACTGATCCGTCTCTCCTGACCTCAGCTCAGACTTTTCTCCAGGTTTCCTCGTCTCTTCAACAAGACAGTCGATTGGTTTCAGTAAAAGCTGGAGAAAGTGTAACTCTGCAATGTTTTCGTGACCCTGATACAGCAGCGAGATCTTACTGGTACAAACTAACTCTGCGTCAAAAACCACAACTCATTTCTACTGTTTACAAGTACGACCCAAATGGAGTTCTTCATGGAGAGTTCAAAGATAATCCTCGCTTCACCCTAGACACTAAAGGAAATCTAAATAACCTGAAGATTACTAATCTGCAGCCCTCGGACTCAGGAATTTATTTCTGCGTCACCGGGCATTCATTCAAGATTGAGTTCGATGGGGGCACCGTTGTTCACGTCGAAGAATCAAGATTAAACTTCCAGGCTTCGGTCCAGCAGTCAGAAACTGAGGTTTCCCAGCCAGGACTCTCTGTGACTCTTAACTGTACAGTACAAACTGGGAGCTGTGGTGGAGAGCACAGAGTTTACTGGTTCAGAAGCTCTGAGGAACATTATCCAGGACTAATTTACACTCATGAAGGGAGCAATGATCAGTGTGAGAGGAAGCCTGGGGAACAAGCTGATAAATGTGTGTTCAGTCTGCCATTGAAGAACCTTACTGTGTCTCATGGTGGGACTTACTACTGCGCTGTTGCCTCTTGTGGACAAATACTGTTTGGAAACGGGACCAACCTGAATGTGAAGAGTGAGTAACAACTTCTACTTTGTTTTCCCTTCAGATACAGTTCTCTCTTTCAGACACTGATGTCTGGATTCTTTCTGTCTCTCTACAGCTGAGACAGACTCTGTGTATCTCCTGACAGGAGCTTTGGTGTTCACCACGTTTCTAAGTGTTTCACAGGCCGTGTTGTTGTTCATTCTCTACAAGAGAAACCACTCTAGAGACCCAGGTACGTCAGCTACACATTACTAAAACCTACAAACTCAAGGCGACATCAGTAAAGGAAATGTCATTCTTTTTCCAGACTCTCAGTCCAGAAGGTCTTCTCCTTCAACAACCACTGCAGAAGTATTGTGTTCATTTTTTTATAACATCTATATCATTAGTTCTTAGTTCTTATTCATTATCAATTGTTTTTAAAATGACTTTTTTTCCTTTCTCATTTGCAGGGTGAAAACCTTCATTATGCAGCTTTTAAAACTGGAAGATTATCAGAGCAGAAGAGCAGCAGATCAGCAAGGCAGAGAAACGAAAAGACTAACTGCGTCTACTCCTCTGTTGTTATGCTGGAAAATTGATCTAAGACACCCTACCTTGTAAATTAGACTGAACCAGTCTTTCATTTATGTTATTAATGCAATTTCTTATTACTGCCGACTTGTTTTCTACTTTTGATGATGAACTGATGAGTCGCCGTTACACGCTTAGAGTTTTAAATGTTTTCCGATTGTGAATTTTCGTCAAGAAATTAAATTCACCACAAACAAACAAAGCATGGCATGTCATGACGTCGTCTACAGGTACAATTTCCCCCACACATGTTACCACAGACCCAGTTCTGTGACCTACATCGCTGTTTGCCTGATGCCAGTATTCATCTTATAAATCAAAACGCTCCCTAATGGACCTCACCAGAATACTCACTTTTAAATATAATTTTAATAAGACAACATGAGGTGCTGGAAAGCAAAAATTCGGTGATTTAAGATGTAATTTAACTACATCTTTAAGGACATTGTTTATTGGGGTCAGGGTTGTAGGGAAGGCAGGTACTCAGATGGAAAACAAAAAAAAAAGGTCACCTTTTGTGGTTTCTGTAACCACCAGCTGCTTTGGTAGAGTGAGATTTTTTACAGCTTAAAAATGATGTTTACTTGTTTCAGATCCATACCCATTTGTAATCTGACGCCAATATTTCATAATGTTCACCACTATGTGAATCGGTTTCTCCAACAACCAAATTCAACAAAGCGCCTCAAAGGGACATCAGAGTCTAAAAATAAACAACCTGTTCAAAAAATATATGAACAAATATGAAAAAAAAAAGTTCGAAGAGACTCAACTTCGATTGTCTTTTGCTCAAAGACTAAAGTGATCATTATTATTCTCTTTCTTGTGCTTTGGAAGCACCATGTCTGTGAAGATCCTGATGATCTCACTACGCCTGACTTCTAGGTCAAAGTTGTTCTTCTCCACATAGAAATATTATTATCTACTTGATCATTTTGAACTTTTTCTATGATCTCTCCAGAGAAGCTGTAAGTCACATTAAATGAGTTATCTTCATAAAACCTGATTAACCAGGTATTGACAGCTATTCTGCAGCTTAACTGTAATAATATCCAAAGAAGAGAGTCACAAAATCTTTATAGAACAATGTACTTGTTGAGTGCAACACAAATGTGTATTCACCAAAATGAATAAAAATGTGCTCAAAAAATGTCTGTAATTACTTCTACTGCTAGAAGTCATCCTATATCCTACAGTGTTTATATTATCAATCCTCCAACAGGTTCAAACTGAAACCCATCAGGGCACCATATGTTCATAAGAGGAATCGATCACATCTGTTTCTGTCTGACTCTCTACTGATTGGTTTCCATCACCATCATATCAGCTTTTCAAAATAAATCTTTTGAAACCTTGTCTTTGCCTTGGCAGCGTTTTGACTTCTAGCTCTTGTAGAATCAATCCAGTAAAGATTCAGTCAGTCCCTCTGATCTGGGACAGAAACCTTTGCTTTGTTTCTGTAAACTGTGAAGTCCTTCTCAAGCCACAGACAAAACCCACCTTTGGTGTAGTCTCCAGCCCACTGCAACCAAACTACAACTAGAGCTTTCATCAGTGTCCTCTGAAGCTAACAGCCTTGGTTTCTGGAGAAAATGTTCTTCTTTTGCTGGTGGAAGTTTGTAGAAAATGTCTGACAGGTTACATTTGGAGGTTAATATAAGTGGTAGAACGCAATAGTAATTATGTCTGTAAACTTAAAACATTTCTTGCTACTAAATGTCATAGGTGGAGGAGATAATGGTGACCGACTTGATCCAAAATTTATGGGCGACGCCTTCTGCAGTTGATATATTCTCAAGGTCCAGTGAAATGTCTGACCAGTGCTACCATGATCAAAACAGACATGTGAGATAATAAGACCTGTCAGTCACATCCTATCCTCTTCCTCACAGCCAGTTTATGGAAAGAAATCAAAGCACATTTGATCCCAAATGATCCAAAAGGTGGAATGCCACTGGACACAATTTCTGAAAATATTATCACTTTTATACTTTTGCAAAGAGTAATTCTTGACAACTTCTAAATGTCCCCTGCTTGGTTAAAATTATTCTTAGGTGTGTTTTTGACAATTCTTTTGCACAAACTTCCTTCTGGACTTCAAGGTTTTGCATGGACTCTGATCTTCAGCTCTTTCCAAAGATTGTCAGTTTGATATTTTACAGATTCTCAGTACATTTTGTTATCCAACCCTCTTCTCTAAGACAACCCAAGCCTTCATTGCTAATACCTGCAAATTTCATTTTGGGCGTTGTGTTTGAGGGTTGATGTGCAGAACCTGTCTTCCTCCAAGAGTTCAGGTTTGGTGTCATCTCTCCAAATTATACTGCTTGTTCACATGACAAGATTTTAAAGATGTTGGTTGATTTTCATAACCTAAGACACCCGACGAAAAAGATGTTACAGTTTTGGTCGTATAGGATGTGGTAACACACTTCAAATGAACAGATTTCACTGCGAACATTAAGATGGAAATTCACACAAAACCAAAGTGTTGATGTAATCTTACGTTAAAAGTATCATGCTCCATATTTTGTGCGTACTCTGCCTTTAGAAGCCGCCACAGGTCTGACATGGTGGCCGCCTATAAAGTGGTTTTGTGTTCTGATTTCTTTGTCTTTAAACATCAAAATAAGTAATTTTCAAAGTTGTACGTGATATTTTTGCAGACAGAATTTAAACTAGAACAAAACGTTTGATCAGAGGTTTTCTTCGGCGCCAAAGGCAGCTAATTTTCCATGTCCTCTTTAAAGCTACAGCAGAATTGACGAGTCTGTCCCCTCCTCGTCAACCTTTTTTTTCTCATTCTGGCCTATAGGTGGTGATCGTGACAAAAGCTCTCATTTCTACCATGTCAGTCAAATTTAGTAATTTAGTGTTGTCGATTAAAACGGAACAAAGGCGTGGAGCTTTTCTCATTCAGCTCGGCTCGTCGATCGAGATGAGTCCTGGACAGCTTGTCGTCGGTCTTACGTTTGTATTCTCGTTAAAGTTTGGTAAGTTTGTTTATTTTGTATCGTAATGTGATGCAGAATATTTACATTTGTTTCTGCATGTTTGATCTAAGAGATACTGATCCGTCTCTCCTGACCTCAGCTCAGACTTTTCTCCAGGTTTCATCGTCTCTTCAACAAGTCAGTCGATTCGTTTCAGTAAAAGCTGGAGAAAGTGTAACTCTGCAATGTTTTTGTGACCCTAATACAACTTCAAAGTTTAGCTGGTTCAAACTGTCATTTGGACAGAAGCCAAAACTCATTTCTATTGCCTACAAGTACAACCCTGGATCTTTTTATAATGAGTTCAAAGATAATCCTCGCTTCACCCAAGACAATAAAGGAAATCTAAATAACCTGAAGATTACTAATCTGCAGCCCTCGGACTCAGGAATTTATTTCTGCATCACCGGGAATTCAAACAAGATTGAGTTCGATGGGGGCACCGTTGTTCACGTCGAAGAATCAAGATTAAACTTCCAGGCTTCGGTCCAGCAGTCAGAAACTGAGGTTTCCCAGCCAGGACTCTCTGTGACTCTTAACTGTACAGTACAAACTGGGAGCTGTGGTGGAGAGCACAGAGTTTACTGGTTCAGAAGCTCTGAGGAACATTATCCAGGACTAATTTACACTCATGAAGGGAGCAATGATCAGTGTGAGAGGAAGCCTGGGGAACAAGCTGATAAATGTGTGTTCAGTCTGCCATTGAAGAACCTTACTGTGTCTCATGGTGGGACTTACTACTGCGCTGTTGCCTCTTGTGGACAAATACTGTTTGGAAACGGGACCAACCTGAATGTGAAGAGTGAGTAACAACTTCTACTTTGTTTTCCCTTCAGATACAGTTCTCTCTTTCAGACACTGATGTCTGGATTCTTTCTGTCTCTCTACAGCTGAGACAGACTCTGTGTATCTCCTGACAGGAGCTTTGGTGTTCACCACGTTTCTAAGTGTTTCACAGGCCGTGTTGTTGTTCATTCTCTACAAGAGAAACCACTCTAGAGACCCAGGTACGTCAGCTACATATTACTAAAACCTACAAACTCAAGGCGGCATCAGTAAAGGAAATGTCATTCTTTTTCCAGACTCTCAGTCCAGAAGGTCTTCTCCTTCAACAACCACTGCAGAAGTATTGTGTTTTACCATTCATAAAATTTAAGTCATTAGTAACGTTTTCTTCTCAATTTACAATAATTTTCCAATTTTTTTCTTCCGTCTGAATTACAGGGCGACCTAAATGGGGAAAACCTTCATTATGCAGCGTTGAGGACGAGAAGATTAACAGACCAGAAGAGCAGCAGAGCATCAAGGCAGAGAAATGAAAAACCTGACTGTGTGTACTCGTCTGTACAGATGTAAATGTGGATAATTGTCCAATCAGTTAGTGCAGAAACAAAATGTGATTGCTTTGTAAATCGGACCTTCATTTTTTAATTATTTTTGTTCTATGCTGATTGTATTTGACTCTTCACTCATTTTGACTGAGCTAGATCATCGTTACTGACTCTGCTGACATTTTTAAAGATAATTAACTTTACTATAGTAAGCACATTTCAAGTTGTCTACGTCTGACTTCTCATCAAGGAATTAAATTTACCACAAAAATAAAATAAAAAATGGTACGTTGTGATGTCATCTCCTGGATTTGCGAAGCACGATCTCACCCACTCACGCCGCCACAGACCCAGTTCTGTGACCTGAATCGCTGAATGTCTCAGGTGAGCATCGATCTTAGAAACCACAATGCTCCGTAAGGGTCCTCACCAAAAAACAAACTTTTAAAAATAACTCTCATATGGGAACATGAGGTGCTAGAAAGCAAAAAGTGTGATTTTTTTTTTTTTTCTTTTTAAAATTTTTTTAAGCAACCAACTCAGAAACAGTTTCCAGCCTAATAATACTGCTACTTCAACCCTTATTTCCTGGTCCACCTATAGTACACAAGTAGCTTTAATAGCTTGTTTTTATACTGATAGAAAACAGTTCAAAAACTGAGACTCAGGTTAAATTATGTCTTTCCAGCATTCATCTTTCTTATTTTACATTATTGTGGCTAACAGTGAAGTCTGGATGGAACATTTAAAATATTTTATTATATATATATAGTAAATGTGTCATTTTTGATCCACCTGCTTGGACATAACTAGTGGTCAGTCCTTCACAGTGTTCTGCTCCGTCTAGACCTGGAAAGTTGTTTTTATTTTCAGCGACTTCATTTATTTCTGTTTCGTTGCTGTTGACTCCTTATGTCAAAAGGTCAACTGAAAGAAACGTCAGTGCTCTGTGAGCGCCTCCTACTGGTCAAAAACTGATCAGTAGAACTGAATGGGAAAGGAAGCCATGCTGTAAAAGCCTCCAGTTTAGTTTCAAGCACCCAGTGTTGAGAGGTGAATGAAGCGTCTAAGTGGCGTGTCGTGTGATTAAATGTGATGAGAAAAGAGAGAGTCGCACACGACACCAAGGACTGTCAGATTTTATTGTGCAGAGAGTAGAGTGGTCTGCAGTGGGAGGAGAGAAACATGTCGGAGTGTTTGACAGGAAGAGACAGCACAGTGTGGTCTGAGCACATCTGAGGTGAGCATCGCACAACCTCATGCATCGACTCTTTTCAGACAATTATGGAAACATCACAGCTCTGATCAAATCAAAGCCGCTGCTGCATGTCAGCGCACGTAGTATGATTTTTAAACTGTATCATACACAAAACATCGTAGTGAGATTAAAAGAACAAAAGGTTTTATGCATTGAGCCACAGACCACACCCATCAGACAGGACCGACACCGTCGCCGTGGGAACATGTTTCAGCCGAGTGTCGCTGTGGTCTTGCGTGTGGACTTGGTGAGAGAGCCGAGCAGAACAGCAGAACAACAACATGACACCACATGCAGTTCACCACATGTTCTTAAGTTTTCTTCATGTTGGAGGTTATCGCTACAAACAGCACTGACACCAACACATCTACAAACTGCACAACTCTGCAGATTTATACCTTTTCAAATTAAGAGCATGTTTTCTTCTTTTCTCTCTCAATTCTTGTGTTTCTCTCACTCTAACATGGTAAAAAGGGAAGTAAGAAGAAGAAGTAAGAAGACCAGGGACGCACGGATATTGGATTTCTGGTCACAAAAATCCAATATCCGTGCCGATACAATAGACGTCATTTGGCCGATAACCGATAATCAATACCAATATTTTTTCTTCTTACTGACACTATATACTCTAGTGTGGAATTAAAATGCTGCATAATCTTTGTCAAGTTAGCCTGCATCATTGTCACTGGTATGTCTTATAAAAACATCTTTTATATCAGCGAGTTATTCTGAAGGAATGGTCGATGCCCGGTATTACATTTTACTGCTAATATTGACCGATACCGAAACAATGGCGATAATATTGCTCATCCCTACTGCAGAGTGTTGACACACCAGGAAAAAAAAAGACACAAAAGAAAAAATATTCTCTTTATTTTATCTGCTGGACTTCTGAAGGCAAACTGTTTCATGAGATGGGATAAGATGAGCTGGTTGCACACAGAGAGCTGGAAACAACGTGGAGCAACGGAACCAGGTTGTTTAACGAGGAGAAGCCACATGTGACGCCGATGATGCATCTACTCATAGTGAGTCATAAACGGGCTGAGATAAACGTAGCTTTTCAGGAAGAGGCTGCAAGGTGAGAGAGGACAAATGAAACCTTCAGCAGAAAAGGCCTCAAACTGAGCAGACATTTTGGACTAACTTACTATTTTTATAATGAGAATAGCATCAAAAAATGTGTTTCTGAAAAGGGGTTGAAGTGAAATAAAATAACAGCGTGGTGTGAGAGGTTGAATGTGTTATTTTCTGATTGGCCCTCCCCAGTTTCCACTGCGGTGACACAGAGAGACGAGAGACTAGCCTTCAGCGCTGCACCAAAACCTCAAGAGGTAAAAGCTTCTCTACTCACATCAAGAGATTCGATCTTCTCTTTTAAAGTGTGTTCAGTGGGCCTCAGGGAAGGCCTTGTAAAACTCCTTCTTCTTTGCTGCTGAAACTCACCAAACAACAGCAGCAGTATGGCAGAGTGAAAAAGTGCAAAGTCCTTTCATAAAACCATTTCATCAGTGATGTTGGGGCGTGTTCCTCTTGATGAAATGTGTGTTTAGGTCAAGAAAGATGGCAGTGGGAACAGATGCTTAGTGAACTACACTAAGACAATATGGGTCCAGGGTAATACAACATAATTTGTTTTAAAAAAATAAAATAAAATTCATGTGTGGCACATTTTGTCATGTTACAACCATAAACTCTCATTTTTTTAATTGGGAGTTTCTGTAATAGACAAACACAAAATAGTACACAATCAAGATTGAGCAAAGCTATTTTTTTTTCTTTTTTGCTAGAAGAGACACAGAAAACACGAGTAGAAGATGAAATGACTCATGACAATAATATAGCCTCAGCTGCTGTTATTAATATGGAGAGAGCCTGTCTGCAGGCAGCATGCAGCACATTTGGATCCGTCTCTCTCTGTGCCTTCACTTCCTGTTTGCTTTGGGTCTGAAATTCAGTGCTGCATAGTTCACAGAATCAGAGTCCAGATTCTACAAAACAAGAAATGACTCACAGTAATTCAGTGAGTTTTAGGATTGAGCGATTTTTAAATATATCATTTAATGTGATTACCTCAGTGTGTTGTTGATTCTGTCTGTTGGTTTGACCTGAAAAACAGAGACACTGAAGTCGGTAAACTGCTTGAACATTTTTCAATGTGTCTTTTTAAAGTATTTGATTTTATTAAGTTGGTTGAAATGGAAGTACAGAGAAAAATACAACCACAAAATACCTGTGTGACAAGGTTTGGTTTTCAAAACCAGTCCTAGGATGATTATGACCAGGAAGAAAACTACACCTCCCAGAATGACAGTGGGCAGGTTGACTCCATCCAGTCCATCTACAACCGAGACAAAGACATATATTAGTGTGTACTTAGCACAATATGATAAATACGTTTCCAGGTCGACTTGCACACTTGACTGATCCAAACTCCCATTCTGATTTTGTTGAGAAAGCAGGACCATACTTGATCAAAAACTGCACGTTTACAAAAATGACGGAACAAAACTGTGAAAAAAAATGTATAAACAATATTGGAGAGACTCTGTTCACCATGGCAGCATTCTTACCTTTAACTTGTAAATATGTTTCACTGAAGATTTTCTGACAACTTTGTGACATGATTCCACAGATATAAAGTCCAGAATCTGAGAAATTCACTTGTTTGATGTTCAGAAAGATGTTTGTGCTGTTTGACGTCATGTTGAATTTCTCACGTTGAAATCCATCATATAGACGAGCTTCAGATCCAACATGACGCATCGATGAGATGCGGCTGACATTGGGTCCAGGGATCACTTTATACCAGAAAATGCGTTTGAAAACGTTGGTTAAGTTGGGGCAGAGCAGAGTGACGTCGTCACCAGGCTGAACCAGAACCGACTGAAAGTCAAAGTCTGACTTAGTGATCCAACCTGAAACATTCACAGAGATCAAACTACAACTCCAAACGATGGAAGTCAATATGTGGTGCGTTCTGAACAGAAATGGAAAATGTGTTGACAAAACCATAGATAGCTGTACTTACTGAAGGAGAAGAGGAAAACCAATATCGTGTTGATGTCCATCATTGTGCTCCACATGGTTCAGTCAGAGCAATAAACTGTGGGTCAGTTCTAGACAGCCTGCAGTGTAGAGGTGGAGTTTTCTTTGTGTTATCCGTTTCCTCAAACTGACGACGAGAATCATATTATTAGAACAAAACCATTATTGGTGGTAAAGAGCTGAAAGTAAAGCCATCATGAATGACACATGCAATGCTCTTTCAAGTTGGAGAATCTGCAAGAGCTTAAAAAGCTTAAGAGCTTTGATATGAATTAAGTGTGTGCATGAAGCGTGTGTTACCCACCTGTGTGTGTTACATATTTATCACCTGAATGTGTTCTGCAGAAGAGGTGGTTAGAGAAGTAGGAAAATAGTTACTTAAGTAAAAGTTGTATTACTTCAAACAACAAAACAGAGTGCAATAAAAAATGACTGTGAAGTCTGTCAGTGCTGTTTTAAAAACTGTTGTCTGGTGAAAGCGAAAGTCAACAGAGACCCATTAAAAGTGAAGAGCAGCGGTATTGTGGTGACACAGGGGTAAAGAACCACCATGTAAACGTGGCTCATTATCCACTTTAGTATCTGATCACTCTCAAATAAAGACCAGTAAAGCCAAAAAAAACCTGCTTTTAAAGTGAAGAACAATAAACTATTGGCTGGTTACCAGTTTATAAATAACCTCCTGTGGGGTGTGCTGTGGTGGTGTAGGAGATAGCGAGACCCACATTCGGAGGCCTTTAGTCCTCAACACGGCCGTCGCGGGTTCGATTCCCGGACCCCACCGACATTTGCCGCATCTCTTCCCCCCTCTTTTTCCCCCTTTCCTGTCAGCCTACTGTCATATAGGGGACTCTAGAGCCAACAAAAGACCCCCTGGTGGGAAAAAAAAAGAAGAAAAGAGTATAAATAACCTCCTGGACTGTTATAATAATAATAATAATAATAATAATAATAATAATAATAATAATAATAATAATAATAATAATAATAATAATAATAATAATAATAATAATAATAATAATAATAATGTGTTCCTCACTTATCTTTTAGATTATACAGTCTTGTCATAAGATTAAGTCAGCCAGTCTCACACAGTGACAGTGTCATAAAACAGCAGGGGGTTGATCCGATCCGTGATGCTCAGAACTGTTACTGTTACTTTCCCAGAACTTATCATGATTGTAGTTTTCTACTTTAACATCAAACAGATGTTAAAGTCCTTTTTTTTTTTTTTTTTACCAAGAGGCGAATGACCCGACCGTCTGTGGTGAGCTCCATAAACGTCTTGGTACAAAATAATCCACAACTTCACACCAATGGTTCAAGCAATCCTTTCTTCTCAAACAGCGGTAACATTATAAGATCTGCTGACCAGAACCTAGAAAAGGCAACCAGAGCTGAACTCTTGACTCTGCCTTTTTGTTCTCACTGTGCAGGGTATTAAAAATTGCTTACTGTTTCTCATCTAGACTCTTGGTAAATGATTCCTCCCTGAACAATCAGACACCCAATATTTGTTTTGACTCAGTTATAATTTCTTTAATAAAATGACCCTTGTTTGCTCCAGAAAAGTCCAGCTCAGTCTGAACAGCGATCAGTGAGACTCATAAAAACATTCATTGTACTGTTTCTTTGACGAATAAAAGAAGAAACGTCAAAGTTAGTTTGTTGTGACAATTTTTTTTACTTTAAAAAAAACAAAAAAACAATTACTGTAGAAAAGCCATTGAATAGATGTTGATAGGCTAACATAAAGTAATAATAAAGGTGATGTTAACATTATTGTGTACGTCTGTTTTGTGTAGGGCGACCAGATGTCCTCTTTTCCCTGGACATGTCCACTTTTCACGTTCTGTCTAGGGGCTGTTTAATGACGGATGAAAACGTCAGGATTTTCAGGGAACCAGAAGCCAGAACAGAACAGATTTGATTTCTTTTTTTCTATTTTTTTTTTCTTTAAAATCGCCAATGTAGCTTTATAAACCAACTGAACAATAAATATCTTAATACCGTCCCGGTGGCTCCATGTGGGTGGCAGGTTGTGTGGTGTGTGTTTCTGTGTGATAAAGGTCCCAAAGGTTCCACAGGCTGCAAGAACACAAACATAAAACCTTTACAAAATGAGAGTTAATTTATTATATCGACTGAGGATGAATGAAGAACGTTAAAGACTGTAAAACAGCCTAGCAGTCTTGAGACTTTTAATTTCAATTATAACGTTGCATATAATTTCAGATTTTTGTTCAAATTGATTTAAAACATGTTATTATTGTTACACGCTACTTTCCTAAGCTACGTTAGAGTAATTATTAGAGATCCTGACACTGATATCCAATATTAATACTGCTGTTATTGTGTTGTTGCAGTGTTTACCAATATTTACTGATGTCATATTTCATAAGACACTGCATAAAAGCATCTACAATGCCTGCTTTGTGTCTCCATTTCAGTTCAACGTCACATTATTTCTGCATCACTGTTGCAGGAAAACCGACCACAGAACCAAACCTGGAAAACAAACACAACAGCCACAAAATGGAAATAAACTTTAGTTTTTAATATTTGTCCACTTTTACTTATCAGACTGAAACAGATATGTTAAAAAAAACGACCAACATCGGTTCATGTCAGTGTTGATACAGACATTTTGTGTTTATTTCAATGTTGTTGTTTTTTTTGTCATTTTTGTACTTGTTGACGTGTGAAAGCCTGAAGTTTGTTTATTCAGTTAAAGTTTCTAACCACTAAGAGAAAACAGACTTTCTGTTAAGGTCAAAGGTCTTCTGCAGTCAGAGGATGATTGAAGCGCTTCAGGTCTGAACCAGGTTTTTGGGGAAATCAAAATAATATTTGTCGTTCTATCTGGTGGCGGCATACAGCACACTGGTCTCCGTCTCTCTCTCTTCAGAAAGCCTCGTGCTGCTGGTTGCTTTGAATTTCAGCGCTGCGTAGTTCAGAGAGTCCAGGTTCTGCAACGAGAAATCATTTACAGAAGGTACTGCAGGTACGTTTTAGGTTAATCTTAGAAAATGAATTTGATCATTATGTCAGCACCTCATTTTGTTGTTGATGTCGTCTGTTGGTCGGAGCTGAAAAACAAAAACTCTTCTGTTTACATCAGTTGTTTATTTTGATTTGATCGCAATCAAAAAAGGTACAAAAAAAGAGATTGCAACAAAAATACCTTTATGAAAAGTCCTGATTTTCCAAACCAGGCCCACGATGACAGCAGCAAGAAAAATCACTGAACCTCCCAGAGTCACAGTGAGCAGTTTGTTGAATCCATCCAGTCCATCTGCAACAGAGACAGTTATTATGATTTTAATGAACTTCTTTGTGAGATTAATATTTTATCTCCGTCTATTTCCGTCTCACAAATATGAACTAATCATGTTGCAGGCCTTCACCTAAACGATAGAATAGAAAAGAAAAATTTATAGAAATATCCTTTATTGACCCTCAGTAGGAAAATTCAGTTGTAACAGCAGCAAATTAACGGTAGTAACTATATAATAATAATAATAATAATAATAATAATAATAATAATAATAATAATAATAATAATAATAATAATAATAATAATAATAATAATAATGCAATTATATTATTCCTGTTGATAATAAAAATGTTAATATCATTATTATAATAATTTGATATAGTTATTATTATTAATGCCTTTTCAGCAACATTATTATTAATGTGAAACAAGAGACTTTAAGGGAAATTAAAATTCACATCAAAGAAAACATCAACTACATAGTATAGTAAGAAAATCCACATGTAAATATAACAGTAAACATGTAGAAAAATAGTTTTTCAGGAAAATTTGTCATTAAACCTCAAATCTTGTATCTCATTTATTTCTAGATTCTTTTTGGAAACGTTTTATTCCTTATCATTCACATTGTTTCAACCTACCTTGCTTTGATTCTGGGTCTGATACACATTTGGGTCGGGTGGCTCCTGTAAAACAGAGCAGATCAGGTGATTAGCTGCTGATAAAGACACATTAGCTCCATTAGGTGGATTTTATTTGGCCGATCATGAAGGAGATTTTAGAAAACTGTTCTAAACCATCTGTTGACAAAGTGAGACCATCGTGGGTTCAAATCTGCACAACGACAAACCAGTATATAGATTAAAAACATTAGATTAGCCCTGACATAATACAAGCATTCTTACCTTCAACTTGTAAATATGTTTCACTGAAGATTTTCTGACAACTTTGTGACATGGTTCCACAGATATAAAGTCCAGAATCTGAGAAATTCACTTGTTTGATGTTCAGAAAGATGTTTGTGCTGTTTGACGTCATGTTGAATTTCTCACGTTGAAATCCATCATATAGACGAACTTCAGATCCAACATGAACCATCGATGAGATGCGGCTGACATTGGGTCCAGGGATCACTTTATACCAGAAAATGTGTTCGAGAACTTTGCTTAAGTTGGGGCAGAGCAGAGTGACGTCGTCACCAGGCTGAACCAGAACCGAGTGAAAGTCAAAGTCTGACTTAGTGATCCAACCTGAAACATTCACAGAGATCAAACTACAACTCCGAACGATGGAAGTCAATATGTGGTGCGTTCTGAACAGAAATGGAAAATGTGTTGAGAAAACCATAGATAGCTGTACTTACTGAAGGAGAAGAGGAAAACCAATATGGTGTTGATGTCCATCATTGTGCTCCACATGGTTCAGTCAGAGCAATAAACTGTGGGTCAGTTCTAGACAGCCTGCAGTGTAGAGGTGGAGTTTTCTTTGTGTTATCCGTTTCCTCAAACTGACGACGAGAATCATTTTATTAGAACAGGAGAAACGGCGATGATTGGTTGCAAAGAGCCGGAAGTAATTCTGTCACGTCAAATAACACACGATACAAATAATTCATAAAAATGTTGAGCGTTCACAAAGCACTGAATAAGGTAACAACAAACTACTGCAGATGAATGGAAGATTCATCTGCAGTAGTTTTGATGCTCTTTGTTTTCTTTCATGTCTGAGAATCTGCTACCTCTAACACAGTAAAAGCTTTGATATGAGCCAATGTGTGTGTTGATATGTGTGTGTGTGTGTGTGTGTTTGCCCCACATGCTGGTGATAAATGTGTAACAGTTGAATCTGTTCTTCAGGAGAGGCTGGTAGAAAAGCCAAACAATTTCTACTTTTGGCTGCTATAAAGTTCTATAAGTTATTTCAGTAAATATAAGAAAAGAAATGACTCGTCTGTTTCTGTGGGGTTAAATTCTCTACTGCATCTCATTTGTCTGGTAAACTTTGAAGCAGTTTTTGGTTTATGTAGCGGAGGTCCATCACTTTTAAATATTCAGCCTCAACCATCCATCGCTCACAAAACAGAAGTTCACTTCATACAATATTTTACTGTTTATCATAAACAGGAAATAAAAAAAACAACAGAAATACCAGTTACCAGTAACATAGTTCATTTGATCTTATTTATGTCCATTTGTTGGTCTTACTTGTTTACATGTAGCTTCAAATCTCCAAGCAGTCACTTTTTACCATTTAATTGTCATTATTTCTCGTGCTTGTTTTTATTTTGAAATTTATTTTTAGGCATGTTGATTTTACGGCCGTTGTATGAAATTGACTTGGTTTGACATTTGATTAGATGTGTTGTTGCTTAATTATGTTGTTTTCCATGTTTTGTTCTCTTGTTCGTACCTCAGTTTAGCTAGCTGGACTCAAACACCTGATTCACATCGGTCACTGACTCTAATCATCATTACCTCTCAGTCATGCGGTTGACCACATAGGCGGTCAGAGGTCACTTAAACCCAATGCTTTTGGCCAATTTAGAGAAAAAGTTGCAGTGAAATGACGAAAAAAAATGTTGGGTATCTGTTGATTTTGTGTGAATTTTTCAGATTTGCGAAAAACTGGAGGAACTTATTGATGTAATCTGGAGTCTAGACATGAAATTATGTTAAAATGGCCAAAATTCTTTCATTTGTCTTACAGCAAATGAAAGAAAAGAGCAAAAGAAAAGCAAAAACAAAAACAACAGCAATAGATTGGAAACAAGAAAACATCAGTAACATCTGCTTGTTAGCATCTATGCTAAAGTGGGTCCATCATTACACATGAAGTGTAACACCGGCCTTATAAATCCTGGGTTGTTAACCATGTCACACTGGAACAATAAACACTTCAGCTACATAATAATAAACTGGCTCCATTCTCTATAATTGGTAAGATTGTGTGCAGTTTTGCCTGAGCTTAAAGTCTTTGTGGTGTTTCGCTTTTGCTGCCACCACAGTGGAAACAAGCAGCGATGCTACCGTAGAAACGTTGGCTAACACCTGGTGCCAACTTCTCTCTGCCTCACATCTAAACATAGATACCAGAAGTGTCAGTCGGTCCTCGTGACACGTCTGACCTTTCACATTTTCCATCCGACAGATAAGAGAAAAAAAAACAACAACACAGACGTTAAAGTAAAACTTTATTTCAACTAGAAAAGCTATAAAAAAAACACTCAGCTGAACAGTAAAGCATCAACATGGTCAGGATTTAGAAAGTTTGAGTTCATCACTGCTGGTGAGTCTGTCTGGTAGCAGCATACAGAACATTTGTCCCCAGATCTCTTCCTGCTTCAGGTCTTCTGTTGCTCTTGGTTTTTGGAGGGAAGCTCAGCGCTGCGTAGTTCATAATGTGAGAGTCCAAATTCTGCAGGTGGAAGGACTTACAGTTACTGACTCGTAAAGTCAGGGAAGGTTTATTTAGAAACGCTTACAATCATTGAAACAGCCGTTACCTCGTGATGTTGTAAAGTCTTTCTGTCTGAAGACGCGACAAAATGTTTGAGGCGGTTAGTTTAAGTTGTGTTTTAACATCCAAATCTAAAATTTGGATAGAAATATGATGAGTACCTGCATACAAGGTCCTGACTTTCACAATAAAACCAACAATGACAATTATAAGAAATATGATGATGCCACCCAGGATCCAGTTCAGCATATGTTCTGGTCCATCAGGTTCCTCAAAAGAATCGACTGACATTCCTGAAAGTATTTACAGGAACATTAGGTCCAAATCGTGTCTTTGTGTTTTAAACTCACAGCCCCAGCAATAAGGAAGCCCATAATCTTACCTTCGACCTTTAAATATGTTGCCGTGAAAACGGCAGGAAACCCATCGAAGTAATGTCCGCAGAAATACAACCCGGAGTCGTTGACGTCCAGCGGTCGGATGTGCAGGGAGACGTTTGCAGAGTCGGAGGTCATCGCGAATTTATCCGGCTGAAACGGATCGTAGGACGACGGGGCGGATTCGGCGTTCAGCATCGACGAGATGCAGCCGAGGGGTCCGTCGTCCAGCTTGAACCAGAACACCTGAGAGCGATAAGTGCTCCTGTTCGAGCACCGCAGTGTGACTTCTTCACCAGGCTGAGCCACCGCCGTGTGAAACTGAAAACCTGACGCACAGATCCAACCTGTAGCATTCAGAAAGTACCAGAAAAAAAGTTAATGATAGTAATTGTTGACTCCAGTCGGATCTTTGCACAAAAGAGAATATTTTTCAAATGTACTTACTGAATGAGGAGAGTAAAGCCAGTGTGACGGTGCAGCTCATGGTTGTGAACACAGTCGGTGTCAGAATCTGAACTGAGCTCCAGTTTGTAGCGACCTGGTGAGAAGGAGGTGGGGAGTTGTTTGATTTGGTGAGCCTGCTGAGAGGGACACTGAGAGCGGCTTCAATAAATGCTCTACAAAAACTACAGATCTATTCATCTAAACCCACAGATGATACTGGTAACAGACATCAACACAGAAACCTTTCATAAACTTTCATTAATGATGACAGCAACTGAGGCAACCATCCGATTTACAAGTTGCTGAAATGTCCGTTTTCCCCCACATGACACCATGTGGTGCAACTAAAGGTGATATAACTTTTTGATTTTCTCCCCAAGTGAATCAGACTCAGTCATAAAACGTGTGAACTTCAAATAAAGTGACAATTTATAGATAGCAACTTTTTGCATGTTTTATTTGTTTATTTAAAATTTGAGCAAAAAAAGTATCTTTAATGGAGCAAGACTTGAGGGTTAAAAAAATGTGTTTTACATTTCCTTCTGACACATTAGAGCTGGTTTCATCAGTCAACACACACCGTCTTTTGTCGGTGCTCCAGGTACGACGTCTTTGAAAAGTGGGACTATTTCGTCATGCATAAATGTATGCAATACAGTTACTGGGAAAAACCCTCAAAGTTCTGCTCACTTGTTTTCTTCCAAAGGTCATGACCTTTGGAAGAAAACAGGTGAGCCTTCAGAGGGGAGTTTGTGATGAGTACTGAGGTCCTCTGAGCTGTGGGAGACAGAAATATGTGGGGAACTGAGTCAAAGAAGAAAAGGAGAATCCGATTGGAGGCCGAGGTAACAGTTGCCATGACTCCTCCAATCACCACGCCCCCTAGCACAGCGGCTGGAGGAAAAACTCACAGATACTCTAATGTACTCAAACATCCCAACAATATGGCAGCTTTTGTTCACTGCAGTTCTCATCAGAGCTCAGAGGCCTTCATGAAACAGTTTGATTTATAAACTAAACTGGAACTTATTTACTTATTGTGGGACTTTTTGTTTTTCTCACAGAATAATGTTTTTCTCTGAGACTATTGGAGTTCAGAAGTGCTCCTTATGAATTTAAACTTCTGATTGTTATTTGTTTTCCTCTTTCAACTTTTTTGACATTGTTTTGTGTCGGCCTTATACATAAAAGTCAAGTTTTGTGGTTGTCGCAAGAAAAATGTTTTAGGGGTAATAAGTCGGCCTTTAGTGGAATAAATGACGTGTGAGCTGCTGTTTTATGAGAACCACTGCATAGATGCAAACTGGAGACAAATATATATATATATATATATATATATATATATATATATATATATATATATATATATATATATATATATATATATATATATATATATATATATATATATATATATATATATAAAAACAGAACATGAACAAACTGAAGGAACCAAGTGGAGACGAACCTTCCAACAAGAACAGAACAAAAGTTTCACTGAAAATGATGAAAAGTAGCATGAAAACACGAAGACAGAGAGTTAAATAAAATAGAAAAGCAGCTTTCTGTTTCTAAAGATGAGGATTGGTCGAGGCTCAACTTTGTAAATGCAAAAACTTTTATTTCAGGTTTTTAGAAGAGACAGAAAAATTCTCAGAAATAGAAGATAAAATGATAAAACGTCATCGTTTATCTGGTGGCAGAATAGATCACATGTGGATCCGTCTCTCTGTCTGCAGTCGGCCTCCTGTCACCATTTGCTTTGGATCTGAAATCCAGCGCTGAGTAGCTTACAGCCTCCGAGTTCAAGTTCTGTAAAATAAATCAAAACAAAAAATTACTTTAAAAAAAACTTTTTTTTATTAGTAAGTCTTTCAGAAAACGGGTGAAATGATTCTAATGTAATTACCTCTTGTTGTTGTCGACTCTGTCTGCTAGTTTGACCTGAAAAAATGAAGGCAGATAATCTGGTTCACTATTTGAAGGTTTTGTCATTTTTATTTCCAAGTCAACACAGATCAGTGACAGATTACCGGTGTGAGAGGTGGTGATTTTGAGAATTAAACCAAAGATGACCACTAGAAGAAAAACAACAACGCTTCCCAGGATCAAAATGGACAGATTGTGAGACAGATTGTGAGACACGCAGTTTGAGTCGCCTGTAAGAGAAAACACAACATTAATGCAGGACTGCTGGATTATTAAAGCACAAAAGAATAAAAATGGTTTGGGTCCTTCAGTTTATATCCACTTTAGCCTGATGTACTTGAGCCACTGGACAGCTCAGCACTCCTTGCAGTTAACTATCGATCATATTCAATTATGGACAAAAACAGTTGACAGATATTCATGTTTTACAGATATTTACTATATTACTATATTTGCCGGTTGGGTTATGAACAATCAGATCCAATCCTGAGTTGAACCAAAGTAACTCTGAGCTGCCCTGTTCTGATAGATGTGGTTAAAACATAACCACTTCTTCTGACAGTGGATTTTCAGTGGATCATAGATTATTTTTTTGTTTTATGTTGACTCATGTTTTTTACATGGTTGTGCTACAAAACAAGTCCCGTAAAACCATTTTGTTCTTGAAACGTTGGGGACCGACACTGTAAAAATAACAACATCCCAGTAAAAAATACATTATTGCTAATTACACTGACTAGAATTGGCTCAGCCTTACCTTCAACTTGTAAATAAGTTACGCCGAAGATTCCTGTAAACTCGTCAGTGGGTAACCCGCAGATATAAACTCCAGCATCTAGTAAATTCACTTCCTGGACGTGCAGGAAGACGTTTGTCCCGTTCGATGTCATGTTGTACTTGTTACCTTGACCTCCATCACACGGCACAGCTCTGGATTCGGAGCTGGTCATAGACAAGATGCAGCCGACGATGCCGCCGTCGGCCAGCTTGGACCACGAGACGTGAGAGGGATGGTTGCTGAGGTTGGTGCACGACAGAGTGACGCGTCCTCCAGCCTGAACCGTCACTGAGTGAAACCGACAGAGTGACAAACGGACACGACCTGGAACGAGACGATGAGTTTAAATTTAACCAGAAGAAAAGAGGCATTTCAAGTGGATCCCTAAAAACAGCTTAAAAAGACTGATTGTTCTAGAAAATCAAACATAGACGAACTTACTGAGGGTCCAGAGTAAGAGGAGCAGGAAGGTGAAGTTTGTCATGTTGCACCTGATGAGACTCGACGGTAAACTGTGACTAGTGAGAAAGGAGGAGGAGTCTTCTCTGTCTGAACCGATTGGTCAGAAATATTTAAAGAAACAGGTGGAATAAATATTAGAGGTCGAACAAAACGTTGAAGAAAAAATTAGATTTGATTGATAAAAAAGTAATGGTTCATGCAAAGGCAATTCTGCAGCAAAAAAGGCTTGAAGTTTCGTAAGGAACAGAAAAGCTTTCTTATGTTGCATAAAATCACTCTGACTTATTTCTCTTTTACCGACTGCAGACGTTCAGCACACAGAATCACATCAAGAAACAGCTGAGGTGTCCCTCCAGAAGTAATACAAGTTGTAAGAACAACAAATAATCATACCCGACCTTGGAGAGTTGCCTGAATATGACTTATGAAATCTAAAGGGAGATGCTGTAGTGAGAATCAACGACAGAAGAGTTTGCAGTATTTTTGATGCCCTCTGTGCTGTTTCCACTGTAAGTATCTGGTGCCTTTAACACAGTTCATGCTTTGATACAATGCAGTGTGTGTGCTGTCATGCAGGAGGTGTTTTTTTTTTTTTTTTATCGACAAGATATTCACATTCACGCAATTTATTTTGTTGATCAGATCACATTTACTCCCTTGGAATGGTGACTTGTGGGATGACTAGCTCGGCCCCAACTTGTCCAGCATTAGTGTCTGATCCCATAAATATGTATCTGTTTCTGGGAAAATGGTAAAAAAAACAAACAAACAAAAAATAGATATAAAAAATATAAATGTAAATCTAAACCTTGTAGAAAGACTTTGTAGAAGAGCTTAAGTTGACATAGCAGCAATCATCATGATAAACCTTTTGCATTTAGAATGGGATCCAGTTCAAGCTTATATATCTGAGAAGGTGGGACAAAAGTCTAATTCAGTTCATTTGTATAGGTTCAATTGGTACTTTACAAATACAATAACAAGACATTGCTTCAGTTAAATCCTGTAGATTCATATTATCAAACAATACATTAAGCTCAGTTTATTATTATTATAATTAGTTTAAAAAGTTTTGTTTCTAAGGAAAACCAGCAGATTGCTTTGAGTCATTGACTTTACAGCAATCCCTCATGCCGAGTAAGCATGTGGCGCCAGTAGAGATGAAAGATTCTGTCGTGTCGTCTGCTGCGGATGGACCCAAATGCAGCAGGCTTGAGGCACCAGGTGGTGAAAATTGCAAACAAAAAGATGAAGAACAAAAACTTACAAAAACAAACGAACAAACAAAAAAAAAACAACCTCTGGCAACATTTTGAGCTAGCCGTAAGGGAGCAACAGCAGGTTGGGCAACACTAAATGTAAGTCCATATCAGTTGAACTGAGACATGATGAAAGTTATGGACTACTGTTTCAACACTGATGTTGGATAGAAACAGATTCAGTCTTTACTGATTTCATCGAGTAAAAACAAGACTTCACAACAGAGTTCACTCCACTGTCCATTTTCAAAATATTGTCTGTTTTTTACTCCTACATTTATTTACAGGGTTAGTTGATGCCAAAGGTGGAAGGTTCATAATTTCCATTAAAATTCATAACATTTTGTGCCAAGCACTCTCTGACATCAGCCAGACAGTCAAGGAGGGGCCTAACATAGTTTTGTTCTGCGTTTCAATCGGAAATAGAGATGGCAATCATTTGCAAAAAGATGAAAGCAGATGTTTTAAAAAAAAAAGAAAGAAAAAAACAGTCAGATGTCCAAGAATAGAGCCTTGCGGTACACCCCAGGGCAGCGCAGCACAGTGTGAGCTCAGACCACAGAAACTAACACGAAAACATCTGACAGTGACGTACGACCCAAACCAGTGAAGAGCCTCTGATACCCACCCACTGCTTCAGCCTTGAGACCAGGAAGTCATGATTGACGGTTGCTGTCATTTGGACTTTACAGTCAACATTATTACATAGAAAGTTACCAGTCTGCAAAATGTCCTCATATTTAACCTTGACCTGTCGCCAGGTTCTCATTGGTCCAGTCATGTGTTTTTTTTCTGCTTAAATATTGATAAGATTGGTCACAAAAATAAGAGTGTGATATAAGAGCAGTGGCAAGGAAAGGATATTTTATGGTAATTACAAGTTCATTCTACTGTTTGCTACTGCAGTTTAAGTATGATGTTCTTCAGTTCCTCATAATCCTCCATCAAGAGTTGTTGCTCCTTTGGTGAGATCTATGTCACACTCAGATATCCAATCCAGCATCAGTGAATCTGTGATCGAACTCGTGGTGTGTTGAGGAAAGCTGCGGACGCAGACTTACCCGAATTACTTACCCCTGGTTGGACATAATTGTGAAACAGATAAAGTACCAATAAGGACAGAAGCTATTTTACGACAGTATAAGTTTCAGTTGACCTTTTCCCTTTTTGCGCTTGCTGTAAGCTGAAAACAAGCTAATGTAAATTTATACTAAATTTAGTTATGAACTGCAACGGAGACATGAACTGCCTCTAAGTTTTAGCAGAACATCGTCCAAAAGATCCTGATCCTTCGTTGACTATTATTATCCCTGCAGAACTCTGACCGTCAAACTGTTGTTAGAATCAGTTAAAATGACTCATTAGCAGCCGATGCTAAAGAGCTCAACCTTCCTGACACATTGACCACTGGATCATAAGATCAGGTTTGTAAAACATGGAGAAATTAGATTGGCTGCCATAAAAAAAACAAAAAGGGATTCTTAAATATTTACAGATCAAATTCTTTATAAATTGAAAGGCAGCGTTGCTCTGATGCAGAGAGCTTAAAGCAGTGTTTGTGGTATCTTGTTTTTCTCATCTGCCGTCACCACAGTGGAAACAAGCAGCTGCGGCCATGTGCCAGCGTTACTCTACCTCACCTCTAAACATAGATCCAAAAAGCTTTATTTGGTCTCCCTTACTCGTTTCTTACAAGTTTGAAAAGTCAATAAACAGAAACTTTTTGTAACTAAAAAAGCAACAACAACAAATAAACTTCACAAAGCATTTTTGTTTTTACTATCAGTTGCTGTTTCTCTTGGTGAGTTTATCTTGCAGCAGCATACAGAACATACGACTCTGGTTCTGCTGCTGGTCTTCTGTTGGTTTTTGCTTTTGGAGGGAAACTCAGCGCTGCGTAGTTCTGGGTGCAAGAGTCCAAATTCTGTAAAATAAAAGAACTGACAGTCACCAACTCAGAAACCTACAGAGTGGGTTTAATAGAGGAAATATGTAAGTTGTTTCAAATTGATTACCTCACTCTGTTGTGCATCATTTCTGTGTGTCGGAGCTGAAAACAACCACAACTCTTAATACTGTTGGTTTAATGTGAGCATTGTTACACAAATAAACGTCTCACTTTTCAGCTGGAATTAAAATTTTTATACCTGTATGCAAAGTCCTGATTTTGACAACCAAACTGATGATGACAATAGCAAGGAAAATGACTCCACCACTCAGGATCCAATTCAGCAGGTTGCCTGGTTCTTCAATCTGATGTAAAAGACTGACTAGGAAAAAATAAAAAATATATACATATCAGCGTTGGAATTTTAATCAGTATTTAGTAAGTCAACTGAAATACCAGGGATCACAATCTTACCTTCGACATGTAAATATGTTGCGGCGAAGACTCCAGGGAAATCCTCAGCATAAAACCCACAGAAATACAATCCGGAGTCGTTCACCTCCACCTGTCTAATGTCCAGAAATATGTTTGTGACGTTGGATCTCATGGTAAATTTGTCCCGTTGAAATTCACCGTGTAACGAAGGGACGGCTTCAGAGGTGGACATAGACGAGATCCGGCTCGCGTCGGGTCCGTCGGCCAGCTTGAACCAGAAAATGTGACCGGCAATTCCGCTAAGGTTGGCGCATCGCAGAGTGACCTCTTCATCGGGTCGAACCGTCACAGTTTGAAACAGGGAAGCTGATGCAGCGACCCAACCTGAAACAAATAATAATTTAAAAAAAATAATAAAAAAACAGCGTGCTTTTTGTTAAGTTCAAAAGAATGAATGAGAAATGGTGGATTGAAGTACAGTGAGCCAGTGCATGTACTGAGAAAAGACATGTAGGTGTACTTACTGAGGTTGCAGAGTAAAGCGAGTATCAAGCTGAAGTTTCCCATTGTGAGCACAGTAAGACCCTGAATGGACAGTGTTAGTGACTGAACTGTGCTCCAGTAGCAATGATTTCACTGTCAGGAGGTGGGGTGTTCTTTCAGTATCCGCTCAACATTCACCGTGAGAAGGAATTTTGTTGTAATATTACTTTGAGGCAAAAAAAAAAAAGAGAGACAAAATAAATAATTATTCTTATTACTTTGTTCGACAGAGTATGTAAAAGCCTAAAACTCCACATGTTTTCTGTGTATTTTGAAGGAAAACAGGAAGGTCATCATTTATATCTATGGTGATATTTAAATACTGTGTGTGAACAGAAAAAATTACATATGTTCACCTCTGTTAAGTTTCTCTGCCTTGCTTAATCATAGTTGGCGATTATGACTCTGCTCATCCAGGTGGAACTTTCACTCTGACGAAACAGTTAAGCAAGTCAAACAAAACAGGATGCACAATGTTTCAGCTTTTATTGGTTACCGTGTGACCAACATCCATCAGGGTTTCATAACAAAGACAAGCATCTCCTGGACAACGTAAACCACCGACCAGTCAGGTAACAGGTAGGCGAGTGGCGGCTTCGGGGAGCCAGACTGGACCATAGACTGCAGAGTGGTGGTACAGTAGAAATGCTATATTATCTCACTAACCGATTGCGCCACAGAGACTCAGATGCTGTATCGCTTCAGGTGGCCATGGCATGGATTCATCACACGTACAAAATCCTGGCCCCTCTTCTGAAATCCAATGCAATAACCTTGGCAAAAGATAGAGTCGAGCGATAAGATGATGGGGAATTGTCTTAACCTCAAACTTTGCTTGCCCCAAACATTTTAGAGTTCTATACTGTCCTTACCAGAGTTCAAATTTGAGGAATCCAAATTTTAATTTGGTCAACGTCTTTTTAATGCGGCGATCATGTACTGATGTAAATCTATCAAAAGCATCGTCCGTGAATAGCAGATGTTGTTCTAAAAGTAGTGCTAATCAGCGATCAACTGTTAAAGAAGAAAGACACGTCCCTGGGTGGGGTCGAACCACCAACCTTTCGGTTAACAGCCGAACGCGCTAACCGATTGCGCCACAGAGAGACTGATGCTGTATCGCTTCAGGTGGCCATGGCATGGATTCATCACACGTACAAAATCCTGGCCCCTCTTCTGAAATCCAATGCAATAACTTTGGCAAAAGACAGAGTTGAGCGGTAAGACGATGGGGAATTGTCTTAACCTCAAACTTTCCGTGCGCCACATCTATCGCCAAACATTAGAGTTCTATACTGTCCTTAACAGAGTTCAAATTTTGAGGAATCCAAGTTTTACTTTGGTCAACGTCTTTTTCATGCGGCGATCATGTACTGATGTAAATCTATCAAAAGCATCGTCTGTGAATAGCAGATGTTGTTCTAAAATTAGTACTAATCAGCTATCAACTGTTATGGATTAACAACAATCGTCCCTGGGTGGGGTCGAACCACCAACCTTTCGGTTAACAGCCGAACGCGCTATCCGATTGCGCCACAGAGACTCAGATGCTGTATTGCTTCAGGTGGCCATGGCATGGATTCATCACCTGTGCAAAATCCTGGCCCCTCTTCTGAAATCCAATGCAATAACTTTGGCAAAAGACAGAGTTGAGCGGTAAGACGATGGGGAATTGTCTTAACCTCAAACTTTCCGTGCGCCACATCTATCGCCAAACATTAGAGTTCTATACTGTCCTTAACAGAGTTCAAATTTTGAGGAATCCAAGTTTTACTTTGGTCAACGTCTTTTTCATGCGGCGATCATGTACTGATGTAAATCTATCAAAAGCATTGTCCGTGAATAGCAGATGTTGTTCTCAAATCAGTGCTAATCAGCTATCAACTGTTCAGGAATAACGACACTCGTCCCTGGGTGGGGTCGAACCATCAACCTTTCGGTTAACAGCCGAACGCGCTAACCGATTGCGCCACAGAGACTCAGATGCTGTATTGCTTCAGGTGGCCATGGCATGGATTCATCACCTGTGCAAAATCCTGGCCCCTCTTCTGAAATGCAATGCAATAACTTTGGCAAAAGACAGAGTTGAGCGGTAAGACGATGGGGAATTGTCTTAACCTCAAACTTTCCGTGCGCCACATCTATCGCCAAACATTAGAGTTCTATACTGTCCTTAACAGAGTTCAAATTTTGAGGAATCCAAGTTTTACTTTGGTCAACGTCTTTTTCATGCGGCGATCATGTACTGATGTAAATCTATCAAAAGCATCGTTCGTGAATAGCAGATGTTGTTCTCAAATTAGTGCTAATCAGCTATTATGGATTAAGAACACTCGTCCCTGGGTGGGGTCGAACCACCAACCTTTCGGTTAACAGCCGAATGCGCTAACCGATTGCGCCACAGAGACTCAGATGCTGTATCGCTTCAGGTGGTCATGGCATGGATTCATCACCTGTGCAAAATCCTGGCCCCTCTTCTGAAATCCAATGCAATAACTTTGGCAAAAGACAGAGTTGAGCGGTAAGGCGATGGGGAATTGTCTTAACCTCAAACTTTCCGTCACATCTATCGCCAAACATTAGAGTTCTATACTGTCCTTAACAGAGTTCAAATTTTGAGGAATCCAAGTTTTACTTTGGTCAACGTCTTTTTCATGCGGCGATCATGTACTGATGTAAATCTATCAAAAGCATCGTCTGTGAATAGCAGATGTTGTTCTAAAATTAGTACTAATCAGCTATCAACTGTTATGGATTAACAACAATCGTCCCTGGGTGGGGTCGAACCACCAACCTTTCGGTTAACAGCCGAACGCGCTATCCGATTGCGCCACAGAGACTCAGATGCTGTATTGCTTCAGGTGGCCATGGCATGGATTCATCACCTGTGCAAAATCCTGGCCCGTCTTCTGAAATCCAATGCAATAACTTTGGCAAAAGACAGAGTTGAGCGGTAAGACGATGGGGAATTGTCTTAACCTCAAACTTTCCGTGCGCCACATCTATCGCCAAACATTAGAGTTCTATACTGTCCTTAACAGAGTTCAAATTTTGAGGAATCCAAGTTTTACTTTGGTCAACGTCTTTTTCATGCGGCGATCATGTACTGATGTAAATCTATCAAAAGCATCGTTCGTGAATAGCAGATGTTGTTCTCAAATTAGTGCTAATCAGCTATTATGGATTAAGAACACTCGTCCCTGGGTGGGGTCGAACCACCAACCTTTCGGTTAACAGCCGAATGCGCTAACCGATTGCGCCACAGAGACTCAGATGCTGTATCGCTTCAGGTGGTCATGGCATGGATTCATCACCTGTGCAAAATCCTGGCCCCTCTTCTGAAATCCAATGCAATAACTTTGGCAAAAGACAGAGTTGAGCGGTAAGACGATGGGGAATTGTCTTAACCTCAAACTTTCCGTGCGCCACATCTATCGCCAAACATTAGAGTTCTATACTGTCCTTAACAGAGTTCAAATTTTGAGGAATCCAAGTTTTACTTTGGTCAACGTCTTTTTCATGCGGCGATCATGTACTGATGTAAATCTATCAAAAGCATCGTCTGTGAATAGCAGATGTTGTTCTAAAATTAGTACTAATCAGCTATCAACTGTTCAGGAATAAAGACACACGTCACTGGGTGGGGTCGAACCACCAACCTTTCGGTTAACAGCCGAACGCGCTATCCGATTAAAGAGACTCAGATGCTGTATTGCTTCAGGTGGCCATGGCATGGATTCATCACCTGTGCAAAATCCTGGCCCCTCTTCTGAAATCCAATGCAATAACTTTGGCAAAAGACAGAGTTGAGCGGTAAGACGATGGGGAATTGTCTTAACCTCAAACTTTCCGTGCGCCACATCTATCGCCAAACATTAGAGTTCTATACTGTCCTTAACAGAGTTCAAATTTTGAGGAATCCAAGTTTTACTTTGGTCAACGTCTTTTTCATGCGGCGATCATGTACTGATGTAAATCTATCAAAAGCATCGTCTGTGAATAGCAGATGTTGTTCTAAAATTAGTACTAATCAGCTATCAACTGTTATGGAATAACAACAATCGTCCCTGGGTGGGTCGAACCACCAACCTTCGGTTAACAGCCGAATGCGCTAACCGATTGCCACAGAGACTCAGATGCTGTATTGCTTCAGGTGGCCATGGCATGGATTCATCACCTGTGCAAAATCCTGGCCTCTCTTCTGAAATCCAATGCAATAACTTTGGCAAAAGACAGAGTTGAGCGGTAAGGCGATGGGGAATTGTCTTAACCTCAAACTTTCCGTCGCCACATCTATCGCCAAACATTAGAGTTCTATACTGTCCTTAACAGAGTTCAAATTTTGAGGAATCCAAGTTTTACTTTGGTCAACGTCTTTTTCATGCGGCGATCATGTACTGATGTAAATCTATCAAAAGCATCGTTAGTGAATAGCAGATGTTGTTCTCAAATTAGTTCTAATCATCTTTTATGGATTAAGAACACTCGTCCCTGGGTGGGGTCGAACCACCAACCTTTCGGTTAACAGCCGAATGCGCTAACCGATTGCGCCACAGAGACTCAGATGCTGTATCGCTTCAGGTGGTCATGGCATGGATTCATCACCTGTGCAAAATCCTGGCCCCTCTTCTGAAATCCAATGCAATAACTTTGGCAAAAGACAGAGTTGAGCGGTAAGACGATGGGGAATTGTCTTAACCTCAAACTTTCCGTCGCCACATCTATCGCCAAACATTAGAGTTCTATACTGTCCTTAACAGAGTTCAAATTTTGAGGAATCCAAGTTTTACTTTGGTCAACGTCTTTTTCATGCGGCGATCATGTACTGATGTAAATCTATCAAAAGCATCGTCTGTGAATAGCAGATGTTGTTCTAAAATTAGTACTAATCAGCTATCAACTGTTATGGATTAACAACAATCGTCCCTGGGTGGGGTCGAACCACCAACCTTTCGGTTAACAGCCGAACGCGCTATCCGATTGCGCCACAGAGACTCAGATGCTGTATTGCTTCAGGTGGCCATGGCATGGATTCATCACCTGTGCAAAATCCTGGCCCCTCTTCTGAAATCCAATGCAATAACTTTGGCAAAAGACAGAGTTGAGCGGTAAGACGATGGGGAATTGTCTTAACCTCAAACTTTCCGTGCGCCACATCTATCGCCAAACATTAGAGTTCTATACTGTCCTTAACAGAGTTCAAATTTTGAGGAATCCAAGTTTTACTTTGGTCAACGTCTTTTTCATGCGGCGATCATGTACTGATGTAAATCTATCAAAAGCATTGTCCGTGAATAGCAGATATTGTTCTCAAATCAGTGCTAATCAGCTATCAACTGTTCAGGAATAACGACACTCGTCCCTGGGTGGGGTCGAACCATCAACCTTTCGGTTAACAGCCGAACGCGCTAACCGATTGCGCCACAGAGACTCAGATGCTGTATTGCTTCAGGTGGCCATGGCATGGATTCATCACCTGTGCAAAATCCTGGCCCCTCTTCTGAAATGCAATGCAATAACTTTGGCAAAAGACAGAGTTGAGCGGTAAGACGATGGGGAATTGTCTTAACCTCAAACTTTCCGTGCGCCACATCTATCGCCAAACATTAGAGTTCTATACTGTCCTTAACAGAGTTCAAATTTTGAGGAATCCAAGTTTTACTTTGGTCAACGTCTTTTTCATGCGGCGATCATGTACTGATGTAAATCTATCAAAAGCATCGTTCGTGAATAGCAGATGTTGTTCTCAAATTAGTGCTAATCAGCTATTATGGATTAAGAACACTCGTCCCTGGGTGGGTCGAACCACCAACCTTCGGTTAACAGCCGAATCGCTAACCGATTGCGCCACAGAGACTCAGATGCTGTATCGCTTCAGGTGGTCATGGCATGGATTCATCACCTGTGCAAAATCCTGGCCCCTCTTCTGAAATCCAATGCAATAACTTTGGCAAAAGACAGAGTTGAGCGGTAAGACGATGGGGAATTGTCTTAACCTCAAACTTTCCGTCGCCACATCTATCGCCAAACATTAGAGTTCTATACTGTCCTTAACAGAGTTCAAATTTTGAGGAATCCAAGTTTTACTTTGGTCAACGTCTTTTCATGCGGCGATCATGTACTGATGTAAATCTATCAAAAGCATCGTCTGTGAATAGCAGATGTTGTTCTAAAATTAGTACTAATCAGCTATCAACTGTTATGGATTAACAACAATCGTCCCTGGGTGAGGGTCGAACCACCAACCTTTCGGTTAACAGCCGAGCAGCTATCCGATTGCGCCACAGAGACTCAGATGCTGTATTGCTTCAGGTGGCCATGGCATGGATTCATCACCTGTGCAAAATCCTGGCCCGTCTTCTGAAATCCAATGCAATAACTTTGGCAAAAGACAGAGTTGAGCAGTAAGACGATGGGGAATTGTCTTAACCTCAAACTTTCCGTGCGCCACATCTATCGCCAAACATTAGAGTTCTATACTGTCCTTAACAGAGTTCAAATTTTGAGGAATCCAAGTTTTACTTTGGTCAACGTCTTTTTCATGCGGCGATCATGTACTGATGTAAATCTATCAAAAGCATCGTTCGTGAATAGCAGATGTTGTTCTCAAATTAGTGCTAATCAGCTATTATGGATTAAGAACACTCGTCCCTGGGTGGGGTCGAACCACCAACCTTTCGGTTAACAGCCGAATGCGCTAACCGATTGCGCCACAGAGACTCAGATGCTGTATCGCTTCAGGTGGTCATGGCATGGATTCATCACCTGTGCAAAATCCTGGCCCCTCTTCTGAAATCCAATGCAATAACTTTGGCAAAAGACAGAGTTGAGCGGTAAGACGATGGGGAATTGTCTTAACCTCAAACTTTCCGTGCGCCACATCTATCGCCAAACATTAGAGTTCTATACTGTCCTTAACAGAGTTCAAATTTTGAGGAATCCAAGTTTTACTTTGGTCAACGTCTTTTTCATGCGGCGATCATGTACTGATGTAAATCTATCAAAAGCATCGTCTGTGAATAGCAGATGTTGTTCTAAAATTAGTACTAATCAGCTATCAACTGTTCAGGAATAAAGACACACGTCACTGGGTGGGGTCGAACCACCAACCTTTCGGTTAACAGCCGAACGCGCTATCCGATTGCGCCACAGAGACTCAGATGCTGTATTGCTTCAGGTGGCCATGGCATGGATTCATCACCTGTGCAAAATCCTGGCCCCTCTTCTGAAATCCAATGCAATAACTTTGGCAAAAGACAGAGTTGAGCGGTAAGACGATGGGGAATTGTCTTAACCTCAAACATACAGATCGCCACATCTATCGCCAAACATTAGAGTTCTATACTGTCCTTAACAGAGTTCAAATTTTGAGGAATCCAAGTTTTACTTTGGTCAACGTCTTTTTCATGCGGCGATCATGTACTGATGTAAATCTATCAAAAGCATCGTCTGTGAATAGCAGATGTTGTTCTAAAATTAGTACTAATCAGCTATCAACTGTTATGGATTAACAACAATCGTCCCTGGGTGGGGTCGAACCACCAACCTTTCGGTTAACAGCCGAATGCGCTAACCGATTGCGCCACAGAGACTCAGATGCTGTATTGCTTCAGGTGGCCATGGCATGGATTCATCACCTGTGCAAAATCCTGGCCTCTCTTCTGAAATCCAATGCAATAACTTTGGCAAAAGACAGAGTTGAGCGGTAAGACGATGGGGAATTGTCTTAACCTCAAACTTTCCGTGCGCCACATCTATCGCCAAACATTAGAGTTCTATACTGTCCTTAACAGAGTTCAAATTTTGAGGAATCCAAGTTTTACTTTGGTCAACGTCTTTTTCATGCGGCGATCATGTACTGATGTAAATCTATCAAAAGCATCGTTCGTGAATAGCAGATGTTGTTCTCAAATTAGTGCTAATCAGCTATTATGGATTAAGAACACTCGTCCCTGGGTGGGGTCGAACCACCAACCTTTCGGTTAACAGCCGAATGCGCTAACCGATTGCGCCACAGAGACTCAGATGCTGTATCGCTTCAGGTGGTCATGGCATGGATTCATCACCTGTGCAAAATCCTGGCCCCTCTTCTGAAATCCAATGCAATAACTTTGGCAAAAGACAGAGTTGAGCGGTAAGCGATGGGGAATTGTCTTAACCTCAAACTTTCCGTCGCCACATCTATCGCCAAACATTAGAGTTCTATACTGTCCTTAACAGAGTTCAAATTTTGAGGAATCCAAGTTTTACTTTGGTCAACGTCTTTTCATGCGGCGATCATGTACTGATGTAAATCTATCAAAAGCATCGTCTGTGAATAGCAGATGTTGTTCTAAAATTAGTACTAATCAGCTATCAACTGTTATGGATTAACAACAATCGTCCCTGGGTGGGGTCGAACCACCAACCTTTCGGTTAACAGCGAATCGCTAACCGATTGCCACAGAGACTCAGATGCTGTATCGCTTCAGGTGGTCATGGCATGGATTCATCACCTGTGCAAAATCCTGGCCCTCTTCTGAAATCCAATGCAATAACTTTGGCAAAAGACAGAGTTGAGCGGTAAGACGATGGGGAATTGTCTTAACCTCAAACTTTCCGTCGCCACATCTATCGCCAAACATTAGAGTTCTATACTGTCCTTAACAGAGTTCAAATTTTGAGGAATCCAAGTTTTACTTTGGTCAACGTCTTTTTCATGCGGCGATCATGTACTGATGTAAATCTATCAAAAGCATCGTCTGTGAATAGCAGATGTTGTTCTAAAATTAGTACTAATCAGCTATCAACTGTTATGGATTAACAACAATCGTCCCTGGGTGGGGTCGAACCACCAACCTTCGGTTAACAGCCGAATGCGCTAACCGATTAATGCCACAGAGACTCAGATGCTGTATTGCTTCAGGTGGCCATGGCATGGATTCATCACCTGTGCAAAATCCTGGCCCGTCTTCTGAAATCCAATGCAATAACTTTGGCAAAAGACAGAGTTGAGCGGTAAGACGATGGGGAATTGTCTTAACCTCAAACTTTCCGTCGCCACATCTATCGCCAAACATGAGAGTTCTATACTGTCCTTAACAGAGTTCAAATTTTGAGGAATCCAAGTTTTACTTTGGTCAACGTCTTTTTCATGCGGCGATCATGTACTGATGTAAATCTATCAAAAGCATCGTTCGTGAATAGCAGATGTTGTTCTCAAATTAGTGCTAATCAGCTATTATGGATTAAGAACACTCGTCCCTGGGTGGGGTCGAACCACCAACCTTTCGGTTAACAGCCGAATGCGCTTACCGATTGCCACAGAGACTCAGATGCTGTATCGCTTCAGGTGGTCATGGCATGGATTCATCACCTGTGCAAAATCCTGGCCCCTCTTCTGAAATCCAATGCAATAACTTTGGCAAAAGACAGAGTTGAGCGGTAAGACGATGGGGAATTGTCTTAACCTCAAACTTTCCGTGCGCCACATCTATCGCCAAACATTAGAGTTCTATACTGTCCTTAACAGAGTTCAAATTTTGAGGAATCCAAGTTTTACTTTGGTCAACGTCTTTTTCATGCGGCGATCATGTACTGATGTAAATCTATCAAAAGCATCGTCTGTGAATAGCAGATGTTGTTCTAAAATTAGTACTAATCAGCTATCAACTGTTATGGATTAACAACAATCGTCCCTGGGTGGGGTCGAACCACCAACCTTTCGGTTAACAGCCGAATGCGCTAACCGATTGCGCCACAGAGACTCAGATGCTGTATCGCTTCAGGTGGTCATGGCATGGATTCATCACCTGTGCAAAATCCTGGCCCCTCTTCTGAAATCCAATGCAATAACTTTGGCAAAAGACAGAGTTGAGCGGTAAGACGATGGGGAATTGTCTTAACCTCAAACTTTCCGTGCGCCACATCTATCGCCAAACATTAGAGTTCTATACTGTCCTTAACAGAGTTCAAATTTTGAGGAATCCAAGTTTTACTTTGGTCAACGTCTTTTCATGCGGCGATCATGTACTGATGTAAATCTATCAAAAGCGTCTGTGAATAGCAGATGTTGTTCTAAAATTAGTACTAATCAGCTATCAACTGTTATGGATTAACAACAATCGTCCCTGGGTGGGGTCGAACCACCAACCTTTCGGTTAACAGCCGAAAGCGCTATCCGAAGGGGCCAGTGAGACTCAGATGCTGTATTGCTTCAGGTGGCCATGGCATGGATTCATCACCTGTGCAAAATCCTGGCCCGTCTTCTGAAATCCAATGCAATAACTTTGGCAAAAGACAGAGTTGAGCAGTAAGACGATGGGGAATTGTCTTAACCTCAAACTTTCCGTGCGCCACATCTATCGCCAAACATTAGAGTTCTATACTGTCCTTAACAGAGTTCAAATTTTGAGGAATCCAAGTTTTACTTTGGTCAACGTCTTTTTCATGCGGCGATCATGTACTGATGTAAATCTATCAAAAGCATCGTTCGTGAATAGCAGATGTTGTTCTCAAATTAGTGCTAATCAGCTATTATGGATTAAGAACACTCGTCCCTGGGTGGGGTCGAACCACCAACCTTTCGGTTAACAGCCGAATCGCTAACCGATTGCACAGAGACTCAGATGCTGTATTGCTTCAGGTGGTCATGGCATGGATTCATCACCTGTGCAAAATCCTGGCCCCTCTTCTGAAATCCAATGCAATAACTTTGGCAAAAGACAGAGTTGAGCGGTAAGACGATGGGGAATTGTCTTAACCTCAAACTTTCCGTGCGCCACATCTATCGCCAAACATTAGAGTTCTATACTGTCCTTAACAGAGTTCAAATTTTGAGGAATCCAAGTTTTACTTTGGTCAACGTCTTTTTCATGCGGCGATCATGTACTGATGTAAATCTATCAAAAGCATCGTTCGTGAATAGCAGATGTTGTTCTCAAATTAGTGCTAATCAGCTATTATGGATTAAGAACACTCGTCCCTGGGTGGGGTCGAACCACCAACCTTTCGGTTAACAGCCGAATGCGCTAACCGATTGCGCCACAGAGACTCAGATGCTGTATTGCTTCAGGTGGCCATGGCATGGATTCATCACCTGTGCAAAATCCTGGCCCCTCTTCTGAAATCCAATGCAATAACTTTGGCAAAAGACAGAGTTGAGCGGTAAGACGATGGGGAATTGTCTTAACCTCAAACTTTCCGTGCGCCACATCTATCGCCAAACATTAGAGTTCTATACTGTCCTTAACAGAGTTCAAATTTTGAGGAATCCAAGTTTTACTTTGGTCAACGTCTTTTTCATGCGGCGATCATGTACTGATGTAAATCTATCAAAAGCATCGTCTGTGAATAGCAGATGTTGTTCTA
This sequence comes from Gambusia affinis, assembly GCF_019740435.1. NCBI lineage: Eukaryota > Metazoa > Chordata > Actinopteri > Cyprinodontiformes > Poeciliidae > Gambusia > Gambusia affinis. Next base: position 5,875,281 of record NC_057885.1, on the reverse strand, counting down.
AAATTAGTACTAATCAGCTATCAACTGTTATGGATTAACAACAATCGTCCCTGGGTGGGGTCGAACCACCAACCTTTCGGTTAACAGCCGAACGCGCTATCCGATTGCGCCACAGAGACTCAGATGCTGTATTGCTTCAGGTGGCCATGGCATGGATTCATCACCTGTGCAAAATCCTGGCCCGTCTTCTGAAATCCAATGCAATAACTTTGGCAAAAGACAGAGTTGAGCAGTAAGACGATGGGGAATTGTCTTAACCTCAAACTTTCCGTGCGCCACATCTATCGCCAAACATTAGAGTTCTATACTGTCCTTAACAGAGTTCAAATTTTGAGGAATCCAAGTTTTACTTTGGTCAACGTCTTTTTCATGCGGCGATCATGTACTGATGTAAATCTATCAAAAGCATCGTTCGTGAATAGCAGATGTTGTTCTCAAATTAGTGCTAATCAGCTATTATGGATTAAGAACACTCGTCCCTAGGTGGGGTCGAACCACCAACCTTTCGGTTAACAGAATGCGCTAACCGATTGCCACAGAGACTCAGATGCTGTATCGCTTCAGGTGGTCATGGCATGGATTCTTCACCTGTGCAAAATCCTGGCCCTCTTCTGAAATCCAATGCAATAACTTTGGCAAAAGACAGAGTTGAGCGGTAAGGCGATGGGGAATTGTCTTAACCTCAAACTTTCCGTCGCCACATCTATCGCCAAACATTAGAGTTCTATACTGTCCTTAACAGAGTTCAAATTTTGAGGAATCCAAGTTTTACTTTGGTCAACGTCTTTTTCATGCGGCGATCATGTACTGATGTAAATCTATCAAAAGCATCGTTCGTGAATAGCAGATGTTGTTCTCAAATTAGTGCTAATCAGCTATTATGGATTAAGAACACTCGTCCCTGGGTGGGGTCGAACCACCAACCTTTCGGTTAACAGCCGAATGCGCTAACCGATTGCGCCACAGAGACTCAGATGCTGTATTGCTTCAGGTGGCCATGGCATGGATTCATCACCTGTGCAAAATCCTGGCCCCTCTTCTGAAATCCAATGCAATAACTTTGGCAAAAGACAGAGTTGAGCGGTAAGACGATGGGGAATTGTCTTAACCTCAAACTTTCCGTGCGCCACATCTATCGCCAAACATTAGAGTTCTATACTGTCCTTAACAGAGTTCAAATTTTGAGGAATCCAAGTTTTACTTTGGTCAACGTCTTTTTCATGCGGCGATCATGTACTGATGTAAATCTATCAAAAGCATCGTCTGTGAATAGCAGATGTTGTTCTAAAATTAGTACTAATCAGCTATCAACTGTTATGGATTAACAACAATCGTCCCTGGGTGGGGTCGAACCACCAACCTTTCGGTTAACAGCCGAATGCGCTAACCGATTGCGCCACAGAGACTCAGATGCTGTATTGCTTCAGGTGGCCATGGCATGGATTCATCACCTGTGCAAAATCCTGGCCCCTCTTCTGAAATCCAATGCAATAACTTTGGCAAAAGACAGAGTTGAGCGGTAAGACGATGGGGAATTGTCTTAACCTCAAACTTTCCGTGCGCCACATCTATCGCCAAACATTAGAGTTCTATACTGTCCTTAACAGAGTTCAAATTTTGAGGAATCCAAGTTTTACTTTGGTCAACGTCTTTTTCATGCGGCGATCATGTACTGATGTAAATCTATCAAAAGCATCGTCTGTGAATAGCAGATGTTGTTCTAAAATTAGTACTAATCAGCTATCAACTGTTATGGATTAACAACAATCGTCCCTGGGTGGGGTCGAACCACCAACCTTTCGGTTAACAGCCGAATCGCTAACCGATTGCCACAGAGACTCAGATGCTGTATTGCTTCAGGTGGCCATGGCATGGATTCATCACCTGTGCAAAATCCTGGCCCCTCTTCTGAAATCCAATGCAATAACTTTGGCAAAAGACAGAGTTGAGCGGTAAGACGATGGGGAATTGTCTTAACCTCAAACTTTCCGTGCGCCACATCTATCGCCAAACATTAGAGTTCTATACTGTCCTTAACAGAGTTCAAATTTTGAGGAATCCAAGTTTTACTTTGGTCAACGTCTTTTTCATGCGGCGATCATGTACTGATGTAAATCTATCAAAAGCATCGTCCGTGAATAGCAGATGTTGTTCTAAAAGTAGTCCTAATCAGCTATCAACTGTTATGGATTAACAACAATCGTACCTGGGTGGGGTCGAACCACCAACCTTTCGGTTAACAGCCGAACGCGCTATCCGATTGCGCCACAGAGACTCAGATGCTGTATCGCTTCAGGTGGCCATGGCATGGATTCATCACCTGTGCAAAATCCTGGCCCCTCTTCTGAAATCCAATGCAATAACTTTGGCAAAAGACAGAGTTGAGCGGTAAGACGATGGGGAATTGTCTTAACCTCAAACTTTCCGTGCGCCACATCTATCGCCAAACATTTGAGTTCTATACTGTCCTTAACAGAGTTCAAATTTTGAGGAATCCAAGTTTTACTTTGGTCAACGTCTTTTTCATGCAGCGATCATGTACTGATGTAAATCTATCAAAAGCATTGTCCGTGAATAGCAGATGTTGTTCTAAAATTAGTACTAATCAGCTATCAACTGTTCAGGAATAAAGACACACGTCACTGGGTGGGGTCGAACCACCAACCTTTCGGTTAACAGCCGAATGCGCTATCCGATTGCGCCACAGAGACTCAGATGCTGTATTGCTTCAGGTGGCCATGGCATTGATTCATCACCTGTGCAAAATCCTGGCCCCTCTTCTGAAATCCAATGCAATAACTTTGGCAAAAGACAGAGTTGAGCGGTAAGACGATGGGGAATTGTCTTAACCTCAAACTTTCCGTGCGCCACATCTATCGCCAAACATTTGAGTTCTATACTGTCCTTAACAGAGTTCAAATTTTGAAGAATCCAAGTTTTACTTTGGTCAACGTCTTTTTCATGCGGCGATCATGTACTGATGTAAATCTATCAAAAGCATCGTTCGTGAATAGCAGATGTTGTTCTAAAATTAGTGCTAATCAGCTATTATGGATTAAGAACACTCGTCCCTGGGTGGGGTCGAACCACCAACCTTTCGGTTAACAGCCGAACGCGCTAACCGATTGCGCCACAGAGACTCAGATGCTGTATCGCTTCAGGTGGTCATGGCATGTATTCATCACCTGTGCAAAATCCTGGCCCCTCTTCTGAAATCCAATGCAATAACTTTGGCAAAAGACAGAGTTGAGCGGTAAGACGATGGGGAATTGTCTTAACCTCAAACTTTCCGTGCGCCACATCTATCGCCAAACATTAGAGTTCTATACTGTCCTTAACAGAGTTCAAATTTTGAGGAATCCAAGTTTTACTTTGGTCAACGTCTTTTTCATGCGGCGATCATGTACTGATGTAAATCTATCAAAAGCATCGTCTGTGAATAGCAGATGTTGTTCTAAAATTAGTACTAATCAGCTATCAACTGTTATGGATTAACAACAATCGTCCCTGGGTGGGGTCGAACCACCAACCTTTCGGTTAACAGCCGAACAGCGCTTAACTGATTAACAGAGACTCAGATGCTGTATCGCTTCAGGTGGTCATGGCATGTATTCATCACCTGTGCAAAATCCTGGCCCCTCTTCTGAAATCCAATGCAATAACTTTGGCAAAAGACAGAGTTGAGCGGTAAGACGATGGGGAATTGTCTTAACCTCAAACTTTCCGTGCGCCACATCTATCGCCAAACATTAGAGTTCTATACTGTCCTTAACAGAGTTCAAATTTTGAGGAATCCAAGTTTTACTTTGGTCAACGTCTTTTTCATGCGGCGATCATGTACTGATGTAAATCTATCAAAAGCATCGTCTGTGAATAGCAGATGTTGTTCTAAAATTAGTACTAATCAGCTATCAACTGTTATGGATTAACAACAATCGTCCCTGGGTGGGGTCGAACCACCAACCTTTCGGTTAACAGCCGAATGCGCTAACCGATTGCGCCACAGAGACTCAGATGCTGTATTGCTTCAGGTGGCCATGGCATGGATTCATCAACTGTGCAAAATCCTGGCCCCTCTTCTGAAATCCAATGCAATAACTTTGGCAAAAGACAGAGTTGAGCGGTAAGACGATGGGGAATTGTCTTAACCTCAAACTTTCCGTGCGCCACATCTATCGCCAAACATTAGAGTTCTATACTGTCCTTAACAGAGTTCAAATTTTGAGGAATCCAAGTTTTACTTTGGTCAACGTCTTTTTCATGCGGCGATCATGTACTGATGTAAATCTATCAAAAGCATCGTTCGTGAATAGCAGATGTTGTTCTAAAATTAGTGCTAATCAGCTATTATGGATTAAGAACACTCGTCCCTGGGTGGGGTCGAACCACCAACCTTTCGGTTAACAGCCGAACGCGCTAACCGATTGCGCCACAGAGACTCAGATGCTGTATTGCTTCAGGTGGTCATGGCATGGATTCATCACCTGTGCAAAATCCTGGCCCCTCTTCTGAAATCCAATGCAATAACTTTGGCAAAAGACAGAGTTGAGCGGTAAGACGATGGGGAATTGTCTTAACCTCAAACTTTCCGTGCGCCACATCTATCGCCAAACATTAGAGTTCTATACTGTCCATAACAGAGTTCAAATTTTGAGGAATCCAAGTTTTACTTTGGTCAACGTCTTTTTCATGCGGCGATCATGTACTGATGTAAATCTATCAAAAGCATCGTCTGTGAATAGCAGATGTTGTTCTAAAATTAGTACTAATCAGCTATCAACTGTTATGGATTAACAACAATCGTCCCTGGGTGGGGTCGAACCACCAACCTTTCGGTTAACAGCCGAACGCGCTAACCGATTGCGCCACAGAGACTCAGATGCTGTATCGCTTCAGGTGGTCATGGCATGTATTCATCACCTGTGCAAAATCCTGGCCCCTCTTCTGAAATCCAATGCAATAACTTTGGCAAAAGACAGAGTTGAGCGGTAAGACGATGGGGAATTGTCTTAACCTCAAACTTTCCGTGCGCCACATCTATCGCCAAACATTAGAGTTCTATACTGTCCTTAACAGAGTTCAAATTTTGAGGAATCCAAGTTTTACTTTGGTCAACGTCTTTTTCATGCGGCGATCATGTACTGATGTAAATCTATCAAAAGCATCGTCTGTGAATAGCAGATGTTGTTCTAAAATTAGTACTAATCAGCTATCAACTGTTATGGATTAACAACAATCGTCCCTGGGTGGGGTCGAACCACCAACCTTTCGGTTAACAGCCGAATGCGCTAACCGAATGAGCCACAGAGACTCAGATGCTGTATTGCTTCAGGTGGCCATGGCATGGATTCATCAACTGTGCAAAATCCTGGCCCCTCTTCTGAAATCCAATGCAATAACTTTGGCAAAAGACAGAGTTGAGCGGTAAGACGATGGGGAATTGTCTTAACCTCAAACTTTCCGTGCGCCACTATCGCCAAACATTAGAGTTCTATACTGTCCTTAACAGAGTTCAAATTTTGAGGAATCCAAGTTTTACTTTGGTCAACGTCTTTTTCATGCGGCGCTCATGTACTGATGTAAATCTATCAAAAGCATCGTTCGTGAATAGCAGATGTTGTTCTAAAATTAGTGCTCATCAGCTATTATGGATTAAGAACACTCGTCCCTGGGTGGGGTCGAACCACCAACCTTCGGTTAACAGCCGAGCAGCTAACCGATTGCGCCACAGAGACTCAGATGCTGTATTGCTTCAGGTGGTCATGGCATGGATTCATCACCTGTGCAAAATCCTGGCCCCTCTTCTGAAATCCAATGCAATAACTTTGGCAAAAGACAGAGTTGAGCGGTAAGACGATGGGGAATTGTCTTAACCTCAAACTTTCCGTGCGCCACATCTATCGCCAAACATTAGAGTTCTATACTGTCCTTAACAGAGTTCAAATTTTGAGAAATCCAAGTTTTACTTTGGTCAACGTCTTTTTCATGCGGCGATCATGTACTGATGTAAATCTATCAAAAGCATCGTCTGTGAATAGCAGATGTTGTTCTAAAATTAGTACTAATCAGCTATCAACTGTTATGGATTAACAACAATCGTCCCTGGGTGGGGTCGAACCACCAACCTTTCGGTTAACAGCCGAATGCGCTAACCGATTGCGCCACAGAGACTCAGATGCTGTATTGCTTCAGGTGGCCATGGCATGGATTCATCACCTGTGCAAAATCCTGGCCCCTCTTCTGAAATCCAATGCAATAACTTTGGCAAAAGACAGAGTTGAGCGGTAAGACGATGGGGAATTGTCTTAACCTCAAACTTTGCTTGCCCCAAACATTTTAGACTTCTATACTGTCCTTACCAGAGTTCAAATTTTGAGGAATCCAAGTTTTACTTTGGTCAACGTCTTTTTCATGCGGCGATCATGTACTGATGTAAATCTATCAAAAGCATCGTCCGTGAATAGCAGATGTTGTTCTAAAAGTAGTCCTAATCAGCTATCAACTGTTATGGATTAAGAACACTCGTCCCTGGGTGGGGTCGAACCACCAACCTTTCGGTTAACAGCCGAACAGCTAACCGATTTGCGCCACAGAGACTCAGATGCTGTATTGCTTCAGGTGGTCATGGCATGGATTCATCACCTGTGCAAAATCCTGGCCCTCTTCTGAAATCCAATGCAATAACTTTGGCAAAAGACAGAGTTGAGCGGTAAGACGATGGGGAATTGTCTTAACCTCAAACTTTCCGTGCGCCACATCTATCGCCAAACATTAGAGTTCTATACTGTCCTTAACAGAGTTCAAATTTTGAGGAATCCAAGTTTTACTTTGGTCAACGTCTTTTTCATGCGGCGATCATGTACTGATGTAAATCTATCAAAAGCATCGTCTGTGAATAGCAGATGTTGTTCTAAAATTAGTACTAATCAGCTATCAACTGTTATGGATTAACAACAATCGTCCCTGGGTGGGGTCGAACCACCAACCTTTCGGTTAACAGCCGAACGCGCTATCCGATTGCGCCACAGAGACTCAGATGCTGTATTGCTTCAGGTGGCCATGGCATGGATTCATCACCTGTGCAAAATCCTGGCCCTCTTCTGAAATCCAATGCAATAACTTTGGCAAAAGACAGAGTTGAGCGGTAAGACGATGGGGAATTGTCTTAACCTCAAACTTTCCGTCGCCACATCTATCGCCAAACATTTGAGATCTATACTGTCCTTAACAGAGTTCAAATTTTGAGGAATCCAAGTTTTACTTTGGTCAACGTCTTTTCATGCGGCGATCATGTACTGATGTAAATCTATCAAAAGCATCGTTCGTGAATAGCAGATGTTGTTCTAAAATTAGTGCTAATCAGCTATTATGGATTAAGAACACTCGTCCCTGGGTGGGGTCGAACCACCAACCTTTCGGTTAACAGCCGAACGCGCTAACCGATTGCGCCACAGAGACTCAGATGCTGTATCGCTTCAGGTGGTCATGGCATGTATTCATCACCTGTGCAAAATCCGGGCCCTCTTCTGAAATCCAATGCAATAACTTTGGCAAAAGACAGAGTTGAGGTAAGACGATGGGGAATTGTCTTAACCTCAAACTTTCCGTCACATCTATCGCCAAACATTAGAGTTCTATACTGTCCTTAACAGAGTTCAAATTTTGAGGAATCCAAGTTTTACTTTGGTCAACGTCTTTTTCATGCGGCGATCATGTACTGATGTAAATCTATCAAAAGCATCGTCTGTGAATAGCAGATGTTGTTCTAAAATTAGTACTAATCAGCTATCAACTGTTATGGATTAACAACAATCGTCCCTGGGTGGGGTCGAACCACCAACCTTTCGGTTAACAGCCGAATGCGCTAACCGATTGTGCCACAGAGACTCAGATGCTGTAATGCTTCAGGTGGCCATGGCATGGATTCATCACCTGTGCAAAATCCTGGCCCCTCTTCTGAAATCCAATGCAATAACTTTGGCAAAAGACAGAGTTGAGCGGTAAGACGATGGGGAATTGTCTTAACCTCAAACTTTCCGTGCGCCACATCTATCGCCAAACATTAGAGTTCTATACTGTCCTTAACAGAGTTCAAATTTTGAGGAATCCAAGTTTTACTTTGGTCAACGTCTTTTTCATGCGGCGATCATGTACTGATGTAAATCTATCAAAAGCATCGTTCGTGAATAGCAGATCTTGTTCTAAAATTAGTACTAATCAGCTATCAACTGTTCAGGAATAAAGACACACGTCACTGGGTGGGGTCGAACCACCAACCTTTCGGTTAACAGCCGAATGCGCTAACCGATTGCGCCACAGAGACTCAGATGCTGTATTGCTTCAGGTGGCCATGGCATGGATTCATCACCTGTGCAAAATCCTGGCCCCTCTTCTGAAATCCAATGCAATAACTTTGGCAAAAGACAGAGTTGAGCGGTAAGACGATGGGGAATTGTCTTAACCTCAAACTTTCCGTGCGCCACATCTATCGCCAAACATTTGAGTTCTATACTGTCCTTAACAGAGTTCAAATTTTGAGGAATCCAAGTTTTACTTTGGTCAACGTCTTTTTCATGCGGCGATCATGTACTGATGTAAATCTATCAAAAGCATCATTCGTGAATAGCAGATGTTGTTCTCAAATTCGTGCTAATCAGCTATTATGGATTAAGAACACTCGTCCCTGGGTGGGGTCGAACCACCAACCTTTCGGTTAACAGCCGAATGCGCTAACCGATTGCGCCACAGAGACTCAGATGCTGTATCGCTTCAGGTGGTCATGGCATGGATTCATCACCTGTGCAAAATCCTGGCCCCTCTTCTGAAATCCAATGCAATAACTTTGGCAAAAGACAGAGTTGAGCGGTAAGACGATGGGGAATTGTCTTAACCTCAAACTTTGCTTGCCCCAAACATTTTAGACTTCTATACTGTCCTTACCAGAGTTCAAATTTTGAGGAATCCAAGTTTTACTTTGGTCAACGTCTTTTTCATGCGGCGATCATGTACTGATGTAAATCTATCAAAAGCATCGTCCGTGAATAGCAGATGTTGTTCTAAAAGTAGTCCTAATCAGCTATCAACTGTTATGGATTAAGAACACTCGTCCCTGGGTGGGGTCGAACCACCAACCTTTCGGTTAACAGCCGAACGCGCTAACCGATTGCGCCACAGAGACTCAGATGCTGTATTGCTTCAGGTGGTCATGGCATGGATTCATCACCTGTGCAAAATCCTGGCCCCTCTTCTGAAATCCAATGCAATAACTTTGGCAAAAGACAGAGTTGAGCGGTAAGACGATGGGGAATTGTCTTAACCTCAAACTTTCCGTGCGCCACATCTATCGCCAAACATTAGAGTTCTATACTGTCCTTAACAGAGTTCAAATTTTGAGAAATCCAAGTTTTACTTTGGTCAACGTCTTTTTCATGCGGCGATCATGTACTGATGTAAATCTATCAAAAGCATCGTCTGTGAATAGCAGATGTTGTTCTAAAATTAGTACTAATCAGCTATCAACTGTTATGGATTAACAACAATCGTCCCTGGGTGGGGTCGAACCACCAACCTTTCGGTTAACAGCCGAATGCGCTAACCGATTGCGCCACAGAGACTCAGATGCTGTATTGCTTCAGGTGGCCATGGCATGGATTCATCACCTGTGCAAAATCCTGGCCCCTCTTCTGAAATCCAATGCAATAACTTTGGCAAAAGACAGAGTTGAGCGGTAAGACGATGGGGAATTGTCTTAACCTCAAACTTTGCTTGCCCCAAACATTTTAGACTTCTATACTGTCCTTACCAGAGTTCAAATTTTGAGGAATCCAAGTTTTACTTTGGTCAACGTCTTTTTCATGCGGCGATCATGTACTGATGTAAATCTATCAAAAGCATCGTCCGTGAATAGCAGATGTTGTTCTAAAAGTAGTCCTAATCAGCTATCAACTGTTATGGATTAAGAACACTCGTCCCTGGGTGGGGTCGAACCACCAACCTTTCGGTTAACAGCCGAACGCGCTAACCGATTGCGCCACAGAGACTCAGATGCTGTATTGCTTCAGGTGGTCATGGCATGGATTCATCACCTGTGCAAAATCCTGGCCCCTCTTCTGAAATCCAATGCAATAACTTTGGCAAAAGACAGAGTTGAGCGGTAAGACGATGGGGAATTGTCTTAACCTCAAACTTTCCGTGCGCCACATCTATCGCCAAACATTAGAGTTCTATACTGTCCTTAACAGAGTTCAAATTTTGAGGAATCCAAGTTTTACTTTGGTCAACGTCTTTTTCATGCGGCGATCATGTACTGATGTAAATCTATCAAAAGCATCGTCTGTGAATAGCAGATGTTGTTCTAAAATTAGTACTAATCAGCTATCAACTGTTATGGATTAACAACAATCGTCCCTGGGTGGGGTCGAACCACCAACCTTTCGGTTAACAGCCGAATGCGCTAACCGATTGCGCCACAGAGACTCAGATGCTGTATTGCTTCAGGTGGCCATGGCATGGATTCATCACCTGTGCAAAATCCTGGCCCCTCTTCTGAAATCCAATGCAATAACTTTGGCAAAAGACAGAGTTGAGCGGTAAGACGATGGGGAATTGTCTTAACCTCAAACTTTCCGTGCGCCACATCTATCGCCAAACATTTGAGTTCTATACTGTCCTTAACAGAGTTCAAATTTTGAGGAATCCAAGTTTTACTTTGGTCAACGTCTTTTTCATGCAGCGATCATGTACTGATGTAAATCTATCAAAAGCATCGTTCGTGAATAGCAGATGTTGTTCTAAAATTAGTGCTAATCAGCTATTATGGATTAAGAACACTCGTCCCTGGGTGGGGTCGAACCACCAACCTTTCGGTTAACAGCCGAACGCGCTAACCGATTGCGCCACAGAGACTCAGATGCTGTATCGCTTCAGGTGGTCATGGCATGTATTCATCACCTGTGCAAAATCCTGGCCCCTCTTCTGAAATCCAATGCAATAACTTTGGCAAAAGACAGAGTTGAGCGGTAAGACGATGGGGAATTGTCTTAACCTCAAACTTTCCGTGCGCCACATCTATCGCCAAACATTAGAGTTCTATACTGTCCTTAACAGAGTTCAAATTTTGAGGAATCCAAGTTTTACTTTGGTCAACGTCTTTTTCATGCGGCGATCATGTACTGATGTAAATCTATCAAAAGCATCGTCTGTGAATAGCAGATGTTGTTCTAAAATTAGTACTAATCAGCTATCAACTGTTATGGATTAACAACAATCGTCCCTGGGTGGGGTCGAACCACCAACCTTTCGGTTAACAGCCGAATGCGCTAACCGATTGTGCCACAGAGACTCAGATGCTGTAATGCTTCAGGTGGCCATGGCATGGATTCATCACCTGTGCAAAATCCTGGCCCCTCTTCTGAAATCCAATGCAATAACTTTGGCAAAAGACAGAGTTGAGCGGTAAGACGATGGGGAATTGTCTTAACCTCAAACTTTCCGTGCGCCACATCTATCGCCAAACATTAGAGTTCTATACTGTCCTTAACAGAGTTCAAATTTTGAGGAATCCAAGTTTTACTTTGGTCAACGTCTTTTTCATGCGGCGATCATGTACTGATGTAAATCTATCAAAAGCATCGTTCGTGAATAGCAGATCTTGTTCTAAAATTAGTACTAATCAGCTATCAACTGTTCAGGAATAAAGACACACGTCACTGGGTGGGGTCGAACCACCAACCTTTCGGTTAACAGCCGAATGCGCTAACCGATTGCGCCACAGAGACTCAGATGCTGTATTGCTTCAGGTGGCCATGGCATGGATTCATCACCTGTGCAAAATCCTGGCCTCTCTTCTGAAATCCAATGCAATAACTTTGGCAAAAGACAGAGTTGAGCGGTAAGACGATGGGGAATTGTCTTAACCTCAAACTTTCCGTGCGCCACATCTATCGCCAAACATTAGAGTTCTATACTGTCCTTAACAGAGTTCAAATTTTGAGGAATCCAAGTTTTACTTTGGTCAACGTCTTTTTCATGCGGCGATCATGTACTGATGTAAATCTATCAAAAGCATCGTTCGTGAATAGCAGATCTTGTTCTAAAATTAGTGCTAATCAGCTATTATGGATTAAGAACACTCGTCCCTGGGTGGGGTCGAACCACCAACCTTTCGTTAACAGCGAACGCTAACCGACATTGCGCCACAGAGACTCAGATGCTGTATTGCTTCAGGTGGTCATGGCATGGATTCATCACCTGTGCAAAATCCTGGCCCCTCTTCTGAAATCCAATGCAATAACTTTGGCAAAAGACAGAGTTGAGCGGTAAGACGATGGGGAATTGTCTTAACCTCAAACTTTCCGTCGCCACATCTATCGCCAAACATTAGAGTTCTATACTGTCCATAACAGAGTTCAAATTTTGAGGAATCCAAGTTTTACTTTGGTCAACGTCTTTTTCATGCGGCGATCATGTACTGATGTAAATCTATCAAAAGCATCGTCCGTGAATAGCAGATGTTGTTCTAAAAGTAGTCCTAATCAGCTATCAACTGTTATGGATTAACAACAATCGTCCCTGGGTGGGGTCGAACCACCAACCTTTCGGTTAACAACGAGCAGCTAACCGATTGCGCCACAGAGACTCAGATGCTGTATCGCTTCAGGTGGCCATGGCATGGGGATTCATCACCAGTGCAAAATCCTGCCCTCTTCTGAAATCCAATGCAATAACTTTGGCAAAAGACAGAGTTGAGCGGTAAGACGATGGGGAATTGTCTTAACCTCAAACTTTCCGTGCGCCACATCTATCGCCAAACATTAGAGTTCTATACTGTCCTTAACAGAGTTCAAATTTTGAGGAATCCAAGTTTTACTTTGGTCAACGCGTCTTTTCATGCAGCGATCATGTACTGATGTAAATCTATCAAAAGCATTGTCCGTGAATAGCAGATGTTGTTCTAAAATTAGTACTAATCAGCTATCAACTGTTCAGGAATAAAGACACACGTCACTGGGTGGGGTCGAACCACCAACCTTTCGGTTAACAGCCGAATGCGCTAACCGATTGCGCCACAGAGACTCAGATGCTGTATTGCTTCAGGTGGCCATGGCATGGATTCATCACCTGTGCAAAATCCTGGCCCCTCTTCTGAAATCCAATGCAATAACTTTGGCAAAAGACAGAGTTGAGCGGTAAGACGATGGGGAATTGTCTTAACCTCAAACTTTCCGTGCGCCACATCTATCGCCAAACATTAGAGTTCTATACTGTCCTTAACAGAGTTCAAATTTTGAGGAATCCAAGTTTTACTTTGGTCAACGTCTTTTTCATGCGGCGATCATGTACTGATGTAAATCTATCAAAAGCATCGTTCGTGAATAGCAGATGTTGTTCTAAAATTAGTGCTAATCAGCTATTATGGATTAAGAACACTCGTCCCTGGGTGGGGTCGAACCACCAACCTTTCGGTTAACAGCCGAACGCGCTAACCGATTGCGCCACAGAGACTCAGATGCTGTATCGCTTCAGGTGGTCATGGCATGAATTCATCACCTGTGCAAAATCCTGGCCCCTCTTCTGAAATCCAATGCAATAACTTTGGCAAAAGACAGAGTTGAGCGGTAAGATGGGGAATTGTCTTAACCTCAAACTTTCCGTCGCCACATCTATCGCCAAACATTAGAGTTCTATACTGTCCTTAACAGAGTTCAAATTTTGAGGAATCCAAGTTTTACTTTGGTCAGCGTCTTTTCATGCGGCGATCATGTACTGATGTAAATCTATCAAAAGCATCGTCTGTGAATAGCAGATGTTGTTCTAAAATTAGTACTAATCAGCTATCAACTGTTATGGATTAACAACAATCGTCCCTGGGTGGGGTCGAACCACCAACCTTTCGGTTAACAGCCGAATGCGCTAACCGATTGTGCCACAGAGACTCAGATGCTGTATTGCTTCAGGTGGCCATGGCATGGATTCATCACCTGTGCAAAATCCTGGCCCCTCTTCTGAAATCCAATGCAATAACTTTGGCAAAAGACAGAGTTGAGCGGTAAGACGATGGGGAATTGTCTTAACCTCAAACTTTCCGTGCGCCACATCTATCGCCAAACATTAGAGTTCTATACTGTCCTTAACAGAGTTCAAATTTTGAGGAATCCAAGTTTTACTTTGGTCAACGTCTTTTTCATGCGGCGATCATGTACTGATGTAAATCTATCAAAAGCATCGTTCGTGAATAGCAGATCTTGTTCTAAAATTAGTGCTAATCAGCTATTATGGATTAAGAACACTCGTCCCTGGGTGGGGTCGAACCACCAACCTTTCGGTTAACAGCCGAACGCGCTAACCGATTGCGCCACAGAGACTCAGATGCTGTATTGCTTCAGGTGGTCATGGCATGGATTCATCACCTGTGCAAAATCCTGGCCCCTCTTCTGAAATCCAATGCAATAACTTTGGCAAAAGACAGAGTTGAGCGGTAAGACGATGGGGAATTGTCTTAACCTCAAACTTTCCGTGCGCCACATCTATCGCCAAACATTAGAGTTCTATACTGTCCATAACAGAGTTCAAATTTTGAGGAATCCAAGTTTTACTTTGGTCAACGTCTTTTTCATGCGGCGATCATGTACTGATGTAAATCTATCAAAAGCATCGTCCGTGAATAGCAGATGTTGTTCTAAAAGTAGTCCTAATCAGCTATCAACTGTTATGGATTAACAACAATCGTCCCTGGGTGGGGTCGAACCACCAACCTTTCGGTTAACAGCGAGCAGCTAACCGATTCCACAGAGACTCAGATGCTGTATCGCTTCAGGTGGTCATGGCATGAATTCATCACCTGTGCAAAATCCTGGCCCCTCTTCTGAAATCCAATGCAATAACTTTGGCAAAAGACAGAGTTGAGCGGTAAGACGATGGGGAATTGTCTTAACCTCAAACTTTCCGTGCGCCACATCTATCGCCAAACATTAGAGTTCTATACTGTCCTTAACAGAGTTCAAATTTTGAGGAATCCAAGTTTTACTTTGGTCAACGTCTTTTTCATGCGGCGATCATGTACTGATGTAAATCTATCAAAAGCATCGTCTGTGAATAGCAGATGTTGTTCTAAAATTAGTACTAATCAGCTATCAACTGTTATGGATTAACAACAATCGTCCCTGGGTGGGGTCGAACCACCAACCTTTCGGTTAACAGCCGAACGCGCTATCCGATTGCGCCACAGAGACTCAGATGCTGTATCGCTTCAGGTGGCCATGGCATGGATTCATCACCTGTGCAAAATCCTGGCCCCTCTTCTGAAATCCAATGCAATAACTTTGGCAAAAGACAGAGTTGAGCGGTAAGACGATGGGGAATTGTCTTAACCTCAAACTTTCCGTGCGCCACATCTATCGCCAAACATTAGAGTTCTATACTGTCCTTAACAGAGTTCAAATTTTGAGGAATCCAAGTTTTACTTTGGTCAACGTCTTTTTCATGCAGCGATCATGTACTGATGTAAATCTATCAAAAGCATTGTCCGTGAATAGCAGATGTTGTTCTAAAATTAGTACTAATCAGCTATCAACTGTTCAGGAATAAAGACACACGTCACTGGGTGGGGTCGAACCACCAACCTTTCGGTTAACAGCCGAATGCGCTAACCGATTGCGCCACAGAGACTCAGATGCTGTATTGCTTCAGGTGGCCATGGCATGGATTCATCACCTGTGCAAAATCCTGGCCCCTCTTCTGAAATCCAATGCAATAACTTTGGCAAAAGACAGAGTTGAGCGGTAAGACGATGGGGAATTGTCTTAACCTCAAACTTTCCGTGCGCCACATCTATCGCCAAACATTAGAGTTCTATACTGTCCTTAACAGAGTTCAAATTTTGAGGAATCCAAGTTTTACTTTGGTCAACGTCTTTTTCATGCGGCGATCATGTACTGATGTAAATCTATCAAAAGCATCGTTCGTGAATAGCAGATGTTGTTCTAAAATTAGTGCTAATCAGCTATTATGGATTAAGAACACTCGTCCCTGGGAGGGGACGAACCACCAACCTTCGGTTAACAGCGCGCTAACCGATTGCGCCACAGAGACTCAGATGCTGTATTGCTTCAGGTGGTCATGGCATGGATTCATCACCTGTGCAAAATCCTGGCCCCTCTTCTGAAATCCAATGCAATAACTTTGGCAAAAGACAGAGTTGAGCGGTAAGACGATGGGGAATTGTCTTAACCTCAAACTTTCCGTGCGCCACATCTATCGCCAAACATTAGAGTTCTATACTGTCCATAACAGAGTTCAAATTTTGAGGAATCCAAGTTTTACTTTGGTCAACGTCTTTTTCATGCGGCGATCATGTACTGATGTAAATCTATCAAAAGCATCGTCCGTGAATAGCAGATGTTGTTCTAAAAGTAGTCCTAATCAGCTATCAACTGTTATGGATTAACAACAATCGTCCCTGGGTGGGGTCGAACCACCAACCTTTCGGTTAACAGCCGAACGCGCTATCCGATTGCGCCACAGAGACTCAGATGCTGTATCGCTTCAGGTGGCCATGGCATGGATTCATCACCTGTGCAAAATCCTGGCCCCTCTTCTGAAATCCAATGCAATAACTTTGGCAAAAGACAGAGTTGAGCGGTAAGACGATGGGGAATTGTCTTAACCTCAAACTTTCCGTGCGCCACATCTATCGCCAAACATTAGAGTTCTATACTGTCCTTAACAGAGTTCAAATTTTGAGGAATCCAAGTTTTACTTTGGTCAACGTCTTTTTCATGCAGCGATCATGTACTGATGTAAATCTATCAAAAGCATTGTCCGTGAATAGCAGATGTTGTTCTAAAATTAGTACTAATCAGCTATCAACTGTTCAGGAATAAAGACACACGTCACTGGGTGGGGTCGAACCACCAACCTTTCGGTTAACAGCCGAATGCGCTAACCGATTGCGCCACAGAGACTCAGATGCTGTATTGCTTCAGGTGGCCATGGCATGGATTCATCACCTGTGCAAAATCCTGGCCCCTCTTCTGAAATCCAATGCAATAACTTTGGCAAAAGACAGAGTTGAGCGGTAAGACGATGGGGAATTGTCTTAACCTCAAACTTTCGTCGCCACATCTATCGCCAAACATTAGAGTTCTATACTGTCCTTAACAGAGTTCAAATTTTGAGGAATCCAAGTTTTACTTTGGTCAACGTCTTTTTCATGCGGCGATCATGTACTGATGTAAATCTATCAAAAGCATCGTTCGTGAATAGCAGATGTTGTTCTAAAATTAGTGCTAATCAGCTATTATGGATTAAGAACACTCGTCCCTGGGTGGGGTCGAACCACCAACCTTTCGGTTAACAGCCGAGCACGCTAACCGATTGCGCCACAGAGACTCAGATGCTGTATCGCTTCAGGTGGTCATGGCATGAATTCATCACCTGTGCAAAATCCTGGCCCCTCTTCTGAAATCCAATGCAATAACTTTGGCAAAAGACAGAGTTGAGCGGTAAGACGATGGGGAATTGTCTTAACCTCAAACTTTCCGTGCGCCACATCTATCGCCAAACATTAGAGTTCTATACTGTCCTTAACAGAGTTCAAATTTTGAGGAATCCAAGTTTTACTTTGGTCAACGTCTTTTTCATGCGGCGATCATGTACTGATGTAAATCTATCAAAAGCATCGTCTGTGAATAGCAGATGTTGTTCTAAAATTAGTACTAATCAGCTATCAACTGTTATGGATTAACAACAATCGTCCCTGGGTGGGGTCGAACCACCAACCTTTCGGTTAACAGCCGAATGCGCTAACCGATTGCGCCACAGAGACTCAGATGCTGTATTGCTTCAGGTGGCCATGGCATGGATTCATCACCTGTGCAAAATCCTGGCCCCTCTTCTGAAATCCAATGCAATAACTTTGGCAAAAGACAGAGTTGAGCGGTAAGACGATGGGGAATTTTCTCAACATCAAACTTTCCGTGCGCCACATCTATCGCCAAACATTAGAGTTCTATACTGTCCTTAACAGAGTTCAAATTTTGAGGAATCCAAGTTTTACTTTGGTCAACGTCTTTTTCATGCAGCGATCATGTACTGATGTAAATCTATCAAAAGCATCGTCTGTGAATAGCAGATGTTGTTCTAAAATTAGTGCTAATCAGCTATTATGGATTAAGAACAATCGTCCCTGGGTGGGGTCGAACCACCAACCTTTCGGTTAACAGCCGAATGCGCTAACCGATTGCGCCACAGAGACTCAGATGCTGTCTTGCTTCAGGTGGCCATGGCATGGATTCATCACACGTACAAAATCCTGGCCCCTCTTCTGAAATCCAATGCAATAACCTTGGCAAAAGATAGAGTTGAGCGATAAGATGATGGGGAATTTTCTCAACCTCAAACTTTGCTTGCGCCACATCTATTGCCAATCCTTTTAGTTTTTTGTACTGTCCTTACCAGAGTTCAAAGGTCAAAAGATCGAGGAATTCAAATCTTTCCTTTGGTCATTGTCTTTTTCATGCAGCGATCTTGTACTGAAGTAAATCTTTCATTGTTATTATTATTTTTTAGTTAAAATATATTATTTTATTTGTTCTTTAAATTCATCACAGGAAATGTGTAGATAATTTTAATACTTAAAATTACAAAAGACATGACTTGTTCATGTAAAACTAGTCATGTTCATTGTTTTTCTTTATGTTTCTGTTATATGTAGCGGTATAATTTAATAATACCTACAAAACACTTGTAGGTTTGTTTGGCTATACATTAGTTTATATTTGATATATATATACTGTAATTCTTTTTTCTTTTCATTAAAATGCTATAATTGTATTTTATTATTTTTGAATAAATTTTAAATTTACTTACAACATATTATTCTGCTTTTTTGCTTATTTCAGTTGAAAAAAACGTCTAGTCGATCAAATGGCGTGTTCTGAATAACAGTCATGTTAAAATAACAGAAACTTTTCAAAATAAATCTCTAGGTATATCAGAAATACATTTTTCACATTTTACTATTTATTTTCTTTAACTTTGTTTTCAAAACATTGGTTTGCTGTGTTTCCATCTCACCCTGGGAGTTTGGTTTGGAGAGTCCAAACTGACATGGCAAGCAATATTTTTTTTTCAAAAAGCCTTAGTTTAAGATTTTATAGATTGCATAGAATAACAATGTGAGACCATAAATTTAAAACGAAATAATTTTTTTTGTGGTATTAAAACAGTATTTAAAAGAAATTTAATAAAACTTCTGTTTGTATGTCTTTAATGAAAAGGTGAAATACAAATTTGTCAATAAGTGTTTATTGAACAATCAAACTTATACGAAATAAAGCAAATATTACGGAACAAAAAACCCTTCAAAGTTATCCCGTCCTTATACATCATGAAGGGAAGTAAATGATTCTTCTGATTGTTTTCAGCCGTCAAAAGCCGAGGTCTGGACCACATTATTAGCTTAAGATGTATTGCAAACCGAATTCTCCATACTGCTTCTCTTTCTGTTTTTTTTTTTTTTGTTTTGTTTATGTGTGTGTGTGTGTGTGTGTGTGTGTGTGTGTGTGTGTGTGTGTGTGTGTGTGTGTGTGTGTGTCTCCTCATGTTCTATCCCTTTCTGTTCCTTCCCATCCATGCCGTCTCCTCGACAGCCTTACATTGCCTTGCAACTCCACGGCCACTTTTCACACTGTCCTTGTCTGACGCTTTAAGACAACAATGGCAAAACTTTGTAGGACTTTCACATATAAATCATAGTGTTAGAACACAAACATGATACAAAACATCAACAGGTTTAGTTTCCATAGTGATCCATCCATCCATCCATTTTCGTACACCCTTATCCCATTGGGGTAAGAGTGTAAGAGGGTGTCCAGGATGATATCGTAGACAGGTCGGCAGGCCATCTCAGAGTTTCCATAGAGATTGCTGTACTAGTCAATGCACAACAGATCACAACAGATGTTTAATTATCACCCTCTCTATGACATTATTGATTTTTCCGTTGCTATCTTTATCAGTTATGCTTTACTATTAACATTATTATTATACAATACATTAATTCAAGACATATCTTCAACAATATTCAGTATCTCTGCTTTGTCTTTAGTCCAAGATGGTTCTGTTCTTCAGCTTCTGATGTCAGAATAAACCACATTGCTGTACGTCACTGTGGACGACCGGCAATCGACGCTTCGGTGGGGCGAAGACACACTCGAATAGACGACGGATTCTGCAGTCTGTAAGAGGCGCTTGTGTGAAATAACCATTTGAATTTACATATAGCATAACGTGAAAAGATGAGCTCACCTGATCAGGAAAAGTTCTATTAGGGGCCCCTGGAGATTGATTAAAAGTAAAACCTCAGATCGACTCAACTCGATGCAAAAGTAACATTTATGTCATTTTGCACGTAGTTTTACAAACCAGCAGAAGCTTTTCTCCGGGATCTGCAAAGCACCCAGGAAAGGAGGAGAGTCGTGATTCCAAAAATGATGTTTGACGTCACCAGTACAACAACGGTTGGATTCAGCCCACCTTCAAACAGAAGGACACAATAGTGAATGAATCATGAAAGGAAAGGTAACATATTTCAGTCAGGAAAAATGTGGCGAAATAGAGCAAATTTTAAATACTCACACATTTTTATTGAAATATGTAGTCATTGTGATTAATTTCAATAACTGAGGCTAATTCTGTTGGTATCCTGCGCTTAGTTAAAACTTCTCTCTACATCTCTTGAATGTCTTTTGCTTCAATGTTGTTTGTGAACTTTTTTTTTTTGTTTGTTTACCAGACTTTTGATCTTAGCAATGTGTGAACAGGCAGCTAGTTCAGAATGGTTAACTGTGACTTACCCTTCTTATAGATTGTGTCAGTCACTTTCTATTGGAAAACTTAAGTCAGCAGACTTCCACATGACTCGTGTAGGACATGGACATAACATACTTTATGTCTCTTTTTTATCAGAAATGTTATATGGAGTAAAACAAATGTTTGACTCTTGTTTATAAGCCATCATCTTAAAATTCAATGTATATAAAGGTTTTGTGTGCAGCAAATCTGTACATTTCATAAGATGACCTAAAGTGTAAATAAATATGTTTTTTAATTATACTGTATTGTTCAAAGATTACATGGGATCTGTAAATTTCTAGAATTTCTTTTATTTATTATTAAACCAATTTGAAGTGCACTGCTAGACAGAGACTTGTTAAACCATTTACATTTAATTTTACATTCAATTCTGTTGTATGTTATTTGACTTTTTTATATATATATATTTTCCACATGAAATCCAATCTTGTCATAAACATCACATATATTTTGCGATTCTCTTACTGTTAAAAACCATGGACACGTTTCCAAACTGTGTCTGTCCGCACACGGCGGCGGCGCAGTAGTAGGTTCCCCCTCCGTCAGAGTCGACGTCTCTGACGAGGAGCTCGTGCACGCAGGTCGTTTCTCCGCGCTCGGTCCTCTTACAGGAGTCGTCTGTTTTCCGAGACACGTGAATGACTTCTGGAGAGGAACGCTGAGAGGTTTTCAGCCACATGACCCCGGTGTCCTCTGCCGTGCACTGAGCTGCGTGGAAGGTGCAGCTGAAAGTCACGGCGCCCTCCGACCCGACCGACAGGGATTTTGGCGGCTGGACCACTGAGTGGTTCAGCTTCACACCTTGGAGAAGAAATCAGATCAACTGTGATCACAAGAGCCGTTTGTGGGTCCGACTAAAACTAAATCGATACAAGAATAGACTGAATACCTTGCAGCATCAACAAGGTTCCCGACCCAAACTCAATGTCATCTACCCGCAGAACTCCACAGAAGTAAGTTCCAGCATCGTCCCAAGACGCTGCTGATATGGTCAGGTGATTATTGGAATTTACTGAGTAGCGATGCTTCAGTTCATCAACTACAATCCATTTGTAGCGAGAAGAATAAGTCGCAACCACCTGCAGTCTTCTCTCTGCTGTCAGTTTGCACCACACTCTCTTATCAATTATACTCTTTAAGACGCATTCGATGGTTGCTGATTCTCCGAGCTTCAGCGTTCGCACCGAAACGGGCTGAGAGACGTCACTGAGCTCTGCTCCACCTGTAACAAAAACACAGAAGAAATCATCCTGTTTTTGCACATAGAGGGAGACAGAAGATTTTCCTAATCTGCATTTTTTGTTTATACTCACACAGATAACAGAGCAGGAGCACGGTCGCAAAGAAAACCATCTTCTCTTCTGTACTTCCACTTAATTGCAGCAGTCAAGTCTACTGAAGTGGCAGAAAGTCACCAGGCGTAGACGTACCAACACCAGGCTGCTCTACATTCTGCCACGTCTGTCAGCTCTGATTGGTTCATGAAATTGAGCACTGAAAAGCTTGATTTGCTGATTTCTGAGGAAACAACATAGCAAGAAAAGAAAAAAAGAAGTGGTTATTTAAAGCAGCTGAATGACTGAGACTGTTGTGGGCCGTCTGGCCTTGTTTTGTCTTCCTGTAGTTAGGGCAGCAAAATGTGACATTTACGGGTTTTACTGTGAAACAAGCAAGCAAGAGAAATGACAGGGCAGAAATGTTTACCATCAAAACTTCAATTATACAACCCTTCGTCACTGTGTTCACTTAATTATATAACGGTCACAATAAATAGAAAGCACTATTCCTTTAAATGCTAAGTGTATCTGGAGATTTCTTAGTTGTTTTCTTTTCAGTTTCTTAGTTGATCAAAAGTTTGAGTTTGGCTTCATCTTTGATTGAGACGACATCATGACTGATGTTAATTTGTTCCATGATATTTATATAATTAGTACATTTTACAAAGCAGGACAACATGATAAAAAAAAAATCCTAAGCAAATTTTTATTATTATTATTATTTTTTACCAATTAAGCTTCGCCTCGTTGTTGACGTTTGAATTTTAGGAGCTGATCATTCAGCACCAGCTGTTGCATCGATTTCTCCGGACTTTGAAAGTCAACTTGTTTTTGCAGTTTACACAGAATGTGCTGCTTCAATGAAACTAGAACCAAATATCATAACACCCATTCGGTACTAGCAAATAATTATAGAAAACACGTAAAGTGCAGGAATATGTTCAAACCGGCTTGTACAGTAGAATGCCACTTTTCTGTCCCCCATCACATTTAAGAAGTAACAGTTCCAAGTTCAGGTCACATAGAATAAAACTGAATTAGTCCATCAAAATCTCAACATTAACCAGTTCCTCCATCATTTTATTTTATCTGCTTTACTATTTACATGTTTTTAGCTTTAGATAAGTCTGAAATATTGACAGACTTCAATGTTCACTCTCCTGAAAACACTAGAAGCCTGTTGTTCCTCTTTTTTGTAAATCCTCACGTGCTCTCTGATAAAAGTGAGTTAGAAATAACAGAATCTGCAGGTCTTTATTTCTCTGTTGCGCCTGCAGACCTACAACAGGTTCCAATCCCTCGGTCCAGCAGGTTCCCTGCAGTATAACAGACGTTAACTTGGCAAAATGTGTGTTCAGTTTACATGGTTAAGGAAGGTGAGGTCAGAGCTATTACTTTTCAAAGCATCGATGAATCAATCCTACGCTGCGCATTGACAGAGGTGGCATAAAAAAATGCTGAACGTCTCAGGACTGATGCTACAAGCAGCCCCTCAACCACAGACACAGAAACATCTAGGACAGTAGGTGTTCTGAAAGAGGTTATCTCTTCATCTGATCCCTGTAAAAGTCAAAACAGATGCTTATCTCCAAGTGTAGAGAAAATGCCTCGACTCTTGGCGTCCCGCCTCCATTTGACTGATGCGCTTGGCAGATTAGTTGAAAGCAACACAGTTTGGATTTTTGGTTAATTTGGAAACTTTCAAGTGTTTAAAAAAATATTGTGTGCTTCTAATCAGGTCTATTGACCTCTTGATAAGGTTTATGGCTGACTCCAGAGTTTTCTTTGCCAAGTCGGAAAATAATTTGTTTGCTAGCACTTATTGATTATTGATCCATACTGAGCACAATGAGAAACTACAAGGATCTCTTTAAAACAGAACCAATGTTAGCTTTGTAATATATTCTGTTATTTACTCTCAATTAATAGCATTAATAACAAAAGAGAAGCCAGTAACTCAATGTGTAAACCTTTTCAGGGTTATACATAAATGATTCAACAAACAGAAAAAAGCACAGAGGCTCTTATTTCCATGACAACTGAAAGCACTGGGAAGAGATACTCTCTCCCAGAAAAACAATTATCAGTCATAATTTGTAGCTTATGCTTTATATGGATGGATTTATTGTGATAATTATCCAGTAAAGAAACAAACCTTTCCCTTCTCACACTGTGATACAAGCCGTCCTCTCATTGCACTTCCACATTCGGTTTTCACATCACTTTTTCAAAAGGGATCGATAAAATCAACCGGTAAAAACAAATGTTGCCAGGAAAACCCGCGAAGGAAAGTTTATTTATGCAGCATCATTCAAACAGAAATCATTTCAAAATGCTTTTCAGGACATCCAGGGTAATACATGGAAAAATTTAAATAAAAGATAAGCGTAAAGGCATTTCATTAAAAGAATACAGATATCAAACACATAAGAGAACCAAAGATCAGTACACCAAAATCTTTTCAGTCCTAAATTAAAAGTTTCTGCACATCTCAGGTCTTCAAGAGGCATGAGTTCATCCTGTAACCGATGAGCTTCAGGTGTCGATGACAATATTAAAGGAATTACAAAACGAAAACCTCAGACCTCTTCTACAAACTCAGTATTACATCAGAGACATAAAGACCAAAATGTCTACCTTCTAATATCTGCAGTAAACACATTCACTCCAGACTCCATCCTTCTGTCTCATCGATCTGCTGGTTGCCACGGCTACAGCAATGTGATAGCTCTTTTCTCTGCTCTGCAAAACAAAACAAAATGTGTTTATAGTCGTTGCAACATGCATGAAAACTGTGACTGGACGAAGCTTCAATGTTAAAGGTCAATTCACCTTCACATGTGCTGACTGGCGCTTTGGTTGGGACTCTGCTTGTGACAAAGGAAATGTTTGTTTAATGACGTCAATTATTAATGATAAAAGAAATCTATGAGTAAAATCAAAAACATTTGAAAATTGTGTTACCTGAAGATACGCATTTTGTTTTTTGCACAAAGACAAACCCAGTAAAAGACTGAGGGCAGAGGTCAACGCACAGGCTGCACTCAGAAAAATGGTGACCGAGTCGTCTGCATAGAAGAAGACGATACAGACAGAGTTCTTATTTTTAGTTAATCGAAACGATTTTATAGGTTTAATTTAGAAACTATGATACCGGTACTCACATGTTAAGTCCAGGTGAGTCGTGTTTCCGAACAGAACCTGTCCGCATGAGGCAACGGCGCAGTCGTAGTCCAGAGCTTGAGACGCATCCAAGCCGTTCAGAGGCAGGACGTACACACAGCTGTGTGTGTTTGCTTTCTTGTCACTCATATTGTCGCTGCTCTTGTGGGTGTAAATTAACTTCAGGAAAGAGTCTTCAGAGCCTTTGAACCAGTGAAAGCCGTGCTCTCCGTCGTAGGGCCCATTTCGTAACGTGCAGTGTGTCGCCGCAGAGCCGCCAGGCCGGGCGTTCTCCGACTCCGGCAGGTTAGCGACGCCTTCGGTTTTGAAGCCCGACCCGTCCACAAGGACAGTAATGCCCTCCAAAAACTCAAACGCCTGGGAAAACAGGCTGACACAGTAGTAAGTAGCCGAGTCTGACACTTGTGCATTTAGTATCTCCAGGTGGAATTGGCCGCTGCCAGGTTCCACTTTGAATCGTGGATCGCTGGTGATCAGGTCGCTGTGAGGAGAGCCAGTTTGTTTGTGTTTGTAGAACTCAGACATGAGCTGGGCTTTTTCCCCCGTGGTTTTTTTGTACCAGTAAAAGATCAGTCCATTATTGCCTCGGTAGAAACATTTCAAGGTCACGCTCTGGCCAACGTGAACGGATTTAAAATCCAAAGGGGATGACAGTTCCAAAGCTGCCGAAGGAGCTAAAGAGAAATTTGAGAAGAAAATCAAAAGTGGCTATTTATTATAGCTGCAAACTTATTAAATATGCTAAAAATCCATGAAAAAGAAACCCGTCATTACATACCAACTGTTGCCAAGAACAGATAGAAAATCTTCAGAGTAGTCATTATGCTTAAATGGCTGCACTGGACTGATACAATCTCTCAACATGTTCTACTTTCTCATGAGCGAACTGGATGCTACCACCCAATCAGAAACAAGGAGGGAGTCAGTAAGCCCACCTGGTGTTAATGTTGGGCGGCAGACAGGAAGATGTGATGACAGAATTGGTTAAGATGCCGTCAGAAGTCATGAAAGTCATTTAAAAGTTCTCACTGAGATGAAGATCAACATCAGTGTCAGGGAAAGTTACTGAACTATGGGCCCTGTGGAACAAATGTTCATTAGATTTATTTGATTTGCATCTTATTTCTCTGTTGGCAAAGTGATCACGGCCAATGACTCCCACCTGGGAGACCCGTGTTCAATTCCCGCTAAGCTACAGGATCTGGTCCCGCATGGCATTGTCCTTCTAAGGAAATCTTTTGTCAAAGATTATTTCTAAGTTAAAAGATATAAGGACTATAAGTCATTGTATCAGTACGGTTCCTGTAGCCTCACGGTCCTCCCCCCAGAGACCTGGGTTCGCATCCCACTGGCTGCAAGCAGTTATGTTTAAGTCTATAGATGGCAAGAACTTCAGTTACCATGGCTCCTGTAGTCCAGTGGCTGATCTCCGAAGACACAGAACCGGGCACATGATGCTGACTGAGATCATCGATTGGTCCCCTAATGACAGGCACTTAGTTATGGTGGCCCCAATAGTCTAGTGGCTACTTAGGAAACTAAAAACGTGCCTGCTGCAGCTATAGTCCCAGGGATAATTTGGTATTTAAATGCACAACACACATATACACTCAGATGGGATACAGCAACAGAAAACCACTGATGTCAGCAAAGAAAGGAAACAGACTCAACAACATTTGGAAAAGAACTGATTAGAAAAGCGTTTACAGTCTTGGTTTTTGCAATGACATTCAGACAGAAGGATCAGAATATGACCCGGCAGGAAATGTGGATCCGTAACGCTTTGTGTCAAAGGTTAGGGCTGGTGATGTATTGTACGACCCATGAACTCCTTTGATTCCCACCAGATTGGTGTTAAATACTCATGTCTACTACTATTTCATAACATAACAAACCATAATTTTGAGCAAAATTCATAATTGGTAATAAAAAATTACCAATACATTCTCAAGCGATCATGTCTACAGATTAATTAGTATTTTCTGATTTCCATGCCCCTAGATCAAAGTTTCTTTGTTTATTTTTCAGTAGAATGAACCATTAAACATTTTATACCGAAATTAATAAATTCATACAAAATTACATTTTTATCAACAAATTACCAAAATATTTTCATAAGGTCATGTCAACATGGGGAATAACATCAAGCTTGTGTCAAGTTCAGAAATTATTCATATATATCCATACATAGGATATACAACAAATCTATTATTCAGAAAATGACCTAAATATTCTCAGATCTTGAGAATGATTTTAACTTTGCTTTGAGAAAATGTTTGATCCAGGCACATCGAGGTAAAATAATATTATTCCACATGAAGACACGACTCTATGAAAATATTTTGGTCATTTTTGGATGAATTTTTTGATTTTTTTTAATGTAACCAGCTAGACACAAAATAAAATTAGTCAAACTTTATTATAAAATTACCCAAAGCCTATTGGCTTTTGTACAAAAATATTGTACAAAAGCCAATTTTTTGTACAATTTTCCAATACAATGCTAATATTTTTACCATGTTCGCATTGTTAGTGACTTTGAGATGTATTCAGAAACGTGTTTAAATACAGAATCAACTAAAGAAAATTTCTGAAAATGTGACAGTTGACCTTCATTATATTCAAAAACGGCTCAAATCCTTAACCATAGCCTAATTTTTTTTTTTTTCAAAATAAAGTACATTTTCCTTATATTACTTAGCATGTCTTATGCTAAGTAATATAAGCCCCCTTGTGTTACTTTATCAAACACAAGGGGGCGCTCGAATCCGGCTGATGTGTGTTGTGGTTAGGATGGATCTGAACAAACTTATGAAATAAAAATCTTTATAAATAGCAAAAGAATATTTTTATACACCTTGATTTTTATTTTCCATCCCATTTTAGGTTTGATGTCGGGTTTAATGGATCTTCAGTAAGTCCTTTGGATCGCCTTTGTTTTTGAATCAAACTATAACCATCACATAGGCAGCTTTGAGTTTAAACTAATGACATTTGATATTTACTCTGAAGCACAAAACCATAAAGTCCTTTATTGCTGTTATTCTGGGTACAAAGAAAACGAGAAGCTGCACCTGACGGCACCAAAGCAAAGATTTCCTGCCTGGAACCACAAAGACACACACACACACACACACACACACACACACACACACACATATACCACACACACACACACGCACACACGCACACACACACACACACAAAAAAACAAAGGCTCATAAATATGCATATCAGTCTCATGAAAACCATATTGAGATCCAATCTACAAAGAGTAGACCGCACAGGAAGTTGAACAGATTCCTCAGCTCAGTAGAAGATCTGTTTCTCTGTATAGCAAATTTTTTAAATTTTCAAAAGAAATCTTCTATTTAGGTGGTTTCTTGATTCTTAAGACCAGGTAGTGATCAAACCTCAGGTTGGCTGGCAAAATTGAGAATGTAGCCAAACACAACAAAGTCCCCAAACTGAGTTTTACCAAAAGGATTGTCCTTTTTATTTCTATAGTAAATGAAATTGTCTTTTGCATTTACTCAGATCATCTTTGTCCGACTTAAAATAATAATAATAATAATAATAATAATAATAATAATAATAATAATAATAATAATAATAATAATAATAATAATAATAAAAGAAATTAAAGTTTCCATCAGTGTTACAAATATACAGTAGCCTGAAAAAACTTTAGAAATGTTGAACAACTTCTATAATATTTCTTTATTACATGTTGTAACTTAACTCAGTTTCTATCAAATACTAGTTTTCACTCAGGTTTGAGTTTCTTGTAATTTTAGTCAGAGCCGCACTTTGAATCTGCAAGGCATCAAACGACTGCAGAGACTTCCTGCCAGAGGCCACAAATAGCACAGAGGGGTCCAACATGCACGGCCTGTGAAGAGTCGCCAACCTCACCGGTCGCTTCATCACATGTTGACTTGTGCTACTTCCATGCATAATGTCAGTGGTTTTGTTTTTACTGTAAAATGTTCCGTGAGTCACCTCTGCAGTCTTCAAAGTTGCCCAGCTTGTTGCACGCTCTCTTCCTGAAACCTTCCAGCACTGCGACACTGAGACCAGTTGGTTTTCTTCTTCTTTATTTAATGCACATTTATCAGAAACACGGAGAGCATTTGTTTGATACTGTAGAACAGTGTTTCCCAATTCCAGTCCTCGGGGCCCCCTGCTCTGCATGTTTCAGATGTGCCTCTACATCAGAACAGCTGATTCAAATGATTGCATGACATCTTCTGCAGCCACCAAGAACTGCAGGAGCCAGTTAATCACCCAAAGATTTAATCCAGGTGTGTGGCAGAAAGAAACACCTAAAACATGCAGGCAGGGGGCCCCGAGGACTGGAATTGGGAAACACTGCTGTAGAGGACGTCGGATTTCATTCATTTATTTATTTATTTTTTCAAATGAAGGAAAACTACATGTTCACCACGTCCGGCTCTACTGCTTCAGAGTAGAGTATGTACACACACCGCTGGCTTCGCTCTGCGTTCCTGAGCTGATCACGTTCTTCTCACTGACGGTAGCGTAGTGGAGGTGACCTGCATCCACAGAATCCTACTTGTAAGAAAAGAGGAGTTTTCAGAACACATCTTGTGACAAATTGCACAAAACTTTGTAAAAAAACATCTTCTTTTTTTTTTTTTTCATGATGGTTGTTGAGAAACTTCCCAACCATCAAGGCAATTTTGTAAACACCAATTTTATTTAAGAAATGTAACAACTAAGAGGAGATTATTGTGCATTGCATACTAGATATCTGTCACATTTGTTGTCTGTTGTTTGACTTTACTTGTAGTTGTAGATGAAATACTTGGGCTTTTGGAGCTGGAGCAGCTGGAGATCTCTCTGGAGGATCTGTTGAAGTGAACCGTAGACCAACTCATTTATCTACTAACAGTTTAAATGATTAAACACAAGCAGCCAGCAGATACATTTTATAACAAAAATATGTATGGTCTCTGGTTTTTAGCTAAATTGTGGAATTCAATAATATAACTGATTATATAAAAAGAACAAATTATTATTATTATTATTATTATTATTATTATTATTATTATTATTATTATTATTATTATTATTATCATTTAAGGTCAGTCAAGTCTACTGGTTAGCTTAATAATAATAATAACAATAATAATAATAATAAATGTTCCCTGTCTTCTGCCCACATCACTCTTTGGTCTAACATGTCTCATAAGTTCCAAAGTACGTGACACACCTTCATGATTGCGTTTCTTCGTCTTGAACAGTTTGTGGGATTTGTACGCCAACAGACCCATCAGGACGACGACGAAGGCCAAAGTTCCTGTCAACACGTACAGCAGGACAGGAGAATCCAGGTGTTCTGTAGGGAGACAGAGGTCAGGAGATCTCACAACCACCTCAACTCATCACGCGAAGTTCTGTTTGCTAAACAATCCACTACCCTTGTAGTCCAGCTTGGTCCCGTTTCCAAGCAGGATGTATCCACAGGCGGCGACCGCGCAGTAGTAGGTCCCAGCGTGAGACACGTTCAGGTTCTCCAGTGGCAGCTTGTACACACAGGTGTGAGTTTGACTGTTTGGCTTCATCTCACACTGGTTTCTCCTGTCCCCTTGCGCATAAATGATTCTTGGATTAGATTCATCAGAGTTTTTTAGCCAATAAACTCTGTGTTCTCCATCGCCGATCCCAGAGTGCACAGTACAGTTCAGCACAGCAGAATCTCCTGGATGAATGGTTTCGAGTTCTGGCTGGTAGACCGACGTTTGGAGGTCTAATGCTAAGTCCTTTACCTGGAAAATTATGCCCTCCAAGAAGTCGAACTGGAACGAGTGGCCACTTACACAGTAGTAAACGGCCGAGTCTGACGTTTGGACATTAAAGATCTTCAAGTTGTTTTTGCCGACGCCCGTATCCGGCTGAAACCGTGGATCGTTGTTAAACGGACTTTTCATAAAGCCTTTGCTAGCATGTTTCAAGAACTCCGACATCAGCTGCGGTTTCCGTCCCGGACTTTGTTTGTACCAGTAAACGCTTGTTGCAGAATTTTCCTGATAGGAGCATTTCAAAGTCACGTCCCGGCCAACACTGACGGCTTCAAAACCTAAACCGGACGATGACGGTACCAGACCTGTCGCGAACACTAGAAAGGAAACATATAAGAATAGTAAGTAAAACCCATTAGTGTCTAACAGAAAACATCGCACAACTTACTCAGGTTCCCCAAAAGCAGAAATGTTGCATAGCCAGCACACACTGGAAGATCCATTTTCTTTAAGGGGTTTTGCTTCACTGATAAAATCTCTTTGGTTGCTCTACTTTCAAGAGACAAGACTGTGTACGATTGGCCCACCATAAGTGTCACAACACTCACATTTTCTCTGTCTGTACTTCATATTCATGCTGGAAACATTTAGTGTGCAGAACAAGTCATAGTATTTTTAGTTTTCAATTTACAAACCCTGTAGAGATTTGATAAAGTTGTTTGGAACATGAAGCTGTGAATGATGTCTAAATTATTTTTAATCTATTTGGATTTTCTAAACTGATTTTGGAAGAGGGAACTTAAAGAGACGAATGAGTTTAGATGTCAGCGCTAACAGGCTATTGAAAGAGACGGTGTTGTCTTCCTGACCTCAGGGGTACGCCACAATTTTCTACAAGCTTTTCTCATCACTTACATACAGATCACGTGTGGAAAAACAACTCAAGTCTACCTCCATAAACATTCTGAAAATAGACTTTGATTGGGCCACTCAAACATGAATTCATTTTGACTAAAACAATTCCATTAAAGGTCTGGCAGCACGTTTCCGACCATTGTTCTGCTGGAAAGCTAACTTATGCCTCGTGTTGAGCCTTTTGTTTCAGCATTTCCTATAGTCAGTCAGTCTTTGACCAACTTCCTTCTTCCTACTGGAGAAAAGCTTTCTGAAATCATGACGCTTCATGTGCTGATGGTGTGTTTTTGGGTGATTGGGCAATGTCAGTTTGAAGAATCAGAAATGATTTTTCCTATCAATTAGGAATAACTTCACTCTTTCTCAAAGGCCAGACTCATTTACCTAACTTACACAGCAGGTCCTTTAACATCACACTTAAACAGGTCACTGTGGTCGGAGGCTTTATGCTAACCTTCTGGAACCGATGGCCCAGATGTGTTACTGACAGCAGGAACAAGCTACAACCGCACAGACATCCTGTCAGGACGGAGGAGCGGTGGGCCGACTGAACTCCTGGGGCTGAGGTCGCTGCTAGCAGGCAGGACCAGAGCAAGAACGGCTCCTTTCCTGTTTGTTTGTTTGTTTGTTTGTTTGTTTGTTGGTGTTGTATTTTTAAGTCTGTTAAACTTGCTATATTAGTCACCAACCAGAGATTAACATCACTTTATTACCAAGAGACCAATTAGCTAACATTTGATCACTGTAATCGATGTTGATTACAAAACAGCACTGATTAGTTGAGGACAAAATAACAACGTCCTCACTGATTACCAGCTTTGTTGTAAAATTCCTTTGTTCTAGCGCAGTCACTGCACTGATAGAGCGACAGTCCTCACAAAAACCGAGCAGAGAAACTGTGAAATGTTGCGGCTAAACTTCAAAAACTTCAACAGACAACTTTCTATGTCAGCTAACCGCAGCTCATGCTAGCACTTCCTTCTGTAGGTTCACGCTCTACATTGTGAACAGAGACGATCACCTGACCTCCAGCTGAGCCCTTAAAATCTCAGCACCATTTTCTAAATGAGTTAATTTAGCATCACGACCACACCTAAGATTTCCAGAATAGCTCTTTTAACGTGTGTTCACTTCTAAAGCAGCTCATGAATGACTGTACTGCCCTCTGCTGGCTGACGTCCTAACTGCATATTTGAATCTCAATCAAATACTCTGAATGTCACATTACCAACATCATTTAAATACTTTTATCTGTAAAGTCACTATAGCAACCTTCACTTCATCACAAGTCCCAAAGCTTGTTTTAGGAAAAAACTGTTGGTGGAGTTCATGATGTTGAGATTATCACACACACAAAAAAACTCCTGAACCATAACCAGGAAAATATACATTTATTTTACAAATATAAATAAAAAATTCACTTCACTTTGAGGTTAAGCATAAGAAAGAATAAAGATTAAGATTACAGAAAATCTGGCTGTTGATTGTGATTAGTTAATGTTTAGCTTCACTTTGATTTTTTTTTTTTTTTTTTTTTTGCAGTCAGTGAACACACCCCTCTAAAGTGTCATCAAATCTTACTGACAATAGTCTGGAATCTGCTAATGAGGAAAGAAAAAATAGATATTTAAAAAAGAGAGACAGACAAATCAAGGTGATTTAATAGAGAGTATTAAGTACATACAACAGAAAAGTTGTTCTGTTTTAACATTTTGAATGCTCTTTTAGTTTTTAAACATTAATATTTACCTCCTGTTTTGCATGCAACAGCAGCAAAACATGAGCCTTCCTTTAGCTAGCCTTTGATAGCTTCTAACACATTTTCATTTAGAGGCTTTCTCACCATCAATTGAAATTGACATTGTTCTAAAAAATTTTTACGTAAAATGTATTATACAAAATACAAGCTCAATAAAGTAACCCAGTTATTTAAAATGTCCCTTTTCACTGACAGCAACAGCTTGTTGTCATGGCGAAGATTTCTGAAAATAATTGGAACAAAACCTCGACACATTTCTTATATTTCACCGGATCAATAAACTTTACATGCTGGCAATCCTTAAGCATAACAAGCATTTAAATTTAGCTCATGTGGTTCATCCAGTTTCATTTTTAATCTTGATGTCTTTTCTTTTTAAAACCAGTGTTTTTGATTCAGGTCAGAAAAATATATCAACTTGATAAAACTACATTTGATCTGCTTTAATGTGTTTTATCATAACAGATAACTGATAGCAATTGATTGCAACCCGTGTCACAGACATTCAGTGGGTGGGAGAAATGTGTGAAATAGACACAACACATTAGATACCGTTAACCTTTAATGTAGAAGAAAAGCAGATAAAATCTCATGGCATCTTAAAAATGAGAACAAAGCTGCAGAAATTATTCACAAACAACATGAAAGTCATCTCTTTGGTATTTTTGCAATGTCTATGTAACCAACAGATACATTCAAGCTTAATGTTGATAAAACAAATAACAAAAACAAAAAATTGATAGACTCAGAATTCATAGAATTATAAGCGCGTTCAGAAAAGGTTCCAGCTCGGTGGTGACTGGATGTATCTGAGCATTACAGCATGTTGCGATGATGTTATTTCTCAGTACAAAGCTGTTAATGGGTTGATAAGGGAGACATGTTGCGGTGACTTCCTGAAGGCGGAGTTTCGGAAAGAACAGGAGTTTTTAAAGAGACAGAGGCCCAATTTCAAGGCGTTACGTTAAGAAGCAAGATTTTGTTTAAGTCGTTTGATAAGCATAGCATTTGATGTAAAACATAGTCTTCTATGAAACGTAGTTACTTCATTATGCCATAAAATGGCACTTTGTGCCTGGAAAACACTGGAGAGCTCTGACAGACAAAAAACAAAACACAAGAAAAAAACCCCAAACAGTACTAATCTAAGACAACAAAATCCAAGAAGCATAAGTAACAGGATACAAGAATAAACACGAATATTGAACACAAAGAAATGAACTCATCTGGCAAGTCCTCTCAGATCTAATTGAAAAAAAAAATCAATTAATAAAAACAGTTACTCTAGTTCTATGTCAATTTTAAACACGCGTGTTGAAATCAGTTTCATTCTTTATTTTTCTTTTCATGTTTCAACTTGTAATTTGTTGATTTCTATCACTAATTGGTGACGAGTCTACGAGAGTAGAAAGCATCCTTCAATAATTACAACTCACTTCACAGACTCTGTCAGATCTAAGTTATGATTCTGGCCGGGTCATTTCCAAGTGCAGATGTGAAATCTAGTCAGAACAAAATCTGTCAGGGCTTCAATTAATTCTGCACTTGACTGAATTTATTTATTTTTTTTAGTTCCATTCTACTACTACACTCTGTGGTAAACACATTCACTCCAGATGGGATCCTTTCTCCTTTGTGGTCTACTGCGCAGCGCAAAAAAAGCAGCATAATACGCCGTTTGTCCATTGTAAGGATCCTGGAAAGCAAAAGGTTTGTTAAAATTTTGCACACATAAAAAAATACAGTAACTGTTATGCTACATATATAATATCAAATAGAAAAGGACTGATGAAAAAAAAATCGCTCACCTTCACATCTGGCTTATGGGATGACCCTTTTACAGACTCTGCAGGTAAAAGCAGAAGTTTAATTGGGTTTTTTTTGTTTTTTTTTGTTTATTTATTTATATACAATTTTTACAGAAGAGGATTAGCGCCAAAAAAAAAAAATTCTGACTTTAGTCTTTGGAGAAGAAAGTCAAAATTCTGAAATTAAAGTCAGAATTTTAGGGAAAAAAATCTTTTTTTCTGTGATTCAAATCCTAAACATATATGTTCAAATGTGTTTTATTAACAGAGATAAAGTGACAAAGTACAAAAAGCAGTTTGCGAATTTACTACCTCTTGAAACCATTACAGCCATGTCAACAGCTGACATCAAGAGTTTCTCATAACTGCCAATAAGTCATTTGCATCACTGTGAATGAATTTTTATCAATTCATTTATTAAGATCCATATCAATATGTACACGTTGGAGGATTTTCAGGCTAGAGCGTCAAATTAAGTTGAGTGAAATCAGAATTTGGAGAATACACTTTGGATTTGGATCTAATCTTTGTTCAATGTTGAAACAAGTTTCATAACCTCAAGCAAATAAATGAAGAAAGAAAAATCTGAAGAAATATATCATGAGTCTAATTTAGATTTTTACTACATTGCATGTATAGGTACATGAATTTGAAGCTGTAAAAGTGTTTAAAAAATCTGTTACTTGAACGTTCGAAGCTCCTTTTCTTGTGCATCACACACAGTGAGAGCGTCAGTAAAACACTCAGCAGGGAGGTGAAAGAAAAGGCTCCAGCCCATAAAGTAGTCTCTAAACTGTTGGCATCTGCAGAAGCACAGCAACATAAACCTTCTGTTTGAGTTAAAATAGGTAATGTGTGTTTTTGGTTTGTTTGGTATTGCAGTTGCTCACCTTTTAAGTCCAGCTTTGTTCCTTTTCCGAACAGAATGTGTCCACATGAGGCAACCGCACAGTAGTAGGTTCCAGCATGGGAGGCGTCCAGTTTGCCAATCGGCAGCTTGTACACACAGCTGTGCGTCTCAGCGCTGGATTTGTTCTTGCACAGCTTGTTCTCACCCCCTTTGCTGTGAATGAGTCCTGGCTCAGAATATTCAGAGGTTTTAAACCAGTAAACGCTGTGCTCCCCGCCACAGGTCCCAGTTTGTACCGTACAGTTCAGGGTCACAGAGCCAACGGGCCGGAGGGTCTCCAGTGCTGACTGATGAACTGAAGTTTGCAGCCTGGAACCTGTTTGTTCTACATACACCATTGTGCCTTCAGCAAAATCCAGCCTGTATAAGTAGCTACTAGCACAGAAGTAAACTGCAGAGTCTGAAATCCTCAGATCTCTTATCTTCAAGTGATTTTTGCCTGTAGTGGTCTCCAGCTTAAAGCGCGGATTGTTTCTGAATTCATGGTGGAACGTGGCGTTCGTCTCGTACTTGTAGTAGGTGGAGACCAGCCTTGGCTTCTGTCCCAGATTTTGCCGGTACCAGTAGAACCGTGCGTCCACAACGCTTTCGTAGAAGCATTGCAGAGTCAAGTTGTCTCCCACTTTAGCGAACACGAAATGTTTGTCTTGGCGAACAGATAACAATTTTTGGGTCTTTGTCCGAGCTGTGGTAAAAAAAAAAAAACAAAAAAAAACAAACTACATGATAAACATATAACAAGTTGGTACAACACACCGAAATGTGGAACTTGTGCATAGACTCACCCATTGTCCCCAACAACAAGAACATCAGATAGACAACAAAGCGTTTGCATGTCATGGTGTTCAGATTGCTGTTCTGATTGAGAAGAACCTTGACCCATTTTTCAGTTTTCAAAGATAAGGATGTACAAGGTTTGATTGGCCAATCAGAGGTGACGCAACGTCCGGTATTTCAGAAACTTGGTCACATGTCCACAGTCAGCTTCAGAGCCACATTCTTTCTGTGTCATCCTACTCAAACAATGGCCCTCTGTAAGTGCTACTTATATTCTGTATATAGGCTACAGTGAACAGGAAACAGTTAATAAAAGTTTTCATATTATTTATTCCAATTACAACTGTGAACTTCCATAGATTTTATTGGGATTTAATATTGCAAACACAAGTTGCATCACACTTCTGAAATGGAGAGAAAATAACATGATTTTTCCAGACTTCAACAAATACAAATATGAAAAGATTACTGAGTCTTTGTAACTACCTCCCACTCCTCTAAATGAAAACCTTGCCATATCAAATATGTACCAGGAAATGGTATTACACTGGGCTAAGCAAAGTTAACGCAATGCCACATATTTAAAATATTGAAAAATAAATCTCCTCTCCTCTCTGGGATTTGTGGGTCTTAAGCAACACGTCCAAAGGATGTAGCAGCAGGCCGGCATCATCCAGCTGATTTAAAAAATACTTCTTCCTTTATTTATTTAATATTGTCGAAACCTTTAGGATTGTGATCAACTTACTTTTAAATTTTACATAACTATTATTATTATAATGTGTATCAGTGTTTTAGATCAATAAACTGAATAAAATACATTATGTGCTGCTCACTTCTTTAAAATGAAGTTAAAATCTGCTGTCACTCATAAGGAATATTCCATTGTGTTTGAGATTTGAGGGTACACTCTTATTACCATGGTTACTCACATTGATGGAAAAGAGAAAAAAAAAAGTCCAGTTTTGCATCTTTGTATAATAATTGTTGAGTTCAAAGCGTTATGGTTCAGGACAGACATGAAAGAAAAATGGAAAAAGGAGCCCAAATGTGACTTCCAGAAGTTTATTTGATTGAAAACTGACATTTAGATCGATGACAGAAGACTAACTGAATATAGATTCAATAGACTGATTGATACATCAGTTTATTAGACGTTTGCACAGCAAACGTCTTACCTGTTCAGGTTCGATTCTATGCAGACGATGTGATTCTCTTTCTGTTTTTCTTCCACCAGGAAGGCCGCCCAGCGTAAAATTGTTTCCTGAGTCTGTGTGTGCACAGCTGTGGTGATTGTGAGGTTGTTTT
This sequence comes from Gambusia affinis, assembly GCF_019740435.1. Taxonomy (NCBI): domain Eukaryota; kingdom Metazoa; phylum Chordata; class Actinopteri; order Cyprinodontiformes; family Poeciliidae; genus Gambusia; species Gambusia affinis. Next base: position 5,836,705 of record NC_057885.1, on the reverse strand, counting down.
ATTGTGGCAACCCCCTGGAGGAAAGTGCCAAAACGACATCAACACATGGACAGGATGTATTTGCACGTACCTGGAGATGAAAGTCGGCATCTCCTAGAACATTGTCTGGTGTTTCAATCCAAATTGAAGAGCTTGAGACGTTCAAATGTCTGGGTGTCACTTTGCAGATGGAGCTCCCATAAAAACTTGGTTTCTGTATGGCAGTCACAAATCACAAGTAGTGTCAAAAGTCACCAAAAAAGGGGAACACAATAAAAGTGACCAGGATGAGCTGAAGTACATGTAGAAGGAACTCAATGTGCAGCTAAAAATGCCATAGTGTGATTCTTCTGCCTTGTTAATTTTCTATTTATATCAACACTAATAAGAAAGACAAAGTTTTTTGTAAGGTAGTCACAATAACAACGATTACAGAACAATGTATTACATTAACACTTAAGTGCGAGGAGACATATATATATATATATATATATATATATATATATATATATATATATATATATATATATATATATATATATATATATATGTGGTAACTACATCTATTTATATATATTTGATGAAGGCCATCCTCATGGATGTGGATGATCCATGCTCTTAAATCTCCCGTCTCTGCTTTAAACTTTTCCAGATCTTTTCTTAAATAAGACACCAGACGTCATCTGTTTGGATTTAGATTCATGTAGAGTATAATTTATCTACCCTGTCTTTGTGTTTTCATTCTCTTTGACTGATTCTTTATGGTAATACTTACTACATTTTAAATGCTTGGTTATTTGAGCTATATGCCCGACCAAGATTTACTTCTCACACTGACAGAGTAAATAAATAAACTGTTGTTCTTTTCACCCAAATTACTCGCTGACAGTGAGTGAGAATGGCAACAGCAACACTCTTCTAAGAAATCAAAATAGGTCAGAAACAAGAGGAGCTGCTGCTTTGCGGTACCACTTGGTTTTTGCTCCACTGTGACTCGGGCTTCAAAGCAGAAAATTCAGGTCAGTTTTGAGGAGATGAGTTTCCTGTGGGCTTCTGCAATGAAAAGCAAGGCCACATTCGGGGCCCATTTTGGAGGCATTTTGCTGCTGGCAGTAGAAATATCTTTTCATTTCTCAAACCGAGTGCCTTTATGTAAAGATGGTGAACCGCACAGGCGCACTCTTTCAAATCAAAGACCAAAGTAGACGATTGCCGTCTGTTGTTGTAAACGTTCACATGCAGTCCGATTTCGCGGTGGTTAGCAGTAACCAATGTTGCAATGTTTCTGAGACGGTGGGCTGCAGCTGCGCTGTGATCACTCATGTTTCCTTTATTTCATATTCGTCTTGTTGGGCTTCTGCGAGTGAAGATAAAAGGGAGCAAAGCTCTGACACTATCGCTTCAAGCCACCCTCTACCGATATTGTCGAACCAGACCAAGAGCGAGACCTAACTTGTACCGAGGTCCAGTCATTCAGAGCTCACATGTTAAAAGAATGAATCACTTCTGCCGTTTCCATCTCAAGCATCAATAAAAACTCTCTCTCATTCTAGTTTTCAGTCGTCTAAGCAAATCCTCAGAAATTTATGCTATAACAGTTAATAAAAATTATAAGTCCCGATGGTTTATTTCAAAATGTAGTTTGGAAATGCTGCTACCGAAAAGTAGCAGCATTTTGGTAGCAGCTGAATGCTTAACTTAGCATTCAGTAATCATACTGAGGTCAGGCAACCCTCTTATCAGACTCAAGATTACTCTTTGACAAAGAAACTTTATCTTCAGAGGATTTGTGTGTAATAATCCAGTTAAAGAAAACAGCCAACATTCATAGTAAAAAAATAAAAATCTTAAATCGCAATGAGAAAGCTTTGAGAAACATTAAATGTCTGTTGTAAAGATTTATGAAAAGCCGAACTCCACTGATGTAAACTATGATGTTAGTCTCTAATGACGTGCCTCACTTTGAACTGCCTTGCTGCGGAAATGTGCGATGCAAACAAACTTGATTGGTTGACTTGGTACAAAGAAAAGACAATCGGCTCAAAAGGTTTGCATGGCAACATGGGTACCCAAACGTGTGACAAATTATGTTTGTTTTTCAGATGTAAAAATGTTGTTTGGGAAGCCTGGGAGTCGGATTACAATTGCAAAGCCACTCTGTTCTTGTTGCGCAACAAGACCATTTTGCATGGAAAACAAAATGATCTCCTTGAATGACCCCTACAAGGGCTGAAATCTTTCATAATTTCAAAAAATATATTTTTTTCTTCATGTTTGTTCTGTAGTTAGCCACGTTAACCTGTTACATTAACAACATTCAAACAAGTCTACTGGTCTATTCAATGTTAGCCTTTAGGTTCTATTAGATTCAAATTGAAAGTATTACAATTGCATACACAGAATTGGATGAACATGGATGGAATAAAAGGTTAAATGTCTGGCCCTGAATCTGGACCGTAACTTAATAACATGGTTTAATTGACTGGTAACAGCTTCTGGAAAACTTTAGTTCATAGTTTAAGAAACCTAAAATTGTGATTCTTTCATTTTAATAGATAAGCATTATCTATTATAATAAGCATTATCTACTACAGTTACCAATGTTTGCACAAAACACAGTAAAGAAATTGGTCAAGTGAAATTTCTAAAGTCCATTTCAGCAATAATCACCTTCAAACACACATCAAATGCAGTTATTAATAATCCGATGCAATTCTAAACAGGTGGAAGTCAGTGTTTCAGCAGTTTTGCAGTTTTCTGGAATTTTGTTCCTGTTTTGAGGAGCATGGAAGCTGAATGCTCTCTTCTCCATGTTTGGTTCTGGTTCTGTGGATGCAGAGTTAATGTGAACCAGAACCAGGAGACCTGAGAGGTGTGGAAGGCTGATCGAAGACAACACAATTTGCTTGTTTCAACACAAAGTGGTGCTTGCAGGATGTTCATGTAACACGTGCAGCTACGCTCACGCAGTGGCGTTTCCTCAGGCGAGACATTTGCCTGGGAAACTCAGCAGAGCTGAAGGTAGACAAACCTGTGTTGTGTGTTCAGCAGAAACATTTGCCTGCCTTTGCACACGGCGGTGGTGCCAAACGATTTGCATCAAAAGCCTTAAGACACGTTTTCTAAGACTCGAAAACCTATTTGGTCCTCACACAATGTGCATCCGTAACAGCAGGTGTCTCCTACAGAGGAGGATCACGATGAAGGGGATTTTATTAGGGGTGTTTTTTCTCGCAAGTGAGTGATTTGGATTTGTTTAAACAAATGTTTCAATTAGAGGGAAAATCCCAAAGTGATTATGTATTTTTATCTTTCAGATTCTCTCGTCCTCTCTTCCGGTCTTACCCATCATTACCGCTTTTTCGGTCAACCTTTGACTTGGGCTGAAGCGCAGGCCTACTGCAGGCGGACGCACGCAGACCTGGCAACCGTGGAGAACTCCGAAGAACTGGACCTGCTTCTGGACACACTCCGGTCCGCCGGCTACAGCTCCAACGTCTGGATTGGTCTGTACAGCGAGATCGACTGGAAGTGGTCCGACTCTTACACCGGGACCGGGGCTGACTACAGGCACTGGAGGAGTGACTTGAACGAACCGGAGTTTGAGAGCGCCAGGCAATTCTGCGTGAATTCCGGGAGCGCCGGGAATTGGTGGGATGATGATTGTGCGCTAAAACTTCCGTTTATTTGTTACAGCGGTGAGGAGCTTCGTCACGGCTTTTAAAATAACAATGATAGTAATAATAACGAAAATAAATTTTTTGAAAACTCTGTTCTCTGTTTTTTCACTTTCTTATCTGTAGGAACGCCGGAGTCGGCCATATTTTCTCTTCAGAGTGAGCAACGGAACTGGTCCAGCGCTCAGAGGTTCTGCAGAGAGAACTTTGTGGACCTTGCAACCGTGAAAACAGATGCAGAAAACCAGATACTGGATAACAAAATAGATTCTTCAGCCTGGATCGGTCTGTACAGGGATCCAAACCTTTTTTGGTCTGACGGCAGCGACTTCCTCTTCAGCAACTGGGACTCTGTCATCAATCCAATTGGCTCAATGCCGGTCATATGTGGCGTCACGTCTTCTGGGCGACTGGGAAAATGGAGATTTTTGCCCTGTGAAACTAAATTACCATTTGTCTGCTACAGTGGTGAGTATTTAACTGCACGTCTGCAACCTGCACTACACACAAAAAAACTTGTGCGAACATCTGTCTTTTTCCATGGTTGCTTATTTTATCTTACTGTTTAAAACAATGATATGAAGGATCATTAAACATCTGCTCTTCTTGATGAACCAGTATTTAGAAAGGTGGTGAAGCTGAGACTGAATGTGGAGAACGCCGTAGATCCGAATGACCCGGTTCTGAAAGCAAACATCCTGACAAAGGCAAGTCTGACAGGGTCTGACCGATACATGAAGTCTTCATATGCATTACACACGTGCTTGTGTATTGCATTTTGTGTATATATGTCATAGTCCATCTCCGACACGTGAAGTGACCCGTTGCTGCTCAACGCGATTTACAAATGCGAATCCAGGAAGTGTACCATGCATGTGAATTCAGCTGGTTTCACCCATAATCCATCCACTGAAAATGAAAAGAGTAGAAATGCAAATCTCACACAGACACTAACATTAACTGGCAGACAAATTTGTTACGAATGAGTGGAAAGAAAAATGTCACAGTGGAAAAAAAAAAAAAATCACCTTTTAGAGTTTAAAACAAAGCCATTAAGTGAACTCAGCAGCTAAATGATCTGAGCAGCTCAGACGTGAATTTAACTTTTTTCTGCACGATGAAAACTAGAGCTGCACATAAAGATGAGTAGCAACCAGATGAATTTACTTTAATAAGTACTTAGTAGTTATACACATTAAACTTTTTCATCTCTCACATGCTGTTTTACTCTTGCGTGAGAAGTGCTCTGGAACATTACTTTTTACATTTATTTTGGTGAAAATAAAGAAGAAGAAAACATAATAAAGACAGCGAAAAAATTTTGACTAGGAGAGAGAAGTTCAGCAGGATGCTAATTAAAAAATATACAGCAGGAGCTGCAGAGGAATCTAAGGGTTCATCCACCCAGTCCTGGTTAGTTCACTTTAGTCAAACTCGTGTCTATAACACAAGCAGAAAAATGGCTCTTGCTGCTACAATCTGACATCGATCCATTTTTTGGTTTGCATTTCGTGACGATGGAAGTTATGCATAATATTTGCATAAAATATTAAATCAAAGATCCAGAATGTATATAAACGGTACACTTCAGATTTCCGTAGTTAACAAAACCTTTAAAAAGCAGACATTGTAATTCAACCTCAACATATATGCACCACTGTCCGTCTTTCTGTCTGTCTGTCTGTCTAATCCTGATAAAATACATATGAAAATAGTAAAGGGTGAATGTATATGAAAATTTTGCACAGCGGTGCACATTTCGATGCATAATTCAAATGAAAATGTTTGTTTGATTTTAAAAAGAAAAGACGTTTTTTCTTAAAACGGTGTGTGTGTTTTTTTTGTGTGTGTGTGTGTGTGTGTCCCAGCTCCAGGACAGACTGCAGCAGAGTGGAGTGAGTGGAGCCGCCCTGAAGTGGAGAGAGCGACATGCTGGAGGAGTCTTCCTGAGGGAACAATGAGATCCAAAATATAACCCCATGTTCATTTATGATAGCTCATTTTTAGCATGTATTTAAATGCTCTATAAATAATCTGCATGCTGCCTCTACCGGCACGTCGTCCTCCACACACTGAAATGTGCAGAGCTTTGCATTGTGGCGTCTCAAACCTCCACGTCACTCAGGGAGCATGTGGGTAGAGTTCACAAAAATTATGCTCAAGTAAAAGTAGAACTACTACAGCATAGTAGTACTCAAGTAAAAGTAAACAGAAGTTATTCAAGTAAGAGTAAAAAAAAGGATTCCGTAAAACAGCCCCGCAAATTATGACTGCTTGACCGTATTTGATGGTACGATGAGATTCAATATTTTACAATGTTAGTGTCTTCAGATAGACTAACAATATTACAATTTTACACAAATTCTGGCATTTCCGAAACAAAAATGAAAAAAACTAAGTAGCCCTTTTCTGTTTCCATTTTTTCTGTGTAAAACGTATGAAACTAGTGCTTACAGTAGATTCCCCCCAAGGCAAAGGAAAAATAGAGCTGCAAAATTTTACGTTTCTACTTTGTACTGTCATGTTATGAAAATCTAAATATTTATATTAAATGAACATAAAAAAATTATGTAAATGCCAAAATGATATTCTTGTCATGTAGATAGTTCTCTTATTATTTAATGAAGATTTCTTCTGCACTGAAGTTACAGCTAACCCAGATTCACTTGACTTTACCAACAGCCCCCTCTAGAGGGAGCCCGTTTTTATTTGTTGGTTATTACTCAACTGCTCCTGTCAAACTAGTTGCTCTGTCATTTTTGTTAGAGGGGGGGGGGTAACTGTTCAATGCATGTATGTGTATCTCTAAAACTGCTAAAATGACAAAAATAAAGTATATTTAAAAAAAAAAAAAGCAAAAAGGGCTGTCGTCCAATCAGCGATTTCCCAGGTCTACCACTGGGGCGCACTTCTTCCGTTTTGTTAATGTTGCTGTGTTTTTCAATTTGTTGTTGTCTTTTTGAGAATTGTAATTGCGCTTCGTTAATGTTGTGTTTTTGTAATTTGTATTTGTGCTTTCAATTTGTTGAAGTGGTTTGCACCTCAGGGCCACCTGAGGTAAATTTAAAAGCCTGGCAGAGGACACAAGGAAAGAAGGGAATGTGAAAAAGGAAAGATAGGAAGAAGTGAAAGACACAAAGGAGGAATGAATGAAGAAAAATAAGTGAGGAAAAAGAGAAAAAACAGTGAAGGGCACATCAAAGGACTGACAGATGATTTAAAGCTGCAGTTGCAGTATATGTTTTATAAAAAGAAAATTTAAGCTGCCCTTCTGTCCTGTCAGTATAATATGAAACACATAATCTGTGTAAAAAAAATCTACCTTCTCCACCTCCACAGCTTCTGATCAAAAACAACCAATCAGAGCCAGGAGGAGGGTCTTAGCTCTGTCAATCATGCCTGTGTACATGCTGATAAATTTGCTAATGACAGAGAAGCAACTTTCCGTTCGAGGAAAACTGGCTGAAGTGGTTGAGATAAGAGGTGTGCAAGACGACATGTTTTGATATCAATCCAAAGCCGTGTAAAAATAAAATTTTTATTATGATGAAAAGTTTATTACGTTAAACTTTTTATTTAATTAAGTTTAATATAATAATAAACTTCTGACCTTTTGGTGTTTTTGTATGTAGGTGTATATAAAACACTTTCATAACATTATTAACATGATTTATGTGCATTTTTCCTAACTAACCAAAGTTAAAACAAAGGATCAATTGAGACCAAATCAAAAGTAAATCTTCTTTATGGTAGAATTGAGAATGCAAAAACAAAGCAAAATTTCAAGAGGGAATCTGAGACTAAAATATCAATCTTACTATCTTGCCATCTAACTGGGTATCAATATTATCAATATTGATCCACCAACCTCTAGCTGCTGAGAAAACCAAATTCTAACAATAGCTAGAGAAGACAGCACAGAGTCACTGAACAAGACAAAACAGGTTCAGGTCTTAATAAATATATTTTTTAAAAATGTGGGGGAAATGATTGAGTTTTTGGTGCTGAATCCTGATACATAAAGTTGCGTTGTTGTCAGTAGCTGTGGCAACGAGTCTTTGTGGAGCGTAAAGCCGACACGGAGAGCGAGAAAAGAACAACGAGTAGTTTTGAGTATTTTTTTTCCCATTGCAGATCACTGAATGAATCACACCTACGTCTCCAGGTGTCACTTTAACGGACTAGTTCGACAGCGACTGCGGCTATGAACGGCATGTGAAAGAATTGTCTCATTAGGCGGTGGAATAAATTTGTGCTAAAACTTTTTGTGGCAATAGTTTAATAACATGTTTTGCAAATTACTTCATTTTGTTCAACATCCTCCATATAAAAATCTGAACTACTACCAAATTATTGATCCAGCGCTGTTTCTCTTCAGAACTAGACTAGTTCATCTGATTCGTCTTCAGTGACCGTCTCATTCACGGCTCGCCTCAAACTCTCGCTGTCACCATGTTGTTTGTTTTCTCAGCGCAGCCTGATTGGTAGAAAATGTTCAGGTTGGGAGGGGCGAGGGACTAGTGATGCATTCGCAGGTGTCGGATAAACCATGCTCCCAATGAATTTGATAAGGAAAGCTTATTATTTGAACAACAATTTATACTCAATACTTGCGATATAGTCATTTCGAGTATACTCGATACGTCGCCGAGCGCTACGCTACACCAGGACCAAATGGCTGGTATTCCACACAGAATTGGAAAATGAACTGGAGACCCCTGGGTCAAAGTTGGAATCACATGAAGGTTTCTTTTGACAGCACCCAGTAATGTTAGGAAAGAAATTAGCTCACTGGGAATCATAATATGTGGTGTCACAAATGGGTGAACTAATACTTATAGTAATGGGAAAGTCAGGGTTAGGATAAGGGTAGGTAATGTGGATTTAGACAAGCTGTAGAATTTTCTACAAACATAAAATGCAAAGATCATGTCATAGGAAGTCATAACAACTGCTGTTTGTTAGAATGGTTAGCTGTGATGTTATGAAATGTGGTTTACCCTCATCTGACTTTTATTTACATGCCAAATTTGTCTGCGCGCTGAGACAAAGAGAGGCTGTTTGAAAAATAATCTTTACATATTCCATGGAAATGTTTCCTTAAAATATAAACGCTGCAAGGCTTGTTGCACAGACAGAACTGTTTTTAGATACGTGAGGTTTGACACTGATGGAAGACACTAAAAGGGAAGGAAAGAAAGTCAGGGAAGAACTTGCACTGGGACAGAAAAGAGCAAAAGATATGGAACAAGAAAAGAATAACAAAAGTCATGAAGAAGAAAAAGGGGGCTGAACAGTTGGTAGGACTGTTGCCCTGCAGCAAGAAGGTCCTGGGTTCGATTCCCGGCCCAGGGTCTTTCTGCATGGAGTTTGCATGTTCTCCCTGTGCATGGTGGGTTCTCTCCGGGTTCTCCAGCTTCCTCCCACAGTCCAAAAACATGACTGTCAGGTTAATTGGTCTCTCTAAATTCTCCCTAGGTGTGAGTGAGTGTGTGAATGGTTGTGTGTCCTGTATGTCTCTGTGTTGCCCTGCGATGTCCAGGGTGACCCTGCCTCTGGCCTGTTGACAGCTGGAGATTGGCATCAGCACCCCTCCTAATGCAGATAAGGGTGTAAGAAAATGGATGGATGAAGAAGAAAAGAGAAGGGAGACAGAAAAGGCTGGGAATGAAAGAGGGGACATGAGAGAGGGAAGGAAGAAGGAAAGGCAGAGACAATAGACTTTGATAAGTATGAGGACCATGGTTTGCCCCAATGGCAACATAAACCAATTTCAATACAGCCAAAGAAATCATCTTATCCCTCCTCCAAAGCGTTTTATTGAAAATGGATGTGCTTCTTAAATTGACATGTTTCCATGAACCAAATTTATGTTTGAAATCTCAAAATGCAAAAACAGTTATCCTGTCATTTCTTCTTCCATCCATCTCCACACAGTGAAAACAATATCAAATTTCAGACTTCATGTTTATTTCACATCAGAATGCTAAATGAATTTCCAGGTAAACATTTGCATAAAAGGCAAAAGAGGAACCTTTTCATTTTGGGAGCTCCAGGATTTTTTTCAGTCTACAGCTGCCTGACGATGGAGAGGATCTTGGTGGGACTCCTGCTTCTCACAGGTAAAGGAAATATTTTAATGTGATTATATGTGATTTACTCTTTCATTAAGGAAGAAGCAGCTTTAGATTGCTGGTTTCAGACTTCATATTTCATTTTCAAGAATGAAATTTATTTTCCTGCAGGGCAGCTCAGCCTCTCTACCTGCCGTCAGTATCACTTTGTCAACCAGTCATCCACTTGGAGTGAAGCTCTGACCCACTGCAGACAAACATACACAGACCTGGCCTCTATTAACAGCGCTGTTGAAAATGATGAGCTTAAGACAACACTCAATTCTGCTGGTCATGACTCTGATGTCAGGATCGGTTTGTACAACGAAGTCAACTGGAAGTGGTCTGATGGCTTCAGCAGCAGTGGGGCTGACTACAGGAACTGGTACACTTCAGCTAATGACCCTGATTTCATTGGAGCCAATCAGTTCTGTGTAAGCATAACCGTGAATGGGTTATGGCTCGACACAGACTGCAGCAGCAACTTACCATTTGTTTGTTACGATGGTAATTATACCAAGCATGACATTTGGGTCTAAAAGTATTACAATAACATACAAAACTGTAATCGCTCCTGTCCTCCATCCTTCCTTGCTACAGGAACACGTCTGGCTCGTAAATTTGTTTTTGTTAACATATCAAAGGACTGGATGAGTGCCCAGAAGTACTGCAGGGAGAGCTACACCGACCTGGCCACTGTCAGTAGCCACGTAGAAAACAAGAAGATCAATGACCTGACGAATAAAACCTCGGCATGGATTGGTCTGTTTAGAGATGATAAGTTTTCTTGGTCTGATGGTATGAGTTTCCAATTCAGCAGGTGGGATAATGTTGAGAATCTCATTGGCTCAATGAGAATCATATGTGGTGCCACGTCCGTTAAGAGATCAGTGGCTTGGAAATTCTTGTCCTGTGAAACAAAGTTACCTTTTGTCTGCTACAGCCTCCCCCCTGGTGAGTGTTTTACTGACCTTCAGAGACATAAAATGATGCATTCAATAAGGAAAATGGTTTTCAGTCAAATGAATTGCCACCTTCGAATAAAGCTGTTTTCCCCATCCCATCTACCACTAGAAGTAAAACGGGCGACGAAGATGATGATGGAATCGGAGGATTCTGCGGTTCTGAACAAACCCGCTCTGAAAGCAAACATCCTTAAAAAGGTAAGGTTGAAATGTTCGGTATTTATATCTGAGGGAACAGAGTTTACAGCCCAAGGATGAGCGGGAGTCCTTAAAATATTGGTTGAAATATTTTAAAATGACAAAGTTTTTGTCCCTCAAGCTCCAGGACAGTTTGGAGGAGAAAGGAGTGAGAGGAGTCTCCCTGGAGTGGACAGAGACGGCTGGTGGAAAACAAGCAGAGGCAGAGAAAGAAGGCTGAACTGTTAGTCCCAACTTGGATTTAACCAGACATGTTACAATTAAGTTCAAAATTATTCATACCCCTGGAATATCCTTTTGTTTTCAATTTACAAGGAAGTTTATTTCTGATAACAAAAGAGACGGGTATCTCTCAAACGATAAAATAATGCAAAAGAACTATCATTTGAAAAATATAATGCTTTTTTTTTTTTATTAATTTAGATTTTAATAAAATGACATGTTGAACAATTAAGTATTTTCTTCCCAGTTATGAGTGGGGGAAATCCTGGCGTTACAGCAATCAAACACTTCTTCAAATTTTCTGACCAGATTTTGGTATTTTGAAAGATGATATTTTATGTGGAGCTCCAGGTCTGTGAGGCTTTGATGGCCTCATTGCCATCACCTTAATCTTTAGCTCACCTCCACAGATTCTCTATGACGTTCTACCAATCAATGGGCCGCTGTGAATTATTAATACTACTTCCTGTCAGTTAGAGACATATTGGTAAAAGTAAAACTTAATCTAAATTTGCCATGGGGTAGGAATAATTTTGGGCTCAGTAATTAATTTCTTTCTTTTGCTTGAAAGTATATATATATAAAAATAAACATGATAGAAGAGCTCTAGAAGACTTGCTACTGCTACTAGAAACTGGTTTAACTGGTGGGGTTGGGGCTGTTGTGAAAAACAAATTGTCATTTTTGTAACTATATAGTCAAAGTTGGTTTCCTGTCTGCATTATTAAGATGTCAAGTAAAATTGTTCCTTGATGGCATCTCAGCTTCGTAGGGTGTGTCCCTGTATTGCAATAAACATTTTCTTCTCAAAGATCAACTGCTTGAGTTTTTAAGAGTGATATGAATGACTCAATCCTTTTGTTGTTTTCCCCCTAAACCCAAATCTAATTTCTTTGACAGGACCTTTGCATGACAGTCTAAGCAACACAGAACGGATTTATAAATAAATTTAATGTGTGTATGTTTCCAAAGTGAGGTCACCTTTATTTCCTGTTTGCCTCAAGCAGGTTTCAAAGTGTCCTGCAGGTGGCACTGTAGTTTAAGCGTGTCTCTTCATTCGAAGAGTAAAGTTGCACGTGTGACATCATATCCGTGAGACGGCTGTTGGTTCTGCTACAGAGCTAACAGTGAAAATTGTCATAGATCGGTAAGGCGACCAAGTAGTAATATTAAATGTTAGCCTGTGATACTCCAATATAGATTCCAACGGACTGAGTTAACTTCAGGGACAGAGCTAAAAAGTAGCACAATACATCTTTAAAGCTGCATTTTTATTTATTAAAGCTTCATACCGCAACTTATATATATATATAAACAGTCTGGTAGGAGTTGTCAGTTCACATGAGGTTGAGCTGAAATATAAAAAGCAAAACAGAAACAATGAAAATATGAAGAGAAACAGAAACTGTCAAGAAGTTTAGATGGACTAATAACAAAGTGGAAAAAAAGCAAACAGAGTTTTAGTAAATTGTCAAACACAAGAAAAATATAATCTGTCTTCATTATAAATGAGTGTTTTATTCACTGTCCGTCTTCAAAATTGTGTGTGGTGTCATCTTTTAAGAGCCATTTGCTTAGGAAACACACACAGTCCTACTACATTGACAACTCCCTTGATTAAATTTGCCTACTGTGTGCTACAGGCTTTGCATAAAACAACCATTGAACTAAAGTTTTGTTTTTTTTAGACTACAGCTCCTTTCATTATTAAAATAATCTTTTCCTGTTCCATTCCATTTAGCTGTGCTGATAGAGAAGATGATGTATTGTTTCCCTCTACTCAGTTACTCGTCCGTTGTATTTAGCACAGACTGGTTTTTAACAAATTACGCTGGTTTTAAAATGGCTTGTTCAAGCTGGGTCTCCCAACTTTGGAATACAGCAAATTGGAGAAAAGAACCTCCATTGAAAAGTCTTTAAGAATGAGAGGAAAACAAAATACAACGAGAACAATCACTGTTACGACTGATAGAAGTCTGTCTGACAGATAAACTATCTTTTCACAATTAAACATTTTAAATAGGGAAACAAAGCAAGGGGTTTCCGGATATTTTTCAGGCTAAAGATTTTAGGATGAACAACAATTACAAAAATAAAAATCTCTGGAAGCTATCGTTCAATATTTTTATATGTGATAATCCCAGTTGAGTTATGTACTGATGACTTAATACGATGGGAAGAAATACTCAACAAACAGGAGCATAAGGATAATAAAGATACTAAAGCTTTTTTTAGTCTGATACTTTGTTTCATACTTCAAAATTTGAAGTTTAAAACAGAAGGTGGCTGGTTTTTATTGGAATATCTACAGAGGCTCATTTTCACCATCACTCCAGTTGCAAATTTTGTTTGCCAATCCAAGGTTACGGTGTTAAAAGTGCTAACGAATCATTTATGCAGTCATGTTGGGACAGCTGAAAACTGTTGCCCTAAATAACTTAAGCAATAAAACTGGTCGTTGTTTGGCTAGCTGAGAATCTGGAGCACCAGCATTTGTGCGTTCAGTTCAATTAAAAAAGGCCAGAAAAATAAGAACTTTCTACTGAAACCTGCAAGTTTCTTGATCTGAGAAATGAAGGCTATTCTATGAGGAAACCTGGGAAGAGACTGAAGGTCTCATACATCAAAGAACAGCACAAACTGGCTCTAACCAGAACAGGAGAAATTAGAGGCAAAGACAATGAGCACCTCAGAGTTCTTAGTTTTAGAATCAGACATTTCTTCAGGTCATCATCTGGTATGTTCATTAAATCCGCATCAAAGTCAGTACATGGCTCCAGGATGCTGGGCTTATAAACTGGAGATGCTTTTGTGCTGTTGAAGTGGAAGATTTGCACCTGGTAAAAGATATATTGACTATCACCCTGTGGACAACGCTTTATTGAGGCCAGTTTTGTCTGACAAAGCAGTGACCCAAAGCTGGGCTCCAAAACATGCAAGAACTAATTAGGGAAGAAGCAGTGAGACGGTATTCTGTCTATAATGGAGAGGCCGACACAATCAAAAGATCTCAACCCTACTTAGCTGTAGTGGGAAAAGTTTGAGGTGATATTTCCTCAGATTATCTCAACAAATTGGCAGCTAAATAGCCGAAGGACTTTTTTTTTTTTGGGTGACCCCAAATGTTTGAGTGGGGTTAGTGTATCTTGATAAAATTTGACTTGTAAAATCCACATGCCAGCAGTTACATAATGTAGCTAGATGTATATAAGAAACTATAAAAGATGGCACTTGGTGTCACATTGACAGCTTGATTTGTCATTCATGATTGTGTTTGTTTTTAAGGAGAACAATTTGCTTGTGTAGCCTACAAACCTTGCAAATCTACTCAGTGCCTTCTAATACATCATTTACCTATTGTCAGTCGTGGCAACGGGATTATCATGTTCTACAGATGAGACAAATACTCTGGTATCAGCCAGAAAAGCCAGAACACTTTTCAGAGACTCTCAGCACCTTCTACTGCAGTCCTCAGAGTGGCGTCACCATGGAGAGGATCTTGTTGGGGGTCCTGGTTCTCTCAGGTCAGAATCTGTGATGTTTCCAATCTGGTATTAAATGCTATTTAAAAAAGCCACACTGAAGGTTGAAAAACAATTAAATCTATATTATGTTCCAGGCCTGGTCATCCTCTCCACCTGCCTTCCTCTTCAGCCTGCCTACCGCTTTGTTAATCAAGCTCTGAATTGGACTGAAGCTCAGTCCTACTGCAGACGGACCCACACTGACCTGGCAACCGTTCTAAGCTCAGAAGAAAAGAACCGAATCATGAAAACTCTTTCGTCTGCTGGTCACAGCTCTGACATCTGGATTGGTCTGTTCAGTGAAATAGACTGGAGATGGTCCGATGGCTTCACGGGAAGCGGCGCCGACTACAGACACTGGAGAACTTCAGCATCTGAACCAAGTTTCCATTACTCCATTGAGCTCTGCGTAATGTTCTCATACTATGTGGAGTGGTATGATGTTAGTTGCTCACAGAATCGTCAATTTGTGTGCTACAAAGGTTAACGATATTAAATATGACATCCTTCTGAAAACGTCTTTGTGAAATGTAGAACTTCTGCTCACCTTTGTCCTCTATTCCCTTCAACTACAGGCTCACAGTTGGTTCCCGAATTCGTGTTTGTGAATCTACTAATGAACTGGTCCAGTGCTCAGACTTACTGCAGAAACAACTTCATCGACCTCGCCACCATAAAAAATGACACAGACAACAAGAAGGTTGAGAGCCTGGTGCCAGGTTATTACTCTCCATGGATTGGTCTGTTTAGAGATCCAAATTTTCACTGGTCTGATGGGAGCAGCGTCGTCTTTACCAGCTGGGATCTCGTTATGAATCCGCTTGGATCGATGACAGTCATATGTGGTGCTACATCTTATGCAAGATCAGGAAATTGGAAGTTTTTGCCCTGTGAAACGCAATTACCTTTTGTCTGTTATGACTCTCCTGGTGAGTGTTTTTCTTCTTTTCTTTTTTAATTGAAAGGAATATTATAGGAAGAATTGGGGATGATTAGGATCTGTCAGTCATTTCAGAACAATTATCTCTCTATGCTGAGTTGCTGTCTGATACTTCCTAAATGTTGGTTTAAAAATGCCATTTATAAGCGTTGAAGATTCATTATATTCAATCAGTTTGTCTCTAAGTCACTCACCTAAGTTATGCAGGTCAACAAGAGCAGAGATGTTTTTCCATCTGGAGTTTCTGCAAGTCAATTTCCATATCTTGATCTAACCAGGGTTAACTAGGAATGTATTTACAATGCATTTATAAAGAGGTGCATGGCTTTATTATTTGTTTCTTATATCTGAATTGACATGTATAGCAACAATGCACGACTAAGTTAAAATACGATGTTTTCTCTCTTAGTTTGTACTGGACTCCTTGGTGTAGGGTTTGCAACATATTAAGTGAGATTTAATATCACTATGCTTTCCTCCTCCTGGTGGGACAGGAGGCATACTGATCAATGTCCCAATCATCTAAACTAAGACTTTTCAGTTCATAGAAAGAGATTTTCACCCTGACTGTGAGGCCGAGTCCCAGTCCCCCAATAAAGGAAGCTAATTTCTACCTCTTGTATCCAAGATCTCAATTTGTTTGGCTATGAGTGATACCTCTCAACATAGACAGATCTGTAAATTGAGAGCTTTGTTTTTTTGGCTTCATTTTTCTTTGCCACTACACACAGTACAACAGCAGATGAAGCCTAAATCCATCATCCTTTGTCAAATCACCACCTTAGTGTGCTGTGGGGTCTGTTTACCCCTATTACCTACAGTTCTATGTTGTCTGTAGTTTTAGCTCCTGGTTGTCTCTCCCAAGGCAAACCAGCCTTGGAGTCAGACTAAAACCACTTCAGTGACTCTGACCGCAGGAAGGAAATCCACGGCTCCCTCCTACAGCCAGGTCTTGGGGTGAACTCACCAGTAGGAACCTGGTGGTTGAGCTTTCAATCTTAGGACACATCTGGACTCAGCCCAATGAATCTGCAGGAGTCCTGTTAAGGGAACTGTTAAGATCAGGGGCAATGTAGGATTGGTAGTTGGCAGTGAAGCGCGGGACTCGTGGCATGCAAATTCTCAGTGGCATAATCAGACTTCCACGAAACATGATTATAAGAAGTCAAAGACAGTAGGTGGAACTCTGCGCTCCAAACAACACAGAGGCACGCCTTCGACAAACATGGTGGCAGCATGACAAGGGCGACCTGCATGCTGGTGTTTGTCAGAAGTGGGATTGGCCCGTGCCAATGTTCCCCTAACCTCAAGTTGCCTACAGATCGGAGAAGAAAACGCTTTCAAAATAACTGGAAATGTGACATATAAGTTGAGTCCATTTACTAATGTGAGACTTATATATCAATGCATTTCATACTCATTTATTTGGTCATTAAAGAACATGCTTTTAAAATGGACACTCAACCTATTGCTGTATTTCTTATTTCCAATCAGTAATCCAAAAGGTTGTGAAGATAAGACTTCGCACAGACAACTCAGTGGATCTGAATGACCCTGTTTTGAGGGAAAACATCCTGACAAAGGCAAGTTTGGAATAAAAACAGTTTGTAGCACACAAATAATTGCACCTCGGCTGAGAAAAACATCTGATCTGTAAATGTATAGATCTGATTTGTGTTTGTTTGTTTTTCTTACAAACTAATATATCTCAGATTAGAGGAAAATCCGATCTGATCTCAAAATTTAGAAAACTGTACTTTTTAAATGGCTTGTAATTTTGTCTTAAAGCTCCAGAACAGACTGCAGGAGACCGGAGAGCATGGATTTACCCTGAAGTGGACAAAACAGCCTGATGGAAACGTCTTCCGAAAGGAAATGAAATACGTATAGAGGCTATATATAGGTTTATCACTCTAAAGTAAAATAATAACTTCTAAATCAATTATTGTAACTGTGTGAAATATATCCAAATGACATGAACACAATATATTCTTAATCTGCAAATTTAAATACATAATATGGTGGTAGTGGAATATTACATGAAGTAATGTTCTTTAGAAAGAATATTTGTTAATGTAAGACCTTGAGCAGAAATATTCTATTTTTTGTTGTTGTTAACCTAATTTTCAAGCACAGCCTTCAGGCTATGTTTTTAAAGTAAAACTTGGCTTGGCCAAATCAATAGCTGATCGTTATGTAAACAACTATTTCATCTGTAACATTAAAAGTGAAACTAGTTTACATAGAGATGGAGGTGGTGTTGTGTTATTCAGTGAGAGATCCAAGTGCAAAAAAAAAGCTTTTTTTTTTTAATCTAATCTGAATATGTAGCTGTTGTGTTTATTCTTTTGTAAGAGGTTGTCTCCATAGCAACAAAATACATTTCACTTTGTCAAACATGCCTCATATTTGTGTGATTTCAGTAGATATTCCAAAATCACTAGAGGTGTAATTTTTTTTAATAGTTTAAGGATCAAAGAAATATACTGCAACAAGTTTCCTTTCATAAATGCTAATTATATTTCAACAAAGGTGTTTTACAGTGGACATTGTGTCTCGCTTGATGTACATTTTTTCTTGATCTAAGGAGCATTTGAAATTCATAAATTCCATTTCTTCTTATTTTTCAAATACTTTAAGCAAATTCACCCTTTTTGAAATTCAGAAATATTCAAAACAGTTAAACCGAGAGAATCCAGTTTAAGGTTATTCGAAATAAAAGATCCTTACAACTCAGATAATACATTACGGAAAGTAACTATTTCCTGTGCGGCGCAGCACCAATTGATCCACGGACCGTTTCCGGCCTGCGGCTGGAGGTTGGGGACGACTGGCCTAATACACCAACATGAGACAAGTTCTCGTACGTTGACCGAAGATGTTGCTGCTAGGGGTTGAACGACTTCACATTTCTTAAAGTCCACTACAACGTGATAAAAGTTGACGTGCCGCGGTTACGTCACAGTGACGAAAGCGGAAAATGCTTCACCGCAACTTAGAGGTTTTATCAGCTATATTCACAACAAGTATTGATAAAAAAAAAGGTTTTATTGAGTTTCCCCATATAAAATTAAAATAGGGAACCCTCACATCTTTTCACTTGAATAAAACACTTGAAGATACTCAATTCCCGCCCAGAGGAATCCCGTCAGGGTCACAAGTTGAACACTGTCGTGTAGCATTTTGCATGAGGTTTATTCTGTTTAAAACTCAAATCTGTGGTTTGGTGTCGCCCTGATGGATCACATGAGAGCTGAACACCATGTGACAGAAAGAGCTGTATGTTGCCCTTTAAAGAAAACTGTAGCAACGATAGTTTTGATGGAACAATTACATCAAATTTCCACAACATAATCGTATTAAGTGTACCAGTAGTAGAATATTTTTGTACCTATCATGTCATGAAAAATAGATCGTGTTTATTATAATTTATGACGCGCAAAGGGACAAATAATGAAACTTGCATGTTCAAAAGCAACCTCTGATCTTAAAAGTTTTCACACGCCATGGTCTCTGTTGAGTTGGTCAGGAGTTGGACCGACTCCGTGACCTCTGACCCGTCTTCCACCTGTCCTGCCTGATGCTACATGGACATGGCGTCCTCTTCTCCCGCCCGTCGCTGCTGATGTAACTCCCTCATCGGAGCCCACAGACTCCATGTCAGAACTCTAGACACATAACACATAGATGAAATCTCACACCCTGCAAAGCAAAAAATGTAAATTGCCAATTTACTGGCTTGACATGTTGCCTAGATAGTTAGAAAACCACTCAGTAATTACACACTGTAGCTGCCTTTATGTTAGCTTACATGCTATTTATAACTTATAAAAAAGTGCAACGTTAAAATATGAACTATTTCTAAAGTGTAAAGCACATTCTTGATACCTGCCGATGCTGTAGCTGTTTATCCGCTGTCCTAGAGCCTTATTTACTAGCCTGCGTGTTTCCTGTGGACGGAGGGCTGGGTGACGCAGCAGAGAGCAAGGGGGCGGGGTTTGTAGGAGCTTCTTCAAATTTTCAGTCTCAGTCTACGATTTACAAAAAGGTTCATACTGCAGCTTTTAAACGATGCTTTTATGCAACAAAACCTAAACTGTCAGTTTATTTTGTATAGATAATTATATTATCTAAAATTATTGAAGAGTAGATCGCCTTGCAATTAATAGAACATATTAAAAATAGCCAACATCCTATGCTGCTTGTGAGCATAGGACATAGCACCCATTGGTGCTATATGTATAATTTTTTTATGTACTTATTTCTGAGAACCTCTACCTCTAGCAAAGTTAGTTATTTGAATAAAACCCCCTGTATGAAATCGTATACTTGTCTTCTACCCTGTGATTGAGGATGTAAAGTATTGCAGGTGGTCTGTGCCAGATTCCATGAAATTCAGCGGATACATGGAATGGCTAGTTTTCATCTAAAGTTTAATTAATACATTAAGTTATTTTACATTTCCAGTTTTTTTTTCTTTTTTTAAATAAAAAACATACAATGCAAGTTGCTCCATAATGTACCTAGATGTACTTAAGAGGTGTGACTACCTGGAAGGAAAAAACTTTCAATGTCACATTGGCAGCTTAATTTGTCATTCGTGACTGTGTTTGTTTTTCTAATGAGAAAGATTTGTTTTGGGAGGCAAAATTTGCATGTCCGCACAATTCAACAGAAGAAGTTAATAGCCTTACATCAAGCAAAAAGCCAGAGACCGTCAGGACTTCCTACTGCAGAGCAGCATCACGATGGAGAGGTTCTTGTTGGGAGTCTTGGTTCTTTCAGGTCAGTGACTTTGTGTTTTCATCTAGAGATAGTCAAAACAAAATTTTAAAAAATTAAATTTATCTTCCAGATGGGGTCATCCTCTCCACCAGCCTCCTTCTTCAGCCTGTCTACCACTTTGTTAATCAAACTCTGAATTGGACTGAAGCTCAGTCCTACTGCAGACAGAAACACACTGACCTGGCAACCGTTCTAAACTCAGAAGAACAGAACCGCCTTATTAACACTCTTTCATCCGCTGGTCACAGCTCTGACGTCTGGATTGGTCTGTTCAGTGAAATCGACTGGAGATGGTCCGATGGCCTGATGGGGAGCGGAGCCGACTACAGACACTGGAGAACTTCATCTAACGAACCTAATTTTCAATACTCAGACGAGCTTTGTGTGTCATTCCACTACAGTGGGGGCTGGGTTACTGAAAGTTGCTCATACGAACGATATTTTATTTGTTACCAAGGTAAAAATATTTAGCATGGCGTTAAGTATCATTCCTTTAAGCATTTTTGTAAAATGCAGAACTTCTGCTCGCCTCTGTTCTCTATTCCCTTCAACTACAGGCTCGCAGTCGGAACCCAAATATGTTTTTGTGCCAACACCATTGACCTGGTCCAAGGCGCAGACGTACTGCAGACAGAATTTCATAGACCTCGCCACCTTCAAGAGTGACACAGATTACCAGAAAATCCAGCTCTCCAAGTTCAATGGATTCATTCATTGGATTGGTCTATTTAGAGATCCAAATCTTCACTGGTCTGATGGGAGCAGCGTCGTCTTTACCAGCTGGGATTCTGTTTCAATTATGATCGGCTCGATGACAGTCATGTGTGGTGTTACGTCTTCTGGGAAATCGGGTCAATGGAAGTTTTTGCCTTGCGAATCAAGACTGCCTTTCGTCTGTTTTGACCGTCCTGGTGAGTGTGTTTTTAAAGTCAGGAGAAAGAAAATAAGAGAAAGTGAGAAGCTCTATTTTGTAAGCAGTAGCTATGTCCTGATCCGGACGATTTTGTCCAGTTTGACAGAATGAAGAATGGACATCTTCCCATAATGAGTTCCCGTCTGATACCAGAATTTATACTTTCAACAACACATTACATTTAAGCAGCCTTTCATTTGAGTGACTGGAGAAATCCACTTCTTTTTCTTTTTATTCCTACTTTTACACATAAAACAAAGAAAAAAATAGATTTTTTTTTCCAAGTGGAGTTTCTGCAAGACAGTTTCAATATCTTCATCCAACACAGGTTAACTGGGTTAAGGCCATAATGTCTTTACAATACTTCTCATTGGAGAGTTATTGTTATTAACTTCCTATTGGATAGTTGTTGATCTGAGCTTTCTGTTGGATAGTAACAAAAATGAATGCAACAATGGATGGAAATTAAATTAATCTGGCAATATTACAGAAGCTTATAGAAACGACAGCACATTAAACATTGAAACATTCGTAAGAAAGGGGAAAGCCACTCACATACTAGACAATAAAACAAAAATTTGTCCAAACATAACAAAGTTATGTCTTTTTTGTAGTTAGCATGTTTAACTGAATAAACATAGCCACATGTAATAAACATATATAAAAATGACATTTGCATATAGTAATAAACATTTTCACATATCACCTCCCATGTCCACCTCCGATGCTGTTTGGGATTCCCCTCCGTTCTGACGTCACCGCGCTTTCTGATTGGCTACCTGTCACATTCAACAGGCTGCGTTCTCGCTCCCAGTCAGGGAAAATCGCCACATGCTGCGATATTCGAGCCAAGACAATGTTGAATATGACCGAGTTGAATATGCAGGACGTTGTAAGATTGTCGTAAAGGGAAAATCGGGGCCAAAAAAACCTCCCACCGGAAACACCGAATGCAGAAGCATTATCTGTATATTTTTAAAAATGTAATGATGGACATTTTCCCAAATGCATTGATAATTAGAATTACTAATGTCAAACTCATATATGTTAATGTATTTTATACATGTTTATGTCAACAATTAGGAACGTGGCTAAAATGGAGAAACAAGCTAATGCTATGCTACTTTTTTAAATCAGGGAGAAAACAGGTTGTGAAGATGAGACTTTACACAGACAACTCAGTGGACCTGAATGACCCCGTTCTGAGAGGAACCATCTTGACAAAGGCAAGTTTAGCATAAAAACAGCTTGCAGTGCACAAATGATTACACCTCACATGAGAACAAAGTCCAGTGTGTAAATGTAAAGATAATTTTTATTTATTTTTTTTCTAATTTTGTCTTGCAGCTCCAGAACAAGCTGGAGGAGACTGGAGTGAGTGGATTTACCCTGAAGTGGAGAAATCAGACTGATGGAAACGTCTTCCAAAAGGAAAATAAAACCCAGTTTGCTTTGCCTTAGGCTGAAGTCTGGTTTTGCTTTTGAAAGTGTGATAATGGGTTTGCTGCTGTACAAATCAATTATGGTAACTGTGTGGAGGAATGTCCAAATGATGTAAATTCATTCTGTTAAATATTCTGGTGGTGGTATAGACTCGAAAAAACTTTATGAACTTAAAATAGCAGAAAAACAACAAAATGTTTTTGTCCTGGTCTAGAGGTATCTGTTTTTTTGGGTTTTTTTTGTCTCTTTCCTGAACATTTTGTGATTGTTGTCAGTAACATTTTACCATATCCAGTTTATTGTTGTCATTTGGGTCTTTCCATATGGCTTATTCCTTTGTCTTTAGTTCTTGTTTTTCTGTTTATTCGTTTATGTCAATGTTAGCTTTAAAGGACAGAAGATGTGGTGTGTACCTGAACATTTCACCAACAGAGTTGGTCTAAGAGTGAGTTGGGGCAGAGTTTTTAGGAGAAACACGGCTGTAGAGTCACATATGACGACATCAGACAGACAAATTAGCAGCAATATGGTCATTTTTAGATCAACCTTAGATCAAAACCTTGATATAATTGCTAAATCCTATTTTATTCATTATCGAAAAGCAGACATACACAATTATAATGTATAATTAATACATGATATATAATGCTTGACTGAAATATCAATTTGGTGGGGACATTATGGGTGACATCAGTAGCATTTACAAAAAAATGGATCATGAAAAAACATGTAGAGGACATTATTTTTGGAGAGTGGAGGTAAATAAATGTGTCTTCTTCCCACTCCTTTTCCAGATAAATGCATTCATATGTACGTCTATATACACCATCATCATATAAAACGTAAATTAGAAAAATAAAAACATAAATTGGATGCTAACATTTGATGGAAGTTAATTAAAAAGCGATTCAAAATTTAACTATGTATTTGGAGAAATAATCCAAGGTCTTAAAAAAAAGCCCACAAATATATATATATCGGTTGTCTGTCCTCCAGCTGCAGACATGTTGGACTCGAGCATCTCCATGTTGTCCTGTCTGTTCCTCCTCTGCCACCTGGTGACCTAAAGAGGTATTACAGCACACAGACATGACGTGGGTGTGTTGTTCGGTAGGGTGAGACGATTAAATTACCATAGACGGGGATGAAAACATTACCTTCCAGCAGGAAAACAAGACAGCAACAAGCAATGGCGGAGTCAAAGGCAGGAGAACGACTTTGATGAGATGAACTGTTGAATCTGTTCAAGCATATTCAGTCATCGGTTCTATTCCACACAAATGCTCAGCTAATCAATTTCATTCAGTTTCATTTTGGTTATTTATACATGGTACCAATTCAGGACAGAATTCATCCAAAAAAAAAAAAATAATTTACAGAATGACAGTAAATTCAATCCATTCAAGACATATTTAGCGTTCCAAGCGGCTGGTTGACCTTTGATGACCTCTGTTAACCTTTTTGGTGACACTTGTTCATCAGACTGACATGACACTGTCATGAACATGAGGGAGTCTTTATGAATGTCTGACTGTTATCAAGTTGTGTCATTCTGTAAATAATGACACTTTAAATGCACAGTTTTAAAAAAAAAGTTGCATTGAAAGTCCATTTAAAGTGCCAGGTTTGCGTCATTATTTACAAAATAAAGCAAAGTCGGCGCTTTCAGTGCACCTTTTGAATCAACTTTGCATTAAAAGTGTCATTATTTACCAAATGACAACAGTCATAAACATTCATAAAGATGCCTTCATGCTCATAACAGGTGTTAAGTCATGTTTATGACAGTGTCATGTCACCTCGTCAAATAAAGTGTCAACCCCCTTTTTTTAATCAGTACCTTTAAAATGATAGCAGAACAAACAGAGATGTTTGAAAAAAATGTCTGAGGCCAGGAGGAGGAGGAGGAAGAGGAGGAGGAGGAAGAGGAGGAGGAGGAGGAGGAGGAGGAGGAAGAGGAGGAGGAGGAGGAGGAGGTTCATCAGGTTCGTGCCCCAACCATCAGATTTGATCATGTCCACATTTCTGAGAAATGTTCTGACTAATTTTATCTCACATTCACATCTCAAAGACTACGTGGCCGACACCACGACAACCAGCAGACCGACCGGAGCTGTTCCATCAGATTATTTTACCCGTAACAAGTGTGAGGATTTTATTTCTTTCAGAGTGAGTGGTTCAGATGACGGCGGAATATTAAGAAGCATATTATCACTAGCAGGATTCATACTTTAACACTGTTCAGAACTGGGCTGATCACTGCAGTCAGGGTGACACAACACTGCTCAAAGTCTGGAGGCCCACAGGGCAACTTTATGCATTTTCTTTATGATGGTTATTTAATGTGTGTGCTGTGCATATGATAACGCATTATGCACCTCACTAGCTCGTCAGAAAGCCGTTCTAAATCGCAATTATCAAACAAAGGAACCAAGGCTGTGTGGAGTCTGTGTCCGAATTCAAAAACAAGTCGTCACGCTTCAGATCCACCTGTTTACTATCAGTGTTTATCGGTCTCTGAGAAATTAGTGAAAACGTGATATACAGATAAATTCACTTCATGTTTTTATTCTAAATATTATCGATTTAATAAAAAGAAAAAATATATATAAATATATATATGTTGTCTGATTTGAATGAAGCTGGTTGATCATCAATGAACTCTGGAAACATTTCTTAATATCTTGAAAACAATAGCAGCACAAATGAAAACAGTTTTTGCTGCACAGACTTCACTCCCTCTGGTCTTTCCTCTAAATTGATTAATTGGTCTTTTGTTGCAACTGACCAACGTTTCTCCTGGCAGTTATGATCTTCATACACAGAACCCTTCAATTTACTGCAAATGGAGTCCTAGTCCATTTATTTTTAATTTAAAAACGTATACCTTCTCAGACTTTGTGAAGCAGGAGTTTTTCAGCAGTTTGCATAATTCTTCAATCAACTCTGAGCTGATTTGACCTACCTGATGTCCACAGCAACGCCAGCAGCACCAACAGATCACCCATGCTGAGGCCCGGCTGCGATGTCTCCGTTCTGTTCCTTCGTCACATTTGTTTGTCTTCAGTAATAAATCGGCTCTCTCCTCCCACCGGGAACCGGTGGATGCGGCGGTTCTCATGATGCCGTACAGATTAATTTCACTTCCGACACACAGGACTCTGGGGTTTTTTTTTGTTGTTTGTTTTTTTTCCTGAATTTTGTCTCAACTGTCACATTTGATCACGTCCACATTTCTAAAAACGTGTCCCGACCGACTTTATCTTGATAAAAGCTGCAGTCGCACTGCAAAGACGTTCATGTTTGATAGGTGAGAACCAGCGGACCTGAGCTGCTCCATCAGATTCATTTGGCAATTTAGAGCATTTTACGTCCTTAAAAGGAGCAAGTAATAACTACTGAGAGGCAGTGACCCTAAGCTTCTGTATAGTGGCTTTTTTAAATGTGCACCACAAACAGGCTGTACACTGTTCAACAAACTTTGAACAGATTTATTTTTACCTCTTCTGTGCACATATGAAATGTCCTCCCCAAAAGGTTTGCCTGGGGATACAATATGCGACAATGTCATCATCATCATCATCATCATCATCATCATCATCATCATCATCATCATCATCATCATCATCATCATCATCATCATCATCATCATCATCATCATCATATTTGGTTTTAAAACAACCATTTAACTTTTGCTCAGACATTAAATAAATAAATTAATAAATAAATAAATAAATAAATTCACACAACTCTGCTTGGTTGTTTCTGACCGGCAGCAGCGCATTTCTGCAAATCGCGGCAGCACCACTAGGAGGAGCCAGAGGAGCGTCTGCTGGCGGTGGATCATCTTCTCTCGTACTCAACTGTCAGGACGTGGTGATGGTTTTAAAAACCACGACGAAGAAATACTGAATCCTTAAAAGATGTCGTCTAAGGTATTAATATAAAATAGCTTTATTAAATAATAATAATAATAATAATAATAATAATAATAATAATAATAATAATAATAATAATAATAATAATAATAATAATAATAATAATAATAATACAAGCAGCGAGAAATCCTGTTGTGGGTAGTAAATGTACGAAATCAGATGTAAAGTCTAGTGTGAGTTTCCTTGTAAAGTTCTGTTTTTGCTTAGCGTCCCGCCTTTCTTTCTCGATCTATTGTCCGACTGCGCACAACGTTTGAAAAGCCACGTGGTTTCACTTCAAGCGCCTCATCCAATCACAGCCAGGAGACGCTGCAGCTCAATTTCCATACAGCTTGTATAATAACAGCTGTTCCCTCTTCTGCAGCTCATTCGTCGCTGTGAGTTTTCAGAGACAACATGCCCGAACCCGCCAAATCCGCGCCCAAGAAGGGCTCCAAGAAAGCCGTCACCAAGACCGCCGGCAAAGGAGGCAAGAAGAAGAGAAGGACCAGGAAGGAGAGCTACGCCATCTATGTCTACAAAGTGCTCAAGCAGGTCCACCCCGATACCGGGATCTCCTCCAAGGCCATGAGCATCATGAACTCCTTCGTCAACGACATCTTTGAGCGCATCGCGTCCGAGGCTTCCCGTCTGGCTCATTACAACAAGCGCTCCACCATCACCTCCAGGGAGATCCAGACCGCCGTGCGCCTCCTGCTGCCCGGTGAGCTGGCCAAGCACGCCGTGTCTGAGGGAACCAAGGCGGTCACCAAGTACACCAGCTCCAAGTAAACAGCTCTGCTGTTGACACACCAACCCAACGGCTCTTTTAAGAGCCACTCACTACATCTGGAGAGCTCTGATTCATGTGCTGTGAAATTTAAAGTTATTAAAATGAAATGTGTATCCTGTGATGGCTTTTATCTTTACTGAACTGGGATGCTACATCTGATCTACAAAGTGAAAGTGCAAACAAAACTGCTTATGTTGCCATTGCTATCAACTTGTTGAATGAAAGTCAGTGGCATACATACACGTGAAGCATTTCAAAAGCCACCCAATAGTACATTGATTTTATTTTAGGTGATTCTCAGACATGCAAGTGACTTCTTGACACTAAAGCCCTACATATAAATCCCTGTTTCTCATGATCACAGTTTTCTAATCTGTACGAATCCAGCATGTGAAGTTGATTTTTGTCAGAATGTGAACGTTGCTTTTCAAATCCTGTCTTTTCTATTTGCTACAATCTGAGCACAGAGAAATGTGGACAAGAACAAAACCTGCATGGGTGAGTGAAGAAGTTCAGAAAGGCCCAGAGAGCGGAGCGATCAGATTCTCCTGCAAGATGGCTGAAGCTAAAAGTGCAGCACCTCCATTTTAAACGCATTATGAATGTAAAACTGAAAGTAAAATAAATAAGTAAATAACTTAATTCAAGGATCAATTAGTGCCAGAACATGCCAGGAACCTTTTTAATCGCTAGAACTGACAAAATCTTATTCTGTGGAATTATACAGACGTTATAAGAAGCGCTACGTTGGATGGAAAAATGTTTCACTTTTTATTTTAGAACTTAATTTTTCAACTGTGGATTTAATATTCTAATCTTTTTATTTTAGGGGTTAAAAGAAAACAAAGTAAACCACTAGAGTGAGTAAGCAAACACTGGAAATTTATTTCAGTAAGGAGTTTAGAGATTACGTGAATTGGTCATTTTGATTTGAATCCTTCACAAAAATAAAAAATGAAAAAATATTTTACTGTTGTCTGCACAGCCAGCAAAGTGAAACATGTAATAAGGTGTTTTAAAAGCATGTTCTCTGAAACGAATATTGTTCAGATACAAAGAAAAACAATTAGGAAAAACCAAACATTTTTAGGCTTTCCTAAATGCTCAAGGCAAACTGGACTCCTTTTGTTGCCTCTTCAAGATGTTTTTCAGCAGTTCGCACTTTGAGAAAGGAGACCAAATCACCTCACATGACGTCGTCAGGGACAACAAAGACCCAAACGCTGAGCTGAATAGAAGATAGGACTGCACCATTCCTAACTTTATAGCCCTATTAGAATCAGAATACAATCCGACTCTACTGGCCAAGTTTGTGAACACAAACAATGCAAGTAGGCAGAAGGTTAAAATGCTGCAAATGTGCTTAAGTTGTTTCACAATAGAGTAGCTACTCGGGTGATAATGTGAGTATATTATGTTCCTTCAGGAGACAGCCTGGGGGACGGAGATGAAGTTTATATGGCTACTGCATAGAAACTCGGTGGCCACACTACAGAAACAAGCTCAGGAGATTATGGTTATGTTGGCTGTAAAAGTCTTCCAGAAAAAACAGTCGGGGGGGGAATGTAGGAAAATCTGCAGCATGCATTGAAGTTCTGGGATCTGTCACACACAGAGAGATAAAATGAACATATTGGTGATTTTTCTCCTTCTATCCTCCATCCAGCAGCTGGTAGGTGCTGCGTGTGACGGCCTCCTCTCTGCAGAGACTTATGATTACTTAAGATTAATCATTAAATATAATTTGCTTAGGCTTCATGTCATAAACTAAATAACTGGAAAGCTGAACAAAGGCCCCTGTGGAAACATTTACATGTTCGTCTAACAGCGTTGCATGTCTGTATTCAGACACACCGAACACGTCAGAAATGTTTGCTTTTTTTGTTTGTTTGCAACACAAGCAGAGTTTTCCCCCGGCTCTCTAGAGAGCAGCTTGACGATGTGGAAGATCTTGCTGGTCTTCTTTCTCTCAGGTAGGTGAATGAATTTTTTGTGTACTATCATTACTTTAAATTACTTTAATGCCGTGAAAAAGTCACATTGGTGGAATAAGACCTTGAGAGATTATGAGGAAAGTTTGTGTTTTATCCCTAACAGAGAGGTTCATCCTCTCCACATGCGACCAGCGTCAGTATCACTTTGTCAGTGGATCTTTCACCTGGAGCGAAGCTCAGGCCTACTGCAGACAGAAACACACAGACCTGGCCACCATCCAGAGTCACACAGAAATGAATCAAGTTTTGGATACGTTGTCATCTGCTGGTCACACATCGGAGGTCTGGATCGGTTTGTACAGTGAGATCGACTGGAGGTGGTCTGATGGTTTCACTGGGAACGGGGCTGAATACAGAGACTGGGAAACCTCTGACCATGAACCAGATTTTTATTATGCCTATCAGTTCTGTGTGACAATTGGTCAAATTGGAAAATGTTGGGATGATTCCTGCAGCATCTCATACCCATTTATCTGCTACAACGGTAATGAGATACAACTACTGCTACATTTGAGGATTAACAAAGACTTCATCATAAAATGTACAAATGCTGCTCGTTTTCATTCTCTACTGCAGGCACACAGGAGAATCCTGAATATGTTCTGGTCAATGAACCCAGATCCTGGTCCGATGCTCAGACGTACTGCAGGCAGAACTTCAGAGACCTGGCTACCATCAGGAACGACACGGAAAACCAGAGAGCTCGGAGTTTGGTGCCTAGTGGGGCCACAGCATGGACTGGTCTGTTTAGAGATCCAAACTTTCACTGGTCTGATGGGAGCAGATTTGTCTACAGCAACTGGGCACCAGTTTTCAACATGATAGGCTCCAACAGAGTCATTTGTGGTGTAACATGGAGTTCAGGGCAATGGAGGTTTCGTTCATGTGAAACAAAAAGTTCATTTGTTTGCCACAGCCTCCCAGGCGAGTGTTCAAATGCTGTTCCCTTATTGATGTGCATGTAGGACAACATGAGCTGCAGTTTTAAGTGTAGCTTTATTTTTCTTTCTCTCTTATCTTGTTTAAAACGTAGAAATGAAACGGCTTGTGAAGCTGAGAGTGAAGACTGAGGACTCTGTCAATCTGAACGATCCGCTTGTGAGGGCAAACATCCTGAAAAAGGTAAAGTTCTAAAATAAAACATTAAAAAAGACAATCCTTTTGAACACTAATCAATCTATTCAACCATCCCCCAAACCCATACTACCCCCACCAGCTGCAGGACAGACTGAATGAGAATGGAACGAGTGGAACCACCGTGAAATGGAGAGAGCAGCCTGATGGAGACGTCTTTAAGAAGAAGACCGAACTCTGAGTTACTAATCTCAATTTGGAATGGCTGATATAAATCTGGTTGTACCTCTGGTCACTGGCAGTTCAAATGTAATCATATAATCTGAAACAATATCAATCTGTAATTTTTTTTCTGTAATAATTTTGTAATAGTGAAAGATTAACTTTAGAATTCTGTTCAGCTTTTACTGGAGATAATTTTTAAAAATTTGGGATCACAGTCTTGACTTGAATCTGATGTAGAATTTATAGAAGTAGGTAAAGATTGACGGGTGGAGGCAAGAAACTCGTCACCAAAGATAAATGATTACAATCAAAGGTTTGCTTTGCTGCTTCGAACTAATCTGAGCTTCGTTTTATCCGATCCAGTGGATTGGTCAAAACGTGACTGACTTCTGTCAAACTTTTATTCTACGTGTGAATATTAATATTAAACTTATTTAGTCACAAAACTCTAATGTGATGTGTCACTGGAGGAAAAAGACAGAGAGGAAAATGTATTATTCTGTTTGAGTTCTGTTGTACTACAGCAGCCGTGGATCCAAAACAGATTAAAATGTGTCTGGTCACTAAGGTCTGATGGAGCAGCACAATAGGTACCTTTTTTATATATAAAAGAAGAAATTGAATTGTATTTAATTATTTAAGTTAAACTGCATGGACATATTCACTTGTTTAGTATTTAGTGATACTAAACCTAGTTTAGAGTAAAACTACAAAATTAAGATTCTGGGGAACATTAAATGACGGAGGAGGGTAAAAATATAAACTCAAG
Source organism: Gambusia affinis (assembly GCF_019740435.1). Taxonomy (NCBI): domain Eukaryota; kingdom Metazoa; phylum Chordata; class Actinopteri; order Cyprinodontiformes; family Poeciliidae; genus Gambusia; species Gambusia affinis. The sequence goes on along the minus strand of NC_057885.1, from coordinate 5,805,174 downwards.
TGACATTTCCTCATGAATGAATGTTACTTATATCTACAAACATGCTGCAGGACATAAAAATCAGATTCAGGCATGAAGCTATGGATGGACATTCTGTTTTTATGAACAGTGGTGGTATGGGATAAAACTGCTTATTTTATTTAGGGAAAAAAAAAAACTACTTTTAAACTTGTATGAACAGAAAAAAATTCCTAAGATTTGTCTGTACAAAGCAGGAAAGTAAAAGTCAACAACAGGATCAGCTCTTAAACGAAAGTGTGTGTGGCTCTTAAAAGAGCCGTTGTGTGTTTGTTGGAGCTGCGGCCTCTAAGCTCTCTCTCCACGGATGCGGCGGGCCAGCTGGATGTCTTTGGGCATGATGGTGACCCTCTTGGCGTGGATGGCGCACAGATTAGTGTCCTCGAACAGACCCACCAGGTAGGCCTCGCTGGCCTCCTGCAGAGCCATGACGGCGGAGCTCTGGAAGCGCAGGTCGGTCTTGAAGTCCTGAGCGATCTCTCGGACCAGACGCTGGAAGGGCAGCTTGCGGATCAGCAGCTCCGTCGACTTCTGGTAGCGACGGATCTCTCTCAGAGCCACAGTACCGGGCCTGTAGCGGTGAGGCTTCTTCACGCCGCCGGTAGCCGGAGCGCTCTTCCTGGCTGCCTTGGTGGCCAGCTGCTTCCTGGGGGCTTTGCCTCCGGTGGATTTACGGGCGGTCTGCTTGGTTCTGGCCATGCTTCTGCTTCTCTGATCTGGATCAGGAGAAAAATGATACAAAGCGCCGAGACTTCGCCGCTCTTAAACTGAGGCTCTGGGCGTCACCCTGTGACGCTGCAGCTCCGCTCCGGATCCTGGTTGGTTAGCGGCTCCTCCTGGAGCTCAGCGCCGCCCAGAGGCGTCGCCTCCCGGCTTAATGTCCGCTGCTCATTGGAGGAAGCTGCTTTTCAAAAGTCCGCCTCTCCGTCCCGCTCTGCTCGGAGCCTTCTGGTTGGTTGCCAGCATCGTCCCGCTCCTCTCCGCGGACATATAAAGCAGCTTTCAGCGACTCCTTGTTACATTTTCTCGAGTCTCGTCTCCAGAAACAAACAACAAGAAAATGAGTGGCCGCGGAAAGACCGGAGGAAAAGCCCGAGCTAAGGCCAAGACCCGCTCCTCTAGAGCCGGACTCCAGTTCCCGGTGGGCCGTGTCCACAGGCTGCTGCGCAAAGGCAACTATGCTGAGCGGGTCGGTGCCGGAGCCCCCGTCTACCTGGCCGCTGTGCTCGAGTATCTGACCGCTGAGATCCTGGAGCTGGCTGGGAACGCGGCCCGCGACAACAAGAAGACCCGCATCATCCCCCGTCACCTGCAGCTGGCCGTCCGCAACGACGAGGAGCTCAACAAGCTGCTGGGTGGAGTCACCATCGCTCAGGGTGGAGTGCTGCCCAACATCCAGGCGGTGCTGCTGCCCAAGAAGACCGAGAAGGCCGCCAAGGCTAAATAAACCTGATGCTGCTGCTCAGCAACAAACACACAACGGCTCTTTTAAGAGCCACACACTCCTTCATCATGAGAGCTTTGCTTCCAACCAAAAACACAAATAACTGTTCATATTCTAAACTATTTTTAGGTTTTATTGTTGCTCATTTTAGACCTGAAATCAGAGACACTTTTTATGTCCTTTAAAAGCTGTGGATCTCCAGAAGATTTAATCTGCCCAACAAAACTTGACCTCTAGTTGAACATCAGCAGAACTGTTAATCACTTTTACTGTTGAACTCTAATACATCCTAATATAACATTTATTACACATTATCCTAATTTAAACTTTCAGTGGTTTGCAAAATGTCCTTCATATTAAATTTAATCTCATCATAACCACTTCTAAACATTTGATTTGATTAGGACACAACGGCTCTTTTAAGAGCCACACACTCCTTCATCATGAGAGCATAAAATCCTTCTTTATCACATTTTTGTTTGTTCTGATCGGTTTTGGGTGTACATCACTTTGCTCAACGGTTTTATCTTAAAGTAATTAACAATGGAAAGTCAAACTGCTTAGTACTGATGGGAATTTCGGCTTTTCAGAGATCCGGTTCGTTCGGCTCCCAAACGGCTCTAAATGAATTCTCTTCCCATATTCGATATTGGCTAATAGGAATGCTTCATGATAAGGTTTGATAAGGTGTGCTTTCAGTGTTATTTCCTTCCTTTTATGTATTTCGTTATGAAAGCAGAAATTCTCGTGTTGGTGTAATACATTTTTATGTTTTAACAAATTAACAGTACTTCAAAGAAATCAGACCCATAGTAATTTAATCTTCCACCAGATGTTCTCTAACAGTTCATTATGGACATTTTAAACACGATTTAAAAACTTTTGATTTCTATTTTTCTGACAATGGCAGTCTTTATTAATTTCATTTTGGACAGCTGCTTTAACTATAGCCTCTGTACAGTGGAAAGAATGTGCCGTTACATTTATTACTGGGCATATGCAATGATGAGTAGCAACAGAAAAAAATGGTTGTTATATAACCAGGAGAATCTGATTAGCAACAAAAGCTGAAATCTATTGGACCTCTGGACACTTTTCAGTGATAGTCAAATACATAGGATTTTACCTTAGTATTATCATGTCGGCCAATTCATGAAATGTGTAGATTAGCCATTTGTGAAATGTTTCACCTTGATTTCAGTTTTTCTCTGATCTTTAAATTATATTATTAGAAAACAATTTAAATAGCTCTGAATTGCAGAAATGATTTATCAAGAGGCAGATCATCATGACCAAAGCTCTCCAGATGTAGTGAGCGGCTCTTAAAAGAGCCGTTGGGTTGGTGTGACAACAGCAGAGCTTTTTACTTGGAGCTGGTGTACTTGGTGACCGCCTTGGTTCCCTCAGACACGGCGTGCTTGGCCAGCTCACCGGGCAGCAGGAGGCGCACTGCGGTCTGGATCTCCCTGGAGGTGATGGTGGAGCGCTTGTTGTAATGAGCCAGACGGGAAGCCTCGGACGCGATGCGCTCAAAGATGTCGTTGACGAAGGAGTTCATGATGCTCATGGCCTTGGAGGAGATTCCGGTATCGGGGTGGACCTGCTTGAGCACTTTGTAGACGTAGATGGCGTAGCTCTCCTTCCTGGTCCTTCTCTTCTTCTTGCCTCCTTTGCCGGCGGTCTTCGTGACCGCTTTCTTGGAGCCCTTCTTGGGCGCGGATTTGGCGGGTTCGGGCATGTTGTCTCTGAAAACTCACAGCGACGAATGAGCTGCAGAAGAGGGAACAGCTGTTATTATACACGCTGTATGGAAATTGAGCTGCAGCGTCTCCTGGCTGTGATTGGATGAGGCGCTTGAAGTGAAACCACGTGGCTTTTCAAACGTTGCGCGCAGTCGGACAATAGATCGAGAAAGAAAGGCGGGAAATCTCCTGCTAAAAGGGAAACGGAATTAAACGTGTCATCACTGCTTTTAGATAATTTAATCCTGATCCTAGATATATGAACACTTCATTCTTTTGATGACAGACGTGTTTTGGTTTCTCCAGACAGAAATATAAAAGTTCAAATAGTACAAATTCACTCTAGTCATGCTTAAATTACATTCATTGTCAGGAACTTGCAATCATTTGTTTTCAACATCCTTTGGCAAGTTTTCTACGTTGTGACAGTGTAAACCTGAACTTGTAGCAAAGCAAGAACGAAGTCTTGCCTTGTGTTTTCTTGTATGACAACAGTGACTCTTTCATATGAACATACTGTTGTTAGTGCTCCATCTGTGCAACACACAAGTCCGTTTACCAATTCTGGAACCAGACAAAAACCCCTCAGTGTCATTACCTTGAGAAATAGATATTTGGTTGAGTATTAAAAAAAATTATCAAATGTTACAAGTGAAACAGAAACAGAGTACTGTGCTGGGCCCACCTTAATGGTGATGCCAAATTAAGTAAAGATTGTAGCAGGACTTCAGCTTTTATCTTCTCATTATGTATCCTCTCTAAGAGGAAAGAGACAGAATCATATATCCAGAAGGACACTGTTATGTATTCAGATAACTTTGATATATTTCTACTTAAATAGCTCACCATGGTTTTACAATGTCATCTACCAACACGGCAAATGTATAAATATTATTGATACTTTGCATTTATTAGCCATTTCCTTAACACTAAGGAAATGATATATAGATATTCTACATATATTGTACTGCTGAAGTTGCATAAAACAAAAACATAACAGATCCAAAGTCAAAACGTTTTTTTTTTTTAAATTAAACAAAAATATTGGGGGGGAAAAAAGGAAAAAGTCTACATACATCCTCATTAACTCTTTCACATCATGACTTGTTGACATTTATTCACTATCTAAAAATAGAAACATTTTAAATAAAGATGCAATTCACTCAGTGAATTACATGAACGAGATTGTAGTTATTTTTAAGATCCAGCAGGTGTCGGTATGGGTTTTACAAGGCGAGGTACCATACAACACTTTTCTGGTTTGGAATTGCTTTAAACATCATAAATGTAGCAAATGTTATTTACACAAAACGTCAACTTTATTGTACTTATTTAGAGCGTAAGAGTTTGTCTTATATTACTACATTTACAATGACAAACTTCACAGGAATATGAGCTCATTAACAGATAAGTGGGTGGCCCTGAAAAGGGCCTTTTGTTTTAGTGAGCAGACAGAGTTGTCGGTTTAACCTCCGAAGCCGTACAGAGTGCGGCCCTGCCTCTTGAGAGCGTACACCACGTCCATGGCGGTGACGGTCTTCCTCTTGGCGTGCTCGGTGTAGGTGACGGCGTCACGGATGACGTTCTCCAGGAAGACCTTGAGCACACCGCGGGTCTCCTCGTAGATGAGACCGGAGATCCGCTTGACTCCCCCGCGGCGAGCCAGACGGCGGATAGCGGGCTTGGTGATTCCCTGGATGTTATCACGGAGAACTTTACGGTGACGCTTGGCGCCTCCTTTACCGAGTCCTTTGCCTCCTTTTCCTCTGCCGCTCATTTTGTTGTTTTCTTCTTCTGTGGAAACACAAAGATGAATGTGAGCTCGAGCTGCGGAGTGTCGCTTTTTATGTGCGAGCTGCGGACCTATGAGGAGCCGAGCTCAGCAGCTCCTCCTACAAGACTGACAGATTGAGAACGTTCTTTTCAAAGCAATAATTTAACTTTGATTAAACTAAATTATTGAGTGAATCAAACTCCCATCAACAGCGTCTGAAAGAAATAAACATAAAAATAAATGCAGTTCTACTGTGTGTCGTATGAAGTTTGTATTCATGCTTTTGTGCAGCTGAGGATCATGTGAGGGATTTGTGAAACAATTTTCACTCCGTTTAACTTGTGAATGATCAACATCAAAAGGTAATTTTCTATATGATATGGGTGTTTAAAAGTTTGGGTGTCAGTTGTGAGCGAGTCAAGTGACTTTGCTGATTCATTGTGAAAGGAAGTGAGCGCTGTGTGAGCCTTTTGTTGGCTTTCCGAGTATTAATTTGTGCACAGTGAAGTAATAAGCAAGTCCAAAGACTCATGTAGCATAATGACATTACATGAGAATTGAAAGTGTGAAAGTTGATGTGTTCCACATATACTGGTATCCAGCCAAATGAGGTGAATCCTTTTTGAGAAGTGGAAGTCCCATGACTGTTAAACTACTGTATAAACTGTGGCAGCTATATTAATAAACTATATAGGTATAAATTGGTGTAAAAGTGTAAATGTTGAAGTAAAATATGTGTTAAATCAAAGTAAAGGACGAGCTCTTTAGCAGAATGAGTGTTGGCTCTTAAAAGAGCCTTTGGTGAGTGAAATGCGTGTGAAGCTGAAGCAGGTGTTTATTTCTTGGTCTTCTTCGCTGCGGCCTTCTTGGCTGCAGGTTTCTTTGCTGGACTTTTCTTGGCTGCGGCCTTGGGCTTCTTGACGGCGGCGGCGGCCTTGGGTTTCTTGGCCGCGGCCTTCTTGGGGCTCTTTGCGGGCTTCTTGGCCGCTTTCTTGGCCGGAGCCTTCTTCGGGGACTTCTTGGCTGCTGCTGCGGCGGGTTTCTTTGCGGCGGGTTTCTTGGCCGCTGCGCTCTTCTTAGCGGCGGGCTTCTTGGCCTTGACGGGAGCCTTCTTCTTCACCACCTTCTTGGCCGGTTTAGCGGCTTTGGACTCCTCCTTGGCGAGCTTGAAGGAGCCGGAGGCCCCGGTGCCCTTAGTCTGGCTCAGGGTCCCCTTGGTGACCAGCTTGGTGACGGCGGTGTTGATGCGCTTGTTGGCCTTGCTCACGTCCACTCCTTTCCCGGCCAGCACCTTCTTGAGGGCCGCCAGGGACATCCCCTTGCGCTCCTTGGACTCGGCCACGGCGGCCACGATGAGTTTAGGGAGGCTGGGTCCGTCCTTCTTGGGCCGGGGAGCGGACTTCTTCTTCGGGGCTTTGGCCGGAGCCTTAGCCGGCGCGGCTGCTGGAGCTTCCTCTGCCATGTCTGTCGGTCTGGGTTGTTCGTCGGAACTTGTGGAGCTCAGAGCGGGAGGCGGGACTTATAACACACACGAGAACCGTGAAGAGACAACTCAGCCCGCTGCTCTGCTGCCGCCTCGAAAAGCGGCTCCACTTTGTGTTTTCTCCGCCGACATTTAGCCTCAAAATACTCCGAAAACAAACATCTTCCAAGACAAATGTTACTAAAGCAGGTAGAAAAGTCTCTCTCCTCCACACTGAGCTCATGTTTGATGTCCGAGAAGCTTTTCCTTCGTTCCAGGAGCCTTTAAAGCGGCCAGATTCTCGGTCTGTTTGCGCCGCTTGCGGGGAGTTTTCTTCGAATTTCGCCTCCAAAAACATCTAAAACCACATTATACTAAAAGTAACAACTATGTTTCTGTTAGCAAAGTCACACGAGGACAGAATCAGGGTAAAATGGAAGCGGAGAAATGATTTGTGGAGATAAGAGGGAACATTTTTCAGCGGATGTAAACACAGCCTCAGGATCCCTGCGAGAGGCAGACTGTTGATCCTCTGGCATAAACTTCCTGTCTGCAGTAAATGAAGATTCAACAGCAGCTGCTCTGAAAATCACCTCAATATCCAGATTTCGTCAGAAAATGTTTTTTTTATTGTATCTAAGGAGTTTATGCAGGGATTTACATTTTCTAACTTTATCACAGTCAGAACTGGATGATTATTGATTTCTAAAACATTCAGTTTCTTACAACTCCATGTTCTTTCTGGCTTGTAGGTTTCAAGAGTTTTTCCACACCAACCTCCAAAAACATAATTTCTTCATACATGAAATAATTTCTAGACATGATAAACACCAAACACACACAGATTTCAGGTTCATTGTGATTCTTCTGCCAGGAACTATTTTATTTTTCTCAATGATCTTCAGATCATGTTAAAGGAAACATGAGACAGATTCTACACTAATTATTAAATCATTTGTCTTTTTTTTTTTGTTACTTTTTTTGTTTATAGCTATTTCTTTGCTAGGATTTAATCAAATGCCAATGAGGCTCCTGTTGCCAAAAACCCTTTCAAAAAGTTCCTTTGCTTTTAGGATCACATCCATTCAGGTTGGATTTTTCCAGATTCACTTGAATAAAACATCATAGTTTATGCATATGAAATAAATCACATGACACAAGATAAATCTCTAATCAACCTCATTGACTGTTCATTCTATGTTGTTCATGTTCGTGTTGTCCTTTGGTTTACTTCAGGATGAATTTAGAAGAAAAAGAAATAAAAGAGACACATGGAAGACGTTCAGCTCATTAAACCCACTGACCTTTAGTTCTCTAGAACTTTTTCTCCGATTTGTTTGTGTTTTTTGTCTTCAAGCTGTAATGGCAGCCAGGAACACAGTTAAACTTCCAGACATTCAGCCCTGTATATTACAATCACTAAATATGTTTGAATGGCCTAGTCAAAGCCCAGATCTGAATCCAAACAATCTGTGGCAAAAGTTTAATGAAATATATTTGCAGACATTCTCTAAAGTGAATGAGTTTGAGATGTTTGGGAGAAAAAATGGCAAAAAAAAAAAGGCAAAAAAAAAAAAAAAAAAAAAAAAAAAAACCTTTACTAATTTGTGTTGGTCAATAAAATAAAATCCTAATCAACTCAAATGCTTAGAAGTTGTTATGAGATTAAATTTAATATGGACATTTTGCAAACCACTGAAAGTTTAAGTTAGGATAATGTGTAATAAATGTTATATTAGGATGTATTAGAGTTCAACAGTAAAAGTGATTAACAGTTCTGCTGATGTTCAACTGGAGGTCAAGTTTTGTTGGGCAGATTAAGTCTTCTGGAGATCCACAGCTTTTAAAAAGGACATAAAAAATGTTTGTGATTTCAGGCCTAAGATGAGCAACAATAAAACATAAAATAGTTTTAGAATATGAACAGTTATTTGTGTTTTTGGTTGGAAGCAAAGCTCTCATGATGAAGGAGTGTGTGGCTCTTAAAAGAGCCGTTGTGTGTTTGTTGCTGAGCAGCAGCATCAAGTTTATTTAGCCTTGGCGGCCTTCTCGGTCTTCTTGGGCAGCAGCACCGCCTGGATGTTGGGCAGCACTCCACCCTGAGCGATGGTGACTCCACCCAGCAGCTTGTTGAGCTCCTCGTCGTTGCGGACGGCCAGCTGCAGGTGACGGGGGATGATGCGGGTCTTCTTGTTGTCGCGGGCCGCGTTCCCAGCCAGCTCCAGGATCTCAGCGGTCAGATACTCGAGCACAGCGGCCAGGTAGACGGGGGCTCCGGCACCGACCCGCTCAGCATAGTTGCCTTTGCGCAGCAGCCTGTGGACACGGCCCACCGGGAACTGGAGTCCGGCTCTAGAGGAGCGAGTCTTGGCCTTAGCTCGGGCTTTTCCTCCGGTCTTTCCGCGGCCACTCATTTTCTTGTTGTTTGTTTCTGAAGACGAGACTCGAGAAAATGTAACAAGGAGTCGCTGAAAGCTGCTTTATATGTCCGCGGAGAGGAGCGGGACGATGCTGGCAACCAACCAGAAGGCTCCGAGCAGAGTGGGACGGAGAGGCGGACTTTTTGAACGCAGCTTCCTCCAATGAGCAGCGGACATCAAGCCGGGAGGCGACGCCTCTGGGCGGCGCTGAGCTCCAGGAGGAGCCGCTAACCAACCAGGATCCGGAACGGAGCTGCAGCGTCACAGGGTGACGCCCAGAGCCTCAGTTTAAGAGCGGCGGAGTCTCGGCGGTTTGTATCATTTTTCTCCTGATCCAGATCAGAGAAGCAGAAGCATGGCCAGAACCAAGCAGACCGCCCGTAAATCCACCGGAGGCAAAGCCCCCAGGAAGCAGCTGGCCACCAAGGCAGCCAGGAAGAGCGCTCCGGCTACCGGCGGCGTGAAGAAGCCTCACCGCTACAGGCCCGGTACTGTGGCTCTGAGAGAGATCCGTCGCTACCAGAAGTCGACGGAGCTGCTGATCCGCAAGCTGCCCTTCCAGCGTCTGGTCCGAGAGATCGCTCAGGACTTCAAGACCGACCTGCGCTTCCAGAGCTCCGCCGTCATGGCTCTGCAGGAGGCCAGCGAGGCCTACCTGGTGGGTCTGTTCGAGGACACCAACCTGTGCGCCATCCACGCCAAGAGGGTCACCATCATGCCCAAAGACATCCAGCTGGCCCGCCGCATCCGTGGAGAGAGAGCTTAGAGGCCGCAGCTCCAACAAACACACAACGGCTCTTTTAAGAGCCACACAACTTCATTTAAGAGCTGATCCTGTTAGTATATTATAGTAGAGATTAACTTTAATAAGTTGAGATGTTTGACTTTCTTCTTCGCTTGATCTTGTTAAAACCACACCAGCTTCTTCATTATTGTGTAATTTATTCTATTATATAGTTTATCTAGCTAGCATCGCATTTTTTGTGTCTGACATTATTTATTACATTATCCTATGTCATCAATTTCTTAAAATACGTAATTTCCTCCACGTGTTGGATGAAGAAGCTCTTCCTCGTGCAGCCACAGTACAAAATATTCTCTTGTGCTGTTATGAAATTCTCTTTTCCAATTTTCAAAATGTTTCAAGTTTTTTTGTTTGTTTGATTTGTACCTGAAAATAATTTAGAAAAAAAAAATCATTGTTTTGTGGACAGTTACAATACAAAATATATTGCAAACGATTATCTTTAACCAAAGTTAAAAACACATTGATTCTTAAATGGGTCATTTTCGACTCGAAGCGTGTGGACCTCCTGTCGCTCGTGCAACTAAAGGTCCATTATTTTTAGGCTATTAGTATTTACACATGATTATTGCAGCTGTTTAATGTTTTCATATTTCTTAGCCTGTATTTTCAGTTGAGACACAGTATATGGAATATGTTTCTAAATTAAGTTTGCGTCCACTAAAAGTGGCATCTTTGCTACATTCACTCAGTCATTAGCTTTCACGTCATACATTTCTACTATCAACCACTAGAGGGAGATGAAGCACCACCTGTGGAGGAAAGACCTTCTGCTGACGTTCTCACGTTCTGTGTTGACCAGAGAACAAAAAAGAAAGAGAAGTGATTTTGGGACATTAAAGGAATAGTGCAAGTGATATAAGAAGCGTAGAAGTTTCATTGCACTTCTTCTACAGTTTTATCAGCAGAAAACAACTGGAGACACCCGAACATGTTGGATCAGATCATTTTAAAATGTCCGGTTACATGTAACCGGACATTTGTCCATATGCAAACATACAAGGAGGGTAACGGGTCACGTGTGGGATTAAAAAAACCCTGCAGCATAAACGAGTGGGAGTGTAAACTTTAATAGCCATTGATAGGGGATTAGGAGATAGAAACTGACATTTAATGTAATGTAGTAACCATAGTAACAATGGGTGTGTGCCTTTTTCACAGAAACAAGGCGTGTCTCAGTAGGTCCATTTTTTTAATCTCTTTTGTTTACTCTAACTGCCATCACTTTACGCCCCCATTAGGTTCTTTTCAAAAACATTTAGATGTTAAAAATATACATCACATTTTTCTGGGAGATTCTAATTTTTGGGGGTCTAAGATGAAAAAAAATTTACATGTTGAAGCTGCCACAAGGTTTAGACTTCTCCGGTTTAATTCTGAAGGGTTTTGAGTTTAGCTTCAGGAATAAAATAAATAAATAAACAAATAAATAAATAACATTTTTAAAAAATCAGTGCAAAACACAAGCACTGTTGGTTTTAGGAATGCCAAATGTCAGGTTTTAATTGAGTGACTGTTCTGATGAGCAACAACACAGATTTACAGTGAAACTTATGCAATAGTTCTGAGGGAAACCCTGGTGAGTCAAGATAGGACAAGGAACTCCAAGGAACTCTAGATGTAGAGATAAAGCATACTATGTGTATGTGGGCAGGTGTGTGCATGTTTGTGTTATTATTGTACATCAGCCTTTGATACCTGCTTAGACTCGCCACCTTCACAGCGAACACTGCAGAAAAACAGAGTTTAATTCTTTGGTGGTGAAGATATTAGGAAAGCTTTGCAGCAAGAAGTCCCAGTCCAGGTTCCTTTACATGTTCTCTCTGGACATACGTGAGTTCTCTCTGGCTACTCTGACGTCTTTCCACAGTCCAAAAACAGTTCTCTCTGAATTGCTTTTAGGTATGAGTGTGTGTGCAGTGTTACCTTTCAGGCAATGACCTTTGGCGACATTCAGGAAAAGGAACAATCTGAATAATAAAAGACATTTTCTGCAGCTACGACAAAGTAAGAAAAAAACACAATGTTTTCAACGTCGCGTTCAAGGTCATAAATGGTTAATTTTGCTTCATCAAGCTGCAAAATTTGTGTCCTGATCTGATTTTTATGAAACTCATTCGCGTTACTAAGCTGAGCTCTGAAATAGTAATCCTAAAACTGAATGTTTTATTTATGAAGTATCTATAATAGGATGCATGTGTGTAACGGCGGCTAGTTGAGACAAATAAATGAGTTCATTATCTGTAAATTTTATATATATACATTACGTGCAAAGCTGTTCATTTTGACTGGACTTTTGTATAATTTGATGTCTTACATTCACGAGTTTCATTCAGAGCTGGAATTAAAACACAAACTCTGATTCAATCAGAGCTGATCCACAGTGTGGGACATCCATCCATCCATCCATCCATTTTCTTTACACCCTTCTTCCCTAATGGGGTCAGGAGGGTTGCTGGTTCATCTCCAGCTGCGTCCCGGGCGAGAGGCGGGGTTCACCCTGGACAGGTCGCCAGTCTGTCGCAGGGCAACACAGAGACATACACGACAAACAACCATTCACACACACACTCACACCTAGGGAGAATTTAGAGAAACCAATTAACCTGACAGTCATGTTTTTGGACTGTGGGAGGAAGAGAACCCAGAGAGAACCCACCATGCACAGGGAGAACATGCAAACTCCATGCAGAAAGATCCCCGGCCGGGAATCGAACCCAGGACCTTCTTGCTGCAAGGCATCAGCTCTACCAACTGCACCACTGTGCAGCCCCAGTGTGGGACAGACATTCTATTTTTCTTTAAAGCACTTTTTTTTATTTTTAAAGTACCTTGAGGCAGCATTAGTTGTGAACTGGTGCTGTGTAGATAAACCAAACTGAAAGCGTAATGAATTGATCGTCTGTCGATAATAATGTTTGTCCCAAACTTACTCTAACTTTCCTTCGTAATGTCAAACGCTTAAATGTGTCACGTGCGTTTTTCAGAGAACTTCCTCTTAACTCTTCTTCTGCTGTCAGCTCTGCTGCAACTTTGCTCCATAAAAAATAAATAAATAAGTTGTCCCACCAACCAATACAGTGTTGCGTTCAGCATTATGATCTTTATTACATTGTTGAATAAAAAATGTATCGATTCATTTAGAATAAAACACATACATGACATCAGTCAACTATAAAAAACATCATGTTTCTGCGTTGGTGTTGGAAACTGAGGACAAATTTGAATCCTTTGACTTTTATTTTGTTTTGTTTTATTTTTTGCTGTATTTGTCTAAATATATAAATAGTTCATAAATGTCTGTTAAATCTGGCATAATCTGTCATTAAGTTGTTTTTCTGTCTAAAAATAGTTTAAGATGTTCATTTGCAAACTAAGACTAGCCTTGTTTCAAACAGTTGACGTTTCATGTTTTACTTATTGATATGTATCAGTTATGGCTTTATTATTGGATTAATTAAATGAAGAGATAAAACTAGGAGTCTGCTTCTAATCTCCCTCTGAAACGTTTCTGTCCTCATTTCGTCGTCCGTTAGAAATTCGATCACGGTGGAGCTAAAACACAGAAATGGTTCTTTAATTTGAAACAAACTAAGCTCTGTAAATGGAGACTAAATGTTTTACACATTATACCGGGTCTTAGACCTGCAGTACTTTTTATTTGACGCCACTCATCGTTTCTAACGATGGCCTTTCTCAGCGCTCATGTAGCGTAAATCCGTCCCTGCTGCAGCTGAATTGTTTCGCCAGATTCTCGCCTTTTTCTAACAGTTAAAAAAAGTTTTCCTAACATCTCCCTCTGGACCAGAACCATGACCCGGCTCAATCGGAGCCCCTTGTCATGACTCGGTTCCAGCAGCAGGGTTGGGAGATTTGAAACGTCCGTCTATCTGCCTTGGCTAACAAACCCCAGGAACTTAAACCATGACTTCTCATTCCCACGTCCAATTGGCTAACCTGATCTAACTACCTAAACCTAACCTGAATGAACTAACCTGACTGAACTAACCTGACTGAACTAACCATGAACAGGCTCAAACAGGGGGGGGGTTCTTGTGTTTCACTCGGTTGGTGGGTCTCCTGATACTGCACTACCATTGGTCAGTTGGTCACTATTGGTTCAGGCGGCGCAGGCTTGCAGCGGAGTCTCCAGAGGGTTAAAGTTCATCATCTCAGTGACTCTGCTTTCAGCGCTGGGGAGCTTGTTAAAATTTGCCTTGTTTTTGAAGAACATCAGTTTGACAGACAGAGTCAACATGGTGAGAAGGAGCATGGATGCAAATCTGGAAAACACACAAAGCACGATCAGGGTGTCAGCGTACGACCCTGCCTTTACTTCCCCAACCAATCAGACGCTCGACGGGTTCAGACAGTTAGAGGTCGAGCTAAACCGCAGAAGGAACGCAGAAACTGGAGGGATGAGGTCATCTCTTTCAAAGACGCCTGATAAGATTTACTCCAGGATTTTTGTTTTAAGAATGTTACCAACTCCTGATTATTTTTTAGGTTTTAATCAGGTAGAGGGAAAATAGTATTGAATGAGTCACTAATCACAACAAAATAAGGCTAAACTACAATGAAAGATCCCAAAGCTACTCCAACCTTGATACTCACATTCCACTGAGGATCCACACGGCGGGAGGAACGCCTGAGGACAAGAGGGAGACGAGGTTCAGGGAAAGACAGTGGATGAGAAGAAGTGGGCAGTCGGAGTTTACCTGTCAGCTCAGGATCAGGATCCACTGGCGGCTGGACGGTTCGGTTCCAGCAAACGGTGTCGGAGTATTGAGAGCAAGGACTCCGAACCTCCAGAGAAATATCTGCAGGATACGACAACGCGGCTTTAACTTTAAAGAGACTAAAGAAGCAACGACACAGAAGTCAGTGACCAGAGTTCAACGTGACGAAGCAACGTTGAGGAGCAGAGGACGGTTTTTACCTGAGCACCTGGTGCATGGAAAACACTTAGTCCCTACTGCAGCGTCGAGAACCATTGAGCAGTTTCTGATTACATAGTAACCTGGAGGTTTAATGCACACACACACACACACACACACACACACACACACACACACACACACAATAGTCCTGAAGATTAGCATCAGGATCATTGTCTCTAGAATTTCTGCAGAACTTTCTAACCTTCAGGGCACATCGAACAAATCAGTCCTGTCACACTTTTCTCGAACACCATCAGCATGGCACATGCAACGCTCACCTGGAAACACACACACACACACACACACACACACACACACAGACATGTTGGACAGAAAAACGTTAGAAACGAGCTTCGATTGCCACATCCTAGATATCTTAAATGCACAAAGACATCATGTGAGGTCTAGAAACCCCTGAGAGAAAACCAGAAGTGTCCACAGCTTCAGCCGTCAAACCCAAACATTCATTCATGGCACAACATGAATGGTTTAGACTAAAACCTGCTCTGGATGACCAGTCTAAACACGACAAGCCAGGAGATACCAGAAATTATACAACAACACTAATCCTACACAAAAAATTAATAAATTCAACATCTGCCTCAGATCAGTTCTGAAACAGCAGCAGTTCCTCACCTGAAGTTTGTCCATCGCGAGGAAACTCTCTGAAAAGCACAAGTGGGAGTCGACTTTCTCACCTTTTTAAACACGTTGTGACGTCATCGCATGCACAAGAACCCACCCTGCAGGTCCGTGCTGTCTGAAACCACGATAACCGTTTGGCAACAGATGTGATTTGATATTACTTACAGATAAAAAAATGTAATAAAAAATCCAGCAAGGCATGACAAAGTCCTCAAACAGAAAATCTTCATTGTTGTTTGATCAGAACAATAACAGCTGGATGATGAAACATTCAGGCCTTTTACAATGAAAGAGAATTAGACTTTCAGGAGCGTTACATTATGTTATAATTACATAATTACATTATGTTATAATGTTATCCCTTCATCATAAACACATCTGGACTGCTGCCTTGATTGTCATTATTTTTAATGCATCTTTGATAAATCTTTGAATCTCCTGTAGCAACTATTTCTCTCCATAAACCTTTACTATTCTTAAGTTGTCATGACGTTCTGAAGGTCGAGTATCAGAAAAAGTTTTTAAAGAGAATGAGGCTTGAAAGAGATTTCAAGACGTTACATTGTGAAGTACAATGACAGTAAACTGCCATTGAAACCCAATGGATTTCAATAACAAAGATCACTGAAACTCAATGATCTTTGGCTTTCAATGATCAAAGACCGGTAAATTATTATTACTCATCGGTATGAATAGTAATAATAAGGTCAAATAAAATTAAATGCATACTTTTGCACCGGTTCAGCCAGAAAGACTGCAGCGTGACGACACTTTCGTTTCTTTCTGAGCAAAAGCAAACGTTCATTTACCCTTTCAAACTAAAAGAAAACATGTTTGATGATGCAAAATAAGCCTCAGTGTAAACAGTGACATGCAGAAAACGCTGAGCAATTATGGCCAGATTTGTGTAAAAGTTGCAGAAATCTTAAAATCCAACATTTCCAATACCTGACATTTATTACTTGAATGCAAAATCCGTTTGCTTAAGTCAGATTCACATTAGTTCATAATATTACCCAAGTAAAAGTTAAATGTACAGTAAAATGTCCTTTTCCCAAAAAGACACTCAAGTCAATGTAACTAGTATTACTCACCTCTCCTATTTCTGATCATTTTATTACTTTATTCTTATGTTGTTGTTTTTTTTAATCTTTTATATTGTATTACTGTGGCCTTAATACTCGGTCATAAGATACAGGATTTATAGGCTTCATATTTTTGACTGCGTGGTTAAACGTTTGTTAATAAATTCTTCTTCTTTGGACTGAAGTTGCGTTTGTTGTTCAGCATCGTTAAACTTGCTGATTTAGCTCAAATGTTCGTTGCAATCCCTGTTGCACAACAACGTGATGAAACTGAGGCGAAACAAGTGAAAGCAAAGCAGAAACGAACACAAAGCAGCAGTCGCTGGTTTCCATGGTGAAAGGAACTGTTCACAGCGTTATCTTCTGCTTTCCTAACTCTTTCATCTCGGGTCGTGATTCTGTCTCCGGTGAGCTGCCGATTCTTCCGCCCGAAACTCAGAAGATCCTGCAGAGCTTCAGGCTCAGAGGTTTAGTTGTTACCGTTTCTGAAATCCTTAAGCTGACATTTCACTTGTGGATTCCATCAATTTCCAGCTTGAGAAAGGCAGAAATATTTTCTTTTTTTTTAACCTGTCGGTGCCAAGAGGTGCAGACGAGGGTCAGCTCTACGTTTCTCCCGATAGACGGGGTTTGACGAAATATTACGTTTACTGCTCACATAAGCTTTACCCTGACCCTGAACAGTGACAATTGGAAACAATCTCCACGTTAAGCCGGGTCGCACTTCAAAATTGCCAGATATTTCTCAAGATTGTAAAGTCTGCCGTCTGACCCAGCCTCAGTTTGGGTTGGGTTGGGTGGACAGATTTCATTTCAATAAAAATTTATTTAATCCGAAGGGGAATTAAAATCTGGTGGTAACTCATATCATCCAAGTATCTTCTCCTGTAGCAGTCAATCTGGCAACTAATCTGAAGAAGCCTCTGACTGAAGGCTGTTGCTGTGAGACAGTTTTGTGATGCTAACATCTAAATTCAGGCGTCACAGATGATATTCCACAGGATTGTTAATTTGCAACCTGGATGTAATTATTAATGTTTATGACAAAACATATATGGTAATGAAATGATTAATCAAGTTAAAGGGCAGCTAGCTTTAGCAATTGTAAGCAATGTAAGTAATTATTTGTCACTAAATATTTTTTAATGAGTTTTCAGGTTGACACTTTGACCTCTAGATGAGTTGAAGACAAATTGATTTCTTGTTGCGTTTTTCACAGCCCAAAACGTTTTTTCTTACAGGTAGAACTGCTTAGGTCTTAAACTAAAAGTTTTTTTCTTCTTTTTTTTAGAGGACCTCAAATCATGTTCTTGTTGCCTTCAACACAAATACAATGATTTACAAAAGATCTGAGAATAGAAATCAAGCTAGTGAGTTTCATTAACATTTTTCATGACAAAACAAATGAAACCAATCGTATTTAATTAATTTCTATCAGCGTGTTTAACGTTTCCTCCATATGGATTCATTGGTTGCTGAAATCTGGTCTGATTTACAAAACTTCTCACTTAAGTAAAAAGTTGAAGGATTTCTTCTGTTATTCCTGTGATTTGCTTTCACTCCGTTTCCTCTCAGTATCACAGACGGCCGTCAGGTTTTTCTCCTTGCTGTAGCTCACGGTAAACAGTTGTGCTCATTAATTTGCAAGTCCTGGCAGGATTTCAGGTGTTGTGGACATTTTTCAGGGACTATTAGTGTCAGAGTTCACTCATGGTTGTTAAAGCAGTTTTGCAACAACAGAAACTGCCATATGAAACCATTAGATGTAGCGAATACAACTATAAAACTATTTTTTTTAAAAACAGACTTGCTTAAAGTCTGTTTTAGCAGTACAAAACTGACTTTAAACCATTTAACGTTACAAAACAATGCTTTTGCTTTATAAATAATTAAACATTTAGATTTAAAGCAATTATTTTCTGTTTCCTGCAATCTAGATTTAACTCTGTTTACTCATTTATTTATTTTCACTCATTTTCTCTTTATTATTCACTTTATTTTCACTTTAACCCATTCATAGTAAAAATGCCTATTTCTAACTAATTGCACTCTTCTGGTCATGGTTTGCAGAATAATATATTTTCAAGAGTAAAAATTACTTAAAATGTATTGAAGTTATTCATGTTTCACTCATCTCTCAGCAGATCTCTGCTTTTGATACATATTAGCAAATAAGTGTTTCATATCAAGAAACGTTAGATTTTTTTTCCACCTCATGAACTTCATAAATGTCATAGTTTCAAGTCTTAGAACTTTCTGTTTTCTGAGCTGCCGTCACAGCAGCCTCTGGTGGCAGTAAAGGCGAACTGCAACGTTTTGCTTGATTTATCTCTTCATTGATTTTAACTGTTTAAAAATGAACAGACAAAATATTAAGACTGTTAAGACCAAAGCTACTGATTAAAAATTACATTTTACGATTTTAAAAATAATCTGTTATATAAATATCTTATAAAGACTGATTTGATATTCAGGTGAGCTACTGCTGCCTCCTACTGGCCAAAAGGCAAACAGACAGCTGCTGAACCTTTTAACATAAAGCTTTGAACGCATGAAAGATTTTAGGATAATATAGTCATAAATGTCCGACATAGCAGTAGATAGTGAATAATGGTTTCTCCATTCTTTCTTTAGAGCCTATAGAAATGAACCAGGTCTTTTTCACATCAGACTGTAGTTTCTCTAGTGTCCACTGGAGGGGGCGACAGGAACACGATCAGTCTGAGTTAAAGCAGGTAAAAAAAATAAAAAGTTGCTGACAATATGATGTGTTAATCCATTAATAAAAGGGTTAGAAAAATGCCTGTGCTAAAAAAACAAAACAAACAAACAAACAAAAAAAAACCCAACATGCACACACGTCACACACACACACCTATAAATATATTTCCTGACTTCCTGCTCTGGTCAAGCTCGCTCACATCACCTCTAGCCCCTGTGGTTTCGTCGGTCTCATCCTCCTACAAGCAGGAAGTTTGTCTGGTTGTTTGCTGGCCCGTTCGCTCTGCTGCAAAACAACACTGCAAAACAACACTTCTGACCTCGTTGCCATAGAAACGTCGGCTGCTGCTCGTCAGAACCAACAAACGGGCCTCCACCTCCAGTAACCCACAAATGCGCTTTGCAACGGCTTTGACTGGGCGAAGCTGGCAAATCTCCAGCAGTACGATCAAGTGTGTGGGGAATCAGAAGAAACTGATTTTCTTGTGATAACAGAAAAATATTTTCACTAGGCAACACTTCCTGCTCTTTCTTGCAACTAATCTGAAGAATTTGAATTTAATTTAATTTATTTGGCACGGAAACATTTATTAATGCCAAAAGACTATTTTTCATCTCTCGTCTCTGTACAATGTTCAGTTTGCTCAGCTAAAAAAAAAATAAAAAAATAAGGCTAAAATGATTTAACTACAATTGTAGTCAACAGATATAATTAAAAAATACAATCTTTATAAATACCTACAAATAAAGGAGCCTGCACACACAATCATTATTAAAGAGTAGAAGAATAAATGAAACTAAATGAATTAATTCAAATTCATTTTGCATTTCATGTCAGTCGATATTGATAATTATCGATTCGTGTTTTGTGGCGTGACGTTTCCTGTTTTATCCACTGAACCCAATTGGGTTTTTGTTGTTGTTTGTTTTGTTTTTTAAGTAATTTGAGGTGAAACCTGAAACGGTTACTCAACAGGTTGTTGCTAGGTAACCAGTAACTGAGTGCAGTTGATGCTACCAAACTTGCTTGGCTGGCCTTCAGAGGGTGAGCGGCCCAAGCTTTTCTCCCAGAATGCTGTGCGCTTCTGGTTTGGAGTTCAGTGAAATGATCGAATATTCTATTGGATGTGTTATCTATTAATATTGATCACCTGTCTATAGTGATATGTATTGTTATTGATATATTGCCCAGCCCCTAATATCTTCAATGATTCAGATTTTGTATGGATTCTTCATCCAAACGAGTCAAAACTTTTTACTTAACAAACATGATAACAAATAAACTTTGTTGGATTTTTGGACCAGGACCTTGGCCATTTTATAAATAAGAAAAAGAAAACTTTATTTGTAAATAAAGTTCAGGGGTGAAAAGAAAATCTAGTCTTCTTTTTTTGGTCTGTACAGACTGTGAATGTTGTGTGTTTTACAGTTGCTACTGTCATTTAAGTTGGGTGACTTCGTCATAAAACACTATTGATCAACTCAGTTGGAAAACCAGCAGCATGCATCAGTGAACGCCTGCATTCACAAATCACCAGAAAAACCCTGGTTGTATTTGCTGGAAGACAACTTCTACTGAATCAGCTTATGATAAAGTACTATGTATATTTTTCAAAAGGAATAAGGTGAAATGGTCCACAATAAAAGTTCAATCTCCTAGTCATAGTTTTACCTTGAAACCGTCTTTAAGCAAAGATTTGTTAAATATTTTTTCAAGTTTTTTTTTTTCAAATAAGGAATATTCACACAATATAAACATAACCGACAGGTGAAAAACCAATATAACAGTTTCTCGTCGACGCAAAGTTTCCTTCACATGGTATCAACTTTGTCACAGCCTCTGCCCTTTGTTTGATGAAAGGGTTGATCTGAGCCCAACTCCACCTCCAATCACCTCGTCACTGAGATCGTATGGACTGGAACCAATCACAAGTCTGACTTCTAAACAATAGCCAGTCACAAACAGAACTGATCTCATTTATGAGCTTTATTTGTCTATTAACCCAGAATCCAGACCACAAAGCTTTGAAGATGGAGCTACTGTTTGTGATTCTTTTGGTCCTCTGCAAAACCAGTGAGTATTTTTGGTATTTTTCAGGTTGGCTGACTCTTAAAACAGTGAATATTTAGAATTATAAATATATTAAATCTTTGCTTTTTCATACAGGTGACATGCTCTCTACCAACAACGTCTCAGATATGAATCAGCAGACTGGGATTAAGACCGCTGAAGTTGGAGAGACAGTGACTCTAGCCTGTTCCTGTAAGCATGATTCTGTAAATTACCTCCTTTGGTTTCACCAAAGCCCGGGTGGGAAGCCTCACATCGTCTCAAAGTGGATGAGGCACCACACGGAAGTTGAAATTCCCCTTGCATACAAAAAAAGATTTCAAGTTGTTGCAAACTCTGTAAATGGCGTCAACAATCTGATGATCTCAAATCTTCAGCCTTCGGATTCAGGAATGTATTATTGCGCTAGTCTAAGAAACAATCTCGTGTTTGGACCAGGAGTATTCCTCCATGTCAAGACATCCCCATCAAAAAACACAAAGCTGCTCTTTCATCAACCAAAGCTGAAACTGCTACACCTCGGAGACTCTGTGAACCTGAGCTGCAGGATCTACGCTGAACCCTGTGCAGCAGAACCGGCAGTTTATTGGTTCACACATGCCAGGTTGAAACCCGCACTCCTGTATCCCAGTGACAGTCACTGTACAAACGGCTTCAACGGCACATTTCGTGGTAAATATTGCACTTCCTACCTCGTGCTAGATCTGGTGAGGTCCTCAGATGCAGGAACCTACCACTGCGCTCTGGCTTCCTGCGGTGTGGTTGTTTTTGGAGAGGGAACAAAGGTAGAAATTAAAGGTATGTGGTCTGGTCAAAGCAGCTTTTCAAACAGATTAACAGGAATTTAAACAATTTTGTTTTACCAAACATTAACACAACTGTTTTTTCATTTTGTTTTTTACCATCACCCATTACAGTCCCGCTTCTCCTGGTGTGTTGTCTGAGTGTCGCTCTGGCACTATCTATCATCGGGCTCCTTGTTTTGTCTTCCTTAATGTACAAGCTACAGTTAAAACTCAAGAGTGCCTGTGAAGGTGAGACCATGAAATAAATGTAAATAATCTATCTGCATCAGCCTGACACCATGGCTGGTGTACAAGTTTACAGGACATACTTTGTTTTACAGGAGTTGATACCAACGAGAGATTTCCTTCAACCAGAACAGCTGTGGTAAGTTCAGTAGAAATATTTCAATAATTCAATATAGACATTTTATAAGTATTTCTTCTTTAATCTCCTATTTGTTTAGCGCTTTTCTTAAAAGCACCTTATCAATATAGTTGTTCTAATTCCTAGTTATTGTTGTTCTTCTTAAAATTATTAGTAGCAAAAATAATAATAAGATTGCATTAATGTAAATTATGCTACTGCTGGAAATCACGATAATGCTATCATGCCACCACTTTAGCTAATAATGGTATGTTAGTAATTCACATTGCTTTACATACTTAGGGAATGTTAAGCTAACATCCCAAAATTTGGCTAAGGAAGGTGAACTGACAACTAAATGTTACCATATAGTAGATTATGTTCGTTATAGGTAAATTAAATGCTCAGACTGAGTTGTTACTTGATAGCAATGTAGCTAATACTGGCAAATAAGATGCTGTTAGCAGAGGCCCAAGTGTATTAGCAAAATTGCTACAATTTCAATGTTACCAGTTTTGCTTTCACAATCATATGGACAGTAAAAACACTTCTTCTGTGAAAACGCTCAGCCTTTAGCCTGACCTACAACCTCAAAGAGTTTACAGTAACTGTGGTGGATTACATGTTCATCTTGAAGTTTATCAGTTTTGTAATCCAACATGAAATGGAGAAGAAGCTCCACACGTCTGACTCCACTGAAGCGTTGTCATTTGCCATTCTTGTTTTTACCGCTTTATGTAGAGGCCTTACGCATTCGCCATGTTTAGCGCCACTTACAGGTCTGGAGGAGTAACATACTGCATTTCGGGACATTCTTGTTTCTTTGTGGATGTGGGTGTCTTTGAAACAGACAAGCAGTTTTAGAAAAAATTATTTTTGTGTGAACTGGGCGTTAATTTACTGCATTATAACTATCCAAACACAACCGTGCTTCAGAGGTTTCAGTTTTTCTTTTTCTTTCATGCTGATTTTCTTTTACTCTAATGCTACTTTGAACAGATGAGTTTCACTCACTTCATCTGCTTTAATTACTTCTTCTTGAGTAGCTTTCTGCTTCACTTTCATTTCTCTTCGTTCCATTGTCTTCTATTTTATTTATTTACCACATTTTCAACTTACTTGTTACTTTTTAACAAGTTCTCACTACGACAAGTGTTTCTGTTTCAGTTTATCTCTGTGAACTGACCATCATTCACAATGTGTTTTTGCAGGATATACACAGTTTCCTGGTTTTACAGCAATTTCCACTTTTTCCACCCATAGCAGGAGCAAGAGCCAGAAAGTCTGCATTACGCTGCAGTGAATCTGAAGAGGAGCAAAGAACAGCAGCTGCGATGGAACCCAGAAGTGTGTACTTGTGTGTACTCCAGAACAAAGACCCCAAAGGACTAAATGTCTGAAGCAAGAAAACGACAACTCACACCGTTGATTTAAACCTGTTTGAATGTGGTGCAATGTTTGCCAAAGGAGTATTGCAAGTGCAGCATCGCTTCGAGAAACAATAACATGTCAAATTAATTTAAATAGCAACGCTGAGGTTTTATGAATTTCCCCTTCAATCATCTTTGCCAACAGTCTGCTAAGCTCACTGTGTAAAAAGGTGTCAACTGTTTGGCCCTCCACTGCTGTGGTGAAGGTGTTACTGTAAAGAAGTTTCCACTGGTGGAAACTTAAACCCCAGACATGAAGACTGGGCCTTCAGTCCACAATGCTGAGCTATTCATTACCCTGCTGCTTATTTATCAATTGGTAAAAGGTTTCCAATTCTTCTTTTTCATGTTACAAAAAAAAAAAAAAACTTTCAGGATTTTATGTAGCTGAGTAAAAAGATGTGCATAATTGTGAAATGGAAGAAAAACTGTGCATGATTTTCCACATTTTTAACAAATAAAAATCTGAAAAATATGGCATCATCCTTCATTTCAAAGGCCGTTTATTAGAAAACATGCAACATCTTCACTTCTCAGACTGCAGTACAGTTTGTATTCCTACCCCATTACCAACTCAGCCAACAACTACTGTCTTATTCTGAATATTTAGAGTTTTTCCAAGAACATCTTGGTCTTTCAATTCCAGAAGAAATACACAACGAACAAGAGGTTGTATTTTTGGTAAACCTCAACAATGAAAACATCTCCACTGACTCAAATAGTTCCTCTTCTATCAGAACCAAGATTAATTAACTGCTCATATATTTTAGACGTATGCATTTTGTATATTTTTTCCAAACTGATTCATGTTTTTAGTTTGCTTCCTTTTCCTGCCAGACTGTTTCCTATTTTCATTCCTGAGAATAGCATGCTTTGAATGTTATTTGTGAATTACATCTTATAGTTTTATAGCTTTGGATTTTTTTGGGGGGGAAAAGGTTAATTTGAGTAGTAATGTTATTTATTCATCTATTGGCCCTTTTTCTTATTGTGTCTGTATTACTTTCCTCTGAACTGCAGCTCAGATACGGTAAAATCATCGTACAGCATAATGTGTTGGTTTAACAAATCTGCCTGGTTTTTATGCGATCCAGCGTTCCTTAGACACATTTCACTCGTGGTTTGCAACAGACTTTAACTCTAAGATTACACCAAAGAATTTAAGTTCTGAAGTTACAAAAGTTTACAAAAGTTACATAATTAAAAACAACTCAAACTGTAAAGACCATAAAAAATGTAAAATATGTGAAGCTATTTCATGTTTGCAAAAATAAACCATCGTTAGCACTGCAGTACAGCTACGACCAACACGAAGTTAGAATAGCAGCAGTTGGAGAATGACAGATGTAGAATATTTTACTCCCTATCTTTATGAAATAAGGACAAACACTCACCTTCTTACAAAAAGAAAAATGAAACAATATTTACAGAAGAACACGTAACACTCTTCTTTACGCAGTCTGGACGTAAATGAGCAAAGCACCGACAAAACAGAAAAAAGCTCCACATGTCAGACCTTCTGTCCTCCAGTCACAGAATGGGCAGAACTGAACTGATCCGATTCCACCTCCGGTCGCCTGATGTGACAGATCTTCTAAACCTGAACGAATCGTAAGCCTGGTTTGAAACGTAGCCACTCGTCTTAGCCAATCACAGGCAGCCTGAGTCTTCTTCTAAGAGCTCGGGGGGCATCTGTGTACTCAGAATACAGTCTGCATAACTGCAGTGATGGAACCACTTTACATTCTTCTCCTGCTTCTCTGTGAGTATTGACTAGATATTTACTTGTGTTTCTTTGTGAAATGGTATTATTCTGAAGAGGGAAAAAAAAGAAGATTTTTACACGAGTAAATTAAAGCTTTTAATGCATTTCTTCTACAGGCGAAGTGCTTAATGTTTTGAACACCTTAGATATTATTCAGGATTCTGGAGTAAGGACCGCTAAAGTTGGTGAGACAGTGACTTTACCCTGCTCCTGTCAGCATAATGCCGTGACTTATCTTTACTGGTACTACCAAATCCAGGGAGAAAAACCCCGTATCATATCAAAACGGATGAAGCATGACCCGGAAGCCGAAATTTCCCCCGCATATAAAGAAAGATTTAGAGTCCTTGGGAGGTCCGGAGATAGCGTCAATGACCTGAAGATCATCGATCTTCAGCCTTCGGATTCAGGAACGTATTACTGCGTGATGTTAGAGTTCAACGCCATCGAATTTGGACGAGGAGTTTTCCTCCATGTCAAGACATCTTCGTCGAACGCTCAGCCGTCCAATCAACAGCCAACGCTGAGGAAGCTTCTAAGACTCGGGGACTCCGTGAGTTTGAGCTGTAGCGTGTCTGCTGAGCACTGCGAAGGGGAACGGAACCTCTACTGGTTCAGACGTACCGCCTCCCAACCGCCACTCATCTATCCCAGTGAAGGACACTGTACAAGCCTTACTAATGGAACCCTCCACGGTATAAACTGCACTGTGAACCTCGAGTTGGATCCCGTGAGGTCCTCTGATGCTGGGACCTACCACTGCGCTCTGGCCTCCTGTGAGTCGGTTGTTTTTGGAGGGGGAACAAAGGTGGAGATCACAGGTATGTTGCTATTGCATATGCCTAACTAGTTGAACAATCAAAATTAATCACATTAATTCTATCCTATGAAAGACTGGTAAAATATTTCAATTTCTTTGCTTACTTCTGCATGTTGACCTCCACCACAGTGCCTTCAGTCGTTCTGGGTTTCCTAAGCGTTGCTCTTGTGCTTTCCACCATCGGGCTCCTTATTTTAAGCTTCCTCAGGTGCAAACTGAAGTCAAAGTTATGCTCTTCCTGCAAAGGTAAGGTTTCTATAGTAACTCAATGTAATTCAGCTTTAAACCCTCACCTGAGGTGTTCCTTTACATGCCGTGGTTTATAGGGACGGGTGAACACCGGGTGTGCTCTGAGGCCCGAGACGCAGCTGTAAGTCAACGCAAATGTTCTTGTTCCCTTATTTCACTTAACTTTATCTACCTCTACTTAAACTTGTTTTTTTGTCAAAAGCAGGAGATTCAGACAGAAAGCCTCCATTATGCTGCTCTGAATGTGAAGAGAAGCGTTGAGAGACAGCAGCAAGAGGACAACGTGGAGGGTGCCTGTGTGTACTCCAGAGTACGGAGCAGAAAAGAATAAAGCACAACCATCTGCATGAAGGAAATCAGAACCTACCATAATATTTGAATGAAATAAAGTACTTTTTTTTTGGTCACCTTTGTGTGGTGTTTTAGTTCTGCAAAATGCCCCATGGCTACTGAGCTCATATGCTAATATCTGGTTAAAATAAAGGAAATTAAATGAATACAATAGATATGTTGAAAAAAAAATCCCCCAGTCTATTAATATCTTTCACGGTACAAGCCGTGAAGCTCCATCTGTAATGGTGTCACTGCTTAGCCTCCACTTCTGTGGTGACGGTGGTGTGTGTTGCACTGCAGAAGTTTCCACTGGTGGAAACAAAAGCTCACTCAGACCACTAACACACACAAAGGAAGGATGGTCCACAGTGGCTTATGCCTGAACTAGCTTAATGATGCTGCCAAAGAAATATCACAAAACTATAAAACGATAAACAATGCAGAGGCAGTTTGATAGTCATTTAACGACCAGGACAAAACCCTGCGGTTATTAGCTCAGCAGATTCTGGTGATTTAAAAGATTTGTACAGAGCTGACAGATCTATGATATCCAAGGCTAACATGAATGATATTTATTTGAAAAGTAGGATGTTCTGATTTCCTAGTTTAATACACAACAGTAACACTTTCACAAAGTGGTAAAGTCACAAGTTCCCAAGCATCCAATATAGTTGCAGGTATAAATTGTTCTTAGCAACTCTGATGGTTATTATTAAATCAGTCACATACATGGTGACAGTATCTATTTTCAGGCATGTTCAAGTTCAAGTTTGCATGCAAAAATAAAGTAAATACATTATCGCTTTTTTTTTTTTTGCCAGTCGTACTTAGCAGTTACCACGTCACAATGGGTTTTCAACTTGCTAGTACAATATGTGTCACTTCAGTGTGATATTTTAAGCTTCCAAAATAAATTTAATTGGCTAAATTAATATAAGCACCAAAGAACTAATACCTTCGTCCAAGTGGGACGAAATAAAGGCATCAATGACTTTTTCCAAAGTTGTTAAAAGCAAGAGACAAAGTTCTAAAATATAAGCCTTCTATTGAGATTTACTCAAAACAGATAAATGACATAACATTTCAGGGCTGGGTACATTTGTGTTTCCCAGATAATACTGAAATTAGATGATATGCTTTCAAGAATTGAATCAAAACGTTGAGTTAGGTTAAAAATAACAGGTTTAAACACGGATCCCTGTGGGACGCCACATGAAAAGAGGAGGTTTTGCACAAGACATTTCACTTAATTACAGAATCCTAAAGATTTGCTCTAAATGCTTTAGTCAAACATGTTAGACGCAGCACTGAGGTCTAAAAACAATTAGCCTCACAGATATATTACATATGATGCTCCTAAACACCCCGGTGATTTCTAGTCCAGCCTTTAGTTTCTCACGCAATTCTGCTTGATTCTCATTTTGTGTGGACAAAACAGTAAAGTTACATGAATTAGTAGATTTTTTTAATGCTTATTTACATGCACAATGTTTGCCACTCCAACAACAATCTTTACTTGTGTTTTGATTATGCTTAACATACTACAAAGCCTTCTACCGATACTTTTAAAGAAGACTGTAGAGGTCTTTGGTCTGTTTGCCTTCCTTTGCGACCAGCAGAGCCCGTTCTGCCGCTTCCTTTAAGTCAGTTGGCTGCACATCAAAAACGCTGTGATCTTTTTTTTTTTTCTTTTTCAGATTTTATGTGGTTAAAAGCCACTGTGTCAAAGACCCTCGGCACTCTGCCAGGAAGTACGCAGTGGTATTTTTTTCTTCTTCAGTTTGAAATTCATCCACTGCAGCTACACCAAGTGAGTGACACTCAAGATGCTTCACATAAACTGCAATTTTTAAGTGTAAAACCATTTTTTGGTCATGACACAAAAATTTTAATGTTATCTTTAGAATGTTTGCATACGTTGGGGTAGTTTGACGCCAAATATAACCCAAAGCCGAAGCGATGAAATATGGCAGAATTATGTTTTGATGCACATCACAATCATAGTATTCCATTAACCTTTGTATCACTGAAACAGTTTCATTAGGAGAAATACATTTTTTCCTTAGCAAAGATTTTTTTTATTTGATAAAAATGACAGATTATTCATAAAACAATCAAGCTGATTATATCCAAACATCATCCTCTTTGTCTATCAGTCAGTGGATGATGCACTGATAATGTTTATTAGGACTCAAACAGGGAAGAGATACCCCACTTTATAAAAAAATAAAGATATTTTCAGATCACCCAGTGTACCTTTAAGGTTACATTTTTACTGGATAGTCAGATGTTTTCTACTTGAGAACTTGGAATGAGACAGGAATCCTTTTATGTATAGTCAGTCACACTATAAGTGGTGAAAATGGAAGCAAATTGATTTTCCTGAACCAGTGGTAGAGAGTTAATCAACGTTACGACGAAGGAGCAGAAATCAGCAGAGGGACATAAGATGTGTTTCTGGGTAGTTAGGCGTTGCTTCTCTTCAGCCAATCAGAGTCCTCCTCTCTGTGATCAGCAGAGTTCATAATGAGATTCATTTTGTTTAGTGCAGCACTGTGGATACAATGACGCCCCTAGACATCGCCTGGTGTCTGACTTTTCTCCTTTTGGGGAGTTCAGGTGAGATTTTATTAACCATTTTTGCAAAATAAAACACTTAAATATTTAAAATAGATCTACATTCTCCAGATAACAAACAAGGTATTTGAAATATTTTTCTCTTTCCCCAGGTCAGAACACATTATTACGTCAGGAACGGGCTTTTCACTCAACAGAAGTGGGCAGCAACCTTACTCTTCCATGTTTCTATTATCAGGAAAAAGCGGTGATGATTTACTGGTTTAAACAAACCGTGGGCCAGAAACCGAACATGTTCTCCCGTTTTTATAAAGCGGATGAACAAGGCAGCTTTCACGATGAGTTCAAGGACAATCCTCGCTTTGAACTAGAAGCGGGAAACGGTAAAAATGACCTTCGAATCTCTGATTTGCAACCTTCAGACTCAGCTACTTACTTCTGCGTCGCCATCGACTCAACCACATTCGAGTTCGGAGACGGAGCTACAGTCAACGTGAAAGGTCCTGGTCCAAACGTTCACACTTTGGTCCATCAGCCAGAAGGGTCTGTGACTCTGAACTGTTCGGTAGACACTGGAGGCTGTGATGGAGAGAACAGTTTTTACTGGTTCAAAGAGGCAAAAGAATCTCAACCGGGACTCATTTACACTCCTGGAGGCAGAAATGGTGGATGCGGTAGGACGATGATGACAGCAACACACACCTGTGACTACATTGAGCCACTGATGAACCTTGATGTGTCCGATGACGGGGTTGCCAGCTGCGCCGTAGCCTCATGTGGAGCTTTACTGTTTGAAGATGGAGAAAACATGGAGTCAGAAGGTAAAAGTTCAAAATGATTTCCCTTTGCTTTTTCTAACAACTACCCTTCTGGATGAATAGAAAATCGAACTACTAATGATAAAACTGTCATTGAATAACAAAACAACTGAAGGGACATCACCTCCATAAGTAGAAGTTGTGTCGTATTTCAAGATCTGCTAAAAAAGTAACTGATAATAATGTCTAATTTAATAACAGAGGAAAACGTTCTGATGTTTTCTTATGTTTAGGATTGTTATATTGCTTCTTACTGCAGCCTTACATGAGCCTCAAGTCAAGTTCACCTGTACAGCACATTTCATCAACAGGGCAGCTCAACATGCTTTACATCATGAAACCATCATACGGTCAGCAATTATGAAACAAACAATAAACATTACATTTTGTCAAATGACATCATCAAAATCACCAATACAGATCAAATATGTTGCTCACTGTTCCATTTACTGCCATTCAAAAGCAACTCTAGCAACATGTGTGTTTTAGTCTTGATTTAAATAAACTCAGAGTTTCGGCAGCATCAGTTTTCTGGAAGTTTGCTCCAGATTTGTGGAGCCGTGTTTGGTTCTGGTTGTTAAGAGTCGGCTTTCTGTCGCAGCTGACAGTCCTCAAAAAGCGTCTTCCTTTTCCAGAATCCTTTAACAGAGTGTGTGCTTCATATGACTTAATGTCTTTTAGCACTTCACCTATACGTAAAACCAGGGAAGCTCTGCAAAGGGTTTCTGCTAAATGTGTAATGCCTTTATCGGTTCTTTTTACAGGTGAGCTGAACTCCCCTGAACTTGTACGTTTTCTAAGCGGAGCTCTGACAGTCACCGTCATATTGAGTGCTGCGATGGCGTTCTCCATATGCAGGATGAAGAAAACAATCCAATGTCATTGTGCAGGTAAATGTGAATTTTGTTTCAAGCTGTTTAAAAACACTCACCTTTCATTAAAAAATAAATAAAAAATCTGTTTCACAGCGAACTCAGATGCAGAAGCAGCAGAAAGCCACGCAGCTGATTCAGAGGTGAGCCTTACTTTCAAATGTAAACTCCATTTTTAGTGCTTTAAACTAAAATCTCTCCCATTCTTCATCCAAAGCCAAACACTCGACGTCAGACATGGCTGAAAAATGTATCACGATGTAAACGTTTCATATCAGTCGGTATCAATAATTGTTGATTCGTTTTCGGTTTTAGATATCGGAAATACGGACAAACTGGTGACGTGACGTTTCCTGTTGTATTTACAGTTTTCTCTCCAAACTATTATTTTAAAATATATATATATTTTTTTAAGCAGTTATGAAGTATGGTGGCAAAACATTAAGCTACTGCTGAGCAAGTTACTCAACAGGTTGTTGCGAGGTAACCAGCGCGTGAGTGAGTTAGTTGATTCCACCCACCTAGTTTAGCGGCTAGTTGACACTTTGAGTGGATAAAGTCTTTTCTCTCCCGACAGTGAAATGATTGAATATTCAATCAGACACATTTTCTGTTAAACTTGTCTAACTGTTTTTTGCGATATAGAGTATATTGTTATTAACATATTACCCAAACAACAAACAACTGAAGGGACAGTCAAATTAGCAGATCTTTCACACAAGGCACATAACACCAACCCACTTCGGTATACCTCACATATCTACCCAACAGGGTTCCGACTCCATTGCTGCACTTTCCATATCGCTTTTACAAAACAGTCAAAGAGCTAATGCTAGTCAAGAAGCTTTCTGCAGGTAACAGGATTGTGATTCTCATCCAGGATGTTACCCATTTGACAGTCTTTGTAGTTATTTTGTGAAGAATCATACAAATTCCTCATTGTGTCTGATAAACGTTCCTCACAAGAAACATCAACCTTGCTGTCCAAGTGTCAAATACACCCCACAAACTTCTGACCAATCACACAACACATCACACAAACCTCTAAACAAAATAGTTTGACTTGGACTTGACGTCGAGTTCGGCCGACAGATGCCTCCCTGCGAACCATTGTCGTAACGAAACCACGTCAATCAGAGCCGATATTGATACTTCGGGTGAAGTATGGGAGAACCTTAATTCAACATGAGATCGTTCACTGATGTATGTTTCTATATCAGGGAAACGAAGACGAAGAGAGCCTCCAGTATTCCACTTTAAGGCAACACAGGTCAAACGGATCAAGACGACAGAGAGACGATGCAAGGAGTCAGTGTGTGTACGCGAGTGTAAAACAAGCCAAATCCACCCTTCAACAACAATCTGTTGCAGCAAACAACAATATATTAGATAATGTTTGTTGAATGTGATGTGAAAGAAATGTAAAAATAATAATGGGGTTTTGTACATTTGTATGAATTTCCAAGAGCTGATATGTTTCTGTGGTGGCGCCGGTCAAGTCTGTACAGCTGAAACAATGAACTAAAGAAATTTTATGACTAAGGGCAACAAGAACAAGACAGGATAAGATTTTTTTTTTGTACTAATATGGTAAATTTCAAAACTCAATAATGTAGCTTATAGAATCTGCAAACAGAGGAGTATAATTCACTGCAGGTTTGACCTATGGGGATTTTCCAAAGAAGTCTTGTCTGAACTACTATTGCTGCCTGAAAAAAATGCAACACAAAAACAACCAATCAGAGCCTGGAGGAGGATCTTAGTGCTGTCTATCATGGTTGTGTATGTGCTGATTGTTTAGATCTTGACTTTTACTTTGCAACCGTGTCTTTTGTCAACAGAGAATGTGAAACCCTGCAATATGTTCATAACGGTATTTTTAACACTAATGTATCCAACGATGAGATAACTTAACTATATCTATCATAATGTCAAAATAAGAGTCTAAATTTAGATACATAGGTCAGTCATAAAGGTTAAAAATCTTTATGGTTGATTAAAAACCAAGAACTATACATAAATATATATTAATATAACAAGATCTATAATTACCATCTTAAAATTAATAACTTACTCTGTATAGAAGGGAACCTTTTTAGTTCGGCTGATAGATAAAAACACAATTTATTCTTCTTGCTCTGCTTGTTATTTCAGTTGCGCAGCTCAACTGTCACTTGAAGCCAAGTAGAAAAACATCCAGAACTATTTGCATACTGAAATTCAAACAGTCCATTTTTTTCCCCGTCAAAATCCCACAGCGCCTCTGAACAGGGAAATGTCATTTCGCTCTCCTGGGTGCTTGTGTGAGTATCATTTTCTCTTGTGGGCCATTTAAGTTGAAACGTCTGGCCATTTTCTGTGTTTCTCTGACCAGATTAATTCTTTTATGTTTTTTTTTTTTTCTTTTAGTTTTATTCTTGTATTCTGTTTGTTATACACTTGCGTTTATTTCCATTACTGTATTCTCAGATTTTCTGCTTTGGGGTTTGGATGCTTCGTGTCTTTCACGCATAAAAAGAAGGGCATGACTAAATTTTCTGCTTTAACTTCAGACAAGACAGGAGGTGTCATCTTTGAGAAAGAAAATCAGATTAATCAATCTCTAACTCTGCATGAGATTAATCAGTTAAAGATTCTTGGAGTTAATGATGACCAGCTTTTTGTTTTTTTAAATCCTACACTAAGAAAATTTTTAGAGATTTCCTTTCTTAAGCATATTTTATAAATGAAAATATATAAGCTTCTAAGGACCAATACCAACATGGCCCAAGTTGCCCCACTCACATTTTATGTGTGTTTTTTTTGTAAATGGGAGAAATAGGAGAAAGTAATTAATCATATATATATATTTTTTTATTTAAAAAACAACCTTTTGCAATACTGAACTTTTAAAATGTAAATCAAATAAGTTGACATGTTAATAAACGTAGTGTAATTATACCTTTTCTTGCTGTAGGAACTCACTTTGTGGACCCTGATGACATTTTTACCCTACAGAGGGAAAATCTAAGCAAAAAATAAATAAATAATAGTAATAATAATCATAACACTTGTAAACATGTCTAGCAGTCTACCAATTAAGAAAACAGTGCATACGTTGCTCATTCCCTTAATAAATTTGGGAATACTTAGAAACCTTTGTGTTCCTCTTGTGTGTGGAGTAAACCTGTTGAATTTAAACATTCAACAGGTTTCCTTCTCTTCCTTATCGAGTTACTTCCTTTTCCAAGTATACTTTTTTCATACTGCATTTCATACTTTTTTCAGACAAGAAAATTTGTCTGTATCAAACAAGTAGCCCTTTGGGTTACTCTCAACCCAGGAAGTAGCTCCCAGTCTCAAAAAGGTTGGTGACCCCTGTCCTTGATTCTTAGTAACTTATTGCATGAACAAGATAATTCAAATGTGATTTTAATTTAATTTCTTAATTAACCCTTAACATGCAACGGATCGCCCGTGTTCCATTTTTCCATTGTGTTTTCAGGGAGCGAGAGTTAAACAGAAACACTGCAATTGCAAAAATTGGGCTTTTTCGACATAGCAGAATATCAACCAATTCCATGACTCCATGATGTGGTTGTATGTTTGTCCTCACGCTAAACTGGGAACTGTAGATCTTAATCATAGGTGACCATGCATGTCGTGAAAACTGTCCTTGTTAAGGCTGGTTTATTTGCATCAGGATCTGCCAAAGCATATTTTACATTGTGTGTGTGTGTGTACCAGATCAGCCCCTTTTAGATTATGCTAATCCTCCACTTCCTCCTGTGTGTGTCATGTTCAACCCTAGCCAGCTCTTTGGAAAGTGAATTATTTCCATATCTATTTCTGAACTGCATATGGATCAGATTATTTCCAAATCCTTCCAACTAATCCTTGGTGATTCACTTGATGCCTAATGTGTTTTATCAGTCAATCCTGCTTCAATGGTTGAGCTGTCCCTGGAGCGCTCCAAACTGTCTGCTATTTCCTAACCATGCAGTCGCCCTCGCTGTGATGATTGCATAAACAGACCTTTTTTCGTTCTTTTTTTTATTGAAGGCTTCACTGTAACAGTACAGTGTAGCATCATGATGAAGAGTTTCCTGCTGGCAGCCTGGATTCTATCAGGTACAATTTATAAACCTTTGATATATATATATATATTTTTAATGACACTGCAGAAGATGTAACAAGGTTTTAAATATCTAAAGATTTGCTATATTTTTCTAGCCTTGTTCAGTTTTTCCTCGTGCCAGGAACGTCAGTACCACTTTATCAAACAGTCCCTGAATTGGGATGAGGCTCAGACATACTGCAGAAAGCACCACACGGACCTGGCTACCATCGGAAACTCTAAAGACATGAAGCAATTCCTCGACATCGATTCGTTTACTGATGGCAACGTCTGGATCGGTCTGCACAGCAACATCAACTGGACGTGGTCTGGAGTACTGAACAGTGTCGGGTCCCAGTACAGAAACTGGGAGAGTTCCGATGACGATCCCGACTTTATTTCAGCCAATCAGTTCTGTGTGTGCATCGGAGACAATGGAGGATGGTGGGACTACAACTGTGCGAAAGAATTCCCATTTATTTGTTATAACGGTAACATTTCAGTGGTGAATAAAATTTGGTTTTGAAATTGAGATTATAATCTTTTCACACTGTCTAATCCTTTTGTTGTCTTAACTTTATACACAGCAAAGACGACTGAATTTGTGGCTGTGAATGAAGAAATGAATTGGTCCAATGCTCGGACGTACTGTCGGCAGAAATTCACAGACCTAGCCACAATTGGGAACATCACAGAGAACCAACGGGTTCAAACCCTGGTACCGACTGGATACTGGGCATGGACTGGTCTATATAGAGACGAAAACATTTACTGGTCTGATCAGAGTAGCTTTGGGTTCAGCAACTGGGATAACAAATCGAATCTTATTGGTTCTGAAACACGGATGTGCGGAGCTACGTCTAAGGCAAGATCTGCAAAATGGAAGTTTTTACCCTGTCAAGAACGAATGCCATTTGTGTGCTACTCGTTCAAAGGTGAGTCTTACCCTTCTCTGGTAAAGCAAATGACTGATTTAGGAAGGAAATTTTCAAGATAAAATTCCAAACAAATGTGTGTTTCCTTCAACTAGTGATGAGGAGAATAGTGAAGATAAAACTGACAAAAACAGATGTTTTGGATCTGAGTGACCCCGAACAGAAAGTCCAACTCCTGAGGAAGGCAAGTGTTTTGTGGCACACAGTTACTAGCTGCGTTTCCATTGACTGTATAATTGCACAAATTGGAATTACAAAAATAAATTCACCTAAAGGAAACATGGCAATTAAAAAAAATAAATAAATAAAATAAATTGGACGTTTTTCAATAAGACGATTTTGTGCTAGGATGAGGTGGTTCCTTTAGCCATGTCAAAATTAGTGATATGGACAAAAAGTGCAAATGATAACACTTTTTTCACATCACACAAGTCGCATGACCAACAACTGAATATTACTGGTAGAAAAGATGAAGAAGATGACAGGAAGTGGGAGGAAGGCGGCGTCACGGCATGATTCCTAATGACTTATTTCTCAAGCAAAAGTTATTCACACATAATTTTAATTGCATTTCTCATTTAATGGAAACACTGCAATTGCGAAATTGTTTTTCTTTCAACATTAGCAGAATATTGGGCAACGTTTTGTGCACTCTATGAATGGAAACGTAGCTAATGATACCTCAACGATTGCCTCCAAATCCCAAGTTCTGATGAGATTTTTGAAAAACTGCCAACTATTTTTCTCTCGCAGCTCCAGGAAAAATTAGGTGAAAGTGCATCGTTGACGTTCGTTGAGAAGCCAAAGGACAAGAAAAAGACTGAATTGTAGAATATGCACTACAGTTTGCCACTCTTCTTTTGGAGACAGTTTAGTCACATGTGACTCAAGTGATCTGATGGACTTCTAATGTACAGTAAAGAGGATACTTTGGTCTTTCTAATCGTGACCATTCAGGAAGGTATTCCTTTGAATTTGAATGGCTCTCTGTAGATAGCATGATTCAAATCTGGATTGAGTCTAGTAACTTATTTGAAACATGAGACCTAATATGTTTTGTTTTTTTGTTTTTTTCATGACATACAGACGATATATTTGAAAGATTTATTTTTTATTTCTTTATTTCTTTAGCCCATAATATAACTTTTCTGTATTAAAAAAAATAGATTTGTCCTGAAGAAACAGACTTGGAGTTTTAATTAAACCCTAATCATTAAAATCAACAGAAATAAACATCGGGAAGATACTGATTTGTGCAAAAAACAATAACATGAGTTTCAATTTTAAACAGAATAACTCAAAATACATTTTTAACAATATTCTAATTTATTGAGATCCTCTTGTGCTTTGTTCCTTTTTCTAATGTTTTTTTAATCTTCCTTAGTTTGAACTTTGTCATTAAACACGCAACACTTAATTGATGATCTGAACTGTCTCAGTCCGCTGAAAGTCTTCTCTGTATTTTTGTTTTATTTTCTCATTCCCAAAAATACAATGATCCCTAAACATTTCTGTTGACTTTGTCTTAACATATCACCTGGTCTCACCTTGTGTTTCTGTTTGGTCCTGTAGCCATGGCAGCAGCGCAACATTTGCATTCAGTAATTTGAAAATAGTTACTATTTACCTCAAAGGTGAGCTTCTTTAGGTTTTAACTTAGCCTGTTTCCTACAGGAAGCACAAGTTAGAGCACTGACAGATGAACTAAGATCAGTCTTTTTAAGACATTACCATTTTAAAAAGTCTTTTCAAAGGAGCTAAAGCTAGTCTGGGACTCCAGACTAGCTTTAGCTAGACTATTTGGACATATTTGGGTATATTTGGGTATGCAAAGTGAACCCGTTCAGTAAGCAGATAATAGCACAGAATCAGAATTTGATCCTGATGACATGTTAACATTCATTGTTTCAATATCTGTCCCCAGCTGATTTCCTCAAACAGTAGGAAAATAAAGTCAACAACCAATTTTGATTCATCAAGTACAACAAAGTACGTTTTATTTTATTTCCCCCAACAAACACCACACAACAGAAGGTGTTCAATGTGGGAAGTCGGAAACGTACATTGGAGACTGGATCTTCCCGTGGAATTGGCTCAAAAAGCTTGTGGAAGGACACTCAAAACGTTATGTAATTTCTAAAGGTGAAGAAATCACTCAAGCCAGTATTTCTCTTGAGTATTTCTGATCCTAGAGTTTAGAACATAGCTTACTCTACTGCTGACTCATCTCACATTTTCTGTACTCCCAAGTTGAATATTCTTCTCCAGTGCTGGACTTATTTATTCCAAGGCGTAATCCCTGCGAGATACTTACATAGTCGTACTTTGCAGCATCATTCCTCATCTGCCACGATCAGCCTGAACACTCTGCGTCATTCGACTTGATTTTTTTATTATCATTTTATAAAGAGTGTTTGAATTTCTGTCAGTAATAAATATGTCTTTGTTGTGTAATTCCAAAAAGAGAAAAGTGAGAGAAATCCCTCTACACTCTCTGGAATGAAGCTAACTAGCTTGTTGCTAAGCACAGTGTTGCTCACCTTTTTCACTGAGGGGTTATGCTGGTATCGGGTCTAGAGCTCCTGCTGATTGGCTCGTCTGTTGTCAAGTGTGGTAAAAGGTACAGGTACAAGTTAAATATATATGGATATGTTGGTATTTTTATTTTTGTTCATTAAATGCTGGTGACATCTAAAGTAGTTTGTAGTTAAGCCAACTATGCTAAATGGTTGATAATCTCACAGTTTACCCACAGAGAAACGGCTGTGTGCTTTTTGGTCTGGGAATGGTAATATTTAATTTTTTACTTCTAAAAACAATTTTAAAAACACAATATGAAGAATTTTGTAATTGACAGGGCCACCATTTTTATTCTATTTCTATGAAGAAGAAAAAAATATTTTGTGGGGGGACCCATGTCTATCAGAGGATGTGAATACTTTTGCAAGGTTGAGTGTTTCATTGGAATTGTAGATCCAGACATTTTTCATGTACATATCGCCAAAAGAACAACAAAAAAAAAAAACAGGTCTCTCCTTAAACCAACAGAGACAGTGTAACCAACAACAAGTAGTTTCTCAGTAAGAATCACAATTGATGAGGTTGCTATATACAAGCCCACTTTGATTCACTATACTGAATATTTGCTCTTCAGGGTTCAATGAGCAGATAAACATCACAGTTCAAACAAGGCCATTCATGATTGACACATTACATTTCAAGATCTTTATGCTAAGCTAATATGATCTGCGTAATACAATGTCCTCCAAAAATGATAGTTATTACTCTTGTCTGTACGTTTATTCTAAATCATGAGCTGTCATCACTTATTCTATGTTGCTTTTCAGTGTAAAATTATTTCTTGTCATTGCTTGCTACACTACTGACGAGTTCAGACGTCACAAAGCGCTTTCAAGGTTGAACACTGAGGTTGTTTGGAGATCACAACTGATTTTGACAAACATTGTTTTGTCCAAACACGTCGAATCAAAGATCACATTCATGGAGAGCTGGACAAAATGTGCAAGGCTGGTTTGTGAACAGAACGCCTCCCATTGAGTTACAGAGAGAGATCCAGAGACTTAGCAATCTTTTGGGAAAGGAGAGAGCAAAATGGCTTGAGGAGAACCAAAAGCTAGTCTATGTGCAAAGAGAACTGGAGAATACAAAAGTCGAGTTACAAGGGCAGAAAAAACTCAAGGAGATGAAGAAAGAACTACGGACAGGAGAAGAGTTTCCTGATTCAAAGTCTTTCAGACGTGTTTCCAGGGTGCACAGCAACATAAAACACAAAAAGAAAAGGCTGCTGCTGTCATGTTCCGTGTTTTTCTGTGTATTTATTTCAAGTTTCCTGTGTGTCTGAGTCTCTGTGTTGTCCTGTCTCCCCTTGATTAGTTCCCAGGTGTGTCTCGTTCCCTGATTACCCTCTGTGTATTTAGTGTCACCTGTGTGTCTGTGTCGGGTCCTCGTCTGATGTTTGCTTGTGCCGTCATTGTGTCCATTCGTTTATTCTGTTGCTACCAGTGTTGAGCCATTTGTTCCCGCTCAGCTGTGCTGCCAGGATTTTTGGACTTTGGACTTGTTTTTCATTATTAAAATCTTCATTTATTCATGGCAACCTGGTTCCATCGCGTTTGCCTCACCACACTACTTCATGACAGCTGCTGAAGGAATTTAAGCAATTGAAGGTCGCTCAGATTGTCAGTGAGGAAGCTTTCAGGTCACAAATCCAGGCAGAAAAAGATAAAAATAATGCCCTCCAGCAAGAGCTGGGCCAATTAAGACTAGCTATGTGGACCTTCAATCGAAATATGAAGCTGCAGGTGAGAGGAAGCTGCACGTTGACATGCAGCTGTTCTATGAAGACAAAATTAAGCTCCTTGAAAGCCTGAGAACGGAGAAAGATGATCTCCAAGAAAAAATGTCCAAGGAGATTTGCCCGCCTGCAGGAAACAGAGAAACGTCTGCAGAGTGAGCTGCAGCTGTATAAGCCTTCATACCAAGATTTAAACAGGAAGTATGGAGCAGATGTTTCTGCCCTGAGAGAGAGAACAGAAGTTTATCAGTATAAGGTGAATTGTGAGAAAGAAGCTAATTTGGAAAGAGCAAAGACCGACCATCATCTTATCAATTCACTTGGAGCTGAAAAGAACAATCTGCATCAGAAACTGGCACAGGAGTTCTCTTTGCTGCAACAGGACTCCACAGAGACTGTCCTGTAAACTGTGGGTGTTTTATTTTGCATGGCACATTGCTGCCATCTGCTGGACTTTTAGGGAAATGCTTTACTTTTATGTTATTTAGTTTGTTTACTAACGGCAGAGCAGATGAAAAAACGTGTCTGTTATGAACGCTGCTTTCCAGGTCAAGTTCTTCGAAGCAAAGCCTGCAAGTAGTGTTGGGTCGCTTATCCAGGTTTGCACTCACACACACTCGCAAGTACTTTTGACACACATAGCATGTTTCATTTTTGGACCGAGGGCTTTGTCTGAGGAATGAAGCTTGAGCTTGCATGTTTCGTTTTCAGACAAAGAGCTTTCTATGGAAGTGAAATGATATGCCATGATATCAAGTTACTTCTCAGCAGACATTCCTTAGCTGACGTAGTTCATCAGACGGTCAATAAGGCGTGTCTTAGATACAAGGAATGGATCGTCCTTTTTCATCAGATGCTGTTTAACCCCGGTGTATTCACGTCGCAACAAATTAGCTTGTGAGGGTAAGCGTCTCTTTCTTTTTAGCGCTAAAAAAATAAAATAAAATAAGTAAAGTCTGATTATTTTGTGTCGGCTGATTTTCTGCATGTGTGGTCACATGGTTCCGATCCGTCAGTGAATAAAGTTACATAATTATAAAAACTGAGCTCCAAGACAGAGATGAACAAGGACTTCCAAGACAAAAAGTGGCCAGGCAACAAGAACCAATTGAGGAAAAAGACCGTAACTCCGTAAAAATTATGTATGACCCTGCGACCATGGATCTGAAACATTTATTAAAGAATATTGACTTTCCTAATGCATCTCCCAAGGAGATAAATGTTTTCATAAATGAGAGGCTGAGAAATTCAAGCCAAGATCCTTAACCAGTGGAGGCAGTCTCTAAAGAAACATCTTCAGTGTGGACAACGATACGATACACTTTGAGCCTCAAGAAACAACAAAAATTGAAGAGAAGCAAGAAAGCCTCTAAAAGAAGCAACTAGCAAAAAGTTCAAAGGTAAGTTCTGAACCGTTCCAAGTCCTCAAAATACATCTCATATTTTAGACAAAAAAAAAATGGCCGGCATCTTCACTAGCTCGTCACTAAGCACAGTGTAGCTCACCTTTTTCACTGGGATGGGAGAGGAGTTATGCTGGTATCGGGTCTAGAGCTGCTGCTGCTGACTGGTTCGTCTGTTGTTAAGTGTGGTAAAAGGTACAGGTACAAGTTAAATGTATGGATATGCTGGTAATTTTTTTTCTTTCGTTCATTAAATGCTAGAGAAATTGAGGCAAACAGTAGTCTGTAGCTAAGCTAACTATGCTAAATGGTTGATAATCTCTCAGTCTACCCACCTTTCTTGGAGAAAAACGGCTATAAATTGACACTCTTGTCTTTTTTCTCTCTCTTCCTTTGAAAACATGACTAATATTTTGGCAGCATAGTAATAACCAGTTATTCTTGACTTGTTCTAACTGCTGCTGACCGGTCACCGTCAAGCGCTAAGCAGAAAGAAACCATTTTATGCAAATCCAGGGGGTGTTCAGTGCAAATATGGATGTGTGCGTTTTGAGGGGGACAACATTTAATTTTTACTTCTAAAAACAATTTAACAAATACGATACGATTAATTTTGTAATTCACAGAAATGTTTAAAATTTTTTACTATGAGGAAAAAAACAACAACTTTCAGACACCGTCAACAGCCTTGTAAATATGTTTGTTTGTTTTTTTCCATCATAATCGTTCCTACGTTTATACTTATGTCTGTAAAATAGGACTAGTCATGGTTTCAATTATTAGATTGCTGTGCAGTATAGGTGGGCATTTCTCATGTATTGTTTATCATGAAAAATTTCTGGTAAGAATTTTAACTTACAGGTGTTATATAAAAACCAAATTGACAACAATGTATTTTTTTAAACTAGTTTCTACACTGTTTGTCCCAACAAAGCATCAATAAATGCTTTGGTAGGACAAAAAATTTTGATACTCAAAATACCACAAAATGTTGTGATAAAATCCATAGTGCTCACCTCACCATGCACACTTTAACACTAGTGTAGTTGTTTTTGCCCAATTTTACAATTTACTTTTATAAAGTTACATAGTTATAAAAAATGTATTTCATCTTGGAACAAAAAAACAAACAAACAAAATAATAAACTATTGTTGACTGTTGTTGGACCGTACCAAATAGATGCCTGTGCGATGGTACCAGGTCAAAAAGCTGATTGACCCAATAAAGTTCAGACACACGTACAAGTTATGGAAGTGATTTATTTCAGGATGCAGGTTCAGTGCATTAGGCTTCCTGAAGAGACAGCACACAAACGAAGAGATCAAACAAACCAGCGAATAGAAAACGCAACCAAAGAAAAAGCAGCGTGGTACAAATCACAACGTCAGTGTCGTCCTCCGTGAAACTCACTGGACTAATACAGTGGAATATCACAACTCCTCACGTTCCCCCCTTCTCGCTTAAAGGAACATTGATACAATGACGACACCTCACTACGAAAACTAATTGGAACATGAGCAGAATATGTACAAAAGATGATCTAAGGTGTAAACAAGTGAATGTAATGTGCCGTATTCAATACGTGATAAACCCCAAGAGTGGTCGTGGCAACAGTAGCTGTGTTTCCGTAACAGATGGGCGCAAAACCTAATGTTAGCTGATGTCTCAAAAAATGATGTCACAATTCAACAATTTTGGTGTTTCCGTTAAATAAGAAACCAGTTTAAATCAAGTAAATTAAGTTTGTTTATTTAAAAAAAGCCATCCATTAAGCCAGGGGTGGGCGATCCTTGTCCTCGAGGGCCGGTCTCCTGCAACGTTTAGATTTGTCTCTACTTCAATGAGGTCAGTAGCAGGACTCTGGAGAACTTGACTGCACCAAGGAGGCGACTCAGTTATTGTATTCAGGTGTGTTGGACCAGGGAGACATCTAAGAGTTGCAGGACACCGGCCCTCCAGGACCAGGATTGCCCACCCCTGCGTTAAGCGAATTTATTTTCCTAATTCAAATTTTATGGTCAATGGAAACGCAGCTGCTGCTGCTGGTTGTCTGCAAAGGCCTTCAGATTTAAGGTTTTCGTCGGACTGTGTCATACTACGTAAAACCAGTTAGTGCATTCAATCGCACAAAGTCATCAGCAAGAGGTCAACAGAAAGGGAAAATGAACCTGTGTATCAAAAATATCCATATTCATAATAATTACTGTATACAGTAGCTGTCAGCATTTTTTGGAGATGACAGTCTTACTTCCAGTTAGCGACAAGTGCGAAATATTCCTGATCGGAAAACACAGTCATATTGAAAATGGATACATGGAAAGCAAGCGATGATAATGAAACAGGAAACATTTTTTTTAATATAGTCCTTAGGAAAGTCATTGGTGAATCAATGCAGAAGGAGAAAGGAAAAAAGAAAAAATTTATTTCGGTAGTCAAACACAAACGTTGATGGGAATATATACAAAGTGGAAATCGCTGTTCATATTTACACATTTACATACAACAAAACCAAACCTTTAAAGAGACAAGATTTCACCGTGAGCTACGCCTAATATAGGCTGATACAGAATACGTCGACTTACCCCCTT
Source organism: Gambusia affinis (assembly GCF_019740435.1). NCBI lineage: Eukaryota > Metazoa > Chordata > Actinopteri > Cyprinodontiformes > Poeciliidae > Gambusia > Gambusia affinis. The sequence continues at coordinate 5,760,696 of NC_057885.1, read as the reverse complement.
TCTCCTCATGTCGCAACCTTCGTCTCCAAGGGAACAGAGTCCGCTCCGACCCACAACTTGTAAGGAGGAGGAACAGAAAGGGCCATTCTTTTTTGTTCTTCTTTTCATTTTTAACGCTCCCGCGGTCAAAAACGGGGCTGATTAAGAAGCCGCGAGCTGTTTACCCTGTGCGGCGACTCCGCGCGCGACCTTTTTACGAGTTTTTTTTTTTGTGTGTGTGTGTGTGTACGTGTTTGTGGTTTCGGGAACCTCTCGCCCCTCCCACCCTGCTCCTCCCGAGACCGCGGGAGAGTTAAAACACAAATAGCATGATGACAGAGAAATGTCACAGAGCAGATCTTAGTCTGCCGTCTTAGGCACCATGGGACAGACGAGAGCTGATACTCACTGGAAACACCGCACATCGATATTCATACGATTTTAAACAAGGATCCGGAACAACGGTGACGTAGAAAAAAAGAGGAAGAGGGGAGGAAAGATCAAAGCTATGTGGAGATAATGGTGTAGTCCCAAGGTGAGAAGTACCTGTGAGTGGAAATTCCAAGAAAGTGCAACACCGCCCTCTTGTGTTTGCATGCTTATTCCCTTCAGATGCAAGTTCACAAGGGTTTTATTATACTGTACATTCCATTGAGATTATTATTGCCTTGTAAAAAGAGAGGAGTGCTAACTTTGGGGGAGAAGAAAAGTAAGTGAAGGACTAAAAGCTGGCTCAAACAAAACCATACAGTGCCTCAGGAAAGTATTCCTACCCCTTCAAAGCTCTGTATTTGGGCACATTACAACCACAAACTTCAATGTATTATTAACACACCGACTTAAATTGTTGCGTAATGTGAAGTAGAAGGAAAACAATTCATGGTTGTTTGATAGGGGTGTGAATACTTGTAAGATTTATTATTTTGATTTCAGATTTTCTCTTGAAATTTTGCTTTATTTTTGGCATTTCTACCGCAAACAGTATTTTGTTTTGATTTGTTCTCAGATAATTATTATTTTTTTTATTATTATTATTTATTTATTTATTTTTGCATTTTGTGTAGTGAGGAAAAAGTATGTTGTTGACACAATTTTTGTCCAAATTCTTTCCTCGGTTTGAGCAAAATAAATCAAAGGAAAACCTGAGTTGAGCTTTTTTGGCATACACGAAGAACACTACAAGACATCTCTCTGACCGCACCAGCAGGAAACATAGTGGTGGCAGCGTCATGCTGTGGGGGACGCTGCAAAGGGAAAGACTGGCACAGATTAAAAACTGCGACAAAAAAAAATCTTAGGCTCTGAAAACAGCCTGTGACATTAGGAAAGACGTTCTCCTTACCACTGAAGCTACAACGGAACGGTTTACAGAAACGCACACTCACACGTTAAGAGTGGCCTAGTCCAAGTAACGATTTAAGTCAAATGGAGAAGCGTTTCTTTTCGCAGATGTTCTCCATGTAACCTTGTTACATAGAAAAATGTGGTTTTACAAATAATCGATTTGTTTTATCTTTGAAAATTTAAAAGTCGCGTATCATTTCTTTCTACCTTACAAACATCCTCGTGACTACCCGTAGTTCAAATTTTGACACTCTTTTTCATGGTAGTCAGGAGGATATACGCTACTTTGCGTCATAAACGCCCAATAAAATACACTGAAGTTCAGAGCTGCAACATGACAAATAATAATAATAAAGGTTTAGGTAAAGGTAATACTTTTGCGGGGCCTGATTTCAGTCGCTGCTGGCCTGCACTGATCAACCGTCTCATCAGTTAAGACCAATAAGGGAAGTTGTGCTACTTCAGCACATTTCTGAAGCACTGATGCACAAATTAACAAATGAACCTTAAACTTCTTCAGAGTGGAGATGAATTGAAAGGAACGTGGAATACAAAAAAATTCAAAGAGATCACCAAAGAGTTGGGTTGGAAGAGGCTGTCGGGTAGATCTGATGTCTCCAACGTGGATGAGAAAAAAAAACGAGAGAGATAGAAAGAGAATCGGGGGAGGGGAGGAAGAGGAAGTCAGAGTCCCTGTGCTTGTTAGCTGGCTCGGCTAGGCTGGGCTAGCCCGTCAGCGTTGCCCCGTCAGCCATCAGCTGCTCAGGTAACCGTGTAATTCTCTGGAGTTGATGCTCAGGATCACACCTGAGTGGTTGCCTGGAGACGAGGCCGGGAGGGGGGATGGCGGGGGGGGGAAAAAAAAAACAACATGTGCAAACAAATTAGCAATAAGCTAACAAGTGAAGTGCAGAAATGACAGTGAATGGTGTAAACGGTACTTAGTGGAGTTTTCTAAACAAAACAGTGTAACCATGTGAACACACATCTCATCCACATAAACATCAGTCAAATACAAGAAAACATTTAACTATGTAGCATAGCATGCTAAAACTACAGGCAGATCTCAATAAATACATTTCACTGCAAAGTTAATTTGCTTTTGATTTTTTTTTTAAAAAGGATAAACACGATCATCATATTTCAAATATTTATTGATGATTTGCTTCAGCTTTTGTTGACTCCCAAATTCAAAGTTTCTTGAAAAATCTGAATAATTCATAAGACTAATAAAACCTTTTTTTTTTTTTTTTTTTTTTTTTTAGCAGTCACCAGTATCATGCACAAAAAGGGCAAACCTCAAAAAGTCATGCTGACGAAGCCGGTTCTCTGCCACAACAACCGGAAAGTTGAGTGGAAGGAAAAAGTGGAGTTGTAAAACACAAGCACAAGCAAACTAAAAAAAACAAAACAACTTTTTTAAATTTAAAAATACATTATTGATTAGGAAAATTAAGCTAAATAATTAATTGAAATTAAATAGATTACATGCTTATTTACTGAGATGCACCTGTAAACATAATCAACTGACTGAAGTGTCTTAAAAAAAACAAACAGACAACATTAAAATATATATATAAAAAAAAACAAACAGGTGAAGTCATTCAGTACCTTGGTGTGTGTTAGCTGCTGGAGTTAGTGGCCTGGCTGTTTTAGTAGCAGTGGTTAGTGGTAGTCCTTATAAGAGAACGGAAGGCGGGGCTGCCTCCCGTGTTACCTAGAGTCTGCGAGTCCAGGTCGTCGTCGATGAACTCCTCGCCCTGGATGATGTGCTGCGTGTCCTCGCTGTGGTTGACGGGGCTGGTCATCTCCTGCTCCTTCTCGTTGTGCATCTGGGCGTAGATGTTGCGGTTGCCGGGGAGCTTTCTGAAAAACAGTGGAGGATAGGGGTCCTCAGTCCTAGGCCAAGGACTGTGGGATAGTAGTTTGATTTTAATGAGACGGGGCTGGAGAAATGCACGGCAGGTTTTCATTCAAGTGACTTTTCGGTGGATATTCGTGTTCCGCGGCTCAGGGGCTGTGGTGTCATTAGTGAGCTACTGTTGTGGGGGGAAATGATAAATTAAAAATGCATGCAGTTCATAAGATATTGTTATCAACGGCAAATTTCATGTAATCTATCGTGTGTGGTAGGAAGAAGGGGGGGCAGTAGTTTGGACAATAAAGCAATGGTCACCAGCAGGTTTCAGATAAAGCTTTTGAATCGCGCAAACGTAAATTAATAAAACTATAAAAATCTGCTGAAAAAATTAAATTATTCTGTAGAATTATTTGCAGTTATTTTTGTTGGTAATGACTGTGGGGCAGGAGAGATTTCCTGTAGCAGTCTGTGTTACAGTGAATTTGAAGAAGCCTCTGATTGAAGACATTTTTTAACATACATTCTTGGAACTGAATCATGACAAGACCTTTATTTAGTGTTAACATGCATCTAAACGTCCAACTTGTCTTATGTACAGGTGTTTCTGATTCCCTCGTCACTGGAAGGTGAGATGATGTCACATGACCTCCATGACCTCTCTGAATGAGGCTGGACTGCAACACCTTTTGAAAAACTACTTCACTGCTGCCATTGCCTTTTTGATTCCCAAATAGGTTTTGTGTGTCTATAAATATAACCAGCCTTTCATATGTCAAGAAAATAGATCTTTTGCGTTAAATCTCAGATCATGCCACTGGCTGTGGTCGAGTGCAGACCAACAGGAAGCGACTTCACACCAGGACGAAGCTCACCTTTTAAACTTGTACAGAATGAACGAGCCAGTGCCAACGACGCTTATTAGGAATATGACAGCCAGCGCCCAAACACCTGGGCCTCCAGCTGCTCCGTGGTAGCCTAGAGCGACAAACAAATGCTTAGGTTTCAGAGAAGAAGGGACCCACGTCACGTAGAAGCAAAAGCAGAAATTTGCTAGTGTTGATGAGAAAAGTGTGAGCGGTGTCTGGGAGAACAGGATTCATTAGGTCACAACAACAGGGAAAGGGTGTATTTGGGTTTGGGAACGTCTGGTGAACGCACCACTCTCTGCCGCTCCGGCTACCGAGTCATTAGCAATAAAACCTATTCAATGGGAATAATCATTAGCATGCTGTTTGTTACAGCTTGAACGATAAACTACAGTGGAAACAATCACTGCAAAAGTAAAGCGTCGGTAGCTTTCAGGGTTTACCTGCGTTCGGGTCGGCCAACATCACCAACACCCGCAGACCGCCTCGGACCATGAAGCTGATGTTCTTGTCGCTGACCGCTTGAACCACCGCTGGGATACGCTAAGAAGGAGAACGCTGCATTAGAGCTGCGTTTTACACTCAACGTGTCTTTATGTATTGGGAGAAACTGTGCGGGTTTGTGTGGATCTACCTTATCTACTAATACGCTGCCCTTGGCTGGTTTGGAGTCCAGCGGCAACACGTACAGGTCGGCCGTGGTGGGGAGGCCTGGGTTCACCACGGTAACCAGAGAGTCCTGAGGTACGCCTGTGGTCTGAGGACATGTGGTCACAAAGAACGGTGTAAGGCTGGTCAGCAGGAAGCCGACAGCACAACAATCGCACATTCCACACAAAAAAAACCAAGAACTGCTCAGCTTTGCCGTTTCTCACATTTCAGCTCATCATATTTGCCCTTTTTTTTTTACACCAATTTAGTAATTAAGCTAAAACTACACAAAGATGAAAAGCCTCCCTTGTCTGTAGATACTGTATGTTCTAAGCTTCTCCTGAAGTGGAGGAGTTTTTGGTTCACCAAGTTCAAATTCTTCGGAAAAAAAATCCATTAAGTGCCTCCTGTTGTCCAATTATTGACTAAAAACTTGTCAACAGATCAATCCTCTGCTGCAGAGTCATCATTTGCTACAAATGATCCAGCGTTCACTATGTTAATGCTATGATATTGCATTTTAGGCAATTCCTTTTAACTAAAAGGGAATTAAGTTATTTGTTTATTTACATTTTAAAAAAATGTTTTTCTAATATTATAAAAATAAGCTTTGGTAGGTAACAAAAAATATGCAGATTGTGTCAATTCTTTCATTCGATTAATCGTCAGAATAATCGATTAGTTGCAGCCCTGAAAAATATGTAAAGCAGCTGCTGCTGGACTGATGACAGATTTTGTCAAATTGGGCAAATAGACGACTAAAATCCAACAATGAAGGACAGAGCAACACTTCTGGTCATCTTTCATACTTCATCACCATCAACCATTTTTAAACTTTCATCTCACTTCGTTGCAAAGCAACCAAGTGACCCAGCAGAAACATCGACGTTGTCTAGAACAAAGAAAATGACTGGAAACGAGGTGAAGTGAAGGGATCTGACCTTGGCGAGGAGCTTGGTGACCACCTGGCCGACGTCACGCCGCCACTCCGGGATGTTGGGGTTGAAACGGTCCAGGTTCCTGCTGAAGCTCAGCGGGATGACTTGGAAGTTGTCTGGAAGGAGAGCGAGTCGCCACGTCCGTCAGGACCAACACCCAGCGAAACACAACCAAAAACCCACAGCCGCCGCTCTGAACGGACAGACGCGCCTCGTCGCCAATCACCCCGGAGGAAACATGTGGCGTAGTTTCAGTCTGCGTGTTTCTGTGGCGCTGCCGGCACTAACAGATGGCAGCCGGTCGCCGGGTTGTGTGCGCGGAAAAGCTGAAATGTCTCAATTAGACCGATGTAGACGGCAGAAGTGTTATCAAATAGGTGTCATTTAACGGATGGGATCAGAGTCGCAGTGAAAAAAAAAAAGCAGACTTGATGTGAAATTTAGTGTATAGCCGTGCAGAGTGGTAATGTACAGACAAAATGGCTATAACTCAGCTTTTGATGCAAAACAAGATTTCATATCATGCAGCTCTGTTCAGGACTGTACAAGATGAACAAAAACTACTACGAAAAATTACCACTGAATTTGTTTCTCTTTAATAAGAACGCGAATGTAACAATTTAGATCAGCGGCGTCCAAACTCGTTACACTGAAAGCTCTCAGGGGGCTAAAAAGGTTTTCAAAACAAACATTTTGTGTTGTTTTTGTTAAGTTTATCTGCTCATCAATAAATGAAAGTAAATTTTTTTATTAATTAGATACAAACTATTTTTTTAAAATGGTTGTGCACGATTGTGTTATAACACGACAGGTCACCAGTAAAAGAATCCTCACTTATTTTATGAAGATGTTATTTATCTGTAAAAAATATATATATATATTTTTTATTTTTTATGAAAATGTTATCAATCTGTAACAAAACTTGATTTTTTTAAAAATGTGATACTGTTCATCTGTAAAAAAAAAAACAAAAAAACAAAAAAACTTGATTTTGTTTAGTAACTTGTTATTTATCTTTAAAAAAAATCTTTTTTTTTTTAAGTTATTTATCTGTAAAATCTTGCAGTACAAGATGAAAACTCGTCCATTTGCATCAAACACCTATTTGCGTTGAGGTCGGCTGCAAAAGGCCCCCGTGCTGCAACATGGACACCTCTGTTTGAAATGGTTGCAAATGTTATTCTAATCAGACGCTGTTTTAAAGTTATTAAGTAAACCAATCTAGTATTACGTGGCCACAAAGCTAAGCTAAGTCCCTGATTGTGGAAAAACACATGCAACGGCCGTTACCTTGACGCTTCAGTAAGTGTAAGATATTAATTGTCTTACCATAGACTCTGACGATCTTTGTGTCCTGCACCATCGATCGGCCGTTGGACGCCTGGACGGTGACGGAAACCTCTCCGCTCTCGGGGAAACGGGTTAAAAGGCTGTTCTGGAGGGTCAGTTTGGGCTGGGAGAGGGAGGGAGAAATGTTAGCTACACGACAGGAAGAGCAAGACAAACTAGCGCACCAAGAACCTAGGTATTAAATCTCATAATAATCAAGTTTCTATACATTCAAACATTAATAAATCATTATGCTGCATTAAATATGCCAACATGAGGTTTTATATACTTCGCATTAACATCAACTGCTGCATTTTCATGAGCTGAAGGAGCCCAGAAACTATTTTATGGTGTAAATATTCACATTCGATATTATGGGCAATACATAACATACATGCATTAGAACTTTCTTTTTTAAATTGTTATCTAAGAATATAATTTTCTGAGACCTTTCTGGCTTGAAATATTTCAGCAATAAATTTATATGATACATGAGTTTCACTTTCTGAAATGAGAGACTGAAAATATTCAACTTTTTATGGTATTTTAGGTTCTGAAAGGGGCAGTGTTGTATGTTTTCCTAGCACATTTTATAGGATAATCATTTGTTACCTTCAGTTGCTATAAAAATGCTACATATATCAAATACAACTTAAAGGAAATTTGACTTTGTAATTTAATTCCTTGAAATTGGGCCTCTGTCTCTTTAAGAAACTCCAGCTCTTTCTGTAACTCCGCCTTCAGGAAGTCATTACAACAAGGCTTCTGTATTAAGCCTTTAACAACGTCTGAAAGGCGGGGCTAGGTCCACCCAGGCGTTTTGCACAGGTGAATGGTTTCCATGGAGATTAAAGGATTTCTCAAACATTCATGAAATAATCAAAGCAAAACTTCAGGTATGTTTTTGATGAGGGAATAACACAACAAAATGTAGTGTTATTTTACATAGGGGTGGGGTTATTCTACATAACACCGCCCCTTTAAGATGCGCCTATAGGTTTCTGTCAGTCAGCACTGTAAAACAACAGCTGAACATTTCCAACTTTACCTTAGGGCCGTCGCCGAGCCACCAGTAGAAGACGGTCAGGTTGGCTGTAGTGGGAAGAACTATGGCCGACAGGTTGACTTCACGGTTTCTCCTGGCGATGGGAACCGCTTCCAGGTGAACTTCCTGCAGAGGCTCTGCACAGGAAATAGTTGGGGGGGTGCAGGGTTTATTCACTCAAACAACTGTGGAATGGAAAATCCCTCGCTGCCTTTCTTATTGTACTGACCAGCTGTTAAACTTAAATGTAAAAAGCCACATTCAGCAAGACTGACGCCGTGTCCCCTGCTGTCTTTACACACCAATGAGGCACAGCGGGTCAGTTTGAGTTCAACATGTTGCCTGAGGTCACAGAGACGCATAAAAAGGACTGAACAGGATCGCTGGACGATCTGACTGGTGGAAAAATAAAAACGCTCCTCTCAAACGGCACCTCTTTCAAAAGAACGTGGAGGCATTTCCGTGGCTCATGGACTTCTGGAGTGTTTTTCTTTGCCTTTTCTCACTTTTGTTTACTATTTAATATTTGTTTAGAATAAACGCTGCGTCATACCGTCTGGTTTTAGTAGGCAATGAGTTCTGTTCTGTACCTCTGCTCTATCTCTTTTCACAAACTTGTTCATTTTGCGCTTGCTGGCTTGAGGAGCAGAGCAGCTTGATAAATTTGACAGGTAGCCAATCAGAAAGCTGAGCACTTCAATAAGTTATTTTAGCTTAAATTTTATAATAATTGTAAATAGATTCGATTGTATTTAAAAAAAAAAATAATAATTTAAATGAGAAAATTAGCTTTTTTTCTTCCTCATCTTTCCTCCAACCTTCTGAGGCTCACCTAGCGCCCCCTGGCACTTTGAAAAACTTGTGACCGGAGGTTTTTTTTTTTTTTTTTTTTTTTATAAACTGCAAAAAAAAATTATTGTTGTGAAAACTCAAGACAGAACATCTTACTTGAACTCATTTTTTCTGAAATATGGAAACAATCAGGAGTCACTGCACACGTTTCTATTTTGTTCATCCAGAATTGCTAGAATGCTAGCATTAGCTTTTAATAACTTCCTTGACTTTTTACTTCCTCAAACCACTTTTTTATTTTTATTTCAGCATTTCCTTGTAGGAACGATGTTGCTGAAAAGTGGTATTTATTTTACGAACTGTTACACAGGTTTATTTGTCTCTGCTGCGATGTTGAACACTCCCAGGTGTCAATAAAAGAAGGAATGAAGCATTTAGGTTTAATGCTTCTGACAAAGACAGCTGTCAGATTAAAACACAGACTAAAGACGTTCCCTTTAAAGGTCACAGAGTAGGTCAAACACTGACCTGTGACCTGGATGTACATGGAAGCCTCGTCGTGTCCCGCAATGTTCTCCGCCTTCACCGTCACCTTGTAAACGCCGGGCTTTTCGTAGCGATGCTGGATGGGCTCGTCGGTCACCGTCAGGTTCTGGTAAATGGTTCGAACGCCGTCGCCGAGGTCTACCTGATACCTGGTACTGCTCGTGTCGCCCTGTTGGCAACAAAACGACCCGTAAGCCGGTTGCAGAGAAAATGCCTGAGGGAGAAATTGGCTTTTTTACGACACCTGCTCCTGGTGGACGATGAACGTGATGTCATCGCCAGGGGCCACGGCCAGCATCTGGCCTTTAATGCCGACCTTCAGTCCTTTAGGGGGCAGCAGAGGGCAGTTGTGCTGTTTGGCGCTCTGCTGTTTGTCGAGGCCTCCCTCGCAAGAGTTTGATATCACCTTCCTGTAGCTGAAACACAACGGAGAACAATGAAAGAAAAGAAAATGCTTAGCGAGCGTAAAAACGAGCTAACAGCTAATATCTTATGCAGTAGATGATATCATTTATCGCTCATTAGCTAAACAAACAAAAAAACACATCATGTAAAAATGAAAATCAGATTTTTTTCCCCCTTCTTTTGCTTCAAAATTGGAGCCGTTGCCACAAGGTGTTGGTCTTATTAACATATAGCATGAAATTAGGGGTAAAAAAACCCCCAAATAAACAAACACAAGCCATTTTTCATTAAATGCTAAACCTACCCAGTGCTAGACTGGTAGTTTTGTCCGAGGTGGCAGCTCTCTGGGGGAGATTCGGGATCAAACCAGAAGTCCGGGAAGCATCGATCGCCCTCCGTGTAGGAGCGCTCAAAGCCGTAATCACTGTATGTGCACGACGGATAGAGCCGCAGTTACAATCACAGACGTTTAGTTTTTGTGCCTTTTATTTCTTTCAGTGGCCAGCTCACCAGATGAAGTCGTCGTCGGTGCACTGGCAGGGCGTGACGGCGAGAGCCGAGGTGTAGCTCTTTCCTTTCACGCAGAACGAGCTGTCCTTCCGCTTCCTGAAGGTCCGCTCTCGTCCCATAATGCACTTTTCCCCCTGAGGGCGACCCGAGCGCATCGAAAACATTCACACAAGCTAACACGATACGTTTTATCTGCACTCCTGCATCCTCAAAAATAGTTTAGATGAAAGAAAGATCTATTAAATAGCTGTATTATAGGGGGAAATAAAACAAATGTTCGTGGCTTTAAGTGTGATTTACCTGGAGGTCTGTGAGCTGCCAGGACTCGTAATCCGACTCAGTGCACTGACGGGGGAAAGACTGCCTGAAGTCCACTTTGACCAGCTCCCAGTCCGACCTGTAGCTGATGTGGCCAAACACACTGAAAACACACACACACACACACACACACACACACACACACACACACACACACATTCAATATTATTTACTGCTACTTCAGGGCAGAGTGGTCTTTATCTGTACCTCCATAATTTTGTTTCTATTCATCAATAATTAAAAGGTATCAAGATAAAAAAGAAAGAGCTTCAACAAGAAAACGTACGATGGCGTATTTGGGCCGGTGTAGATAAGAAAAGCAAAGAATAGAAAAGTACCTTTTGAGGTTAATCAGAAAAATTGCCTAGAGAGAAACTTGGAAATTTCTGAGCTTGAAAAGTCAAAAATTTGCTAAAAAAAAAACCCCAACTACAATTTTGAGATTAACCTCAAGAAATGTTCTAGTGGTTCAGAAGTCGATGGTTTTCAACTTTTTCTAGAAGATTTCTGAGACTAATCTAAAATTCATGAACTTTTCCCAGAAAATTTTACACTTACTTTATAGTCTTTGCACAAAGACACAAAAGCAAATTCGCCAATAAAATGTTGTTGCCTGACTACCGGAGTACGGAGAAATAATACTGAAAAACTGTAAATGAGAACATTTTAATTCCTGAGTTTTTTCTGGCGTTAGAAGCTCAGAAATGTCCAAGCTTCGTCTAGAAAATTTCTGAGATTAATCTAAATATTTTTTGGCAGAAATTTACACTTTTTTTTTTCCTGTCTACAATTTCCCTGATAAAATTGCGGTAAAATGATACCACTCAGCTCCAGAGTAATAAAGCCTCCCTGACGCACACGCAGCATCCCTCCACTAGATGGTGCTGTTCTATAATCCAACACAGGCCCACTCCCCATTCGGGAGCTACAGTAAGCGTCTTCTCGTTGCGGTTGCAGCGTTGCTTCTAAAAGCAGACTGATGTGACTCAAGTCAGTGACTCCAGCATATGTTAGTCTGCCAGCGGTGGCTCACCATCACCTTGTTGGAGAGCAAAGCAAGCATGACTGACATCGTTAAAGACGATGTGATGGATGCGTTTCTGTCGACTCATACGAGCCGCTTCCTCATTTCCTCTCTTGTTGCTGTCTGAAAATATTCAAACCCCTTGAAACCACAAAAGCATCGCGAAGTAGGAAAAGCAAACTCCAGTCTTTCTGTTCTCACCGCTCTGGCATAAAGCCGATTATGAATTAAGAAAAATCTTCTTCCTCACAACATTGTGCCTTGTTGATCTGGTCTATAATATAAAATATGGATAAAACAAATGGATGGTTATGGTTGTGGCTCTGACGTGACATTGGATGAAATTGTTCATGCATACCTTGGCAAGGCATTGAGTCTGTTGCTCTGCTATCAACTCACGGAAGTTTTTACTCAAATTAATGTATGTTAATTGTCACTCGCTGCGTTTCCATTACACATTTTGTCTATAGTCTGCTGATGTTGAAAAAACCCCATAATTTTACAGTTGCAGTGTTTCCTTTAAATAAACGCAGTTAAATTCACATGTGAATAAGTTCATGCAATAAGTCATTTTAAAAAACATGGTGTACCATCACTTCCCGTTTTCTTCTTTGTGGTTTTCGCCAGTAGTAACATCTAGTTGTCAATCATGTGACTCACGTGAAGCGGAAAAACACTGTTTCCATTGCAGTTTCGCAAAAAAACAAAACAACAATCTTGATATGACCACAAAAAAAAAGAAAAACTCACCTCATCCTAGCACCAAAACATTTTATTGAAATACTAGAATTTTTACATTAAGCAAAATGTATTTTCAAATTAATCAACTACATGGTCAATGTAGGTGAAATCAAACGGTTCAAGTGATTTCTAGAGGCCCACACATACTTGCTAATGAATTCCTAAACTATGCTGACTGCCTTCTTCCTTCTCTCGTCCAAATCTGCTCCCACACAAATTCAGATTAATTCGCTCCAGTTTTTAAAGCGAGACTTATTGCTTTATCTGATTCCCACCAGCCTCAGTTAATTTAGCATCTTGGTGTTTCAGTGGTGAATTGGCACTTCAGAGCCTCTTGAGCTCTGTCAGTTGACAAACAATACTCCGAAGAGAGCCGAGCCAAAACAAACTCGACGGCCATTAAAGGATCGTCTCATTAAGGAACACAGTGGAAAAACGCCAGCGCGGGTTGGGTTCTTTTTCTTTTTTTTGCCTTTAACGCAGGGAGCTTCTGGTGCCAAAAGATATCGGATGTGGAGGCGCTTCAGAGGAAATCTTTCTGGCGAAGAAGTTCCTGAGAGTGAGCTGGGATAATGATCTGGCGTGTTTCTGACACATTGTTTCCATCGGTATTCTTTGTCTTTGATCTGACCAGCTGTCATTAGTACGAGCGCTGGATTAGCTCTGCTCTGCCACCAACACCCAGCCTCCCCTCCACCTGTCCTTGGTGCTAAGTCACCGCTCAAAGACTTCATTATGGGATGGCAGACTGTGGCGTCAAAAAATCGAAACTCCATGGTTAAGAAATAGAGCCTGGCTAATCTGTCAGACAGGAGCTGCCCTCAACACCCCTTCGACCCTTTCCCTCCAGAGCCAGATGGGGAACATATATCTGTGTGTGTGTGTGTGTGTGTGTGCATTTCAACCCATCAACATGGGAGGTAATTGTGAGTGAACCTATATGCCAAAGCCTCTTGTCCTCCTGTCTCTGTCTGTGTAAGTGTGTGTGTGTTGGTGTGTGTCCTAGTGTTTGTGGTCTTCTCTTTGCCCTTCTCGACAGATTACAGCTGAAAGATTGGCCTTATCTGTGAACCTGGCCGTGCAGTCTGAGATGATGTGACAGGTTTCACTTCAGTTAACTTTCCTGATGGAGGGATTAGCAAAAAGGAGGAGAGTCCAAAAAAAATAGGAAGAGAGATTTGAGGTCTTGAAAGTTTGACGTTATAGTCTGAAGATGCTTTCTACTGAATTTCCTCCAAGTTTTCAACGTCAAAGGATTGTCAAGAAATCAACCATTTTAGTAGTAGAGCATGTTGCAAGTCTTTGGGTTTTATGTTATCAATCTAGCGCAAATGTAGAGGGGAAATAAAAAGATTACTGCTAAAAAGCCACAAAGTATTGATTTTCACAACGGATAGTCCGGTAGACTCGGTTCGATTAGGGACCAAAAGTGCAACATTTGCTACATTTTAAGTTGCTGCGGTTCGCTTTCAAACACCACTGGAAAAGACAATCCACAACCTTTGAAAAACCTGTTTCCCTTCTCGCCTGTGGTGGCGCTGCACCAAGAACCACTGAAGGAAACAACACAAAAACGTCAGAAGACAACAATGAGCGCAAAATGTAAACAAAATGGAGTAACATCAGATTTTAGTGGTTAGGGTTTCTCTTTTGTCTTTGGTAAAAGACCAAAAGGCTATTTCTCTTGCCAGTGTTAGACTCGCTATTTGTTTTGGTTGTATTTACCCAGGATTCCCTGCGCCATCATCCATTTCCTCCTTTTCGAGCACTTTCCCAAAGATTTATCTTTTGTTTCGCTCTAAATATTTACATTTGTCATGGTAGGGCATCACCCACAAATAATCTGTCAACACGTAGATTGTGTTTATCGATGTCGAGACCCGCTGATCTAAATAAGCAGCTTTTTGTTGAAAGTATCCTACAGCTTTGGAGGATTTTTTTGTATCTCCCTTAGCCTCCTGCTTACTCAGTGTGTTGCTGAGATAAATAGCTGTCTCTGTCCAGCCTGTAGGCTAATAGCTAAAATCAATGGACCTCCGTGTCACATCATATTTATACCCCAAGGGAAGTAAAAGTCATTAGAAGTTCTAAAAAACTCCAGTTACCATTGGATTTGTTCCCCACTGAATAAATATACTGGACCTAAAAGCCAGATGTATAAATAATATTCTGTGTTAGCCAAGGCTACTGTAATGCAACATGATTTTTAGCCATCTTTACTTGGAGCTCCAATAACTATGGAAGAAACTGTATTGACAGTGCCATGGGGAAAGTTTCCCCCCCTTCATACCAATCTCCTATCTGAAAAATGTACAGTTGAAATCAGAAGTTTATATACCTCAAAAAGAAGAAAAAAGACACACCTTTTCTGAAGTTAAATCAAACCAAACATCTCTTGAATTACCAACATTATTTGGCTAAATGCCACAATGAAAACATATGTCAGAGATTTGTTTTATTAATGTCTTACCTCAACAGTGTGGCATTACCCTTTTCAAACAATTATGCGCAAATATAGATATGATTGGAATGTCCAACCATCATAGCGCTCAGGAAAGAGACGGTTCCAAGTCCCAGAAACAAATGGATTTTGGTCTGAAATGTACAAATAGACTTTTGTGGATGAGGCCGTGTCATCCTCCACAGTAAAACCTGTTCTCTGGCTTTTTGTGTTTCTTTTTGGCTTCCTCCTCGCTGACCAGCTCATTTCAGAGTAAGGTTTGCAAACACACACAGGGACAAAGACGTTCATGAATGGAGACATGTCTCCCTGGTTTGATAAAACTAAAGTTTAGCTGTTTGGCCATAATGACCATCATCACATATGGAGGAAAAAGCGGGATGCTTGTGCCAACCTCACTGTGAAGTATGGAGGTGGCAGCATCATGTATTGTGGTTGTTTTGCGGTAGGAGGAACTGGTACACTTCATAAAATAGATGCCATCATGTGGAATGAACGTTATATAAAGATGAAGCAACATCCAAAGGCATCATTCAGGATGAGAGTGGAGGAGATGTGGGATCTGTTGCTAAGGAAGTTTAGGATCCACTTACACCATTATCTGCCACGGCCCAGTGGCTGCTCTTAAAGCTGAAGTTTTTGTCGGAAATCCCCATAGATATCTGTTCAGATCTGAAAATCTGCAATCATTCATGGGTAAGACAATGTTGAGAGTCGTGTTTCTGGTGAGGCTAAAGTAAGCCTGTCACAATAAGCAACAAATCAGTTAATCAATCAGATCAATCATTCTGGTGATTTAGTCTCAAGTAGAAATTGTTTGAAGAACAATTTTGTTTGCAGAGACTTTATGACACAAAAAAAAACCAGCAACAACAACAACAAAAAAGATCGGATTTGGTAAAATGTCAGAGGAGAAAGAAACAGACAGGAAGGAAGGCCATGAGGCTGATTGGGCTGTTTTCTCCCTTCAACCTCCACTGTAATGGCAATTTAGAGGTCAAGACAGAGGAGGGGGGGCTCTGAGGGAAATCGGGTGCAAGAGCAGCTGCGGTTAACACCACGAAATTGCTTGCCCCGCTCCAACAAATCGCGAAAGAATCGTCGTGATGGAAGGGTAACTTGAGCCCCCCCTTTAAGCATAGTTTGCAGCCTGGGAGGTTCTGTCAGATAACTCATTAGAAACGAGCAGAAAGCAGAAAGTGTGAGGAGAGCTCGGGCAGACAGCGTTGGGCATTGCTGTGAAAAGAACCTCATAATAACCTTTTAGCATAATGCTTTTCAAGAGCTCTGACAGAGAAATGCACCTCTGCCTTTTTCTGAAGAGAAGACGCGTCGCCCGACTCCCAGGCTGCAGAAAACTGAGCTTTTTTTTAAAAAAAAAAAAAAAGAAAAAAGAAAAGAGGATCAATGTTTGTTTTTTTTCTTCCAAACCAGCTGAGGTAAGTTGGTATATGTTTTAAATTATGCAATATAAAAGGGAATATGATTGAAAAAGGAGAGGTACACATGAAAAACCGTTAACTTGTCAAATTTCAGAATCTTAGTCAAAGCAAGTTTGTTCCACATTGATTCTCTCAGTAACAAGCTCTCAACCAGCTTTATTTTTTATGTGTATTTTTGGGGGAAAAAGTTTATTAACTCACGTCATGACCAGAGTTTCGTCTCCTGGTTCGCTCAGGAGTCCGTCGACGAACACAGACGTGCTGGTGAAGTTGTGAATGTTCCAGGTTCTGCCTTCATCAATGCTGAACCTAAGGAAAGAAACGCAAGTTCAACTTTTTATTGAGAAACATGACTAACACGCTTTTGTTATGTAAGATAGATATGTGCACAGATATGTGCTTCGGAAAGCACATATCTGTGCCGAAAATCCTTTTGGAGAAAAGTAAAAAGCTGTTGCAACTATTTCTTTCCAACTTGTACAACAGAAAAAAAACATTGAAACAATAATTACATAGTAGAGATAAAGGCAAATATTTCATATTCTATTCAGATTTGTGTCAAAAAACTTTTAACTTCAGCTTTAATTCACGTTATCTGACATAATGCCTGATGGAAGTACTGGAAATAAGAAGAGTTCAAATGATCTAAAATCACTATTTCTTGCAACAACCAATGCAATCCGTCCTGCATCAGAACAGGTGATTTCAGAAAATGTTCAACCTATAGAAATTCGGACAAGACAAGTGCTAAAAGTTCCCTGTATCAAAAATCTCAGACGTGAACAAAGGTTGAATCATGACGACATTTGTTCCAGAGAAAGTGAGGTATAGAAAATTACACAGGGATCTTTTATCAGTAGCGAATCTCCACCCAAAACTCTGGATGAAAACCAAACTCGTATTTCAGGGGCTTCTTGGATCAGTGAACCATTAATGTTTCATTTCTGCTCTGGTAACAGAGGAGAGCCAAGGAAAGACCGTCCAATCAGCTGTCAGCACATTTCATCATGGCAATTTAAAAGTATTTGGTGTTCTTTCTCTAAGATAAATGATGTTTCAAGTCATATTACTAAGCACTTTCAGAGTTTTGCAAGTTTATTTTAGGATAGTACCATGGTTTGTACTATAATGAGGGTGATTAAGGCCCTCTGAGTTCCTCAGTAACCTTCACTACCTTTTAAATGATTAATTTTCCCCAAAGGTACCAATGTGTAGTTCTGCTTGTCATCAAGAGGCAGATTATTAGTGGATCGCAATGATTTCCAAATTATACTTTGCATTAAACTCTAAAACATTGCAACTGAGCGATAAGATCCAGCACAGCATACCAAGAGCTGAATCTTCATCCTGCCTTACTGTGAAGGTAAGTATGTCTAACTTTATGTCTCATCTTTGTAACAAGCAGTGACGTTTTCCAGTCCATCAGTCAGTCAGTCAGTGGACTGCATTATGTGACACCAGATGCTCCACTCTAATCGTACCGTACTGTTGACCTGAATGTTGTGGTTTATAGACACTTTTACAACGAAAATATAAAAAACAATGCACCAAATGACATCGAACTGTGCCTTAACGCTCAGTTCAAACAATGCCACTGTGGTGAGACTCCATCCAACAGGATGAATATCTGATTATCATGCAAAGTGTTCATTCATGAAGACTGGAAATATCAAACAACTAAGACTGCCTTTTAGTCAGTCCTTAACTGTTTAACGTTGTTCTCCATGTGGCAATGGATAAAGTTTCAATTGTATTCAATAGTCACAAGACCAAGAAGTTCAAAGTATTTTTTTTTTTAAAGTTCACGTTTAATGTACCAGTTGATTTTCACTGGGTCTTTATAAAAATGTATATTTCCATCACATCGGTATAAAAAGTAACATCATACACTCGGGTTCGGTTTTAGAAAAGTTTTCATCCACATCAGACCGCACAAATCCACCCCTGAACGTTGGTTTAAACATGCCAGACCCACAGGGGGCAGTGTAAAAACTATGTCAGCCAATCACAATCCTTCAAAGCAACCACAAGTTTTTGTTGGGAATTAAATATGGCTGCAGGAGGTTCGTTTGTTTGTGTGGACAAATGTATAGGGTGAACTACTTTATGCAGCCTCTTAGAATATAAAGTTAATAAACACAAGATGACAGAATAAGAATCACATCAAAGTGTGGATATATTAGCACATTATTTGTTGCAGACTGTGATGTGAATAAAAATGAGTTTTCCCAGATGTCCGGCTACATGTGGACTAGGCCTTAGAATGAGGCTAGTGTGGAAAGTCATGCCTCTAAGACCAAGCTAACAGATGGTGTCAGACCTTGGATCCATTATAAGGGAAAATCTCCAGAAGACATATTCTAGTTCCCTGAAGACCATCCGTGTTCTGGCTAATTATTAACAACACATTGGGGTCTTCATCCAGCCTATATACACTACAACGTAAAAATTTAAAAAGTTGCCAAAGTGGGATGTTATTTTTGCTTCTTTTTTTTTAAGCATTGCATCATATCATGTTACTTTTGATCATGTCAACCCAACTGGATGCAAAGACCCTACAGGATATCAGCACGATTAGGCTGTGTACGTGGTTCTCAAAGGCTCTCTTTGGGAGTGACAAGGACGGACAAGGTCAGGAATGAATGCCTCAGAGGAACAGCTCATGTCAGATGTGTGGCGAGATAAAGTGAGAGAAGCCAAACTGAGATGGTTTGGACATGAACAGAGGAGAGTAGAAGGATGCTGAGGATGGTGGGAGATCTACAGGAAGACCAAAGAGGAAAGGAAGATAGTTTGTGAGAGAAGATAGGTTTCATGGAGACAGATGAAGATTGTGTACTGCCTATTCTGTGTATCAAAATTCAGAAAAGTCCTCATAGTTTGAAACACTTTTTTTCCTTTCCTTGATTTTGACCCTAATTGACTAAATGCAATTGAGGGTTTAGAAAACACATAATATCAGAACACGTCTGTGCAGGCAGGCGTACCCAGTTTGCTATTAAATTCCTATTTTTCGGGGGAAAAAAACAAGAAAAGCCATCTGCTCTCCTTTAGTCACCGTGCCAACAATTTCAGCTGTCGGCAGTGGCAGTAGCGCTGAGTAAGTGTGACTGCGTGATGGAGAGGGATCAATGAGGAATCAAGCAGTGTCTCGCTCACACAACGCGGCTGTGTGTTTTAATGACGCTCTTACCGGGACGACAATAAGATAATCAGCGGCGAACGCGCACAGCGAGGGGAAGACAGCACAGATCAACACAGCCACTGAGGATGCAGTCGCAAATCCTCATTATGCATCAAAGAACAGCTGAATCTAACCACGTCGGAGGTCTCTTTTCTGTCAACACAACCTGTTGGGCGCCGAATCCGAGGGCTCTGTAATTGTTTGAATTACCGCTCAGGTGTACGGATGATGGAAGTTGGTTTGGAATTACTAAAGGGCTTTTGTTTTTGTTCTGCTTCTATCTCCCTTCGGAGAGAGAGAGAGACACAGTGATCCTGGAGACGGATTAAGAAAAATGTTACGTAATCACGAGCCTTTGATGGATGAGCCTTTAACTTAAACTCTGGGCAAGATCAGTCGGATACCGACGAGATCAGAGAAGCTGCTGTTCTCGCAACTTTGTTTAAAGTAAAAAATCTGTCGGATCAAACGGAAAACAGCAACCTAAGAAATGTTTCTGTTTTCTTGCATCCTCAGGTCTTGATTTGACTTCAAATCGTCGATCATCCGTTGGGCAAGAATCACTTATTAGCTCAAAGATGGCAGTTTATTAGCTAGCTAACATCTCCGTACATCAGTGAACACTGATCTTACAATCGGCTTCATGCTACAACGTTGATTCCATTTCAACATCTCCCAGTAAAACAACCACAAATTGTGAAGTAATTTGGAAAAACAATTCCAAGTGTTTGGAATCATCAGGATTTGAGGGAAAACATGGATCTCACCTAAATTACGCAAAAAAAAATAAATTAAATAAATAAAAATTCAGGTGAGATCCAGGCTGCTGGTGTTGTAGAGATGGGCACACTTCTGCTATTCTGCTAATGAGCTAATTTTTCAATTAGCCCTTTAGCTAGCTCTGAAAACATTTAGCACACTCATCTTCCACTAAGTTAACTTTTACACATATATTGCAGAGTGCTAATCTATATTAGCATATATTGCAATGGCTGCTTTGTATTCTGTCAGTTGAATGACATCGATATCTGTCTCGAAGTTTTGGTTACCGACTGATGGATTCTTCAGACAGTTAGCGGTTTACGCCACCAAATAACGTTATTTTAAACGACATACAAAAATAAAATTAAACACAGACAGCAGAGAAGAAGACGTAAACATACATACAACATCTCCAGAGTCGTAGCCTTTCGAGGGCAGATATAATTTGATTTAATGTCACCGCTCAACACTTTAGCTTCCACTAAATCCCGTTGAGTGTAGTGATGTAGCATTAGCAGAACTGATGTTTATAATTAGTGCTTTAGGGTTAGAGAGTTGTGCTTTTGTGTTCTTGGAGCTAATGTTTCCAATTAGTGCTTTAGCGTTAGCAGTGTTGCAGAGTCTGCCTCGTGTTCAGCGACCTTGAAGAATTAGGGTCATTCTGAAGGTCAGGTCCAACACAGTACAAGAAAGGTGTAAATAACAAAGTGTCAGATGAGTGTATATCAAGCCCATCAGCTTTTCAAAAGCACATAAAAAGTTTATATGTGTGTGTATTAATATGCACAGCTGAGATTTAGTGCCGTTTGAATTAGCCACACAAAAATTATACAGCTTTAAAGATTCAGGAAAAGTTTAAAACACTGCAACAATCAGCATCTTGATCTCTGGTACTAAAGCAGCAATCATTCACGGTAATTAACCAAAATTAAGTTAATGGCACACAGCTAGTTTCCCAAATAACGCTACATCTCGCCGCATTAAAACCACATCAGCCTGCGAAATAGAAATCTGTCACGTCGGAGGGAGCCTGGGAGGCCTCGGAGCGTAGAAAACGCCTTTAGATGGGCTGCAAAACGATCGCTGACACCGGGGGTGTGCGCCGGTTGGAGTTACAGCAATAACAAACGATCCACTTTACTGAGACTGCGAAATAGTTTCAGCTTAAAATAGATGCAATAAATCAGTTTGAAAAACCCTGGAAAAAAATAAATAAATCTGCATTCCATGATTAGCTGCTTTGTTCTTTCTTTTTGGCCTCATCCAGAAGCTCTTTAACAGGGCCGTTATGCAAGAACACACAGAGGCCGGAAATATAAAACAAACAGCTCATTTTTTTTGTGTTATGTCGTGGTTAAAATCAGGATTGTAATATTTGAGATTTCTCTCTGGGTGAAATTTGTATTTCACTGCTCGTTTAACGAACGCCTTCAGAGGCGTCTGAGTCTGTCTACAGGGGTCACTTGAACTAAAGCTGTGCCACATAGTTCTGATTACATCTCTGCCTTTGGGTTTTCATCATGACATTCCTCTTTAAGGACAAAGAGATAGCACCCTGTTAAACTTGTGATAGCCTGTGTGAGAAAGAGTGAGAGTCTCTAACGGATTCCAAGACTGTAGCGCTGCATTAACTTACCTTATAAAGTAAGAGATTTGATTACTTTTTAAATGCTATAAGGATAAGGTATGTAGCAGAGGTGGGGGTCACCGCTAAAGCTAACCGTGAAGCACTAATCATAAACAGTAGCTCCACTAATTACAGCAACACCAACACTGTACTTAGCAAAAGCTAAATCTAATGCTAAAGCGCTAACTTCATTTCAATCTACACTTGCCTTTGAAAGACCACAACCCTCGAGCACCAATTATTTCTGACAATTTACTTTACATGTTCCATAATGCTCTTAAATATTGTATTCAAGTTCATATCTTCTTCTGTCCACGTTTTATTTTGTTGCTGTTTATGGGGGAGGGGGAAGAAAGCAGGCAGGCATAAGGGGAGGAAAAGGTCAGGCTTCCCCCACTTCAAAATAAAAGCGGGAACAGAAATGTAAACTTCATGTCTGTGTTGAAGTTTAAAAGGTCAAACTAAGGAGAAGCTAAGTGTTTCCAAAGTTATCAAATATGCTAAACGCTAACTGAGCTCCGCTGCTAGCGCTTGAGGGGAAGTGTGTGTACCACTGGCAGTTTGCAATGAAACTAAAACAGTAACAAGGAGGTAATAAATAGTTGGTGTAATCTTACTTCAGTATCTTGAGGGGAATAGAAGTGTCCTTGATGGCAACAATGACTCCACCATGGTCCAGATACAGGATGTGATGCTCCTCTTCAAACACCTTCAACAGGAAAACATTAAGGATTGGTAAATACTTTACCAATGGAAACAATTCAGTCTTTTACTCATGATCAGCTTTGTAAAGCACAATTTGTATTTTGTATTTTTTTTGCTTACAAGAAACCCAAGTAAAAATTTGATATTCTGTCTATCCAGGTTTCTCCTTGGAATACAAAAAATGTAAAAAAAAAAAAAAAAAAAAAAGAAATCAGGCAAAGCATGCCGTACCTGTCTCCATGTCTTCCCACAGTCTGAAGTGATGTACATCTCCTCCTTATACTCTACGAGTTTGGAGCCAAGGTTACCTGAGGGAAAGATGAAAAATGCAGAGCTGCATCAAGAAGAGGGGACTCCCGAAACACACAACAGAAACAAAGTCGGAGAGAGAGAGAAGACGAACGAGCAACAGGGCTGAGAGAGGCAGGTCTACAGAGAGCAGTACAGCAGGATCTCTACCTCAGGCCATTTTTTATTCATTTAGTTATCCTCCCAACAAATATGCACTACTTTCAGGTTGCATCTTGAAAATCGACAGACACCCACGTTCTAAAAATTCCTTTTGAATTTCTGTCTGCTTTTTCCAACCGTTTGAGTAAGTTCAGGGGAAAATAGGCTTATAAATTTAAAAGTGGAAAAAAAAAAAAAACTGTTTTAATCTGAAAAGAGACGATTCCACTCACCAGCGCCCATGATGAGGCCCGGAGCCGAGTCTTTAGTGTGGACGGTGCCAGAGACGTAGGGATTGTCAGCCCAGCGCAGGTGGAGGTGGAGGTGGCAATCCGGCTGCAGCGAAGCAACAGGAAGGACGGTAAGCTAGCATATTGTAAACTTCAACATTTCATGCGGAGACAATCAAATTTCAGCAAAGACGGACATCTTCGCTGGGCGGTTCCGGCGTAAGAAAGGAAAAGAGTCCAGCTCTGTTGACCTCAGCCTCAGGGAAACCCTTGATATTAGCTCGTCTTTATGCTAGGTTGCGCTTAGCGGTATTTTCACCATCCGGATTTCCTTCTACAGGCAGTAAGATTAACCATCTTCACGCTGAAAGCTCATTAATCTCCGGAGCCGATCTCCAACAGGTGGGAGACAAAGGATTGAGCCTTACAGTTTTTCTCTTGACAAACTGCCACGATGCGCCGGCCGGGAGGCGCCGTGCCCCGCGGCGTCACACAGGCAATATGTGTCGTGTCAGCGCTCTAAAATGAAGTCTTCTCTGTGCCTGATAGATGTGGCGACTTAAATCCAGGACAGCAGATATTTTGCCGAGCAAATTTGTTTTTTGAAGTATGGGCCGAGCCCATTGTTATGACAAGGTCAGTATCAGAGATCTAACGTGTGTGTATGTGTGTCTTAAATGTATACGAGCGTCGGGCTCATATTTGCACCTGCCTTCATAATTTTTTTTAAGCAGATGGGAGCCATGGTTCAAATAAAGGAGAACACTGGTGCTCCCCTCTGCCTCCCGGCCAGGTGTGATGTATGGGGCTCAGAATATGGACGGGGTTTGGAGGGAGACGTGTGGCTCTTTGCTGTCTAACCTTGCGAAGCTGCGACTTTGACAAGATGGATGGCAAGAATCTTGTGTGCATTCCTCATACCGCAGCACTCATCCTTTTCCCCTTTATGTTCAATGCAGAGATGGAAAGATTCGTTATCAATGTCTGTATCTGCCCTGATGTTGAAAAAAAGAAATTCTAGATCGGGGTATCGGTGGCAATGTGCAGCCTTTCATTTAGCTAACATACCTGGAATATCAGCAAAACAATATGAAAAAAAAAGACACACAATAAAACTTCAAAAAGTATGGTTGGAGAAGTTTGGGATATTTGCCCTTAAAATGAGTTGGTGCCTTGCCCTCAACAGTTTATCGACTTTAAAACCATAAAATCTTTGTTTTAGTTGTACTTGTGACTAATACTGTATTTTAAGATATGCGTTGCAGTTGATAAAGATTGAAAATGGAGCACTTACTGCTTTGCAGCTGACTGGCTTGCCGTTCATGTCCGTGGCGGGCGGGGCCAGGGGTTCCCAGCTCCGCCCCTTGTTGAAGGTGATGAGAGTCGTCACTTTTCCGTCGACCTTCTGATTGGCAAGGAAGACGCCTTTCACCCCACGCACCTAGGAAACAAAGCAACATGCTGAAACCTCTGGGGTTCCATCTGTGCAACAATCCCTCTCTGTCTTTTTAAACACCATTTAAGGAAAAGATAGTCCAGATTGGGGGTGCTGTGGTGGCGCAGGGGTTAAGCACAGCCCACCTAAGGAGGCCTTAGTCCTCAACGCTGAGGACTAAGGCTGATTCCCGGCCTGGTGACCTTTGCCGCATGTTTTCTGTCTGTCTCTCTTTACCCACTTTATGGTCTTAGCACTTTCAAATAAAGGCCACCAGAGCTAAAAAAACAAACAAACAAAAAAAGATAGTTTAGATTTATGGGTGGTAAAGAATAGGATTAAACAAGTTTATTTGTAAACATAAAATAATAATACAGTAATATTACATACATTTCTGCTGCTAGTACTACAAATATAACAAGTGAAGCTTAATCTAGACATTCAGCTGGAGTACAAGCTCCAGTTGTGCTGCATCAACAATGCAGCACAAATCGGTTGTGCTGCGTTTATAAGTGTGTTTTATTACACACCAATTTGTTGCATAATTGGAACTAACTGACGTTGGCTATCAGCGCCTAGCATGCTACAAATATTCTGTCCTTGACAACAGCTCCTTAGCTACCGTTAAGCAGGGATGTGAGGAGATGTGTAGCCTAACATACAGATCCTAAACTCCTACACAAATGGCAATTAGCTTCACCAGCGACCCCTGGGAAACTTTTTTTTTTTTCCCCTGGCACTCTTTTACTGAGTAGCTGCTATTTCTAGTGTGATCAAGAAGTGGAAAAAACACTTTAAGCTGCGTAAACCGTTTATTAATACTGCCTCTCAAGACAAATGAGGACAAAACAGTAAGTCAGATATTAAAGCAGGGGAGTGTTATGAGTGCGAGCGTTTGGCTGTTCACTCAGAGATTTACGGTTGTTGGGTCATTTCATTGGGATGCCACCCAGTCGCTCTGCCAGTGTGTAATAAAACACACAGATCCTTATAAATGCACCACTTTACAACCTCAATCCTGATGTTAATACTGTAAATTTATGCCTTTAATGGTGGAAAATGTTACATTTATTCTTGCGAATATGCTACCTTTCAGGAACCGACAGCATCCGAGCTTTCTCTTTTAAATGTCTGAAATTAATCTAAAGATTTCTGAAACTGGTTCGTCCACAACCAGTTTATTCATTTTTTGTTTGTTCTGTTTTTTTCTTTTATCTTCAATTCTGTCGTGTCGCTGGCAGCGTGGGATCTGGTTCACTAACTGGAAGCTCTTTTTGTTAAAGCGGCAGTACGCAATTGCTTTTTGCATATTTGCAGAACTTTTGTTGTTTCAGAACAGTATTACGGTACGGATCATGCCACTGTCACACAGACCTCAGTCTGATAGGCCTGGGATTTCTCCAGGGTGAAAGAAAACATTGTCTGACATGTTAGGTTTATTGTTTTTTTTTTTTTTTTTAACCATTTATCTGAGGAAATCCCAAGCCGTGTATTTGGTCATGGTTTAATTCAACAAGAGCTCAGGGTGACATTTTCATCTCAGGTTGTATGTATTAAGAGACACACAAGTTATGTATTGCAGGGTAATTTCAAGTTAATCCAGGGGCGTCAAACTCATTTTCATTTTGCATCACATCAAAGAT
This sequence comes from Gambusia affinis, assembly GCF_019740435.1. NCBI lineage: Eukaryota > Metazoa > Chordata > Actinopteri > Cyprinodontiformes > Poeciliidae > Gambusia > Gambusia affinis. The sequence goes on along the minus strand of NC_057885.1, from coordinate 5,734,408 downwards.
CTGAATGTTCTTAAAAGGGCCGGTTGTGCCAAAATGTATTGATAGAACCCATTAAACTGTTAAAATGTCATTAAAATCTGTTTGTTTCACCATTCAATAAGTAATTCTTAAAATGAACATCCATCTTTTCACTCTGATCTTCCATCCAGGATTTCTTGATTGTTTCTGTGGGTTTTTTTTTTCTGCAATCAAAATCCCAGATTCTGTGGCGCCAATTTAGAAAAATTTGAAAGAAACTTTTACAATATTTACGCTAATGTATGACTCTAAATGTGCCGTATCAATCACGGACTACAACTCGACATCAAGTAAGGCTGAGGCAGCAGTCAGTTAAACTCAATGTTTCTGGCCAATTCGGAGGGAAATTTGCAGTAGAAATCTGAAAAAATTAAAAATAAAATATAAAAATGTTGGAATCTGTTGATTTTTTCAGATTTGTGAAAACCCAGAGGGACTTACTGATGTATTTTGGAGTGTAGAGGGCCACATTAAAAGCTACGGCGGGCCAGATTTGGCCCCCAGGCCTTGAGTTTAGCACATGTGAATTAGGTGGTCTGTCAGTGTTTGTTAAATGGGTCAATGGTCCTAACTCTGAAAAAGTTTGAGGAACACTAGAACCAGGCCATAATAATAAAAAATAATAACCATAGAGTTCCACCTACTGTTTGAGTAACACATTAAAAATAGGTTCAGGAGACAAAAGTATATTACATTTTACTAAACATCCCCCTGCCCCCAAAAAAAAAAAAAAAAAAACGGTCTCTCCTACAATAGATAAATCCCAAAGAGACCATGTAGCACAGCGGTGGCTCTGGGCTTTAAATGGGATTTACTGATAGTAAGATTAATGAAGGGAACTGTAAGCGTTATCCCCTTAAATGTGGCTAAGTGGTTTGTTGACATATAACATCATCTGATGCTCATTTTGTTCCTTAGGACTCTGGAACACCGTCACGACGTTTCCACCGGTTCCCCGCCAGTGGAACATCTGGCTTCATTTGTGTTCATAGCTGCAACTTATAGATTTAATCACTAAAAAATGTATTATTAAGGAATGAAACCGAAGGAGAAAAAAAACAACCAAACAGCACATCTGTCATTTGTTACGGAGCGCCTCACCTCCAGGATGTCGATGAGGACGTTCTCCTCCGGCTGCTTGGTGCTGCGGACGTTCTCCAGGATCATGGAGTAATAGACGCCCTGCGAGTCCGACTGGTACAGGTTGTACGTGTCTGACTGGTACCACTCCTGGAGGGCCAGGAACACCTGGCTCTCGTCTGTGCTCACTATCTGAACGTCCTGCAGGAGGCAGGAAGGGAGACAACAGGAAACGGGTGAGAAGAAACACTTTTTTTTTGTAATCGACGCAAAAGCCTCAGGTTAAAAACTTTTACTCCGGACAAAGTCTTGTGCCACAACAATTTGGAGAAAAAGACACTCTCTCCTATAACGTAGACACTCCAAGCCATAACAGATGCGATGGCTCGGTAATACGGAGGTACTGAAGGGGTCAGCTGGATGTGAACTCTGCTGCACGCCTCCAAAAATGTGTAATATTGGTTTGACCTTCTGAACGCTATCCAGACTGAATTTGGTGCCCTGAAGAATAGTGTCTTTTTTTTACACATTTTTGTCCATTTGGGTTGTAAATATATATTAAAAAAACTGAAACTATGACCACAACTTTATGCAATAAGTCACAGGTGGAACTCTCACTAACGCTACAATCAGTTCCACTGCCACAAAAAAGTTAAAGTGCCAGTTTTATGTGTTGTAGTGTCATTTCATAGCACAATCAAGTAACTATGCTACTTTCAGTTGTTATAAGAATGCTACAGATGTCAAATATGACTTAAAAGAATATAAAGTTGGAATTTAACGCCTTAAAATTGGGCTTCTGTCTCTTTAAGAAAATTCTGCTCTTTCTGAAACTCCGCCTTCAGGAAGTCATCACAACATGGCTCCTCTATTAACCCTTTAACAACATTTCCACCAGCATTGCACTGAGAAGCAGCTCCTTTAAGGAGCTCAGCTGATGTTCTATCAGGTGTTTGCTAATGGTGCTAGCTAGTTTGAAGGAGCTGAGCGGGAGAAAACGAGGAGGAGCTGCGCCGAGAAGGCGGGGCTAGGCCCACCTGGGAATTTTGCACAGCTGGGTAGTTGCCACGGGAGATTGAAAGATTTCTCAAACATGCACAAAAGAACCAAGGCAACACTCCAGGTACGTTTTTGATGAGAGAATAACATTATGACACAATTATTATTTAAAGTAAATTTTACGTAATACTGGCCCTTTAAAATACATTTTAATTTAAAAATGCTTTATTGATCCCAAAGGGAAAATAAATGTTGTTGTAATGCATATTGATACAAAACTTTAAAAAAAAAGCTTATTTTAGATAGGAAAAGTAAAAAAAAAAAAAAAATCCACAAGGAAAATACACAAAGTAAAGCAGATAACTCAATCCAATAAAAATAGTACCAGTGTCAGCAAGAGGATTTGATAAAAAAAAAAAAAACGACAACAAAAAAACAGTGAAGCGCTTCGAAATGTAAAAAAAAAAAAAAAAAAGAGCAACAACCATTTGGCAGCTAAAGCAAACTTGCTAAGTGTACTTGTCGGTGCTCTTGGGACTGTGAGGAAAACGGCTTCATCACTCATGAAATAATGTAGCAGCCACACAAGGACGACTCAGCACTTTCTCTGTGTTACTGATTACATTACCATACCATCTGAAGACAAAACCACCAGCCTGTGGAGGGAAGCTCCTCCGAGGGTGTGTGCAATCATTAACACTCTTCCATCTTGATTATAAAGACACACTCAGGCTCAATTACCTCTGGATTTATTGTCGTTCCGAGTGACGGAAATACAAAAAAAGGGGGCCGCGCATCGATCTTCATATTCGTGAACGTAACGTTTCTGATTCAATTAGTCGGCTTTGTTGCAAATTGCGCGCGACGGTATTATGACAAAACGAGCAAACAGAGGAAAAACGATCAACGTAAAGACGTGTTAATGTTGAGCTCAAGGGATTCATGGAAGTGCTCTGATCCCAATCCAGCCCATTAGTAACGCCGGTATAAACTCTGTACACACTGGTGATGGTTCTGATGCTTATTTGGGATTGTTCACTGATTACGCAAAGGATCCACGAGGAGGATGTGAGTCGATTTTAGGCAAGTTTAACCTAAAAATGTCGGTTAAGAAGTTACGCAAACTAACAAAAGCATGAAATGTATTTCGTTCAAATCGTGCACTTTTGAAAGCCGAGAATTTAAAGCCATAAAGAGGGTCAGCTGGATGCGAACTCTGCTGAGATAAACAGAAAATGTATAATGTTTCAAGTTTTCTGAGATTTTCATTACCACAATGCCTAGTAATAATATTAATAGTAATAATAAACAAACTTCCAAAACAAATGAATTGATTAGCAATGTCTAGGTACATAGAGTTCTTGTGCACAAGTATGAAATTATAACATTTTCTACGAAACCCTCTATGGTATATATTGTTGTAGGAATAAAGACCTATGGGTTATGTAATAAGCCGCTCTGTTCGATGCGTCGCCCTCCTCGTCCCTCCACCCACCACCTCCTCTTCCCCGTCCCCGTTCTTCATTGAACGCCGCTTCACCACGGTTTACCGCTGACATCCAGCCTCATTCAGCGGCGCGGAGCTGCAGCAGGAGGAGGCGGCGCTGAAAGGGACACCGACTGCCTTTTGACATCCAGTCAGCCGCGCCGCCCACCGCAGGGGGAGACAACGTAATCCGCCGCTAAAAAGATTCGGTGGAGGCGACGCAGTAAAGCAAACACACGCACATAAACCCGCGAGGCTGACGCCGATCTATGCAGAAAGAGTTTCGAAATACAATCTTGATGCCAGAAAGTTATTAAAATGACTTTTCTTTCTACTGCAGCTCCATGCTGAGGTTCAACAGCTCACAGCTGAGACTTGTCAGTGTGACGCAGCAATCCTTCGTTAGTTTGCTGACTCGTGGCTGTAGCTATAAAAAAAAAACACTACAAACATTCGAAAAAAAAAAATGACACCATGATACATCATTTCAAAAGTTTCTGCACTTTTAATGAGAAAGTTGGACTGAAAAACAGAAAAAAATCTGTCGGAGGAAACATCAAAAGAAATAAACAAACCTGCAGACACTTATTTAAACTGTAGGTCTGCACTGTTAGCTGATGATATATGAGTGATATTTAGAACTTATTCATCATATAGTAAGTCTGCTTTCATCACAGTAAGCAATAAATCAATTAATCACAAGCTAATCGTTTTCATTTGCATTCTTATGTAGTTAACTTTATTATTATTGAAAAGCCGTCACTTTGCTGAAATGCTGAATACATTTCACACAGCATAATGTAGTTAGTTTGCATTTTTATTATTATTCTCATCATTTTTTTTCTTGTAAAAGTGCTAACTGGCAATTTTGCATGATTTTTCTTTCTGAGCATAAAGATTCACTTCGTTTTGTTGAGACTTTATGAATTGTTTGTCGTTTCAGTTGTCTTGCTTCTTTATTTTAGATATTTCAAAAGTCTTCCAGTGCCAGTGTTAAATGCTCTCTTAAAGTAAAATGTACTTATCGTTGAGAATGTGCATTTGAATTATTCTGCCTTCATCGTTATTTTAGTTGAAAATGTTTCCACAATGACAATATTATCGTTTATCGCAATGATTTCTGGGACAATTTATCGTCCAGCAAAATATGTTTTTGCAACTCGCCTAAATTTCATCTACAGAAAAGTCATCTGAGAACATGATGCTGCCGCCGCCATGTTTCATTGGAGGTATGATGTTTAGGTTTGTAGTTTTTATGTCAAACATGACTGCTGGACTTGAAGATAGATTTCATCAGGAACATTTTGGCTTTTTATATTTCTATGGCTCTTTAGATTATTTTGCTGTATTATAAGCTCTCTGCAATGCATTGACTGATTCACAATTTCAACATGCGTTACAATGGACTCCAGCCTATTTCACTGTTTGCGACTCAGTCTTTGCAAATTCATCTATTTCTAGATTTTTTTTTTTTTTTGTGGAACATAACTCCAAATTATTCGCACAAATTTGGCTTATTTCTATTTGCTTTTTTTTTTTTTTTCTTACAGCTTATCTAAAATATTTGAAAGAAAATGCAGCTGAGGAATCTGAAACATCTGGGCACAATGCTAGTTGATGTGCCATTGGCCGGTGTTTGTAAAGCAGCCAATCAGGGAGCGCCATTTAACTTCCTTGGCACTGATTGGCTGAACCTCCAAGAGCGGAAACAAGGAAGACCCTGTGCAACAAAGGTCTCAATCAATCCATCCATCTGTTAAATGTAACATTGTTTGGTTAAAGAAACCATCTAAATCCTAAATCTGTCCTCTTCTCACTATTTCAGTCAGTTGCTCTCAAACAGCTTCTGAAGTTCTCTGCAGCAAGGCGCAGTCTGTGATCAGAGGTAAGGATTAGTGCCTCAGCAGGAACATCTGGGTTTAGTTCTGGGCTCCCAGTCTCACAGCTTACTGGTCCGCATCACCACAACAACTCGCACCAGAAAGATTTTTTTGAGATTTGACAGCACACACCACCACCTCCCAGCCAATCAGCCGTCATAGCCAGATGGACGGCGACAATCCATTCACTCTACTTCCTTTCTCGAAATGAAACTCTGACTTTTCTTTCTTTTTTTTCTTCTTTTTTTTTTATTGCAACACATTTTATAGCTGAAAAAGCCATTGTATATGCAGCCTAAAGGCTCACTTGTCTTGCTTGGTTTTATCAAAAAAATAAATAAATCATTGACCTTTAAAAGATTTTTTTCCCCTCTGCATTTCAGACTAAATCCACATTTATTCTAAAATATCATTGAATTAGAATCTCTAACAAAATCAGCTTATCTATTTATTTTTTCAAAATAAACTTTTTTTTTTTTTTTGGTGTCAGGAATGACCTCGAAAACAGTTAAGTGAATAAAAAGAATGTCAGTATGTTAGCAGTGCTAATTACACAGCAGTAATAGTTTGGTGGCTTGTAATCTAGTAAAGTAAGAATACGTTTTGCTTTTCTGGAAATCTGCTAAATGATTATCGTGAAACTAACAGAATGGATTAGATTTGAACTGAACCTGATGGCTTTTTATTTCTGCACCGGTGGGATGGAATTAAAGCCGACTGATTATAAGGAGACGCCAGGAGCTCAGATCATCTCGCCTCATTTGGGTTTCAGCACCGATTTGCTCTCGACATTCAAAATGGCGACGCAGAAACCGAAACAATGCAGCAAGCAGGACTTTGAAGTTTGGTTCTCCGGGTCTGTGCACTGTCCCGCCCCCATCGTTTCCAGCCAATGGGAGCAATGACGGACACCCAAATGGCCTTGGCTATAAACCGAACCACACTAAACAAGCAAACAACCAAAAACAGTCCACTTTTGGTCCGGACCAACCAAGTGGATCAAAAGTCTTTCCTGGTGTGAATCAGTTGCATTTTGTGCTGGCCAGCCATCTTGGAAAAAGACCCTTAGACAATTTATCAAGACTGATCAGTGTGAACCACCTTCCAACTAAAACTACTGAAATGTTAAACCTGTTTTCTACTCTTCCAGATCCACCTCAGGTTTCTGATTGCTCTTGGATAAACAAACCGGGAGAGAAAAAAACAAAAAACAAAAAGAAAAAAGGTTGGCCATCGAAAGAAGAGATTGGAAGCCAAGCAGAAAAGGGACAATTATTACCTGTGATTTCACAGCCCAACAAACTCGGTGCAGGTGCTTATGCGTATGCGCGCATGTGTGTGTGTGTGCGTGTGTGTGTGTGTGTGTGTGGTTAATCCATAACTCGGGTCAGGTCTCACAGGACAGAGCCAAACAGCTTTCTCTGATGGTCTCTGCATTTTTTTTTTGATTCTTCGAGCTTTTCAATTATTCACAGCAGAAAAACAGCAAAACAATCCCCCCCCTCCCTGCCCTCCTTACAGAAACACACACACACACACATTCTCCTAATCTCCTTCCTTCAATATCTCTCCTCAGGCCCCCGTGTCACTGCCAACACCTTGCACCATGTCGCTCTACCTAAAAGCTTTGCAAACTGTGACCTATCTGCTCACCCAAGTAAGAGGACACATGCTGAGAGAGGCGAGACGAGGCACAGGGAGCAACTAGGGCTTGTTTTGACTAAACACACAGTCTCACACACACGCGTCCGTATGCCGACACTCATGCATAAAGTGATTTATCCACCGCCTCCCATCCACACCTAATCAAATTTTATGTTTTTTTTGTGCGTATGTGTGTGTGTGAGCACGTAGGTGCTTGAAGGCAAAAAGGATTGTGTGTGCGCAACTCGATCCCTTTCACCTTCTTTATGGATCGGTGAGTGCTGCAGAGACGACAGCCAAACCACAGGAATGATGTAAGTAGGGGAGCTTGAGTTGAACGAAGGCGACGCTATACGACGACTGACTCCGAGGAGTCTCCTCTGACAGACCGTCAACTGAAGGGACGATTCTAAACGCTGAAAAACACATGAACCTTCCTCCCCCTGGGCTCTGCGTGTCATCAGCATAGGTCAATAGCATTCTGTTGTGTTGCCTTAAAACAGCTCCCTGTGCCGCTCTGGCTGACAACAAAGGTTCCTGTCCGACCTTGGGCCGAAGACAAAGTCGTTTACCGTCTTCGAACGCAGCAGTGATGAGACACACGGGCGGATCGATGGGCAAGTGGGAATATTTTATGCAGCGTACCATTTGTCGGGCCGGTGCCGTGATTTATTCGAGGGGAAAGTGCTACGCTAACGCCCAACGCCGATGGGTTTGTGTAAGACGGTGGTGAGACTGATTTCCGAAGGCAGATGGGAATCCCTGGAACAGACGGTTTGGGTATTTCTCTCTCGGTCTTCTGCACAAGCCTTAGCAAAAAAATCATTTTCCAATTTTCGGCCAATGGCCTTGCCCAACATTGCCATTGGATGCACGCTACAGGGAAAATCTCTGAATACAGAAATATATAACAAGTATGAAATAGGTGGATTGTTTAAATGTGTGATAAATGATAAATGGAGCTTTAGCAAGTCCGGACACCAGTACGCTCTACACCACATTCAGTCGTTCACCCCTTCATGCACACATTCACACAACTGAGGTGAGATAGATGGTACCCACAGCTGCCCTGGGGTCCTCTGACCACCACCAGCAGGCAAAGCGGGTGAAGTCTCACCACAACCACTGAGACAGACAGAGTGTGGATCTGAACTGCCAACCCACCGCTTCCATTTGTACTGATTAGGGTGCTATTGAGATTAAATACACACTGGATGGACAAGTATTCCATAAATACAAAGACAGTAAACTAAAAGCACTCCTACCCGCTACCATAGTACATCAATATTAGCTGGTTTCTTACTCCCAGGCTATCAAACACAAAGCATCTTTTTATATATAATAGAAAAGTATTTTTCCAGCCATAGTGTTGCAAAACATACAGCTGGCATGGTAACAGGCATCTTTCTAAATTTTAAAATGTTCAAGTAAGACCCAGTAACAACCACATGACTCTCTATTCCAGTGGAGGGCCAGCATCCTGCATGTTTTAGTTCTCTCTTTGGTTTAATACATCTGGATCAAATGATGGCTCATTAGAAAACCTAAGGAAAACATTGTCATGCTGAGGAGGTTGTTACTACCTCCATGGAGAGAACTGAAACATGCAGGATGCCAGCCATCGAGGACCGACGTTGGGCACCCTTGGTCTATTCCAATAATCCTTAAAGAGTTGCTAAGATTTCTTTAATGATGAAGGAGAAAAAGAAATTTGACTTTGTGCATATGCTTAGTAAGATTCCACTACAATTAGTGTCTGTACTAACAAGGAAACCTAATAAGAATCGAGAAGTCATCCCTGAGGAACACCAGAGGTAACCGAGGCAACCCATGGGTTGACACAAGAGCTTAGAGTTACATCAGCTTTGCTGCTCCTTACCTTGGGCAGGGCATACTTGGGAAACCTCATCTGGACGAACTCATTGCGCCGATAGGACACGTAGTGCTTGGTGCGATTACCTGTTGTGACCTATTGAGACGAAAAGAGAAAAAGACACTAACTGTAAGCATCAGTTCATAACATTGCTAAATATTTTATAGAAATGTGACATTTCATTACAGAGACATTACATCTGATAACATAAGACTTTCTTAATTTACTTTCTTGTAAAGTTAGGCTTTAAAAAACTCGGTATTCTGTAGAGGTTCTCCGTAAAGCTTACTAATAGATTGAAAACGTTGTAAAAACTTGAAAAATAAAAGTGGCAATTTGGATATAAAAACACATAAAAGTAGGTTTAGGCTGAAAGTTTAAAGTCATATTCTGTCTTCGGAAATAAAAAACACAAGACACGGCCCTTGTGCATCTCACTGGTCAAGCAGGAGCCACTATTTCTCATTAGTGGCTCCCACATGATGTGAGGTGAATTCAAAGAAACTGCCTCACATTGCAGAGATTTCCACAAAATGCGAGTCGCGGTGCCCTCCAGCTGAACCTGACTTCACCAACACAGCAGCAGAGTAAGCTTCATAAAAGCCTGAGATTGACGGCACACTGAAGCCGAACGTCGGAAATCCAGCATGAGAGCTTCCCCTACCACCGCACTTTTTGTACATCCCCGGTCATCTTCTTTTATTTTTTTAGCTAATAGTAAATCTTTTAAAATCCTTTCTGAAGCTGATGGATAATTAATTGCTGTTGAAAGCATCCGCAAAAGGGGAATTTACTTCTGTTTCTCTCCGCTCTTGTTTGAGCAAATCTGAATTTTCGTCAGCTCGTTCTGGAGCTGTGCTGAGAGGCGCTGGCTTTGATTGAAAGGAGCAGGCTAGCATGGGCATGTGTTTAAATGCTAACGAGCGATTTGACGAAAAAAAGAGAAGAAAAAGTGATGAAACCGACCGAGTTTTTAAAACGGAATCGGCTAAAGAAGAAAAACACCGACTGAATTTCTGAAGAGAAGTGGAACAATTAAGTGTAACTAGACTTTATTCTCAGCTTTTGCCAGGATATTTCTGTTTTACTCGTCTGTTTCTTAGCAGAAGTAGGTTAGTAGTATTTTGTCTTGTGTTATTTGATTCCGTTAAATAACAGCAAGACACGACAGTAAAATTATGAAAACCTATGCGTTCATATTGTCCTGTGCACTGTAAAAACTGGCAGCTACCTTAAGTTAAATGCGCATATTTTATCTCATAAACTCCACTTTTTGTAATAAGGTTGTTTTTTTTTTGTGTTTTTTTACACAGAACATACATTTATGAATCTCCAATGTTTAATTTGTAATTCTAAATTGTTCTGTTTTGAAGCTTCTCAGCATCGATTTAATTCATACCTGAAAACTGACTTTTATGGTAGTTCTAAGACATTTTTTTGAACTTTTGTTACTCATAGAAAGGATTATAAATATAATAGTGTCGAAAGTTTTGAAGGTAAAGTCAGTGACTTGGTTTCTTTTCTCTAATCTATTCTTTAAGGTAAAAACATTTTTATTCATATGTGTTTCCATAATATAAGGATAAAGTGTTCATTCTAAGAACAAACAAAAATTCACATAATGTAGTTCAGGGCCTTCTTTAAAGTTTTTGAGATGCAAAATGGATTGTATATTGATATAATCAAGCTCTTATTCATAAAAAGGATTAAATATCTTATTAAAGTAGCCCTGCTAACAGTTTAGAGCAACAACTGAGGAATATCAAGTCAAAACTACACATGTTTACAAGGAAACAAGCAGCTTTCATGGTTTTTATTTACTATAGTTTCTATATTGGAACTTCACAGGTCCCAATGCTGCACCCTGAGGAGCCCCGCACATCAGATCTGCTAAGTCAAATGTAAGCAGATTTGCGGGAATGCTTCACCTCCTTCCAGACCGGTAAGATGTAAACATTTTAAAACAGTTGCAGACCTCCAGGTAAAGTTATTAAAATTATCATTCATAACCCCTGAGGTCAACTTTATCCAATGTGGATTAAAAATCTAAACAGAATTCAGGCACCATGCTTCCCAGAGTTTGGTCACTTGACATTGAGTAGTTTTATTTTATGTAACCTTTTTATTAATTTTTTTTTTTTTATCAGATCTTCAGATTTGTGTCTGAAGATCTGATAAAAGAAATACGGCACACAAAAAAAGTACACCGGTTGATAGAAAACCCCCAAAAGAACAGCTCCATGTCATTGAATCGACCTCAGAGATGTTAGTTTGGATGTAGAATCACAGAATGTAGAGAATACCTCCTATCAAAACCTGATAGGAATTTCTCTAGTAAATCAGATGTGAATCAGTTGTGGAGCTTGTCTTGTTAAAATGTCCATAAAGTTCAAAAGTATTCCAAAGGAAGTAGCAGAGGACGCCCAACACTTACTAAAATATTATGTTTATCGCTACATTTTTTGCACCAAAACAAAATATAGCATTGCTTTCTTTTGACTACGTTTTAAAATCTATTCAGAATTATTTTTTAGGAGAATTTAAAGGATACATTTAATAACTTGTTTTCTCAGCTCCCAAGTGTCAGCGAGCTCCTTTTTTATCTGCACATATCCATTAATATGGTTAGTGGTTTGGTGAGTGATACTGGGAGAACTGGGCGAATTCCTGAAGAATAACTGTAGATGACGTTGCTGCTCCAAGGCATTTCATTCCCTCTCGCAAGTAACAACAAAAGCGAAAGCTGCAAAAGCACACATTTGCACGTATTCATCCACACAGGACGCGATGCACACAGAGACGGAGCACAACCCAACAGTATATGACTAATTCATCTCATTACAAGGACTCCGCTCTGCCGCGCCACATGTATATCTTCCTGTTATCGCATGCAAATGGGATTCACTTATCGGTCTCTGCATGCTTTAGTATACTGTACTGCATGGCAAGTCTATTACAGAGGAAATTAATTCAGCACACAATCCCAGAATAGCAATTCTTTTTCGATTTTATGCACACCGCAGTGCATGAAGGGTTATCTGGCCAGGAAGAATTTATCTAGAGAAAAACTGCATGAAAGTTAAAGGCTTAACTCTGAAGGCAAATGCAGTTATTAAGAAAAGAAATACATGTCTTGTCTGACGCATCATGTCAGCATTTAGGAGGTGCTTTTTAAAAAAAAGATGTTATTTGAAATAAAGATGGCTACCTTCATGTTAGTTTGTTAGTAACATCAACACAGGCAATGCTGCTTTAACTGAGAGAAAACAAAATCTTACTAAGTGTTTTAAATGTTATAGACCAATCCTTCGGTGGTCATGATTACCTTTACAAATATGTAGTCATCTTGCACCAGCAGCGAATTGTGATCAATTCTACCCAGAAACTGGGCGGTCAGCATTTTGTCCGAACAGTTCTGGATGAGGCAGGTAACGTAGAGGTGACCTGCAAAGAGACACAAAGGAACAGGGAGGAAACACTGGTTACCGTTTCAAAATAAACACAACTCTCTGTCCTTTCTATGTCTATTTTGAACATTTAGCCAACCATTATTATTATTATTATTGGGTATTCCATAGCGATTAAGACTTTCCGATTCGCTGCTCACTGTATTTGTGGATTCAGCAATTTGCTGATTCTTCTGTGAAACAAAAATCCAAATTATTCATGGAAGCTTCCATGAATAATTGTTGTTCTTAAAAATCCACTCTGGATTTTAATACTTTTTTGTATTACCAGTAATAAAAAAAAATGCAGCTTGACACGCTATTGGCTGGCATTTTCAGCGCATCCAATCGAAAAGCGCCATTCGTTTTTCTTAGTCGATTGGCTGTACTCCCAAGGAAGACAGGAAATGTTTGCATCTGTGCTAAGGCAGTTTCCACTGAGCGCATTAATGCATATTAAGGTGTGTTTGGTGCTTGACTATTAAAATAGGCAGTTATAAGAATTTTAAAGGGGGTATTTGAAGGTTTTTGATATTTAAAACATAAAACAAACTCAAGATGCCCCACAAGTAGCCATTTAACTGATGAAAATAAGCAAAACAAAGATGAAGGAATAGTAGTAAAACTTCAGCTTTCACTGTAAACCTGCCACACAAAAAGCAGAGGAGGCCGCACACAGTGGGACGCAAAAATGAAAGTGTGTTAGGGTTGGAAAAGAAAAGAAATTGAGACATCTCTTTTGTCCAAACACCATAAGATCTGACAGCTTCTCCATGGAAATCTGGCCGCTCCTGCGTCCAAATGGCCGGGGCGGGGGAGCTAATCCTCACAGACAGACACAACGAGGTTAGCACCTGTTGCAGAGCTCACCCACTGCTGAATTTCAAATCCAGCAGCTGCATCAGCAATATCAACACATTATCCTACTCAGAGGCTGGGACAAGCCGGTAGCAGAGAAAAACATTATAATAACACACACACACACACACACACACACACAAAACAAAACAGCATACTATCCCATTCTAAGTCTTCATGCACCCACACAGGTGTGAGGTTTGCACTTCACTTGTACAATGTAACATTTCAATGGGATGGATGAGTCTGGATGTCCAGCCTCTGCAGCGGGAGGAAGCTTTTAACACATTCAGCCACTGACATGAGTCTTTTTATATCGAAGTTACAAACATTCTTGTAACTGTATGTTGTCAGTTTTAAATTGTTGGTCTCACATGTAATTTCTGTACATATGTAAGACAAATAATAGACCAAATTGAATTTGCTTCGGGGTCATGAACTTTTCTTTAAGCTGCCTCCAGGTGTTCGTGAGTCAGATGTGTGTTTTCATACATGACTCCGATATTGCAGACTTTGTGCCAAACAGACTTTGTGTAGCTCCCCCTGCTGTCCACATTGAAGGATAGCACTAAGAACAAAAATGAGATGTTTTATTTAAATGGCTTTCCAGAGTGGATTTTTAAGGACAACCCTTCCTGGAGTAATTTTTGTAAAGTTAATCTCCAGAGATTGTAAAAAAATATATTATTACACAGAAGAAGAGGTGGTTTTTGTATTTGGGTAACTTTGAAAAACAAACAAGCAAAAAAAGTAGTTTTGCTCCATCATACTTTTTCTTTTATTGAGTAATAATGCTATGAATTATCACATCTCTTACTTGAGAAAGTAAAAGTGAAACATATATTAACCAAAAATCCATCAGAGACAAACAAACGTTATTTTCTATTTGCTAAGAGAGCAGCATATACTGTTTTGCATTTGATAATAAGTGAATATATGCGGGGGATGGGAGGAGACAAACGATAGATTATAGACTAGTTAGCTTGGTTTTTACTCTATTTTTGGAGATAATCTATCTCAGATGTTACATTATTTTTTACTAAAATTACTTTTTTTCTACTATTTTATTGTGCATAAAATATTATAAATTCATAAAAATGTGCTGAATGTTAATTATCTTTCTTTGGGAAATTCTTCTCAATCTGACTCGTATTGGCAAAGATTTTGTCACTCACAAAATGGCGGATATCTCACTTGTACAAAACATGAAACCCAAGGTAGTGTCCACTTTTCTATGGTCGATGGTTACACTGCTTCTTGACGTATAAGCTGAACTAGTTAATAACACGCTAAACAGCGTCAAAGAAAACACAACCTGCATTTATTTTTGGAAGAATTTTTAGCCACGAAATAGCTATTTCGTGGCTAAAAATTCTTCCAAAAATGCTAGCTAGCCTCGCAATGATGTAGCAATTCAGAATCATTGCTACATGACGCTTAATGTTAGCATTATCTCCACCTGCTGGTGGATTGTAGGTATTACAATGTCTTTCTTGGTTTCAAACAGCCTTTTTTCTGGAAGGTTCTCCGACCTCCTCCATTAAGGGAATGTATACTTTAACGGTGACATCTTAAATTGTGTGACAGTATTGTTCATCAGAGGAATAAAAGTATAAAAAAGGACACTCAGAATAATGACTTTAGCTCCGGGGTGAAAAAAAGTCTACATTGCATCACCTAGTCAGCCCTCTTTATTGGCACTGTACCCAGACCTTCCCCCTCCTCCCCCCCAGACACTGGAGAGGTGTCCGCTGTAACAAATGGAGTGGCTAATTTATTGAAAAGCCCAGACATTTAATCACAGCAGCATATGGCGAGGAACTCATTAAAAAACTATTACGGCGGGCTAAGTGTTCATTTCCGGCTAGTGGTTCGTGCACTTCCTCGTGCCTTTTTGCCGTCCTTTCACATTTGCAAGCACGCTCATGTTCGGTAATGTGCGCGCATATTTGCTCTTCCCCAAAGCAACTGAGGTATTATCCCTGGTAAAACTGAAAGATGACAAGTAAACAAGATTTTCGACTTTTATTTTTTTGGTCTAATAAACTGGTTGTTTGAATATCTAGACTTGAGGGAAATGTGTGTTTGTGTAGGTATCTCTGTATCAGTCGATGTTTGTAGGCTTGTATGTATCTACACATGCTTCCCTGCACATCAATCTCCCTAATGACACACACACCCTGTAAGCCCCCGTTGCACACATGGCTCATCCATCAATCAATCGGCGCCGATCTTTTCTGGAGTCCCGTACCCTCTCGCCGGCCGGAGGCCCGGAGCGACGAAAGGCTGCCGTTCCTCGTCTCACAGAAATCCCCTCGACTCTGCGTCCTTCGCTGTCGCTCACCGTTTAACCTTGGCGGCGCTGTGTGTGACGAGGGGGGGGACTGAACAGAATGGTTTTGCACGCCTGGTCGCCCCGGCCCCGCTTTGACTCGGCTTCTATCTGGGCACCGAATGAAGGGGACCGAAAAAGAGAGAGGCAGGAGGAGCATGTGGCGCTGCCCGTAGTCCCAGGAAGCGCTCCCATGCCTGGGCACCCGGCCCGCACAGACGTCCCCTTCCTCTTCGCACTCTCCGAAGACAGGTGGTCCCTGTTCAGGCTGACAGATTTCACAACACTCTCCTCAAGAGGTTCGGCTTTTTGAGAAGTGTTTTTTTTTTTTTTCTTCCCTACAGGGCAGTTTTATGATGAAACAGTTAGCGGTATTCATTTAAAAACAGGTCTTCACGCCCTTTGACTGTCTTTCACAATGAACCCTCATTTATAGTTGGAGGGTTATTTAAGTAACGGATAAGCACAAGTGGACATTTACATTGTGATTATCTGTTTGGTCATTTTATGGACGCAGAACATAAAATCACAAAATCAAGCCCTTTTTAAAACCCCTGCATTCATTTACATCATCAACTCACTAAGTACAACATTTATGATCACTTATCTTTTCAAGCAGCTGTACTGAACAGTTGACTTTGTGGTTGGAGCAGAGAATAACTCACCACACACAGTTTTGGGAACTAAGAACATCCACAGGGATAGTAAAAGGTAGTGGTAGTGAAACTTTATTTTTTGGGTCTAATTGTGAAGAAATGAAGGAAACACTTTTTCGTATAGATTTCGTACGAGTTATTTTTATTGTGTGCATTTAGGTAAAACCTTCATTTTGTGGTGGACTTGATCTCTGAGGAGCCCTTTGTACTCTGCTGCCTTTCTTTTGAGATGCTATTTTGTCTAAGAAAAGAATCTCCTCACCTACCTGATCAGTAGGATTTTCAAGGAGAAATATCAAAATGCCCACGCCATGGGAGAAATTTAAGACACCATTGTCATCGTCATGGCTACAAGGTTTTATACATACATGCAAAAAATAATTTAAAAAAATCAGTGTAACTTATGTTTTCAATTCACAGGGTTCCGTAATTTCTTCTGGCACATGTTTGTGGAGGTAATCTGTCGTATGAGTGCTTCTCAAAAATTTGTCTTTGATTCGTATTTGTCAATATTTTTTCAGAAATGTTTTTAAAGGCTGTTGTTTTCCTCAACCAAACACACATTTTTAGAAATGTATTCCAAACTAGAGCATCTGAAAGAGTTTGTTCTTGTCGTGGCGGCGTAGACAGGACCTGAATGTTTAGCCATTGAAAGGAGGAGAGTGTTTCCACTGCCAGGTGGTCTTTCATTGGGGAGGCAGGGTTAAAGCCAAACGCCCGATCCATAAGCTATAGAAGATCCACCATGTCCTCCAATCAACGGACATCATTGTGTGACGCCAGAAGCTCCACCATTATCCTACTACCCTAAACCATTTCCCTGTTAAGCTACAACTGAAGGAATTGTGAGGCATGGTTTGGTTGCATAAGCCGCTTTAACAATTAAACACACAAAATGGCGTACTGGAACATGTCAACCTGTGTTGTACCACTAAGTGGAAATGACGCATTGGTTTCTTTGACGTTGAGACACTAATAAATAAAAGAATCATCACAGTACCTCCACTTGAATCTTGCATTTCCATGTGCACCAGATCAGGATCCACATCCACACCAGATACAGACCTAAAAACACACAGAGGAATTCCATTATTAGGAAATGTTTCTGATAGTTTGGTTTGATAACAGATCTTCATTCAAATACTTTGTGTATGCACAGTAGTGCATCAGAGATTTATCAAAGTCAGATTTTTTCCAGACCGGTGAATACTGACACAATACCAGGTCACATTAACTCCACTCTGGTGTGGAGGTTAAAAACAAATCATTCATTTTGTTAGCTTCATTCATTTTGAAGCTAACAAAATGAATGATTTAGGTGTAGCGATAGTTTAGCAGATAATGTGTAACTGGCTTTTAGAAATAAAGCTATACTTTCTACGCGTCAGTTTTTCATTTAGGATGATACAACAAAGAACCAAACTTTTGCTTATTTGTTCTTTTTGTTTAGTTTTTTGTCTGATTGTTTCAGGTATAAAAAGGAGACATCTGCTACAAAACAATTTGTTCTCACCTTGGGGACTTTTTGATAAACTGCTAAAGAAGCATATTGAATCTTAGCTGATTCAGCAAACATTAGCCGAGCTGAAGGTATCGCAGCAGCGTAGCACTGTTCTATACCTTTAAGTTTTCAACATCTCTCTGTTATGCTAGATTTGGAATTGTTGGGAATGTTGGCAGTATTTTGGAAATCAGCGAGTTAAATACGTAGAGAAAACACACTGCTGTTTAGAGCTAGTAATGCTAACCATGCAAATAGCATAAATCTAACATAAGACACTGAGGACAGGTTCGTTTTTGTATTTGTCTTAAAATAGTTAAAACCCTGTTCTATTGAGGGTTTTTATAAGGAATTCTTAATGATCCTAGCTAGCTTTATAGCTAGCTAGCTAGGAGAAGCTGATTGAAATGTAGCTAGCTAGACCGCTAGATAAGACTTTATTAATTCCTGGAGGGGGGGATGTAATTTGTCCCCACATAGCACAAAAAACTAAAATAAAACTAAAAAGGATAAAAACACTCAACAATAAATAACAATGAGCTTGAATAAAGATATTTAAAAAATGTATCATCTCAGTAGAAAATATGGAATTAAAAGGGTAATGTCATCCCAGCAGAATATATAAAAATAAATAAACTGAGTCATAAATAAGGACATCAAAGCATGCTGGTGAACTGCCTTCACTCCCCCCACGGTGCCCGAGTAAATAAATAAAGCTTTAGTTTAAGGGAAAGTGCAAAATAGGAAGCTTCCATTTCATTCCGAAACACTCGGAGCTAAATACAGTTTTAGTCTCATTCTTTGTGCCCTTTGGGGAGCTGTACAATTAGCAGCACGTTTGATTAGAACGCTGTAATTTAATGGAAAGTTAAAACATTATTACTTTTCTTATATAGACAAATTAAGAGTAATGGTTCTTATTTTTTACTAATTATTTAGTGATGTATAAGGGTGGACTGAAAGAAGAAAAACATCAGACCGCTAAAAGGAGTTCCATTTCTTCTTATATAAATCAAATGGATCTTCATGAATAAATAGTATTTGATCCATCATGCCATTTGTCTTAATCAGGGCTCATTTTAATGCTGTGAAATAACATTGGAACGTTAATTACAATCATTCTATGTTGAAACTGGGTATTTTTCAGATCAGCTGTAAGTAAAGAGAACGAGGCATCGCCTGAGCAAAACACTCTCCAGTTTCCTGTCAACAATAAAGACATTTTTATTTATTTATTTATTTTTTTTAAAAAAGAGCTTTTTCTTAAGAGGAAAAAAAACAGGCTTGTGTATTTCGTCAACATAATTTTCAGAAAGATTGAACACCTACTGGAACAGTTGCAACCTTGGCAATTTGAGACTTCATTTTCTGCTGCTTTCTTGTCATTTTATCTTGAAAAGCCATGACAAATTAATTAAACCCTTCTGAAATGATTTTTTTTAAAGCATATATTTTTTAAAAGTGTTAATGACAGTCCATTGAATTTTGGATACAACTGCAGTTCTCTTATTTTTAACTTGAGAAGCAGACACATTCTCAGTTAATGCTCGACATGTGTGACGTGAATAATCCACCAGGGTTCCTACATTGTTGTAAAACTACAAATCATTTATGTAACGGCCTGATACTTAATCTTAAAGTTTTAGAAGGTGCTGTATTTTCATTGGATAAATTTGTGCCTTTTTATTAGGAGAGTAAAGCGTTACTGACCAGAAGATTCTGTCCTTGGTCACCCTCTCTTGAAGTAAAGTCCACTTGCGGCCCAGATCAGTTGAAGCGAAGAGCTGGAGACAAGAATACGGAGAGACAGAAAAACCCAACACTTAATGCGTTTAGCTTTAATCATGGCCATAACCTGGAGCTTATTACCAACTGGATCGCTCACAATGGAGGTTAAATTGATGGGATGGAATATGAAAAAAAAATAAAAAATCACCCAATCACGCTACAGAATTTCATGGTTCACCAAGTCAAGATTGAGCTCAATTAATTATTAATCATAACAGGTGAGGACTGCAAAGTGCATGTGTGTGTGTGTGTGTGTGTGGGGGGGGGTGTGCGTGTGCGTGTGTGTGTTTGAAAGTTCTTGGACTATTCTCAGGACAGTGTGTTGGTAGTAATATGCAGGTTGGTTGAACCATTGATCGCAGCTATAATGAAATTCTATCGATTTAATACCGTCCTCAATATCTAAAACAATATAAGTAAAGTCAGAAAAGGATTTGAGCACAGACCTCTCACTATCATGCGACTTTGACAAAGATTTACTACCTTTTCATTAAACCTCACCTTTTTTCCCTACCCTCATTTCTCATAATCACCTGAATGTGTGATTTATCTTTGGGAAATATGTCGTCACTAAAGGCTCCGAGTATAAAAGCACAGGAAGCCTGTACCCTTTTTTGTGCCATACTTAGACTTTATTTACCTATGTAACATGTAAAGAGGACTCAATATGAAAACACTGCGGAAACAAAAAAGGGCTGCTTTCAATGGGAAGAAGCTACTTCACAGTCTAGGTAGCTGAAGTCTAGACTGAAGTGTTTGGTGTGGTGAACCTTGTTCAGGACGTCTCCAGATGTTTCTGAGGCAAAATCAGAAATTTACCAAGTCTTAACTCCAGTAGGCAAGACTCAGTACACAAGAGCTGAGCTTAATGAGTAAACTGCAGATTTATATGTTGTTTCGTGTCTCTGTTATCCCTGCAGGTCGGGTGCTGTGGCTAGTGACCAAAAGGACAAAATCCTTTCCTCTTAAGAGTTTAATCTTAACTCAAGAGTCCATGTTAGAAAGCATCAGAGTGGAATCTGCCTCTGCCAAATCACGCCGGTAAACCGAAGCGGTTCAAGGAACTGGTAAGGACGTCTTTGATAACTCTGAAGAAAAGGTCCGAGAGTCTTGCTGGTGAATTGGAGGGACGTTGCTGTACGACAGGACTCAATTCTAGGAAGCAGAAAGCGCCTGAACGAAATCCATTAAGATTTTTTTAATTTGTTTTTGTTTTTGCACTGAGACATTTGTTTACCTGAGGCACTTGAAATTCCACTTACACCACTTTTAAGTTGTGGTTTACAGTTTCTGTGGAGTGTAGCTTCTAACAATAACAAACTTTTCTGCACGATAAATTCTCCCAAAAGTTACTGTGATAAACGACAACATTGTAGTTTTGAAGTGATATATTGGTGATGGCGTTGTAACTCAAGTACAACCTCTCAAAGATCAATAAACTTTAACTTCTAATGAACATTTTACATAGGAACTGGAAGACATTTTAAACATCCAGAAATAAATTGAAACATAAGCAAACAAAACAACAAATGAAGTGGACACTGAACTTTCTGTAAACAGAACTGTACTTCAAAATGAGAGCAATACACCAGACTGAAGACTCTGGTCATCCAGACTTAAGTAAAAAGGCCTAAAATGATTGTAACAAAACATTCTTTTTTCTTTGCATACCCTTAAATAAGTCAAATCTACATTGTGTGAAAATTGTACACACTGTATGTATGATGATGAAGATTGGCGATCGAAATCAGCTTCATACGTCAAGTTTTTACACGTCAAAAAAATAATTCAACTTTATCCTCAATAAAGACACGACGACGATAATTTATTTCTTATGAACTTAGACCAATTGAATGTGATAAACCGTAAATGTCAGCGGTTTATCACAAGGCACAACCAGCGTGACACAAGGTTCTCAATTACAGACGAGGGCAGAGTCTTCCACACAGATGGGTCTCTACTTGTGCGGCGCGGCGGTGGAGCGACTGCAATGGCTCCCGACTACAAAGAGTATGGAACTAAAACAGCATCTGAAAACATTTTCAGAGCCATGAACCCACATTATTATCTAGCTGTGTGTGTGTGCGTGTGTGTGTGTGTGTGTGCACATTCATTAGGCAGCACCTGAGGATCCCTCCCTGCCCTACATCTGTCACCGTTAAATAGCCGGTTTTAAGGCTCGCGCTGTAACTGACAATTTCCCTCTAATGAGAACGCGAGACTTTGAAGTTGCATGAGAACACAACGTATTGTCTCGCATTCGGAGACGCCCTCTACGCCTGAGTTACTTCCACGATAATTGTCGACTCAGTACGTGCTGCTCACTTTCAGTTCCTCTCCCAAGGAAGCAGTTTATATAATCAGGCCAAATGTTAGAAAATTAACAGCGCGCCAGTCTGTCCACTGCTCATATTTTCTTGTTCTAGCAGCATTCCCACCACGCTGTCAACAAGAACAGCCATGTCACAAACGCTCAGCTGCCAAGTCCATGACAGAGATACTAATAAGACGGATTTTCGAATCGGGGACAAACTTGGTGTGTTTGAAACAGGACGTCTCAGAGTCCCTCGTCCCTCACCCGTCCGTCCTTGCAGTACACCAGCAGCTTGTCTTCCTCCTTTGGGTGGAAGATGACGGCCTCTGGTGTGAAGGCGACCGCCTGCCGTTGGAAGGAGGAGCCCTCGTCTGTGCTGATGAAGAGCATCTGGTCTCGTTCGTTGATGGACGAGCCCACCATGACCACCTGAAACACCGAAGGCAAAGAGAGGTCAGAAGTCAAACGGCTGGAAGGGCTAATGTTCTACGGTGATGCTGTTCAGATTGGGGGCCTCCAGAGGGCGCTGTGGGGGTGGTCTCAGAAAGTTGGGAAAACATTGCAAAAAAAAGAATTGAATCTTATACACATTTTTTTACTTAAATGTTTTTTAGCATCATTAATTTAGTTTTTTAGTCCAATTTTTGTGAAATAAAATATAGCTAAGTTAAAATAATTTATTTAAATGTTCTTTTGTTTCTTTTGCTACACATAAACCAACAAATCGTTGTGTGCGTAAAAAAAAAAAACCAAAAAAAAAAAAAACCAGTTGTCACCCACAGCCTTTCTTGGAAAAAAGTCTGTTTTGGGAGTTAGAAGGCTGCGACAAGCATTATAAAGAAAAACTGTAGTACCTGGTAATAAATTCACAATATCTTATCTGATAATTAGATTTTCCAGCACAGAACTCACGGCTGTCAGCATGGCTGTCATTTATGCTAAATGAATGTAGCATGCATTGAACGGTGGATATAAAACATCCAAAAAGTTGACGTTTATTTACATATTCTGTAGCAGAATTGTGCATATAGTCTCCCACACAAATGAATTGTCCAACTTCATGTTTACATTTACTCAGCCATTATAAAATCCTCAAAAGAATTTTTTTTTTTTGTTAAATCAACTTCAGAGGCAGACGACCTTGCATTGATTATCTATTTAGAGTTTTATAGCTCACAAAGTGAAAGCACTAAACCCGGGCCAGACCAGGACCTGCCAAACCACCAATCACAGTTATGAGCCATTTAAAGCTACCAATAGCAGAAATCAATAGGAATTAATGAGGCAGGACCATTCATGCGCAGCATAAGAGCAGCCTGACGCTGACCAACGAGGGTTTGTTGGTGTAAATTATGATCCAGACTTTCCATCCGCAACACCAGAGTATATTTAATTCAATGTGTGTTTGCTGTCGGTGTCAGATGAAATAATGCAGAGCAGTAAAGGCAGTATGTTCACATAAAACAATTCGAAAGGTTTTAAATGTACGTGAATGGAACTCAATATGCCTTTACACTACAAGTCTCATTAACCCAGCAACATGCAGACACCAGAACGATTGGTGTGCAAGAAAATATCGACGTGCTGTACAAAAAGGAGGCATCCAATAACAAGACTTCTGAACTCCGAACTGAACCACAGCTGCTTTACTGCAAATAAGTAAGAACCATGGAAAAACTTAAGGGATAGGAACCAGATTATGTCATCTGGTTATTGTTTTGTCACAATTTTGATTAAATGTCATTAAGGCTACGAGTGTGAAAATGTAACATCTCTTAGCAACAATGTGCGCAGTTAAAGCCAGAAATCTCTATTCACCAAACTAAAAAAAAAGACACAAACCTTTTTATCTCACCGCCTGAAGTTGTATCAGCAAGTTCAGTTAGAATTAGCTAAATCACGACTTCGGAAACTTCTGAGTTAGTTGGAGGCAGACCTGTGGATGTATTTTAAGACCAACCCTGGAACCCTCTGCTTTCTTGTTTGACCCAATGGGAAAGTCTGTAAAAATCAGCCAAGATATCAAGAAGAGAGGAGGAGCAGGAGGAACTGGTGCACTACATAAAACAGACGGCATCATGATGGAAGAACACTATGGAAGATGGCACTTGGGTGCAGATTGGTGTTCCAAATGGACAATGACCCTGACTGTACAACCGAAGAGGTTACGGAGTGTTTTAAGGACAACAAGGTCAATGTGGCAAATCACAAAGCCCTGATCTTATTCCTAGGGAGATCTTGAGGTCAGATCTGAAAAGGCATCTAGAAACAAGGCGGAATACAAACCTGACTTAGTTCTGTCAGGAGGAATGGAGCACAACTTCAGCTAACTACTGTGAGAACATTATTGAAGGAAACCCAAAACATTTAATATGCAGTCAAAGGCAATCCTACCAAATACTGAGGACGTGTATGCAAACTTCAGATTTTTAAGATATTAATAAATCAACTGCTACATTTAATGGTCACCTATCTGTGAATTAGAATAGAATAGAGTAGAATATTGCCTAAAGTTGATTGTTTGAATTAGTGAAACTGTTGAAATCAATTATTAAGAGGGTCTTTGGAATTGAAAACAAGAACAATCTTTTTTTTTTTGTCTTGGAACTTTATCCCTCCGGGCTTTTGGGTTGAAAGACTCTATGAGATTTAAATATCAGTATGCTTTGCGATTTTTACCGAACAACTAAAACACTTGGACTACCGGAATCTGAAACTTGGGATCATTGTTAAAAATGGGAGCTTTGTTCAGAAAACAAAACAACAACAAAAAACAAACATGGGTCTCCAAGAATCCTTTAATGTTATTTTCTTCCTAATAACAAAGTAACTAAAGGCAGCCTTGTACTGCAATGTTTAAACATAAAAAAAGCACTTTGCCAAATATGAATTTGCAGTTTGCCCAGTATTTCCATCCCTTTTAATCATAAAGCAGACAGATTTATCAAAACTAATGTTGTGTTTATTTAATACTTTTAAAATGTTTTTTCCCCTTCTTCTTCTTCTTCTTCTCTGCTCTGCGTTAAGATAAAAGGTTCAACATCAAATAAGCTTCACACTTGCAATGCACTTAACTGTAAAGCTGCAGCCGCATGCTGGTTCTATATTATATTAGAGAAATTAAATAAATTTATACGCCTGGAGACACACACAGCGACTAAGAGGACGCAAATTCTTTTTGGTATTCTCATCATGACTGCAATTAGGCAGCGTGTGAAGAACGTCACATCTTTCTGGCTGGAATGCTTAAGTGCTCTGTGTGTCTGTGTGTGGGTGTGTGTGTGTGTGAGTGCGTTTGTTTCTAATACCTTGTGGGGACCATTTTCCTGACACATACTACGTTGTGGGGACCCACTGCTCCTTGTGGGGTCCAAAGCCTGGCCCCCCACAAGGGGAAACACTGTTTTGGGGTCAGGGGTCTGATTTAGGACTAAGGTATGAATTGAGTAGGGCAGAAACGATTCCTGGAATGATTCCAGTAACTCGATTATTAAAATTCCTCGAGAAAAATGTATCTGCCATGAAGCTTCGTTAAATTATGTTTTATCGTGTCGCGCACCGTGTCCCATCCAGATCATTATTTGTGGTTAGCAGCGCTCTTAAGGATAGTAGTGAATTGTGCTCCGTTTTGTCAGGGTTTGGGGACAAAAAAAGGATTGTTGAATTTTTGTGGTGGGATGGTTGGCGTTTCTGGTGTCGGAACCGCGTCGTCACGGTTTTGGAGCGAAAGGTAGGAATGACGCTGAGAGAAAGGGAGAGAAAGAGAGATGCGATTCCTCGATTAATTGTAAGAAATTTCTTTAGACTAGTCAATTACTTAAATATTCTTTTATCACAACCCTAGGGTTAGGTATGTAATGTTAAGGGTACGATAAGGGTAAGGTTTAGGCCATAGAAATGTATGAATGTCAATGGAAAGTCCACACAAACATAGCCATGCAAACATGTGGGTGTGTGTGTGTGTGTGTGTGTGTGTGTTTCTCATTGGAACAGGGTGGTTTATTTTAAAGCCCACTCTAAAGAAACCCAATAAAAATTAGAAGTCTGGGTGAATTAGGAAGACTGAAGGAGTTACTGGTACAGTTGAGGCCAAAATTACTTGTACACCTGGTGGGTGAAAATAAAATGAGCTAGCCTTCGTGATAATCTGCTAGAATAATCTGCTAGAGGCCTTCTGAACTCAGTGACTTGAAGCTCATCAGTCCAGATAAATTGTGACAACTAAAAAGATTCTTCAATGATTTTTGAGAACGGTAAAAATAATTTAAAATAAAATGAATATCATTAAATATCCTGTTGTTGGAGTCGACTAATAAATGCATGATACTGCTTAGCTTCCCTACAAAAAGAAAACACAAAACTGCTTTGCAACTTCCAATCACCACTTTACTATTAGACTCTGATAATTTTATTTATTAGCATCTGATTATCTTTAGTTCAATACCCAAAATACTTTGGTGAAACCCAGTGTTTGGCACATCTACTGATTTATGCTGTAGTGCTTTTGCTAACTTTGAAAACATTCTTAGAATCTAATAAATTCATTTTTACCAGATAAATGCTAAAGTGCTAAATTACTTGGCTGTTGTTAACTTTCAGTTGAATAAAGTTCGACATCTGCGTTGAAGTTTTGGTTATTTACTCTTAAGAATTTTTCAAGTAATTAGATGTTCGTACTCATGCTCTTATTTTGAAGTGGGTGAGGACCGTTTACACTGAAGTTTTATTTCCTCTTCTCCCGTTCTCGCTCTTTCTTTCCCCAATAGCTTTATTAACAAAAGATATAGAAGAACAAAGTCCAAGACAGAGAGTAAAGATATAAACATAAATTCTATACTTTAGGAAGTTATAGAACACATAAATTAAGTCAAATTTAAATTCAGATATAATCTGAATTAAGTCTGCGCTTAACCAGGGCTAATTAATGTAATTATAATGATTCAAAGACACACGATACCATCTATGAATTTAATAGCGCCACAAAAAATTTTATCTTTATGAAACTTAAATACAATTTGCAAAATAATTTACACCGTGTTAATGATAAAACGGTGTAAAGTCAAAATTTGCTAAACTAAAAGTCAAAAGTAAAATTGTTATTCCGACCTTCATTGTAGAAACTCTTTATTGAAGGTTTGCACTTCATTAGATAAAGAACACACAGAGCATGCATAAAACGACAACAACAACATAAAAGAATAAAACAAAACACTGCTGTCAGCTTATTTTGCTCATTTCTGTTGGTCTGGACCTTGAGCAAAAGATATTTAACAAGTCCCACAGGTTTTCTAACCTGCAACTGTAGCAAGATTAAATTTGGTGTGAGGTCATTTACAGGTTTGACATGCATGAAGTAATGAGATTTAAATATGATTCTATTTATTTATTTTATTTTATTTTTACAATTTTTACCCTAATATTTGACAAATTAGGTTAATTAAACGTAAAAAAAAAGTAAGCTGTTGTTTGACTCAACCTGTGTGCTGAAAAATCTATTTTTTATTTTAGATCGATCCAGACTTTTACAACTATTTTTTCCAAATAAACAAATTGCATTGTTGCAAGCAAAACAAATATTTCTGAAAATTTAAAACTTTCGGTTTTTAAACCACTAATAATTGATCAAAATTGCTTCCGTTTATAAATTAGCGAGCACAAGTGCCAGAAATGGTCTGGTTATTTTTTTTTTTTTTAAGGTTTTATTGGCTCTAGTGGTCCTTATCTGATAGTTAACTGACAGGAAAGTGGGTAATGAGAGAAGGGGGAAGACATGCGGCAAAGGTCGCCAGGCCGGGAATCGAACCCACGACGGCTGCGCCTAGGACCAAGGCCTCCTTATGTGGGCTGTGCTTAACCCCTGCGCCACCACAGCACATCCCAGAAATGGTCTGTTTTAAGACAGAGCTACATCATTTTTTCCAGTACTAGTCACTGCGCACACTAGTCTTTCAGAAGAAAGATGTGAGACATCTTTCTTCTGATAGATGTCCCACTGTGGGTTTTGCTTTAAGTCCCTGAAAGGCAGAAACATCCATCAGCTCAACCTGCCTCTGTCAGCATGTCCCTGTTTAAAGGACATGACTCAGTTTAACCTCTGACAGATGGACGTCCTCAAACACAAGCATCTTACTCCATCAGTGCACACGCCCACACGCACGAGCACACACAGAGATCAGACCATCCGGCATATGAACTGGGCAGAAATTAGACGCATAAAACCCTGAAAACAATCAGACCTTGGAATCTGAGGGTGTTGGCGCCTAGAGAGGAACGAGCACAAATATGCGCAGAACTTTGTCGATTTTCTGCTATAGTAGAATAAACACATCATCCTACTACCACTTCCTGTTGTCTTCTTTGCCGTTTTCGTCAGTAGTAACATCCGGCTTTTGATCACGTGACTTATGTGATGCGAAGAAGGTGTTCCCATTGCAGTTTTGCGAAATACAACTATCTCAATACGGCCGGGAAGTCATCTCATCACAAAAATGTATAAAAAAAAAAAACATGAATTTTTGTCAAAAATCGCCATGTCACCATTTAGCAAATTTATTTTCGGAATTCCCATTTATGCAATTTTATGTTTGACAGAAACACAACTGATCAGCCAGGAATCTGTAGAGCATAGCACGACGCAGCGTTAGCACACTTTGTGAAGTTCGACTTGGGCTCAGTGAAAACTGCAAATGGTGATCAAGGGTTAAGCTAAATGAAATATAGGTACTTTATAGAACAAAACACAGGGTGAAAATACCAATATTAATTATTTTATCATTATATATCATTAAGATATATATATATATATATATATATATATATATACACCAACCTGTGCACGGCTTGGATTGATTACAAGAAAGCCTATGACTCAATGCCACACACTTGGATCATCGAATGCTTAGAGATGTACAACATCAACAGAACCTTGAGAACCTTCATCGCAAACTCAATGAGGCTGTGGAAGACCACCCTTGAAGCCAACTGCAAGCCACTCGCACAAGTATCCATCAAATGCGGCATATACCAAGGAGATGCGCTGTCCCCGCTACTGTTCTGCATAGGCCTGAACCCCCTCAGCCAAATCATCAACAAGACTGGCTACGGATACCGACTCAAGAATGGAGCCAACATCAGCCACCTCCTCTACATGGATGACATCAAGCTGTATGCCAAGAGCGAGCGAGACATAGACTCACTGATCCACACCACCAGGATATACAGCACGGACATTGGGATGTCATTCGGACTAGAGAAGTGTGGTCGGATGGTTACAAAGAGAGGGAAGGTCATCCGCACAGAAGGGATCTCACTCCCAGAAGGAACAATAGCAGACATAGAGGATGGTTACAAATACCTGGGAATATCACAAGCAAATGGCAACCTTGATGAGATCACAAGAAAAAGAGCCACAACCAAATACCTCCAACGAATAAGACAAATCCTGAGAAGCCAGCTCAATGGCAAGAACAAGATCTGTGCAATAAACAGCTATGCCCTACCAGTAATCAGATACCCTGCAGGAATAATTAGCTGGCCAAAGGAGGAGATACAGGCCACAGATGTTAAGACCCGGAAACTACTAACAATGCATGGAGGGTTCCACCCCAAATCCAGCACACTGAGACTGTACACGAACCGCAAAGAAGGAGGCAGAGGACTAGTGAGTGTGAGAACCACTATCCAAGACGAGACATCCAAGATCCATAGATACATCAGGGACAAAGCCTCAACAGACAATGTGCTCAGTGAATGTCTCAAACAATGGGGAACAGAAGCTGAGGTGCCAGAGGAACCATCATGGGAGGACAAGCCCCTGCATGGGATGTACCACCGGCAAATAACCGAAGTGGCTGACATCAGAAAATCCTACCAATGGCTGGAAAAAGCTGGACTGAAGGACAGCACAGAGGCCCTCATCATGGCCGCCCAGGAACAGGCCCTAAACACCAGAGCAATTGAGGCCCAGATCTACCACACCAGACAAGACCCAAGGTGTAGGTTGTGCAAGGAGGCCCCTGAGACAGTCCAACACATAACAGCAGGGTGCAAGATACTGGCAGGGAAAGAATACATGGAACGACACAACCAAGTGGCAGGCATAGTGTACAGAAACATCTGTGCAGAATATGGACTGGAACCCCCAAGAACAAAGTGGGAAACACCCCCGAAGGTAGTGGAGAATGACCGAGCTAAGATCCTGTGGGACTTCCAGATCCAGACAGACAAAATGGTGAGGGCGAACCAACCAGACATAGTCGTGGTGGATAAACAACAGAGGAAAGCCGTTGTGGTGGATGTGGCAATACCAAGTGACTGCAACATCAGGAAAAAGGAGCACGAAAAACTAGAGAAATACCAGGGCCTAAGGGAGGAACTGGAGAGGGCCTGGAAGGTGAAGACCACAGTGGTGCCTGTGGTCATCGGGACCCTCGGGGCAGTCACTCCCAAACTGGAACAGTGGCTACAACAGATCCCAGGAACAACATCAGACATCTCAGTCCAGAAATGTGCAGTCCTAGGCACAGCCAAGATACTGCGCAGAACCCTCAAGCTCCCAGGCCTCTGGTAGAGGACCCGAGCTAAGAGGAAGAAGAATCACCACCCGCGGTGGGTGAGAAGGGAATTTTTTTTTTATATATGAATAGTAAAGCTGAGATCACAGAGATCTTGAGCTAACAGCTAAGAAATGAATCTTTCTCCAGGAAATCTATGACTTCATCATTTTTGCAAGTCAGTTAGTGCCTCAAGTGGGGATCATGACTCTTTGGAACTTGTTTAAGAGAGATGGTAGGATGAAAGAGGACAATGGATAAATGGATCAGGGCTCTGGCTGTAAAGGAGAAGAAAGTGCTGAGTCAACAAGCGAAGCTCTCGATTTACAGATCCAGCTACGTTCCAACTCTGATCTACGGTGGTGAGAAATGGATCATGACTGAAAAAACGACGCCCTGGATACGAGAAGCTGAAATGAACTTTCTGTATATGGAGACTGGAATCAGCATTGGCGATAAGGTGTGTAGATTTATCAATTGTGGGGAGCCGGAAGTGGAACTGCTACTCCAAAGGATGATGATCGAGACACCTACTGCATGACTCCCCCTGGAGACTTTCCAGGCACATCACACTGGAACGAGACCACTGGGCAGACCCAAAACTTACCGAGGGGCAGTAAGGCTGTTTTCACGCAAGAGCCTGGTAAACTCGTTTTGATTGGGCACCAAAGTTGCAACATTTGTTCCATTTTCAGCTGGTACTGTTCGCTTTCACACTGACTTGTCAGACGACCAAAACCCTTTGAAAAATCTGTTCCGCTCCACACCCCTTCACCTGTGGTGGCGCCGCTCTACAAACTACTGTAGGGAACAACAAAAAAATATCAGAAGAAGACATGAGCGAAACTTCCTTTGTCACAAAATGGAGTAGCATCAGATCTCTCTAACGTCTTTGGTAAAACTCCTAGAGGCCCTTCTGCCAGTAGCTCTAGACTTTCACGCTGGATTCCCTTGTTTGTTTTGGTTGTATTTGCCCAGAGAAACCAGCGCTATAGTCCTTTTCCTGTTTTGTGTGAAGTCTCTGGTCCGCCTGCCGTTCACATATTCATTCGAACCACACTAGAGTTCACTTCAATGGAACCGAGATCTAGGATTGTAGAGGGGAAAAGAGTCCGCTTTTTTTTTTTGTCTACATCAGTTTGATTGTGCATTCAACATCCCAAAATGGACTGGACGTTCGTGACAAACAGACTAGAGTTCAATTAAAGCGGTCTAAAAAGTGCTGGTGTGAATTCCTATAAGAATGGGAACACCTGGGGCCTGAATGAAAGAAGTGTTATTCTTAATCTTCAGTAAGAAAGTAACACAAAAAAAGACAAGGTGCATCTTCGATTGTTGTATTCCCCTTCTGTAATCTTCCTAACAAGTCATTCTGTTGAAAATGGGGGGGATGCAACTCGTAGTTGACTTCATGAGCAGGTGTTTCCCAACAACACACCTGTGGTTCAAGCCAATAAAAAGGCCTGGTCATCGGATGATGCAGAAGATGGAGCAGATGTTGTCAGAGCCTCACACCTATGTTCTCCTTCACGCAGTTGCGTAATTTGCCAACAAGTGGCACTCTTGTCAAACTGTAAGTTCTCCTTCAAGCCGTTCACCTAAACTGAGCTCACAGAGACGACAGTAAAGATTCACAGAAAGCTCCAGTACGGGGGGGACTGGAAGAGGACTAACGTTCCTCCGTCACAAGGACGTCCTGTGTGTAACAACTCTTGCTTCCCTGCAGCACAGTGGTGCTATTGTGTGTGACAGATAAAAGCGGCCTGAAAACTTTCCGTCTCTGCATTGGAAAGCGCTCGGGTGGGAGCCGTTAATGGGACTAAAAGAATCGCGTCTCTGAAATCCCTGCTGGTCCCGTCTGTGAAAGACAGCAGTGTTGCCCTGCTCAGGGCATGCCCAGTATGTTTTCAATCAGTCTACTCCCGTCTAAAGAGCAGGAACGCGCCACTGGGTCTCACTCTCAGAACTCGCCGTTATACAACGACATCGAGAACCTCAGAAATACTGTGTTGTATCTGAAAGCTGTAGACCGTGTCAGGTCTGACCCTGCACTCCACCTCCTCTGTATTTTCTTCTCACCTCACAGTTACACCCGTGTGACGCTGAGGCGTGAAAGTCCTGCATCTTTAATCAAGGGATGTCCTGACTGCAACTACAACCACGTACTGGTGATTCTTTCTGTTTTAATGCACCTTTGCAACAACACAAGTCCATTACCGAGATGCATCTCCTCATGCGTTATACATCTGAAGCCTTTTCC
This sequence comes from Gambusia affinis, assembly GCF_019740435.1. Classification (NCBI taxonomy): domain Eukaryota; kingdom Metazoa; phylum Chordata; class Actinopteri; order Cyprinodontiformes; family Poeciliidae; genus Gambusia; species Gambusia affinis. The sequence goes on along the minus strand of NC_057885.1, from coordinate 5,701,721 downwards.
TTGACAGTGAGAGGTGACCAGCCGATGCAGAAATCTCGGCTGGAACTCGTTTCAAAACACTAAGAGGTTCACGCTGGCAAACTTTTCAGTAAAAAGCCGCAAAATTGAGAACTATTTCAAACTTTGAAGTATGTTTAGCTTTTATAAATACAATCGGCTTTTTTCCCCTCTCCACAATTGTTCTTCTTTTCTTATTGCTGCAAAATTCTGCTTTTAAAGTATATTTGCGCTGGGAGTTAGAAAGTTGGAGCTTCTCTCGTGCCAGTTGAACATATGTTAGTTTCTTTAAATTGAACTCGTGGGAATAAAATCGAGAACAGAGTGTATGCGTGTTAACACTCGAGAGTGACAGATAAGACAGGCTGGCTGTCCCAGATTCAACCCTGTTATCTGCCTGCTGCACCTTCCATCTGATGCCTTTCTAAAGCGCTCAGATTATGATTGACAAGGCCTTGGATCCTCTCTGCACTACTGGAGTTTATATAACGCATATTATTTCTAACAGGCAGCAACAAGTTGGAAGTATATTTACATAATGTCCGAATATGTGTCTGTTTATATGTAGATATATGCTCTAGATCCCTAAAAACAAAGATGGGCACATTCCACTAATCTGTTTACCTGCTAATAGCAATGCTAATTTTCCCCTTAGTGCTTTAGCGCTTTTGCTAATTTTGAAAACATTTAGCTCACTTAAATTTCCTTAAATCACTTACTAGATACGCTAATCCTAATGTGGTAACAAGTTGAGAGCATATTAACACACTGTTTGAAGATTTGAAATAAACACATGCTAACTTATCTGGAACCAACAACTATTCTACTTTCAAAGTCACTTAAATTCTTCTTATTTTTCTCCTGTCTGGTGCTTTGGTTTAAATTCATTATGTCTATATACCTAAATGTAGAGACAGGGACATTTCCACTAATCTGCTAATATGCTAATAGGGAAGCTAATTTCCTTTATGGCTTTTGCTGACTTAAAAAACGCTGAGCGCACTTAGCTTCCCTTAAATAAGTTTGTCTTGACAGATAATGAAATGTGTCAAGATAGTGTACTTGACTCTTTTTGTTAACTACAGCTCAAGTAGTTATTTTATTTTGCTTTTATTTTGAAGTGGCTGAAGACTGCTTACAAGGCAGATCCTTTTCCTATCATCATTTTCTCTTTTGTCTTTTCCAATAAATTTGTTTCAAACAAAAAACATACAGAAACAAAACAAAACACAAACAACAGAGAACGATATGTAAATATAATAACTAAGAGATAAAACATGTATATTATATAGTAAAGCTAAATTGGTTGTAGTATTTAGCACATTAGCTTAATACCCTGTTGATGTAGCGTTTTAGCGTTAGCCAAATTTATGTTTATTTACGTTTATGCGTAGTGCTTTAGGGTTAGCACAACTACGGTATCTTTTTTGCGAACGGTGCCCATCACTGTCATAATAAATGTATGGAGTTGCTGCCATGTGATTGGATGATTCCATATTTGTGCTAACAACCGTTTAATTAGGTTTGCCTAACAAAGCAGTGACTGTATTCCTTTGAAGTCATTTCTTTTGAATGGACATCTCTCTTCCCCATTGTCACTTCAACGCTCTCTCTTGGTTTTTTCTGCTGAGTCTTAGCTTACAAATAAAATCTAATTCTATTCAAACTTCCCTTCTTTGGATTTCGCCCCCAACTGCGTTCCGTTCCGTCCCCCCCCTTGCCGTTTAATGTCTTTATCTTTCACTCTCCTGCTCTCGGTGATGGATCTCTCCATCTCCATTGCTCGCCCCACACGTCTCTCTACATCCTGTCGATGATAGACGGCAGGCCTGAGTTCTTCATTGTGGAGGACGGAGACAACGATCAAACCTCAGGAAAGCATTCTCTCTCTCTCTCTCTCTCTCTCGCTGTCTCTCGCTCTCTTTTTTTTAATTGCATTTGTCTGTCAGATAAAAAGTGAAGAGGGGAACCTCTGAGCAATTACTCTAGACTTAATTACATAAAGTGAAAAAAACAACAACCTACGTTTGGGGGAGTTTGGTGTGTGTGTGTGTGTGGGTGTGCGTGTGTGTGTGCGTGTGTGTGTGTGTGTGTGTGAGGTATAAAGGGGCAGGTTAAGCTTCACCACAGAGCTCTACATTTAAAGATTATCATCTTCCACGGAAGGCTGACACTCGGGTGTCAGCTGCCCACACACTCACACACAGCAGCGTTTATCTCCTCGGCAGCTCCACTGTGACCGGGAGAAAGTCGCATGATAATAAAGTAATACAAGGATCTACACTACATGTCTTCTTCTGCAAAGGATTTAAATGATAGGTTTTCGTTCATTTTGATTGAAAAGGTGCATAACAGCTATTTCGGAAGGATCGCTTCAAAACTTGCAGCTGATTAGACGGTTACAGCTGTGGAACAAAAGCATTCCCTATCTTTCAGAATATTTTTTTTTTTCCCCCAGCACACACATATCCTTCAGCTGATCAAACTGTTAAGTTTTATCACAAAACGCCAATTTTAATTGATTTGGTCTCTACAGGGAAAAGAGCTGCGCCCTAATGAGGAAGTCATGCTGGTTCACCAGCTAATAGGCCTGATAACTGACCTGTAGACTGATCCGTTTACTCGCAGATCTATAGAATCAAGGAAGCACTTAAACAGATCCTGTCTGGCAACATGACGTCGGCTAAAAGACGTCGAAACGCAACATATCAAGGCCAGATACAAATAAACGTCATTTCCAATACTTTGGGAGACCAGACAACCACAGTGAGAGTCATTATCAATATATTAAAAACACAGAAACATGGTGAAACTCAATCGGAGTGGCTGATCTATCCAAAATACTCAAAGACCACATGGACGGCTCATCAAGAGGCCATAAAAACCTAAAAGCACCACAGGCCTCGCTTGTCACACGGGCTGACTACCCGTTACACCAAATCTTGGAAATGGTGTTTCTGACTTGGTGCTTTCTTGATTTTTCTTCTTTTTCATGTAGTTTTTCTTTGCTGCATTTTTAGCGTCTCTTCTTTGTATGATTGGAAACGAAATGGAGTTTGTCGTGGCGCGTCATCTGAAATGCAACAAGAACATTAAGAGTCTACTCTAGGTGATTCAAAGCCTTAAATCTGACACATGATTTGGTGTTGAATTATGCTCTCCTGGGTCATTTACGTGTAAATATTACAAACACTTCATTTAATCTAGGTGAATATGCGGACAATGAAACTTTAAATACTTCTAAGTCTAAACAAATCTTTGATTTTACGAGATATACCAAAGATTAGTTATCCTGCTACCGAAATCAGGCCAAAACAACAACCAGCCATTAACAGAGCAGCGGTGACAGAACGCCTGCTGCTGCCGACAATTAGAAAAAAAAATGGTGAATGATGTAAATGCAATAGCTGGACTGGTGCCACCAACTGGATGCTTTCCACACAGTTAATTATGCAGCCAAGTACTCTGTCTTAATAAATCAGCTTCCACAAGTCCTGGTGAAAATGAGAACGGTCACAACAGCCCTAAACAAATCTAGGAGGACAAGACGGGATTGTCCGTTTACGTTTAAATGTACGGCTGTCAACATTTTCGACATCGTTTTGCTGGTTGCCTTTTTTTTTTCCATGCCAGAGGGTGAAGTTCAGATATCCAGTTCATCAGCAGCAGCACAGCCAGAGGCATCAGAAATGTCATCTCCACCCCTGAAAATCATGGCTAAGCTATTAGGGGAGCTCTTTTGAAGGGGGGAGGGGGGGGATACCGGAGCCTTTGTCCAGCATCGCTCAGGAGGAGGACGTGTCATAAAAAGCCACATGGGGCATTTCTGTGAATGCCAAACTCTTAGGTAGAAAAAAAAAACCCTGATTGTTCATCTTGCTTTTTATCTGTTAAGAGCTGACAATCAAAAACAAACAAACAAACAAAAAAGCTGTTTTGTGTTTAGTTCAAAGAAGGCATTCTGACGTTACAATATATGCTGATGATATTTGCATTTAACTGGTCAACTTTAGGTCAGTGTGTTTGAATTCATTGCAGAGTTTTGTATAAGTCAAAGCCAGTTAAAGGTTTTAAAATCAAATTTTGAGCTTTCCAGTCAATACAATCTTCATCTGTTGAAGATAGGCACTACGGAAGCACTTTAGTTTTGTTCATATTTCACAGAGAATGACGAATCAAGAACTGAAATGTAAAGTGAACTGTGATTCTAATTCGTCAGATAATCCGTTTTAAAATATTTTTTCTACTTTACTGTATAAAACAACGCCGGCTGTCGTCTAAGAACAATTTTTTGTGTCAGTTAAAGGTTTTAAGTCAAAATGAAAACGTTTCAACTCACTACAGTCTTCATTTGTTGAACATCTGCAAATTACTTCAGAAGCTTTATGGTGGCAAGAAAAACACATTCTTTCTGCCCACATTTAAAGTGAGCCGTGATTCAAATTTGTCAAATAATGTTTAAGAGTTTCTCTAGTTTACTGTACAAAACACACACATACACACACACACACACAAGCTTTAACCCCAATGTCAAAATAAAATGAAGAATATTAAACTGCTTCAAGACCACACAACATGTTGTTGACAGAGAACGGTGGTCCTGTTGCCTCTCATGCCTCTGGAAGTCAAATAGAAAAAAAAAAGAATGAACCGAACTGAAAACCATAACAAAATGATTAACCATTGCAACTGTAGCAAACAACAACAGGCTGTGTAATTATACAGCCAAATTCCAGACATGAGGCCGTCATTCTGCACGTCCCTCACTTCAGATGACATTTTCTCTCGTCTGCCAGATTTTGATGAGCAGCAGAGATCAAGGTGCCTCTCTGGGATGTCACAGTTATAACCCAACAACTGCAACATGTCTACAGGTAGGAGAAAACCCCTCAAAGCCTTAAGAAAAAAAGTCACTTCCACTTCCCTAAAGCGGGAAATACAGGCGTTATTTATACTCAACACACGGAGAGCAAAACAAACCCCGGCTCGACTCATCACTCTGTACGTGTGGTAAATCATCTCCAAATGTCTGGATGAAAATAAAACAATGGTAAAAAAAAAAAAAAAACAGCTCGTGCCGAACACAAATTCACAACGTTTACAGCCCAGTTGAGCCGCAACCTTCCAGCCAATCAAGTCACTGAACGATGTAGAAGAACACTGAGCAAACAGAAAGGTAGCAACACGTTCCACATATCCAGGAACATGCTTGCTTAATTACTCGCTGGCCATTGACTTATTATAGAGTTAATCTTTTTCTGCTGCGATTTGATCATCTCCTGTCCATTGCCCCTTGTGTAAATGATATATATGCATTAAATTTGTATTAGCCTGCTGTATGTGACGCCCAAAGTAAAAAAATAATAAAAAAAGATATTCCGTGCCTCTTTTTTGACTTGCTCAACCTGGGGAAGCTGAAGGAGGTCGTGAGCCCACGCGGTGGTAGTTGGAGGGCAGTTAGTGAGTTTTCTCACTTCGTCTATCACATAAATATTCAATGACATTTTCAATAAGCGTCAGCCTGCCCGGCTTTCGACCTTCTTGCCGACTCGTGTAAAAGCGCCGAATCGGGGGGGGGTGCGTGCATCTCGCATTTTTTCAGACGGGGTGCCGGCTTGCTGCGGTCTGCGGGCCGGTTCTAATAATAAATCAAGATCATCCTAGGGGCCGTAGAAAATCTTCTCGCGGGCCGTATGTGGCCCGCGGGCCTTGACTCTGACATATGTGCTCTAGATTAATGCAGAAAAGATTGAAACCGTCACGTTTGGCCTCAAAAATGCAACTGCAGGTTGAGGTCAGTCCTCAACAGACTCAAGTGGGCAATCAGGAGTCAAGAAACTATGGTGTAGGTCTGTAATCGTATCTTAATTTCAACATTTGTGCAGAAACAAAAAGAGCAGAATAAATGGTTTCCAGTGAAAACTTCTATTTTCAGTAGTTTTATCAGTGGAGACATGCAGAGTCTGTCGGTTCACTTATATCAGTGCTGAAAAACATCGTTGTTTACTGGAGGTTTTGATCAAAGAGTTTCACTAATGAGTGACCAAAGCGAGAGATTTAAGATTAGATCAAAATTTGAAATGTGTTTATTGAAGGTTTTTGCAAGTGTTTGGGGGGGTTTGTGTTTCTCCTTTGATATTTGAGCAATAAATATCTGTGTGAATGATGCTGCGTCGTGCCTTCGACGCTTCCTCTGTTCTTGTTTCGTTGTCACACTTAAATTTAACGTCAAAGATTAAGTGAGTAAATGCAAACAAAAAGAAAAAAGGCATGTGATTTTTAAAATCTAATTAAAAAAAATTGAAGTTGGCCTAGTCAAGGTTTAAAACCGATTGAGATTCATACTTTTTCATTTAAAGCAATTCTGCAAAGAAAATTCAAAATAATATAAAACTCAATGGGAAAAAAACACTGGCATTCGGTAAAAATGTTAATTAAGATGAGTTTGGAAGCAGTTTCAGACAAATCCCCGGTTAATTTGAAGGCTAAAAGTCAGTGAGAGTTAAATTACTAATATCAAAGAGTTAATTAATGACCCCTATGTATGGTCGTTACAGTTAACTGAACGAAAAGAATGGAGTCAAACAGGAAGTGAAATTGAGGCGGCTAAGACAAAGAACGAAGCGTCTCTTTAATGTTACACTAGATGGATCTCCATGGTGACCCCCTGACAGACACAATTAAAAGCCCTATATCCTGCCAAGACCGTCTCATCCCACACACACACACACACACACACACAGCAGCATGTCTGCCCTGCCCTGTCAGCTCCGCCTGGCAAAATTCAATTACCACTTATCACCAGTGACAGGGAGCATCACTCTGACTGGCATACATAACGCTGCTGCTGCTGCTGCTGCTGCTGCTGGACACGCAAACACCCGGACGGAAACACAAACCCAAACACTATCATTGCGGTCCACTGGAGGGTATGTACTTCATGTGGTAACTCTTCTCACTCTGAAGCGCCAACTTAGGAAAATGATGCTAAGTTTTCAGCAGTGACGTCCGAAAGAAAAGCGTTTCAGAGACACAAAGTAGCTGAACTATTTAGCCAAGAAAACATCAGGGCTTACTTACTGTAATTGAGGCAAAAACAGATTTGCTGCCACATATCAGCAGTGATGAGGTTAATAATATTATGATGCATTTATTGGTACATTTGATATGTAGATACAAGTAGGTTAGTTAATAGTGACATTAGCAGTGACTGCTGAATGCTGGCCAATTGAAAAGCTTCAATTTCAACAATGATTTACTGTTTATTTATTTATTTTTTTTACTTATTACCCTTACAAAAAAATCCCATGAAAATCACACGTGATCACATAATCCACCAAAAAATCACATGTTTTCACATGTGATCGCATGTGGAAATGTGTGATTCACATGTGATTTTAAATAGGTTTAAGTAAGAACAGTAGCTCAGATACTAGGTTTCTATATGTCGGCACCTATTTTTATAAAATAGCTTCTGCATATCTGTGACTTAGCCAATTACGTTACTGAAAAGCTGCACAAAAAATGTTGCGGCCCAGTCGTAACATTTTTCTACTCTCCTGGTTTGCACCGCGGTTGAGTCGAGTGCCTCGGCATGCTGAATGCTGAGCAGGCCTCGCCTTGTCTTCTGATGAAGTCAGCTGCTAATCGTTTGGCCTTGGACATGGCGTTGAACTTTGAGCCCAAGATGCTCATGGTTGGTAATAAACCTTTGGAGACGTTTGCCTCAAACCGCCATACAACTAAGGTGGCATATCTACAGGAGTAAAACCTACACGGATCATTCTGGAAGCACAATATAGACACTGCTGCCATCCAGTGGTGGAAGTAATGTTAAATTATGATAAATCTAGTGAGTTTGCATTGACAAAATGCCTCGACAGCAAAAATTCTTAATCAGCATTTAAATGATCTTATGTGTTTATCAGACAGAGTGGAAAGATTAAAATAAAGCATAAATATTAGCGCGTCTAGGTGCATTGTCAAAGTCAAGTTTTTTGGTGGGAGTGGAGACGATTGGGAATGTCATGCAATGATGAACCATTACTGTCCACAAAACAACAGAAGTTTGTTTGGAGACTAAAAATAATACCCAATCTAATCTCAACTAGGCTGTTGATGTACTGCACAAAAGACGTGCTTGATTTGTTTTTTTCCAAGGACATTTTTTAGACGAACTGAAATGAGGGTCGTCAGTGGTTGCTTGAACTTCAGATTCCTTAGTCAGATTCTTATCGGTTCCTCATTTGCTGGTAGAACAGTGGAAGCAGGAACCACTGATTCTTGTTTCCCTTTGGTTGCGTCGTCAACACGCATTTATAGAAGTTCAAATGTAGGTTTTGCTAAATCACAGATGAAGCCTTGAATAGTGCAAGTACAGGATCTTCAAAGAGACATGTCCATAAGTGTGTGGTTGTTCAAACACGCAAAAAAAAAAAAAAGAAAGAAGATATTTATTTTATTTCAAAAAGTTTATTCCAAAACCGCTTCAGAGCAACTTCTGCTAACGTACCAGAAAGGAACAGCAAAGACTTGGGAAGAAGACTGTTTGTTTTGGAGCACAGAACACAAGAAACTGTAGTTATAAGCGTAGCTTAGCAATAGTGTGGTTAACTGCACTTTGATGTTTAAATATTTATCCAATTTGTACCAAATTAATTCTATTTATTTACCCGTAAAGGAAAATTGTTATGTTTACACACTATTGCTTTATTACTTTTGAACACTTTAGTGGGTTTTTTTATTATTCATTTGTGTTTACTATAAACCTGCACTGAAAGCAAAAAAGAAAAAGAAAAAAAAAAGGTTTTGTTTTATTTTTGTCCAAGGCAAATGCAAGCATTTCCTAAACAAATTATAATTACATTGAGCCGCTACACAAAGGTTCTCCGGAGGACGGCAATCTGCAAATAACATCAACGTCTTCAACAACAGCTTAGCTATAGCTGCTGTTGCTTTTTCCCTCCCTACCGCTAAGTCAATTACTGTATCCATGTTATTGGCTGCTTTTGAGATTAAATAATTAACGGTTCAGGAAAACGGTGCACCTTTTTTTTTTTTTTTTTTTTTTGCTCGCATTGTGGTTTTTTTTTATTTTTTCTTCTGTTGGCTAAAGAGAAACCCAAACGTCTCCCTCGTGTCAATCCAACACGACTTCAAACTGCAAGTTAGCAGAAAGTAACTGAAATGGACTTAAAAACACACACACACACACACAAGGGTGGATAATGATCTTAATTGCTGCCGAGTGGTTTCATGCTGCATGCGTGGGAACAAAAACCCATTTTCTCAATCACTTCACAACAGTGGTGCAGGGCGTCCGCACGCTGGAGATAATTGATTTGAACTGATATGGAGGATGTAATTGGCCACCTGACTCTGGTATGCGGAAGTTGACGAGAAGTGAGTTTATGTTAAGAAACAAGACAAAAAAATAATTTAAAAAAAAACAACAACTTGTAAGTGGTAACTATAACTAAGTTTTAAATCATTCAATTGCGTTTTTGTCTGTGTTTTGTTTAAGTAGCTCTCACAGCATCACATAGTTCATAAAAAGGTGTTTGTCATTCCAACGTTGTAATTCCTCTAAATCGCTGCACACGTAGCCACACCCAAGTAGGCGGGGCTTGTAGCTCCAACACTTGAATAAAAAGCTGACATCTTCTCTGATAGCTAATAGATGAGCAGCAGCACCACGGCCGAGCTACAATATATTTCATGTGAATCATCTGAAATTACTTTTAACAACTTATTGTGTGAACAAGCTCAGTCATGTGTGATTTTAATTTAATTTCTTATATAAAGGAAACACCAAATTTGTGTTTTTTTTGTTGATTTTTTTACACTAGCCGAATACACGCAAAGATTTTCACGCTGTTGTTACAGAAACGCAGTCAGTGAGAACCCCTGGTTGAATGTGCTCGTAGTTTCAAGTGTTGGTTGCTCAGTGCAACTACAAAAAGCGCTACATGAACTCAATCTATTCACCTTTTTCTTTTAACGACAAAACGTGACATAAAAAAAAAAAAAACTGGCCCCACGTCCAGCAGGTAACTGAAACCAGGCTAAAACTGGCCAAGCGTTTCAAAAACTTTTGCTCTAATGAACAAACCAGAGAGCGCAACATCTCCCACACACAGGCTGACACCTCTGAGAACATATGCTGTGAGCATGAAGGCATAATAATAAGATATTTCAGCCTGGTATCCCCCCATGATGAGGCTAAAAATAGAGCCCCTTATTACAGCATGGTTCAGGATGACTAATATGACTGTCAGTGAGCTGCACTCCTGTCTTGTTGACTCCAATTCAGCAGTCTGCCTCCGCCACTAGAAAGAAATTCATCTTCACACTGACTGCTGATAAAGCGGCGGCTGCAAACGGGAGACGGAAATACGAGCTTTCAAGTTGGAATCGATCACGTTTTTTTTTTTTTCTCTCCTTCCCAATTTATTTATTGATTTGATTTTTTTTAAATAACTGTCACTTGTCAATTAAGGGGTCAGAATGTAGGTGGAAGAGGAAGTGGAGGAGGAAGAGGTTTTTGAGAAAATGGAAAAAGTTTTCCACCTGTTCTCAGAGAAGTATGGACCGGGGAGGAGTTTTTAAAAAAAATTATTTTCCAAAAAAGCAAGTCATGATGGTTAGTAAATAATTCTGCAGCAGAGTATTGGGGACAGGCTGAAGAAAATTATAAAAAAATTAATTACAAGAATAAAGTCAAAATAATGTGTGAATAAAGTTGCAGAATTATGAGTCATGAGGTTATTTTCATAATAAAATACAGCTTTATTGCTGCATTATTTCTACATTATTCTTTGAAAAATAAATTCTCCTATTATTTAGATTGTTTTCCGCTCATATCACTTCATTCTTGTAATATTATAACTATTCTCATATTAAAATATTGTGACAGTTTTCCTATTATTATGACTTTATTCTTGCATTATTTCCACTGTAAACGTGTAATACTGTAATTTTACTGCAGTTTTATAACTTTAGTTTTTTTATGTCTTAGTATGGCCCTTAGACTCAATTATAGTGATTAAATTTCATAAACATGAAATAAAATTGGGGAGCGAAACAGACTCCCATTAATAATCCTGAAGCCTTCCCTTAAAGTTTTTGAACATTAAAACTTTACATTTATCTAGGAAGATGGTTAAAGCTAACCATAATCTAAATTGAAGCATTAAACTCCACGTTTCTTTTTTTTTTTTTTTTTTTTTCTTTTTTTTTGTTAAACAGCAGCGTGTGCCTGAAGCTGGAACATCTGCGGACAAAACACGTTTCCACATACAATCCCTGTGTGTGTCTGTGCTCAAACTGTTCTCTGGCAGCCTTTCAATAAAAACACTTCACTTTCTTCAGCTCTCCTCCAAAGGCAGACAGAAACCCTCTACAGTCCACGCTGCGCTGCGGGCCTCCGCCGTGATTCACTCAGACGAGGAGGAGGAGGACGAAAGGGGTGAGGAGCAGCATGATGGAGTCAGAGAGGTAGTGTTTAGTTTGGCTGTTTGTCTTCGGCTGGCTCCGACTGATGAATTATACCGGAGCTCCTCGGCGGAGTTGGTTCGATATACGAAGAAGGTGGAATTATGTGCTGACGTAGGGCAGAACCCAGGGAGCACGTTGTAATGAGATTGTTGCGTCTAATAAGAACGACCTTAGCGGAAGAACAGATGTCTTAGCGGGAATTAGCGCTCCGAAAGTGGCAAAGGCTTAAAACGGGACGAAACGAGCAATGTGGAAAAACGTTCTTACCGCATCGCTATGCCTGGAACATTTGAATATTACAGTTTAAAATACGAAAAGAGCAGCACGGCAGATTGTAAACACGAGCAAGGAGAGAAAACGATGAAACCGGATTTACACATTTCCAGAATGATGGACAGAGCTGGCTAACCGTGAGGCTAATTTACTAACTAAACTAAACTACTCTGAGTGGCTTTGGGATTTTGTGAGCTAAAGTTTGTTTTACTTGAATAACTCACAAAGTCATGTATGTGAAACTGTGCTATCAGAACATGAACATAAAACACCAATAACACACGCAGGAGTTTGTGAATGGAAAGTGACGACACGTGAACAGATGAAGATCCACGACACAGTAGATGAAACGGTTTCACTCTGAAAACCTGACTTATGGTTCAACAAGTCAGAGCGGAGAGGAAGACTCCAGCCAAGACCTACAACTTTGTAACATCGCTGTATAACCTTTTATACAGTCTTATATAGTCTGAACATTAGTTAGAACGTTGTGCTCCAGTACAAACAGAGAGGACTGAACTGCATAATCTACTGCTTTTCACAGAACAGCCAATGGCAACAATCTGACATTTTGTGACAGCGGACCACAAAGTCCAGTAATCCATCACAGAACTATCGAAGCCAACAATCATCAACTGCATAACCTACAACTCACTGCATTTCCTTTTGGTTCAACCTTTCAATACCCTAACGAACAACAACAACAAAAAGAACATTTCTGTGGTTTGCTTGCTGCCGTGTGTGCGGTGTAGCACATCCAGGCGTGGGCCGACAGCGTACAGCCTCCAGCACTCCACTGGGTCAAACAGTTGTCAGGAGATTACTGGGAATCGATAGTGGAAACCAGTACATCCAGAGGAGGGGTGCGTCAACCTGAATGTTAGCATTCTAGTTGTTTGTTGGACAACAGAAGATAAAACCTACTTTGTATAAATCTTCAAACACCAGTGGCCCAATAATCCTCGGCGTTTGAGCTACGACTAAAATATTTTATTGTTTATTTCGATAGAGACCTTTAGCCACTGGTTTAAATAAAACCTTAATATCAACAGTAAATGCAATAGCAAAAATTGATGAATGTATTTAAAAGGAAAGGAACATATGATATGCGATAGCAGTGATTTCTATCGCCTGACCTTCTCGACATAAAGCGCAAAAAATAAATAAATAATCCTAATTTCACTTTTCATTAGGGTTAATCCTAACCCTAAATATTTAGCTTGCTAGCTATTCAGCAGGCTAAATGTTTAGTTTAGCAAATAAATATTTAGTTTAAAAATTCTACATTTAGTTTGGAACTCTAACATTTATAAATGTGTAAATAACATGGTTAGCTAACGTAGCTCAATTAGCTAACACGCAAACAGGACTTTTTCAAAAACAGAACAGCCACATTTTCTCTGCCAGGCCAAATAAACCAAAATATTTCTGCTCATTTTGGACTGAGTAACTTTACAAGCAGCACCCCACAACAGTACGATGAATTGTGACAACGTTGGTCCTGCTGGGGCTTGTTTGGTTTTGTTTGCTTGGTTTTTTTTAATGTCAGATCCAATAACGACGCTTCAGGTTACCCTTGGCGATAGCCAATCCTTACCCGGTATGTTACTTCTCCACATTCTGACAGTGTAGTCACAGCAGCTGCTCTGAGAGAGTAGCATCTTCTCGCGTTCCCATCGCTCTGGTTATTAGCTAGACACTGACACCGGCTCTCTCTGGTAAAACCTAGAAAAATACCCTCTCAGCTGCCAGCCACATGGTTAAGAGGAATCCTTCACCAGTGAGGGGAATCATATACAGATTGTGTGTGTGCGTGTGCGTGTGTGTGTTGTGGGAGTGGGTTTTGCTGGTGAGATTCTCCTTTGTTTACCCTCCCAGGCATGTTGGGAAGCCAAGCAGAGCGCGGTAAATTAGGTGAGGGACGAGGGTGAACAGTTGCACGGTGCCCCTCGTTTAATCAGTCTAATTGTTACAATCAGACTCATTCCTCCCGACGCTCCCTCCACAGACACCATCTCCCCTTCTTTGCCGTTATCTTGTTTTACTCACGCATTCCCTCCCCCTTTTTATCTTTCAGTTTGTTTGTTTTTTGTTTTTTTTCTAAAGCTGACTTTTCTCTCTCTTTGTCTCCCTCGTATGCCACCAACCTTTTTTGGAAACTCCCGTCTTCTGTTTCTTTCTTCTGGATTCCAGTCACCACTCCTCCTCTCATGTCTTTGTTTACTTGTCTTTTATATCTTTTATATCTCCTCGTCTGCGACAGACTGGCGACCTGTCCAGGGTGTACCCCGCCTCTCGCCCGGAACGCAGCTGGAGATTGACACCAGCAACCCTCCTGACCCCATTAGGGAAGAAGGGTGTAAGAAAATGGATGGATGGATGGATATATCTCCTCGTTTCTACGCTCTCCAATCGGTTTCTGAATGTCCTCCTTCACAGATTTTTCCCTGATGTCTACTTTCTCCTCGTTGCTCAGTTTCTCTGTGTTTATTTCACCTGTTCTTTTTGAAAGAATGGTGACGTTGGAGCTAGTCGGCCATCTTCACTGGCTGCATTTTCATTCACAGTAAAATTTGCTCAACTTTGAAATGACTCAAATTTTTTGTTAAAAAGTTCTTGCACTGGGATGAGGTGGTTTTTTCGCTGTATCAAGAGATGTATTTTGAGAAATTGCAGTGAAATATATATATATATATATATATATATATATATATATATATATATATATATATATATATATATATATATATATATAATTTTTTTTTTTTTTGCCTCAAACCAGTCACGTGATCAACAGCCAGATGTTACTCCTGCTGGAAAACACAAAAACGACAAACAGGAAGTGGCTATAGACAAAACCGGCTGATGTCAAGCTTTTGGTTCATCTCATGACTGAACCCTCTTTAGAAAACGATGGACCACTACGCTTAAAAATTCAGACAACCAACAATAGGAGTTGTCAGAAAGACTGGGATCTGTGCAGGTGGATGTCTGATTTCCGCCCGGACCTATTTAAATGTGATTCAAGCTTCAGAATTGTGCGTTCATAAAATAAAGTGTTTAAAGTTTATTTACCTGCTGAAAAAAATCTTGTGTTGCTTCTAAAGCTAGCCACTAGGAAGTGGTGATTGTTCTGCAATCTTGTTGACTACCAGCTGCCTGTTAGCCTAATGTTGCTAATGCTAACATTTGTATTTTTGCTTCAGGTCACTGTAAATACTACCAGATAATTTGCGGTGCTGTTCATATATTATACTGGTGTGGTGCTGATGGCTGAATATATTACGCATTTTTGTTTATTGACGCTGTGAGGGAAATAATTATTAACAAGTTTATTTTTCTGTTTAGAGACCACACAAACACACAGGTAAATATTGAGTTTTTATGTATATTCAAGCCTGTATGTATAATTCTGGACCTGTTTGGATGAAAGAAAACTAAACTTTTTGCCAAATTCTTGTTTTTGAAAAAAAAAAATAAAAAAAAAAAAGGCTCGTCATTTGTGGTATTGTCATTCCACCTTAAAAAAAAACGGGTTCAAAATAATACACGTCACATTCACGCTCACATAAGCGGTGTGTGTTCATTTAGTCGCCCTCTGAATTTTTCCCCCAAATTTGTTTCCCCTTGATCCGGTCCACTCAGCAACTCCTCCCTCCAAACCTGTCTCATTCCATGGGGATCCATAAAGGGGACGGTGATGTGTGATCAGCCTAATGATAATTAAATAGGCTCATCATCAAACAGTCATTATGGCAGATTGGCCTCCCAGCCCTTATTCACCATGGCAACTGACAGCCTGAGTCCAGCCGTCTGCTGCTGGTTTAAGCGAGGTTGATTTAACGCATTGCAGAGTTCTTTTTTTTTTTTTATTCCCCCCTTCGTGACCTAAAACAAACATTAAAACTGAAATTATTCAGCTCATAAATTTGGTGACATATATATTTAAATCAAGACAACTGCAGGCAAAATTAAATATTCTATTTTATGCTTTGAATTAGGAAAATCCTCTGCTTATTATTTGTAAAGTAATGACAGGAGGAACAACATAAAGTAATGTTGTTTTGCTCTGTTTTAGCTTTGGCTAATCAAACAGAACCTACCAGACTATCAGAAAATACCATTAAAAGTGGAGCATTAGTTATTATCTAGGCACATAGTATCATTAAAATGTACAATAACTATGTTACCTTCTGTTGTCATATATATCAAACAGGACACCCTGGAATTGGGCCTCTGTCTCTTTAAACACTTCTGCTTTTTCTGAAACTCCGCCTTCAGAAAGTCATCACAACATGGCTCCTCTATTAACCGGTGAACGTTTTTACCAGCTTTGCACTCAGAAGTAGCTCCTATAATGAGCTTAGCAGACGCACAGTTCCACCAGGTGTTTGCTAATCGCTGCTGGCTAGTCTGAAGGAGCTGAGTGGGGGATTGGCGGAAACTCGGACGCTGCATCTCAGAGGAGGAGCTTCATCCTTGACGGCGGGGCGAGGTCCAACCAGGTGTTTTGAGCAGCTGAATGGTTGCCATAGAGATTCAAGAACTTCTCAAACATGCACGAAAGAATCAAAGCAGCGCTCTAGATAATTGAATAACATAACATGATGTAAATTTAAAAAGAAAAAATCATTATGATTTCACATAACACTGCCTCTTCAGAAGCAGATGCAGGTCAGACTGAACATGTCATTGATCCCTTTTTATTTCCACTTCTTACCTGTAAAGAAACTATTTGGTAGCAAAGTGTGACAGTGTATTTCTCTTGGTAGCTAGGCATCTTGAATAACTGAGATAAATTTAGGTGCATCTCAAACATTTTGAAAATCGTGGAGGTTTTGATTTTTTTCTCTAAAACTAGTGACTAAACACAGGCGTCTCTTGGAACATCAGAAGACTCAGGCTTCTGAAAAGTATGCTTATATCACTGAACTCAATAGTTGGCCTGGGCTCCTTTTGCATGAATTACTGCATCGATGCGTCATTATTATTTTCTTCATTAACAGGAAGCCGTAATCATCAATATAAACAATAAATAAGGTTTTGAAATATTTCGCTCCATTTATAACAAATCAATATACGAGTTTCACTTCCTAAAACGAGTGAACGTATTCAACATTTTCAACATTTCTACGTGTTTGGAGCTGTACTTCAAATTGAAAAGGGTTAAAATCTTATTGTAGAGACTTTTTCCCTTTTGAATAACTATTCAAACTAAATGTTGGGAGAGGAGAGGAATTTCTACATTTTCTCACTCAGAGTGAGATTTTATTGTATTGTAATTTATTTGGGCTGGTCGACAGCGTCTCTAAAAACAATGACTGTGTTTTTAGCCAGAAATGTCTTATAATCGCAGCAATTCATCAAACCGCGGCTCGGTCTAATCGCTGCCGTGTTTATACAAAGCTCCGATGAAGCCAAGTGTGAAACGTCTCCACACTCTGCATATTGATGACGGTTAGAAACCATTACCCCCCCACCCCCACATGTTTCTTCTCCCACAGAAGCTGCTGAATCCATCTCCCTCCAGTTGCTTCGCATACAAGACGCCATCAAGCTAAATATGAAACCTGTCATTCCTAGAGAATTAGCGCGATTGAGTTGATTTAATTACCAGGTTGAGGAAACGGAGGTTAGTTGGAGGAGTTGAAATAAGGAGCGCTCTCATTCTGATTGGACAGTGGAGAAAGCGCCGGGCTCCGCGTTAATTCATTAGCAGAGTTAGGAAACTCCGGAGGAACGGAGTCATCGATCAAAACGAACATCCAGGCCAGATTATCGTAACAACGCGCAACATCGACTTGGAATTCAAAGGAGGAGTTTCACGTTGACTCAGTGACGTGAGCGTCTTCGCACAATCTTTTATTTTCTTCTAACTGTACAAATGAGTCGTTTTATGTTTGGATTCCAGATTTTTGTAAATGGTATGTAGTTTCCATGGTTTTGATTGGGATTTTTGTTAAAGATACACTCAATCTTGTATTTTCAGAGATTAAAAAAAACCCCTGATAAATTTACCTTCTTTTCACAAATCTTTTGGTTAATCGGAGGAATTGCGTTAAAGCGCTGGTATTAGTATGTTAACACTAGTACTTCTATTCCTTCCAGTAGTAAAATAAGTTAAATATCAATATAGGTAACAATTAACACAAGGTTAAGCAAGCACTAACAGCAGAAGAAAAGTCAAATGAGAAATTATTTTTTATGTTTTGTTCCTCCTCTTTAGCTTTCTGCAGCACTCTGTTTTTTTCCCCTCCTGTCTATTTCACCTCCTCCTCCTTATTATACTTCTCTCTCTGCCGTCACCCATTATTCTTCATCACCCTGCTCTTCTTCGCTGTGATTCGGACTGCAGATTAATAGACACCCCGCTTTTAATAAAGTCAGATGTGACCTCGTGTCGCCTGAGCCTCCCCCACCGGACGGAGAGGCTTATTGGAAGAGCTATAGAAATGAGATGAGATGGTGCGTGTGTGTGTGCGTGTGTGTGTGTGTGTGTCTGTGTGTCAGGGAGGGGGGGGGGTCGCTCTTGTCTCAGAGAAAACTGAAGGCTGCATAATCCTTGAAATGTAAGAGGAGGGGTGTGGAGGAAACACACGAAAAGAGCAGCTGGTATTTGGAGACATTGTGCGTGTAAACCTGAGAATATTCAACAAAACAGTTCAGTTTAGCAGTAGATAATCACAAACTGGAGAAAGAATAACCTTTGTTTGCCAAGTGTCAGAACAATAAGAGAGAGAACATTTTTATTATTTTCTGTTTTGAATATCAGATGCTTTCATAAACTTAGCGCATCTTTTCAATATTGCGAAATGCACCAATTGTGATACGGCCAAAAAACAAAAACAACAAAAAAAACACCTCATTTTGGCGCCAAATTCTTTTGTTGAAAAACCTGATCCTTTTTTCATGCAATTTAATTATACAAATTTACTTTTGTAACAATTTGGTCAATGGAATCACAGCTACTGAGGAGACCATTCCATACTTTTATTTTGAAGAAACTTATGATTTTTCCCTCCAAGTTAACCTAACACACCAGCTTGTATTGGTCTTTCACGTCAAATCCTAATAAAATACACAAATAAAGTTCCTGTCAGCATTTTGAAGTTCTTTAATTAACCGCAGTATCATCCCAATTCCTTCCTTATTATTCCGTCTTTCAACTAGTTTTTCTTTGACGAGCTCTGAAACCATTTTTTTCCCGCTTTGAACTCTTGTCTTTTCTCTCACCTCGAATTATCCCGAAGCCTTCGCCTGCTCTGTTCAACTCTCCTTCAACCTGAAGATTACGGACTTGCCACCTACATCTGTGTTAAACCCAGTCAAAACAATGCCAGCTTAATATTCAGCCCGAAGCGCCGGCGGTGCACACGCCAACCCCCACCTTAAACATCCCCCGCAGCGCTGCTGCTACTGGTGCGTCCTGCTTACAAACAAACAGTCAAACAACGGAGGCTAGCAAGGCCGGGAGAAGACGGGGAAACGTCAACCCCCGGGATAGGAACTTGAATCCCCAGAGCGTTGGAGTACGTCCGCACACGCAGCCGCACGGATTAACCACTGGCTGCCAGCGGCGCCGAGCCAAATCCACGTCTTCGCCGTTGTACTGCGAGAGCGCTCACCCGGGGGAGATGATAGTGATCAAAGCAGGCATCCCGCTGAGATATTCCCATGAACGTGCATCGGAATGGCAGGCCGCTCCTCCTCCATCTGATTGTTCTGACACACCCTTTCTATCTTTCCCCTTGAAATGTGGTGCAACCCCATCAACTCGCCGTGCGATTAAACATTCAAACTTGTGCTCAAAACAGTATGCAATCATGGATGTGCGAGAGTGCTAGTCGGAGGGGCGGTGGGCTAACGGTGGGGGGCAGGAGGAGAGTCAAATCCCAGAGGAGAACGTTCCAGAGCCGCTGGTTTAAATATTCCACACAATGTGGATGACACAGAAAGGAAAGGAAAAGAAAATGAGGCGAATGCAAAGCATCCATGAGGTACTGACGGGGGAATGAAGACGGAGTGTTCTGCATCCATAATGGGAAGAGTCGTTTACGTGACAACGAAGATATGCAACATCACCAATAAGCTTCTGGAATCTAAATTATATCAATGAATTTACTTAAAGTTTACATTTCCCATCCATCCGTAAACGGGTTGCGTGCTATTGTTTACGTTCGGAAACAATGATGGAGAGCAAAAAGACTATTCTTTTACTTGCCCTCCATAGCCGCGCCGCCGTGGTACAATTCTGTTAAAATTAAATGTGGAGATGTAGGTACTATTAATTTACTGCAGTTCGCAACAGCAAAAGGAAAATAACACAGATAATAACTCAAGCCCACTCGTATTGGTCTTTTTTCTCATGCTGTGTCAGCTACGCTACACACAGACATGTTGCCATAGCAACTGACTGACAACAGCTCCACTAGTGTTTCAGGACTCCACACCAAAAGTCGATCAAACATTTGCCGCACAAAGAAAAGAACATTCAGTCCATTACAGTTTTATGTTTACAGACTTGATGTTTATTTTATGGTTATTAATAAGTGACACTTGTGAGTTAATTTAAACACCTGCTGTAAAGTTGGTGTGTGGGTCGCCTTTGTTTAGTTCTCTTTTTTAAGTAAACCGAAACACATGGGGTTCCACAGCACACCTACATGTTCAGACTGCCACAGTCAAGCTAGCATGACTGACCTACGTCCCTCTCCCTGGCTATTTATTGTTTAAATACAACTTGTTTATTTAAACCTTATCTACATGTTGTAGTGTTGACAATTATTACCAAAGTACTGCGTCCCTTTTCCTGTTTTATATCAGGCACACATTTACGATTTGGCGCGTTCTGTTGACAACGGCTAAAACCAAACTTTAGTCATCGTGAGCCGGCAGGTTTCTCCCCTCCGGGATGAAGCTGAGGTGTATCTCGTTTGCGTGACGTCACTTTGCAGCATGTTTTCAACCACTTATCTGATGACTGGAAAGCTTGGATTTGTTATCCTCCAGACAAAAACTGATACGTTTTCACAGTGGCTGTCAAAAAACTGTTGTAATTGTATTCAATAGAGGGATTTATTATCAGCTATGTCATCACTACTCATTCTGGGGTTTCATTTGTGTGTCACAATAAGTAGAGACAATGCATGTTGTTGGGTTCATGACAATAAGCCATAAGCAAAAGAAAATCTTGAAAGCAACTAGGATCTCCGCTGTGAAAGGTACGGCTGACACCCGCCCCACTGGATGAATGTGTGTGTGTGTGTGTGTGTGTGTGTGTTTAGTGCAGAGCAGAGCCACAAACACCATTTGCGGCTTGACAGCATATTAGCATTGTTCACTTTGGATGTTTTCATATGATAATTTGCAACAATGATGACTCCAAGAGCAGCGGCGGCGTAATCTCCACCGTGACTCGGCCCGTTTTGCATTTGCTCCACGTCGAAACGTCTTTTCATTGTCCTAATTCGCCACTCCGTCTCCTGTGACTGTGCACAATTTGCCGGCTATTGATTTCCGCTGTAACAGGTCAGGGCCTCAGGGAGCGCTCCAGACTGAATATACGGAGGGGGGAAAGAAAACAAGAATAATTGATGAGGGGATAAATGGAATTACTCTTAGAGGCGAGCAGCTCTAAGAGGGGAAGAAGGTAAAATAAGACCAAAATGTTAAAATGCATTTTGGTTGTAATTACCAGTAGATTTCCTTCCGTTGTCTTTCATGTTTCATGATAATACAGTTACCAGGAATCCTGGATTGCTGTAAGGTAATTTTCCCCTTAGTTAACAGTTTTGCGAGACATTGCATGCCACACACATGCAACGTTGCTACATTATGTCTGCCAGGAAGATTTCCAAACAACTGAGACCTGGAAAAGCACAGAGGCAAACCATCTTTAATGTTCTAGAACAAATGAAAGAAAAAAACAAGAATAAAAGGTTCCTAGGTCTACTGCACTCTCTGCTGACTTGATGTGAACTCGAGTGTTGCAGCTGATCAGGTGGATTGTTATAGCCAGAGAAGAAGAAATATTCTTTTGTTGTCCCACAGTGGAAATTCAGGAGTACCACCAGTAAGGTGAAGGTAAGAGGAAGTATGAGTATCCAAACTAAGGAATAAAAAAAATGGAAATATAAAAGACTAAAAAAGTGCTAGTAAAGTGCGATGGAATATTTGGACATTGAAGATTAAAAAAAAGGAGTAAATTTCTGTAAAACAAAGGGGAAATTTCTTAGTTTGAAAAGTACAAAACTTGCAAGATTAAACTTAAAATTTCTGAGTTTTTTTTCTTACAAATTCTTTTCTCGTGAAACTCCGGAAATTTTTTATATATAGAATACTTCTGGGACTGATCTAAAAATTTCCCCATTTTTTCTGGTAAATTTTTTGACTTGTGACACTCAGAAAATTTATTCATTTTTTTATTTTTTGCAACATTTACTCCTCTATATTTCTGCCTACAAGGGCCCTAATACGCTGTTGCAATAAAGAAAAATTTACAGCATAACAAAAAATACTGGAGTTATTAAACATTTAATGAAATGTACAAGATGTGCACAGAAAACAGTTACAGACTGTTAAAAAAAAAATACAGTTAAAAGACAAACAGGAATGTTAACGCCTATGGAGTTAACATCAAGTAAAGTCTGACAGGAAGGATATATGACAACGCTCCTTTGTGCACCTAGGATTTAGCAGCCATGATCAGCGTAGCTTTGGAACAGCAATACAGATATTGTTATTAACATCAGTTTAGAAAAGCATTGTTTCTTTATATCAAGCAATATAGCACTGAATCCCTCAAATATGAATATCTGTAGCTTAAAATTGCTCTAAATTGCTACAGGAGTTGGACTTAGTTGGATCAACAAAGACTTCCAACATGAATTGTCCCTCCAACGATTGTCATGTAAATCAGACTTATTAATTTTCATTAATAATCTATATATGAGGTCTAATCAGGAGCTATATGAGCGACTTTCTGCCACATTGATTCATAATGTGCCTCATGTTCGTATTTGACTGTAAAACGGTTAGCTTGATTTATTTATTGATTGAGGCTGCTAATGCTTCACAGCAGTCTGTTCATGTTTGTTGGAACGTCTCTCTGTAACTCATGGCTGCAACAAATATTTGTGGTGGTTTCAGATGGGAAAAAAATATAAATTGCATTCAACATTTTCTTCTCATTTGCTGCTAAGCGTGATGCGTCGTTACAAGGTCACTTCCTGCTTAAATAAAACTACTTCCTGTTGTGTTTGTTCAGAAATTTGACATTCTCCCTCCTCATTTATACCTCCTCTCACTATGCCGTAATATACAGCAAAAATTATTCTACTACCTGCAAAAAGAGAAAGTCACTACATTAAACTAAAGAGAATGTGGAGAAGTGTGTTTGTTAATAGATCATCATCAATATTGTTCCATTGTAAGAAGATTTTGATTTATAGGGAATGATTTTGTCCATATATTAAAAAAAATCACCAGTTAAGTAAGCAATACATAAGCAAATAGTTCATTTACTTTTTAAAATAAAAATATAAAAATGTTATTGCCTAAAATGCAATAACAGTATTCCTTCAGTGAATACTTGATCATTTGTCGCAAACAATGAATCCACAGATGAAAAATAAAGTCTGTTTATTTAGTTAATTAATAATTTTACAGAAATTTTTTTCTTTTTCTTTTTTTTTTTTTTTTACAGAATTTGAACTAAACTATGACACTTGAGGCGTTCCATGTAGAACACATTTACAGACGGACAAAGATGGTTTTTGCAAAACGTATAAATATTTTCACACAGTTTTGGCTTAAGTTTCAGCAAATGGCCTTTTTCTCTCTGTAGTTATACAGACTATTAATTAATATTAATTTTTCCTAATTAATATTAATTAACTATTAATTGATTAATAGCCAGGTGGCAATTAATCTGTCACTAAATGGGTTGGCGGTAATCTCCATAATCCCGATTAATCTGAATACTCGTTTCAGCCCTAAACGCTTTTAGATGCAGTAAAACATTTCCAAAGATTTGCTTTAAGCATCAGCAGCTTGGCTCAGACATATTGTTGAGTAATATTTCATAACTTGTAACTGCTGCTATATTTAGATGACATTTGTACGTGGCAACATTACCCACGTCTCTGTGTTCAACGAAGACGGCTAATTATCCACCATTATAACGCTAATTATCTACAACAATAGCACTCGGTGAATCTATAGAAGAATTTTTGCAATTTGGCATGATAATATTTTCAAAAACAACATACAGGATGGAGTGTTTCCACCTGTGAAATGGATAACCTCTTACTCCCCCCCCAGATACTTTATGATTTCTTCCCACTACCATCAAAAACATGGATAGACATTTTATAGATGAAGTCAGATATGGAAACAGTCTTTCCACAGATGCCTTAAAATGATCTTTTTGAGTATCTTTTTGGCAGCTGCTGGTGAGTGGGCCTGAAAAAAAAAATAAAGAAAAGAAAAAAACCCCAGAGGGGATTTATCCCCGGAAAAGCACCGCCGCCCTTAAAAAAAACAAACTGCCCCCCCGAGAGTAGGAGGGAATACTGAGCCCCTTTGCCTCTGTAAGGCTTTTATATGACAACCCACCACCACCACCCATTTCTCTTGTCACTTTTGGAGTGCAGCAGTGTTCAGGGTGATGATGGTGATTCACTCTCCTGTTCTGGCCTGGATGTGATGTGTTGATAACATGGAGGAGTCAGAAAAGAAACGACTTCAGAGGTGCTGGTGGTGGTACTGGTGGAGATTGGCCTTTCTACTTGACTGATCTGATCCGTCCGTGTTGTCGGAAGAGACCCAGCTGAGAAAGAAACTTGTGCATGTTACAGGTTCAACCAAAGCGCTCAAAATGAATGCCACAAGCATCTTGCGCTGCACATACTGAAAGAAACAGAGAACAGAAATTAAAAGATACCAGTCTGGAGTGGGAAGGATAGAAAGATTAAAAACTGCTGTGCTGTCAGCCGTTCATGCTGCATCAGAATGTTAATGTTTCAGAATGACGCCATGGAATATCTTGTTTCAGGAAAAAGACTTACTTTTTGCGTTTATTGTGTTAAGTTTATGATGTATTATCCAGATGGGTGATGTGTTCGTAATATGGAGGGAAGTAAAGATCCTTCACGGTTCCTCCCCATTTTTTGGGGGGGGGGGTTTATTAGAAGGACCTCAGGTGGGGGGTACAAGCCCGGCGAAGCGCGACTGACTGCAGACAGCATGCATTGATCGGCACGGATTCACATCAATGGATAAGTGAAGACAGAACTTTCAAACTCCTCTAAGATCTCTGCAAACTCTTTCCAGTTCACCATGAGACCATAGTGAGCTGAAAATCAATAATTCCTCATTCAAACCTTGACCTTTGATCTGCCAAAGTTCTGTAAGCATGGAAACGTGACGGTCAAGGTTTAACCATGGAAGATTAAGTTTCCACAGCCAAAGAACCATGGAAGGTCAAAATAGGCTTGGATCTTTAAAAACTTCTTTGACCTTTTGTAGGTGCAGGGTCAAAGTTTTATCATGGAAGGTCAAGCTTCTGTGATCAAGGAACCACGACCTTCTGCGTAAAGGTTAGTTTATGTGGAAAAACGTCTTTTTACCAATTGTGGAGGAAGAGCACAATTGTATCAACTGTATTTGATCCTGTATTTGGATCAAATACAAGATCAGACGTATCCAGGATCCAAATACATATATGTATTTGGATCCTGCCCATTGAAGCAGTGACAAATTGACAAAAACTGAAGTTGCACTCAAAGCCCGACCACATTTCCACATAGTGAAGAATACACTGCCAATGGAGAAATACCCAACATGGATACAACTAGTATTATTAACTAGAGTTAGTTTTCTCTAATATGCATTTTCATGTTCTCCTCGTTAATAGTCACAAAAATTCAGCGTATTTGTGTGACAGGAATCTTTAGCTTTGATTTTGCCATCTTTCAAGAAAGGTTCAACCATGAAGTGGACTCGCAACTTAGCCTGTGGCTGGAAAAAAATCTATTTACAAAACAACAATGTCCCGAGGTTGACACCAGAACCGCCAAAAACATTAGCCAAACATAACATTGGAAGGCACCCGTCTAAACATAATGTTAGCCAAACACTGATGTGGTTCCTTGAAAGTTTGGGATAACTTTCAAGGAACTACCATATCACAGATTGTTTTCCTGGTAATGCTAATTTTCTTGATAATAGATGTACAAACAGTCTCTTCAAGTACTAAAGCCAACTGAACATATCAACAACGCTAGCAGCCAATATCCTCTCACCTCAAAATAAAAGTGGTTCTGCTGCAAAACCAATATCCTGATGCTTTGACACTAAGCTTCCAACATAATGAGTACGGCTGACTGTCGTGAGCAGAAGAGAGTGATATTGAGCTTCTGAATGAATAGAAGAGGAAGTGATTTTATTTTGATAAGCAGATATGTCAGGAGTGAGAGAAAAAGATGATGGAGGTCTATTTTACTAAAATGACTAATTCCAGCTATACAAAACATGAGCAGAATATTATAAACCATTAGCACACCGCTATCTGAAAAAGTCACAGACTGTTGCATATCCATGCAATGTCCACATGCCATACTGGCTTTCTTTCACTCCTGACTACATGAGGAAAAAGATTGTATGCAAGGCTCGAGAGTCTTGGGTTTCTTACCTTTAAGGTCAAAGGTTTCATCAAGTCTGGAATCATCGCTTTTGCTACAAGGAAGTTCCACTTGAGTTTGAATCAGAAACTCAAGTCCTCATCTCTGGCTTTACAAGAACGCAACTACTCAACTTCCACAAGCCCGTTTTTAAACCAGAGAACAGGATGGATAATTTTGAGGAGCAATTGTCTGAGTCCGTGAGGAAGTACGTACCGGAAAACCTTGGTACATCTTGTGGACCCTGAAGGGTGTGTGAAACAACAAGCATCCAGCAATCATGTGACTGTTTAGCTTCGGTACAACCATGCTGGGCCCTTTAAATGCCTCATCATCTATGTTGTTATCAGGCATCACCATTACCAAAGACTAGGGGTGTAACGAGACAAGATCTCATGATATTTAATGTTCAGAATATTTCTTGCTAGTTGTGGTCACTATGGTTTTGCCTGAAGAAGTTGGAATAGAAAGACGCCCCAACTAGACCTAAAATCTGGGGTTTCCAGTTTGAACTACAAATGCAACAAAGCGATCTGTAGAAATACAGAATAAAGGCCTTTCTGGAGGATACGTCTGATCTTTCAAGTCTTCTTCAAAGCAGTATTAAAATCTCGTCCAGCCCCATCTTGTTCTTGTGAAATCAGTATCTTGTCTCGTCTCATGAGCTTTAGGTATCGTTATATCCCTACAGAAAACCTTCAGCTGTGGTAGTGGAAGGGATCTGTTCTCTGTCTGTTATTGGCAACATTCTCACCACACATGGGTGGCCTTTGTTTTCATTGTAATTCGCTAACAAGCAGACGGCAAACATCACCTGTAAGCTGTAAACGAGTCAAGTTTCTCTCTTAGTACGTCGGCTGACAGTGGCTTTGAATGCCTTGCTAGGTAAGTCAGGGACAAAACAGTGTTGGGTCGACTTTAACGTCCCGGCCGCTTGATTCCAATGTCCTTCCACTAAAGGTGACAGAGAAATGTCTTCAAAGGGTTTTGTGAAGCCAAAGTATTCACAGAACCTTAAGCGCGAGTATGGTATGACGGAAACATTCTTACACCGACATGAAAATCCAGCAAAGAGAGTTTGTGTGGTTGACCTCACCATCCTCTGGTGGTAAACAGCAGGGACCCACATTAAAAGAAAAGAAAAGCTCAGGGGAGGATGGATAAACAGCGGGACATACAGACTGAGGAAAAAGGTCGGAATAAAGAATGATCAGCTAAGCGCGCGGCCACCTGCCGGGTAAGTAATTGGTGAGAGGAACGAAAAAAACGCCCACTGCAAGAGTCCATTTTCATCCACTCTGCTCTCAATGCTCTCTGCTCTTGTCACCATATTCTCTGGGAGGTTTAAAGGTTCGTCAGGAGGGATGGTGGGTGACCTGAACGCATGATCTGCACTACAATAAGCGTCACTCTTTAAATATTCCTGCGCAGACCTCGGGAAACGTCACCCGTGCGTTGAAAACCACTGCGTACGTTAAAGTCTCTCTAATCGCTTCATTTGACGCTCTGGCCGTTTGGCACAATTAACTTCCAGCAGTTTGCACCTCACTTTCAACACGGCTTTGACTCGCTTGCTTTCTCCAACGCGTTCTTCTTTTTTGCCAGTTGCCATGGCAGTGCTGCAGATATTTATGGAATCCACTTTGTGATATAATGTAAATAATGTTTTTGTACCTCAGGTGCACAAAACCCCACGACAAATTCTACACTGGTTCTATTCAACAATTGTTCAACAGTTGTTTCAAAGATTATAAAATAAGTACAGTCCAATAATGTGAGTTTGTAGAACCACTTTTAGCAGCCGGAAGCTGAAGCAGTTTCTGTCTGTCTGGCTATTATTTTTGAATGTTGTCTTTTGTTTTGACTATGGATGGAAATTGGCATCTTGCTAAATCTGGTGTACTTATGAGAATATTGTACGTTTATTATTATGTTTAAAGAATGGGACAATCTTGACTTTGACTGCTCCATTGCAATGCCTTTAATCTCTTGGCTTTCAGCCATTTTGTTTCGTTTGCCACGCTTGCTTTCATCGTCCTGTTAAGGACACAGTTTGGGACAGTCTACGCTCCACTCTATGATTAAAAGCGGTCCAAACCAAACAATAAACCAAACCATCACCCATCCATTGAAATGCAGGACAGTTGGGATTAGGTGATTTAATGAACTATGGCACAATGTGGTAAGGTAAAACTTCTCAATTTTGGCTTAAGGTCTAAAAGGAAAAAACGCCAAGATTTGTCCATCTTTTTTCCAAATGTAATGTCATAAACTTTAACATTCAACATGCAAAGAAAGGATCTGAAGAAAGGGATTCTTTCTTCAGAAGTAGATTTTATGTCAACGTGAACATAAATACTAGGTTTGGTCCAAAACCTCCAGTTGTCCAGTTGACGATAGCTTCATACAGCACAAAAAAAAACAACAAAAGAATGACTTCATGTGAAGGAAGTGAAAGTTTTGAACCGATCTAATCAGAGCTTCTAAGTAGATCTAACAGAAAAATCAGTGAAGTAAAGCAGCTGTGGACGAGACGAACCGCACAACTCAACATATCTGAGGTACATTTGCGAGGCAGAGCGAGAGAGATCGTTGACTTCATTTAAGATTAGCTCAAGGCTATTTTCTCTCCAAAAGATTTGTTTGGTTTTCAGTCAAATAATGCAGGACGTGCCAGAATAACAGTGAAGAAATATGATATAATATGTACACCATCAAAAACATTACAGCTGGTTTAATTTGGACCCTGTCAGAGAAAATCAAACGTAACTTCAAACTTGTGCACCAGAATTTTAAGAAGTAGAATTGTCAACTAAAAATACATGTATACATGAAAGAAATATCTGAATTAGATAGACAAGATGCCAACTCAGCTGAATAACTGTGTGATGAATGAAGCCTGGTTCACACGGCAACAGTTAAATGAAGAACGGCCGTGTTGCACCTGAAAGTCCAGTCATCGGCATCTTCTTGTAGTTTGTGTGATTTTTTTTTTTTTTTTGCTTTTTAATTTGTGTCCAAAATCTATCAGCGCTGTTTCTTCCACGTTGGTCAGGTTTGTTTCCTGAATTTCTGAGTGAAACCTGCGTTTGGTGTGTTGTGTTTGCTGTACACTGCAAAAATACAAAATCCCACTTTGTATTTTTGGCCTAGTTTCAATGTCAGGACACTAGAAATAAGACACAAACTATTGTACAAGTAACGTCCCAGCAATACTCAGCTGTGGTTAAAAAATAAAACAAAGAGCCCACTGCACTGAACCCCACTGAAAACCTTCCACCATGATCTCTAAACTCTTCCTGAGTTAAAACATTAGTATTGTTGTTTCTAAATGAATATGAACTTGTTTTCTTTACATTGTTTGAGGTATGAAAGCACTGCACCTTTTTCGTTATCTTGACCATTTCTCATTTTCTGCAAATAAATACACATTTTTTTTTTGCCTGGTATTTCGGAGACATGTTGTCAGTAGTTGACAGAACAAAAGAACAACTTTCATTTTACTCACACTCACACCCGTAGAGAGTAAAATTAGAGAAACTGATCATTTTACGTGGTCTCAATTTTTTCTAGAGCTGTATAAGAGCTTGTTTTAGTCAATAATTCCTTAATATTGATGAAAAAGTACGAGTTCCACTGAGATTATTTCACTTATCCCATAGGGAAAATGTCTGCCGGTGAAACTCGTACTTTATCATCTATATTATGGAATTATTGAGTAAAAACAAGCTCTTACATCTTGCTGAAAAGTTACTTGCAAGTTAGTTTTGTCTTCAAGTGTACTAAGATATTTGCATTAAAACCTAGACCAGAAATACTTGATAAGATTTTGTGTTTAAAAGTACAAAGTGTAGGACCAAACATCTACAGTTTTCATCGCCATGGGGTCTTTTAAGTTTTGAAAATCAACTGACAATTGTAATACCTTTCTATGTGAACTAGGTTTGGATATGAAAACATGGTTTGTCTTTTGAAAAGAATGGCCTCCATCGGTTCAGAAGACTTTTATGCGTCTAAAGTTGCCGTGGCAGCACACAGTGGGACGTCACAGCTTGGGTTCAGACTCCCGTCCAATTTCTATTGTCAACTACTTGCACAGCTAAAACCTTTTTTCATGATTTTCTATTTGTGTTCCACTTAATCTTACAATCCTGAAATATTTCATTCTTCTCCAGCCAACAAAGCGTCGCCTTTCTGTACAAGGCGCCACAAAAAAATAAAAATAAATAAATAAAACCTTCCAAACGGGAATTAACCGTAAACACACAGACGGGGCTCTTGTTCCAGTTAAACAAACCCCATTATTTGACGTCCCGTGGTGAGCATTAGCATTCTCACACCAGGCGGGACCCGTCATCTGAGAAATCCCTCTGCACATCCCCGTCCCTGGAGGGAAGAGGGGGGTGAGAAGCTCCTGGTATCCAAATAAACATTACAACAGTCTCAATGGGGATTAGCTTAATGTGCAGCCGTGCGGTACCGGTGATATGTCGCTTTAATTGTCCCTTAAATTAAACGCGCAGCAGCGGTTTATCTTCAGATCTCATAAATCTAATAATCCTCCCTCGCTCTCGGTCAGGTTTTATCAGAACGCTCCGCCGTGGCGCTTCCTTCTTCTGACTTCTTCTCAACACGCTGTTCTCTCTTCCTCGCACCTTGCAACTTGAGCTACTTTGTAAGACAAAGTGGAGCTAATCGCCAGTTTGCACATGGTGCCGTTTTTCATCAGTACAAGTAATTTATTAGCCCATTAGGAATGATGAAAAGCTCACGGCGGTGCGGTCGGCGATTACTGCCCACCCTGAGCCACGACGGGATTCATCACTCCAGCTGAAACGCGGAGGAGCGGGGCAAACGCCGCCGGAGTCGGAGCCACTAGGCTGGAGGAATGAGTTTGGTTCTTTCCAGACGTAATGAATGTTCAGTTTCCATCAGCCGGGGCCGATCCTGTCACTGCAGCTCCGAGGGAACTTCCAGATGAACCAGGAGCAAAACCTCAAGGAATAAAGAGTTCTGGGGAAAAATGTTTCCACTGAATTACAAGAAGCAGAGGACTCAAAGGTCTGAAGTATGAAGCAGAAAAGGAAGAAAATAAAAGATACAGGTCAGAAGAAAGAGAAACAGGAAGTAAAGATAAGCCAAAACAAGAATAAAGAGACAAAGAAGAAAAGACTGGCTGACAGAAAAAGAGAAAAAGGAAACCAAGTCAAAAAAAGAGAGAACAAATCAGAGAAAGAATGAAAGAAAAGGTAAAAACAGAACAAAAAAGACAGACAACTCAAAACAAAGGAAAGACAAAAACAAAGGAAAGACAAGTGAATAGAAGGAGAGACAGAAAAAAAGGAAAAATAGTTAAGAGACTAAAACAATTTAAAATAAAGAAAGAAATTGGCAGAGAGGAAGAAAGGAAGGTCTGAACATGTTTCACCCAATAGTTTTCCAGAACTGAAAAATACCAAAATCAAGTCCAAATGTTTTTCCAGACTACGTAGGAACCCAGAAGTATGATAGTAGACAAAAAAATTTAAAAAAAGAAAAGCTGTTATCGTACGTAAAACCATATTTTAGCTCTGGGAGATAACATCACTGTTCTACTGGCCAGTTGACAGACAAAGTTTATAGAAACAGCCGACTTCACTCAAGGCAATCTGAAAACCTGAGCACTTATCTGGGAGTATCCGCATACAGCAGGTCACAAATAGACAGAAATATAGGAAATATTACTGTTAAAGGTGGAAAACCTTTAGATTGTTACAGAAAACACAGATTCTTTAACACCAGCCTGGCTGAAAAAAAAAAAAGAAAAACATGCAAAAGTCGTTTAAAGTCTTCGTTTCTTACCTGAGGAGAAAGGAAGGTGGCCGGTGGTTTGGTGGACATGGAAAAAAAGCAGAAAGAAAAGAAAAATTGTTATCAGAAGGTCAAAATAATATTGTTTCCAGTCGAAGTCTCGCCATAACAGTCAACACAACGCAGTCACTTCAATGTGAACGGATGTCATTATGAATCGACTCTGTCAATGAAGGATCCTTTCTTAGTGCTGGTCCCTTTTTTGCAACCTACTTCAAAGCGGGTTGAAAGCGTGACATCAGAACATGGGCGTAGGTTTGGGTATGGACATGTCACGACCAATATTCAAGGGATATAAAATAGTCCCGACCAATTTTTGCCATATTAATAAAAAAATAAAATAAAATAAAAAACTTATTTTTTAACAAAGACAAAATAAATAAACAAAAATCTACATTGATTAGTTTAATATTTCAATATACCACGCAGTGGTAGCATTCATTTTAGTCAGTAAGTTGTAAGGTCCCACCAAAACTTAGACCAAACCTACGCCCTTGCATCAGAAGGATGTAAGTCACTGGTTGGCCAGGGGTTGGAGTCACTGGTTGTGTCACAAGAATCCGACATACCATTTGAAAAAAAAAAAAAAAAAATCAACACTACAGCCATTGAGTGTTTTTGGCGTTTTTAAGGACAATGCAAGACCAAGCAGAACGAAGCTTCCACATCCTCCATTGTTCCGGTGAATTGGTGTATATGACGGCTCCAGCCACTTACCCAATTATAATGCAAAATCACCCAAACTGCGTAGAGTACAGATGAGACTTCCTGTTAAGTGTTAGTGGAAGAGGGTCAAGCAAATCATGCTTTTGAACTGTAGCAGGAAGCTAGAGAGAAACAACACAATGCAAATACCATGCAGAAAGATCGGAGGCCAGCACTTTCTTGCTTACTTAAAGCACTTTTTGATTACTCAAACTCTACGTGTTTTCAAGGAAAGAGTCTGTTTTTGAAGATGGTACAAGGCAGATTCATGCATGTCTGTGTGGAACAGAAAGTGACATTAGTAGGTTGAGCTAATTTAATGAGAGTATCAAATTTGTCGGGAAAAATTTATCAGCTCGTATTAAAAATTCTCACCGTTTTTCTGTGCAGTGACCTTTAACGTTAAATGTTTTGCTTTCAGAAAGACTCCGGCGCCTCGCCCTTGCTGCGGCTGTTGTTGACGCGTCTGTTTATTTCAACAAATCCCCGTGGGTCTCGGCCGTAATCCGCCCAAAGTTCAGCCGAAGTTCACCCTCACCTTCTTCCACTTCCACTGTCACTCCGGCTCCCGCTCCATTTCCCCTCATCACATAACCTCTCTCAAACAGCCTTGTCAGCTCTGAAATATTAAACGCAACACAGCCACCGCTTGCCCTCAAAAAGCTGGTCGAGAAGGAAGGTTGTGTGGTTTTGATGTGCAAGGCACGTCACAAAGAAAGGGGGTTCGCTAACCAGCAGAGAAAAGCAATAGAAAAACAAGTGTGGCCCGTCGACCTCTGTTACTCAAGATACACATTCAAAAAACGTCCAGTCCGACCAAATCCCTGGTGACAAAACTTTTGCTTATACCTTCTTCCTTCCGGACAGATTTTATGATACGCAACCATTGCAACAAGGTATTGTTTTTACAACTGGGTGAAGCTGATTAGCTTCTCAAAAACTCAAACTATACCTAAACTACGACCCCCAGAAGAGTTGAAAACGAAGTTTAATAAATGCCGGGAGAGGGAGGAAGTTCAAATGGGTAAGCATCCTATCCCTTACTCCAACGTCTCGACAGCTGTGTGCAAATCTTTGTTGATTTTCTGCTAATGTTCAAAAAAACACAACTTCGCAATTGCAGTGTTTCCATGAAGTACAGAGTAAAATAAGAAACCCACGTGAATACGCTTGTTCACATAAGCCATTAGAAAGCATGCCACGCCATCACCCTCCAACGATTTTCCGTCTTATTCTTCGTGGTTTCTGCCAGTGGCAACATCTGGTTGTCGTCTGAAGCTAAAAAGTGTTTCCATTGCAGTTTTGCAAAAAGAAAAACATTTCTATACGGCCAAAAGAGTCCCACCTTTTCCTTGGTCAAAACTTTTTATTGAAGAACAAGAGTTTTTTTTTCTATGTCCATATAGAACACTTATTTTGTAAATGTTAGATTGTGCAATTGTACACAACTTTTGTCCATTTTTTAAATTATACAACCAGACAGAGAGTTATAGAGGAGCAGCAAAAGCAAATGAGATGGAGTAGCGTTGCTTGTCAAGAGCTGACAGCATCATCCTGGAGATGTTGCTGAGGAATACCATCAATAATTTCCCTTATGGATAAACAAAGCATTCATTGAACTGCGGAACCACTGAAAACCTTCATAGATCACAGAGAACCACAGAACAGGTGGAAGGACAATGAATGTACTCTGCAGAATTAAAGTGTCTGAGGAAGACGGGTGAGAGGAAACAGTAAAAAGTTCTGTTCAAACTATGTTTTCAGCCACAGAAGAAGTGGGAATGTTTGTCTTCAGGCAGAGACAGAAACTGTCCTGAGTTTATGGGCAGATGAGTGGAGTTTTTTTTTAGAGGCTAAATACGATTCTGGAGGAAAATGTGGTGAAGTCTCCAACCTGGAGTGGAGGTTCACCTTCCTCCAGGACTAAAACAACTCCTGAACATACAGCGATGGTTCAGGACAAACCATATTCTCACCAAGTTTGATGTGTTTTGTGGAGATAAACGGGCTGAAAATTCAGCAACATAGCCAGAGGACTTCTCCAGTCCTGGAGAGGTATTTGTAGGGAAAGGTGGTAATACGAATTAAAATTAACTTTTGGATGCTTACTGATAAATAAATTTTTTTTAAAAAAACTATACATTCCTATCTTTTCGCTTTATAGTGATGCACTACTTAAAATGCATTTATCTCGAGATGAAGATGGAACTAATTGAGGAACAAATCCTGAGGTTTTTAAGGTTTTGAAGGGTTTTTTTTATGTCTAACAAAAAGAAGACAATTCTGCCAAGATTTGTTCTGATTTCTGACATTAAAAAACATAAAATAAAATAAAAAATACACCCTGACCTGACAGATGATAACTGGCAGCCACTCTGAGATGAAACTGGATAAGCAAAACGAGAGAGGTGCCATGTTTTCTGGAACGGTCCGGCCAAAAAAAAAAAAAACAAAAAAAAAAAAAACACCAAACATGTCAGAGGAAAAAACAACAAAGTTATCTTTTCATTTCTACTAGAAAGTGAAAATTAGATTTCCTTGTTTTCTCGTTGAAGGGTGTGTAAGTAATGACAAAGAGGTTCATTAGTGTTTCACTTGCAGTCAATAGGGGCCGATAAACTGTATGTTTTATTCCATGTCATCACGTTAATGAGTGATGATGTTTTTATTGCTCTTTATTGAACATGCAGGACTCTGGTTAATGTGCAGCTGTGACCACATTAACCAGAGCCCGTGAAGCGCTTTATCCTGATTCAGATTTAAACCAGATCAATAGAAAAATAATAACTCAACTTTGACTTAAGCACTCCTCATGTTAGCTCTGATTTGACTGGTTTGTGGTTATGAATTAGTTGTGGGCGATATGGACTTACAAGTTTTATCAGAATATTTTGTGGTTACTGTCGTGACAAACGTGAAAAACTTTTTCTTTTTTTTTTTTAGGTAAATGCATGTAAGACGCAGCGGTCAGAGACCTACAAACTAACACATGCATTTCACATGAAGTGTCATTTGTGTCAGAAATTGCACACAGTAACTACATCTAATCCTATCTTCAGCTTTATTAAGACTCTCATTGAACAAACATTGGAGAACATAGTAACAGTTCCAACAGAACTAAAAATAAAGCGGTACAAAGTTTAAGCTATGCTACCCTTCTACATTTTGTGTCCCTGCCGGTCCTCCCAGAATTTTTTTTTTTTTAAATCTAGAAACGTCCCCCCGTCTCACACTCAGTCATTATCATCAATCGTCATCAGAAACGGGTGTTGAACTTGCAGTGTCAATCAACCTCATGTTGCTTCCTACGAGGTTTTTAGATTTAGCATCACCAGTAAAACAAACATGCTGCTGATTTATGAGTAGCAGCAAATTAAATGAGAGACTTTTGCCTCTTGTTGCTAAAATATAACGTAAAACGACAACGGCACAAACTTAGACGGGGAGAAAGCCGCAGTCGATCAAACACTGCTGTTAACGGCTTGGACCGTGCAACCGGACACGTATCGTACGCCGAGACGAGACGAGACGAGACGCCTGGAGATTTTAGAAGCAGCAAACAGAATCCTGACCGACTTATAAGGTGAAACAGGCAGAATCGCTCAGTGAATAGCAGGAGCCACACGGACAAAACAAATCATGTCACGCTTTTGAGGAAGATGAACCAAATCAGAGGGACGGAGGTCGAAAGAAGGAGAAGAGGAAGTTACCTACCGCCTCGCCTGCAGCTAAAGAGTCACATCTGATGATGTGCATCAGTGAGTGCTTCAAAGCAAAACCCCGTCACTTGTCTTTGAGTTTATTCCAAAGAGCCCGGCCACATGCAAAAAGGAAGCCGCTCATTAAATGGATGTTCTGACGATTTTGCCTCTAAAGACGCACCTGAACCTTCTTCACCTTTGCAAGAAATTTATCCAAAGAGAATAAATGAGAGAGTGTCCGACATGAAAGATTCATTTGTTAATGACAAGATCGCATTTCAGAAAAAAAAATAAAAATAAAATAAAAATACCTTGAACAGGGTGTTTTAAGGCATGAGTCAGAATGTGCAAATTAGATTGGGGGGACGTGCTTTCAGCTAGACGGACGCGTCGTACATCTGACGAGTTATTAAAGGTGGCGTCCACCGAGGAGAGGGCAGGAGAAATCTATTGGAGCTGCTTGTAAATAGCATGGAGTCAGGCAGGCCTGCTGAAAGGACATCAAGGACGTCCTCATATGTGTTCATTAAGATGGCCACGAAGGGCCGGGCACCTTATCAACATCTGCTACTGATCTGTGGTAATGAGAACAGCCGAGCTTAAGAACAAGGGCTGCAAGGACAGGTAATACAGATCATTAGGAAATCTTTCTCTGGGATAACCACACACACACACACACACACACACACACACACACACACACACACACACACACACACACACACACACACCAACCACTCAAGACAAGATAGACCTAAACTATCACATTTTTCTCATATAGAAATTCCTATTAGTTCAGCTAGAGAAACTACTCATTACCATAGATCAAGATTTAGTATTAAACTTTTAATGTTGGAGCAAAACCTGGAGAAACTCCTATTAGTTTACGAATCTAAAACAAACTTAGAATGTACCATCTAATTTAATCAGAACAGGAATCCAGAGAAACCCCTACGAGTTTCTAAATTATTTATTCTTAAACACGGGGAAGTAATTTGTAGTTTGTTTTTCTTGTTTTCTTTTGCCTTTGGTTTGTTTTTTGGTTCTATTTCCTGCTATTTCATGTAAAGAACTTTAAAGTGCCTTGATGCTGTAAAGGTGCTACAAAAATAAAATTAAATTACCTTACCATATAAAGTACAATCCAAGACGTTTTGAACTCGAGATAATGTTGCTGCCAAAGGCTAAAACCTGATTAATCTGTTAGGACTAAGTCTAGTGTGTTGTCCAACTTAGAGAAAGGTGGACGATGTGAGACGTACAATGAGAGCAGGAAAAAACTCAACTTCACAAAGGTGAGAAGATCTCAACAATCCTGAAGGTGATTCTTAACTGCGAAATGACTTTCAGAAGGTAAGTAATACGAATGATTTTTCTTCTTGACTTTCCGCCCAGTCCAGCTGCGTTTCCATCGGCTGTAAAATTGAGCAAATAGGAATGACAAAAAATAAAGTCGCTCAGTGGAAACGCGGCGCGTTTCGAGCCCGTTGGAATTCGCCGATCCCGTTGAAGAAGAACAACAACCGCCAGGAGCAACTTTCAGCTCCTGGATGTTTTATAGGGCCGGCAACTTGTGAATGCACCAACAGCTGCTGGCAATGGGGCTTTTTGAAACTAAATTTTCTTAATGGAAACAGGCCAGTTTGGAAAAAAAGAAAAAAGAAAAGAAAAGCTACAGTCTTCATTTGTGGCTCTGCAACAGTTGAGCAAGCTGGAGACTGTTTATTATTGCAAGAAGCAGCAGCTTCATACAGCACATTACAATTCATAGCTGAACACTGTTAGACGTTAATATCATTTCTTGGCTGTCGCTACGTCTT
Source organism: Gambusia affinis (assembly GCF_019740435.1). Classification (NCBI taxonomy): domain Eukaryota; kingdom Metazoa; phylum Chordata; class Actinopteri; order Cyprinodontiformes; family Poeciliidae; genus Gambusia; species Gambusia affinis. Next base: position 5,663,198 of record NC_057885.1, on the reverse strand, counting down.
AGACGGTTTTAAATGTCAGTGGTGGATAACAACAACCCATGAGTGCTAATATCCAAACATCAGCATTTTTGTCCTGAATTTCTGTGCAGCATGTAAGCATGGGGCCCCTCCAACCATCTTTCATTATGTATCTGATATTCTAGTATTCTGTGGTTGAATGTCTTGCAGCACCAAACAGCAACAGTTTTTTTATTTTATTTAATTTTTTTTTTTGACAATACTAAGAAATAGTTTGGCGGCTTGAATAATAATACTAATATACTTTTTACAAAATCGTATGTTTTCCCTATATGCATTGATTTCATTCATGGCGTTAAATTATTTTTATGCAAGGTACTGTACAAGTACCTTACACTATCCAAGTACAGGTGAGAACAAAATATGCCCAACAGGAACAGCTGGAGCTAATTACGGAGGCAGGAGAAGACAAATGAGAAGGTCCGACGTAAATAATCAGAGAACAAACACCTCAAACGCCATGATGAGGAAGAAGCTCTTAGCAACCAAAGCGAACGAACCGTCAATCGGCCATCAGACAGTAACTTACAAAATCATATACTTGCCTGGATGTCTGTAAATATCCACTATTTACCATTGGCTGAAGATTCAAAACTCAGACGTCGCCTCAGGGGTTGAAATGCTCTCAAATAGGACCAAACAGAATGTAATGGAAAGAGCTGCATAAAGACAGGATGGTTGAAATTATCCCTGGTGCTCGGGGAGTACGGTTGTTCTCTATAAGGTCCGCATGAGATTCTAATAAATCCTAATAAATACAGTCCACTTCCAGCATTCACAAAGATTAGGAACCACAACGGCCCAGGAACAGCTGAGATCCACAAATACTTGAGACGCCCCTTTAAAAACTTTCATTACTGCCTGTTTTATAAGTTCAAACACCAATTTACCTTAAACTCTCATCCGAAAACACCTAAACGCCGATTTACAAAATGGACCTTAAAAACATACAGCTTACAACTGAACAACAGTCCTATAGCTGTGACTCTTACCAGAGTGAAACCTCAGCAAGTAAACCCTGTACTCAGGCACACACATCGTCTTTCATACACAATTCAAGCCTTTCCGTTTGAACATATACAGAGGAGAAGGTTAATATTACAAATGTGAATAAAATGTTGTTTTTCCATTAGCGGAACAACTTTGCAATGTTTCCATTAATAAAAAAAACGAAATAAAAAATCACACGTGAATAAGCTAACTAGCTTCTTGATGTTTCTGAGCATCATGAAGCTAGTCACATCATGACACTATCCTCTGTGTGCCGACAAACTACTGAAAGAGAGATTCTTTCTGTTCAGACCCTGAACCTTGCGCTAAGCATCTTAGCTGATGTTAGCTAATTCTGTGTAATTCCACGTTCCTTTTGTTTATTAAGTCCCGTGATTCAGTTTACGTTTTCCGCATCACAAAAATCATATTGCCCTCGATATCCTCTTGCCCATCATTCCCTCTAAAACCAACGCTCCATTGAACCTTCACTTTTCGCATCTCTTGCCTCTTTTTCCCATGACTGTTCGACAGACACACCCCCAGTCAACCTGAATTACTGTAGAGTGACGTGCGCGCTGGCGTTAGCTTGTCACATTTCTTTCTTCTGAACCCATTTTAACCTGGAGCACAACGCTTGAACGCGCACAGCTCTCTTTCAATTAGCTTTGCTTCGTCGCCCGCACATCGAGCAACACGCCGCCGCTGTTCTGGTGCCTGTCAGCAGAAACGTCTGGATGTCTGAGAGACGACCTCCTGCAATTTTGTGACCTCACCTGCATAAACGCACAACCAGATTATACTTCATTTCACTCTGAAGCTGGGAAAAAATAAAAAAATAATCAGGTGAGCTCAGTGAAAAGGCAATAACTTAAGGTAATAACCTGTTGTCAAGTATCGGCTGTGGTTCAGTCAAAGGTGGTTGGTTCGATTGAGGCGATGAAGAGAGTTATTTTGAATGCGCCGCTGACTTAATGAACAATTTTTTGAAATAGTGTCCTCAACTGCTTGACGCCTTGCAGCAAGCTGTGCAGCCATTAAAAAATGGAAAGAAAAGTTACAAAAGCAGATTCCCTCTGTTGTTTGAATGCTCAACGCATTAACTAGTGGAGAGGGGGAAATAAATAAAACTAGGCCTATTACATAAACAGAGAGAGAACATGAGAGCAAGAGGAAAGACATTTTAGTAGGGCAGTGTGGGAGTGGGATTAGGTAAAACAATCCTATGGAGGGCTGCACCCAGATACCTGGCATGTAAAGATATGATATATAGAGTCAAAGGTCTGTAGAGGAAACCTTGTTCTCTCTCTGCAAAGGTCTTATTTTCTTTATTTTAAGTATGTAAAAAGCCAATTTCTATTATTACTACTGTTCATTCTGAAAATATTTTTTCAGTGACATAATTTTATTTCCATTCTGTAAAGGTTAGAGTTTGTCATATCTCTGGTTTTGCCTGTCGTCGTGATGCTAACAGCTTACAGCATACAAGAGCATTTGTCTCTATTTTAGCTGTTTAAACACCAAAGAACAATTACTGAAGAGCGGTTTCACAGCAACATTTATAGCATTGGTTTAGGAAGATTTAAAAAACTGTCAAAAGCAGTAGTGAACGTTTCATGTTTATATGTTTTGCTACGCATCATGTTTGCTGCAGCCACGTTGGAGGGCTACTAGGAAAGCTTTCCTACTTTCCAAATTTGGGCGACGATCGCTGATGTTTTTCTTGATTCAAACTAAAGGTCGAAGGCCAGGAAGGACAAAGGATGAAGAAATTTAGGCAATTAAATCAGTTTTCAACTTATGAGCAAAACAAAATGGTACTTTATGCCTAGAACTGTAAAATCTACTCTAACTTAGACAGAAAGTTGAATTTAAAGTTGACCAACTTTACTGCTTCTCATGCTTCACCAAATAAAAAGTACCTTACTTAAATATAAGGCGACACTAAATAAATAAACTCAACATAATGTGAATGAAGACACCAAAACGACAGATGTAAAACTTAAAGATAAAGAAATAACTCAGTCAAAGGCCTAAACGTATTGAACCCCCTGTTACCACAAACACAATCTTTTTTTTCTGATGTATTTTTTTCCCAAATTTTGTTGTCATTTTTAACAATTCATTATAAAGCAAAAAACAATATGTTTTTGAATGACAAAGTGACTCGATATATACCGCTACAAAAAGTCATGCAAATATGCATCTTGCAGAAAAGGCAGGATAATTCTAGCTTGTTTCCTTTCTCTGATCTCAGGATCATTGGGATCAGAACATCTTCCCAGTTCCTACTAATCGTGTGGGCAAAGCCTACCAACAGAGTTGTTATTCCAAAACGCTCTTGACAGTCTTTTGTAAAACGCTGATTTATTGATCTTTACTCTGCTGTAATCCAGGCCCATGTGAAACAACTGCAACCTGACCTCAACTTAACCCACTCAAACATACATTGAAGGATCTCTTCTAGAGAGGCTGAAGCCACAGTTTTCCACTTCAGTGCACATGGACAGCTTTTTAGAGAGCTTAAAGTACGCGTCGTTGTTTTCTCATCGTCAAAGAGCGGCCATTCGAACATGACGTCGACCCGTTTTGACTTGGTTTAAAAAATAATAAGCCGTCTATTGGAGTTGTTGTGACGGATTTCTATGCCCTCACCTCGCAGAGTTATGTGTCTGCAGTGGGAGATGAAGGTGTGAAGCAGAGGGAGGGTCACGTCAAGGTTTCTGGAACAATGGCACGTCTGGATTTAAATTTGATCTACGCTTAGATGGAAAAGAAAAAAAAAAAAAAAGTACAGACCTCCCTCAATAGCAATGATCAATTATTCAGAGTTGCCCTGAGTGCCACTGCTTTTCTCCTCACAGGGATGTTAATGAATGGAGGTGGTTCACTCCAAGGAGAGTTGGTGGTAGAAAAGAACTGAAGCCACGTTTGAGTCTGGGTTGAATCGGAAAGAGAACAACTAATGACAACAAAACGCATCATGACACTATGTCTTCCTGGTAGCTACCACTGTTTCCACGACGACGGAGACGTTTGAGCGTTGCTCAAAACTTAAAACGTTACTTGTACCTGTAATGACTGGGTTAATGTATGAAATTCATAGTATAGTACGTTCTTTTTTTTTTTTTACATTTATTTGTTTCATTGCTATCAGTTCATGACAGGCTCAGCGTAAAAATCACAGTTCCCTGGTAACGCCCCCCCTTCTCTTCCCATCGATCAGACTCGGCCGGCTTATCGGCAACAACAATAAACTCACGGATTCACAATGGAGACAAATTGGGTGATTATCGCTGCGGTGTACAAAAGACTTTCATGGCGGGGTAATATATCACTGCTCCAATCAGGGAAATTTACTCATTCAGCTTTTCTTTGCCTTCACATCCAACATGCTCGTCAATAGTGCCGTTCACTTTCGCAAACGAGAAAATCACATGTGACCAATCAGGCAGAGTTTAAATATATATTTGACTATGTTTAAGTTGCTAAAAATTAAAGAAAGAGCTCTTCACTAGACTAATTAACAAGAAAATGAGTGATAGTCTATGAAATATGCTTGAAGCCAGTGATCTAATTCCTTGTTGTTAAGCATTCAGAGTGTAAAACACTTATCGTTATCACCGTGGGCATTTGCTTGATTTGCAAGAACTGACGCCGATAACAGAAAGAACAGCAGCGTCGCTGATACGTTCTTCCCCCCTCGGCTGCTCGAAGCGAGAGGTTGTGTGTGTTTTGGTTTGGAAGCTGTCGAGCGCCTTCGGGCAGGGCGGCAGCGCGCCTGGATATTAGCTTTAATTGGGAAGCGGTGACCTTTTTCCACCAGAGAAAACACACACAGTAGCTGTAAAACGCACATTAGGAGTCAGAGCCGTGTTGCGTGGCGCCGGGACAGGCGCTCATTCGCAGTGTTATGATTCAACAAAGAAATTAATTAAGAAGACAGACACTGCTGTGTGCCTAATTTATGATTCATGTTTATGCAGAAAAAGGGCAAATTCCCCTCTCCCCCCCGCTATAATTCTTTAACCTGACTTTCTCTTTATGTCACTATGTATTATACAATCCCGTCTCATTATGTCCCTTGACTGAACGGCCTCCTGTATTGTTAATGCTTTCGCGCCATTTGAATATAAACTCAAATTTACTGACTGCGATTTAGAGGAATTCATTAGCTCAGCATCGGAGTCAGTTGATTTTAACATTTATTTGTTACACAATGACAATTTGCACCTTTGAGGACAGACTAAAGGAAGTAAATTCAACATAAAATTAAAAGAGAAATTAAGCATCATCCACATATCTTCAAAGAAGATGGTGAAGCTAGTTGCTACTAGCTAGCTAGCACGGGATAGTGAAAAAGCTGCAGTCACTAGCTAACTGCTGCTAGCAGCAGCCACTGGCTAACTGCTGCTAGCAGCAGTCACTGGCTAACTGCTGCGAGTAGCAGTCACTGGCTAACTGCTGCGAGTAGCAGTCACTGGCTAACTGCTGCGAGTAGCAGTCACTGGCTAACTGCTGCGAGTAGCAGTCACTGGCTAACTGCTGCGAGTAGCAGTCACTGGCTAACTGCTGCTAGTAGCAGTCACTGGCTAACTTTACAACAATAAACTCACGGCTCACTGGCTAACTGTTGCTAGTAGCAGTCGCTAGCTAACTGCTGCTAGTAGCAGTCACTGTCTGCTGACTGGAATACAACTAAATTAATTATTAAATTATAATAATTAAGCAATTTGCTAAAATATGAAGTAAATACATTAACACCTCGCTAGGTGCTAGCTAGCTTAGCAGTTGAGATAAACAATTAGCAGCTTCCAACTGGAAAATGGTTAAGCCAGGTTGATGTTTCCATCCATCCATCATCTATAGTTACTTAGGTCCACATTGACAGTGGTGCCTCAACATCAGAGTTTGTATTAAAGTTCATTTGTTTGTACTGTTTACTTCAGGAGATCCAGAATAGCATCTAATTATAAAAAAATTTAAAGAAAATGTTTAAGTACAATGTGTAATAACTGTTTTGTTTTTCTTTACTAAACTTTTCTTTTAGCTTTTTTTTAGGGGGTCAAACCAATTTCTTCGCAATTAATACTAATAATATCTAATTATAATTTAATGCTTGCTAGCAAATCGGGAAATAAAAGTATGCAAACAGTAACAGGACATTAATTTGCAGACATGTAAACTGTGGAAATTAAAGAAAAGAACAAAACACAGGGACCATGGTGAGTACTTGAATATCTCTTTATGAGCTTAACCGTTACGTAACACAGTAGCACAATATATATTCTACTCTATCCCCTCTCTATTTGTCCAACAGCTTTTACAATAAACCCTACCAAAAAAGTTACATATGAGAAGCTTATTTCTACTTATGCCAGTTCACTCAAATGCATTATTTACTGCATTTGCACAGTCATTATAGTAAATGGCGGCGTTGTAATCATGCATTGTTTGTCAACTACGTTTACACCAATACAGAAGTCAGACGTCATTATGATTTAAATGCTGTGAATTAAATTAAGCAAATGTGTTTGCTAGACCAAACTGATTTTGAAAATGAATGGTAAACGAAGGAGCAGCAGCGTTCAGTTAGCTCTACACTTTGCTGCGCTTCGCAGCCAGCAACAAACGTATGCTTCTGGTAATTGGCAACAAGAAAGAAGAAGAAGAAGATGAGTTTAGTTTTTTTAAAACAAAGAATACAGTGATGGACTGCAAGGTACACGTTCTGCTGGTTATATTCAGCTTGATATATTATTTTGTACCAAGCTGAAGGTAGCTAGAAATATAGAAAAAGCAGAATCAGACCACAAAAACAGTAATCTTGCCATTTGTAGCTAATGTCATCCACCATAGATAAAAAAACAAACAAACAAACAAAAACATGGCCATAACAGACTTTCAAGATCAAGGTTGTGGGAGCATATCAGCATTTTGTACGTTCTTTAAAAGAAAACCTTCGTCGACTATTATCATACACCATTGCCTTGTCGGATTAGTTCTCCTTCCTGCATCTGTGCCAATCGTGTTCATTCAGAATTAGATCAAGACTAAAAGAAATTCGGTCCATTTATTCACCCTAATCTAAAATAATCAGTTTCTAGACAGAGCTACTAGAGACTGCTAGCTGTATGTTTCTCAGATCATTTAAAACTTTTTTTTTCCTCCCACTTCTCAATGAAGCCCTACTCTGTGTTGCTCGGTAACGTAACATCTGGAGAGAATACTTTGCTGCTGTTGTATCAACCTTCCAGAACTCTCAGGTCTTCTGGTTCTGGTTCTGCTCTGCATCCCCAGAACCAGAACCAAACGAGGAGAAGCAGCATTTAGCATCTATGCACCAAAAATCTGGAACAAACTTCCAGAAAACTGTAAAACAGCTGAAACACTGGCTTCCTTTAAATCTCGACTAAAAACCCACTTGTTTAGAGTTGTATTTGAAACGTAATCAATTGCAAATTTATTGATGGAATCTGACTTGATGTTGTGTTTTTATTGTTGATTCTATGTTGCATTGTGTTTTTGTGTTTGATTTGATGTGAAGCACTTTGAAATGCCTTGCTGCTGAAATGTGCTCTACAAATAAAGTTTGATTGATTGATTGATTAAGACGTTTGTTGTTGTGACAGGACCACGTGTGAAAAAAGTTTAATGACTGGAGATTCTTTTTTCCCCAAATCATTTTAGGACCACTTTTTTTGTCTGTATATTTTTGTGGCTCGTCAGCTCACTTTACGTACTCTTACTCTTACGGGTCACGTGAAAAATTTGAAGAAAAAAAAATTGATTTGAATCTCAGATCCTCAGTTTCCAACCCTGCATGATGATGAAAGGCGGGTAACTCAAAGCATCTTTGTCCGTATTTCCCAGGCACAGTCACCGACTTAAGAATTAGGTTTATTCATCTGGTGCCCATTAAGACCACCGATGGATAAAATAGTGTGAGAAAAGAAGCGAAGGTAAAACTGAACATCGCTCTGACCTGATTCCTGGGAGTCTTCCTGCTGGCAAAGAGAAGCATCATGACAGCCACAGCCAAGAGGTTAAAGCACCAATTAGCCACCGTTAATGGAGCCTCATTAGTTTCTGTTAAGTTACTTTGCCTCTCTCACTCTCCGTCTTTCACTTTCTCTCTTCACACTTCTCCATCAGTGCCAGCTGTAAATCCTGCACCACCTCACAAAAGGAGCAAAGGCGAATAATGTGTACAGTAGAAACGCGACTGCGTCAGCGCCCCAAGTGTCAATTCTGTTCCCTGCCGCTGTATCCGAATAATAATCTGATGAAAGTTCAGGATACGGTCACTTTGACACAAATGCTCATCTGACTCGCCTGAGCTATTCACAATCACTTTGTTAAAGACTGAAACTCAGACTGTTACAAGCCTGCGTTAGCTTGACAAGTGAAAAAGTGTCTTGTATTTAGGCCTGTCGCGATAAACGAGAAATCGATTAATCGTACGATAAATTAAAACTATCTACGTCATTTTAATTATCGCCGTTATCGTCTCTTCCAGCCTTTTTCTCTTTCTGTTGATGACACTAAATGAAAAAGGCTCAACTCCGGTGCTCGCCACTGACCCTCCCTTCCTCATTTCCTTAGTGTAATGCCCAGCGCACACTACACCATCTTAGTGCTGTCGGTCGATTGTCGGCCCATTTTCAAAATCTGAGACCACACATTAGCCGACAGAAATCCTAGGTATAACGGTTCCAATGGCTGGCTACAAGTCCAGCTAACTAATTTTAAAACCAGGCATTAATCAATGCTTTACTACAATCTATCTGCAACGCATGTGGCTCTAGTGTCAGCGTAACGTCCTGACTGAATGAAAATCATTACAACCTATTTATGTCACGTTAACGAAGAACAGCTGAAAAGTTACCGGGTTCATCAACGTAGCGATTTCGCTCCAACTCCTCCCCTCGTCATTTCTATATTCTTTGTGCGAAATGTTTTATAACCATTAATGTTGTTTCCACATATCATCTCCAATGTCCGCTGGACTTCGGGTTGCGCCGTGTCAGCTGTTTGGGATTCCCCTCGTTAATTTCCCCTCAGAAAGCGCAGAGGAGAATCCGCGCTTTCTGATCGGCTACCTGTCACATTCAACAGGCTGCGGTAACGATCCCAGTGGGGAAAACCCCTGATTTAGATCGGAGGGGCCACAACGATCTAGCGTAACACACCACACACTACAGGATGATCACAAGAGACAATCTTAGTACGATAAAAGTTCTAAGATTGTCATAAGGGGAAAATGTAGGTGTGAACTAACGTGTAGTGTGAACTATTGCATCAGGTAGTCGATGTACCCATCTTCTCTATTTAAATCTAAGGATTACTGAAGGGCAATATGGTAAACAGACTTTATAATCTGAACTCTTTTGGCTGAATGCAGTATTTATTTACACTTATTTATTTTTTATTCAAGTACATGTTTGCTAATGGAGACTGAGAATCAATTTTATTTTTATTTTTGGTTGTTTTGTTTATTTTGTTTATCAGTTCCAGTGTTGGGTGTTCTTTTTAAAATAAAGTGCATCTATCTTTGGCAGGAAATCGCATGCATTATTACGTCATTTCCATTAAATCAGTGTAAAAAGGTCTTCAAACAATACTATCGTCTATCGCAATAGTTTTTTGAGACAATTAATCGTTCAGCAAAATTTGCTATCGTGACAGGCCTACTTGTATTTAACATTGAGGACACTTCTGTAAGGGTTAGGGAGCTAATTTTTTGCTTAGTGCTTTTGCTAGCATTGACAACATTTAGCGCACTTAGCTTACCCTAAATAAAATGTTCAAAATGAACTCTAGATCGTTAATTTACCCATTTTGTAAACTTATAGTTGGAAAAAAAAAAAGTTCATTTATATTCCATGCTCTTATTCTGAAATGTTGGATGACTTTACACACGGGGGTTTTGTTTCCTCTCCTTACGTTCAACTCTCAATTTCTAAAATAACTATTTTAAACAAGAAACATTCAAGAATAAAATAAAAGATGGCCAGTAGAGAACAATCTACAAAAATAAAAATGATATTTAAGGGCATTATAGAACATGTAAATTATGCTGAAATTAAGAAATGTAGTCTTTCAAAGGCAGATATGATTTCAATTGAAGTTAGCATGTTAGCCTACGCTAAATACCGTCTTGGTGTAGCGCTTTAGCATTAGCATTAGCTAATGTGAGCAACACTAAACCCAATTTTGTCCCTCTTTATTTCCACACCTCTAAATCAATTCCCAATTGCGTATTTGTAAACCGGGAGAGTTTTTGCCCTGCGTACTTAAGGAATGGCGTTTTAGGGTTTCTTAAACATTTTTTTCCAGATTGAAAATTTAGCTTTTTGGCATTCACACAGACATCCAAAACACCTATTTGTGAAAACACTGCAATACACGCCCATCTTCAAACCTTCAAACCTCACCTATAAACCCGATCTTCTCACAGATTACAACAACAATGGCAGATGACGTGTTCTTCTTAAAAATTTGCTCATTTTAGAATCAAAAACTAGCAGAAACTAGAAGAAGCTGGACTTCATAGCCATTCCACACAAAAGACTCCACTCACTCTGTGTGGTTAGCCTTTTTTTTTTCAAGTTACCTCTAACCTCAGCTTTAAGCGAATGTCTCATACTCCACGTTATATTGATCCATACAATCTTCATGCAGTATAAATACTTTTGTAGTTTTTACAGCAAACAGACTCTGCCAAAAAAAAAAAAAAAACCTGGATTATTAAGTGTAACTGGTTCCTAAATAGCTAAAAATACATTTTTATTTGGTAATAATGCCAAACCTTTAAATCTGGGGGATAAACATGTAACTATTGGCAAAAGAGAATTGTGTTCAGTAGTCTAATTTATTGGATGTTCAACAGCTCTCGAGTCAAAACAGCTGCACCATAAGGAAATGCAGAACTTCCCTCTACCTGTAATAATGAGCTCCAATTTATCTTTTTCCAGCGCCCTCCATCGTCCTCCAACATTTTGTTTTGGCGCGGTATCAAAGAGCCGTGGGAAGTTATCAAAGCAGGGGCTCCTCTCGTTGAGACGGAGCCAGCGAGTGAGAACGTGGAGCTGTACGAAAAGACGGAACGCAGAATTATAAAGCCAGAACACTGCTGGGACTTCCGAGGTCAAGCACATTCTCTGTAATTGGAGTCCTATAAAGCTAAAGCGAGTTAAATGTAAGGCAGTGGTTTCAGCCCAGCAGCCCAGCATGGCGGCTCCGCAGGAACACAGGGGGCAAAAAAAAAAAAAATGTATAAAAAGTATAAAAAAAAAGACACAGGGTGAGTTGGTGTAGACGATGATAAAATACAAAGTAGCGTCCAAGAACTTTGTTCTGCAGAGTGCAGCAGACGTTGCCTCACACACATAAACCAACATCATTAAATCGACCCCCCACTTGCGTTTCTCCAACTTGGAAAGGTTTGGAGCAGAGGGAGAGTCGGGAGAGATGCGCAGTAATTAACATAGCGGTCGGCTTGTAGGATTAACTTGGAGACAGACAAACACTTTATTACATGTAACATCCATGATCTGCAAAACCACCTTCCTGGTAATCATACTTCACATGACAGTGATGTGTCTCCATAAAGTGTAATAATGGGGCAGAAACCGGAGCTTGTTATACGGCAACCCACCACGACCGTTTTTTTAAGAGCTGCAGAAAGAAGTGACTAGTGTGAGGGTGGAACCAAATTATTAATACAAATCCAACTGGATGCCTTTTATCCATGTTGGTAGTTCAGCTGAACTCAACCAATCACGGTGCAAATTGTCTATTTTCTCAGCTTTTAAGACATAATGTCATTGGTTGGTTTTTCTCCCATCCCCAGAGAAACTTTATATAACCTTATACCATATTGATATTTCTGAGGTCTGACGGGAATTTATTTTTGCTTCTAGTAACAATCTGATGTGACGCCGGAGCAAAAACTTGTGTTCAAGTTGTTTAAAATGCAGTTTTACACCAATCTGATGGTTTAATTACCCAAATAACAACAAAAAGAAAACAACTACGGTAATTATTTGGTGTAGAGCAAATATGTCCATGCAATGACTTAGCAGCAAAAATAATTTTTGTACTTGAAAATGTTAATCCAGTCCCAGCACTAATTAGAAGGCGTACAGTAAAAGGAAGAATTACCTATAATTCTTATTTCCATGGCAAATACTAATTCAAAGCAGAGAGTTTTGTAAAACTCTCATTGGATAATCAGACAATATCACTTTTTAACATTTTTCCCGCTCACTGCGCAGGCTTTGCTGCCGTGTGTCACGAGCTTTTATTTCTGTTAGTTTCCACTGACGCAACACGAACTGTACGAAGAGAACGGTGGAAAGAAAACGTGCCGTGAAACTCTGTGTTTTCTTCCTGGGAAGGATGAAATCTGCTCCCTGACAAGCGGATCGTAATGAACGTGGCTAAGCACCATAAAGACGATGACAGACGTGACAAACTTGTGCCGAGTTGAAAGTGACAGCGGCGCATTTGGTCGCCATCAGATTAATTGAAAGGGCTGCCGCTAAAAGGGGGTTTATAACTTGCCCTCATAATTACACTGAGAGCGTCTGAGAGTGGCTTATGAAATTAAAGCTGATTCACTTTTTGCCTCCTGTGTAGACGCTCGGTGACGAGACCGTGCAACTCAAGGGTTCACAAGACAAATTTGATCACATTTTGTCACAATAACACTGAAAACTTTGATGGATTTTATTGGGATGTTATGTGTTGGACATAAATGTGAAGGAAAGGGATGTGTGGTTTAAGATTATTTCACATTAAAAAAATCAGAAAAATGCGTCTTAAACTGAAGTCACACTGGATTAAAAAAAAACTTTCTGAGCAATTTTCAGGGACTTTGGGACATTCTAATAAATTATTATTATTATTATTTTTTATTTAAAACCATTTCGCTTTAGATCTTTGTACATGAAAAGTTACTTTTAACATTTCATTTCTTAAAAAAAAACACGTTTTGTAGATGGAAATGTGATTAAATTAAAGAGATTTAATAAAAATCATTCTAAAAGTTAATGTTTCTTTACATATTTCGTGATCTTGTCCGCAAAAAGCCTTTTACAGAAAGAGTCCCCACCCTGACGCTAATTCAGGAAGCAGAAAGTACAGATAGTGCAGGGCATTCTGGGTAAGTAAAACAAAAATAAACACGTGTGTCTAGCAGGAGAAATGATTTGTGGACTTTTTACCAACGACAAAAGAGAAATCCTACAAAACGCTCGAGTCCCACACCACTCCATTTTTGTTAATATTTTTGCGAAGATGGGAGTTGCGCTCACTGTCTTCTTCTGAGGTTTTCATATCTTTCCCTTCAGTGGCTCTGAGTGCAGCGCCACCACAGGTGACGGGGTGAATAGATTTTTTCAAAGGTTTTGGTTGATGTGACGCAGAGCGAAATGAATGAATGAATGTAGTTTATGAATCGCCGCGAGAAATTCACAAATGTAACAAATGTTGCAATTTTGGTTCCTAATGAAACCAAATGTAGTGGACTGTCAGGTGTGAAGACAACATAAGGTTATGTGTAAGACAATGTATGCAAAATGATTAACTTACCAACAAACATTATGACGTTTTTGAAACTATTAAACACTTTAACTATATTCAGATATCAAACAATTCAAACTTTTGTGCAAAAAAATGGTCTCTTCATCAAATCTGAGCAATTACCTTGATATATTATGTTTTAGTTGTTATCATAGCACTAATAGAATCAATATTATCATTATTATTATTATTATTAATAGAGCAACTATTAGTAATACTGTGGCGATATTGTCTGAGATTACAGTGACGACACGTTGCTCCAATACCAGTAACTGGAGGCTTTTTATAAGTTCATACTTCTACTCATTCCTTTGAACATTTATCGTTTATAGTACTGCTGTGACATTCAATGCACATCAAAGTACGACCAATAAATATTCCCCTTTTTCTCTATGTGGATATTTTTCCTTTAAAAGAAGTAGAAATAAATGTTGAGTTGCATTTTTCCTCATTAACCAAATAACAGCTCCCAATTAAATTACAGCAGGGTTTAAAGTGAAGCCTAACGGGGCGGCACGTTTTCCACAAAAATAATCTTTAGAAAACCCGTTCGCCGGCGTCTTAATTGAAAAGGGGGCATCTGGGATCCGCCGTCGCCGTTCACGTGCCGCTGAACCCACGATTAGACGCCCCGCTCCCACTGTACTGCCTTTACTGATCAGACAACAAAAGCAGTAATTAAGAGTCTGCAAACATGAATGCTGTCTGCTGTGTGCGCAGGCCCGCCGACCACCAAATGAGTCCTAAAGAAGCCATCAGTGTTCCCAGCTTGAAAGGCATCTGTAGCCGAATTTGGAAGTTGCTGATAAACGCTAATTGATGGCGATCCCGTCTTGGCGAGTGTCGACGCCGAGCCTTTATGTTCTTTCCAGACATATTCGAAAAAGGGAGTGGGGGTGTTTTTAAAAAAAAAAATCTGTGTCGCTTGTGTAAGTAAGATTTATCTGGTGCCTTCACAGAGGAATAAACAACGGCGCAGGGCGCACCAGTAGGTCTCTTCTCGAGAAAGCTTGTTTTGCAGCAAAGAAAAACAAATCCTTGGCTGAATATCAAAGGGGGGGAGCAGCACACAGCGGAGATGTGAACTGGTGGGAGTTGTTGCCGAGTCGCGTGGGCATCCGGCTGCGTCCCGGCGGGGATTGAAGTCTGGACACAGGCGGCGAAGCGTTTATTATGCCGCACGGTCCCTCGGCGGCAGGGAGAGGTTTTCTCCTCCGTCTACGTGACACTTTGTGTCAACTTACAGCGATGTAAGCTGGACCCCCCGTGGTTCTCTAAACGTCATTTACTTTCTGTGACTTTACACCCTTCTCTGTAGAAGCAGCACTGAAATCCAACATTAATCACAAGAAAAAGGTGAAAATAAAAGATATTAACCCCTCCCTGTTATGTTCATTTCTGAGGTACAGCAATAATGTTGGTGGGTCAATTTGACCCGGGGAGTGTTTAATCATGCAATAGTGTCAAAAATTCCTCCAAAACATTTTTGTATCTTATTATTAACTCCAATACTAACCATTTCAATCAATATTTGCGCAATGATGTTTTATTATTTCTCAGAAATTAAGGATCAATGACGACAACCTACTCATTTACTCTTTTGGACATAAAAAAAATGGAATTTACATTTTTTTATCTCCACTGAAAAAAATCTAGACACAAAAAAAAACAATTTCCTTGAAATTGATCTTTGGTAAATATATATATATATATTTTTTTTAAATGTTAAACTTTAAAACGGGTCAATTTGACCCGGAACATAACCGGAGGGTTGAAAAAAGAAAGTTTTGTGTTTGTCACCACTTCTGTTGAAACGTTTCCAGTTCGACACACTCCAGTTACACAGTTTGTTAAAACCTGGTCCGATCTGAGCAGTACGGCCGTCCAACACACAGAGCTGCAAGTTAGAACCAAATCTGTACCTCAAATTTAACTTCGCTCTGAAACAAATCCCAGATTTAAAGAAATTCCATGATAGGTGAGAAACTACGTCATGAGCTGCATTTCAATGGCAAATTTTGCCAATATTCTGCTAATGTAAAAAGAACACAATTCAGTGATTGTGGCGTTATCAATTTAAAAAAAGAGCACAATTAAAATCACATGCGAATAAGTCTGCTCACATGACACGTCATGGTCCTCCAACTGCTTCCTGTTGTCTTCTTTGTGGTTTGTGAAAGTGGCAACATCCACTTATGAAAAGCTTTATTGAATTGTGCTCAGGGTTGCACGTATCAGGTGAGGAATTACTTTCCAGTGTAGATTTCCTCCATTCCTCCGTAATAAAATTCACCATGTGCTCCAGTTAATCCTGAAAGTATTCACACCCCTGACAAAGTTAGACGTAAAATGAGCGACGGGAGGCAAATGTAAGGAGAGGAAACAGAAACTGCTGCGGGATCGATCCTCTTCAAAATAAGAGCGTAAATATAAACGTCTGACTAATTCAATTCTTCAGACGGTAACAAAACCTTCAATAGAGGTGTTGAAGTTGAAGTAAGTGTAACCAAGTAACCACGTCAGAATGTATACATAAAAAATGATTTATGTCAACCTGGCTGCTCTGAACGTTTTCAAAGTTAGCAAAAACACAAAATCGTGAAACCAAACATTTGCCCACCACTGCCATTTACATAAGTCACACAGTAGAGAAGAAGACACGAAGTGTAAATGGGCACATCGTTTTTAACAAATCAAAAAATAAAGTAAAAAAAAAAACATCCAATTAAACCAGCGCTCACAACAAAGACACCACAATTTGCTCTGCTAAATGCAGAAGTGTACCCCCGACCGCCGTTTGCATAAATTTCAAAGTAATGAAGGCTATGCAAAGTAATAAAAAGGAACATAATTGCCTTTATATGTCAAATAAAATCAAAGGCAGCCTGGCTTAGCTAGAAATCAGACTGATGATGTTACTATGACAGATTTATATAAAGCAGATGTTGAAAACTTTATTTTAACCTACGGAGGAGGTGTACAGTACTGAAGATGGTGGCTGTGAGGTTATTATTATTTTTTTTACACTGACTATAATTTTATTTTCATGGATCCTAATGCAACTCTTATTTTTTTTACTTTGGCTTGAAAATGAAAACTTGACAAGAAACACTGTTAAGACTTCAAGCGATGATGAGAAACAGAATTTAACCCCAACAAAGAAAGCATTTGGTCTCACTTCATCACAGGTGAGAAAACATTTCATTTAGTTGTTTTTTTTGTGTGTGTGCGTGTGCGCGTGTGTGTGTGTGTGTGTGTGTGTGCATGGGTGTAAATCAAGCATGTAAGGCAATTAGAGCGAATCTGAAACGTGTGAGAGCTGGTTGCCCTGAAACTATGGATTTGTGTGGCTGTCAAGGAGCAAGTCGTGTTTGAGCTGAGAGGTGCAGAGGATCAGAGACCCGCCTGGCTTTGCCCCATTGTTAGCACTGCCAGTTATCGTCATAGTGCACATTCATCTCCATTCAATATGCTGTCACCGTTCCATCCTTGTTCACACGGCATATCTGTGAGCTCATTACCTCGGCAGGATGCGCACACAAACACACATTCGCACAAAAAAAAAAGAAGAAAACAAAACCCCCCAGAAAACCACAAGACCTCGGTGCATCGCCGGATTAAAAAGAAGGGAATGGCGCTGTTGTTCCATTATTAATTTGCTTATTTATTCATAGCATCAATAAAACATGGCAACGAGTCTGCAGACTGACAAGGCGTTACTGAACCAGAGGAGAATCAACAAACTGGGTCTGAAGGAGATCACATTGCTCAGTAATTGCCTGGTGTTTTATTCAAACCACCTGGGTTTGGCACAGCCAGAGATCATGGGAGGCAAAGTGGATCAAGGAGAATTTCGTTAAACTGTGATTTTACTGCGGCGGCAGAAGCTCCCAGAGAAGGACTGTGGACGGTGTTTCCTCTGGGTCGATTAATAACTGTGACTAGGTTTTGCTGAAATTCCTTTGATTTATCCATTTAATCCAGTGAAAGGCAAACCCAATTAAGAAGTTCATCCGTCTGTCCTTTGACTGCACCGTCTTAATCCCAGTCAGGGTCTTTGGGGAACGTTGGGTCTTATTCCAGTCACGATTCCAACTAACAACGATGACAACCAAAGACACCAAGGAGCGTTTCAGACAACGGAGGCATACATACTTTTTTGTGAAATTTTTACCTTTCTATTAGCTTTTTCCCAGTGCGATACTTTAAAGGGTGCATAAAAAGATGTCGATGGAAATGTTGATTTTGTTGCCGGTTTTCCCCAAATGTTGGGATTTTGGTGAAACTCTCAGCAACTAAATGAAATTGACGAACTCATTTTGAATTTTGCAGTTTCCACTAACCTTTTCAAGTGCACCACTTCATAATGCATGAAGAAAATGTTGATGTAAACATGCCTATTGTAAGTGATTTGTTTTTCCCCTAGATGGTTGAGATTTTTGTGAAACCTTTGGCAAATACGTTAATTAGCATTCACAACACATCATTCACAAAAAGTAAAGACTGAAATGTTTTCAATAATGTGCTTGAGGTTTAGTACAATTTACAAAACTTTTAGGGGTCAACACGAGTATTTGTCCCATGAAGTGAACATGCTGCCTGGAACAAGAAACCGAAAAGAGATCTATGATAAAGTTGAAGAAGTCGTTGACCGAAAAATGATCAGTTATGCACTGGATGAGAATTTGATCCTTTACTGGGAGAAAATCAATGCTTTTGGTAAAGCAACGCCGATTCAGATGAGACCATGACTGAACTTTTTTGTCGACGTCTTCTGATTTGAAGGATTAAAATGATTAGTTGAGAGAAAAGTCAAATCATCTTTCGATGGATCTATTTCAAGGTGTAATGTGGGAGATACATCAAGCTGACTGACCTGCATCCCCAACCATGAGAAGTGGAGATGAAAATGACATTCCACCAAGTCTTGGGGAGTCAAAGGCAGAGTTTCACTTTACTGAAGAGTAACAGAAATGTTGTGTTTTACACATTAGTCTTATAGTACGACTATGTTTGAAGTAGAAACACCAACTAATCTGTGTTAGCACCGACATGACGTCAAAAAGATAAAACGTTGAGAAAAGTGACAAAGTGTAGATTGAAACATTGTCCATTCTGCTCGTTCCTATTTGTCACATTGAAATTCGTCTATTTTTTTTCGGGAGAAGTTCAACATCTGTTCTGATGCTGCTTCATTAAACTCCAAATATAAGCTCAAGAACCGCTGCGTTGGCTCGTAGTTTATGTAGCGATTTCAGACGACGTGTGGCCGGCTGGTCTATGAATCTGAGGCACAAACACAAAAAGACCACCTCTGTGTGGTGAATACTTGACACGCATCATTTCTTGCCATTTCTATACATTGGACTCGTCAATATAAAGACAGAACAGATTTAGCCTGGGGTATTTCCATCACTCATGGTTACAACTAATGAAATCAAAAAGGTGCCCTTTCTTGTGTTGAGGCTAGTAGGATGCAGATGTCTGACACACGTATAGTTTTATGCGTAATGTACTCGATTACTTTAATTATATATACATTTGCACGGCTGTCAGAAACATGCCTCTATCTCAAAGTCTAAGGTTTGTGGTGCACCAACAATGGCAAAGTGCAAGTATATCGTAGGCAAAGAATAATTTTGTCTCAAGTTAACGCTATCTACATTAGTAAAAGAAAAAAAGATGTAGAGGTTGAAAACTAGAATAGACCACACACCTCAAAATGGAGAGTTCACCCCTACGACAAAGTACGGACATCTTTGCTGACTTTCGTGCCACTGGTAAGGCATCCCAGTGGATGGCAGTGGTTACTACGCATTAACTCTTCTTTGGAAAAGCCAGAAACTCTCTATTGCTTGCATAAATTTATTAAATTGAAGTTTTTTTAATGTAGCCTTTTCTGATGCAGTGCTACTAAATGTGCATTAAAACATTAATGGAAATACGGCTGTTGTAATCTGTTTTATCCATACGTTGGGATTTTAGAGAAACCTTTGGCAAATAAATGAATTAGAATTAGCATCAAATCGTACTGATGTGGGGGGGATGATGGAATCACTGACTGTAAGTAAAAACAGCTGTGGGTGTAGAGCGTGACATAAGAATGTTTTAGATGACTTTTCAGCTTTAAAATGAAAAATAAAATAACCACAGTATTCTTTTCTCCCCACTTTTCTGTGGCAGAGAATTAAAACCATTCAGAGTTTTGAGCTCAGAGAAAAAAATGTAAGATTCTGAAAAAAGTCATAATTGTGAATTTAGTCACAATTCTGAAAAAAGGTCACAATTATGTGATAAAAGTCAAAATTCTACAAACAACAAAAAACAGAATTTTGAAATTCTAAACTCAAAATTTGGATCTCAGAAGATTAAAGTCTAAACAATTAAGGGGAAAAAACATCAAATGTCTGAGACTGAAGTCAGAAAAAAGAATCAGAATTATGTAAAAAATAAGTCATAATTCTAAAAAGAGGAAAAAAGTTACAATTCTTTTTTTTCAGTGGCCCCAATCCTCTTGAGATCTTTTTCAGCAACACTACTTTGTACTGGTTAACCATATAAAATCCCTGTAAGATACACATAAGTTCATGACTTTGATATGAAACAAAAAGTGGAAAAGTTGAAAGAGGTCTGAATACTCGCGTGAGCAGAAAACCTCGGAAAACAGGGGGACAAGAGTAAGTTCCTTTCCGCTCATCTTATTAAACCATTCCCACAGAAACACATTCAACCACAAAAGAGATACTAACATGTTTGCTGACAGATTCAGTTTATCTTCCTTTCTCCTGCCAACACCACCCCTCCCACACCCTCCTGAACACACACACACTCACGCTTACGAATCACCACTCCTCTGCTGTTTATCATCTGATTCAATTAAAGCAGGCGAGGCGAAGGGGATCGGAGCCCGCAGGAGCGCGTTTTAGCGGTGGCAAAAAACAAACGAGCCGAGGTTCAGCCGCTGACATTTAAACAAGAGTAATGAGGCCGCTTGTCTTCACCGTTTCCCTGCCAGCCGCAGAACTCTCCGGCCACAGCTCCATTTCTCTGCTCTGTCGTAGAACTTTGTCATTCCAACTTTCATTTTTCCATCATTTCTCTCTCTCTCTCTCTCGCCATCGCTCTTTCTCAGGGCAATCTCAAGACGGCAGCTGCAGCATAAATTCTTGCTGCCCTCCTTCCCCGCCGTGTTTCGACGTTTATTCCTCCCTCATCACATCGTTCATCATCTCTCAATCCCGCCAGAGGAAATGCGGCGTGCTTTGTGTGTTTTTTTTTTTTTTTTCCTTTCTCAGATCTCGGGCGAAGAAGCCGTTGGAGCCTGGAGTTTGTGCAGAATTCTCCTTAAACGCCATGAGTCACTGGCTCCTGTTTATTCTGCAGTTGGGAAAACCACAGATGTGTTGGAATGCAGATGGGGGGATTTTTAGAGGACTTGGGCAAGGAGGACCGTCCAAAACGTTTCAATTTATAATGTCTTATATGGCAGAACAGGATACAGGAAGTGTTTCCACACTAATGGCTGCGGGGCGGACTGGATCTCCCTCGGCCTACAGGTCACGGAGAGCCATCGACAAAGGGTGAAGAAGGTCAAAGATCACTGCGCTTTTTTTTCTTTTCTCTTTTGAAACTGACCAATCATTCCTCACCTTAGGCCGACATTTAGAGGACGGCCCGACAGAACGTCGCGGGGCCTCATTAGTGGTGTTGGCCACGACTGCGGTGGTTGCCCAAATAACCAAGAAAAAACAAAACAAAAAACGGCCATTAACAGGAAAGTCGCCGGCAGCGTATACATTCAGACATGAGGAGGTGAAAATGTCACACACAGACGGTAGAACAGTGATGAAGATGAGTTAGATTAATGCTAATGGTCCATAGAGAGCAGTATGAAACATTTCTCTTCATGCATAACTTTGGTAAAAGCTGGAGTGTGTAATTTTTCCAAAATATGTATATTTTTTAATATTTGTAAAATCTGCCACCATGTTATGAAAGTTTATCAGAGAAAAAAAAAATTTATCCACTTCCTCTCTGAAGAAATGAACCACTGAAAGCCAAAAACAACCAATCAGAGCCAGGAGGAGGGTCTTAGAGCTGTCAATCAGTCTCATGTAGTCGCTGCTAAATGCTAGGTACTAATGGCAGAGAAACAACTTACAGGAAAATCTACCGTCATCAGTAATCAATATTTTTATATTAATGTTATGGAGCAGGAACTGAACCAACGACCCACCACCTAAAGGGCGACCATCGCCCCAGATGTTTTTGTTTGAAATTAAACCTAAAAAGGCAACAGACATATTGTTTTAGTCAAATTATCTTGGATACATTTCGCTGCAGTCTTAATTTCTGCCGAATCTCAATAGGAACAGCTACTGTGGGACAACAATTTTCAACAATATGATTCTGTGGTTTAATATCTTTGATCCAGCTAAGCTAACTGTAAATGAACGTGGTCCGGCTCATTCAACAGCTTTTAACATCAACAACAGCCTGTTGTGAAAATTCACCGTTAAAACTCACCAACAAGCCATTCACTTTCATTGATATTTAACATTTTCAGCTTAACTTGTTTTAAACAGCTGCATATGTTTGGCTAGCCATTAGCTTTCACCACACTAACAAACATAGCATATTTACATTTTTAACAAGCTCACCGTGAGCTTCTTCAAATACAGTAAAGCTGGGCGTATCGATTTAAAGATTAATGTGAATATTTGTATCAGATGGACTTTAGCGTGACAAAATCAGTACTTTTGTTAGCAGTTTCTTTTCCATATGTTGAGCTAAAGTTTATGCAAGAATTAATACCCCAAATATCAAACAAGAGCTTAGATTTTCAATTGGAGAGCAGGATTTCATACCTCTGTAAAGTTTACACATATTAATATGGCTGAATATGAAAATAGATTTGTGTCAACTGTTGCAGAAAAAAATAGTGTTTCTTTTTAGGTTACATGCAGATTACAGGAAAAGACTTAAGAATGAACAATTGTGTGTAGCAGAAGATAAAATGCAAATAGTTTTATTTTATATCATGTTACTTTGTAGTTAATAATTTTGTTGCCCAGATAACCATAATGAATTATATTATGATTGTCATTTCATTGACTAACTGAAGTCAAATTTCCAAATTATACAATGATAACGACATATTGGGGGAAAATATTAGTATTTGGAATAAAGTAAACCAATTTTATTTACTTTTCATCAAATTGATACCAAAATTCCCAGAATCGCACACCTACAAAGTAAAGCACATTGTTCCCGTTGACAGATTTTATGAATATCAAACGCTATCACTAAAATATCCAAATAAAACTAGTGATTTAAATCTATTTTCATTAGGATTTTTTGACTCAAAAGCTGCCAATCCTAGTTAGTCGATTGATTCTGGCTCACTATCCATAATCTAAGCCAGTCTTTGTTTTTGAGTTCAGTTTACAGCATTATTGTAGGAAAAATGCTAGAAACTGCAGCATGGTGTGAAAATAAGGACAAGGCATTCATTCAATGAAAATCTGTGGAAAACCCACAGATAGGCTGGGGTTCACTCTTCAATACTACACTAAAGTCTGAATTTCCAAGCAGCTCTAAACAACCCTGTGTCTAATGATTCGTTCCAAGAAGTAACTGGATATTGGGGTTTGTTTCAGACTAAGACATGGGACTCCCTGCTGATATGTTCGGCAGTACTTGAAAATTCAACATTAGCGAGTCTAAAACAAATTACGTCAAAGCAAAGAGAAAAAGGATCTCCGGCTGACAACTAACAAATCGAAGAGAGAGAGAGAGTGAAAAAGAGCCAGCCTTCAAACGCAACATCCCGTTCTTCTGGGTTTCCTTTAGAAACATTGGAGGAAGACGAGGGGTTGCGTGAGGAGGGACGGAGCACGCGACAGCCAGCAGCTGTGGGGTGGAAACATGGTGGCGGCGACAGTAGCCCCAGCACCTCAGCTTGTCCCATTGATTTCAGCTCAACAGCAAATTGGACCATTTTTCACACCGTCCTGCAGCAGCCTTGTTATTTATTCCTCCATTCAGCAGAGCTGCTTGCGCCGCATGTGTCAGGTCTGAGCAAACAGAGAAACACACTATCCGACAGACATCGATGATTTTAACACAACATAAATATGCTGGTATAATCATTTAAAGGTGTTAGCCAAATACATGGTCCTCATGTAAAGACAAAGTCTGCCGCCCTTATGTTTCTGCTTTTGATTTTCTGTCCTACAGTACGCTCTATAGTTACAAATGATATACCTGTTCATCTTTTCAGCTAGGTTTGGTAGCTGTAGCCGACTAATTTTAATATCTATCAACAAACTGAATGTAATTCAAACTGAATGTAATTTGAGCTCGAGTTAAGCTAGCTTGTTTGCCTTTTTTTTTTTCCATCCATGCGACTTTCAGAAAGCCACAAACTCAACATAAAATTGTTGTGAAAAGGCTACCTTAGCATACTGCGCAATGACGCTAGTTAGCGTAGTTATGATAGTTTTTTGGCTTTTGTTACTTTTAAATAACATAATTAGCAGAGGTTATTGTCACTACACTTTTTTTTCAAGCATAACGTAGTTTTTGTGAGATAGTAACGTGTTCCTTCACTGAACGTTCTACAATGGCAATTTAGCCAAATTAAGTTGCTAAATAACAAACTGCTTGACGTTTAAGCTAGACGGCTAAGCTAATTTGTCAGACATTTTATGTCTCTTTCAAAAAACCTTGTGACATTCTAACATATTCTTTCATGTATGTTATTCTACGATGGCTATTTATTTATCAAAATCAGTTTGCTAAATGACCAGATGCATGGCATTTAAGCTGGACAGCTAAGCTAGTTTGTCAAACATTTTTATCTGTTTCTTTCATAAAGGCCTTTTTTATATATATACTGAAATTATTCTTGGTACTTAGGAAAACAAATAACAGTTAATGTTTTTGTATTATTGGACTTTCAAATTATTTGGACCATTAAATCTTTGCCAGCCAGGTGACTCATTTTTAAATGCAGTATGAAAGAGATTTTTTGATAGCCTCATAACAGCTATGTGTTGGTTGCCCATACTTTAAGTTTCCTCATATTTAAATCAACAAATTCTAAAATGTCAACCAAAGTTTTAAAAACAGCGCATATTTCCTCCTCCTGTGGTCAGAGTTAAGCTGCTCCCTGATTCATAAATTACTTGCTGCTGAAATCATTACCCAGAGCTTCTTGCTGGCGTTCTTCCCGCTTGGATCTTGGCTGGGTCGCTTTCCACCTCCCTCAAAAGTTTGAGAGTCTGTTTGAAAATGCACCAGGAAAGCTTGCTCTGACAAAACTTTTGTGCATCTGCAGCATCTTCATACTGGCAAGGGAGCTGTAGTTCCAGTTTTTTTTTTTTTTTGTTTGTTTTTTTTAACCTTGCTGCAATTATGAAGAGACATCCATTTCTGTTCCTCGCTTCTTTGGTTCCTTGATTCCAGTTCCACATCACAGAACCCAATTGTGAGACCAAAAGATTAAGAAAAGAAAAACCCAAGATATTAAAGTTGAGTATTGAGACGTTATACAATCTTTTACTTCTTGATCTGTTTTAGTTCTTGGCACGGATGTTAAGTAGGATTCCACAATTTCAAGAAAATATGTAGCCTATTTGCAATTCTATTACACATAATTGTGTTGTATCGATAAAACAGAGTCTCTCTAAATATGCTTTCTTTATCACTACAGAATGTTCACACAATGTTAGCATCTAAAACATACCTCTGATATGGACATCAAAGAAAGTTACATACAACTGTACACAATATGTTGACTGAACTCAAAATCTTGTTCAGGTCTAATGGTAAACTAACCATCTTCTGGGACATACATTGGTCACTTGACCCAATCTAACCCTCTGACCATAAATCTAAATAAATATAAATATTGGGGGCCTGGTATTTATTTATTTTATACATGTTTTACCTGCATAATCGTCAATAAAATGTGCAATGACTTTGTATTGTACAACCTCAACTTTCCGTCTATTTGTTCAACAGTTTCGTTTTGAAGCAACAGATCGAATTCCTCTTTGCCAGCCCCATGGATAGGACATAAATGCCATGACTGAGTGTGTGTGAACAACTGCATAAACCTCTGTGTAGATAACACCATCCCCAACAGAACCGTGCAATGCTTCCCTAATAATAAACCGTGGATTATTATTGAACACAATTCAGCCTAATTTGTGTCTTTAATCAGAGTCTTCTTCAAATTTGTTTTAATACAGGAGATCTTTCCAGCCCACACCCATCACTATCTACAATAACTCTGAAGAAGTTTCAATTAATACGAGTTACAACAACATTTAATTTCCCTTTTGGATCAATAGGGTATTTTTGAACTTGAATGTGACAAATCTGATGTTGCGTTGAATATTGCCTGTGATTGGTTGAGCTTTTAGTACAAAGGTTTCCGGTTTGTACCGTAACTTATCATACATACCCTGAAAGAGCCATTTCTAAATTTGGGGATCACGGCAACGACCTCATGACCTCTGTTCTAAATGTCATGTCCATGAAAACAATCATAGACACTTCAAGCTTCCTGAAATGGTTTTCAGCAAAAGGAAACACCTCAACATCTTGAACGGTTGTGTTGTAAATTCAAGTGGTATACTACTTGTACGCAAATTTGTAACTTTTATTTTTACATTCACTCGTACGTGGTTCCAAACCTAAAATATTAAACTCTAGTCAGTTCCTGTGAGCATCGGAGAAAAGCCATCTGTGGTTTTTCATCAAGCAATTGAAGATAGCGTTCATTGATGATACACGTCCTTCTCAATCTGCATCAACCAAATGAGAGGAATAAAGTTGGAATCTGGCAACCAAGATGCAAAGACTGAATAAAGCCAGAGTTCTTTCTGCCTTTCTTTACACCTCAAGGCACAAGCAGAACTGGGAATTATCTGCATTCTTGCTTCTTTTTTTTTCCCATTCCTCTCCACCTTAAACCTGTCAACTTCACCAGCCTCTCTTCGCTCTCTATGACAGGTCAGCTGTTCAGTACTTTACAAGTCTCTAAACCTTCACCTCATCACTTCCCTACTCTCCTTTTGCATGTCTTTGCCTCCTCTCTTCTTCGTTCCCTTCACACCTGAGAGTTTCTGCTCTAAAAGTCAAAGAGTAATCCAACAGAAGAACAAAAGCCTAAGCCACTGTGACAGTTTTTGTCCCTGTTGTGTGTGAAGTTGAGTGGAGAAACGTCAAACTGCTGAATATGAAGGTGCCTACAAGTAGACCGAGTGTGAATATGATGGATGACTGGCTTCAGGCACAGCGCCTGCAAGTTGTCCGACTGTCTACCTCAAACTGTCCCGTGTGTTGGCCCGCATCACAATCAAAAGTCAGGACTCGCCCACAGGTGGACAGTTCAGAAATGTTATTTCGGGTTTCTGTCGTCACGTTTCCGATGTGGAATCATGTCATATGAGGATGAGTCACAAACGCTTAGACATTGGGTGGAAAAACAAGATGGAAGACATGATTTATTACGTATTCTATTACGGACTTTAGATCCCCTTCACCACATAACTCCACCTTCCCGCAGCCTTCTGTTTGTCAGCGGCCTAAACAAATTTCTGAAGTGATCATCAAGAAAGGAGGTCCCACATTTTTACAGTGTGACAATCAGGTAGATGGATTTTTTTTTTTTTTTTCAAACAAAAATAATTCTTCTTCAGGCTTCAGCTGCTTCTTGGTGATCACTGCTGGAGCGCTGTTGGTTTTACAGAGTAGGTAATGTCAACTGCTCAGGTCAGTTTACAGGTAGCAAAGTGGACAAACCATTGCTAAATGTTTACAATGAAACATGTGGACACACAGACACAAATGCATTGCATTAAACTCCCACCACTGCCCCCTTTGTGTCATTGTTATGTGTGTTTGGATGTCTGGCTCCAATTAAAATCGAGTCGTACAGTACGGCCTTGGCGGACAGATTAATCCACGCTCAGCACCACAACCACACACACACACACACACACACACACAGACTTACATAGTTTGTGATGAAATAATAGGCCCAGATTTCTCCACATGGAAAACAGATAATCACGCACTAACAAGGGGCATGTGGAGAGTCCACACACACAGATACACGCCACCATACGGCTGCGTGCAGGAATAAAGGTCTGAAGGACAAAAATCGCTTCCAGTGGAAGGAGCGAAAATGGCATTGAGCGAACAAAGAGAAGACAAAATTAAAATAAAGGTAAAAAGCAAGAGAAATATGACAAGATGTGGAAGATTCAGCCTGGATGACTCTTTGTAGTTCCTCCCTGTTGGGTAAAACGCATTGAAACATAATAAAGCAAAAAGGACCTTTTTTTATATATCATTTCAAGAAGCACAGTGTTGCTCTGATGTTGTATTACTGAACCTCCTCCTCCTGCAGCACCTTTTCAAAGTGGAGTCAAGACGGCACCAAACGTTGCTGGGTTTGTAGACACAGCTGTCATGAAGCTGCTTAAGATGTCTGCTGCACGTCGGACTGATGCAACCGCTCTCCAAACTACAGAACTATACATAAATATATTTATATTTGTAAGTTTCATTGCTTTCCCAGCCACATTCAACACTGATGTAGGAATTGGTGTTGCATCATGTGACCCAGGAGTCCTTCATTGATCCGATGGTTGGTTATTGTGGAGGTTACCATCCAGAGGTAAATGAGTAAGATTTACATCTGGTAACTATTTTACACTATAAAAGTGTAACATGTTGGTCTATACCTTTTTTTATGTTCGCACGTTCTACAGTATGAGTAAAATGCAAACGTGGTGCAGTGAAATATTAGAGGGATTTCCTAACTGTACCATGCTATGGTTCACTGAGCAGCATTAGCTTCTGGGCAAAAACAGACAATACTCCTACATATGTAAAGTCAAATGTGTTTTTTTAACACTTTTATTCTCTATTCAATAATTATGTCATTTATTGTTTTTCTTTCAGCATAAGATCGGCCTCATACTTTCTGATTGTAATTGGCCATGCGATGCTGGCTTCATGAATTCGACTGGCAGTCAATCAGAAAAACAAGCATGCCAAATAGCATTTCAATAAATTATTTCAGCTTAAGTTTTACATTAATGACTGAAAAACAGATGATAGCTTTTTTTGTTTTACATTTTTTTCACCCTTTTCCAGTTTTCTTAAGTCTCAGCTGCAGTGTCACCAGCTGTGCTTCCATTACAAACGTCCTCAAAACTTTGTTGATAGTCTGCTGATGTTGAAAATATATAATTTTGCAGTTGCGGTAATTAATGGTGTTTAAATATGATCAAATAAGAAACCCAATTAAACATGATTAAATAAGTTTATTAATTAAAAAACATCATCTTCCAACTACTTCCTGTTTTCTTCTTTGTGGTTTTTGCCAGTAGCAACATTCGATTGCTGATCATGTGACTCCTGTGATAAAAAAATTTTTCAAAATGTGAAATTGCGCAAACATATGGTCAATGGAAACACAGCTATTATTATGCAAATTGGTTTTATTCAACAAACTTAAGAGCTATGTATATTTGTTGTCAAGCAATAATTTGACTGGCAAAACCAAAGTAAAAACCTAAAGGTTAAAAACCTAAAGGACAAAAGTGTTAAAAATGGTGCTATGACACAACAAGATACATTTATGGATGAACTCAAATTCTTTTTGAATAAGTCACATGACGTTAATGCTAACACTGTTCTGAACAGAATAATGGAGGCATGATGCAGTTTGGCCTTTTTTCCCCACCATTTTCAACTCCATAAGGTGATTTTAGCTGGGACAACAGATGCAAAATAAAGCGGAGGGCACATGAATTATAGATGTTAGTGAAAATGTCTTCCTTATTTTTAGAAGTTATCGTTGTGGAGGAAAAAGCAACACACGAAAAAAATAAAAAAATCCCTTTATCTGTCTGGATCCGTGCGGAGAGAAAGGAAAAATAAAGAGGAACGAAGAAATTGTTTCCAACTTCGCCTTTGAGCCGCGCAGACCGAGCTGCCGTGTTTCCCGTCTCCTCATCCCGATGCCAAACCGGAACATTTAAATGTTACGTTGAAGTAAAAATCAGATCTGCCTGACATTTGCGAGGCACCGTTCCATCACAAGTACATCTGAGAACAGCTTGACGGCTTACTTGGCAACAGATTGACGGACCGACTCGAGCTCTCTGCCGCCACTTCAACGTTTTCGTTTAACATTGAATGATTAATGTAATAAAACCAGCTGGGGCAGATAGAGGGGGATTTAACTTTGAGTTTGGGATTTTTTTCCAGTGTTTTTCTTACGTCCAAACAGAAACAAATGCAGCTTTTCTGTTTTCATCGGAGACGTGTTTACACTACCTAAAAGGAAGAATATGTGCAAAATACAACTTAACGCTGGGTTTTCTAACGTACACCAGGTGTAGAAAAAACACTGTAGATGCCAAACCAATTCTGTATCTTTGCAATTCTTCATTCTTACTAGATAAAAGTTCTGTAAATCAGCATAAAATCTCTTTTTCAAGATAAATTCTTGTGCTATATTTCCCTGGGATGATGTCTTACCTGTGTTTCCTGTACCGTTTGATTTGTTTGATTTAAGGATGCTAGCAAATTTTCAACTCTGGGATACCATTACTGTTATAGAAGGTTTCCTCCAGAAAACCTGCCAAGTCCAGTGGTCGGGGCGCTAGGTCGGTCGAACAGTGTTAAAAATGTCAACACTTACAGAAATTTGTAATAATAATAATGTCTGAGACCAAAGGGCAGGTTCAGGGACGGCGCCCAGTTCAACGTCTCAACTTTAAACCTAGCTTAGTCCATCCTTACTGGTACTGGGGTAGAAAAACCCCATATTTAAAATAAACTCTGCTTAGCCTGGTGGGGGTAAGCATAGTTTAAAGCCTGGTGGCCCGCCAGGCTTGTAATATTGTGGGTGAGACTCTGGTTATACACGACCATGAAAAACTTGCCAGAAGCTGAGTTTGCAAATCTTTAAATCCTTAAAATAAGAAAAGCAACTAAAATCACATGTGAATACGTTCGTTTGTGTGATAGGTCATTTTTAAAAATGCCGCTCCATCATCCTCCTACCATTTCCTGTCATCTTCTTCGTAGTATTTCCACTGCAGTTTTGCAAAGCAAACCAATTTCAATACGGCAAAAACTTGAAAAAATAAAAAAATAAATAAGCCTCATCATCAACGCCAAAACTTTTTTCTGAAATCAATGTGTTTCCATTAAGCAAGTGTATTTTTGAAATGTCAAATTGCAGTCAACGAAAACGCAGCTGGTGCAAATGTACAAACTTATGGACATTGGACTCATGAAATCTGTAATTCAACATGTTTCACGTCAATTTTATTCGATCTGCCCGGCCTTCCCTGCAGCCATCCCGGTGAGATCTCGGGTCCCGAGTCCCCCGCAGCGTCATGGCAAGGATCGGGTAGCAAATGTATCAATTTATATTCTGTACCGCTTGCTGTCAAAAGAAGAGGAGTCCCAAAGAAAAAGATCAATTTTCCAGTTTGAGACCTCGACTTTCATCACCTCGCTCTGCCCTTCGCCGTCTCTCTTTGCTTTTCTCCTCTTTCCCCCCCACGAGTTTCTCCTCCTTGCCCCTCTCTCACCGTGTAATTGCAGGAAGATAAGTGAAAAATTGAGAAAAGAGTAGCTGTAAGACGGCGAAATGATGCAGGGGGAGAGGGAACAGAAAGAGATGGAAAGGTTGTGTGGGCGCAGATATGAGCGAAATAGAATAGATAATAAACAGATTGGGGGAACGTATATGAGAGAACGTTTCAGACCAAAACCAGATTTACATCAACTGTCGATTTTTGTTTTTTAGGTGTTTCAAATCTTTTTCTTCTTCCTCCAGCTCTGGAATCTGATAAAAATAATAACAACAATAATAATCAACCCACTGCTAAAATGGTTTGTGTAAAAAGCAGACGATGAATCGTAAAATATCGGCACCGGAGAAAACCTCCGCTCGTACGAACATATGAGGTGATTACTTTGTCGGCGGAATGTCTATGAAAACTTTAGATGAAATACTGGAAGCTGCAGTTTGCTTTTAACCTCGGGGCAAAAATAAAATCTCATGGATTATTTACATTGTGGACATTGGCTACTCAGCACTGTGAGCTGCTGAAATAAACTGTTTATGAGGCAGAGAAGAAAAGATAAATCAGAGGCGGGAAAAAAAAAAAAAATGATTGTGAAAGTTAAAACCTCGTAGCGCTTCTGAGCCAAGTGCTTTTCATTGCTGTTGAATTACCTTACTGGGCCCTCTACCAGTACTTTAAATATTAAAGTGGCTGAGAGTTGTGTATCCATAATGAGATTATTTAGGGCACAGTTTCCTAAAATAAGAAGAAACACATTCAAATCACTCTGATTGGACCATTATTGGGAACATTACCGTTCATCCCTAGCATATTCTTAGTTATTGGATCTGGAAAATGCATTTCCAGCTACAAAGTTTTCTCTCGGTGTGTTTTGGCTTTGGGAATGATGCTCTAACTTTGCTGAATGAGAACCAGGAAGCAGGTCAGTCCCAGATTGATCCCAGGGTTTCAGCAGGCATCACCAACTCAGCTTTAAGACTTTTAAAGACCATTGTGAATTACTTTGAAGATCAGTAGAATAATAGAAATATACAGAGGATTATAAATTTGTGAAGAATTTGCACTTACCTATGAAGAACCTAGCTATCAAAGGTATATTAGCAGATAGTTAGCGTTTGAGTCAACTGGGGGTGACTCAAGCTTTAGCCTGATGAGGAAAAAAAAATATCAAAAACTACAGAGACTATACGGGATTAATTAATCCTAACATGACAAAATTTTAGACTTGTTATAACGTATTTAAGGCCACCTTGCATTTTTTAAAAACTAATTTAAGGGATTTTAAGGCTAGAAAGGTTATAACTTAGAACATTTTAGCACTGTTCAGTCTCTCTAATTGTTTGAAATTCTGTGATATTCAAACATTTTAGCAGTTTTTCAGGCTAATGATGTTTTCTGCAAAAATGGTCAACAACATTGTGTTCAATGGAGGTGGCCGTGTTTCTTACTTCTACTACACTGCTGTATCAGAGTTAGTCACAAAAAGGGAGCTATTTATGTTTGTTAAAGAATAGAAATGTTTGTGTTCAATTTATGTCCTTATTTTTTTATGCTATATTTTTTAAAATCTTTTTTCTTCTAAGTGTATATTTTGGATGGAGTTTTATAAAGACAAAATATCACCAAAATACCAAAAAGCACCACAACAATCTGTAATTTTGATAACAAAAAATTTAAGGCAATCATAAAATTCTGAAGGAATATACACTATTTTTGCAGCCATGATGCTTTTAAAAAATAACTTAGTCAATGAATATGGGGTTATTTACTTAGCATGAGTAATAAATAAAGTAAACCTAATAAAGTTGGACAGAAAACGTCTATAGAAGGTAGTGCTGATTTATAAATATGTCGCTCAGCAATTATCCTTCTTGTTGTCGTAATTTTGTTTTTCAGAAACTTTCGTCCTGCCCTTTTCCACCACACTCCTGGCAGTCCAAGACAGACTTATGCTAAATAAATGGAAATCAGACAGTCACTGACAGACAGCAAACAACAACCTCTGCATTTCATTGTGGCTTGACTGCAGACACAACACTGGAACAATGCAGATTCCTCCAATTTGACCTCAAAAGTAAGTAAGTGGATAATTACACGGAGAAATTATTCAAGTAGTTTGATTTAGATCTCAGGAAAACATTGTGAGGAAAAAAAAAATCCCCTCCATACCTGAGACTAGTTGGCATGCAGCACACAGGCTGCGACTCGGTGACACATTGAAACGTAAGTGGAGAAAGAGAATGGGATTGATAAGATGGGCTTTCTCTGAGTTTATGTTTCATTTTTTATACAAAGCTGATCATGTGCTTTGTGAGATTTCCCTTGGTTTGGTTTTCACCTGGTGGTGCTTCCATGAATCATTCCATGAACGCCGCCTCTTCTACGCCAAACTAATCCATTACACACAATATTGGATTCAGAAAAAACGAGCTGAGAGGAGACTTTAAATATACTTTTGAGAAATAAACTTTTTTTTTGTATGGACTGTTTTTTTGTTGTTTATTTTAAGCCTGGGTTTTGTATGTATATATTCCACTTTAAAAAAGTTGATTCTAGGAATCAAATTATATTTTACAATGTTTAGGCTTGGCTCAATCAATGACAGTCCTGATTCCTAAAAGCAGTGGATGATTCTCTTTTAGCAAATCTTATTGACGCTCCATAAACTCAAACCATATTTAAAAAAAAAATGTCTGAACAGTCCAGAATGACATCGTTTCATTTTGGCCAGTCCAAATTCCGCAGATTTATTGAAATAGTAAAATTACTCTTCAATGTAGAGTCAAATTTTAACATCAACTAAAATAAACATTGGATTTGTCTACAAATAAGTTTCACTGTTTCTACTACCTCCATGAAGAACACTTCAAGTCACAGAAAGACACTCTTGTCCATCCATAAAGGCTTAACAGCAAATTGTGTCGCAAGTATATCAGCAATGTAATGAGTATGTGTAACGGTAGCAAACAATCAAGTGAGATGTGATTGAGTCTGCAATATTTTAATTTAATAACTGTTACAAAGTAACTCCGATAGCAGTATCACTACACACACACACAAAAAAATATTTGTTCCACAACCGTTGTCTCCTAGCAACGGCGTAGCGACACTGACCCCCCCCACCCGCAACCACGTCAAACTGCAACGTTTACTAGTTAATAACACTGTGTGTTATTAACTAGTAAATAACACACACACACAAAAAAAAACACAAAACAGTATTAATTTACCTCGACTATTCCGTCAACATTGCCTACATGCCACATATGCGCAATATTCGTATTTCAAAGGACTGTTGGAAATGCAGTAACATATTTCACATGTTGTGAAATTGTCTTTTTCATGCTAATGCCATATGTAGCCAATAAGGCTAACAGTGTCTGAAAGCGCAGGAGCTTCTTAAAGAGACAGAGGCCCAATTTCAGGGAGTCAAATTTATTTTAACCCTCCTGTTGTCCTAAAATAACATTTAGTGGATCTTTTAGTGAAACTCCCCAAAGATCCACTAAATGTTAGTGGATCTTTGGGGAGTTTTAACACAGTGGCGGGTCATTTTGACCCGAGGACAACAGGACGGTTAAGTTGTCTTTCATGTGTACAACATTTTTATACCTGAGCGTAACAGTGACTTGATTGTGCTTTAATATGGCAAAGAAGGAATGGAAAATTTTTAAACCTTTTTTTCCCCTCTCTGTTTATGTATTTCCTCAAAATTATACATTGGCCATTTCATATAGACTGAAAAACACTTGAATTTCTTGTTTACCCAGACACTGTTTAATATTTCCTGTGAGTTATGAACTTTATCATCTGTTTCATGGGAAATGGAGTCACGTGAAATTGAGACAGATGTAAAATTAAAAAAAACTACTTTTGTGGCTTCAGGCATAAAAGGTGAAAGTGGACAGATACTGCAGAACCCAGGTTGATTTAAAGAGAGCAGCCTGTGTAACTCTGTTGCAGCGCGCTGCACCTTAAGGCTCTGCAGCATATTCAACGTATTGATTTTGTTACAATTTATATGACAAATCCAATACATTTAAATGCAAATGAACTAAACTAAGTAAGTGAAAGCTCCCAAACTTATTTTCAGGATGTGTAAAGTCTTAAATTATGGCTCGCTTGTGTTAGGGTCAAAATGCAATTTTATGTGAGGAACTCATCTTAAAAGTTGTCCCACCACAGGATCCATTTTTATTGAATTTGTAGTATAAACAGTTTACATTCAGATCAACTGAACACCATTAACTAGCAAATAAATCACCAATCCTCCGTGTTTCCATAAAATGTTATCTTATGTTCTATTTTCTGTTTTCACACCTGATAGTCCGGTTCGGTTGGGGATCAAAGTTGCAACATTTGTTCCTTTATTTTTTTATTTTTTCCAACTGGTGTGCTTTGCTTTCACTCTGCACTGCGTCAACCGAGCCAAACCATTTCAAAAAATAAAAACCTGTTCCCCTCCTCGCCTGTGGGGGCGTTGCACCAAGAATCACTGAAAGAAACAACATGAAAACCTCCAAAGAAGACATGAGTGTAACTTTTCTCTTTGCAAAATGTAAACAGATATGGAGTGGTGTCGGACTCTCGCGGTTAGGATTTCTCATTTGTCTTTAGGGAAAAGAAAGCAAACCATTTATCATGCTAGCGCTAGACTCACACATTTGTTTTTGGTTGTATTTACCCAGAATGCCCTGCGCTGTAGCCCACTTCCTGTTTTTGACGTGGTCAACGGCTTCACATTCACATGTGCATTCAAACTGCACGGCAAACATTTCATTTTGATTATTCGGTAAATTGCTATGAAAACTGTGACAAGTGTCCATTCAAAGATTAAATACAAAGTTATAGGGTCTGTTAGGTTTAGCAGGTGTTTGGACAAAACTTTTTACATAAAGACATATATTTTTTGTATTATTTACAAGCCAGGGGAGAAGCATTAACATCAGCAGCAGCTTCTTTCCTCCATGTTAACTCAACCCTTGGATTTCCTCCGAAGCGTACGGGTTATTCGCCGCATCCGGCACGAGGCCACGTCGGAGCCAAGCCGCTCGCCATAATTCCCGCTTTCACTCGCGCACGGATTTACAGCGGCGCCATGCATCATTACCCAATCACGCCACTCTGTCTTCCTTCTGCTCTTTTATTCATCCGTTATTTATCACTCCATCGCCCCGTAAACTCCTCCGCAGTAAAACCGCCGCGCGTTCGCACGGGGATCAGCGGAAGGCGCCGGCAGGTTTCAGAACAACTTCCCCGGCATAAATCACTTCCGCCGTATGCATATGCTCTCGTTCCTCGCTCTCGCACGTATGAGCTCATCGCTTACAGTCAATCTCAATCGACTCCCAGCGTCGGGCTCGGGCTTTGTCTTCTTGTCAAGTAATGGGAGGGATGAGGGATAAGGAGGCGAGCAAAGCTATAGGACAGAGAATGGAAGGAGAGGAAAAAGGAGGAGGGTTAATATTTATGATGTTAGCGCAGAACAGACAGAATTTCTAAAGGTGGAAAGATGAAATGGATGAGGAAGATTAAACGAGGCCGAGATGGAATGAAAGATAATAATAATAATAATAATAATAATAATAATAATAATAATAATAATAATAATAATAATAATAATAATAATAATAATAATAATAGGAAAGATAACAAGAATATGGGAAGGAATAACTGAGATATCTTTGAAGAAAAGGGAATGCTCCGTTACCGGCAGCAACTTGTGTGAAAAAGTTACCTTTTAAAAATGACTCTATATTATCATGTAGCTTTAAAGCTCTATTAATGAAATTTGTCAAAGTGAAGCAGAGTGGATCCCAAACAGGGTTTGGAGACCACAACCATCTACACAGAGTTAAAAATGCTCAAAACTATGAATTTTTTATTCTTCAAACGTTAAAAACATCTTCATATGTATTAATGCACTCAGTGGAAACCATGTTAGCACAACCACAGAAGCTAACATTTCTTCCTTATTTCTGCTCTTAAGAGTTTACAGCCAATCAGCGCTAAAGAACATGAATGCCGCTCCTGGATTGGCTGCTTTACAAACGCCAGCCAATAGTGTGTCAAGTATCATAGTGTCCGAAGATTTCAGCTTCCCAAAATACATTTCCTTTCAAATTTGGGATTTTCTGTGAATAATTTGGAGTCACGTTCCACAGAAACATCCATGAATACTGGACTGTCATCATGCAGAGGTCTGCAACATATTCAGCTCAGATAAAACATAACGTATCACCGCCCCTCACCCACCTGTTGCTGAAATCCTCCGGTAAGAATGGCAAAGACACGATTGGCTACAAACACTGCCAGTGGAAAAAAAACTAAAATGTTCAGAGCGATAAAAGATTATTTAGTGGATATTTATTACCTATTTACTAAAATCAAAACTAGCAATAATGTCTCAATTTTTATTTTTTTATTTGTTGTCGCTGTGTATCATGTGTCTGTTTATTTATGTCTATATGGACCATGAGTCTGCTGAATAAAAAGCAACCTTTAAATTTACTAATTATTTTTATGGACATCTGAGATTATCTTTTGCTCATTTGTTACTAAAAAAACTGTCGTAGCGCGTTTTGTATGATTCTTTTAAGGCCTTTTCAAAAATACTGAAGTTTTAAGATATCTGATCTTAAAACTTTATAAATCCTACAAGTTACCTTCAGGTCCCCATGACACAAATAAAAACACATTCATGTTTGTTTTAATCAGACATGGAGCAAGAGTAAACCCGTGTGCATTAAGAATAACATTAACAGTAAGAAAATAAAAAGTGAATATTTGTCTGTTTTTCTTATTTCTATTTAGGAGGCAAATTCCAAAAATACCAAGTCGGGATGCGGAAAGAGACTCGACTACGCAGAGAAGATCTTGTTGAGCTGCGAGAGTTAAAGTTTAAAAAAAATAAAAATCTGATCCCAAAGAATGACTCACAATCAAAAATAGATGAAGTTTCAGGAAAGCAAATAAATTCCAGCTGGATTTAAAAACAATAAAAAGTCATCTGTGTAAATCACTAAAATGGTTCCAATCACTAGAACAGCCATGTTGTACTGGCACCGATAGATAGATCAATAAACGGCCTCTGTGGTACAGCTGATGGAATTTCACCTAGCAACGACTCCGTAACCACGGACACAATAGGAGATGTCAAGAATGAACGGAACTAAATGCAATTTGCTTTAATTAGGACGAGGCTTTGAATGGCACTTAAAGGCAGCGTTCTATTTCTAATCCACTTTAAATGCCAAATCAAAACTGAAAGACAAAGGAAAAATTCTTTACTTTTGCGTACGTGACTATTTATTCGGGTGATTTGTGAAGAAGAAAGCCAGTCACACTGCAAAAACAGAAAATCTTACCAAATATTTTTTTTCTAGTTTCTCGTGCCAACATCTTTGTTCACTAGAAATAAGGTAAGTCTAATGTACAAGTCCCTTTTTGCAAGAAATATGAGTCTGGTTTAAGTAAATAATTCCTTAATATGAATGACTATTTCACTTATAGCAAGACATTTTCTCCATATTATGACTTAAAACAAGGTCCTAACTTTTGTTAAAAAGTTGTTTGTACACTAGTTCTGTCTTAATTCAAGAATGCTATCATATTTAACGTAGAAACCAGAGCAAAAATACTTGGTAACATTTTCTGTTTTTGCAGTGCATTTTGACCTGCATTCTGCCGTCAAGTAGGTCGTGGTGAAGAGAGACCTGAGCCAAAAAGCGAAGCTCTCAATTTACTGGTCGATCTACGTTCCCACCCTCATCTATGGTCATGAGCTTTGGGTCGTGACCGAAAGAACGAGGTCGCGGATACAAGCGGCCGAAATGGGTTTTCTCTGTAGGGTGGCTGGGCTCTCCCTTAGAGATAGGGTGAGAAGCTCAGCCATCCAGGAGGGACTCAGAGTAGAGCCGCTGCTCCTTCACGTCGAGAGGGGCCAGTTGAGGTGGCTCGGGCATCTGGTCAGGATGCCTCCTGGACGCCTCCCTGGTGAGGTGTTCCGGGCACGTCCCACCGGGAGGAGGAAGACCCAGGACACGCTGGAGGGACTATGTCTCTGGAACGCCTTGGGATTCCTCCAGAGGAGCTGGAAGAAGTGGCTGGGGAGAGGGAAGTCTGGGCCTCCCTTCTGAAGCTGCTACCCCCGGATAAGCGGAAGATAGATAGATAGATGGATGGATGGATGGATGGATGGATGGATGGCAGTGCATAACCATCCGGAAGAAAAAAAAGAGATCTTTTTATCCCACCTCTGTTTTCTGCACCACCCTCATATTTTCTTCAGCCTCCTCCGACTGCGTTGAAATATTAACCAAGCCCCATTAAACCCTCAAGTTGAGAAAACACACACACACACACACCAGTCTGAAACTCAAAGTAGAGGCACACACACACACCACAGGTTACGAGTCTGCAGAAGCTGCCTGGAGAAATAACTCAGAGCCAGGTGGGCCGGCAGATAGCAGTGCAAGACAGTAAATCTGTCCCTCTGCCTATTGATCGCAATCGGTGGATCGAGGTCAAGTCAATCCATTTAGGCTCAGTGTGAGAATGGCGGCTCAGATCTCCCCCCTCCCTCCGTGGGGCCCGCCGCCGTGGCAACAGAGGACAAAACGCCAGGGTTTCTGTCTGAACGCGGAGCAGAGGGGTCAATGGGCGCGATCGATGTGAGGCTAAAGATGATCACGGCTAACGCTACGCTGTCATCTGAATAGACCGGGGCGGTAAGATTGATGGAGCTCCAGCAGCAGCAACAACACTACATGTAAAACTAGACATCATGGAACCAGGGCGCTAAAAGCCGACTGAGATAACAGGAGAGCGGGATTAACCTAGAATGTTAAGCTCTTTTTGCAGAAAGGGCAGCAGTTGTTATTAATTTCCCGTTATATTGTAAATTCTCTTATCTTTCCTTCATTAATAACGTCTGTTAGATAAAGTGCCTCGCACCACAAACCTCCATGTATTTTACTGAATTTATGTGATAGATCCACACAAAGTAGTGCGTAATTATGGAGCCGAAGGCAAAGGATACGTTGTACTGAGAGCCCTTTGCTCTAATACTCCTGAGTGAAACCGAATGAAGTCGTCACCTAATAACTAAAATCTTCTGATCACAGAACACCAGGAAGACCAAAGGAACACAACAGGGATTTAAAGAAGGAGCAGATTATAAAAACAATAAAAAGGACGTCTTTTTAATCCATCATCTGGAAACAGGAAGTGTATGACGCAAACCTACTGAGATGTTATGAGCTAAATTACCGTATTTCCTGGACTGGATGTTGCACCTTTAGTTGCGCTGACCAGCAAACAGGTCCCATTTATGTAAGGTTTTTTTTTTCCTCCTTGTGACATTTTTTTGACTGATGTCTTAAATGTTGATTAATATTGATCTGATGACTAAACATTATTGAATATTAGCTTTCTTTGATTCGCTATTAGCTGAAAGCAATATGGTCAAAGCTAATGGGGGCTTGAAGAAGGTGTTGCTGGGAAAGGCTCACCATGGGTGCAGTTATGGCTCCATGTAAAGTTCAAGAAAATAAGAAGTTATGGGTACAATTTCTTTCCCTTGTGGCCAGTTTGCGTAGCAGGGTTTTTTTTTAATAATGTATTTTTTTCAGATTTTTCTCATTTCATTGTAACTACTTACATTTTTTCAGTAACCGAACCGAAAACTGGAGCTAAAGCTAAAGCAGGTCAAAGCATTTTCACGTGTTAGAATGAACTTTTTAAACTCCACTCCCACATCACTTTGATAATCCATGATCAGATTTCAATAAAAATTGATTTTCGGCAACTTCCACTGACTGAGCTTCGGATGAGCAAAACTGATGCGTGAAGACATCAGTTTTGCAGCTGAATGTGGTTCAACAAAGTAGTCACACGTTTTAGATTTGCGTTTACTGACGTTTGAGATGAAACTGTGAAGCGTTTCAAAGCGTTGGAATCCCAGTGTAATGCTGGCGTTCCAGTCAGGAATCAAGATTGTATTGTCTTCGTTTTTTTTGGACCAGTAACTGAAAACTGATGAGAGTGGAGGTACTGGCTGGAAAGAAGACAGGAAGAGGACACCGCCTGGCGTGTCGTAAAGAAAATCTATCGCCACCATAACCTAGAGCCTTCGGTTTAAAACACTCCATCCAATGAATCTTAGCTCTTTCTTTCTCTCTGCTGCTCCTCCCTACCGCAGTGACACACTATAAAAAAAAGAGAAAATGCATCTTGGTGAACTGTTGCGCATTCATCATGGAGAATTTAGTCTGGGAAATCCAACACTGCTTCAATAGAGCTGCGTGGGTGGATCCATCAGCCGAGTAACCCTCAAGCTAGTATTAGCTTTAGCTTCTAAGGGCTAACCTCACCCCTGACTGTCCTCTGTTTGCAGCTGCACCACACACACTCATCTGTCGACTTATCAAGCACTGCACAGGTCTCAGATCAATGTTTGGGCAGCGGATAAAAGAGGGACCACTTATCTACGGCGCAGGAAACACGGC
Organism: Gambusia affinis; assembly: GCF_019740435.1. NCBI lineage: Eukaryota > Metazoa > Chordata > Actinopteri > Cyprinodontiformes > Poeciliidae > Gambusia > Gambusia affinis. Next base: position 5,621,461 of record NC_057885.1, on the reverse strand, counting down.
CGCAAGGAAGCAACGATGAAACAGAAGGTTAGCGTAGCTTGTCACTGTGAAACACTTGTTTTAGTGGCTCAAATGGGAAGGCTTGGTTTTTTTTTTCTTCCTCCCCTCCAGGGGGTCTTTTGTGGGCTCTAGTGTCCCTTATTTAAAAGTAGGCTGACAGGAAAGGGGGAAGGAGAGGGGGGAAGACATGCGGTAAATGTTGACGGGTCCAGGAATCGAACCCGCGACGGCCGTGTCGAAGACTCAGGGCCTCCAAACGTGGGTCTCACTATCCCCTATGCCACCACAGCACGCATCAAGGGAAGACTTGTTTCAACATTTGTTTTATTTTGGGGGAAAATGCCCAGTTCTGCTTGAGAGAATTCAAAACAGTTTTAACAAACTAACCAAACAAACTCGGTTAGTTTCACAAGGAATGTATGAATGTAGCAGTAGTACAGCTGGTACAACTAGCCAGTTCCAAGGAAAATAAGTGGCCCTTGTGGATTGACTGCTTTGCAAATGCCAGAAAATAGTGAGTCAAATAGAATTACACCCCGTTATTCTAACTTCCCCATTCCTACTTTCTTTCAAATATTTTTGATAAGCTATATGGAAAAATACTGAGTTATATTCCACAGAAAATCCATCAAATTGTGAATCTGTGAATGCTGGGGTCCTCTGTATATGTAACAGCTGTACAACAGTGCAAAAGTTATATTTCCCTTATAGAATCATTCTGTTTGACATTGTTATGCCGCCTACAGATCTAAAAAGTTTTGAAACCATAACTGGCATTTTTGAGTAAAACGGCTGATTTAAACCAAAGCAGAACTACGAGATCAAGTAAATAACTCCGTTGTAAAGCCTTGGTTTAATTGTGATTAAGATGAGATTATGTCAGCTTCACTAGCCACGCCCATCCATGATTACTGTAAAACTAGTAAACAGTCAAACAACATGAGATAAACTAAAAGATCTCTAACCAGCCCACCAAACTCACTCCAACAACACATTGTCCTCTATAGTCAGGTTGGGTTGCTGGTTGGTTACAAAGACTTTACAGACTCTGCGATTGGTTGGTCTTTTGTATAAATCATGGTGGGCCATTCTATTAGCAATCAGAAATGTAAAAATCAACCAATCGTATCTTTTCTCAAAGTACATTGGATGTACAGTCTTGCAATTTATGCCATGTTCCATCCCACCGTTTTATCAGTTTCCATCTTGTGAACTTTTGATCTCCAGACTCTTTGGGTGTAGTCTACTTCCTGGTAGTTTGATTAATGGAGGATATATGACAAACTTAAAATGTGTCCTGTGTTTTAACCTGCTGAAGCCGTCTTTTCTTTTGCCTTTGCATTTTTGGAATTGCATACAACAGACGAGGGAACGACGTTCCTTGGTCACTACTGACGAACACGTGTCTATAAACGTATGACTGCCTTGGAGAGGCTGTAGATAGAGAGGCAGAGCTGCTGCTACACCAGTCTTAAGAAAGAATTTAATAGTCTTGCCTGAGATTACAGAAATTGTTCAGCATCACAGAAACGTCTTCTGAACACCGTCTCTTCACATGTGAATATCTTTGAAGCTCTTTGAACTGCCAGCAACTGAAGTAATGTGAATTTGCAGTATCATTCAGTCTATTACCGTTTTCCCTATTGTTCCTTCTTTTGAAACTTTTTTTTTTTTTACTTGCATCTGAGTCTTACTCATCTCATTTCACCATCTCTTTTCATATTCTTATGGCTTTCATCTCAGCAGGTGAATAAAGGCAATTTAAAAGTGCATTTGATTTGTTTTTGCATCAGTCGTGTGATTTTTATCAGATTCCATCAGTTCCTGTAGCCACGTCTAAACCAGCAGATGTAGCTTCTCAGTGGAATGTGTTTGGCATCGCTTGTTGTGCGAGAAAATGTTTAAATAGTAGAATACCTAAATAGAAAGACACTCGTTTAGAGGTATACTGAGAAAAATCCATTTCAGTTTGCTGTCCCATCATAAGGCGTGTTACAGGGCTGGTCCTGGAATTTAGGAAACCAACTCTTTTTGTTGACATGTTGCAATTTTACTTCAATTCCTACTTCAATTATACTCACATAAAAGAGGCATTTTGTGCCCAAGTACGGCAGTTTTGGTTTTTAAGTATTTTCATTAACAATGACGATGCGGTGCACTTTTTCTTAAACAGTTTGGGATTTTTAAAAACTTTTTTTTAATCTAAATTATGTGTGAAAACCATAACTTCGCTTCTCATAAAGAAACACTGATGATCAACTGAAAGTTTATTCTCGATTTCCCCAGGATTCCCTCTAATTAGTAAAATTTCCTTTTCGTTTCATTGCTCAACTAATAACCCTGGAGGGAGTGCTAACAGGTGTTAATAACTGATTCCGTTTTTGACAGGAGCCAAATCGTCAACAATTGTCAAAATTACTTGATGAGCAACAAAGTCTTAATATTGTGATTTTGGGTATAAATACATATTCATAAAACATTCCTCTGCGCTCTTTAATCAAGTGTGTAAATTAGGTTTCCTGATAATTTGATTTTCAAAAACTTGAGTGAGAAAATTAGATTTCATTAAATGAAACTGGTGTTATTTCAATCAATAATGACTCATTCAATCACCAATTAACATCGAGTTCTGTCCCCTAGGAATTTCCTCCACATTTTTTATTTCTTCCAGTACTGTCCAGACTCATTAAATCCAGTCTTTAGATAAACAGGGTATTTTGTCCTCCTGTTGCCTTGGTTACCCGTTTCTCCTTACAAAACAAGTTTATAGCAAACAAAAGAAGCTCTTCCGCGACGGAGGTAAAAAGATCTGAACTCTGCGTTACTGACCTGCACTGTATCGCATTTCACTGCACACTCCAGTGCACCCTAACACACCACACCAGAGCGCAGCTAATTGTGTTGAGCCTAAAGAGCCAAGCAGGAATGACAGCAGTGGCCACTTGAGAGGCTTCCCTAGTTATTAGGCACTGTCAAATTAAAGCGGCTCGATATTATAGAGTAGACTAAACGTTACTGTTGAGGAAATCCGGGCTGTATCGCCACTGCAGGACTTCCTGAAGAGGAGGAAGCGTAAACCAAAAGGAGAAAGGTGTGATGCCAGAACATGGTTCTTCTTTGAAGCCTCCTGACAAGTTTCTGATGCTCTCAGTTGATGTCCTTGTTTCTTAGAGATTGACCCTAATGCTGGTTTCCAGTGCAGTAGAGGGATCCAATCAGGTTACATAGCTTCATTAGTCTACATGAGAGCAAAGAGAAAAACTGTACAGTCGGAGGCCGTTTGCCATTTCTATGGCGCCATCGGATGTTTTAACGTCCCTTGGAAGGTTCTAGATTTAAATTTGCTCACCGGCTGAAGTCTCTTGCACCATTCTCCTAGATTGGTGTATGTGTGTGTGTGTGTGTGGGCGTGTGCGGGTGTGTGTGTGTGGTTTTCTGGCTGTCTATAAAAAGTACACTCAGACATCAGGAGGCACAACGCCTCAGCAGGGATCAACTTTGGCTAAGCCGTTAATGGACCAAGAAATCAGCTTCGGAATCCGCTGGAGGCCTCAGGATTGTTTTAATTTGCACCCTCAGCTTGGGTGTCTGAGGTGATTTGACCACAGACACAGATCTCCCCTCTAAGCTGCTTTGCTACAGTAAGTGGAGAGGAAAGCCAAGGAAGCCCAAGGTGCACTAATAATAAATTAACGCAGAAAGCATGATTAATATATGTATGAGAATGTATTATCACCATTACAGATTTCTTGTGTTTTGGCTTTTTTTTTAATATTAAAATATTTTTATTGTTGTATTTTGGAGCCCATAAATGACTAAACCCTGTGAACACTTGAGACTCCGTCTTAAGACAATTGTAGTTGCCTATTTTAACAGTTGAAATATTTGGAGTCATGTTCCACAGAAAATACGCGAATAGACGATTCCACAAATATGGAACCGTGACTAGACTTGTGTCCACTGCATGATGATTGTGACAGACTACAAGCAAAATGCAGTTTTCAAATGATGATTCCTTTGCTTTTTTCAGGTTGCTTTTGGAAAAGCAATCCAAAGCAACCTGGTTTTCTCAGAAAAAAAGTGATTACAATGAATACCTGGTTGTTAGCAACCCGTAGCAGCAACAAGTGTTTGTGACAAGCTTCCTCCACAAAGACTTAAACGTATGCCTGTTAATCTCAAAGGTGAATGAATGACCCGTTTAAGGTCAGTTTGAAGTTTGATATGGTCATTCAAAAACCTTTATTTTGCACTTCAGCTTATGGTCACCGACTTACAACCAGGCCTTCTCCTTTAAAGGTAGAGAGTACAATTCATAGTTCCATCAACAATGGAAAGTTGCCCTGGTCCTGATGCAGCAAAGTAGCCCTAGACCAGGGGTCCTCGAGAGCCGATGTCCTGCAACTCTTAGACGTCTCTCTGGTCCAACACACCTGAATCCAACAGGTGAATCACCTCCCAAGTGCAGTCAGGTTCTCCAGAGTCCTGCTAATGACCTCATTATTTGACTCAGGTTTGTTGAAATAGAGATACATCTAAAAGTTACAGGAGACCGGCCCTCGAGGCCTGGAGTTGGCCACTCCTGCCCTAGACTATGGCACTACCACAAAATACGACTCCCTGACCTCTTTTTCCGAAACGTTTTAGTTTAATGTCAGATGTAACGAGGCACTCACCTTCCAGAAAGTTACATTTTTATTTTTGTTGCAAGCCCGTAGAAAAATTTCCCTAAAGTCTTTTTGGATTATCAGGACGTGTTAGGGCAAAAAGTCACATTGGGCGTTTTTTCCTTCCTTTGCTCAGTTTCTCACGTCTGTCATCGACGCCATTTTAGCCCAGCCCCATTTTTCTCATTGAGTCGTGAACTTTAGCCGACAGCGGTAAAAGCCTGCTGTGGTTTGGGGGTCTCCTGTGATCTCCTGGATGAGTGGATGTGCTCTTGGAGTAATCTTTGTATCCGGACAGATAGTAGGAAGGTTCGCCTCGTGCTCCGTCTTTTATCCGTTGATCAATCAGGGCTCTAATAATGTATTTCCAAAACCCTTTCTAGGCCTTTGGAACTCGTTAGGAGAATGACGTACGTCAACCACTTTGGTTGTCATCTGTTGTTAAAGTTCTGTAGCTCAGATCTTGATGTGTTGCTTTTTGAGATCTTATATTCAATAAAAAGCTGCCATGCAGTGTTTTTATCTCCTGGTTCTACAGGTTTGGCAGTAAATGGGCTTTGGCGAGACTGAGAAAACGTGTTTGATGATCTCAAACTTTTAAGGGTGACCAAAAACAGAAAAAAAAGATGGCAAATTATCTTTTGATAGCTCTGTATTTGTGGGTGAAAGTTTAAGGATCTTTCTATTTTTTTATTTTTTTATTTTTTTACTTCATGTTAACTACAGTAGTGTGCCCTGTTCCTCATGAATATAAAAGAGAATTGATCAGCGCACTCATCCAGGTGTGAAGCTGAACCCTTCAGACTGATGGGACGAGATGCTCGTCTGAAAGTGCTTCAAATGAACTGGAACCGATGCGATGGCGTAAGCTTGTCTATTATCTAGTCTGGCAATAAACCAGAGGACGGAGGTTGAAAGATTAAACCGCCGTGGGACACAATCGATGGTGTGTGTACACCTTCAAACTCTTAACGCAGATCCATAACACCATGACGTTCAAACAGCCGAGTCTTTACCCGACTTCACCTCTCTCCTCTGTTTCAGAGAATCTGCTGCTCTCAATCTGCACCTGTAGCACATCCGTCAAACCCTTGCTGCTTATTAAAGCAGGTTTTACTCCAGCATGTCAGTAGCCTTTGGTAACCACTTTATTTTTTGCTTCTCTCTTGGATCTTTGTGTTGATTTTTCCTCAGCATCTGGTCTTTCCGCCGCAGGTTCACCAACCCTGCTCTGCTTTGATTATCCGTGGTGAGTTCGCCCTCGTCCTCCTGCCGGTTGTTGCCTGGCCAAATCTCCAGTTCCACAGGCTCATTTCAGGCTTTTGAGTTTCGCTCCTGTACTCCAGCGTCTTTAAACATTCAAACACGTTTTCATAATGAACAGAAGACTCTAAAAAAAAAAAACATGTTCAAGAGGTTGCATCTCTTGAACATGTCTGATAATTGCTCGCCAGCAAAGACTGGGGAAGGTTGGACATGTGCGGAGGAGGGACAGTTCTTACACTGAACAAAGGACGACGGATACGGAGAGTCGGACTTCCTCTGCAAAATGAATTAATTTGGAGGGGTTAATAAAATAACCATTTTATACAATTCTAGGATAAGATCTGTCCGTAAATTTGTTCTGATCAACTAGCTTGATAACGAACGAGTCGGAGACAACAGGATGGCGCGAGTAGCAAAAGTGGCCGGAAAAAAATTATGTGGACCAAATTACCGATTTTAAAATAAATGTCTTTAAAGAGAGTCACAAAAGGCGAAAGACTTTCTCCTCTCCTCTGATCGGCCACTTCGTGGCCAAATGGCCATCTGGAAAGAGACGCACACAGCCTAGTTCAAGGACCAGCAGATGGAAAAACTTACGGTGGCCATTATTCAGATCAATTTAGAATGCGATTTCTTTGGTATTCTAGTCATATTATTTTTAAATTATATTTGTTCCAGAGTTGTCTTTGCCATATTTGCCAATTGTGCAGAGTTATTGTGTCTGTTTTGTGTTTTTGTTCATGTTTTTCATCTTAGGCAAGATTTTGTGCAAATAATTTGGAGCTGCATTTCCACAGAAAAACACAAACAGACGAAAGACTGAACCACAGCCAGTCCTATGCTCCATGCCTTGCATCACCACTTACTGGGAACTTTCAGGTGGATGCTCGGCTTCCTCCATTAATCCTTTTTTTTTTTCTTGCAAGTTTTTAGACTTTTAGGCATGATAATGAATGCCATCTTTCTGAAATACAACCCCAAACACAATTTAAATGGAAAACTGTATTTATAAAAAGCTTAAACTATGTTCTCTGTCCTGTCGAGTTGATTCTAAAAACGATGTGGCTCAGAGGAAGTAACTCTTCAGAATAAGCATTTCTTTAGATGGGTTTGTAGCCCCTTTATACATTCCTTGACATGTTTTGGGAAATTATAGTTTGTTTATTTTTACTTTTTTCCCCTTTTTTTATGTTTTATAGTTTTTTAATTATACCATCTGAGCATTACTAATATACCAATAAAAGCACCTAGTTGGACGAAGGCAAATTAAATAATAGAAAATAAAAGAAAGTGTAAGACATTCAAGTAAAAGGTAATTTCAATGATCAGACATTCAGGTATATTTTCCATTTCTAACAATATGTCTTATATTTATCAGCTTTAAGTCTTAATAAAAAGGTCAGTCTTTCCATTGTGTGAATTTTGTTGATTTTTTCTCCTTCCATTCCAGAGACGATCCACGTCTAGCCACTAGCGAGTTCTGGCTTGCTTTGCCTCTACTAGTAATGCTAATAGAAGATATCTGACTTTTCAGGCCTTGATGTAAACGACATAAATAAACTACAGAGAAACCACAGATAACGTTTAGGTCCATCAAGGAAATCATAGTTAAAATTGATCTGAAAGGAGCAGAAAAGACTGGCCAAGTTCTAGAGCAGTACCACCAGAAAAGCGCCTTCGGAGGCTTTTGCCATGCCCTTGAACATTCATTTAGAGTAAATGCTAAGAATTTAGCAACAGAAAAATAGACTTGTCCAAACCCTTTGGGCTTCCAGAGAAACTGAGCTTGGTGTCTTCCGCTCCACGTTCTATTGGTGCTGAAAAGCGTCACGGATTCTCGGGGGTTCTTCCCCTGCAGAGAGTCTTGAGAGGCTCTTTAATGGAAACCCCAAAGAAATGAGAGAATGAAAGGCAGACTCCGTCTGAAGACTCACCTCGGTCTAATTGCCTCGACTCTTATCGATTACCTGAAGCCGTCTCACACCTTTTCCGTGAGACCCCTTTACACCGTGTGTAATCCCCGCTCAAAGCTTACACACCCGCTTTAGCCCGCATTGATCTTCGAAGCGAGTCAGGTCATCTTTCAAATATGACGAGTTAGAACTTTTCATGGCAGAAAAATAGTGGAAAAACTGCTGGATTTGCAAGTGACCCAAGCAATTGACAATCTGCCTCTCGACTCAAAGAGACAGCCCCTCAAACTGGTGTGTTTAACCAAAGTCTTCCCTTCATACACACCCACACACCGACATTCGGCATGCAGCGCTGAACCTGAGCCTCCATCACTCGCCTCCTGACAGGCCCGGGGGTGTGTTTAAGGAGCAGCTTGATCCCCAGCACCTATTCCCAGACATCCCACTGTCACAACAAACACGCTTCCCGCCAATCACCCTCTTCCCTCTGTGTCTGGGTTCGTCCCCGAAGGGAATTAGGATGACTTCATTCCCATGCAATTAAATGCTCCTCCACTGTCTGGTCTACGGCCTTCTGGTGTGCGTGTGTGTTTGAGCAAAGAGGATGCGACGGGAGATTCCTGGCAGACACTCGGAGTGGAGACTTGGAGCAAAATGTGGGGCGGAGGAGGGGAAGGGGGCGGGGGCAGTAACAGGATCTAATCTCTCTGAATCTCCTCATCGATTGGAGGAACTCTGGCCTCGCACGATAACGTCCGACTGTTGGAACGGCCGCCACAGTTGGCAGTCCGGCTGCATCCCAGCTTAAGTCGACTACTGTACCTTTTGGCTCCGGCTGCAGCTTATCTGCTGCCTGCTTGTTTAAATTCACCAGGGAACTGCAGCTGCCCATGAACTGAACGAGTTATTTTGATAGGGTGTGTGTGTGTGTGTCCAAAAGGCATCGCAGCAACAGAGAGAGAGAGAGAGAGAGAGCAAAGATTTGAAAATCTGGAGTTTAATATCAAGTGGAATGCTGATGTGCAGAAGCACCATGAGTGGTAACCTTGGCATTTCAGCAAACTTTGAAAAAGTAAATCTTTTTTTTTTTTCCCCCAACTGAAGAAAAGAGTTACGCCAGTATTTTAAAAATGACATCTAACAAACACAAAATCCCCACTGGATAACAATAGTGCACCTCCAATTACGTTTCTTGTATTTTTTTTGTAAAACATCCCTGATAGAGCAACAGGTCTGTTCATTCATTCACCATCACTGTCACTGTGTGGGAGCCATTAACTACAGGTTCATGCATCGCTTCACACTCCAGTAATTACTATTGTGCTTCAGACACTTTGCCATGAATCTAGTTTATACTGAACAGAGCACCTTAATGAAGGGTGTGCAGATGCAGACGATGTTTGTAGAAGGAAAATCTCTCACTAGCTACGTTTTCACCAATTGTCTGGAAATTTTGAGCAAACTTTTAAAATGATGAAAAAAAAAAAAACAAAAAAAAAACAGGTCGTACAAAGCATAGCTTCATCAGATGTTGATGTTACGGATTACGGTTGTGATAAACAGGAAGTGGAGGCTGCAAGCCAGCGTGGGGCACACAATTTCAGGAATGTGTTGCTATGGGAAAGTGGTCATAGTTTTGTTGTCAGCGATTTTACATGCCATCTGGAGACATAGAGAAAGAAATGCAATTCCACTGAACTCCAGTGGACAGTAGAAATGGGTCAATGTTGGCCATGTCAGAACCTACTAAGCAGTTTTGCTTCCATTTCTCTTTTGGTGCTGTGTCTCCCTTTTTTTTTTTTGAAGAACCAAAAACCACTTCAAATGAGAGCAAAAACTGGTTTTGCAAAACTGGACAATTTTGTAGTTCAACCTTTTCTAATGCGATACTTCAAAAGGCGCAAAACAAAACAACGGAAACGAGGCCACCGTGTCAGGTCGAGACAAATGAAATCTCCTACCTTCTTCTTGTTGGTTGGACAGATGTAGAAACTGGTCACCACGATGGTTGTCCCTGGAATCAGGTTGAGTTTGGTGTAGGTCGTCCCATAATCAGTGGACCTGAAGGACAATCGACAAAATAAGTAGTGGGGAGTTAGTTAACTTAATGAGAAGTTTGTCTTCCATCACATATCATTTTAGGCCTTTTAATGGTGCTTCTTTCCATATTTGGTCGAGTTCATTTCAGATGGTTTGTTTCAAAGTTCATGTTTTATCTTCTTTTTTAGTAAAAAATAACATCATGGTTTTAGGAAAGGCTGTTATGGTGTTTTGATGCTACCAGGTTTTATCAACTGATCTGACCTGTTATGTGCTTGGAGTCACCAGTTTAAAATAAAGTTACCAATGAAGCCATTGATCTCTTGCGGTGCCTCCCTAACAAAGCCTGACACCACCACCATGCTTGACAGCGATTAGACATCCTTAAAATCTCACATCTACTCCTTCGAGCGTGTCATTGTGGCCAAATGATAAAATAATTGTCTCTTTTGTCCAAAGAAGTATTTGAGTTTTCCCTTTGGAAAGGTAAGTGTTGGTAGGAATGTTAACGCAGCATTTTGTTTCTTCGTCGCGACTCTAGTAGGAGGCAAACGTTCATAAAGTTTCTCTAAACGTGGACACTGGTGTTTTCATTTTACCGGAGGTTTGAGATTTGGCTAACCGTCCAAACCCATTATGTTTCATCTGAGGGAAGAATTTGGATCGTCACAAAGTACTGTACTCTACTTTGGTACAAAGTACAGTACAGTTGTTTGAACTGTACTAGGTAATGGTTGCAAAAGGCATTTTTAGTTTGACTGTGAACTCCCTGAAGTTCCCAGGACTCTCCGGTTGTTGTAGAAAAGTTTTATTACAAGCAAATGAATCTCGTTCTTGTCAAGGTTCGAGACATTTCTAAACCTCCCAATTCTCGTAAAATAGCTTCAATTCTATGTATAACCATCCCGCCTGTAGGCCTGTAGAAAAGAGCTGCTGGAGTAAATTAGAAAAATTCCTAAATTAATGTGACTTTCTTGTCCATAATGAGGCGGCATCTGAGCTTTTCCAATGTCCTTGTTAACTACATGACATCACAAGGTTTATGCAAATAGCTTCTTTTTTTTTTTTGTCTGGCTGAATCAAATGTTGATTTATAATGAGGATGTGGAACCTTTCATTGTTCCATTAAGCCCCAAACAGTTCTACCAAGCAGCTGCGCCTCGACTGAAGTCCTTCAGATTGACGGATCTACAGCAGGCCGGTGAAAGACTTGACCTACTTGTTCTCTCAACCTGCCCTGGAGGCCAAGCCCACATCAGCTCCCCATTCACCACATTACTGGTTTATGTTCTGCAGGCTGATCACGGTGACAAATCAGGAACGCCTGGTCAAACTGTGATTGGCCCAGTGACGCATAAACGGCCCCTGGCTGGCTATAAGGTACTGACCGATCCTCAAATCTGGCAGCTTTAGAAGCAGTTGTCGCGTGTTGTGTGCATGTGAGATTGATGGCCAGGCGCTGTAATGGTTCTGAAGTCGGACTCCTGTGCAGCCAACAAAAAGGGAAATAAATGTTTTAAGCAGGTTTTTCAGCCCAGAAAATGGGAGGTGGATCATATGTTGATATCGATATAAATTGTTCAACTTGCTGTCAGTTGCTCTGAAAAACAGACATCTGGTCTTTTTGCCTTTAGTTATCAAACACCACATTTTAATTTCAAAGATGACATGAGAAAACACTTCAGTTTTTAAAAATCAAGGTTAAATTTTTTAAGGGAAAAATGGCCTTGTGTAAGAACTAAAGTAGCTGCGCCAATAAAGTTAATGACAGCTGTTGGACCATGTTTGGTGAAAACAACTCCCATCAAGCTTTTTTGATAACTGGTAGTAAATTATAGAATGTCAAATAAAAACATGAAACATCATTTCAATCGGAATTAAATCCGTACTTTGACTGTGCCACTACAAAACCTTTGCTGTTTTTCGTTTGAGTCACTCAAAAGTGGACTTGCTGAGTAACCGAAGTTTAAGGATTGAGGTCCCGAACTGATGAAAGGAACTTCACCGTCAGAATTATCTGGTCTAAAGTGGAATTTATACGGCTAAGTAACTCAAAACCATCATACCACCACCACCATGTTTGACCACTGGCATGAAAATCATTCTCTGAAAAGCTGTGCAACTTTTATATCTCACCTTCCAGTGAGCAGCATCATCAAGATGTTCTTTTTGTAAATGTGAGACAAATCTGTTATTTCTGCTTAGGACTGGTTTTGACAACGTTGGATTTTGGCTCAGTTTATTCCTGTGATGTTATTCGGAGTTCTTTTGAGACCTCCTGCAGGAAGTTGCTTATGTACTCCTGGAGTAATTTTAGAAAATCATCCCTTCATAAAAAGCCTCCACACTATTCCATGATTTGACCTTTTGCACATAATGGCTGCCAGTGCGTTTCTGTGGAGTCCCAAAGCTTTAAAAGGGGACGACAGACGCTAACGATGCTCCTTTCTTATCCGCTCTCGAGATTCTTGAGATCTGAACAACGTGACGCCTTTGGAGACCTTTCAAGTCAACTCAAGTGTTTACTGGAGTCCTATGAGATTAACACCTAGCTGTATGTGTTGATTCCTTTTGTCAATGAAATTAAGAAACAATCAGTTCAGGCGAACTGTCTTGGCTTCAGGTGTGTTTTGACCTGTTTGTGTGGAAGAGATTCGGCTGCTGACCCGTTGGTGTTGGAACGGGGGGCTCCTGATGTATAGAGGGGCTCCATTCCTATCAGACATTGTGGTGGAGCGGGGCCCTTTGTTTGGCCTCCAGCTTGTCTTTCTGCAATCTTTTCTGACCCGCTTATTTTGGAGATTGGAGCTTTTCAGATTCACAGCACAAAAATGTACTCAAACGTGAATAGTTTTGTTCCAGGTTCCTCACAACAGGATCCATTCAGTCTCACCTACTACGGGTTCTAATGGTGTTTACCAGTGAAATGGAAGTAAACTGTAATAAATGTGATTAATCCCAGTTATTCATAATTCATAAAGTGGACATCACCTTCTGAGTTAGAGCCAGTTTTCTTTGGATTGCTGTTTAATAAATGAAATCATTGTTTGAAAACTGCAACCTTTAATCAAATGATCTTTGTCGGCCAATGACATATGTTTGATTACCTGAAGAAGAAAAAAATTCCATACTACACATCGTGTTTGATGGAGAAAACGGCGTTTGAAAACCTTCACTTGGTCTAATAAGGCAAACAAGACAGAATAAGTAGAAAACGAGCGATTACAGCTGGTTAGAGCCAGAATGCAGCCAGAGAGCAACACGAAGATAGGAATCAATAAATACAAATGTTTCTTGTGCAGTCTTGACAGCTTTAAAGGGACTGATTTCAAAAAAACACTCAAGGGAAGACGGAGAAGGAAAAAGCTGCAATGTTTATCTTTGGGTCAAGGGTCCGGCAGGAGGGGGGCCTCGGACGGAGAGGTCTTGATGAAAGAGAACGAAGAGCTGGCACATCGGCCTGGTTAAGGATGAGAGGATTTTCTCCTTTACACAGTAGGACGCCAGCCGCTGACAGACACTCGCGCGCACATGCCCACACACACACACACACACCCACACACGCCGAGACACAAACACACTCGAAGCCCTGTTGAGCCGTTCTGCAATCAGCTCCGCTGCGGCGGCAGAAAACAGCTGCTTAGCAGGGGAGGGCCGTTTCTCTGCGAGTGTTTTCATCTGCCCAGACAGCCTGCGTGCGTGTGTGTGTGTGTGTGTGTGGTGTTTAACCTGAGATCACTCGGCGGACGTGGACAGGATCACTGAATGATGGCTGTGTTAGCAGGGAGGAGCAGAGCTTTGTGCTTATCTCTGGAAACCCACTTGTGGACAGAGTGAAAGAGCTCCAGGGCGAGTGTGCAGAGAGATCTGCTCAGGTGCAAGATAGTTTTAGTGGAAGTGTGTGAGATCCTGACCGGGCTGGAAGATTTAGTACCAATGAGCCGTGAGGACTGGAGGAAAGGGCCAAAAGAAGCATGAACAGAACGACGTCGCATTTTCAGTGCCGTGCAAAACCATCCAGATCCTATGAATATTTTTACACTTCCTCGCATAACTAGAAATTATTTTCACGCATTTAATTTGGATTTTTATGATAGACCAAAACAAAGTAGTTCATAATTTTAAAAGTGAGATTTTTTTTTTTTTTTTAGAAGATCAAATTCTAAAAAGTGTGATGTGCAATTGTCCAGTGGTGGGCACACATCTGCCAGACTGCTAACACGCTAACAGCGAAGCAAATTTTTCATTTAGCGCTTTAGCTACCTTTGAAAACATTTAGTGCACTTAGCCTCCTCTGAAGTAACATTGGAACATAAACTCTAAAGTACTAATTTACTTGGCTGGTTTGTAAAATATCTGTTGAATAAACTTTGACATCTTTTAAGGATTCCTCATGCTCTTATTTTGATTTACGGAGCAGTTCCACTTCCTCTGCTCATCTTCCCCAACTGTGAGGCGGTGCAGGGAATGACATTTTTCTGTACCCAGAATGCATTGCTGTGTCGTTTTACATTATTTAACTACTGATATCCTGTGTGTTTTCTGACTGAAGCCCAATAACAGATTGAAAGTCGTGGTTATAATATGACAAAATGTGAAAATATTCAAGGCTTATGAACATATTTTGTACATTTTTTTTTTACTATTTTCCTGTTCATTTCCAGCTTGACTTACTAATATGCGTGATTTTGATGAATAATTTAGACCACAAAATAGGCTGAACGTTAGACATTTACAACATAAAAAGGCCAACGACTGTTTATTTCAAGATGTAAAAATATTCCACAAGTATGAAAGCTTCTCTCAAATGGGATTTGATATTCAGGATTTGTTGCTACCATTGACCCCATTACATTAGCTGCACTCTTGTCTTTCATTGTTAAAACTGAAATATTGATTAAAAGAAGCCTTCTAAACCTCCTGGGAGTTGTTAGCCAATATATATTATCCAACACTTTTACTTTAGAGCCATCCAGAAGGACCAGAGGAGCTGCTAAAAGCTGTATTAAAATGTATTCATTCACAAAAAAACCAGTCTGGGGTGGAGCATCTGCCTTTTGGACCAATGACTCTTTTAGAGTGCATGGCGTCCATCATGAAGCATTTGAAATAACCCGTCAAAATCTTGTGGGTAATATCACTAAAGGGAAAATGAGTTCTTATTGGGTCTTTCAACGTCATCCATCTTCTTGCGACTACTCTGGGATTGAGAAACAGAGCTCAGATGAATCAGTAGAGGGTTCCCTCTCTTAGCCACTTTGGCCAACTCAAGTCACTTAGTAAACCTCACGTTTTTACCATTCCAGTCAAGAAACATCGCTCCTCTCAGTGGGTTGTACCTCACAGTCCTAACCAGATGCCCAAGCCACCTCAACTGGCTCCTCTCAAGGTAGATAAGCAGCGGATCAACTCCGAGTCCCTTCTTATCTTTAAGGGAGAACCCAGGCACCCTGTGGTGGAAACACAATTCGGTTGCTTGTATCCTCAATCTTGTTCTTTTGTTCCCTATCCACAGCTTGCAACCACAGACAACAATGGAAACATAGATTAACTGGTAAATAATATACCAATCCACCTATCAATGTACCACTCAATTTTTCTCTCATTTGTGTAGAAGACCACAATATAGTTAAACTCCTCCACTTTGGTCAGGATTTGTCCCAACCCGGAGAGGGAACTTTACCCTCTTTCAGCTCAAACCTGGAAGATAAATTATGGATGACAAGGTTAAGATCTTTTGTCTCCCTGTGTGCACCAACAATTTCCAATGTCATTGGAGAATATGTGGTGTCCTACTGGCAAAAGTGTGTTGAACAGACTGTTGACAGGGTTGAAAGGTGATCACTTTGGAAACTCGCAAATTTCATACACCAGTGTATAAATCAATGGACAAATTGTGAATTGCCCATGGTTATACCCACATGTGGTTGGGGGAAAATGAAACCAAACCCAGAACTTTTCAATCTTAAGTCTGCTTCTGTTCCCAATTAACACTGGATTCATCCATTGTTGTTTCAAGAAAGAGTGCACTGATTTATCGGCCGGCCGATTTATCGGTGTCGATCTCCTTAATTTTGGGCGATCGGTGATCGGGCGATTTTTACATGTGAAGCCGATCTTATCCACAGATGTTATCAAACTCAGCAAAAATCTAAGGCCTAAAAGTCAGCCAGCTTTTCTTTTCTCCCTTGAGAGAGGTTTGACTAGCAAACCGGTCGACCAGGTCATGTCTGCACATTTACAGTTAACAATAGTCACCCCATTATTGCCAATTCACCAACTTTCTTGATATATTGAGCAACATTTCATACCAAAAAAATTTCATCGGCCAAAATCGGAATCAGTAAGTTAGGCTTTTTAAAAGATTAGTAATCGGTGATGGGCAAGAAAACTGCAATCGATGCACCTCTAGTTTCAACTCTGCCAGTCTGAACAGCAAATTAATCCAACTCCGAAGAAACTGGAATTTAAGTGACCTCTCACCAAACTGGTAAAAATCAGTCATTCAAGGAGAGCAACTTTTCTTTTTTCTTTCTTCTAAACCTCACCACAAGGCAGCGTCTAATAGTCCAGCGGATTCTACAGCCAGTCATGCATAAGGCAATGAAAAGGGCAAGCAAAAAAAAAAAAAAAAGAAAGGAGGAGTCTGGGGATCAATGGTACGATGGAGCACTGCTAATAAGGCTAATAAAGAGTTTGCCTGGGAGGTTCCTCAGAAAAGTCAGCACCTCCAGCAACTATATAGCAAAGATAATGATGCTGAGGTAATTGGAGAGCTTACTCTGTAATGTCTGCTGTCAAAACCTTTGGACAAATAGACTCTTAGGCAGCTACTGTGCTTTAATGAGGAATAATAGCTTAAAACGATGCGTGGACTTGAAAAGTAACATATGGAAGAGAAAGGACAATAGAGAAGAGTTGGGAAATCACCACTTCCTCCAACGTCTTGGTCATTGCAACATAAAAACATAACAGCCACCATTACAGATGCATTTAGTCTTGATGCATAAAATCTTAACCAAATGTCGGCAGGCATTCAGTTCTGCAGAAGCCAATCATGTGAAATAACAACAGTGAAAGGACGCAAACCGCCGAAATACCAAGGCATTAAAGAAGGGCAGAATATCCAGACAACAGAGATAGAGAAACGCAGACACAGAAACGTCTGCGAGAGTGGATGTGACAGAGACAGACACTGCAGGTGAAATTGTATTTTCCTTGATGCGCTTCAGGAAACACAGAAACGTGGAGGCACTTCAGAGCGGCGACAGGTGCTGATTCAGATTTAATGTCCTAATATGTCAAGGTTGCTCCCGGAGCCTGATGGCCCGCGGGAAGAAAAATTGAGAGTGTCAAAATAAAATGTAATAAGACAGAACACCGAAATGTAAAGAGAGGGGGGAAAATAGAGCACATAAAACAAATCTGATTCCTGAGGGGGGAAAAAAGGGACCTTCAGAATAATCGCTGATGAAAAGTTAAGGTGATTGACGACATGGGAGACAGAAATGCAGCGCAGTGGAAGACTTTTATACCATTCTTCACTTCTTTAAATGCTGATTTAAGGGACTCAGATTTTATGATCCTTTGAAGAAAAGTCAAAAGAAAGACTGGTTCTGTTCAAGATTGCTTTCTCTTCATAGAGAGTTGTTCCTTCCCACTGTTGTGCTGTACTTGCTAAGGACTGCAGTGAACCTGGAAGGAATGATACTTAACTTAATACAGTATGGCATTTGGACTTCCCCATTTACTTTGCTTGTTGCTGATGGGCAGAAATAACCAAGACTAGGTTTTAGCTTCTGTGGTCTTGCAAAATAGGTTCCCAGTGTGCATAATATTGCATATTAAGGTATACTTGGTATGTGAGCAATTAAAATAGGCAGTTAGAACTGTTCTTGAGAAATTTCAAGTACTTGGAGATTTTAGCTATTCACAAACAGCTGCAATCCTTAACCCCCACAAACACTGGGGGTTTGTTACTTATTCATGATATGACTCTTAAAGAACATGCAAACCAGAAGCTGATCACTCAGGTTCTCCAGCTACTTGTAAAGACAAATCTGTTTTCTTGTTATTCCATAAACCATTTCTTTCTCAGATTACAGATAAGGTTCCAAAACATCAAAATAGACAAAAAAGAAACTTAGGAAAATTTCACTACATATGATAACCAATCAAAAAAACACTATTTTAGATTAACTTTCACTATCTTCTTGGGAATTGTACCCACTCTAAGCTGAAATGATGCACTAAAGATTTTCCCAAGTTTTAGCAGACTTTCCCGGCTTACAGCACTGCTCATGATTGACAAGAACTGGGCTGAGAAACATGTAAGGCTCAAACAAAGCTCACACAGCACAGACCGTTGGGTCGGCAAGTCTCAGATGAAGTGGAGGACAGTTACCATCTATATTAAATGCGCCTTGACAAGCTGGTCAGGGAGTGATTTCCGGAGAAAGCCAAATGCTGAGACAGCCAGACACATGCTGTCTGAGCGGATCAGGGCTGAACAGCCGGACAAGGAAACTGTCGACATTCAAGATTTCCGAGGGAGCCCAAGGAGCAACCGGAGAGCGGTTTGGACTGAGGCCAACGTCCCTATCTGACAGGAGAAAGGATTGAGCCGTAGCTCCCCACGAGAAGCATGTCAGAACTTTCCATCATCCGCGGCAAAGTAAATGCGGAGAAGAACTCGGCGACACATTTCAATTCCTCAACGGCATGAGCGATCGGACACGTTTGACTCTTTGCCAGAGTATCACTCACTCAAGCTATTAGCTGCCTCCCAAAAGACTTTGTGGCAAACTTTGTCCGGACCGGGTTATGGCTCTGGGTCAGGAGCGATGGCGGCTGCCTACGTCTTCCCGTCTCTCTCTTTGATAGAGCTCAGGACGAGTGGGAAGCCTGTGATTTATGCCTGTAAGGGTAATTGCTAAGACTGGTGTTGGAATACACCACTATGAGGCGGTCACCATTAGCGCTAAAGGTGATTTACGGTGGACAAAAGTAAGGGAGGAGGGATGGAGTCATAAATACAGCGAGAGGGATTGAACTTTCAGCAGCAATCACGTTTATTGCTCGGCAATGATAAACAAGAAACATCTTTCAACTCTCTGATACGAAGACAATGATCCCACTGAAATACAAAAATAAAAAAAAGGGGGCTATGGGGCGGGATCCCTCCCATCTGCTTCACACATGGATGGCCCAGAAGTGCTGACCTCTTTCCGGCTGCCAGAATCCTTTTAAAAAAAGACCATTCTGCTTGACTGCTGCTGTTTTATACAGACCAGGCCACATATTGGTGTCATCTGTCTGTTTATTCCACCCACTGCACTTTTTTTTATAGTGGTTTATTGGTATGGATGATAAATCTCGGGGAGTCTCAGCTCCATCCTTTATGGCCATCTGCAAGGTCCTGATTTCGTCAAGGCCTGGCATTACAGACTGCAGAACGGACTGGAGGGAGATATAGTAAATCTTCTGAAGAATAGCTTCTCTGAAAAATAAAACAACCCAAAAAACATACACTGTTTGGTAGAGAGAGGCTTGTGTGTTGTTTATTGTGAATGATGAATGAGGTTATGAGTTCAAAGCGTCCCCTTCGGAGGTTTGTGGTTCTGCCGAGGTTTCCTCACAAGAAGGCGAAGCAAACAGGTGGGGCGAGCGCTTCAACAACATGGCAGCTGCGATGAAGAAAAGCATGAATCTGGTGCAACGGGGGAAACTAAACAAGCCTTTATAGCTGGATGGCAGCAGGAGGGAAAACAAAGGCAATAACTGCCGTGTCTAGCGGAAGCAAGGGCCACGTTCGGCCCTTTACGTGGCGCCCGCGGGGTGGCACGCACATCAGGAAACAAGCATGCAGGAAATGTTGTTTTCTGTTCTTGAATCCGAGGAACAAAAAATATTGTGGAACAAATATGTTCATGCTAAATAAACAAACATTATCGAAGGGTTTTTGACTTGAAATTAAACATGTATTTACAAAACTTAATGGGTTTCGCTCTGAGAAAAAGAGTCAGGCTCGCTCTGAGGACTCGAGACACTGAAACAAGATAACTTTTTTTAAGTAGCCTTTGAGTAACTTTGGCTTTCTTGGTGAAAAGAATGGATCAAATCTGGCCTGGTTTTTAATTTTGGGAATTTGGTGCCAGTTTTTACAATCCCAAGCGTTTAAAAAAAATATATCAGAAATTACAATTTGCCTAAATGGCAAAATTGGAATAGGCCATTTAGGCTGTACCTCAGCAGGTGTTTGCTAAATGTTGCTGGCTAGTCTGAAGGAGCTGAGTGGGAGAGAGCTGTGTTGGAGGGCTGGTCTGTGAGGTGGAAACTCAGAAGATGCAGCTCAGAGGAGGAGCTTCGTCTGGAAGGCGGGGCTAGGTCCAACAAGGCGTTTGGAACAGCTGAATGACCAATGGTTGCCATGGAGATTAAAGGATTTCTCAAAGACACTCCAGGTATGTTTTTGATGAGTTAAAAACATTATAACATGATGTAAAGCAAAAAGAAAAAGTAAATTTTACATAGTACTGCCCCTTTAAGAACATTAAATCCTACAGCACAAAAACCTCATATGCATTTCTGTACATTTTAAAAAATGAAATGCCTCCTTTTAGATTTTAGATTTTGGTTCTTGACATCCTTCCTTCTAACTCTGTTACTCATAACTAAAGTGCTCCTTGCGCTGCCTGCCTCCCCCCCTCTCATTCCTCACTTCCTGAATAAAAAAAGCAGCACACTGTTTGACTTTGATGCCTGCCTGCATTCTTGGCACCACTTTATCAAAGTGCCATTTGCAAAGCCAGGGGTTCTTGAAGGCATGTCCGAGAGCAATCCGACAAAGAGGCGAGCCGTGAAGACTGACGCGCTTTGCAGAGGCAGAGCCGATCGGGGGCCGGGCAGCTGGGGGTTTGCTGAAACACGGACAAGCCATCCTGCTTTGCAGCTGATTTACTGATGCTGCATTCGCCCATACAGTATGATGAGAGTCATTTAGGTAATTTGCATTAGAATCAATATACATGGAAGCAGAAGTTGCTCGGATGTGGCCTGCTTTTATGTTCTGCCGTGGTGACTGATGTCTTAGCAGCAATTGGCAAATTGCATCTGCGAGAGCTTCCTACACTGCAAGCAGTCTGAGCAAGCAATAAGCAAGGATCCAGTGATTCATGCTCCGTGAGGGCACTTCACAGTGGAGCATCGTCTCTTCAAGAGCACAGAACCACTGGAGCATAGCTATTAGGAGCAGAGTGCTGTCTCCACTTGAAAACCTGCTTGAAAAGCTTCAGCAAGTCCCCTGACATCCCAGTTTTTTTTTTCTCCCCCCCACTGTTTGTACCAACAAAATGACACGATACTGCACTGAGTTTATCACGGCGGACTTCCATCGGCGGCGTAGCTTTTCTGAAAGGTCAGAGTGGTATTCTGCGGCCGAGATGTTTACCCGGAGACCGCGGTGAGTCGTTGACCTGGTCCGATCAGCCGTCGTGACAGTTTGACTGGATCTTTTTGGCAACTACCAGAGGAAAAAAAAAAAGAAAGATAGTAAGAGAGATGGAGGTAGATATTCACCATGAGTCATCTACTGGATGCCGCTTTTACGGACACGAGGCCTCCATCAGGAGCTACGTATCCCGGCAGGCGCTCCAAACTCCTTTCACGGACGCAGCGGCACGAAACAATGACGTCCGTTTCCGAGATTAATGTGGCCCAGTGAGGAATTTTACACGTTCATGTGATCAAAAGAAATATAGGCCACAGAAGGAGATCAGATAGGATTACATGAGGCGTGATAATCTAGTCATCTAAAGAAACACTGCCTTTCTTAAATCTCATTTCTCTACAATAAGATTTTTCATGTTACTAAATAAAGCCAGAGTTCAGATTAGAAAGGAATTATCAGAACGGCAAAGAGAAATCAGGTTATTCTTGAGAATGCAGTCTACCTTTCATGTCATAGATATCTTTTGCAAGTATTCCGACAAGCTTCTCTGGACTCTTCGCCCTCAGAGCCAGGATTTTAAACACTGAATCCATAAAATACTTTTTAAACTCATGTTTTATTCTCATGTTCAATGCCTGGATGACTGAATTTCTTGAAACGATTTCGTTTTCTACTGAATAAAAGGTGATAAATACAAAAAAAAAAGAAACACGACTTACTACTAAAATAAAACCAGAGCTCTGATTCGAAAGTGTTAACTTGATTAAATGGAGAATGAAAAGAAGAGAAACGGAGGACAAAAACAGTGGGCG
This sequence comes from Gambusia affinis, assembly GCF_019740435.1. Lineage (NCBI taxonomy): Eukaryota > Metazoa > Chordata > Actinopteri > Cyprinodontiformes > Poeciliidae > Gambusia > Gambusia affinis. Next base: position 5,599,314 of record NC_057885.1, on the reverse strand, counting down.
TTTGTTGTAAATGTAGGGAAACCTTTTCACTGCCTGGCAACAGTTTCAGAACCAGGTTTTTCATGTAAACATGGATTTATTTACATGTTGCTCAATCAGTCTGGAACAGTTTTTTTGGTTGAGTTTCACCAGCTGCAAATCCATCGACAACAACAAGCAATTTGACATTTTGAAAACAAATTCGCCTCGTGGAAACTACGGCAATTTTGAAAAAACCCATTTTTCGCTCAAACGATTTGGAGCCAAGGTGGGTTTCTAATGAAGCCGTATCGAAATTGATTTTGCAAAGCCGCAACGGAAACTATTCTTTCACATCACGAGTCACATGTTCAGCAACCAGATGTTGCTACTGGCACAAACCACAAAGAGGACAGGAAGTTGTTGCAAGACGATGGTGCTGCATGCTTTTTTTTTTTTTTTTATGACAAAAAGTATTACTAAATTAAAATCACATCTGATTTTAATTTAGTTTATTGGAAACACTACATGCTAAATGATGTTTTTTTTCCTTTTGTTAACATCTGTTGCATTTCGACTATGTTTTGCGCACATTTGTAATGGAAACGCAGCTAATGACAGTGAAATACAAACATGTTGAACCAGTCTTCCAGCCTTTGAGACATATTAACTATAAACAATGCATTAGCATGTATAAGACCCCAGGAAATCTGCAGAACACTCGACAAAACATCCAGCTCTTTAAAAGGAAATGTTCTATTGATGTGTCTGATGTTTAATTCATCTCTGGAGTAACAGGAGATAACTCTGCACTCAAGCAACAATGGATCTTATTTTGCTCAGTAAACAACAGACGTCTATAAAAATGTGTTTTTCCAGCCGAATACGAAGCCAGGACTCGGTTCTGTCTGTCAGCCAGTCTCGTCCCTCGTCGGTCGCGGCGTCTTTAGCGAGACCTTTCTTGTAGCCATCGACATTCTCCGACATTCTCCGACGATGATCTGAGGACGGATGCCTCGCTCCTCACTGTGAGGTGTCAAATGTTTGAGGGCTTTCTCGCGTGTTCAGTTCCTTTCAAGTCACCCACAACGTCTCTAAAGGGTGAGTATCTGAGCTTCCCCTCTGAGTACTTTCCGTTTCTTACTTTTCAGTCGGTCCTTGGTGGTTTTACGTCTCCAGTCAGATTTCAGCTTTAATGTTTTTGCTTTTTTTCCCCCCTTTACGATGTGTTCATGGGTAATTCGTCAAACCGGCTCTAAAACTTTCCGAAAGGACTAACACTTCTACCTTCACGGTTCACTGTTACTGTTCTTGTATCTGGCTGTTTCAACTTTAAACTCATCTGTCAAAAAAAAACAAAAAAAAAAAAAAAACATTATTGCAAAAGTTCTGCGTTTTTTTTTTACCCGTCATAAACTTACATGTTCAAGATCAGATGATTACGGAGTTTAACCGTTTATATAAGTATATAGTTTGTGTGCTAATTGTATTATCTTTACACAGCTTTAAAAAAACACAATCAGGGAAACATTGAACTTGACTATAAATCAAGTACTAGTCCATTTCATAAGTTTACTTTTGTTATACTTTAAAAATACTTCAATAAATTTAAATGTGACCCACAAGTACTTAGTACACTATTGAATGTAGAATTTATAAAAGCTAAAATGACCTTAAAACAGTATTTTTATAAACTTTAAAATGCCCCAATTTATCTTAAAGTATGTAGTATTTAGTATATGTTCTAGTACTTGATATACTCAGTTATATTTATTAAAATGAACTCCAAATAGCTACGTTTTTTTTTGCAAAGGGTTCATCTATCTGACTTTATGAACAATCAGGACTTACAGGTATTCCTACTTTTCATCATCATTCAATAAATCACAGACTTTTAAACATCCATTTCCTATCACAAAGCACTACAAATGATACAAAACAATTTGCTTCAACGAAAACAAATCCGGTTTTGAAGGCTGATCAGAGGCGTTGCTTTAAGGACGAACGGCTCGACTTACATGAAAACCCAACGTAATTAAAGGAACTGCTTTCTAAATTCATCAGCCGCTCTCTCTCTCTCTCTCTCTCTCTCTCTCTCTCTCTCTCTCTCTGAGGGCCCCGCCTTCAAAGAGCCACGGTAACGGGGATTTGAGCCGAGCGCTCCATCTGATTGCCTTTGGGCCTGTTGGAAAATGTTCAAGGGCAAACCTAAAAAAAAAACAATAGAGCAGAGACTGTAAAACACGCGCCTTTGAAGTCTCCTGAGGGAGTGCTGTTGGATGTATAACCCATGACCAGCAGACCTTTCATTGATTGGCTGGATAGAGGCGAACAGTAACAGGTGCAGAAGATTTTTCTTAGTTTTTATTTTTGCGGTGATATCAGTTGTTCTACTCTTGCGCTTTGTTACTACGTTCGGCAATTTAATCCTATTCTTTTGACCTTTGACCTTTGAAAGCGAAAGTCAGAGGAGCTCCTCGCACGCCCACACGGTTGCTGGGTGACAGAGGTGAGGCTCTAAGCAACCCGGCCCTATGCTTTTGACAGGCAGCTTGAACTAGACCAATTTATCTCAGTCACCGACGGAGGAAAGACCCCCGGGAACGAGCAGCCAACCGGGAGCGACACTCGCTAGAATAACGCTCAATCTGACGCTGTAACACTATGAGAATTTAAATACAAATGGATGAAAAACGAGGAAATGTATTTATTTATTTCAAACAGGATAGCAGTATAAAATACCACATGAACTAGGAATGTAATCAAACTTAAAAGTGTTTGAAAATCCTTTACAGCACCAAAACATTTCATAACAGTGGGGGGACGGTTCCTCCACGGGGCCAATTGAGCGCGTTTCCACCTGTCCTAATCAGGTGTCACTCTCTACCGTTCACACACACACACACACACTTCTCCACACACACTGGCTCAACTCTCCAACATCCATGTGAAGCGATTTCATTGCGGCAGTCTCAGGTTTTCACCCGCCGGCCCTCGCTGATCCTCCGGGGTTGTAAAATCTAGACGCCGTCGCCGTGAAGGACGTCCGTCTCTCCGCAAATAAAACGCAGCTAATACGCCTCTTAAACGTCAAGCGAATGAGTTTGCAGGGCCTGTAAAGCCGCCGCCCCGACTTCACCGTGGCACACTAGGTCCAGCGCGATCCGCCAGCTTTTACTATTAATACTGAGGGCGGAGAAGGAGACGCCATTAAAACGGCACTGGAAGGGTTTGACCTGCAGGTGCTGCGGGTCGCGCGGAGACTCTCAGCTAAAGCACAGCGTTGCACGGAGACGGCGAGGCGCACGGTTACACAAACGCCACGGGAATCGAGAGTCAGAAGCAAGAAGGGGGGAAGATTTTTTGTTTTGTTTTGTTTATTTTCACTTGAAAGGCTCAGATGTTAAAGGTCTGCTTTTTGTCTGTTTAAACATGAAAATATATGAAAATGAACGGGCTGGGAGAAACACTTCTTTTATTTTTTCCTTTCATCTGTTTTCATGTTAATCTCTACAGCGTTAAAACGTATCTGTCTAAAATCAACTCTCACATCCAATTTCAAGTAGATTTTATTTTACATTCATTTCTTTTTGAAAAGATAAAATTTGAGTTGTAAGGGCCAGGCTACAAGAAATATTGCTCAATGATGAGAATGAAGTCGTAAGAATTTTACCAGGAAAGAAAATCTTAAAATTACAAGAAAGGCTTTTTGATGAGAAAATAGCTTGTCAATGTATTGAGCTCTGACTTGAGCAGCTCAGTCGTGTCAAAGTTCTTATACCGATAATAATTTAATACTGATGTGTTAGAAGAATGTATAAGAATGATAGAAAACATGCTAACAAAAAGCCTCAGACCTGAAGCTCATAGGAGGTTCTAGACAGAAGCTAACACTTGAACAAGTTTATGTCCTGGGTCGGAGGGGGGTGAGATGTTCGCATCCACCTCAAAAATATGTAGTTGCGTCCCTGTCCACATAAATAGAAACTGTAAAAAACCCTCTCATCAACAAGATGGCTGCCCTGGGCGGCGCTGGCATCACTATAAACAACAGACACCCAATGACAGTACAGACGAGAAGAAAACAAAAAAATAAAAAATAAAGAATCCAGATTTCCCAAAAATGTCATCTTCGAAAGCCCCAAAATTTGATTAATTGATGAAATTGATTTATTGGCCAGCTCTGATTAAAATCTTGAAAGTGCAACCGATGAATCTCCAGCAGCCAAATTCTCTTAGGAATGTTCCAACAATTTCTCATGCAGACACTAGCATGGTGTACCTAATAAAGTGTCCGGTGCGAGTATAAAAAGACCTCCGCTGTTTTCTTGTAGGGAGAAGTCTCTCGCAGACTAATCGTCTTCAGCCTCCTCTGGTTCTGATTTAGAGCAGACAGAGGTGACCGTCTCTCCTCCAATTACAGAGAAAGCGTTCCGAGTCGGAGGAAAAGCAGTCGAAACGTTTCTTCCCGTCCCTCGAACGGCTCTACGCTCCGGCCCCGATGCCGGCGCCGCCACCAGACGTAGGCGCTGGTCTCGCTTGAGGAACCGCGTTTGAAAGCGCGCCGGCCGCAAAACAATAACGCAATTTGCAGACGGCCCGCTTCCCGACGTGTGAGGTAATAAGTTAAGAGAGTTGCTGGCGTCAAATCAAAAGCGATATCGCCTGATTGAGAAGCACTACTGGGCCTTGAAAGCTGTAGGAGAGAGAAAGCAAAAAAGATGGCAACACGAAAAGACTAAATGGGAATGTTGGATGTCAGAACCTATCTGGGAAGATCAAAAAAAGTTTCAGACGGATCAAAGCTGAGCCAGGATGAGGACGAGGAGAGGAGCTGAGGTGGTAGGAACAGAGCTGGAAGGTTAAGTGAATCCAGTCTGAGTGCCGAGAGCTACGACTGCACAGCAGCTGGACGCCAGACCGCCGTCTGCAGGCTAATAACCTGTCAAGATCCACCGCAACGCGCACGCGTGTCCACGCACAAAAACACGACGGAGGGAGGCAAGAGGTCCGACAACGGAGCAACAACCAGCCGAAGACATTATGAAGGCAGAGGAAATTACTTCAGCTCTCCTGGCTCTACTGCAGTCGACGTTGTACATTTATTTGAGGGCTAAAATTAGCAGTGGGTTATGAATCATGTGAGCTGGGACTCAACAGGAATGGATTAAAAACACAGTTTGTGGATCAGTAAAAACCTTTAGATTGTTTCTTACAAAACAATAAAGGTGCATTCACACCAACCCTGGATAGTCCGTTTGATCAAATTCCAGTTCGTTTGCCTATAGAAAGTCCGAGGAGACGTTACGGCATAAACAAACTCTGGTCTGCCTACAAACCTGGGTCACGGTTCAGATGGAGTGACTTGGTGCCAAACAGACCAAAAGCTTGTGTCACAGAGTGCAGGGCATTCTGGGTAAATAGAACCAGAACAAACATGTTAGCTTCTTGTGAGGTTTGGCCAAAGCCAAATAGCAAATTCTGTTGCTTTTTCCGAACTGCGGTTTGATGGAGCTTATTTTGATCTAAAGAAGGAAAGAAAAAAAGTTTAAAAAAAAAAAAAAAAAAACCTTTAAACTTGAACTTTGCACTTTCTATCATGCATGGTTCACACCCTTCTTTACATCGTTTAAACCTGGCTTTGCTGTGCCTGTTGTTTAAGCGGTTTGGCTCGGTTTGCGGCTGGTTGCTCGAGACAGTCGTCACCCTTCCAGCCGTCTGAAACCATAAACCCGAACACTGTGACTCACAGCAGACTGCTCCCCGCACAGCTGACTGTAAATAAAGCAATTAATTCCTCTGCGCCCGGCTCTGGGGAAAACGAGCCGTCCGGACCACCTGTGAGTCTGCGTGTGTCAGGAGGCTGGACCCCCGGCGACTGAACGGAGAAGAGGAGCAGTGAAACGGACCAAACTCAGGGGGGAGGGGATTATGGTGACTATAAAAAAAAAGTATTCACACCCTTTGATGTTTTACACCCTTTGTTGCTTTTACAAATAAATAATGAGAAACAAAATGTGGCATTTTTCACAGGAAAAAAAAAGTCCACCAAAATCTGTTAAAATCAAAGTAAATACTAATTTCTTTAAAAATAATTGAAGTGAAAGGTGTTCGATTTGAACATGGAAGCAAATTGCCCTCCAAGAGTTTAATGTTTTATTGCAGTTGTGTTTGTCAAAACAGAATGATTTGGGCTAATTCTTTTAACAGGTGAGCTAGCCAGTTAGCTAGCAACTGAGCTAGCCAGCTATAATTTGAGAAAACCAATGACACATTTAATTATTTGTTTGTAAAATTACATCTTTCCATTAATGTACATATCTAACTAGCTAGCCAAGTCTAGCTAACTCCAGCCATCTATCTAACCAGGTAGCAGGCTAGGTAGATAGCTGAACATCAGTATGTCAGCTGCTGTCATAGCTAGCTAGCAGTTCTTTTGAGGATCTCCGTCATGTGACATCAGTAAAAGAAAGAGGTTGTTGGCCAGTTATTAAATGGGTGAAAGGTTGCCGTGTTGAGCTCATGGACACTTCATCTGGCGCCCCTCGTACCTCGCGGGCGCGCTGCCTAACCAGATAGGATCCCTCTGTCAAAACCTGTTGCACCATCATGTTTGGCTGAAGTGGCAGCTAATCAAATCAGTCCGTGTCCTTCCCTCCGCCTGAACGCTGCCTTCACGGCTTGATGGATGTGGACCTAAATTTCATTAAAAAGCCGTTTCCTCTCTTTTTGCTTTTTATTTTATGTTTTAAATAACAAGCAAAGGCAACCAGAACACTCCAATCAACGCTGTTGTGTCATACTCAATCAGCGGGGATTTAGAAACAGGATGTGTGGATGAAAAAAAAACAAAAAAAACAAAAAAAATGTTTAAGCCCTGCGTTGTTGGTGTAAGTGGAGATGGAGAACGGCGGCGCGCAGTGCCCGCAATATCTCCTAATTATGGCCCTTAGATTATGGGATCCGTTCCTGCCTGACAACCGGCAAATTGAATTGCCCCATTAGCTCAGAGTCAAACATCTGAAGGGTTCCGAAGTAATTTGAATCAATGAACGATCTAAACCCCAAACAGAAAATCCACAGAATAAACGCTTCAAGCTCTTAAAAGCTTAATTTTCAGGAAACGGTAATAGAACTCTGGTTAAATATCTCCGTCTGGGGGAAATAAGGAATATAAAAGTTAATTTAAGGCACTTCTCAGCTGTTCCCGCCTTCCTCCTCCGGTCAATATTTTTTTGTAATCTCATCAGTATGTCAGCTGCTGATTGGTGGCAAAGTTCCACTTATCTAGATTTTGTTATTCAGGAGGACTCCTCGGTTGGACCGGATAAAATTTTAATGCCTTGAAAGAAGAACTGGGTTAACAAAAACAAGAAGGGGGAAAAAAAAAAAAAAAAAACGTGTGAGGAGAATTTATGTGGCTCTCATGTCTTTGATGAATCATTGATGACATTACTCCTCCAATGAGCAGGAGGAACGCTGATTTGATAAATAATGTAAATAAAAGGCAATCCGGGATCAGATAGTTAAGAAATGAGCTGGGAATCCCTCGGCTGAATTCACCTCGACTCGTTTGTGCGCCGAAATAAATATTTTAGCAATCAAAGAAGAGGCCAAAAGGTCTCCGGTAATTTTATTTTTATTAACATTCTTAGGCTTTTATAAGGCTCGCGCCTTGTAAAAGTTTTTCACCAGGATGATGAAAACTCTCCAACATGGTGTCTGTATTGATCCAACTGAAACAGGAGTCATGTCTGAGGTCAAGGTTTGGTTGAGTATCTAACATGGTTACACTGAGGAAATGTGACTCAAACTGACCTGGAAGAGGAAACTACGATCAGCTTAAAATGTGCAACTGAGTAGGGTAATTAAAAAAAGTGAGATGTGTATATTTGGGCAGCATTCAGTTTGAAAGGTGGAAAATTGCAAAAAAAAAAAAAAAACTGTCGAATTTTCAAAAGTCTTTTTGGGGGGAAATTACTGAGTTTGAAATGTCAAAAAGTTCCTCAAACAAAAACTTTCACGTTTTGAGATTGATCCAAGAAATTTTCTAGAAAAAAACAAACACACACAAAAAAAACATGAAAACGTTTGTGTTTCAAAAGTCAAAACTTTTTTGACAGAAACAAAAGGATTGTTGACAGAAATTTACTTCTTATGTTTTCTACCTATAACGGCCATCATAATGAGGCGTCAATCATCTGCATTGGATTAATGTTGACCACCTCTGGTCATTGGGTGTCAGACCTGTCATCTGCAATAGTTAATGCTTAAACATTAAGAAATAAAGATCTGAATAGGATTTGAAAAGTAAGAAAGTCTTTTTGAAGCATTTAAGCAGATGACAGTTTCTTTTATATATTTCATTGTAAACTTGAGGCTTCACTTAATTTCAGGCTTTGGACCATATTTCTGTGAAGCAAAAACAAAGCAGAACAAAGCATTCCTGCCTGCAATTATTTATGGAACCCAACCTGTGTAGTTAAGGAGGAGCCCCTCTGGGAAACACCAGCAAGTAGAACGTTGTTACTTATTCAGGAACGCCGTTTGGATCCTTCTTTGTTTTCTCCGCCGAGAATTCTGGCCCCCTGGTGAAAACGTTTTCAACTTTTCTCTTCCTCATCTCCTCTGAGTCGGAACACAGCGTGGAGGTGATCGTGCTGGTCTTCGTTTCTTCTGGCACAGACGGTGTTTTTGGATTTCAGTAACTAACCCAGGAGGCTGTAGTGATACAGCTACTGATAGCCCGACTCTCTACACAGACCGCTTCCACCGAAACCCGAAGCGCGTTGAAGCTTCAACCCGCTTCAACCCAAACACTCAGCAGCTCTGACATATTTGTCCTGTTGGTGATCATGACCAGGAGAAATAACAGACAAAGAGGAGCTGGTCAACAAAACAGAATCCAGAAGACCTGTGGTCCATGACACTACCCCCCTCCCACGTCCAGCACTCACAGACAGATGTACACTAACTTTTTGTAGGGTTCGTAGGGAAATTTTCTGAATTGCATGCAAGTATGTAATAATGTAACGATATACTTTTTAGGCATTTTAAAACCTTTCTTATTACGAGGAATCTTGTTTAGCTGTGTGTATGTTTCAGTTACAAGAGGAGAAATGTATGCAGTCTGAAAACAGGAGGTCTTTTAACAGCTTGGCGGACAGACAGAACCCATGAGGGGCGCCGATGGGTCCGGGCCGACAGGGAGGTGACGGGTCTGTGGGCCGACATGCCCCGGTGTCGGATCGCATCAGACTCTGGCTAAAAGTGAGTTTTCAGGAGGTCATACAGAGGTCAACGCATTAGCGCCTGGGACCACAGAGCGACCCGACGCGAGCAAGATGTCATGAAAAGACAAGCCGGACATGCTGGCGTGTAGCCTGGCGTCAGGGGAATCAAAGGCACACGGTGAATGTTAAAGTCAAACTAAAAAAATAAATAAAAATTGCTAAAATCTTTAAGTTAAAATGAGCTACATGTGTTATTACATGTTAAAAATCTTAAATCAAAGAAACTACCAAAGTGAGCAAAGTCGAGCGCTCCGTCTGTGAGCTCCACGCCTTAAATTTTCCACGTGGGCCGTTGCTGCTCTCCTGTCTCATCCATGCCGTCTTCTACTTCCACTGTCATCTCTATGTTTATAGCAACATCAGAGGATTCAGTTTGGCCTTCTGGGGGAAGAGTTGTGTGGTTTTTAGAGGCTAGACAAACTGGATAATACTGAGGAAAGCAGAGATGTATAGAATAAAGTGGTAGACTGCAGATGTAGCAAAGACTCAGTCAGCAGGAAGTGAACGTTTGACTTAAAACATCAAATATCCAACAAATAGTTTCTTTTTCAATGCTGATATTATACAACATTTTACATGACTGTATTGTAAAAACTGGCTGTAAGTGGGACATTATGCAGTCTACTCAGCTGTAACTGGTAAACGACTGCTGACATTCTTCAATTTGGAAAATCCCAGTCTGAATACCAACCTCAGTCACGGTTCTGTTTACTGCTCAAACTAATTCAAAAGTGGGTTTAGAAAATCAAAGAAACTATTTAACTCTGAAATTTCTTATTATAGCACCTACCAAAGTATTAACAGCACTTTTCACATTTTGCCAGCCTACTTCATTTGGATTTTGTTACACTCTGACAAAATAAAGTAGAAGGAAAAGGATGCACGATGTTCATATTTTCTTTTCAGCAAAGAAAAACCTGAAATGTGTTGTGTGTAGTTTTCACTAACGCTCCTGAAACTCAGAAATGTCCATGTTTTTGTTTGTTTTTTTGCTACAAAATGTCTGAGATTAATTTCAAAATTTCGGTTCTTTCTAGCAATTTTCCACTTTTGAAAATCACATTTCCAGCTTTTTTTCTAGAGAACTTCTGAATCTTTTGGCCTATACCTCCATTAGTTTTGCTGATGTATACAGAAATTTTTATTCATTTCTCCTTAATGTCAGTCAGATTGATTTTGACATCACTTTTTAAACGGTGTTGTATTATGTAAAACTGATTTCTTTGAGCTCTATATTGTGCTATAACATTATTACCCCAGTCAAAAACACACCTGGAGTGTTGCTTTGACTCATTCATGCATGTTTTAGGAATCCTTGAATCTCCCTTGGCAACCATTCAGAGCTGCATCGTCTCTTCCTGCAATGCTCCGCCTACTTCCATTAAGCCCCGCCCATTACTTCAAAGCTCCGCCTTGAAGGTTCAGTCCCAAGCTGAGTTCCCCCCGTCTTTCTCTCTGACTGTCAGATTACTGTTAAATAATTAAATTAAAACATTTTTTAAAGTATGATTTTTGAAAACCTTGGGAAAAAAAACAACAACTTAGAAAGCAGAGAAGTTTGGCTTGAGACGTTCATTTCAAGCTTCTAAAGTTCAACATAGCAATTAATAGTGTTTAATCACAGTGCTAGAACGTAAATAATCAAATTATTTTAACTGATTGGCAGCACTAACATTTTTATTTTATTTTTTTTGTATTTTTTTTTTAAGCTATGCTGCCACAACATTTTCATTGGCCTGGTTGACTGTATGAAAATGGGTCAACCAGACAAACCAACCACTACAGACTGTTAGATATTTAAGACTTAAACCAAGTACATAATGAGAGGCCTTAATGAATTGTACCAAACATATTGAACATAAAGGTAATGGAACTTACCGAAAACCTATAACATAGGTTAAACAAGTCAACCGCACCAAATAGGTCAACATAACTCCTTCCTATTCTGTTGACATCGTCTACTGGTGTTAGCTTAATACTTTAGAATTTAATGGAAAAACTAAATCACTGACTAGTTCATAAAATTGCCGCTGAAGGATATTGAAGCAGTAACTATCAAAAACCCAACATATCAAACTACTTCAGTGTCTTGGAATAATAAACCTGGTCCTTTTAAAACAACTGAATCACAGATGAACCAAAGTCTGACTGCGCGTGTGTGTGTTCCAGACAGAAACCTACGACACATTTTAAACGTGTCCTCCTCCTTCACTTTTCACACTGCTGTGAAAAGATAGAAAGTGAGTGTGAACGTTGGGATGAAAGAGGAAGGTCACTGTTTGCATTTCTACAGAGAAAGAGTTGAACTGGTAAAGTGTTCTTTGAGGCATTTTAATCATGTTTCAAAGGTTGGTATACGAGACATAAATCTGACTTAGAGTTTCCTTTGAGTAACTTTAATATTCTTTTTTTTTTTTTTACTTCTCTCACTGGTTCCCTCTAACCTTTCAATACATCTTTTTTTTTGTTTTTTTTTATCTACTTCATGACCTTGCACTTGGAACTGAAGGCTCATTGTGTGGAAGTGAGAGAAAGTTTAAAGCAATTACAATGAAAAGGTTCCATCTTTGATACATGAAAAAAAAAGATTAAAGTAGGAAGAAAAAAAAAGAATGAATGAAAGTTTCTATCAGTTTCAGTATTATTTATTTTACACTCCTAATGGCACTGACTGAACGCATTAAAGTTGTTTGTACATGTCTGACCAAGCTTGTAAAGCTATTGCTGTATTGAAATCTGCACCAGAACAGCATACTTATCAAATAAATTATAATTCAGTACATTTACATCTGTTCTTAAAAACAGAAAGGTGAAGGTTATTCAGTACTTTTATGTTTTGGATCGTTATCAGCCGAATCTAAACCTCAGATATCGGTAACAGAAGTGAATCAGTGCGTCCCTAGTCAGAGTTGTGAATGTCAGTATTTCAATGCTTCTGAGAATAACTCCCAACATATCTACATATATATAAGTTGAATATTAATGCTACCTCGCAGCTTCTTATTCTCAGGTTTTTTTGCCCCCATAATCAATAAGATTTTCACTTAAAGGGGGAAAATTACCTGTTCTCCAGCCTATAGTATTATTTTACAACACAATCAAGTAATTATGCTAACATCAGATGTTATAGAAATGTCAGATATATCAAAAATTACATAAAGGAAATTTGACTTTGTAATTTAACGCCTTGAAATTGGGCCTCTGTCTCTTTTACAAACTCCTACTTTTTCTGAAACTCCGCCTCCAGGAAGTTATCACAACATGGCTCCTCTATTAACCCTTTAGCTCCTATGATGATGAGCTACCAGGCGTCTGCTGACCGCTGCTGGCTAGTCTGAAGGAGCTGAGGGAGGGAGGCCTGCTCTGTGAGGGTGAAGTTTGGAAGCTGGAGCTCTGAGGAGGAGATTTGTCATTGTGCATGATTGGTTGCCATGGAGATTAAAGGATTTCTCAAACATGCATGAAAGATTTAAAGCAACCCTCCAGGTATGTTTTTGATGGTGGAATAATGTTATAACATGATGTAAATCGGGGGGAAAAAAAGTCAATTTTTCAGAATCCCGCCCCTTTAAATTTCACAGCTTTTTCTACGTGTGGAAAAAGTTTTTAAATTAATCAAAAGTTTGTCATTTTAACATGGTTGAAAGCCGCTGCAGAGTAATAAAACATATGTTTCTGTAATCTGCAACTTTATTTAAAAATCCTTCAACAACATTTTTCAAGCAAAATAATAATAATAATAATAATAAAAGTAGCTGACAAATGCAGGGCGGTTAGTGATTATGCTGCCATATAACAGCTATCCTGGCTTGAACCGGATCTCTAACACCTTCCGCTGAGCAGTCTGCTACAATCCATCGCTATCCATTTAAAAAGGCGTCTCAGGCCTCGCGCGGTCTGAGGCCCAAACGCCTCAACTCACATCCGTCTTCCAGTCAGCAGGGGGAGAGAAAGCATCAGGCTAAGAGGATTAGCCCAAATCCTTGCTGATTTTTCTTTTTCTTGGGGTTAAAGAGGGCCCCGATCGGAGCCAAACGCCCCAGCTGGCCGCCAAATGAGCATTATGCAATCTCTCTCCCTGATTGTCCGCTGGTGGAGGGGCTGGAGGAAGGTGGAGGGCGGCTTTTTGTTCCACTGAAAGCCTCCTTGTTCGCAGATGAAATCCTAGCGATACAGAACGGGGCGGCGGATCACCTCAGCTATGAAGACGAGCGGCTTTCAATGAAATTTCCTGATGTTCCTTAAAGCCAAATCTCCGTGACAAGAGTACAATCAATTCGCCCCAAACACACACGGCGAGAAACCCCAGCCTCCTCCATCAGCCTCCATCCACTTAGAGGTGAACAAGCTGTTCGTTCTCTCTCTCTCTCTCTGAAGAATTAAAGACGGCATGAGGAGCGACACATTAACCTTGACGTGTCTGAGTGTCGGCGCTGCGTCTGAGAAGGGCGAAAGGCCACCGGGTGGAGTAAGAGAGCGAAGCACTCCAAATCAAAGCAGAAGAAGATTGGAAGTGCTGAAGTTTTTTTTACTATTATTACTATTTTATCTGGTTCTAATTATCTCTGTAGATAATGTGAAGAATTAAAATGCTTCTTTAATTTAATTTAATTCAAACAACTATGAAACTCAATGCAACTTGTGATAAACTTAGGAAAAAAATACAAATCAAGCTAGCGAGCTAACACAAATGGTCAGATGGATCCACTTGGACAAAGGCAGAAAAGTGACTAATTCATTTATCGGGTCCTCCAGGATGTTGCAATGAGTGTTTTGTGATCGTTGTGGTTTAAAATGACTGATTTTGTTGCATCATTTTTAAAAGAATTTGTAGTCAAAATCCCCATTAGTACAACATTAGCTTTATCTAGGGACCACATGCCATTTTTAATAATTGGTAAGACTGTGTATGTGGTTAACTCTGAGTGAATCAACCATGTCCGTAATGTGTAAAGTAAAAAATTCTCAAGCAAATTACCTGTTATATTTGGATAAACTCTGCGATCCTGTGATAATCTAATGCACATAGGAATCTCTGATTTGGACAGAAATGCGTTTTTTTGTTTTGTTTTTCCTGGATGCGTTTTAATTTGCTTTTGACTGACAATAAAGGCTATAATGATGTATTAGGGCCACTGTAAATAGAAAAAAGAAAGAAAAAAAACCTTCAAATTTCTGCCCAAAAAGTTTTTGAGTTTAGGAGTTAAAAAAAAAAAGAAGGAAATGTAGGAGTTTGAGAAGTCGAAGATTTGCTTTTAAAAAAAAAACCTCTAATTTTTACATTCTTATATTACACTAAAGCAGAAAATCATACAGTACATCTCAAAATGATTTTTGCTTAAAAAAAAAAAAAAAGCCAAATATTACCATTTAGTGTCATACATCCCACAGGTTCGTCTTTCAAGAGACGTCGTGAAGCAGAAGGTTAAATCAGGAGGGGATTGGTTAGGATTACAGCCCACTTGCCAGTGACTGGCCAGAAAACAAGGACATATAAAAACCAGCAAGGTGATTAGTCACATTTGTGATGTTAAAAATTGGAAGTCTTTGCATGTGTATGTATTAACAGCTGCAATTCCAACTTCCCAGGGAGACTGCTTAGCTAAGTGTAAGAAAGAAATCAAAAACAGAAGAGATCTGTAAGAGGGCAAGGTTTTTCCATTCCACATCTTCATAAACATATGCAGTCCGCAAAGTTTGTAAAGTCTCCGTAAACGATGTGCAACATGGGTTTACTTGGGGAACGATGAGACTCTCTTCTTAACGGAGCTGGATGGAGTCTGGTCTGTCCGTCAGCCTTCAGGCTCCAGATCGGAACAGCGGCTGCACAGAACATGATGTCACATACTCTCTCCTGCATGTTCAGCACAGTTCCTGCAGCTGATTCACACATTTTCCCCTTCAGCACTGATGCAACCAAGAGAGAGTGTGAAACCCGTTCCTCAATAAACGAGGGATATCGAGTCACAGAATCTTAGCATGCTGTCCGCATATCCAGTCCTTAAAGGAAACATCTATTAGGATTTCAGCCTAAACCAGCATCTCTGTGTCTAACCCAGCTGCAGTTTTACAGAATGGATAACAGTGGCTCTCCAATCGTCATATTCAAAGCATCATCAGTCATGTTCTACATGTTAAGAATCACTACGGTTCAGATTTTATCCAACTGAATCTTTCAGTTTTAATTCAAAACGTTGGGATGGACTGCGTTTAAAGTCTTCAAAACGTAGAACTACAACTGCTTTTAATCATTTTTACCCAACGGAGAAATCAGAATAAAGTTACAAGACTGTTTTTACGTGACATGCAGGAAGATCTTCAAAGGACTTGTAAGACAAATCTTGGAATGTTTTTACAATATTTGAGTTTTTAAATTTGAGAACTATGAATTTGCTCTACATTGTGGAGGATGCTGCAATGCAACACTTCAGTTTACTGGCACAGGATGGTTTCCTGTTGGCTCACTAAGGTAAAAACTAGCGAGGCCAACAACAAAACAAGCTCTATAAACATTAATAATAATTTATCTTCTCATACGAATTATACCCAGTTAATAAGTAACAAGGACATAATTTCATATTTGGCCTTAGAGAGTAATGTGTGTGCGTGTGTGTGTGTGTGTGTGTGTGTGTTTCACAGTAGGAAACACAGTGGGATATCATGACAATAAATATATTGTACATACAAAAACCAATAAAGTGATACAAAATGCCTCACACTTTACACCCACACACCCTCCAACCCTTTACCTCCTAGAAATGTATATTTACACTTTGACGTTTCGGAAGACGCCGCTGCGTTCCAACACGCTAACACACACAGTTTCAGTGCCATCCATCCGCAACAGACCCAGAATGTGCCATCAGCCCATATGATATCTATACATGTTCTCTATATAGACAACAATGTTCTGGAACAATCTAATTGTGTAGGTTTAATCATTCTGTCTGCGTTTTTGTTGTTGTTGTTGTTGTTGTTGTTGTTGTTTTGACTCCAGTTCAGCAATTTGGTCAAATTTAGTAAATAAAAAATGTAGTAAATGTCTGCATCATTTCAAATTTTTGAGCCAATAAAAATGTCGCACAGCGAGATAAAAGATTCCTCGCCAGGTTGTAAAAGCTCGATGTTGCCCCTAAGGGTGGGCGAAGGAAAAGGGACACGAAAAAACTTGTTTGTAGTTCTGTACTTTCAGCAGATATGCATTTGAAACCAGATAAAGTCTAGTCAGAGGGAAAATATCTCTAGTTTCCATCAAACTGGATTCTGAGAGATCGCTGATGGAAGTCTCTGGTGCCAGGGCTTTAAGTGCTTTAACTCGTAGACCTTGAACCACTAAAGATGAGACTCTCCAGCACATTCTGAAGATTGTTCTTCTCTCTCTCTCATATATATATATATATATATATATGTGTGTGTGTGTGTGTGTGTGTGTGTGCGTGCGTGTGTGTGTGTGTGTGTGTAAGATACTGTTGGCAAGTCTCCTGACCAGGCATTGACCTGGACCATCAGTGTAATCCAACGCTTCATTTCTCAGGCAGCCCAATGTGTTTGATCTAAAGAGTATTTATTCAGTGCCAGGCTTCTTTGTTGCTTCTTTTTCAGACTCTCTTCTCTAACATTTGGACTCTTGCGGCTGAGAACCATTTCCTCTGTTCTCGTTTTGATTCCTGTTCCTTGCTTCCTCTCTTAACTACATTTGAGAAAAGAAGACAATAAAACTCTGCCTTTCACTCAGAGAGATCGAGTCTTTTCTATAAAGCCACATTGTCTAGATGGATGTGGTATAAATTGAAGATGTTTTCAAGGCAAAGTCCTCTGTAGTGCAGATAAAGAAGGAGGGGGGAGAAAAAAAAGAGCTAAAGAGTGTGTGTTTCCTGGGACTCGACTTGCGTCTAACACATTTGTGTTAATCGAGGCGCTGCTATTTCTAGAAATGAATCATTGCTCCGAGATATAAGCATGTTACAGTCGCTGGGTCATAATCTTTACAGAAGTTCATTTTTATTTAGCTAAATGAAGCGAAAAGACTTTAGTCAGTGTTTTTAACTCAAGGTTCCTTTGCGACTGTATTTCTACAGCAGAGAGAACGATGAGCAAAGAACTAAACCTGCATCAGATCTCATCAGAAGGTCATCATTGTTTTCTTATGGTAAAGTTAACAACAGAGAATTGCTTGAACACTGAAAGTAATTAGTAACCAACATCATTAGGTATTACAGGTTGTTAGTTTGGCTGTTGCTGGAAAACACTCCTGACCCATCAGGGTTCGGTCGAAATTTGACCCAATAAGTTGTGCTGTGGTAACCAGCGACAGATCCCTCACACCGGTTAAGTAGAGAGGTGGAGCCTCTGGTCATCGTGGCTCAGGAGGAAGGAGTTCGTCCTGTGACCGGTGGGTTGCCGGTTCAAACCCTCACTCCGTCTGCCTGTCATTGTGTCCTTGGATGAGACATTTCATCCTGCGGGTCAGAGGGCCCGGTGACACCAGGCTTTACATTGTAGCCACAGCTAGCTAACAACACACACACACCCGAAGGTAACTATGGGGCATCAATTGAAACATGGTTCATAGGAACCAACCACCTTCTACGTTACACACAGCTCAGTTTTTAAACTTCACATGACTATTGCTGTTTCTTTTGACAGTGGTTAGCCTGGGCAGTCAGGCTGCTTAATACATCTCAACCACTGGAAGATATGAAGAGATGTTCCATGTGTTAACTTTTACTGCCAGTGGTCCTAATGTTATGCCTGTTAAGTGTAGGTTTTCTCTTTTTATTTGTTTTAATTGTGTCTTTAGTCTACATCAGTGTCGTTGTTTAGACAACGGTGATGATAAGCGACTGCATGAATCTGCCACTCATCTCTGAGGTAGATGCTTCCTGCTGTAAGACTCTGCTTAAAAAACAATCATGACACTTATTTTGTTGGGGAGGGGGTTTTTCCCATACTAAATATCTAAAATTTAAAAAGTCAGCCTTTCTGTTCCCCACTTTCTGTTTCAGCCACACCAGCCACTTGAGGCTATTGCTTAGCTACAAAGGATGATGCAGGGAGGGACAGCTGCTGAACTGCAGGTGCATCATAGCCAAATGGAATATGTGGAAAATGAAGTCATCATCTCCATAAACCTCGTCAGCAGAGGGAAGCAACGATGTGCGCCAAAGACTCCGCTGTTTTTGGACTTGATAAAACCCAGAGAACCAACACCAGCAGACAACATAACACCCAAAATCATCACTGACTGAAAAGTTCAAGCAACGTGGATTTTGCGCCTCTCCACTCTTCCTACATAGGTTTTTTTCTACCACAGTTTTTCCTCTTAGAAAAAAAAGCTACGTTTTCCTCTCCCACCCCGGATTGGTAGTCAGGGTAACAGCCAGAGTCCGGTCCTCCCTCCGCTGTAAAGACGGTGGAGAGTGTTTGTCTATAAGCATGTGGCGATATGGGACAGCTGTGTCAACTGAGCCTCCTGGGAAACAGAGTCTTTGAAGATGATTTTTAGTTGAATTAGGTTTTTGGTCTCAGCCAACATGGAAGTGAGTGAGTCTGAATCTGTATGTGTGGAGAGTAGCGGGGGTGCAGCCATGTTGAAAAGATCCCGTCTACCACAGACGTTTATATTTTATTGAGGTAGCCTGTGGTGTCTGACCCTGGCTTTGCTTATTCCCTCCCTCCTCCAACCATCTTGCCTCGGGCAACAGCAAAACCCAACTACATGCTGGTGTTTGTGCGAGTGTGTGGCAGAGTGTGACTGTGTATCATCAGGAGTGGCAACTGTGCCCAGGAGGGACAGGAGGGAGAGACGGTGAGCTTGTCTGACCAGTCGTCACTTTCCAAACCCTCATCTACCAAACCTGTCCCCCTTCACACTCGCGCCTCGCTCACCTCGGTTTTATCTGCTTCAGCGTTCTGTAATTCTTTGCTTTTCTACACCAGGGTTGCAAAACTTCAGCTTCTCCCTCGACTGTACGATATCCCAGCGATGTTGTGAAACTAAAGTTGTGATACATAAATGCTCCAACATTGAAGTGTTATGAAAATACCTACATCCAGACAAACGAGAAGTTTGTATCAGTCGCTATAAGAGGGACGAAACTGAGAGATCTTTAATAGAGATGCACGATATTATTGGCATGATATCAGTATCAGCTGATATTAGCTATAAAATTTAATATCGGACATTGGCTATTCCGTAAAAATAACTCACCAATATAAAAAGCATTTTTATATGACAATGATGTCTGCAGCATATCATCATAAGAAACTGTTAAGTATTAATGACCAACTGATGGGGTTTTTTTCCCCCAAATGAAGGGATGCTATTAGCAGCAGGTTGAACAGGAAGTTTAAAAAACAGCATTATAGGATATAGTAAAAAAAAATGCATAAAATAATAATCAGATATTAGCATTTATATGATTACTTTTCCCCATAGTTCAGTAAAAACAGCTAATGATCAAACTGATACACAATGGTTTCATAAATGGATGCTAAACTGAAGCAGGTGGAAAGCGTGGTTATGAAATGGGGCTACAATATTTTTTCACAGATATGTATTGTTCACTTAGCACGTCACAGGGGATCCTGCTGATTATTTCAGGACCCCCGCCGGCCCCAGCAGATCTGTTCGATTTCAGTAACACCCAACATTCGTTTTCACTGATTGCTCTCTCCTACTTCTCTCTCTCCCTTCTTGCCAAACGTGTAAAACTGGATCAGCTTTCTCTGCAGGCGGCAGGGATGGGGGGTTGTGTGGGAGCGCCGGCATAGAGACGGACAGGCGAGTACCAAAGTGGCCAAGCATGAAAAAAAAACAACAACAAAAAAAAACTTCAGGCTTCGTCTTTGTGTTCTCCACCATGTGTCTATCAGCGGCTGGCTCTACCTCTGAACGTGTTGTACAGTTTCACCAAATTCATTCACTAGCAAATGAATTTGAACCAGCCGCTAATGTTGGTAAAACTTTAACTGGGGGGTATTTCTTCCTAAACACTACACAGCCCTGACACACAGAGAGGTTGGCAATAAAGCCTTGGAAAGCATTTCCACCAGATATGCTTAACATGATAAAAATAAAAAAAAACACTGAACTTTGCTTTTTTTTTCCCTGAGTCTGTGCTGGGCTCTGGCTCCAAACTCTGCAGGTCGTTTTGTTTCTTCTCTCCATCCAAATCAGGTGGCTTTGATAAAAAACCGCCGTCTGTTGTTGCAAGTAAGCGTATGCTAGCAGGACTATCTGTGTGGGCGATTGTAAGAAGTCCAGGAACTGCAAAAATAAAAATAGCTTTTTTTTTTGGCTTACAAAAACAAAAAATTGTTTTTACTTTTTATTTTATGACACAAGCCAGATAGTAACCTCTTGTGAGTATAACCATAGAAACAGTTAAGTCCAGAGATAATTTCCCCTGCTTATATTCAAACTCCAATCCTATATATTTGGCTTTTTTAAAGTTGTCATAATTTCTTCAAAGTTTATTTGAATCACTTCCCTCTGCATGATAAGAAGTAATAGTAAACACAATGCTAAAATCCACTGCTACATTTTAATGATTGACCCACCTTTTACCTCGTTTCACCCCATAAATCTAACACCAACTATTGGGGAAAAAAACATATTAACCCTCCTTTCTTGCACACAACTCCTACAGAATCATAAACCACACCCAACAGAACCCCTGGCCGACTCGATCGGTACCGAAGCTTCACCTCAGGGGATCGTATGATTTCCTAATGACATCATTAACGTGATAATGACCATTGTTTTATGATGAGCCCTGTTACTCAAAGGCTCGTTGTTTTAATGGCGGCTGGCTCATAAATAAACTTTATGAAGTGCTTCATGTGACCACTAAACCGTTACTGATGATGGAGTGGTGAAGATTGCCAAGAGTGTGTTTGTGTATGTTAATGTATTTGTGGCTAATGAAGGCGTCCTGTACCGACCCAGAGGGACTGAGAAGTTGTTAAAGATGTTCTAATCGAGAGTCGATGCAACTTTGGCAACAGAAAACCTCAACTTGCGTTTGTTCCCACTAGCTTTTTATGTTGTCTATAAACAGAATAATTCATTGCCAAAAGCTCCTTCGGTGTATTTAATGAGAGGAAAAGTATGACAATGGCAGGTCCAGGTTTAGGTTGGACGTCCCCAACATACGACTGGCAAGCAAGATACCACACAATAAACTGACAGATCCTGAAGGAAGCAAGGGGGTTGAAGTCAACCCACCGTGGTCACACTCACGATCCGGCCGATATCTAGGCGACATTAACGAGACCGGTGCCTAGCAACTGCCATTACTTTCGGATGTTGCTTGGGGAAAAAGTTTCACGCCTTCTGAAGATGGTGGCGCAACAACGATTTTTGCAGTCACAGCATTTGGTGCATTTGAGAAACAGACCTCATCAAATAATCATGGTCCTGTGTGGAAAAAGTATCTGCAGCCTTTGTTAAAAAAATTAACCGTTAGTTGTTCAAAATTCCTTTGAATGACAGTGATGTACAAAACCTTGTTTTGAGGTTCCTTCAGTTCTACAAGATCTAAAATCTCTGATAGTTGTCAGCTGCATGGAAAAACCAAGGAAATAAAAGTGATCTAGTCATGTGACCATTTACACTAGCTACATGAAATTCATACTGATTAGAGGAGACAACTATAATTTTATTTTAAAACTTCAGTTAGCTGCCAAAAGCCAGAACAACACTTTTAAGGCTTTCAGGATTAAAAGAAAAAAAATGTCTGGCAACAAATGTTGCTCGTGAGATAAAACTGATTGAGTGCAAAAAAAAAAGGCATCCAACGGAAAGTTGAAAGGTAACAACCTACTGCTCAGAGACCCGCCTCATGTTTGCCACAAACCTCTTTATGATCCCCAAGACTTTTAGAAAAGTATTTAGTAGACTAAAGAGTCCACTAAAAAGTCCTTAATGATCATAAAACCTCCAATGTAGCCAAATACTGCAGAGAGGGGAGGGCAAAAATGACACAGCAATATATCAAAGACTCCTCGCAAATTACAGCAAACACTCGATGGCAGTTCTTCCAACCAAGGGTGTCACGAACAGTTACAAGGTGCAGAGGGCAATTTTCTTTCCACATAGGGTGAGGTTATTTCATAGCTTCCTTTATTTTTTTAGAAGTGGGTGGGTGAGTCTTCTTTCTTTGAAAACTCTTCCACTAAAGCTATAATTTGTCGAAGGTTAGCGTGGTTTGGCTAGGAGGGCAAAGAAAACGCATCGGGATTCAATTTGTCCCACCTTTTACCGGCTTCTTTCCGCCGTCGTTCGTTTTCAACTTGAGTTTCTTTTGCGGTTGGCGTTTCGTTTTCTGGTGAAAGATTGGCACTTGCACCACTAGTTTTCAGTAGTCTAAAACAACATCCCGCTGGAAACCGTTAGCCCACATAAATGCATGCTAACTTGTTGAATATACTTTTGATTGAGCTTCTCGCACAGGAGGAATCAATAAGGATAAAGAGAATAACATTTCTTCAGCCCCTGTGATGATACTGTAGAGAGAATATATTTTACTTCAATAACATAAGTAGAAATAGATGAGAGGGAAAAGTCAGAAAACAGAGAGACAGTGAAACATTTTCCCACCAACATGCTACATAAACATCACGGAGAGGCAATTATCTCCTCTCTTTATTGTTCAGAAATGACATGTTTCTCCATCAAAGCGCAATTAGCATTTAAAAAGCTTCTCCAAAACACATTTTGTACATTTTAGCTTTGTGTTGCATTTCCATTCTCTCCATTTTCTTTTTTTTCTTACACCTGTGGTTATATAACCAAATAATTTTCACTTTTGAAATGCTCCTATTCTTCTCTTTTTATGACTCGGCTCCAGCTCCTCGCTCGCTTCGTTTATGAGCCCGCTAATACAAATGTTGACTCAACCATTGAGTCATTTTTCATTGTTTCTTCAAGTATTTTTACCCCCCGTTTTTTCTTTGTTGTTGTCAAGTTTTACTTTGTGGTCGGAACCACCTCAGTAGAAGCAGCAGAAAGTGTCTGACTACCACAGTACAGAACGAAGAAGTCAGTCATTCTGCATAGTTTGTTAAAATTTCTAAATTCAGAGATGGAAATGTAAACCGGATGCCCGGCGGCTCACCCGCGCAATGGAGACTTTGTCTTCAAAATCCAATATGGCTGCCATCTGTTTTTGATAAAGTGATAGACAGTTTGTATCTCAATAACTACACACATTTATACATGTGCAGTCACTTTTTGCAAACACTTTATTTTACTGCTTAAATGCAGAAATTGGTCAAGTACCGAGCATAATAGTTAGCATGTCCAACTGGTTTCTACCAACCGTGTCGCATTCAATTTCCCTTAAAATCTCTGTCATCCCCATGTGTGTTGATGTTTTGTCTAAACATGTCCTGCTTCCATCCTCCAGACATATCATATGAATAAACTGGCTGTTTTCTTCTCCATTGTAATGAGGCTTAAATGTGTGGATGCATTTAGGCGAAGCTTGTGTTTCCATGGTAACAAGAAACGGGTGAGTAAAGTGACCAGTAGAATGTGCAATATCGATCCAATACCAACTAAATGAGGTGTCAGTGTTGAAAATACGACACCTTTTGTTATTTTTATTATTTATATTAAACTTCTGAGTTTCGGTAGCCTGGTAAAAACCAGACAATTGTTCTACGCTACGCTTTGTACAATCGCTAACGGTTAGCCGTGACATTCCGTATTGCTCCACTTCGACGCCATGAAGTTAACCAGGAACTTTCTACAACCACTGCAAAGAGAGAAGTGCCAGCCAAGCCAAACAAGGTGCCTGTTAATGTGATTTCAATATTTGGAAGTGTGACCAAAACAGACTGAACGGCTTCGTTCACTTCCTCTGCTGCCACTTTTGTAAAACTGAAGACAGACCATGATTCTAAAACTGCACAGAAGATCGTTCACAACTTCTTCTGTTCGCTGATTGGTTCGTTCAAATTTCTACAAGGGGAATCCAAGTGAATGGAAGAAAGACCAGACAGTGGTGTGAAGGGAGATGAGAATCGAGCGGAATTGCGTAGGAAGCCAACGTTCAGAGTTTTTCCTTTGAACTTTTTGTGACAGGACAGGATTTGGACAGAGTTAATATGCATTTTGCAAAACACGTTAATAAAATTCATTTCAAGAGGGAATCTGAAACTAAAATATTAGCATGTGCTAGTGTCAATCAGATACAGCCTTGGAATCGATGTTACCAATATTTTTGGATCACTTCTACAATCAGTGACTATAATAAAAGTCACCTGTATAGAAACTAGAATAATTGTAAAAAATTGGTAGCTTTTGATTTTTTTTCCAAGCCGCGAAAAGAGAGACTTTACTGAAATAAGATGAGGCAAACTAAGCATTGAGAGAAAAACTCTCCAAGGAGTTCTGCTTCATTAAGACTCAAAACACCATCTTCCGAATTATATTCATTTATTTGAATATACATCGACATTATGTTCAATTTATCTTGTGGCTCTTGGGTAACTAATTTCCAAACACAGAGCCCGGTCGCCTTAGATGATGTCTGAAGAGACGAAGCTGCAAACAGAAACATTTATACAACTCCTCCTGCAGCGATGTTGGAGTGCATCCCTTTGTTGTGCGTCATCTAAAAGCCAGAGAGTTCTTTTGTGTGCTCGCCTCTGAAAAAACCCAGTAAAACAAGGCTAAAGATAATTAAAAAAAAAAAAAAAAAAAAAAAAAAAAAAAAGCTAGCGTGTGGAAGAAACAGGAAGAGGTTGATGGCAGGCCAAGCTCTTGCGGCTAACAACTCTCTGCTAGTTATTGCTTTCCTGTGGATATCCTCTCCCAGTTTAGACAGCAGCAGATCCACTAGGAGCGCCGCCTCTCCCTCTCGGCGCTGTGGGCAGCGGTTGTGTGCCCGAAACTTGTGTTCCTCTCCGTAGGAAAAATGTTTGCAGAAATGAGAGACCTCTTCCAGATGGCCGGGCTCGCGGCCCCGTTCCGAATCGGTGCGATCATGATCCGACTCCTACGGATTCTGGCACGGAAATGCAAAAAAAAAAAAAAAAAACCTGATCCAACAAAAAAAACACAAAAAAAAACATCTAATACCGCACTATACCCTACAGGGAGCCGTTCACATGGTAACGATAATCAGATTAATCGTTCGACCTTTCTTTTTTTCATCCACGGTTTTGCGTTGGAATCTTTCGTAGCCTTGCTTTAGGTGGAAGCATGAAGACAAATGAATGTGTTCAGATACTTCTGGCCACACACACGCCTGTAGTCATAATATATATTTGGCTCAGCTGAACCTCAGTGATCTGTCACGCAGATGAAGTGGATAATACACTGATTTGTCATCGGCGCACATGGAGGAAAAGGAGAAAAGAACTGTAAAAGAAAAAAGTGATTTCTCACCTGGATATCAATTTTTGCAGCTTTTCTGGTTCTTGTATAATAAATTATCCACAGAGGAAAAACAGGAGATTTTCCCCTATTCAGAGTCTATATTGAATTAAAGGCTTTATTACTACATTATGTGCGTTTTGGACAACAATAACGAGTCAACTTTTTTTTAAAGCAAAGTTCCTGTAGATATAAATTTTCCCATGTAGAATGTGGTAGTTATGAATAACAAGTTTTAATTTTAATTGGCTGGACATACAGAAAGTCAGCTATGGGAGCAGAAAGCTGGAGATCTTCACTGACTCCCTTCATTTTGGGGTTTGTAGTCCCATCACAGCCAGAACTACAAATCAGAGAACGCAAATTCACTAATCCATATTCAATAAATTAGGATATTCATTCAGGTGAGTCTTGTTTGTCGACAAATACAAGTGGGAAATTATCATGATTAACAACAATAAAGGCTTTCAAACATCCATCTGTGTGTAATTAATCTATAGGTTGCGTTTCCTATTGTGATAAAGTTGATTAAATAAAAGCACTTTTTAATAATATTGTAATTTAGTAAATGGGTCTGTAAATATAATTTTAATACTTGTAAGGCCTATAATAAAGACACGCTTTTGTTTTGTTTTTTCTGCTGCCGCTTGAGGGACTATGTATTGTAATTGTGTCTTTTGTTTTAAATCAACCTATTGGTAACTGTCTTCTAAACTAAAGTTATATTTTGGGGACTTTCAGATAAACTAGTTAGCATATTTAATTAACATCTTAGTTGCTAGCTACGATTTTACCATTTTTGCATTTTGCTTTATATAAACCAATATTGCTAGCTTCAAATAACAACTACCTATTAAGATTATTGTTGTTGGCACCATATATTGCATTTTTTGCATCGTTACTGTAACTTTAGGCTCAACATTGGTGAACTGTAGACTCACCTATGATGAGTGTTAGCTTTGTTCGCCTCGTTACAAGGCTAAATATTCTGCTACGTTAGCCTTGTTATTGCTGAGCTAATAATATATTTTAAAAAACTATGTAGAGTTTTAATAGATGAATTATAGTGTCTGGTAGCTCAACACCAGTGAGCTATAGACTCAATAGTGTTGTGATTTAGCCTTGTTAACTTTAATTGTTAGCAATAACAAAGCTAACTTTGCTGCTAAGCTCGCCTTATAATTGTTTAAGCTATTCATGCAATACCAGGTGGCTAAAAAGTGTAGTTTTTAAAAATGTAGTATAGTGATTTTAGGAAAAATCTCAGATGAGAGCAAATGATATTATAATATAGAAATATTAAAAGGAGACCAAAATCTGGAACAAACTTCCATAAAACTGGAGAATCAGTCGAAACACGGAGCTCCTTGAAATCCAGGCTAAAAACCCACGTTTAGAGTTACCTCCTATTAATAATAATATATTTGATATATATTAGATGATTATTCTTCATCATTTTGATGATGTTCTTTGACAATATACGATACTGCTAATTTAATAATTGGTTAATGTATCATGTTTTTAAAGAACTTTGACCTGCTTTGATCCTAAAACGTACTAAGCAAATAAAAAACATTGTTGGTTTAATATTTTTGGTTTCAGTTCTCGCAATCTAATAAAAAGCAACATTATTGATCCAACGCATTTAAAACACCTCACTTCCTGTTCATGTATAATTAAAAGGATCTTCGCATTTTACTTTAACACAGCACACTTCTCCAGGATATATATTGTCGCTAACATTCTGATCTCCAGACAGCGCTGGTCTAGCATTGTTACCTCTGAACCAGAAAGCCCTGGCCCCTGGGGGCCTTCCTGTGTGGAGTTTGCATGCTCTTTCTGTTCATTAGCAGGTTGTCTGGAGATTCCAAATTACCCTTGGGTGTGGCTGTGTGTGTGTGTGTGTGCATGGATGGTTGACTTGCTCGCCTCTGTAAGGGTCCTCAGCTGGGCTGGCACCATTTCCTATTGACTGCTGGCCTAAGCATCAAGCTATCGAGGTTCTGCACAGGATTAAGTGGGCATTGAAATGTCCTTCCCCCTCTCTATACTGACGCAGCATGAATTACTTACTACGAGTAGATTGAATATTTAAAACTTTTTTGATTTAGTGTGAACATAACTTCGAAACTGAAATCCATAAAAGACTTGGCTGACTTTGCTAGCTTGTACAGAGATCTTAGGTACAGGTGATACATGAGAAACATGACTACCATCGGTCCTCCTGGATCATAGCTGATAATGCTGAACAGGAACGGAGGCGTGAAGGTCTTCACACCTTCCTCTCTGCTGCGCTGCAGCTGGTTCATCACAACGGAGTTTGCCATGAATGCTAGGCTAGTTAGCATGGACACAGATGATGGCGGATAAACGGTTTTCTTGTATCCCCGAGGTGTTTCACAGCTTACATGTAATACATTAACGCATCGGCAGATTAGCAAAAGTGTGCCTACCAGTGGGCTTCGATGACTACAATCTGCACATAAATCAACATATTAGCTGTACAAAATGAAGATCAAAAGATATTAATGGTTTTCATTTAAAAACAAACATCTAGTCTGACATCTTAGTACAACGAAGGTCAATAATGATTGAAACTCTTCATTTCCATGTCTTCTGATGAGAAAGGCAGACCGAACACGTCATCGCCAAAGTGCAAAACCAAAACCTCTTATTTGTAGGAAAAAGCAAGACTGAGATATGACTGCCATGTCTACGCAAACCAAATAAATTCCTCATCGCTACACAACACGGTTATTCACACCAAGGGTTGGGAGTTGGGCATCCACCTTCGTTTGCCTCAAAAATCTTCTTTCCATATTTTTTACATAAGACGGTTCTACTCTGCTTTGACCCTGGAGTGTTTTTCTCTCCTCCTGCCGCCACTCGAGTTTAGAGAGCAGCCTCGGTCCCACCCTCAGCACTCTCGCCGGCACCCTGCCTCTCTCGCTCGCTCTGCTGGTCCCTCTCTGGGGTCTCTTCCTCTCCAGGCTGTGAAATCTGCATGGAGGATGGCTAGGGATGTAGTGGTGGAGGTGTGGGGTGTTGGAGATGAAAGGGAAGCTGCTCTCTTGACTCTATAAAGTATTTACATCATCCCAGGCCATCTGGACAGAAGGAGAGCCGCCTCAAGAACAAAGAGGCAGAGAGAAGAAAATAAATTTATGGACTTAATCAAAAAAATATATTTTGTGAACGCGAAGGGGAGACGAGCTGAAGAGGAAAAGAAGTGTTTGGTTCCACTTCTGCTTCAGTTTGGGGGTGGATGGGATGTGCACCCCAAGGAGGGGTAATCGTAAACATATTGGTTCTGGTGGAGTGACTGCAACACGTGAAGCAAACTACTAAAAAGAGACATCAAAGTGGGAAGCAAGCCTGTAGTCGACGTTCTGGTGAGCACGCCCTAAAGCAGAAACAAAAACACGTCTTCGACCAAAGAATCAAGAGTTTTACTCGGCTTCCCTGTACCATCCTGTGCGATCAAAGTACAAAAAGCCGCGCACACGGCTACGTGTGTTCTCGGAGGGGATGACTTCAAAGTGTGCGCTGGCCTTTTGGAAGGCAGTGCTGCAGATGGAATGAGCGTTCCCTGAACCAGAGGAAGCAGAGTGATCTTGGATTGGGCTCGTCGAATTCCACAACGTCTGAAAATGAAAACGGCTTTTCGAACACTTCGGGAAATGCTGCGGTACAAGACGTTTGCGCAGCTTGGCACAGTCACAGTGTGGATGAGGCTGACTTGTTTCGCAGACTCGCTCACTTCTTTGTGTCCTGACTTGCCTCAAACCTCTCCTGGTCCTGGTGCAGCTAAGGTGATGTTTGCATCTGGCTACTGCTGGTTGCTGCAGATTCCATAATAATTCCAGACCAGAACTTCGATTTGAAGTCGTCTAATGGTTGGAGTTATGCCTAATTGTGCCTAGTTAAGCTAATTTATGCGCTAATGGTGGTTTCTCTTTGTATTGGAAGTTGAATTATCGGTGTTTCTCACTGGAAATACAACAAGAACACACAACAAAGTTGGAATACCCACTGGGAAGGTCTGGGTTTGAAAACAACACCAACATGGTATTTAGCAGAAGCTAATGCTAAAGCCCTCACTTCTATTCAAATTATATCTGTTCTTCAAAAGACTATAATTTTGGAGCACCAATACTTTATATATTTTGTAATGTTCCTAAGTGTTGTATTTCGGTTTATATCTTGTTCTCTACGGTCCGTGTTTTATTTTGTTCCTGTACATTTCTCATTTCAAATAAAGATAATGGGGGGGGAAAAAAAGAACAAAAGGAAAATAAACTGAACTTTTTTCAACCACCTCAAAATAAGAGCATGAATATAAACGTCTTAACAGTCGATAATACTTCAATAAACATGTTGAACGTTTAAAAACAAGCATAAAAACATAAAAATAAACATTTTTTTGTGTGGCTAAAATAATTTTAAATTGCATTGCATCATGGTTTGTTGGGTAGATTTTTTTTTTTTTACTTTTTTAATTAGTTATGTTTCAGAACAGAGCAGTCTGGAGTTGTGGTTGGTAGTTTTCATTTAATCAATCAATAATTGTGGAAATATTTAATGACAAAAAATAATAAAATGTTTTAGTCATTAAGTGCAGACAATCCAGTTCACAAATTGTGTTTGAATACATCGTTTAGTTTAAATATCATGTGAAAAATTGTCTTGAGTGAATTTTTCCCAAAATAAAGTATGGTTGCACATCTGAGGCCATAGTGACTCATGATGGTTCTTATAAGTTTGGAAATAAATTGTTTCAACGCCACATGTGGGTGGATTTGGACTTTTTTTACTTCATCATAGAGAAAATGATGACAGGGAAAGTACATATCAATATGGATATGTTTTAAATAATACTGCATTAGTCAAGTATGAAAGAGCCAAACTGAAAGGTCCATAAGTCTCTGTGGCAGAATATATCCAACGGTCTCCAATAGTAAATCTATAACTACGTTACGACATCACACTGGTATTTTTCAGACCAGTAAATCACGAAGAAAAATCTATTTCTGCAGCCAGTTCTCAGAAAGTCTGGCAGGAACAAAAGAAAACTCCTGGCAAAGAAAATATATCTGAATGCGCTCGTATATTCAGATGTATTTGAATTTTTATGTTAAGTCATAATTCATTTTCCAATATAGTCAGACAAACCACCTCCAAATTGTGTTTCATCCATCCACACAATGTTCACCATAAAAAACCTTCAAAGCAGAAACGCTTCTCTATACGAAAATCTTCAAAGATCCAAACATTCAAATGTATATTTATACTAAACAACAATAAAGTGTCTTTGTTGACATGTTTTTCACATTTAGCTTTTAAGCATGATCTCTTGTCGTTTGGGCGCTCTGCTTTGAGATCTCGTCACATCACTGTTTGTCTGCTATTATGCCCCAGTTATGTCAGGAATCATCAAAGCCACGACTCTCTGGATCACATAATGTATTATCTCCCTGATTACTGCTTGTTAAAGGCAGCTTTGAACAGCCCTGGTTCTCGGCCGCAGGAAGAGGGGGGGGAGGGGAAAAAAAGCATAAAACGAAGAGCAGAGTAAAAAGGGTGAGGTAATAAACAAAGAAACAGGAGGAGGAGGAGGAGGAGGAGTGATGGGTCTGTCTGAAGCGCGATGCCCCCTACTGCTCATCTTAAAGAAGCCCTGGAGACGGCCCCCCTGCCCACTTCCTTTTTATTTTCTCTCTAATTTAGTGGATGTCCCACAGCAGCGAGTGCTTCACCTCACTCACACACACACACACTCCCACACCAATACAACACAGAGAAAACAAACCCTGACCTCACTGTTTTTTTTTATTTATGCTTTGCTAGTTTAGATTTTTTTTTTTCCCCGATTCGTTTTTCTTAGATTCATTTGTATCTAAGAAAATTCCGTAAAATACACATTTCTACATGACTTGCTTAAATTTATCCTGTGGACTTCAAATCTGGAACAAACACACAGAAAACTGCAAAACTGCCGGGACACTGAGATCCTTTACATCGAGACTAAAGACCCACCTGCTTTCATTTGCTTTGGAACCACAATAACTGGATCACTGACCAACATATTCTGATGTACATTGAATATTTTAATGTGACGAAACACATCGTCAGGTTTTCACAGCTGCTGATTATTCAGCTCTAGAAAAAGATTCAGAGCCCGCTGCACTGAACCTCACTGAAAACCTTTGGTGGTTATTCCACCAAATGTTGATTCACCTCTTCCTGAGTTAAAACATTAGTGTTGTTTCTAAATGAATATGAACTTTTTTTTCTTTGCATTTTGTGTCACGACATGTCAGTTCATAGACTAAAACATTGTCCATTTTACTCAAACATAAACCTATAAAGAGTAAAATCTGAGTAACGGATCATTCTAAGTGATCTCTAAATTTTTCCCAGATCTGTATGATGTTTTTATGATTTCAAAATATAAAGCACTTTGAACTGCCTTGTTACTGAAATGTGCTGCACAAATAAATTTGATTAGTTGATTGATTTATACAGTACAACTTATTGCTTTTGATGTGTTCTTTAACGCTTTATTGTTCTTGTTCAATAAAGGTGAAATGAATTCATACAAGGGTGACCCACATATTGAGGCCGTAGTCCTCTTGGCGGTGGTCGCAGGTTCGATTACCGGCCTGGCGACATTTGCCGCATGTCTTCCCCCCTCTCTCATTACCCTGTTTCCTGTCAATTAACTTTCAAATAAAGGCTACCAGAGCCAACAAAACCTTTGAATTAGATTTCATACAAATAAACAACTATAAGTTATTTCAGGAAGTAAAGAATCTAATCAAAAAAGCAAAACATTAAACATACATAAAAGGAACAAGTGAATGTGTGGAACTCCTCCATTTGTTTCGTGTGAAACCCGTTACTCGTGTCATGCGGCTCAAAGACAAAAAAAAACAAAAAACAGAAAAGAAAGAGGAGTGTGTCTGACAGTTTGGAGGACGTCCTGTCAGCACTTCCTTTCGTGGACGGGTAATTTCGGTAGATCTGCCTCACGTAGAACCGGCAGCTTGTCAGCCGATCTCCTTATCCATAATGGAAGAGTGGAGCCCCCCAGAGCGATGGCTACCAGCCCCCCTTCACCTCTTCAAAAGACGCGTGGAGACGGCATTAATAATAAATACCACCCCCTCTGTCCTACCACCAGCAGCCTGTTTATGCCACTGTGTGATTAAAGAGGGAGTAACTGGATATCAAGCAGGCAGCCTGGGTCAAACAACTTCTTCAAGAGCTTGGGTGTTATATGAGCCGTTTGGTGTTTTAATAATCATGATTAACCACACCCAGTTCATTGTTCACAAAGTTAAAACACGGCATCCAAAAGAGCATACAGTACACCACCAAATAATGATTAAAACATAAATCATAATAAACGGAGACACCGCCGCTCCACGGCAAAGGAACTCTTAAAAAAACTAGATTCTACGCATGAGACAGAATCGCAGCCACTCCAGGGTTTAAATCTTTACACGTCGTGTGAAAATAAACATTTGTGGCGAGGATTTAAAGAGGAAAAACTGATTTAGAGGTACATCTGCTTCTTCAGCACCAGGATCAAAAAGGTTTACTCTGCGTTTCACAGCTCCTTCTGGAGCTGCAGCGTTCGGTGGAGCCGCAGCAAATCCTCGCGCCTCACCCGCAAGCATGTTCTCATTCATTTAACGTGAAAGCTTCATCAGGAGCGATCGTTGAATTAAAGGCACGAGTCAAGTCTGGTGACCTAAAACGACGTTATCAAACAAGACAGATTCAGATCTAATTTTTTCCCCCTTAGCGACGCGCGGCGTAGAAACACACGGCAGTTCTGATTCTTGTCAGAACCGAACGGAGAGAGGCTGAATCATCGAGACGTTAAAATATGAAAAGATGAGCAGAAACGAGCTGCCGCGCTTTATTCGGTCACACCAAGTTGGCGCCAAGTCAGCAAAAAAAATAAAGGGGGTTTGGTACTGATATTACATATTCTGCTTAATAGTCTATATTAGAGCTTAACAGTATTCATACCACTGGGGAATTTAGATTTTTAATTATCATTGTCCCACCAAGAAGTTTGAATCACACAGAGGGTGAAACAGACATGTAGAAGACGTACTTATTTACTAACATTTTATTATAAAATGACAATTACTCATACCGTTATAGTAACGTATAAAAATAGAAAACAATTTAAGATAGATAGGTAGACAGCTAGCTAGCTAGAGGGTTAGATAGAAACCTAGCTAGCCAGATAGAGGATTAGACAACTAGACAGATAACTAGATAGACGGTTATGTAAAAGCTAGCTAGCTTGACAGACAGCTAACTAGATAGAAGGTTGGATAGAAAGCTATTTAGCTGGCTAGGCAGCTAACTATCTAACCCTTTAGCTATTTAGCTAGCTGTATACAGCTAGCTAAATAGCTAAATATTTATACTAAACAACAATAAAGTGTCTTTGTTGACATGTTTTTCACATTTAGCTTTTAAGCATGATCTCTTAGCTAGCTGTATATAGCTAGCTAAGAGATCTAAGAGAGTTAGCTAGGTCAGTAGATACACTTTTGTAATTAAAAAACTTTGCTGTAGAATATGCATTGTTAAACCAATATTTTGACCAAACCAATTTACAGTCATACCCAGAGTATGAAGCTCCTATGACCCACTGCTGCCTCAGCATTATATAGAGCTGAGTGCGACACTCAGAAATTCCCATAGCAAAGAAGTAGCAGAAGAACCACTGGAGAGCCTGACGACTCGTCACCAACAGACTGTTCCCCAACCTCAAGTTTGTACCCACTAGCTGAAGCCTAGAAAGTCTAAAGATAAAACTCCTGAATAATTCCTGACTTCACTTCACTGTCCCCCTAAAGAATTGATTGGGACATTTTGCAGCAGGATTCCAAGTCTCTTGGATATGCAGATATTCTGCATGTTTAAGCCGAATACATCTGGGGTGCTGTGGTGGCGCACTGATAAAGCACAACCTGCATACAGAGGCCATAGTTCTCGACACGGCTGTCACAGGTTCGATTCCCGGCCTGACGACCTTTGCTGCAGGTCTTCCTCGTCTCTCATTACCTCCTTTCCTGTCTGACCACTCAAACAAAAGCTGCTAGCGCCAATAAAACCTTTAAAAAAAACAGAATACATCCAAAAGAACGCTAAGGTCAAACAACCGGTTGCTCTCACATGCCGTCTCTACAGACATATTTTAAAGCTGCTCATCAACTACACACTTTAAGATGCTTCTAAAGACCCTCCTACTCTTTGGCTTTCAGGCTAAACAGAGCTCGACATGCTAACTATTTCTATTTTTTACATTATTGTTATTTCCTTATCAAACTATTTTGTTTTTGTCATGTCTGTTTTATCTTTTTCCATCTTAACTAGTATTTATGATGTGCTCTCTGTGCAGCACTATGGTGAAGCTTGTCTGTTGTAAAGTGTTACATAAACAGTGTTGACACAAAGCGGATTTACTTCATAAAGACGACTGAAACCAAAAGTAGCTGGACCTTCTCCTCGATAAGCCCACATGTGTGCTAACAGCTAGGAGCTGCTAAAGGGGTTGTGTAACACTTTGTTTCAGTGAAAGTCTGAAATTTCCCAGGTGTCCTTATTTGACCATTTTTCTGTTAGATTTGAAATTGTCATTGTCACTTATCCAAATAAATATTAGAATAAAATGTTTTCTCAAGGACAGCTCAGCTGAAAGCTTCAATCATGTTTAAGCTTTAATTTTTCATAACTGCATTTCATTTCCACAGAAGAATGACGCTAAAAGTACCACTATTGTACTTTTAGATCAATTCTTCTTGTTATGAGATTGTATCAGCATCCCAATGAAGAAAATTTATCAATGTTTTTCTTACATCTATGTTCTTATTTTAAAACCCAAGAACAGAAATAAAATTGTGCTTCTTTAAAGTTGAAAAATCTTCGAATGTGACGCTTCAAAATACTAATAAAAAGAAAGATTTGACTGAAAAACAATAAAATAATCATTAAGTCGCTGGACCAATCACGACTAGTTCATCTTCAGATCTTAATGCACAATATGCAATATAACTCAGATCAATTATGATTACTGCTTGCACCAACACCTTAACAGAATGACTAAATATAACTTTATTCATAACTGAAAACGATACAGACACATTTCATTATATAATTAATAAGTCTGCATAGCGTACAATTAAAATACTCACTTGGTTAGGAGGGGCATCTTTGGTTTTTAAGAAAACGCATCTTGAAAAATGTGCACATAAGACAAATTGCTAAATTTCAAAGTACAGTGAACTTCTATATATGAATACTAAGTGGAAGTGAAGAAATTTGTCTTCTCTCTGCTTTTCAAGCTGAATTCATTCTTCTTTATGTCTAAATACAGTATGACTTTATAAAATATGAATTTGATGACTCATACAATGCCTTATTACTCTATGTTTACTACTGTGAATAAAATACACATATTTGTTCCTTTTATACCTAAAAAAAAATGGGTATTTTATGCATTATTTGTTTTACATAGCTTGAAATAAAAATCAATTTTTTAGTACTGGTTCTTGGGTAAAAGATGACGACAATTCAGACTGAGTTCCATCTACAGCATGATTTCATGTCTCAATGCACCCTTTCACCAAAGGTTATGCCACCATTTTTTTTAAAACAGCTGCTTTCTGAACACATGAACGCTCCTCCTGCTGCTTTACCGGCAACGCAACTATATGTTCAGCACAGAAGCCGCCAACAGGAAATGCTTTGAACGGGTTTTCTTTTCTTTTTGTCAAGCTGGATCCCTGTTGAATTCATCATCATGTTCTCATTTTGTTAATTCCTCAAAACCCTTCCTGCCCTCCGAGTCGGTGACGTTCCCCTCTGTAGGAACCTGACGCGTTGATCTCATGCTCCCTGACGGTTGAAGACGGCAGAGCCATTCATCTTCCTTTTTTGATCCTACGGCTCAGGGACTTCAAAGCCCAAAGGCCAGCTGACTGCAGCCGACCGCTCGCCGCGCAAAAAACTCACAGCTATGCGGGAAGTAAAAAAAAAAAAAACACCCCTTTGACAAACTGAAGGATGACTCTGCAGCAGTTATGTGAAAAGAAAAACAAACAAAAAAAAAACTATAATTAAATGATATTTTACGTGCTTTGGGCAATGAAACCAAGGCACTCTCATTCCTGCCAATTAAGATTCGGACAAAACTCCGCCGTTTGTTTCTTTTGCTTGCACAAGCAAGCTGTCCGAGTTTTAAAGTCGCATTATTCATACGCTGCAACAATTAAAACATCAACATGGAGAGGAGGGGAAAAAAATACGTACATTATTCATAACTGTCCTCCAGGGAGACTGGCACTCAGAGCTAATGAGAGGAGGAAGCTTTGAAGTCATGGAGTCGTCGGTGAGGTGAACGGCATGAATTAAGCCCCGCCGTCAGACATTTTGCTGTGTGTGGAAGCCTTTTAGACAGTCCACCCGAACCAGCGTGGTGAATCTCTAACTCTGCTGTTTAACTGGCTTTACTCAGAGATTCAAAGGCTGTAAAAGCTGCAGTATGCCACAAAAAACATGTAGATATCTGTTGAAACTGTCACTATGTTGTGATACTGGATAGACAACCTGTGAAAAATCGAGCTCCTCTGCCTTCCCCCAGTGGTAACTAGAAACAACCAATCAGAGGCAGGAGGCAGGTCTTGGCGCTGTCAATCATCCGCTTCATCCATCACTTGCTCTCTGCTACAATACAGCCATTAGCCCATTTGGAACCACATTCATGTGGTTGACTGACAGTGCCAAGGTACTCCTCTTGACTGATTGGTTGTTTGTGACCGTGAGTGGTGCAGAGCCTTGGAATGCTAAGGCTGCTAACATCAGGGGCGAAGTTAGCATTGGCGAACGGCAGATAAAGAGTATTTCTTGTGGTGGTAGGTTGTTTCTCTGCCATTAGAACATATATTAACACACTCATAAGGTTGACTGACAGCGCTAAGCTCCTCCTCCAGGTTCTGATTGGTTGTTTTTGACCATGAGCGATGCAGAGCCCTTGATGGGCCAGTTAGCACAGCCATGGATAAACAGTTTTCCTGTAACAATGAGTTGTTCCTCTGCCATTAGGACATATAGTAATGCATTCATGTGGTTGACTGACAGAGCTAAGCTCCTCCTCCTCACTCTGATTGGTTGCTCTGGTCTGGAGCGGCAGCAATAGGGAGGAGGTGGAGGAATTTGAATTTTTCAGATTGTTTGTCTCATATTATACTGTCACAACATGTTACAACAGTAAAAAAAATATGTAAAAAAAAAATATATATATATATATTTATATATTTTTTAAATAAAAGTTGCACACTGCAGCTTTAAATCTCTTCCACTGTGTTTTCATTCACTATTATTTCTTTAAGAAAAAAAACGAAGGTTTCTTCTTGGTGTCGAAGAAATCCCAAGACCTCGTGGAGAGCAGGGCACAGAATGAGACAGACATTAATACTCCATGAGGATATGTGTACGAAGACAAGATATACTTGTGGTCAAGCGACGCAGAAAGAATGAAATATGCTATCTGCCGCTCTACAGCGAGGAGAGGTGAGAAGTGTGCTGGCGAGGAGCAGCTTGGTTAAACAGAGGAAGCTCTGCCAGTGAGACCTGACCCCCTTTCCTGTCGCTGCCGGTGTCTACCACGCTGCCCTGTGCCACGCTGATACCGTATCTGTCCAAACAGATGTCCGCTCCAGCCTGTTAGCATCCCCCTTTCCTGCTCCCTTACGTTAGCTTTAGCCGCCTGCTGATGTTTTGCCCGTCACGGTGCTCTGTCGTTCCCTTGTCTACTTAAAGCAGGCAACGGGGCAGAGATAACAACGACCTCGGGTGTATAAGGGAAGCTCATGCAAATAAACAAAAAACAAGGTCTCCGTGAGGTGACACATGGCAGGGATGACTAGTGAGGGCGAAGGCGGTGAAAGGGTTTGGCCTACCTCCACAACGAACTCTCCAACACCTTGGTTGAGTCGGCATGGTAATACTTGGTCAGGATCAGGATGACCTGCAGGAAAACAAGGAGAGGAAAAAGATTTAGAAGAAGTCGACAAAGAGCAGTAGGGAGTCGAAGACACTGATTCAAAGGTAAACTCTAAATTTAAAGAATACTTTCAATCATTAAAAGCACCACTGATTTCCTTTGAGGTAATAAGATAATTAGTAGGGACGAACCCATCCACTCTTTTATATAAAGTATAGTATCGGCCAATACCGGTCCGATACACAAAAGCAATGCTGAATTGACTTGGTTTTTTATAAACACAGGTACAAATGTACCGAGTTAAATATTTATTTGATAACTCTGCACTAAAACAGCACATTTAAATATACTAACAGTATCACAAGCTAGGTCAAATATATAAAAATAACTTTAATTTGTTCCGTCTGTGCAATTAGGAGAATGCCAACCAACGTAAACTAAATAACAAGGAAACTGACAAAAACAACAGGTGGACTACCTTGGTCAAACATGGGAAAATAGACTGCAACAAACCTTCTTTCAAATGGTTAAAAAAGTACAATTAGGATGTAAAATGAATAAAGCATAACGTCACTCAAAGCACAAAGTTTAGAATTAGACTGAATGAATCCGACACGTTGTCACCGATATCCAGTCTAGAGTAATGAATTATTATTCTGATGTTAATATGGCTGCACTCCTAATATGTACAGAATAATCCAACCACCTAAAATACACTTTTCATTTAACCAAGGTGTATTGATATGATCCACCGACCGAGGCTACAAAGGATGAGACAGAGCACTTTTTTTTTTTTTCTTAGAGCTTCTGTTCTTGACAGCAAAGGTCTGCTGGGGTTAGCAATGCAACGGCCAGACGGTCAACCGGTCAGGCAACGCGGCGTTGCTCAGAAGTGTGATTGACGGGCTGCTGGGGCAGTCTAGGTAGAGGAGCAGACAGAGATCCCCGGACTAGCCCCCAGGCTGAACAGAGGTGACTGGCTGGAGGGGCTTCTCCCCCAGCACAGGCTGTTTTAGCCGACTCAGATACTCCTGATACATCTTAATGTAAGCAGCAAACTCACCATCGCCACACTGAACCATCTACAGGCAGCGTGCACTTGTGATTTGCAATGTGTGACTACTTTGGTTGACGAAAGTATCAGATTCAGGATTTGTGTGGCGGAGAGGGGAAATGAGGAAAGAAAATATGGCAGGCAGTAAACTAATGCCTGAAATCCTTTTGAGAAATGATAATATGTGGTGTTTCTCAAATGACTATCAAAGTTACGGCTTCAGGCTGAAATATTTTCGAGGGAATGTTTTGATTCTTGTCGGGTAATTTGCATGAAGTACAGCTAAGAGCTCCAGTGTTGCCTCCAACATAAGCAAAGTCTCACCGCCTCTAGCATTCAGTCTGCCGCAAATATTTTAAATCAAAACAAGAGTAGGTTTTTCAGTGTTACAGCAGAAAAAAAAAAGGGAAACTCTCGATGGTCATAAAAATATGTCCGTTTTACACTCACTGCTTATTTTCTATTCTAATGAAGCCATCGTCCATTTCTTTATTGTTTTTGTCTTTGTAATGCAGCATGGATTAGCAGGTAGGGTCCCTTTATTGAAGGAAACATTTTAAACAATATGTATGATCAAATTATACACGTTTAGAAATATAAAATAGAAATTAAATATATTTATCTAATTACCTTAAAATGCTAGCAATTTGCTATTCCAGAGCTTTTCTTTAAAAAAGAAATTAGAATATTTTTTCTACCTTCCTCTTAGCAAGTTAAACTTTCATTTTAATTATGTCTTAATGTATTAATTTAGGGACTAATATTTGAGCTGGAAAGGCTTTCTTCAATAAATTCTCAGTCTGGTTCCATGGAACAGAAAAAAAAATGCTCTGCATCCGTATCGCATTTCCTTTTCATTTTTTGATATTATTTAATTGACCCTTCAAATGCAGGTTTTAACATCTCAGGTTTTTGTGGGAGGCTTTTAGCATGTCATATTGAAATTTGAACATTATTTGGTGCATTGTACGGAGTTCCTTTTACTGTTTCCTTTTTGTGCAAGAAAGCACGGCAAAATTTTAAATCATTATTCACGCCTTGAAACGATCAATTTATTACTATTTGAAGTTCATGAAAGACATACAAGTGGAAAACAAAACATCAAATTTTGAAGGGGTTTCAAGACAAAGGAGTGAAAAAATGAATGAATAAATAAAAATGTTATATTTATGGCAGCATATGTAAAAAAATTAATAAATAAATCGCATTTAGAATTGACGGCACAGAAAATGCTAATTGTTAAGGCAAATACAGATGTAAACTTAGCATTAACATATAAACATAAAAACAAACAAAACACACAAAAAAGGTCAATCAACCTTGGCGTGGGAGGGTTAAATGTTGATTGGTTCCCAGCTTTCTGCGACCCGACTGGTGACTCTGAGAAGTGGCTGTCCACCTCTGCACAGCTGCCCTCCTGCTAATGAGACGCCGAGCCTGACGCTCATCACGCAGCCTGAAAGTCCCCTGACAGGAGGATTAGATCTGCCATGTACTCCATTAGTGGCCAAGCCTTCTGAGCAACTCTTCACTCCCTTCATCCAGAGAAAAACACTAAATCTTACCAAGTACTTTTGCTCTAGTTTCAAGTATTCCACATGGAATAAGGCAAAAGTTGCTTTTCAGCAAGATGTGCTAGCTTGTCTTAGTATTAACACCTTAATATTGACGTAAGAAGCACAAGTTCCACTGGCAGATTGTTTCACTTTTAACAAGATATTTTTCTCACGTTGGAAGTGAAATAATCTGCCAGTGGTAACGGTACCGTTTCATTTTACTAGAGCAAAAGGTGAGTCATGACTTTATCGATATTTTTTTTGTTAAAAAACGTTTAAAAAACGCAGATCATTTCCCTCCTTTTCACAGTTGCGCAATATCACGGGTTGAGACGTCAAGCCAAACACTTCAACTTCAGGTTCAACAGATTCCATGGCGCTGTGCCTTTCAGTCTACGACGTAAAAACCAGTCTTATTCCACTCCAAAAATATTTCCACTGATCTCCGTTTTTACACAAATTGGCGATGAAGGGAAGTAACATTTGGTTTACATGAAGAATAAAGTCACACTGGGAGGGGAAAAAAAAAAAAAAAAGCAACAAACAGCTGAGTATCACATAAGCCAGATTCCTGTATCGCTCTATTGTACATAACACTCTGCATTAAGGGTACAAACTTGGCAGCTGCCGGCTGCAGCTCATTGGCCTAAAGGGGAAATTTGGCACAGGGTGAGGAACCCCTTCTAATGCAGGAGAATACACTTCTCTGCCAGCCCGTCATTTGTAATTCAATACAAACAAATCACAGTGGCATACTTTGAGTGAACAAGCATCGGAAAACATGTCACGCCAAAGCGATCAAAGTCTGGGAGCTCATTACTCTTGGTGAGCAGTGACAAGAAGAAGAAGAAGAAAAAATAAATAAATAGGTCCCTTCGCACGCTCCTCATTTAGATAATAAATTGCTAGGAAGTTTGCTATGAACTCCCTGACCGAGTCGTGGAGGAAGTTCTCCGCCAGAGCCGACTCTGTGACCGCATTGTTGGCCACTGTGGGTTTCTTGTTTGTAAGCATGAAGACGGTGACCCTAATGGGCTTTATTGAGGGGGGT
Source organism: Gambusia affinis (assembly GCF_019740435.1). Lineage (NCBI taxonomy): Eukaryota > Metazoa > Chordata > Actinopteri > Cyprinodontiformes > Poeciliidae > Gambusia > Gambusia affinis. The sequence continues at coordinate 5,556,982 of NC_057885.1, read as the reverse complement.
GTAGGGGGAGAGGAAAAAGTCAACAGGATGGTCAGGACCCCTGGACGACTCCGAGACAGATACAATAGAGCCTTTTGACAGGCGAGCCCAGAGCCAAGCAGACTATGAACTCCGCTTCGACAGTTCCCATTTGTGTCCAACGCATTCCTATCAACCGGGCATCAGTCATTCAGCCAATAAAAAGGCACAAAGTGTTCGAGGAACAGAACGCCCGGGGAAAATAACGACACGGACTCCAGCTGTCCGACTGTGAAAAGGGGAGGCGGGGGCGGCTTCACATTCTCCAGAAAGAGACCTCACGCATAAACAATTAATGAAGGGCCACAAAACAGCAGGGCTAAAACGTGCTCCCCTAATATATATAAGATTTAAATCTGCAGCCTGTAGCTTTTACAAAAAAGCTTTTTTTAGAACGGTCACTGTGAAAACAGAGTAATATGAGACAAATCAAGCTCCTCCACAACCTCCCTGAGCTGCTATTGAGGTCTGTAGATAAGGACCGCCCCCGGCTAGAAACAACCAATCAGATTTAGGAGGAGGGTCTCATAGCTGTCAATCAACCTCCTGTATGCTGCCCAATGTGCTAATGGTGGAAAAACAACTTCCTGTTACAGGAAAACTCTTTATCCACCTTTATCAGTGGCTATGCTAACTAGTCTTAGCATTGGTGACATGCTATGTCGTAGTGAACCAGCTGTAGCGTAGCACAGAGCATGTACGAGGAGACATGTACAAGAGTGATTGACAGCACTAAGACCCTCCTTCTGGCTCTGCTTGGTTGTTTCTGACTGATGTATCTGGAGTATTTCTGCAGTACTGGGAGCACTGGGAAAAGGAAAAGGAGCTTGACTTGTTTCCACAGGTACTTGAACACTCACAACATAATTTTATGCAAGCATACCATAATTTGATGCTTGCTCCGGAGCATAGAGGGCTGCTGTTTCGCTCTGGACCCAGTAATCTAGAACATGCCTTTTATTCCTACCAGGTGGTAGGGAGAACATGGAGGCAAGTCATCTCCACATCCACATCACACACGTGGAGCTGGCAACCAAACCAAAAAGTAGTTCTGGAAGGTTAAAGAGTTGGCGCTTGATATTTGCTTTTTGTATTTACTCAGGTTATCTTTAGCTGATATTATGTGAAACCTTGTAAAAAACTGAAGGCCATTTGTTCAGACGGTGAGTCCATTTGTTAAAATCACAAGAAATAAAACCGAGTTGAATAAAATATAAATCAGACTGAAGAAATTACTTTATGTCGGCTCTTTTATCTTATCCCATTTTGTCTCTCTCTGGTTTCCCTCTCACAACACAAAGGAGACATTCTCCTTAACAACCTGAAGCATCACCAGTAAAAAATATAACTGGCTTTTTTTCTTTTTTTTTTTTTTTTATAGAACCAGTTAACCATAAAAACCATAAAGCTCCCAAAGACCAACCTGCTGCTACCTTCCAGTCTAATAATATAAGGTTATCAAAATTAGATTCCAACAGTGCTGAATTTGCTCATTTGCTTATATAAAGAAAAGCTGAATTTATCCTCGTCAGCCCCTGCTTTCCCTCTCAGCAGCCGCGTTAATGCTGAGGGATGGCTTGGTCACATTGGGTTGGAGTCGTTCTGCAGATGGACCTATACTTCAGGCCCGTCACCCTGGCACTCGTTTCGATTTAAACAGTGGTTTTAGATTGCCACCATTCATTAAAGCACCGAGCCAGGGAAGCGGGGAGGGTAATTACATGGACCTTTGCCTCTGGTTTCCCCGTTGAGCTCGGCTCACACAAAAGGCTTGTGCCGCTTCCCCTCGATACAGTCAATTCAGTAATGTGTAAAAGGAGCCTGGAAATGTCAGCAGGGGAGATAATATTTCAACTTTGTGGCAGTTTTTCTGACCTAAAAATATACTTTGCTGAGCTTTTGTAAAAAAGATTAAAAATTGTCTTCCAATTGAAACAGTCCCTCAGACCCAACACTGTTTCTCGTTTTGCGTTGGGGTTTGCCTCAGAGTCGGGGTGAGCGATATGGACTTAGAGTTTCATCACAAACCCAGCTCTTGAAAACATTCCCATTTGTAATGCACTTCTTTAGGACACCAGACACACACAGTAGTATGATTTGTATCACCAAGCTGCACGCAGCAACCAGACTTGATTATATTTTCAAATTCAGTTATATTTATTGATACTTTCATTGAACAAAGTGAAGACAGTGGTAAAGACAACAATCCTCGCTGACAGTTTCAGATGTGTTTTAAAATTAATTGCTTTAAACAATTAGTTGGAATTTATTGAAACAATTTTGCAAACGACACAATAAATGCTCCACCTTGTACCGGAGACGTCCCATATAAACAGCACAGGCAGGATTGTTCAGTCTAATAAGCTTCAGTAGACTATTTAGACGGGGACAATGTACAGCTAAAACAAATGTCACTATTTGATCCACTGTACCAGTTTACAGCATAATCTAATTTGCTGTGAATGCTAGCCCCTGTATCAACTTGCACATCTTACGTACGTACAAGGATTGGATTAATCCATCATTTTCAAGATTAAAACATTGAAGAAACACAAGGGCGAAGTGGTTTTATTCACGCAAAACTCTTCTGATGTACATCCTCCAACCACACACTATCCTTCGACTACTTGCTTATCCGGCTGCTTCCTCAGCAGTCGGTCATGTAGCTCCCACTGCCCCATAAGAAGGTTATCCTAATCTTTGAAAAGCCCATGAAGCTAAGAATAAACTTTTCCTTTAAAGGATTGTGTGACACTAGTGGCCTTTGACAGTAATCTGTCAAGAAAAAGAGCAGAGGAAAACACACAGCAAATGTTTCCCGGGCAGGAATTGAACCCTGTTTCACAGACTAACCAGCACCGACACTCCAACACCAACCCACATGCTGCTCCACCAGGTCACGACCCCTGGAACAGGAAACGTGGCACTGAACTAATAGACAGCCTTCCTCAAACATGTCCACTAAAGTTCAGGAGCATAATCATCTGAAACCTTTTACATCTTTGGACCAACACTGACCAATCGATCGCTGTCCTTAGTTTGCCAATAAAATGTGACTTCAGAAGCCGGTATCTACTGTCCAACTTCAGGCAACCAGAAGTTTGCATCATCTTTCTGGCGTTTTCCAATAGCAGGTAATTAAACTTTTGAAAATATTCAAACATATTCCTTTTACCGTTTGGCTGCGTTACATCCATTGCAAGTCAATCAGCATTTCAGAACAACAACTAGAATAATGTCACCTTCATCTAAGAAACAAGTAGATTCTTTATTGCTATGTGGATAAGTAAAAACACTTGCTTTGCCTCTGGAACAAATCCAGATTAATATTCACATGCCTGCTGCTTCACTATGTCTTATAGATTACATATCTTTTACTTCCAGGGTTTTACTGAAACTCTTAACTGAATCATTAATCAGAAGGTTGGTGGTTTGAATTGATTGCAAACGGTGTAAGCAAAAAGAAAGAACTGCTCGACTGTATGTGTGAGCAAATAGGGAAAATAAGAACTTTTTTCCAAATACCTCAGGGGTGATCAAGTGAACAAACGTTTTCTGTAGCGCTACATCTTCCCTGGCACTGCATTATCACCACTTTTCATTTCTAACCTGCTTTCCTTGTTGCTACATTCTGCTTTTTGATCTCTCTGCTTCACAGCTTTAACTCTCGGTGGTTTTCCTCCTCTATCCAAGATTCCTCTGTTCTCTCATGAATTTCTGGGCAATTGCTATAATTGGGCACTGATCAAACTGGCAGCCTGCTTTTCTAAAAGGAGGAGCCTGGAACATTAAGGGCTGGCGATGCTCGACCAAGTCCATGTGCATCCTCCCCGGTACCCCATAAATTACAGGGTGCATGAACGACGGCGAGCTATCTTTGGCGTCGCGCATTACTGTAATTTCACGACTAATCCCAAAAGGCATCATCGGGAGCCACGTTAAGACATGCTTTTCTAGCCAAGGGTGGCTGAATGGCAGGGATAATATTAGCCCATCAGGAACTCAATAGATTGACTGATGCTTTACAGCGGAAAACTGGAGCAAAGGAAACGGGTTGCTTAGATGTGTGATAATCCACTGTAGGGAGCCTGAGGTCATCAAGACTTTGAAAGGAGCTCGACGGAGAGGGAGGGAAGAACAGAAGAAATATCAGATCTAGGAGAAATTAAAGGATAATTCTATAAATCTAGAATCTAGAGATAAAATGGAGGTGAAAAAGGGAGACTGACAATGAATACAATAGGATTAGGGCACTACATGATTTTAAAAGATACACAGAGTAATTCTTCTTCCATTAGACTAACGGTGGTTACATAAGAGTGCAGGTATTCAGGATGATGCAACAAACAACATGATAATCTGATGGCTTTAATAAGGACAGAAATCAATAAGACTACAGAATATAAATAAGCCTTTTGGCCCACAAGTGTGTTTATTGATTACACATCTCTTGGGAAGAGGCATTACGGTTAGGAAGATTTGAGTCCAAATTAACTAAGCCTAAAAAAATATATAAGGGTTCTTGACCTCATCTGTAATGTAGTTTTTCCAGTAAAATAATAATATTTAAAAAACAAACATAAGGACAGGCTCATGTTACTAAAATCCTGCTATGGAGGCAACAAAGGCCATGGAAACAGTTTCCCAGAATTCAACACGGGTGGAAGGCAACACACTGGACTGATTGCTAGTTCATCACAGAGCCAATCAGCTCAAACCTAAAGGAAATTTATTTCAATATTTAACCTAACATATGCTTTGGGACCATAAACATAAACACTTCTCATAGAAAACTTGCACACATTTTCATGTCCTAATTCCAATTTGAACAAGCACTGCAAGTAAACCCAAACTATCTAACCATTGGCCGCTAATGAGGCTAAAGTTAGCTTCAGAGGGGTTTTCTGGCTGGGCTTTAAATCTTACTTTTAATAGTCTGATGAACCTAGCCTGCCTTTGATCATCCCCAGTTCAAAATATGAAACACACATAACTGTAGTTAAACCTGAACTACATTATTCTACACTGAGATTTCCAAAACATTTCAACCAGCTAACACAAGAGGGAATATTTCCAATGTTCACGTCCTTAGATTGAGACAAACATGAAAAATAAGTGTAGTAATAATTAATACTGAACCAAAATTATTTCACTGTGATTGGATGCTATTTCAAGCAGTTTATGGTTGCAAACATTTAACTCTTTGTGAAAAAATAAATATTTCCCAAGTATCTAAACCTTCCCCAAAGCTATTGAATCTTTAGAAAAACCAAAACAGAAAAAAATCCTAAGATTTCTTTAAAAGAAAACAAAAGGGGTGGGGGGTGGAGATTCATTGACAGTGAAGTACCCAATTGACAAACTTACTTTCCTTCTCTCTCTTTTTTTTTTAAGTAATGAATTTCTTAACACTGAACGTCAATTTTCAGATGTTTGAATACCAGAATAGTAAAACTCCTCAGATTCCAAACCACAGTGTCAATCTTATTTAATGAGGATTGGTGTGAAGAGAGACAAATGTTGCCGCCAGAACATTACACTCGTATTTATTCATGTAAAACATTATTTACTCCCACAAGGAGCTTTTTCTGGTGACTACAAAGTATTTGCATGGAGGTTTAATGTAATAATACATCTTCATATATCAACAAAGCAATTTTATTAGCACATACTGGTGCATTATTTTTAACGCATGGGAAAGTGTGACTTTAATCATGACAGCATTTTATCTCCATATACTCATAATGACAGAAAGGTTCACGGGCATCAGAGAGCTGATGGCGTTCAGAAGGGAAATGGAGATAATCTGTGATTTTTCTCTCTTTCTTGCTGGTTAAAACATTGAGATTTTACTTATTAACCAATTTGTAACTTTGAAAGTTACAAATGCAGGATTAAAGATGAGTTTGTGTGCCTGTGCTTTGGCTGGCTTGTTTTCCTAAAGCCACAGTGTAAAAAAAGAAAAACATTTGCAGAAATCCATATTAAGCTGTGATAAAAACACAATCCTTGATATAATGTAAACACCTGCAATTCCTCCCGCCCTCCCTTTCTCTACTAGCACGTTTATTGTTAATCTAGTCTAGACCTTGGACTAATGCAGAATTCCTTAATTAGGTAAAAATTCACACATCAGTCAATAAGTATAGAATTATTATAATCCTGATTCGATTGTTTCTCACCAAGTCTCATTAGACCCTCGTTTCACTGTTGGAGAGAAAAACGTGAAAGCATGTTTATACTTCATTTATTTCATCTTCAGGTCTGTTTAAATTGGAGGATTGCAGTTGGAAAATACTCAAAACAGAGTTATACTAATGTTCATATTTATTTATATCACTGAGTGAACCATATCAATTAATTAGACACTGATTTATGATTTTAAGATCTTTTTCCCCTGTTAGTTATAATAATTTTTTTTTTTATCATAGCCAACAAAAGTATGACATTTATGGTTAGTTTATTACTTCAGACTATGGATGCACTGATCCATTTTTTCCCACATCTGATACTAATATCGATACCTGAGGTTTGATATCGGCTGATACCGATCCGATACAGAAAAAAAAAGACTAAACTTTTTTCTTTCTTTTTTTTAGTACAACAGACATGAATGCACTGAATTACAAATTAGTCTGAAAACTCTACAGCAGCACACTTAAACACACCAATAGCTTCAACAAGCTTGGTCGAACATGGAAAAACAAATTTAATTTGTTCAGTCAGTGCAGTTAGCAGAAAAACAGCCAATGTGAAATAAATCAACAGAAACTGACAAAAACAACAGGCTGACTAATTTGGTCAAACGTAAAAACAAACTGCAACAAAACCTTTTTTTTTAAATGGTTGAGAAAGAGCAATTAGGGATTCCAAATATATTGCAAAATAAATAAATTATGATGTTGGTCAAAGCATTGAGTTGGACTGAATAGATCCGACCTCACAGATCAGACACATCGTTACCAATAGTCGATCCAGAATCCTTTTCAACATCAGGACAGATACAGATGTTCATATTGGATCCGAGCTTCTCCACTTCATGTGTGCTTAATAGGTACATAAACGGATTTTATTTGTAAAAGGAGCCTTTAATCTCAAACAGCCGTCCTCCCAACATTTTCCAATATGGTGCTTGAACAAATCACTACACTTTCCAACACCGGTGTATAAAAATTGGGTATGAAAAGTTTTTTTTTTTTTTTTTTTTTTATTTATAAAACTTTTCTAAGTAGCGATCATGACTTTCAGCCAATGCAGTGGAAACAGAGTGACTTGTTATTTCTGAAATGCGGTGAAGTCACAGCTCTTCCACGCACTCATGTCTGAACACGATACTGAAGTATTTCAGAATCAGAGGAGACGGCCAAACACTCCTGTGTTTTTAATGAGAAACAGATGTCAATCGATGAATTAAACGGCGAGAATTAATGAAAATGAATTCATAAAGTCGAGATCAGTCATTAAAATCTGGTCACATTCCCGTCAATGAATAAGTAATTATTTCACTCATCAATTAATCACAAGTGAAAATAAATGTACAAAAACAGATAAAGTGAATATGTAATTTTCATAGAATATTTATTTCGTTTGCAAAAAGCATATAGAAGGTTTGGTTTAGGAGTTTATTAGTTATTTCATGGCCACAAACAGCAGAGCTTCTCATCTGGCAGCTGAAGTTTAGGAGCTGATTTTTCCTGAGTTAGGAAGAGAAATAAATTTACTATGTTCTCTCAAAATAACCCGTAGCTGCGTTTCAAATGTAAGTTTGCTTAATGTAAACACTGCGAATTCAGAAAATCCCGTGGGTTTTTGATGAAATGTTTTGCTGCTAGGATGAGGTGGTTTTATTAGCCACATCAACATTTGTTTATTTCATAAAACTCCAATGGAAACATTTTGTTTTGCGTCTCACGAGTCACATGGTCGACAACCAGATGCGACTACTGGCAGAAACCACAAAGAAGACGACAGGAAGTGGTAGTGGTGATGGCGCTGCGTGACTTAATGATCATCACGTGAACAAACTTATTCACATGTGATTTTAAAACCATTTCTTATTTAAAGGGAACACCACAATTGAAAAATTTTGTTTTTTCCTGACATTAACGGAATATTGATAAAGTTTTGCACACATTTTGTAATGGAAACACAGCTATTGTTAAGGTAAATTCACCGTATAACCTGAAATTGTAGATAAGCAATTATCACTTTATTGATATCCAAGGGGAAATTTCTTATTCTTTGACAAGCTACTCCATGAAACAATAATACAAATCTAACCTACGTTAGAGTGGTGTAAAGATGTTCAGTTTAAATTAATTCAAATATCAAGAGAACTAAATTTCTTTTCATACACAAAATTGATCTGTAACATCATCATCTGCTATCAGCTGCACAGTCTGGATGGAGATTCCTCTACGTCAGTCCTCAAGGCACACTGCCCTGCATGTTTCAGGTATTTCCTCGCTTCAGTCCAGCTTATTTCAATTGATGACTGATTAACAGGCGATTGTTGAACTGCAATCAGTTGAATCAGGCACATTAAAGCCGGGAAACCTCTGAAACATGTAGGACAGTGAGCCTTGAGGACCAGGGTTGAGAAACACTGCTCTACGTCACATGTGAGATAATGATGATGACATCATGATGGGATGCCAGTACAAGAATCACAAAGCTCCTTCATGGTCATATAATTCATATCCTGATGTGAACAGTAGGGTTTGTAGCCGTTATTGATTTGTGTTTTGAAGCTTTGCTGCGTCTAGCTGAAGCCGTGTCGGGTTTTTACATATTGTTTAGATTTATCATGCCTAATCGTCGCTCGTGTTTCTTCATCCTACATTTCCATGCGGCTCCTCTTCCTCCCGATCCCTCTCTGCGCTTGCCTTGGCAAATGTTGGTGTTGTGGTGGCGGCGACACCACAACACCGACTGAGCCTGTCCTGGCTCAGCCTTCATCCCCCTCAGTGGATACAGCTGCTCTCCACAGCCCAACAGCTGTTGTTTCCGTATTGTCATAATCCCTCCATCTCTCTTTTCATTATTCTCTCTCTCTCCTGTTCCATCGTTCCTGTCGACTCTCTGCTTTTTCTGAAATCCGGTTTTCACTTTCACCCTTCCTTTCAAATCCTTTGGCCTCGCAATAAACGGCACACTCTGCATCCGACTTTACACTCGGCAGAAAAACAAACAATGGAGCTGCACGTCATTAACAAATGAAGCTATTAACCACAGATGGGAGGAGGGGGAGGAGAGGGCTGAGATTGTTTTGTTAATGGCAGTTAAAGATGGTTTAGGGAGCTGCTGCGAAGTTGAATGCAACATTAAACACAGTGGAGTACAGCAAGGGTCTGAAATGGGTACATCTAGTCTGAGAGCTTCTCTAATTACATGATTGAGATACATCATTTTTCTCCATGTGCATTAATATAAATAATGCTTCCAGCGAGGCATGCTTTAATAAGTTTATCTTGCATCCCACACTGCAAAATCTCTACATCTTACCAAGTATCTTTGGTTTAGTTTCTAGTCCAAATATCTTAGTTCACTTGAAATAAGACAAAAGTAACTTACAGGAACATTTTCAAGATCTAGGAGTTTGTTTTAAATTAATTCTGTCATTAACTAGTACTAGATCCACGAGCAGATTATTTCCCTTATGACGAGACTTATATTTTCACGATGTGGAATAGGAGCCCACATAGACAGAAAAAAAGAGCAATTCCAGCTAAAAAAAAAACCTCAATTTTTGCAAATTTTTGCAGAAAATTTCTTAAGAAAACATGGAAATTTCTGAGGCTAAGAAACATCAAATTTGCAAAATAAACTTAAAAAAACCCCCTCATACTTTGATTATTTTCAGAAAAGAAACAATTGAGTTTTTGACTTAGAAATTTTCTAAGTTTTAAAAGTTGAGGGTGTTCGACTTGACATTTGCATGACCTTTTTTCTGAGATTAATCTAATTATTTTTTTTTTTTTTAGAAAAATTGCAACCTTGCCACCTGAGTAGTCGTCTGTTTTTTTTTAGTGGAACACAATCTCTTTATGTACAGTGACCTTATAACACCCTCTTATTTTTCCATGTTTTAAGTGAAAATCCCACAGTGGAAGAATTTTTTTTCATTAAGGAATTATTCACTAAAAACAAGCAGCTATATTTTTCTGAAAGGTTACTTGGAAGTTAATTTTGTCTTAAGATATCTGATCTAGAAACTGGACCGAAATACTCGGTTAGATTCTGAGATTTTGCAGTGTTGTCGTACGAATCCTCGTCTAAATGAGCTACAGCGATAAAGCAAGCTCTTTGCTTCTTTCGCTCGTTTTCCCAGCATGTTTCCATTTTGCTGACTCTCTTAAAGGTCGCTGCCGTTTACTGCAACATTTTTCCACCTTGTCATTAGATACAGTTATTTCGCAGCGCTGTGTTTACTCCGTTGGAAATGAGGGTCGTTATAATGCCAGCCGTCGGAGCCACGGGGACAGAATATGGAAATTGTACAAAACTGAATAGAAATGGCTTATCAACATAAACAGTCGAGAGAGAAAGCGCAAACGGAACGAGCCGTGGCTGGACTGATAAATGATTCCGATAAAACACACGCAGAAAATGTCCTGGGCTACTGCTTCAAACACAAACTGGATTTATGGCAGAAGTTGGAGAGTTTCAACCACAAGGTCAAAGGTCAGAAGGAAGACTGTAACAGGTTAAGAAATCAGACACACATGGCCGTCCCAATGAGTTCACTCCAAGAGCAGACTGCAAGACGCTAAAAGAAGTCTCCAACAACGCCTCCTACTTTAACCCAATTATTTTCTCCTTAGATTTCAAACATAAGTTGATGACTTCAATGACTCGGATGATGTGGAAACTTTCTACACTTCATTTTAATTTGTGGCGTCAATGCCAGTGTTGTCACCGATTGGTTGTGGATCTTGCGTGTTTATCAAAAACGGACGATAAGATATCACTTTAAGCCGATTCCCAGGACACAACAGACCCCTGCTTAGAGACCACAACCTTCTACAAATAGCTAAAATGCACAAATACCTGAGAGCCATCGAAAAACTTTTACAGCTGCCTATTGAGAGTCCAAAACAAATATGCACCAGCACATGGAGTGGAAACCATCTTACCACAGAAGCTCTTCTTTATTTCCACCAAAGAAAAATGCATGGTGCTTCTAGATTAGCTTTGTAAATGCCAGCCAATAGCTTAGTGCACAGGTGTCAAACTCCAGTCCTCAAACTCCAGTTTTTAGATGTGCCCCAGGTACTAAACACTGGAATGAAATGGCTTAATTACCTCCTCCTTGTGTAGATCAGTTATTCAGAGCCATAATGACCTAATTATTCTATTCAGGTGGTGCAACAGAGGCACATCTAAACGTTGCAGGACAACGACCCTTTAGGACTGGAGTTTGACACCCTGGCTTAGTGTGTCAAGTAGCACTGTGGCTAATTGTTTTTAGCTTCCCAGGCAGCATTTTATTTTGAATATTTTATATATGCTCTATTAAAAACATAGATGGGTTTTCTGTGAAAAATTTGGAAGCCATGTTCCACAAATAAAATAACTAATAGGCAACTCCATAAATACTGAACCACAAACAGATGGAGATCCCCCAGACCCTCACTGGGTCATTAGTTTAGTATTTCTTTGGTGCCAAATTAGACAAACTAAAAGTCTTTCTTTTTAACCCAAAACAGTCTTGCTTGGGTTATTCTTTTCAGACCTAATCTATCTCAGCAAGTTCCGACCACAGAGTGCTGAATGAGACTCTTGAGCTAGCTAATGTCTATGTTAGCAAAATAACCCACTTCACTTCAAACCCTGTTTCAAAAGTATGCAGATCCAACTGCTAGCTTGTTGCAAGTACCTTTAAACAACTCAACTGAAGAAATGGATATGTGAAAAACAAAGACGATTGTTCACAATGATGCACTGAATTTTACGTCTATACCAAACTCAGAACAGTGCGTCAAAGAGCAAAGGTTTGTCGAGTTTACAGACCAACTGCGAGTTGGGTTTCCCTTTCACCAAACTCTTCATTCAAGAAAGATGAAAAGACAGCAGATCTCCCCGTATTCAACTCATCGATCGCTGATCAAAAACAAAACATTTAATCTTTGGCCACCTCTATCATTATCCCTGCTGTTCTCACACATATCCAACAAACTAAACAGATTTACACTGATCAGGAATCAGAAGCTCCTCTTCATTGATTAGAGATTGATCGAGGATTTGATCAATACCGGCTGCTGATGGCAAACACTTAACCTGCATTGATTAGAGTTAGATGTCTGGCTGATGTAAAAGTACGCCAATTAGCGAGCAGCAACAGCAGCGGCGGTGGAAACAGATCAAGGACCACATGGCTGACGATGGATGAGAAGCAACAGGAGATGAAAATAATTCTGGAGGGGAAAAAAAATGTTATGAAAATGATGCCGACATGTAAACATCAATTATCCGATCTTTAGCCTTTAGCTTTAGGGGATAACGAATGATATGATGAACATGTCTGGCTTAAATTCTGAAAAAAGATCCAAGGCCATGTTGTATTTTAGTGCATTTCAGGAGAAATATTACTGTAGCATAACAGCCGTATACAGCGAAGGGTAATGTGGTTGAGGAGGTCAGGAATAAAACTGCTCTAGGCATCAAAAGCAGACAACTAACATGAAGCACTGAGGTTGGCAGAAATGGTTATTAGGTTTTGGCTCCAATAGTTTTTTTCTACTGAGTGCCAGAAAAACGTTGGGCGGCTTTCTCACTTAATACATAATATCATTTTAAAACAACTATTTTTTAAACCCAGGTTATCTTAGCATGATTGGATTATATTTGATGTTCTGAAATGTTTGTGCGACTAACAAAAAAAAAAAAAAAAAAGTCAAAAACATTAGAAACCTGCACACTTTTCTCCAAAATAAGAGATGGGAAGAACATTGAATCAGGTCAGAGTTACAGGAAAACAGTTTAGCCGTCATAGATGGCCATGCTAACTAGCCTTAACGTACACCGGCATGATTGACAGCGCTAAGATCTGCCTCCTGGCTCTGATTGGTTGTTCCTAGTTAGCTCTGGGAGAAGGCGGAGCAGCTCAATTTTTTTCCACAGATTACCTGTCTCATGCCGTACCATCATTACAAAGTGACGGATTCAACAAATAAGGAAAAAGTTATTTATTTATTTTTATAAAAGTAACATTCTGCAGCTTTAACAATGAAAAACTGATGGAGATTTAGTTCAAAGCAGAATCTTTGTCATGACTTCTTATCACATCTGGTATAAAGTTAAAACATTCTGTATTTAGGCTCCATAGGTTTAGTCACAGGTTTGGGACCAGAAATGTTTACCTTCCCCTCCAGTCAAACAGAGACTCCCAAACTAATAAGTAAACCCATTAGATGTGACGCTCTCGCTTTAATCAAACAGAGCATTAAGAAGGATCATTGAGTTTGATGCCTTTCATCCAGTGTGCCTCAGTACTTAGCCTGCTGGTTGTTATGGGACCACTGGGGATTACCAGATGTAAAATAATCTAAGTATAGACCTGCTCTCTTGCTTTTGACTGGATTGCATTTACCCCACATCCCTCATCTACTTCCTAACGTTCAAATATGTTTGATATGTCAGATCTGGGCCAACTTAAAGTTGCCTACAGTAGAAAAAAAATGGTTCAAGCCTCTCAGATTTCACTGCACCACACAATCTATACCAAACTCAGAACAGTGCGTCAAAGAGTAAAAGTTTGTCGAGTTTACAGACCAAGTACGAGTCTGAATAGATTGTAATGTAAGCTGAATAAATTACATGAAGATGCAGACAGATAGTTTCAATGTGCACTGCCAACACGTCACAGTGACAAAAAGTTAATGCATTGGTTGTTTCTCTGACACAAGAAAATTAGTTGTATTGTTGAGCTTGTAAGTAGGAATTGCACCGACCTCACTTTTTATTGTCAGCACAAAATGCAGCCGCTGCAGCAGCTTCTGTCCAATGAGTACAAAGAAGGAAGTCTAAACTACTGCACAGAACGGTTGTGTATTCGTTTTGCTTTTCTGTGCCGTTGTAAAATTTGAGGTGAGTGTGTTTGCTTTATCCAGATGCCAGCTAGCATGACCCAAAGCTTTTAGGCTTCCGTTTGAAAACGTCCCATCAATGAAGATTCCAACTGTTCGCTTTTTGAAGGACAAGTCTATCTGGATTGGTAGAGTATCTAAAATTCTTCAATTTCAAATGGGTTATGTGGTATTAGACACATAATTTACCCCTATTCCAATAGAACAATTACATTCAGGTGTAACTTGCCTCAATGCTGGTTTGATTCAAATGTAATAGACAAAAAATTAAAGTCTGTTTGTTGTCTGGGAACCTTCCTGATGCCCTCGGTTACAGCAAACTCTTGAAAGAGGTTGTAGTCTGCCAGATACCCTAACGATGGTCCCTGTCACACACCATCAGTAAGTTCTTACTACTTATCTCAACCTCCAGAGTAACACATGCCCGTGTACTTTCCGTCCACCCTCTCCGGCTGCCTTCATCTCCGTCTCTCCTGTGGTTGGGACCCTGGGTTCTGGTGCTGCTTTAATGCCCTGTCACACTTCATTTAGCCACGGAGCAGAAAGAGAAATGGAGTGTGATGTGGGTTCAGACTTTCATACATTCTGCATAGCTGCCCACAATCATACATGTACATGAAACTGTGGGCTTGTCCATGACCACAGGCAAATTTAGACTAAGCCTTTTTTCTTCCGCCTGTTACCAAGCGATACAAATGATCACCTCTGAGGAAATCCAGAATTCACTGACCGCCCTTGGTTTTCTCGGTCTTTTCTTGCTAACTACCTTGTCAATATCCAGCCCTTTTTTTTATTCTTCATTCCTGGCCAAGGCCACTTTGCAAGAAAATAGGGGAGAGTGAAGCTCCAAACAGGAGAAACAACAAGACTGCTTCACGCATTGACCAACACTATGCAGTCTGACACTTGTGTAAAACATGCAGTCCTTCAAGTGTGAAAGGAAACAGCAACTTTCATCAACTACTGAAAGGACTTTTCAAACAATGTGCTCTTTGTTCATGGAGCAGAAGTTTTATTGAAGTATGGTGACCCAGAAGTGTCAGCAAAATGCAAAAAGTCAAAATACTACAAAAGCCACAACGTAAAAGAAAAAGGCGTAACGCATACAGCAACAAGCCCCAAAGCAACAGCAGAAAGCCACAACTCAACAACAAAAAGACCCAACGCAACAATAAAAAGACTACATAACGGCATAAGACCACAACACAACACCAACAGACACCAATATGAAAGACAACACAACAAAAAGACCCAACGCAATGTCAGAAAGTCACACAGAAACAACAAAAGTCACAACAAAACTTATGCTAAAACAAAGTTAGCACAGGTTAGCATAAATGCAGTTTCAGCATGCATTCCATTTTAACGTAACTTTCGTCGTGGCATTTGTTGATGCGTTGTGGCTTTCTGCTGTTGGGTTCTGAATATTGTATGTCACTGATTCTTCTGGCTTGTATTTTCTTGCTACATCCAGAAAACAGAACCCATAGTAAAAGGAATATTTGGAAGCAATATTGTTGTGATAACGTTGGTGAACTGAAACTCTATACCAAAGGTCTAGATTAACCTGCTTGAAATAGGCCTTCATACCTATTAGCGGACTCCACCAGAGACAGCATACCAAGATCAAAGATTATACCCAGATCAAGGTCAAATGGGTTCGACTCGCTTCAAGCAAAAGGGTCTCAGATGATTCGGTAGTTGTACTTTTACTCGTCAGCTACTATTAAGCAGAACAATAATCCATTACTTCTGCACTGCGTTGTACAGCGCATCGAGTCTTTCCTGTGCTGTGAGGCTCCAAGGTAGCAAGTCAGACAATAGGCAGTGGAATCCAGCACACACAAACACACAAGCCGAGTCGGCCCAACACCAATTCTCCACACGTCATGTTGCTCTCACAGGCTGCTGCACACAAACTGCATGGTGCTGTGACATTACGACAACTTTAAACCTTGCACAAGCCGCGAGGTGAACAACAGATGCTCCCGCTCTTTGACTGGTATGGGAAATGTCAGCTCCGCAGATGGCAGAGGGCTTTTTATTTATTCTTTATTTATTTCGCCGGGTCCGGTTGCGACCCGTCCCTGTGGCGCGGAGCAAAACATCTCATCCATAAACATGGCGGCTGAGCAGCGGATGTTGGGTTCAAGCTTGGCAGACTGCAGAATAGATGCCAACCCGGCGTAGAGCCGTTTTTATTATTCAACCCGGCACTGCTGTTTGGTTGGGGGAGTTTTTTTGTTTTTGTTTTGCAACACAGACGTGCTACAACATGGAAAAAAAAAAAAAAAAAGGAAAATTAATCAGTTTGATACAAATAAAAAAAAAAATCAGTTTGCAGCAGTTTGAGGAAATTTTTGCCTGCATGAAAAGGCTTTTATTTGCTCTCTTAATGAGGAAGCCTGCTACTTCTCCGGCTGTCTGTTCTGTGAGACACACCGGGAGTACAAATATTCAAGGACAGGTCTGAGAGGACACACTTCCTCTGCAGATTTTGGATTTTTTTTTTTTTTTGATGGAGATGCTGTTGGATCCACTCATGCACATGAATACCAAAGGAAAAAAAAAAAAAGTGACGAGGCAAAGCTTCCCCTGGCTGAACAAAACGGGCGACAGGCGTAATTACAGATACCAACACCTTAGAAGTTTGCATCCTTCATCACCCGTTCGACACTTACGGTACCCATAACATTTATACCTGCGGAATGAAAATAACACTCCGTCTCGGAGCGCAGTGAATGACGACTCTCACCCATCACCCTCATTTAAGATATTATATGCTATATGCCACGTCTGCTATTCAACATCTAATTTGGCATCACGCTAAAATGCTCTTAGGGTACATAAACGGTTTGAGAGCCACTACTTGCTGATGCTAATGGAAGGAAAGCAATGAATAAAGAGTATGATGAGGTAAAAGGACAGGAAGGCTGAGGTGAGATAAAACCCGAAATGTGTTCAGAGTAATGGCAACATTAACTTTGAATGCGTTATGTCTTCAGCCGGCGAGCTCATGGTCCTTTCTGCTGCTGAACTTTGGTGTCATAGTGGACAAGCTCGGCCGTCGTTCAGCATGCACACAAAGTACTTTGAAAAAGTAATGTACCTAGAGTTTGGACGGCCAAGATGCTAATTTAGAAGTGCTACATTAAAAAAGTTCAGCTCTGGTTTACTAAATCAGGAACGTAATCGCTAGCCGCGTTAAAGTGACGTGCGGTCAGGGGAGGTTGGCAGAGCCTCACCTGCCATCATGGGAAAATAATATTTAAAGATAAAATCATTTATATCGCTATTTTCACCCTGTAGTTTGTACTATAAAGTACCTATTTTTCATTTAGCTAAAATTCTGATTATTTTTTCTTCAAAAATCGTTAAATCTTTTGCAATTTCCCATTCAAATGCTTGGAAGCGAAGCAGGTGAGGCAGCATTGAGCTGAGCCTCACCTGGGATTGATCAACCTCTGGCTGCCACTCTATGAGAGAACGCTCCTCCTGTCTGTACGACGTCTGTCTGTAAAATGGTTAAAAAACACTTGATGTATAAACTGATTTTCCATAATTTAGTGTATGTATATAATGTACAGTGCTTTTGGTCACCAACTGTAAGTGTAACGGGTTTCAGGTGCTGAGGAGCGATCAGAAATGGCAGAGAACAGATTTGAGGTCAGGCAGAGACTCACTGTTCTGTTTCCATTAAATAAGAAACCCAGTTAAAATCACATAGTTTGTTCGTGCACTAAGACACTAAAAAAAAAAAAAAAA
The DNA here is from genome assembly GCF_019740435.1 of Gambusia affinis. Classification (NCBI taxonomy): domain Eukaryota; kingdom Metazoa; phylum Chordata; class Actinopteri; order Cyprinodontiformes; family Poeciliidae; genus Gambusia; species Gambusia affinis. The sequence goes on along the minus strand of NC_057885.1, from coordinate 5,539,112 downwards.
AAACATGCCATGCCATCATGCTCCTACCACTTCCTGTTGTCTTTTCCACCAGTAGTGACATCTGATTGTTGGTCATGTGACTCAAGAAAGTGCAGTTTTGTGAAATACGCAAATTCTATACTTCTATATAGAGTACAAATCACATCCGTTTAGCCAGTAGGCGGTGAAAATATCACCATCAAACTAAGAAAGAAACTGATGATGATATTGCTTTAAATCGGTTGCTTACCTTTTGGGGCGTAAACTGAAATGCGGCTTTGCGAGGAGAACTCCATATGTAGCCCGCTGCTATGAAAGCTGCGGCTCAGATTGCACAACCAGATGATCTGAGCAGAGCCGATGTGCAGACTGCACACTGAAACGGACCGGACATTTAATCCATACCGGTCTTTTCAAAACATTGACGGCAGATGAGCTCACTCCAGTTAGCCATTTTCCTGTCCAAAAGTATCGATCAGTGCTTCTACTGGGAAGTGACTCTCTTGCTAATTATTTATGCATTTATATCAAATAACGGGTCGGTCAGTCTGATTCTATACAGTGAGTACCATGTATAGACAGTAAGATATCACATTTCAACAGTATTAAACTTAGTAAATACTTTCATTTTAGCTAACTTTACTCACTGATGTTCAAGGCTCTACAGTGTTGATTTTCCCCAACTAAAGCTTCCATCGGTAATCCATAAAATACAGCCATCAGTTTATCATTTGTATTTAAAAATATCTTAATTCAATTGACTTTTCCTGCATGGACCGATTTGTGTTTTCAATAAAAGGTGATGATGAGGATATCTTACTCGACATACAGCCAGCCCTCAGTAAACTAATGCAATAAACTGAAACTAACGTTGGCGTTCTTACTGTCTGTTTTTATATGACTTGTTGATCGTTTGGTGAACCTTTCAGTGCAGTTCCAGTTTATTTAATTCATTTATTTTTTTTAAGTTGTTCATCCTGTCTCATTAACCTGCCACTTGTCTTTGAATGTTGTAAGTTTTAATGACTGGCGTTTCAGCTGCTTTCACTGACCGGCACACCGATCAGGAGCCAGAGCAGCAGAGAGGTCACCATCAATGTGGTTCTGAAAAAAAATAAATAAATAAAAATCCATGACCCTTTTCATCAATAAAACAGCATGCATGGCGTACAACACAGTTTTGAAAGACACTCGCATAAACAAATGCACCAGCAGCATTGCTGTGGTGGCTAATTCACAAGCAGTAGAGCAACAGCAGTTATTGGGAGTCGAGATTCATTAGGGGCTCCGGAAGCAATAATTTTTTTAAAAAGCCTCAATCGGGACCCCGAGTCCATCGCTGGGTTCGGATTGGTACATTCCGCTTTCCTCATCCAGGAGAGGAGAACACACTTCACAAGGCTCCAGACTACACACTTTAGGTCGAACAATAAGGCAACTTTCAGATGGTGTGTGACAAAAATGTTTGGTGCGTCATTGTGCTCATGAACTGACAGTCCATTAACTCATTCATGCTCAACATTGACTAACCCAGAGAGGCTTGATGAGGCTTTGTAGTATCTCAAAACTACACACTAGAAATTACCAGAAAAATGTGAAATTATAAAAATGTCAGAACACAAGCTTAGAGTCAAACATCCAGTTACCTACTTTCTTCAAACCTAAGAAACGGCCCATTAGACTTCCAGTTTTCTTTTTTGTGGTTTGCGCCAGCGACAACATCCGGTTGTTTGTCATGTGACTCGTGTGATGCCAAAAAAATATATATATATATATATACATGATTTGGCACTAGAATGAGGAGGTTTTTCTTTGTTTAGCTGTATCAAAATTTCTTTAGGAAAAAGGAGTTTTTTTCTTTTTTGCAAAATTGCAGTGTTTCTGTTAAGTGAATTTATTTTTGACATGTCAGAACTGAGCAGTTATGTGGTCGATGTAAACGCAGCTTGAGAAGTGGTTTCAAAAAGTGCTGGAGACGTGTAAAAACAAGCATCTGGACCGGAAAGAAAATGATAAGGTTTCACTAAAAAAAAAAAACGGGCTCCAAGTAAACGCTTGGAGTTTTACATGGGAATTATTTATGGAGTGATTGAAGAATAGTTGACCAATCAAAATCTGCCAGCTCAGTGGATCAGGGATCCAGGAAACGTTTTTCAGATTACATCTGGCTTCCCTTCCTCTACCTACTGAGATGCCGCTTCTTCACTATTCTCTAACAAACCCCAAATGGCTCACAAAAAAGCTGTATATTTTGTAATTAGATTAAATACATTCAGCAATTAGGTGACTTCTGAAGGCTGGTCGTTGCACTTTAATTTTATTTAACGGTATCAAAGAGAAACAAACAGAAAAGTAAAGAAAGAAGGGGCATTGAAGGTGGTGTTGAAGGTTAATAACAGTGGGTTTATGATTTAAAGTGTATCTGATGACATGCTGACAAACGTGTAAGATATAAAACGGGTTTCATTTAAAATCCATATCTTCCATCTCAGCGGCCAAATTGTTTTTTAACTCCACGGCGTAAAAGCCACGCGGCTTGAGGTGAAATTGGATTGACATAGAAAGAAATCACGGGATAAAACGGGTGGAGCAGCCAGAGGACCAAATGAGAAGCGACTGCGAAACTCAGAGACTCAAAGAAAGACACGGCAACGAGACGGGACGGGACGGGACGGGCGGCCAAATTCAGCTTGAAGTAAAACCCCTCTGTCGGCGATGCAGCAATTCGAATCTGTCACTTTTACTTCACGGTGGCAAAAAAAAAATAAAAAATCTGTGACAGGCGACGCATAAAATGGCAGCTGAGTTACAACGCCATGTGTTCCGGTTTCAGGCCCCCGCGATTAGCCTGTTGACAAAGACTAGCTGGGTCACAAAGCATCGGCGGCAACACGTTGCCTGGGTCTAGATGAGGCCTTCACAGTGCTGCCTCAGGCACGGAAATCTCCACTAGTGCAGCACATGGGTCTATTAGCACCAATGAGTCTGCTGGTGTTGATGATGAGAGAGAAAAATCTGATACATGGAGGAGAGTCACATCAGCCTGAGAGCCACCCAGCAGGTAGAGGTGGTGGTTTAATGGTACGACCAGGGCTTAGCGTTTCAACAGGCCCGACACTGTAGCTGTGTGTCGGGCTAAAGTGTCGACACAGCTTTTTCATAAAAGTTTTTTAATGCACATTTTTAATTATTGTATTAAAATGCATTAATGTGTTTTAAAAAGAAATGTTAGAAAAACATTTTTGGTCTGTTTTTTTTGGTGGAAATTTATAAAACTTGAACAGACGTGCTACGTGTCGGTGTTCACAAAGCTACAGGGCAAAATGAGGATTCTCTTACTTGGCGTCCACAGCCACGCTGCCATTAAAATGAAACCTGGAGATGTAGCTGCTGTTGATTCAGTGATGTTCGCCACAGGAAAAATAACACAGAAATTCAACACCAAAAAAGCACTCCAACGTTCCCTACACAAAGAATAGAACATTCAGTTCGCTACAGATTTATGTTTTCAGGCTTGATGTTAACAAGTGATTGAACAACAATCGTTAATTAGCAAACACCTGCTCTACTGATGATCTATCAGAGTTGGTCACCTTTTTTTTTTTTAACTGGACCAAAAAAAATTCTGCAGAACATCTACATGTCAAAGTCAAGCTAGCATAACAGACCTGCTTCCCTCTCCCTCATTATGTTAAGTTAAAACTTTGTCCTGACCTTGTTATCTAGTTGACATGGTGTTGACAATTACTAGCAAAACACTGCATACGTTTTGATTTTATATACGACGTGTACATTTAAGATTTAGAGTGTTATGTTTACAACTTAACAATAAACAAAGATAATCATCATTGGTGAGCAACTTTTTTTTTCCCTCTACAATAAAGCAAGAGTGAAACTGTGTGCATGTGACATAAAGTTGAAACGTGTTTATAAAGTAAAGCTCATAAGGCTTTGTGTTTCTCATTTAGACTCACTAATATAATTTAGAATTTAAAAAATTGAAATTTTAAAGTTGTTAAAAAAAATTCAACATAAAAAACAATTGTACAATGTTGACCGAATTCAGAAATTAGCTATGAAAATGTAAAAGTAGAGGTTCAATCAATTTAACATCTGATGTAAAACCTTTTTATAAAATTCTCTCAACTCATATTTAGTTTATATAACTGCTAAAGATAGGTAAGTGTACTAAAGTTGTAAAAAGTCTAGTCACATTTGCTGGAGATCTATCAAGATTGTGTCTTACAGGCAATGTGGAACATGTATGAAATAACTTCAGATCCCTTCAACACACCCACACACACGCACGCACACACACACCTGTCTGTAATCTGAGCCTGTTATAATGTTTGCCAGTACGGTCCTTTCTCCCACATTCCTCCTGAATTATAAGCAGCGACTTGAAAAGGAAAACTGTTAGCCAAGATAACATTGACAAGTGGCTGTGTCATGATAAGAGCAACCTGTGGTCCTCTGGAGGGGAGCAGACATAATGACAGCAAATGGATTATCAGCGTATTAGTGAAATGACTTTATGACTACATTAGGATCCGTCTGTCTTTCAGAGCTTTCTTTGATCCATCATTGCCTTCTCGGGGTGTAAAAAACAGGCTCATGTTGCAAAAAAAAAAAAAAAAAAACACACAATGTAACAGAAAAAAATTAAAAAAATGGCCCTCCAGAAAAAATGGCTCTCTTGGCACCACTTCTTGGTTTAAAGGAAACAGAGGAAAGAAAGACTTTCATCAGAAGACGGAGGCCAAGACCAATTAAAATATTAAGGATGAAAGTTGGTTTCACTTTTACTCCAAGACTGTACACACACACACACACACACACGCAAAAGCGTTTCAACATAATAAAGAGAGATTAGAATCGCAGTATCATGAGCTTACATTATAAACCACAAAGTAAAAGTAGGTCAGCGCGCCACACCATAGACACTTCACAGATCCATTTTTGAATTTCTAAACTTAGCTTAGAGTTCTGCTTGTAAACACTGCAGTCTAATAACCACCAGCTGATGTCTATAAATCCAGCTGGAGGCCGTGCGCTTCAGGCTAAGGTCACAGTAGCTTGACGCTCAATTGCCAGTTTTTGCTGAAATCCTTTTCTTTTTTTAGTAACTTTTTTTTTGCGCGGTCGTTCATACCATTAATTAAATTCGACTGAATCCGACTTTTATGACCCCAAAGTGGCACAAATCAGATTTGTTTGGCGTGAAAAGATTGGATTCAGGTTGTTCACACGGCCATGAAAAGTTGGATATGGTAAAAGAAATAAATCTAATATGGGTCACATTTGCCTGCTGTACCAGTAAAGGTAAGCTCCTAGCAGTTAGCACAGACTTTAGCTTAAAAGTTAACCTGGTCATTTTAGGATATCTGTAGTATAAATACAAGCTACACATGTTTTCTGCAAACTACAGAACATTTATTGAAAGATATCTTTTTCAGGAGTCTTGACGTTTGATGTAGAGTAGCTAGCTAGCTCTTACACAGGCTCTGGTTTGGCATATCAACTGATTTGGTAGAAAAATGGACTTTGGTAAATTAAAATGGACTTTGGAAAAGTCCATTTTAATTTTTGTTATTTTGTACCTCTATTTTCACAGAACTGAATTGTCATGGAGGAGACAAATAATTACAGAAATCATAGGGCTCCCATAAGGCTACATATTGTCAAATGACCTTGGTTACCATGGTTATATAGTAAAACAGCTTTTCTCCAGCTCTGGGAAAAGGCTCCCCAGTGAGAAATTCAAAAACGTTTCTCATGGTGTGAGACATTTAAAAGCTCAATTGTTGTTGCTTTCCAGTGTGGACTGAATATTTGGGGATTATTAGAAGCGTTGACAGAGACCCCCAACTTAGTCCAAACCTGCTGTAACTCTGTATGCCTGAAACCCCAACAACAGAGTCATTTTTCTGCTTTGCTTTTGTCACATCCATCACTTTATCTTAACTGTTTCTTTAAAGCTTAAAATAAAATCTAACAGTTAATAAAAAACATGAGCTACAATTGTTCTCCAAGAGTCTTCAAACTTCAATAGCTTTAGCCACCATTAGCATTTTCTTATGCTAATCAAGAAGACAAAAATAAATAAATAAATAGAAAGTGTATCCCAACCCATGTATGTTTGATAATGCTAAAACGTTAAAGCTAAAACATTTGCCAATGCTAAAACATTAAAGCTAAAACATTTGCTAATGCTAAAATGTTAAAGCTAAAACATTTGCTAATGCTAAAACGTTAAAACTAAAACATTTACTAATGCTAAAACGTTAAAGCTAAAACATTTGCTAATGCTAAAACGTTAAAACTAAAACATTTACTAATGCTAAAACGTTAAAGCTAAAACATTTGTTAATGCTAAAACGTTAAAACTAAAACATTTACTAATGCTAAAACGTTAAAGCTAAAACATTTGCTAATGCTAAAACGTTAAAACTAAAACATTTACTAATGCTAAAACGTTAAAGCTAAAACATTTGCTAATGCTAAAATGTTTGCTAACGCTAAAACATACAAATATATGGACTCAGATTCTATTTCATTTAGTCATAAGAAATAACTTGGTGAAAACAAATTGCAGTGTTTAAATATTTATTGTCAGATAAAACATGCAATAAAATACAGGCCCTAGTAAATCTGTTCCCATTTGTTCCTCTAGCTTAAGGTACATACCGTTTATAAATGTGAAATCTCATTCGTCAGTGTGGTGGTCAGCATTTTATTTTGAAGCAGCTGATCAATATTGATCCTCTTAATGTGTGTCTGGATCATTTGGGCTCAGCAGGCTGCTCCGGCCCAGTACAAGTCACAGTTACTCAAGGTCTGGGAAAATACATTTCCCACCTCCCACCTTTGAAAATATGGAGATTTTCTTTTTATCTTTGTTTTTTAGACTCCTGGCGACATGTACAGCAGCAGTTGTGCCAATTTCACAGTTTTTAACCACAACTTGACGGATTAAAGTTCAGAAACCAGCTTTTAGATTCTCTCCCCCAGTTCATTGGCGGACATTTTTTTGTTTACCGCACGTCACCGTCCACACAAACACCGTAATCTGCGAAAACATCTTTCCGCTGCCAACATCTCTTGAAAGGCCTACATCCTTTGTGGTGTTGAGCTCCCAGCGCCCTTCCATAGATGTTTATATTTCCAGCTTTGTTGTGGCCAAAAGCTCCGATTTCATTTCAGCGTGACATTCCAACACAAGCAGAGGACTTTCTCTCTGCAGGGCGGTGATATGGTCTCTCTCTCTCTCTCCTGTAGCTACGGCAGCGCTGTGTGGGAGGACGCTAAAACCGATCCAAGCCTCCCCACATCCGAGAGCCACTGTTTGACTCAGATTAGCCCAGGCCTGCTCGCAATTACAGATCATTGGCCAGAAGTATAACGTGAGACACAGTTGCTTTATGGCGGATAATAGACTGTGACTCTGCTTTGGCGTCGGCACCACCACAGAGAGTCCAAACTGCAGCCTGCTCTTCCTATCTGTCTGCCTTCTATTTGCGACCAAAAGCAAGTAGCATGGTTGTTAACAGTTTTGGGTTTGTCATAGTTTAGTTTTATTTTGTTGTGAATTTCTGTTGTTCTGTTGGTTTTACTTTTTAAAAGTGTGTTTGCTAGTTTTTATTAAATATTGTTTAGTCTTTATCACAGTATTAGGTTTTTTTTCATGTTTGGTTCATTTTTAGCAGCAGAATTCATAAAGGTCGATAACCTCAGGGTTATTTAGTGGCTCCACACTCAAAATTTTACATTCGTTAGATTGAATGCAATCTAACTGAAGGTCCAGTTAAAACCAAATTCTGCAGCACACCTACATGTTAAGGTTTTCATAGTCAAGCTAGCATATCTGACCTACTTCCCCCTCAATTGTTTTTGACCTTGTTTTCCAGTCGTCAGTGTTCAAAATTAGTAGAAAAGTTCTGTTTCTTTTCTTAAAAAAAAAAACAACAAAAAAACGCATACATTTATAATTTAGTGCGTTTAACTTGACAGCTAAAACCAAAAGAAAACCAACAGAAAACTCCTCGATGAGCAGTTTTCTGTCCTGCAGCAGGGAGCTGGGAATCTGACATCATGCTGGAATGTGTAATGAATCCTCAACAGAACCGCCGTTTTCTCCCAACTTTTACGCTATTTTCGGTGTATAGAAAATAGCGTAAAAGCTATCAGGAGGAGTATGGAGTGCCGTGATTTGTCAAGAGCTTGTGTGGGGAAAGGAAGAAAAAAAAATCTATATATCAGTTTAAAAACGCTCATGAATAGATTCATGCACAAAAATGAAGGATGTTTCTAACTTCAGTAAGTTTTAGTCAGTTTTACCAATGCATGAAATAGTTCCAGTCAGAGTTTCTGCTCTATTAATCACCGTTTTTACTTTATTTCAGTTAACAAAAATGTTCTCTTGATTTCAGTTTTCGTTACGTCATTATCAAAGTTATTATGATGAACTAACACTGGAGACTGTGGAGAGAGGAGCTGATGAAGAATCGCAGAATGAGATGGAGGAAGACAGAATATGGAAGAAGAAGACGGATTAAAGGCTGGAAACTCTCAGAAGCTGAAAAAGATTAAAAAATGATGCAGTGCCTCTGGAAAACTCCTGGATGCAGGAGAAGGAGGCAGGTTGAAACGGAACTGGGGAGGAGGATGCGTGTACTGTGTGGGCTCCCATATGGGACCATCCGAACCTCGCCGCCCCCCTCCTGCCTCCTCGTGTTCCCTGGTGGGCGTCCGCCGCCCTCTAATCCACTAATCTGACACTTCCAGAGGCCAGACACGCACGCATCAGACATTCATATTGATGCGTACGCCCGAGTGAGCTCACACACACACGCAAACACACGTCGAAGACATGTACACCTGAGACCGAATGCCAACATTAATCAAATAGACTGAAGGCGGCCGCATAATTACACGTATAAACAAACACACACAGACACTAAATTATCATCATCTACACACACGCAGGCGTCCATTTCTCCACTGCACTCACGTGCTCCGAGTGTGTGTATGTGTGTGTGTGTTCGTACCTGCGTGACGGGGGTTAAGCTAGAAGAGCCGGTCTGGAGTGTGTAATTTGCAACAAACCGCTGCCACTCCAATTACAGGTGCTTGCTGTACCGAATGAGAGACTGGGAGCGGCCATTAGATCCAAATGGGGCTAATTCAATCCACAGATCTAATTGGCAAAAAACGTAGTTTGTGGGGTCTGCTGCTGGACGCAGATGTGCAACACACAACGGCGCCTCGTTTGGAGCAGAGTTCAGCTGCAACCGGATGGGAAGTCGGTGAAACGTGAGGATCTGGAGCTTAATGCGACCACAGAGGCTGCCTGGACTTTCTGTCCTTACAAACTGTACACAACAGAGTTCTGAACATGGTTTCTACGGGGCCCAGAAAGAACTCTGACAACTGAAACAATGCAATTCTTTTAAAAATACTTTAAAAATACCTGATATTTAAAAAAAATAAAAATAATATCTGACTTATTGGGATTTCTTGTGGCAGACCAAGACGAATTATGAAATAGTTGGGAAAACGGCAGTCAATCCCAAAATTATTCCCCATCTTTTAATTTGACTTTGCCTTAAAGATATTTGTGTTTGAGTGGCCCAGTCCAAGTTTAAAGGTGACCAGAGAAGGAGGTGAAGATCTACAACAGATTATTGGGGCCAGACTAGGATTATATTTCTAATTATGAGAGTAAAGAAACAGTAAATTAGAGTAAAGACACAAAAACATCAGCAAAAAGTCCCGACAACTTAGAAAAAAATCTTATGATGAGAGCAATGAATCAATAGCTTGTCTACTCCATTCATAATAGACAGTTTGCTCAATCATTTCCAAATCCTGCTACTGATAATAAGACGCTGATTTGTTTAAAGATAAATTAGATCCCATTTGTAATACAGATACCAAAGTGTAATGATACAAGATGTTTAACAGAAAAATACTCTGAAATTTGTGGCTGTACTAAAATGTTTTAAAAATAAAATAAAACTAAAAAAAGTTTGTGAAAGTTTTTCAAAGCGGTCAGAGTGTGAGCGCCGCCGTTTAGCGTGCGGACTGCGTGCATCCACGCGACTGTGGACGTCTCGCATGCACCCATGCATGACTTAAAAAGGTCATCTTAAACCAGGCGGCAGCTGCCGCAGTGAGCGGCTCTGAGTAGCTCCCTACACTTCCTCCCTATATTAGCACAACAATAAAGAAAACCCACACGCTCATCTCCTCCTCCTGCCACTATAATCACTTATTTACCTCCCTCAGCAGGCCTGTTTCCTGACCTTGAGCGCCGCTGCACGCCGGTGAGCTTAAGTGCGCGTGAATAAAAGGCCCACAGGAGAATGTTTTCGTTGCCCTTCGCTTCTTTGTGTGCGGTTCCTGCCTCAGCTGCAGCAGCAGCAGCAGCAGCAGCAGCAGCAGCAGCAGCAGCAGCATGCGTGTCCTGGAGAAGCTGCCATCGCATCTTTAGCAGCTACCCACACCCACACACATTCCACACACATAAACGAAGCGAGAGAAAAAAACAAGTCCACTGGAGGAAAAAAAGAAAAAAAAGAAAAGAAAAAGAAAGAAACAAGATGCCAGGAATGAGGCAGGCAGCAGATCGGGACTGTTCCAATTGGCTGAGCAGCGGTTGAAGGTTATCCTCAGCTAACAAACATATCTCACCGGCCCTGGGAGCGAACACGCAAACACTAACACACACTACACTATACACACACACACAGCCTTTTGTGGCAAGACAATAGAGTGTAACCTTCATTTCTGTGGCAAGGTGCGACAAACGCAGTGAGCGCCACACGACAACGTCATCGCCAAGGGAGCCGGCTGCTCCTGGAGGTATAGCGAAGGTACAACACAGGTAAAGGGAAAAGAAAGACTTTGGGAGGAAATGCTGTAAACGTAGTTAAAAAAAAAAAAACTGTTCAGAAGATCGTTTCTGCATTTTACCGTCTCCTAAAATGTTTCGGATTGAACTGATTTTGTTATAGTTATCCAAACCATCCAGGCGCTACGAGACAAATCATCTAAATGCAAAACGCTTCACGCTACACGTGGTGGCAATAACTGCCATCATTCATTCGCAGGAGTCACCAGTGGCTCTTCTACACCACTGAACAACTGCTGTGTTTCCATTGAATAAGAAATGAAAATCATGTAAAGTTTTTTTTAACACAGTAAGTCATTAAAAAATCGTGGCATTGACTGGTGTAAACATAAGACGTATTCATAATTCAGCCCTGGCACTAGGGCTCATCCATCAGCCAATCAGAGGAGACGTCGCTTTTCAGGCGGAGCAACAAGCCACTTTGGAGAGGCTGCGTATCCCCTACAATTTTGGGGGCAATTGAAGTCGGCAATTTTACAGAAGAGCCACGAACTCAACACGTCGGAATGAAAACTTTTTATGAAGTGTGGGATAAATTGACTAACCATCAACAGACGATGACCGCTTCCTCACATCATCTGCTTCCCCACATCATCTTTGTTGCTTTCGGCAGAAGTAACAACCGGCTGCAAAAGAAATTGTAGTTTGTATGTCATTATGGCTGAGAAACCACCCCATCCCAGCATAAGTTTTTATTTTTGTTTAAATTGGCTTGTTTCCAATAGGCAAATTTATATTTGTATTTTCAATTTGCTTAATTTTATGGTTAACAGAAACACAACTAGAGTGGTAGAATTATGCTCCACTCTTCCAGAATTACTTTAATTCAGCCAAAATGGATGATTTCTTTTAAAAATACTAGTTTACAGTAGATAAATCCAGTCAAAAGGATGCATAGAACACACTGTAAATAATTTCCAACGTAATTCCACACTGTGAAGGAGAAAGCTAACCATTTTGAAAAAACTAAATTAGGAGCCCTGATGTGACCCCATTACTTTGCAAATTATTAATTTAAACTAGAGTTAAAAAGATTCCACTTGAACTTTGTTTTCAGTGTTTATTTTGTCCTCTCCTCTTCTCCCATCTGTTGTCATGCATCAGAAGAGCACTCACTGCGCTGGTAAAACCGGATTATAAAGTATAATTTCAACGTCGTGATTGGCAAAGATTGCACAGGCTTGTTGAAGCCCGGGTGTTGTGGGCGTCTGCTTTTGGCATGTGGGGGAAAAATTTTTTTTTTTTTTTTAAATCAAAACAACACAAAACACGGTTGCAGGAAACTCGCAGGGACAACAGAATTAATCAGCAGTCAAAGATAACATTTTCTTAAAGGAAATACAATCCCCATCCCCTGATGCCGCCAACACTTTGTTGTGTATTTCTGGACCCGATAGCATCAATGGGTTTCTATTTTTACATCTCTCAGTGCGTCAGTTCAATCACCTTCAGGAGTTTCCTGCAGCACAGTTCTGGAAACGAAGAAAACGATGATTTTCATCTCAGTTCTTGTGAATACCTGATTCTCTCCGTTGTAACATTGTGAATGTGGCACCTGTAATGCTGCAGATGCATCATATTAGCCTCAGAAATGCTAAGCTGTGTCATGACTTTGTTATTCCCCAAGGTTTTTTATTCTTAACCTGCTTAGTCTAACAAAAATACTTTAATACTAAAACCTCAACCAACAGGCATGTAGTGATACATACATGAGGATATTTGATATCGGATTTAATAGAATGAGATAAAGCTTGGTTTAATTATTCGTTGATGTAGAAGAATAAACGTCAGGTTTGAACAGGATGAGTATTTTTTTCTTTCATCTTTTTTAGCCCTTTAGGCCCAGTGGGATGCTTCAGTGAACGGCAGCTAACGACGCCGTTGGAAACGTTGGTGGCCTATTTTCTGCATCTCCTTCAATGCAATTGATCAACTTGTGTGTAAACAACCGCCAATGCCAACAGGAGAATAGTTCAATGGTCCTTAGCAAAACCACTTTAAAGTTCTTAAGATTTAATCCGTTTGAAGGTAGATGTCGTCTTTGGTGTTAGCGCTTGTTGGACTAGCCGTTAGCGCTAGCCTCTAGAATAAACACTTTTAGAGTTTCATTCAATTAAGACAGTTTTCCAATACATATAAGCTATTAACTGATTATGACGTTTAACAGAACCTTACTGTAATCTTGCTGAACTTATATTTGAATTTTTAGTGTTAGCTAACATAGTAGGCTAAGCTAAACACCATAACTAGAATCTTACCATTGATAGAAAATCCTCCACAAATTACAAAAGGTACTCATGAAATGGGCTTTGGAAATCCAAATTTCTTAAAACTTCACATAAAGTAAACATGACGACACAGAATTATCTTAATATATCGTTTGTACTTTGGCATTTTACAATGCATTCCTTTTAAAAAGCTAATTGTTGCTGGCAGAAATGTAGTACAGCAGCCTGATAAAAACCACCCCCTTGTTCTACACTTTGCTTCATACAGAAGGTCTGGACCATTTGCTATTGAGGAACCATTGCTTCCTGAAGGCATGGACTCCGTTTAAATTTTACCCAATTACCAACGTTTCCGCTGGTTCGTTGGCAAGAAGTTTACAGGAAATTGCCTGCGCCACAAACAACCATCCTCCACCGCAAAGAGAGAAGTGCCACACCAAACCATTTGGCTGTTGATGCAAATTTAATATTTGTAATATTTAAGTCAACACGGGCTGAACGGCTTCGTTCACTTCCTCCACTGCCATTGCTAAAACTTCGACTCTACAAAAAAAAAAAAAAAAAAAAAGCACCGAAAACTCATATCATTTACAAATTCTTCTGTTCGTTCATCGGCCCGGTAGAAACTAAAATTCTGCCAAAAGCTTTTAGAAACAACAGATTAGCATCTGATTGCTGAATCACTAAATATTGATTTAGTGTTTGTAGCAATTGTCAGTCAATAATAAAATACACTGCTGTACTCTTCCCATTATGTATTCACTTCTGGTTTTGTTGTTTGTTTGTTTTTTCCATCTTTGATACTTTGTCTTTTAGTTTTTTGTACTTGCTGTAACATCGATTGCCCATTTGGGATACAAATAAATCTGAATCTGAATCTATCCAGCCATTCATCCACTTTTATACATTGGGGTCGCGACGGCTGCTGGTGATTATCTCCGGCGCTCAACAGGTGGTAGGCGGGGTTCAGCCTGGACAGGTCACCAGTCCAAAGCAGGGCAACACAGAGACGGACAGGAAAAACAACCATGCACACACAACTGCACTTCAAGACAATACAGAGAGACCAACTGTCATATTTGTGGACTGTGGGAGGAAGTTAGAGTACCCAGAGAAAACACACCCAACACTGCAGCCCATAAAAAGACCAATCAGATGTTAGGTGGAGTGGTTAGTAAAGCTACTACTTCTACCCGTAACGACGTCCGACCAACAATAAAACATCACCGAAACCCAGACACATCCTTTTCTCTTTTTCTTTTTTCGTTTTACGTGATGTTCTTCTGTGTGTGCCACAAAAGGACAAACACCAGAAGCTCATCATTAGACATTTATGAACACCTCACGTCCGTCTCTCTTCTTCTCCCTCCCCGTCTGATCACTGATGTTGAGCTCGGCTATTTTATCTCACAGTTGAGTGAAGCCGGTTGTCAAACTGAATTAGACAGAGATGGGTGGGCCTCGGTGTTAGTCGAGGACGTCAGCGGACCGATGTCGACTCGTCAGGCTCTAACCCGATCCGGTGTCTGGGAAACAATGGCGACATGAATGATTTAAACTGGGAAGAAGAGAAAGCACAAAGCTTTCCTTAGGCTCTCCCACAGGACCGATCCTTCATTTCAGCCTTCCAGAAACAAAACGCTAAAGGTAACCGACTGGAAATAAAATAATAATAAAGATAAAAGAAAGGGTGTGGCTCAATGTATTTTGTTTACCCCAAAGCATTTGCTGTTGAAATCTGAAGCCAGTTGAAAAAAAAAACTGCTGCAATACAACAAAATACCCTCACCCTTCCAAAAATAAGAAAAAAAAAGCTGTCATGAGGTGATTAATTGGAATACCTTCTGCTTTGATTCACAATCAATACCCTTTTTCTTCCATTACAACAAAAGCTGGGCGGTGGCGCGAGTGCTTACGAGTGGAAATATATTGCACACAATAACAGTTTTACTTCAATTTGGGAAGGCAAAAATGAAATATCTGTGCAATTAGTCAATTAAAGTCGAGAGCAAACAAGGTGGCTTTCGCAGCAATCATTGGATTTTAATCATTAGAGGGCATTCTGGGAAAAGATCCAGATTTGGTGCTTTAAAAACAAGTTACTCGCATTTATTTCCAGCTAATGTGTTTCATTACGTCCTTCTGACGCATTACAGGCCGTACAGCTGTAGCAAGAATATTGCATTAAAAGTCCAAGACGAAATTGAGCTTGAGCCAAGTTGAATGTGGCGGCCATATTGATTACCCCCACTTCTTTGTTAATCTGTCTCCTTTGACAAAACAGCTTGAGCTGAACACCTTTTAACAGCCAAAAGCAACGGAAAAAAAACCCAACAAAAAAACAACAGAATCCAATCAATGGAAAAAAACAGCAAAGTAGCTTCAGCATCTGGCGTCTAGTGTTTACATGGCCTTGTTAAAGTGTTCATAGTCCTTCTGCTCTTTCATAAGCAGTTGCATTTTGTCATGCACTGTACAAAACTGGTAGTAGAGACAAATGATTGAAAGGAAATCCTCTTTAAAGCACACAGGTGACATGGGTAATGTGGGAGGAGGTTTCTGAGTACATGAAGCAAAAATTTACTTCAATATTGAAGTAACATCAATATTGATTTTAGGGAATGTGAAAAGATCAATTCAATTTTATAACAGATGATGCAAATTATTAGTTGAACATGTTTATTTCATGGTTCCTGTTCCAGGAGCATTACTGCGAAATAATTTTGTGAAACTTGCCAATCAGATTTGAGGGGCGGAGCAATGGGTGGGTTTACATTGACCGGTTGAAGCCCACTAGTTTTACAACCAATTTTTCAAATTTATCCGCCACTTATTGGGGTGAATCAGGCTAAACTGGTGGAGTTCAACAGATCTGTTTAAGCTCCGCCCCTCGCCCCGCCCCACAAATTTAATCACATTTGACGGAACAGAAACCTGGAAATTCCAAAGCATAAATGTTATTTATGTGATTATTTTAATGATTTAATAAAAATTATTGTCTATTAAATTATTTAAACATTTGTTTGTTTCATGGTACAATTAGCCAATGGCTTAATTTTGCATTTATCCAATTAATTATGTCCTGTTTGGCCCTCCGTACATCAAGAACCAGATGCTGGTTCTATTTGCATCTGGAATATTAGTCCAAAAAAAACAAAAAACAATGTCCAACTTAACCAGAAAAATATGAAAACATAATGAATCAGAACATGACATGCTACCACCATGAATGGAAAATGAACGTGAACAAAAAGAACATTCAAAACATACTCCTGTTTTAAATTACCAAAATGCAATTATAAATCTACGGCAGACAATTGGTGTTCATAGGATCTCTCCATCTAATCTGACAGAGCTTTAAGTTATTGGTCAAAGAAGAAAGAAAGGGGGATTTTTTATTATTTTTTTTGGATTAGCAGGGCAGGTAGAGACACGCCCTAGAGACTAGCAGCTGTAATTGGTTCAAGTATTGAATTAAGGAGGTTGAATTTTGATGCGTGCTGCATTTTTTTAAAATCTTGAAAAAAAAAAACATGTTTAATGTGGAGGTTTTTTGTCACGATTATGCACCACTTTGTCTTTGTCTGTCACATAAAGTTCTAGTTGAATACACTGAAGAGAAAATGTTTTAAAAATTCAAGCAGGGGTAAAAAAAAAACACGTGGATCTTAACCCTTACTACTGTCGGCTAAATGAAGTGGAGGGAAGCTCTTTAAAGAATCATCACATTTTCTTGGTATTGTTCTCTTAGAACTCCTCTTCTCCTCTTCTTGGCCCGCTGCCCTTTCATTATTCTCCCTCTGATTTCCTCCACCTCAGCGAACACCAACTCCCCGGCCTCCTTCGTCTCGATTTTTCCTCCCCCAGCAACCCCGGCTTCTACTTTCCATCACGTACCTGCCTCCCCTCCGAGCAGGTGAGGAAATCAATCACCGATCGCTTGATTCCCCCCGCGGCAGCTCGCACCCCAGCAGAGGAGTTTTTCCATCATCGACCGGCGCTGCCCTGGTAAACGCGTTTGGACAAAGGCTTCGTGGAGGGAGTGTGGCGTCCGTTTGTGTGATTGTCTCCTCTCTTTCCTTCAAGTCCTGCTGGAAGGTGGGTTAAGAAACCAGAAAACCATCTTTCATGCTGCTTCCCCCCACCCCAAGTGTTTTTTTTTTTTCTTACACATTTTTATTTTTTTGCCTCATTTTGTTTCCTCTATCGCATGACAACAAACAAAACTACCGTTGCCCCTGTTATTATTTAGCGAACCCTTGCGAATGTGGAGATTTCTAATGATAGGGCAGGGCTGGCTGTGCTGCTGTTATTAAGATTTCACACACACACACACACACACCCCCACACACACACACACACACACACACACACAAGTACACCCAGAGGCCCATCATTGTCCTGTCACAGCCCGCAAGCTATTTTTGGATGCTTTGCGCTGAAAATGCCTGCCCCTCTCCTTCTCCCTCCCACAGCGCCCATCAAACCCAGTGTCACCCTGTGTCACCTCGCCGGCCAATCAGATGCTTCGGCGAGCGGCTCCAACAGGAAGCCGCGCTGACAGCCCACCAATCAACTAATAACCACCCTCTTCAGGGGCAGGTTGATGGGGCTCATTGTGGAAATGGATGCGGTATTTTACGGCTATTTATGGCGTAATTACAGCCTGATTACATAAATACACTTTGATTTGATATGAGGCAGGCAGGCATGGCGAGGTGCGCGCACACGGGAAGGGATTTCAGGCGTGTTCCCTTCGCTCTGGAGAGATGCGTTTGGAACACAAAGGGGTTTAATTGGGAATCTTGAATGTTTCCGGAGCTGAAGAGGGCTTGCGAGAAAATTCTGATCATTTCTCAGGGAAAGTGCTCAACTAACATCTGTACGGTCCCTCAGTAATGAGAACTCAAGGAACAACAACAAAGAAGAGCAACAGGGCTTTTCTTTTTTTATACTAGAGAGCAAAAACTAGTTTTTATGTTAATTAACGCTTTATACTTTTAGATCTACACAAACCAAACATTTTCCTCAGTTATCGGCCAAGAAAACTAGAACTAAAGCACGTCTCCAGTACACCACAGGCCCAACCAAGAAAAAGTTCAGCATTTTTCACTGACTTTCAAACAGGCAGCAGAAAGCAGAGGAGGAACAGCATCTCCCAGAATTTATGCACAATGAAAGTAATGTAGCTAGATGTGGCTGTCCACTGTGGCCTAACAATATAAAAATAAAGCTAAACAAATGAGTAATGAAACCGTCCCATTGTTCTGGGGTGGGATGGTTTCCCATCCGATCTGTTTCATGCGATTTAGCTGGAATCTCAGCTTTGAGAAACGGTTGCTTGACGTTTAAGATGACTGGATCCGATTTGACCTAATTGCTAACGTTTGACCGTGACGTACAAAATGAGCCAGTTCGACTACGAAGGAAGCTACGCTACGAAGATTACCAAAACCTGTGTGCGCTGTAAACATTCCTCTTGCTCCGACTTTAATTCCTCAATATTTGGAAGCGTGGCCAACAGGGACTGAAAGGCTTTGTTCCTTTCCTCCGTTGCCAAACTACAATTCTGAAAATGTCCTAAAAAATTACATCACTTTCACAAATCTTTCCATTTGCTGATTGGACAGGATGAATTGTTTTTTTCCTGAGAAATTGAGCTGAATGAGAGAAATCCAACACGGAGCACTGAATGGAGATGTGAATCCATCCAGTGCTCTGTATGCATAGAAAGACAGCTTAGCTGGTGACTAGTTTCCTGTTAAAGAATCTGGATGACTTTTCATTATCTTGTTCTTAATCCATAGTACTTAAAACTAACCAAACCCAAACCATATTCTACACTAAAGAGAAGTTGTTTAGATGTAATTCAAGAAACATTTACTAAATCTTTGCAAAATATAACTAGAAACACCTAAAACTGATATAAACAAAACAATAGTCGGCAAGAATAGCATCCACTTTTTTTAATGTCAAATGTTATACATCCTATATAAAACTTTTTGTATATATATATATATATATATATATATATATATATAAATAAATATATATATATATATATATATATATATATATATATATATATATATATATATATATATATATATATATATATATATAAGGTGGGGCTCATCCATGGATGCATTAATGTAAGCAATAAAAGCTCATTTGCAGGAAGCTGTGGCACAATGATGAAGAGTCTCACAACATGAAGGTTTCAATGTCACAGCAGTGATAAAAGCTTTAAAAAAATAAATAAATAAAAACACATGACAGCGTTGAAGCTGCCAAATGTTGAGCATCACTTGGCAGCACACTGAACCAAACAGGTGTATAGTCATTTCATCTTTGTTGTGCGTGTGGATATTAGAGATGCATAGAGGTGAGTTTGTTTGCCTTTTTTTAAAGATTTATGTAGTGAAAGCACCATCTATGTTATAGATGTTATTACCGAGTCCCGAAGGATTTACCATTTTCAGCAACAGTGTTCAAAAACAAGGTCAGAGAGCAAAACGAAGTAAGATATTTAGTGAGAGCGAGCGGATAACAGGAAGGCTGATAGGAGGACAAAAAGTTGAGACGTCATAGAGATTCTGAAAGTAATCAGAATGGAAATGATCATGGATATTTTAATTTTATATGTGATTAATCAATTACTTATTCCAACATTCATACCCAAGAAAAATTTAGAGACCAATTCCCCCTACAGTCATAGACTACAAGAAAAGACCAGAACACCCAGGGAGAACCCAGACAGGCACAGGAAGAACATGCAAACATGCCAGATCTACAAAAAATGTCTCAACTATTTCCACAATATTTCTAAAATAACTGCAAAGAGATGAGCTTATGATTTTTGAGTCAAATAAGGGACCATGCATCGTGGAAGATCAGGAATGTCAAGCACACAATCCTGATTTTACATGACTTGTAGAAAAACTCTGCAAGTTTAATCCTTCAGACTGAAACGTTACAGGACCAGTTGAAGCAAATTTTATGGACGATTCAAAAATTTTGAAATTCTCTATCCACAATTACTTTAATGGGTCTTAATTAGTGGAGTTGATTTGGAAAAAAATTTAATAAAACAGCTGTCCTCACTAAAGCAATTCACGACGACAAGAATCATTTAGAGACAAGAAGAGGAAATCCAATGAAGAATAAAATGTAAAAATTCAAGAACAGAGCAATCTGAAAGAAACCTGGGACAAGCGAACCAGTTCTTTAAAAAGAAAAAGAAACTATTCTGTACCTTCAGGGTTCTTCAAAGTGTCCCCATGCTGGTCCTTCTGGACAAACTGCAACCGCTCAATACGAGATGCCTTCACACACGCACACACACCCACACACGCACACGCACACGCACACACACACACACACACCAACACTGCAGACAAAGCCATCTGGAGAAACGGTTTGTCACCAGCGTTGCTGTTTCCGTGAAAAATCCTTAACTTGCTTTTTAAAAATCTCCAGAAGCCTGCTGAGGACAGCGTCACATCGTAACGCACTTCGCCTCTGGACGCGAATTCTGCCCGGCAACAGAACCACTGGAGCTGCTGCAGAACCCATTCACCACCGACGTTCTGGTACACGAAACCAAAATCATAAAACTTCAAAACGGAAAAAACTGGTTAACGGCAACCAAATTAAAGAGAAGACGGGTTACGTTCCGTAAGTGGAACGTAACCTTTTAAATTTGAAGTTGTACATTCCTTCATAGTCACATCATTGTTTTAAAAGCTTATGCGGATCCGTTTGGGTCATACATGAAGAAGCCAACGCTAGAAGTGGACATTCTGAATGGTTGAAAAACAAAGACAGAAAATAGAGGGAGAGCAAATTGAAAATATCTATGACGAGCAGCAAGTAATTACTTTGCTGTTCTATTATTAATCCTTTCTGGTCCAGATAAGACTTGCATGAGAGTTGTATACATAATTAATAGCGGGCACCCGAGTGTCCATTGCTTTCTGCTCAGTGGTGGATGGGTGGATGACAGAAGAAAAAAAAAAAGAGTGATAACTAAAAGAAGCAAAACAAGACAGCATAAAACACAGAAGAACACTTCACTTATATCTGCAGAGCCTTGAAAGTCTCAGACTTCGTTTTATTAGATGCTCATATTTCAAGCAGGGGAGTGGAAGAAAACACAATTATTGAGCAGAGAAGGCGGACGCTGGTGTTTGAGCATCACGCTGCATTGTTGCTCAAACGGCTCCCCGTAGCCTCATGAATAATCCAGTGAAAGCTGATTAATTGAAAACCATCCAGTAAACTATGTACTTCATCATTGCTTTAATAATGCAAAGGGGCCTTCAGTTGTGTACAGACACAGCTCCATCGATTATAATTGGCAACAGCCGTGGCGTTGCAGATCTCTTGGATGAATTGAAGCCAGAGTCCAATTTCTCATTTTGAAATAAAATAAATAAAAAAACAGATAGTGGGGGTTTCTTAATCTGAAAGATATGTAACCATTCACCAGGGCAGTCTTATTTTCACACAAACTCCGTCCCATCACACTGCCGTTCTCCATCCAGTTAAATCAAGATTGCGTTTCTGCGGCGTCTCCCGACCTTGTCTTGTCCGAGTCATCCAGATAGAGAGCCGGAGACGATTAGAGCACAGTGAAAGGTCAGAAGGGAGCTGCTGCTAACATCCATACCGGCGCAACACCGCAGCCTTCCACGCAGGCCGTGGAACCTCCGACATAATGCAGCCCGAGGATTATTTAACCAGCTGGGAGCAAAGCGACGAGAAACAACGTTGAGCAATGGTGTTTTATTCATGACCACTAAACGGACATCTGAGCTTTTTGTTGTACTACGATTTACACACAGACGTGGCTTTTGAACAGCCTTGAAAATGGACGGCGTCGCTGGTTTCATTCAGAATAAATCAATCTCAGAAATTATCATAGATTAGATTTGTTTTAGACTTTTTAAGCAAAAATTTGCTCTTTTTACCATCTAATACGGCGTCATAAATGACAAAGTTTCGTGAGAGCAGGGCTTCCTCCAGCTGAAGACGGCTAACGCTTTCCCTGCTAGCTCCTCCTTTGCTTGTTCTCGTGCCGTCACGTTCATTTTGTCATCAACACGACAGAAAGTTAGTTATTTGGGAAGTCATGATGACATGGAGCAGTTATACAGCCTATTCTTTATGAGTGGGCAGGTGACAAGCTAACAGGCTAATGTGGCTCATGTGGTAAACGGTAGATTTCACACTAGCTAAACAAGTTAACAACCCAACAAATTAGCCAGCTAATGTCTTACTCTACAAAGAGCAGAAACAAAAAAATGTTCTATGCAATAAGTGTGTACTAAGCGTTTTATTAAGCAATTTCCTTCTTCTACAACCAACATATGCGTTTTAAACAAGCCTTTTTATTAACTTTACATCTGTCTTGTTAAATTAAGCAGAACTTCAATAGCAACCAACTTAATAGCTTCTTGTGAAACATTGTACTCCATTTGAATATTCCCAGTTGATGCTGCTTTAAATTGATTCAATTATTAACTTCTTTTTACAAACTCACACCAATATACCATCTTTAATAACTGATAACTTCACAGAATCTCACATCGATTTTTTTTTTTTATGAGGGTTGCATTTTGTCATATGTCAGAGCTAGATCTAATGGACTGATTCAAAAACGGGGCAGGATGGAGCTGGGGGGGGGGGGCGAGTTTCTATAAAGTGTTTCCATGCATTTTTGCCACTCACATTTATCTTAGCCGACCATGAAAGAGCTGTGCATCCACTGAAGAGCACCAAAGCCAACTGGAATAAATTATGAAAGAGCAATCAAAGAATTAAAGGCAGGGGTGAAAAGGGTCTCTTTGAAGCTGCACTGCAGGCCTGAATATGTATAGCGCATGCAGTAATGCTGAGTAGCAGGATTTCATCGAGAGGGTGCTGTGACCCTCAGGGAGTACGACTTTGTATCTGGGTTGATAAGGATGGGCTCTGGCTCGCAGCTAACAAAGCGGTAGCAGCAGCTAGCGAGGGGTTGGTGGGAGATAACCGGGGTGCGGGTGGGAACTGGATTTCATTTCTGAACCCAGAGGGGGATAACAACGTTTACATATCTCCACGGACACACAAAAGGAAGGAAAAGATTTTAGTAACACGCAACTGGCAAAGCAAAGATGGTTGTCCTATGTCTTTCCCCCGGTGTGCCGTTCAGCGGGGGAAGACCAGGTGGAACTAATCTGAAGCAACCGGAATGAGCAGGTACATGTAAAAGTGACGGACTTGAGACCACTGGTAGCGCCAACAAAATCTGTATCTGCAATCAAATTGACTGTGCTAAGAGAAAGCCCAGCAGAAAACCATAAAGACGGGTAAGCAGCATGATGCTTTGGATTGTTTGGTTGGATTTACTCGAGTAGTGCTTTCCGGGTCCATCCGCAAAAATGGACTCATATTTAAGAGACTCTTTTCGACTTTGATTGTAGCATTAAAACATATTTAATGTTTGATGTATATATATATAGTAATCAAAAACTTGGTTTAAAAACAAAAATTACACTTTGACACGTGAACGAGGTCTGGCTAAAAAGGGGGGATGAAAAAATGTATACATTTGGAAAAAAAAAGTGTTGATTTTTCAGGGTTATGGATGAATTTAATTAAAACATTTAAAATTGCATGATTAAAATAATAATTTTGTTCTACATTTGGCTTCGTACCAACGGTCTGGAGGGAAACGGTTGCTTCCTGGAGCCATGGACTAATTCGAACGTTTAAACTTTACTCAACTGCTAACATTGTCCGTACACTTGGAGAGAAGTGCTGAGCCGAACAAGGCAGCTGCCAATGTTAATTCAACTGGGCCAACATGGACTGAGCGCTTTCGTTCACTTCCTCCGCTGCCACTGTTAAATGTACAGATAAAGTATTATTTGAAAAAAAAAAGAGAAAAAAAAACCCGCAGAAAAACATCATTGTTCAAAACTTATCGTTCTCTTTGCCAATTGGCCCGGATGAAATTCTACAGGAGGAATTCAAGTCAGAGATGTGAAGGGAAGTTTGAATCTAGCTGAACTGCGTAGGATGGAAAAGAGCAGGCTACAGTATCTGCAGTTTGCCAGACTTTTTAATGACATTAGCATCTCTCACCTACGCAGCGTTAAGCAGCACGTTTTGCCCCAGTTCAGTAGATCTCCCGCACCTCATGACAGACCCACAACGTTCAAGTCTACGGATCATGACATAAAGTCAGCGGGACGCACACATCTTCACCATCAATCCCATCTCCGCCTATTAAAAACAAACACAGCGCTCCTCATCCACCGCCACCCTTCTTCTTTCATGTGGAGCTAATTAACTAACACTGTTGCTGGTAATTAATTACTAGCCCACGCTAAAGGCCTCCGCTCGTTTGGGCAAATTAACGACATCCTCATTACTGATGCTGTCTAAGGAGGGTTTAGGTAGTGTGTGTGTGTGTGGGGGCGTGTGCGTGTGTGTGTGTGTGGGTTGCACGTGTGTGCGGCAGGTGTGCTGAGAATTGCGCAACAAGTGTTGGATCGGTTACATAAAGGTGGAAAATGTTGTGGTTTTTTTTAATGAGGATTAAAAAAAGATGGGTTTGGGGGTTTTTTTCTGTGTGAAATCCTTGGTGTTAAAATGTTCAGAATTCACATCAACACCCACAAGTCTTCCATCACTTCATGCAGCCAGTCGTCCGTGTCCAAAAATAAAGATCTGAGACAAAGCACAAAGGGACCTCCTGTGTGGTCGGTCTGGTTGGCGGTGGGGGAATTTTTTATGTTTTTTTTTTTTTCCTCATGTGGCCAGGCTGTAAAATCTGAAAGCGCTAAATGAGGTGAACTGAAACGAAGTACGATAAACCCGCCACAAGAGGTCGAGACATTGTTCTTGTTCAACTATTATCATTCCATTTACACAACCCGTGTGTTCCTCACTGACAAAACCGCACAAGGCCGTCATATTTATGAGTGCTTTATACTTTTTCCTAACCGTTTGCTTCAACAGCCACTGAACTCAAATCTTTGCAAAGGAGCCAAAGAGGGAACAACAAACTGAGCTCTGGGGCCGCGGAAATCTGAATACTTCTTTATTGCTTGAAAATCTGTGCAAACTGTTGGTTCAGTTTTTCTCATCTCGGGCTCAAGATCTGAGTAAACTCTTTGCACCAGTCTAGGTATAATCTCCCAAATATTCTCCTCAGCCATGCTTGCACTCGTCTTTTTTTCCCTTCTCCCCTCGTTTTAAAACGGAAACTGGCTGGTGACTGGAACTGGCTGATATATTCAGCCTGATCAGTCCTGAAAGGTCACAGGTCAGTCAGAAAATCAGAAACTCTGATCGCTCACCAAACAGTAACACATTAGCCGAGTTTCCTTTACAAATTTGAGCAAACCATTGTAGATATTCGGCTAATGTAAAAAACAAAAAAAAAAAAAAACAATTTCACAACTGAGAGGTTTTCATTAAATAAGAATTTTTGTAAAAACGTAACATGATTTTAATCTAAGTCCTTAAAAAAAACATCTAAAATCCTGGCAGCGATTAATGCAAATAGTTACACAAGAGATAATCATAGTTCTAAGATCATCATCATCATCTACTGATTCTACTTCCTGTTTTCTTCGTCGTTTTTGCCAGTAGTAATATCCGAGTCATGCGACTTGGATGATGCAAAAAAAGTGTTTTCATTTAAGCTTAGCAGAATACATCTAATTCAATATATGATTAATCCGAAAAACCACTTTACAGCTACATTTTTTATAAGCGGGCATGTTTTCTTTGATGTCGAAAATCAATTTGGTCCTGGTGTTTTTCTTTAAAGCCAAAAGGTTTTCTGCTCGCACACGTTCCATGGAAGTTGTTAGTTGTTAGTGCGTTGCTTGTACAGCAACGCACTAACAACAATAGTAAGACTTTTCCGTCAGTGCTGTGATTTATGTGTAATGTCTTCATATCGAGTGCCTGTTAAATGAAGTCAAATTCCTCATTTGCGCACACAATTGTGGTCAATAAAGTTATTTTGATCCAGGGTTTTGGAGACTGCCTTGTGTTTCAGCTTCAGTGTAGACCGCCTGTGGATCCCGTCTCTCCTCCTCACTTGAATATATGTATATTATTAAATCTGGAACAATTTTCTGCATTCGCTTGGGAGGCGTTTTAGCCTTTTTCCTCCCCTTTTTTTCTTCTGTCTCCACCTACTTGCACTTTTGTGGTTTATTCCTTTCCATTCATTTCTCTCCGACTGATTGTCTCAAACGACAAAATTTCATTATCTTGGTCAAAGGGGTTGCATTTCATCAGATTAACTCATTGCCCTTCAAAGAAAAACAAACAAACAAACAAAAAAAAAAACAATGGGCAGACAAAAAGAATTTTTAATTGACTTTTTAGGTTAAATAATGACAGCTCCAGGCTGCCCCACTGGGAACTGCCCGGTACGCCAGATGGCAAGGTCATTCCAGACAAAATGAGATGATCACATATTTCAACACAAGCACCACCGATCTCTACATCTACTTTAAAAAACAAAAAAATGCATCCAATGTGTCAAGTCATATTTTTGCTCAAAGTAAGTGCATCTAGAAAACCAATGAGTAGAAAACCCTGCATAACCAACAGCTGAAACAATCCGTCTTCTTTCCACAACCAAAAAGTGATTTCCAGATAAAAAGTGCTTCTTTTTCCGTTTTTTTTTTTTTTTTTTTTGCATTTTTCTCTTTCAGCATGAAGTTTGACTTATGATTGTCGGCTGTTCCATGCCATGCTGTGTAAACAAATCCATTTCTAGGGCCCAGTGGCTTCTGGCTGTAACCCGTCAAGTATTTTTAAACAATTCATTAAAGCGGAAGGATCACAAAGATCAGAACTCTCTTTTTCTCCATGGGTCATTTTTGTTCCACTCATCGACTGAATCCAAAAAAAAAACAAAAAAGAAAAACCGGTGAGTTTGCTGGTTTTCACAGAAGCTGTTTTAAGAATCAAAGCGTACCTTCAAGGTGTGTGCGCAGAGATTAAACTGGAAGGACCTGTACAGGCTTCTGGCAATATGCCAGCTTACTCCAATGAAGCAAAAAAAAAAAAAAAAAAAAAAAAACACACACCGCTGGAAGTAAAATGGTGGAGGGGGGGAAAAAAAAATAAAAGAAATGTTTGGAAACAACCACGTTCTCCACCTGTGTCTTTACCAACTCCATTATTCTCTTGCCACTGAATGATGAGTCTCATTGAGAGTCATGAGTGGCTCCATTTATACCTCATTCATGTTTGACTGATTGCATTATGTGCTGCCAGTGAAGAGAGAGACAGAGGAGTGGAATAAAAGAAAACAAAAATTAAAATAATGAAGGAGAACAGTTTGGACGGCCACAGGCCTAATAAATGTTACATGGCTGATAAAGGTGTGGCGTCACAAATATCGTTAAAACGTCTCTGTGGCACTTTGTGAATTTCTGTAGCAGCACAGTAGCCAACTTATTAATAATAAAGGACTTTTTATTTTTTTAATAATGTTTTTTCTCCCAATACAGAAAATCCTCCTGGTTTTTATAGCTTGTAACATTTTTATGTAGTCTGCTCAACTGACGCTACGCTAGCTAGTTTTCCCCGTTTCGTTTAATGGCCGTGTGAATTTCACTTGCTGTATCGTTGTTTATGTCTGCGCTGAGCATTATACGATGGCGGTAAATCCTGCTGCTGGCTAATTCACTGGGAGACGCGGTCAAGACTTCGAGGAGGTCACTCAATGATTTATTATAATTTTTTTTTTGCATGAAGGGGTCACCAAGAAGTTTTTACTGCCGATGGGTCTGAAAATCGAGATTTGGGGGGGCGAGCGCGTTGGACTCGACCGCGGCTCCACTGGAATGAGAAGACGCATGATTCTTGTTGCCGATGGCGATGACTTGTTTCCCCAGCCTTAAATTAGCTACACCAACAGAGCAGAAAGAGCTAGAGCAATGGGAAGGGCGAGTACTGGAGGAGAAAGAGGGAATAATAATAATAATAATAAAAAAAAAAAAAAAAAGTCTGGTTGTGAATAAAGCTTTAAACAAACATGACAGGGTAAAAGCTCAGCTCCCATAGCTTGCTCTCTGTAATTATACCCATGTCATTGGCTCGCACCCCAAGGGGTGATACTAAATAAAACTATTAAAATATAGGGAAACAGGGTAAAGTACACAGCGATGGCAGGACGAACGGGTCATCTATTAAGTCACAGAAGGGCTTCGGAGTTTTAATGAGCTTTTTAAAGGCGCTCACTTCCTCAGAAGTGTCCTGGCTGCAGCTACAGCTGTGCCAGCTTAAAAGGTTTAAAACTGTGTAGCTCGCTGGGGTTTTATAGCCACTTTCTGTAAAAGTTCAAGCATGTCCCTTAAAATGTCCTGTGGTGTGGGGGATTTTTTTTTTTTTTTCTCTAGCAAAGGATCCATTAAATATGGATCAGCCCTGGGTTGATTTAAAACACCAGGGGCAGAATTAGGAGTTTAACCCAGCTTCAAATATCACACAGAAAATGGAAATGGATCGACACAGGGCCGGCCCAAGCATTTTTTGGGCCCTAAGCAGATTTTTATTCTCTGTCTTCTCCCTTTCTCATCAGCCAGTTTCCTGCCAGCTCTCTGTCAAAAAAAAAGATCCCTAGAGTCCAACAAATCCTTAAAAATAGAAGAAAAAGGAACATGGACTGCGGATGCTGACGGTCGCGTCGGGGACGTCTGTGTTGCTGCAACACGTTTAGCACCGAGATGCTATTTTAGGCCTGAATAAATTCGCTGACGAGTTAACTACATTTAAATACAACAGTCTTTTCCAGGGTTCCATCAGATTGTGTCGGGAAAAATTCACCCCCAGTAGATCAAGTAAAGTAACTGTTGTCGATCACAGTTTTCAGATGTCATTTGGGCGTCAGATTTACAGACGTTCCAGAAATGCATGAATAGAAGGGTTCCAAGGTACACGGGCCAGAGCCTTTCTTGTAATAAAAATAAATAAATAAAATTCAATTGCTGGTGTTAAAGTTTTTAACATGTCAAAATCAACGTAATTAACAGGTTAAAGTCCCAGCCCGATTATTTAAGTAGATTTGGATTTCATTTAATTTGACCTGAATTTCATTCAAACCAAAAACTAGGGAAAATACCAAGTATTTTATATTGATTCATGTGATAAACATAAATGCTATCCACTTTATGCATCCAGGAGTGAATAGTTAGCATATGGTGACTAATGACTGACTTTTACAGCATTAACAGACAATAACTAGCATTCCAAAAACACTAATTTATGGCTTTACAGAGGGGAACATGAAACGTCTTTTTGTGCACTCCTGAGAAAACCAGGCAGTCTTCAAGTTCCTGCATTTAAGACCTTCTTGCTTTGGTGTGTACAATTTCAGACAATGTCTTCAGCTCACTTTTGTGTTGCACATAATGGAATACAAGTACATTTAATTTAAAGTGGTGTCCTTTGTCTTATTCTTACATTTTACTTTGATTGCAGACAATCTCTGTTAAAGCCTCTCTCTTTACATAGATGCACCTAACACTCAGACACCGTACATTGTTTATTATTGCATCCTTTTAACAAATGACTATTATACATGCATAATAATCTTGGAATTTAATTATGACCCACTTCCTTTTCCCTCCCATGGGAAAGCCCTGCAACATATTAGCTGAGCAGGATGTGGTTAAAGCAGCACTCCAACTGCACAGCTTAATGAAAAGCCTGTCTGGATACTTTAGCCAGGATGGAAGGGTGCGTACAGGACTGCTGCCCACAAACCACAGCGTCCTCCTGGGCTGCTCTCAGGTGGTAATGGACCGGCAGCCCCTAAAGCCCCCACAATGTTACAGACAAGCTAACCACAGCACATATTAGCCACGCCCGGTGGGGATTCGTGTTTAACATGGAAGAGGAGCTGCTTTGTAAATTTGAGCATTTATCTATTTTATGAAAATTTGCTTCTTTTTTTTTTTTTTTTTTTTTTTTTTTTACAAATTTGAGATTTCTTTTTTTTTCACTACTTTTGTGACTTTAAGGACTCAAAGAACTGAAGTGTTTTTTAAGCTAATAGGTTAAAAAAAATTTTCATAGTAAAATAAAACAAATTTTGATCACCAAATATCAGGGAGAAAAACAAACTTGCAGGTGTTTCCCGCACTTTCCCTGACAACCCATGTGTATTAAAGATGAATTACGAGTATTCAGCACTTAAACAGCAACTGATACATACAGGTGCAACATGTTTCAGTGTGTTGAAGTTAATTGTTTAATCTGCCCAAAAACTACTACTGTTTTATTTCCAAGTCTCCCTCAAGATAAACTGTCTGATTTGGATAAGTTAGCTCCAATTACTGTCCAAGCTTATAAAAACAAAGGCAAATGGACAAGAAGACATCACAACAGGCAAGTGCACATTGTGATTGGTAGTCAGATCTCACCATGCTACGCTCCCAACTCGTTATGATCGTCGTTTTGTCAGACGTGACTGTCCTGATCATCAGAATCCAAACCTGGAGAGTTTTCACTCAATTCTGGACATCCAGCTGGTTCATACTGGTATGGTTGGATATCGTTTTTACCTCCATAAAGTCTTCCAGCATTTATTCAAACACAAAAACAGGTTCTTCATTTTCCACCACTGAACAACTGAACAGTAGTATAGTTTTAGTGGCTGGCTGAGGCACAGTGCACATTATAAACCGAGGACAGTAGTGAACCATAACTCAACCTCTCAAAATCCCCCCACTTTAGCATTTATTACGAAAAACAATTTCAGTTCTCCCTTCATATAAGGAATTGAACAAGTCAAGAGTTCCACAGACATTATGTACGTCTGTGGGGTCGTCTTGTGTGGTCTACCCACACGAATGACAAGAAAATAAAGTAAACTGCCTAGAGGTAGTTGTGTGGTGCACCTCGCCAACGACTGATGGATTTAACGATGTTCAGTAAGTGAAAATAATTAAAACCGCACTTTACATTGAACATAATGCGTCATCAATCCTTCCATCTAAATAAAATCTAAAGTCATCACATTTATTAGACTCGTTAGTGACCTACTCAAGTTTCTTTCACACAGACAACTTGCAACCGAATGACCGTAAGGTAGACATCAAGTTAAAGGTCAGCAGGCCATGTCCACCTGAAAAAAAACTGGGCATTTCCAAAATGACCTTTGATTTTGTCTTTTTTTAAATGTCCCTGATATCAAGAATGTCTTCATCCACATAAGCAAGATAGCACGAAATGTTCTTGGAACTACGTAATGTTTGTAATGTAGTCTCACTCACACACACACACACACCTTGCCCAGCGTGTACCCCACTTCTCACACAATGACCGTTAGAGATAGGAACCAACACTTCGGTATGAGGCTGCACTTTACCATATATGGATCATCGTTATAAAGTTCAACACACAGCTAAGTCTGTTTCACTGCCAGACTCACTTGGGATCCTCCCAGGTGAAGAGTGGAAAAAGGGGGATTCTTGCTGAGTTTTGGGTCTTTGTAGATCTACTTCCAGACATGTCCATCATCAGCCTGCTTGATGCAGTGTGAGGTATAGTGTCAGTTTCCCAAACAACAATTACAGCAACAGATTCTGGGAGTTGATGGAGGAAAGAACAGGACCTCGTAGAAGTCAATCCTTCTACATCTTCTCCAATGTAACACCAATTCTTTAGCACAGGATTGAATTAACAACCTCCAGACATTGTTACCTAAATATTTTGTGCATTGAAACCGCCCTGGTACAGTGCGTGTACGTCAAACAGCTTTTAAATACTGAAAATGCAGATTCTGTCGTGGCGTCTAGTGTGGTCACATATAGTGCATGTCTACTTTTGACACCACTTATTGTTACCCCCTACTTATTGGATTTAATTATCCTGACACAACTACTGAATGTCAAGTAAGACATTATTAGGTAAACGCTACTCTCATCTCTACACTCAAACCATTACCAGCCTTTTGTGTCGTGCAAACAAACGACACTATATCATCATCCGTTTCAGAATGGAGATAGGATACTCAAAGTCTCAAAGATCCACGGGAAGACAGAGCGAGGATCAAACATGATCTTGCTCTGGGCGGACTTCACAGGGAAAAGGAAACCAGGAGGAAAGACAGATTGAAGCCAAGTAGCCCTGAGCAAGAAGGAAGTTCTCTGGCACTGGGGACGACTGACTGCGTTATGGAAAACGAATGACACGGCGGTGAGAGAAGCCTTTGTTCATACTTTTACAAATGTGTAACGTAGCAACAACACAGCTATCAAAATCTTGGTTTCTGCTCTGGCTGCAACGAGTGACTATTTTATTAGTTGATTAATTACTTATTCTGACAATCGGACAAAAAAAATGGTTAGCCACTTAAACCTTTTCATAAAATATTAGAAATACATTGAAATATGCACAAGAGCATGTTTTAAGGTTTCCATTTAAAATATAAAAAAAAAAATTAAAGAAAGAAAATAGGCATTTTACTGCCTGAATTTGAATTTGAACCAGGTGAAGCTGAAACCACACCCTTTGAGGAGGAGTTCTGGGCAGAACCTATTTGCAGACAAAGGGCTTTTTCTTTTTTACACTTGAATATCTAATGTGTACATTTTTATAAAATTTTGGCTTAATTCCTGCTTTTATGTTCTTGCAGGACAAAAATTGTCTTATTTTTAGTCTGCATACTCTATCTAATGACTAATTAATTACTAAATGTGTTGACTATTATATCAATAATCACTTCATCACGATTATTATCATTTCAGCCCCAATTTCTATACAATTGATTTTGAATTACTCATTATTGAATTAGTTGGCTATTATGTCAATTGATAAATGAAGATGAATTGTTTAAAGTGATTTAGAATGACTGATTACTAAATTAGCTGACTATTTCAATAATTAATCATGATTAATTGTTTAAAGTGATCTTGAATTTTGCTCACAAAGATTCATATAATCACGTTACTACTGATGAAAACACCAAAATACAACCAAAAACAGGAGCTACGAATGCAAAGTTTTTACTTCTGTTGTGAAGAATAAGCTCGTCCTGACTTTTACACTCTTTGGGGGCAAAAAATAATAATAAAGTAAAAACAAAAACAATGCCTTATGTCTGTGAAATCTGGCCTCTCTGTATAATAATCAGGTAATCACAAGAACCTCCGCGAGGCTTTGAGAGCTGATACAGACAGAAGGAACTGGCAGCTCTCCACATCCAGGATGTGCTGTTCCTCCAGGCTCTGTAGGACTGGATCACTGCCGCCTGCCAAGGCTTCACCCCTCTTCTCCCCCCCATTGGAGAATAGCTGTTTGTCATCAACAAGGACGGGTTTTGGCAGCTTGCACCTTGATGAACACCCAAGTATTATGCTTTTATACTGGAAGAAGCATTGTATTGTTCACGAAACGTGCCAAGGAAACAAAGACGAGCGGAACACTTAATTACCAGCAATGCTATATTAAGCCATCTCATTGTACACTGTTGTAAGTATAGCATAGACACGGCGGAGAGAGAAGGCGTTCTCTGGCTTGCTTCCCTAATGCGGCACAACGAGAACACCTAACAGACAGAACCACAGCTGAGCGCGCCCAGCGGGCCCACCGGGGTTTGGCAACTACTGCAGCAGAAGATAAATGACGTTGAAAATTTGAAGAGAGGTTTCTTGCTGTGTGACTAATTTTAATATATTTTTGTACAGATGTAGCACGGAGATTCTAGCGATCGGCTCCAAACAGGGACGTCTCTCGTTAGCCTCGTAGACTCGTTCCAAACTATTGGCTGCTGCTGCAACAAACAAGAGAAAATGGATTCTGAACTTATGTGGCTGCATTGATCAAAAGATATGAAAATACGACTTGAAAATGAGCAAACTGAGAACTTTCTGTGATACC
Source organism: Gambusia affinis (assembly GCF_019740435.1). NCBI lineage: Eukaryota > Metazoa > Chordata > Actinopteri > Cyprinodontiformes > Poeciliidae > Gambusia > Gambusia affinis. Next base: position 5,505,086 of record NC_057885.1, on the reverse strand, counting down.
ATTATGTGTATCACAGGGTTTCCCCCAGAAAACTTGTTAAGGCCGGTGGTTGGGGCGCTAGGGCGTCTGGAAACCCTGTAACATCCCAGTCCTTCCACTGGCTCCCTGTAGCTCAGAGAAAAGGCTTTAAAATACTGAGGGGAGTTTAGAAATCACTGAGCACCACAGTACGTTAAAGATCTGTTGTTGCATCAACCTTCTATGCTCCACAAATCTCGAACAAACTTCCAGAAAACCTTCCTGGAAGCCAAACCTAAACATTGATCAACATATCTTAATTTGTATTTGCTGGATGATTTTGATGATGGCAATCGACAAAATCGCTTGTTTCACAATTTGTTACCATGTTTTTATCAAAAACAGGTGATAACACCTGTTTTTAATCACATTGAGCACTTTGCATTACCTTGTTGCTGAAACGTGTGTAAATAAACTTCAAATCGGAGAGTCACAAAGGTTACATGATCCTTAGAACATGTGACAAGACGACCTTTAGCGGTTGGGTTTTTGTTCAGAGAGAAAGAGTCTTGAACCAGAGTCAGGTGGAGAACAGCAGCAGTTTATTTGTCACTCAGCATCAACACACCTTCACAGCTGAAACTGCAGTCTCAAATAGTCCCAGCTGTGACGGACCAAACCATATTAAATTCACAGGGGAATTACTTCATCAATCTCCACCTATTTACATAAAATACATTTTATTAAATATAATACTTCTATTTACTTTTTATAAATATTTTCCATTTTATCATTACACCTTAAATAAACACCACAAAAACCCACAAACAATTCCCCCCCCTAGTCCTTTCAATGGCCTCTCCCAGAAACTATATATGGCGTCTGGACCCCCGGGGTAGAATTTGTCCAAACACCCTGGAGAGGACACAGAAAAGACAGGTGAGTCACTCTACCACAGCACTCCACACTTAACAGATTCTGCACACATTTGCTTAGTTTTTCCTCACCATTAGCTCATTGCTCTGAGTAACAATTGTGCTCCTCCACAGGCAACAGCAACCAACCTCACTCATCAATGAGGAGCAGCTGTGCAGAGCCCAGAACAAAGGCTACATACCAATTGCTAAAATGTTCAATAAATATAATTAAAACTTCTTGTGTGCAAATTTCTGCTTAAAGTGCAAATGCTAAATAAAGTGTTTGTTGTTGGTACAGTGCAAAAATACATTTTTAAGTGCCATACAGTGCTATATATAAAATAGTCACAGTAATGAAGATCTCTTCATTACATTTCCTCCCTCCTCTCTTAAAAGCACAGTACCTCAGTCCTCCGACACTCTGGATAAACAGTCAGCAACCACATTAGACTTCCCTGGCTTGTACTGGACCGTGAAGTCAAATGGCTGCAGCGCCAAGTACCATCCAGCGATGCGGGCGTTGGCATCCCTCATCTCTCAACCACTGGAGGGCACGATGGTCAGTCTCTAGAATAAAGTGACGTCCCAAAAGATAGTACCTGAGGGCCTCAATAGCCCATTTCATGGCCAAGCACTCCTTTTCCACTGTTGAATATCTTGTCTCCCTGTCAAGCAGCTTCCGACTCAGAAACACCACAGGTCTTCTTTCACCATCCACCTCTTGTTGAAGAACAGCTCCAAGTCCCACTCCTGAAGCGTCTGTTTGTAAGATGAATGGCTTAGTGAAGTCTGGTGTGTGTAAAACTGGATGAGTACATACTGCTTGCTTGAGATCCTTGAATGCTCGATCACAGTCTTCCGTCCAGCACACTTTGTTGGGGGCTGCACCCTTTGTTAGATTGTTCAGTACAGCTGATCGTTCTGCAAAAGAAGGTATGAATTTCGGTACCAACCCACTAAACCAAGAAATCCTCTCACCTTCTTCTTGGTCGTTGGAACTGGGAAGGAATGTATTCGTCCATCTTCCCCACTTGAGGCTTTATTTTTCCAAACCCAATGACAAAACCCAAATACTCCACTTCTCTCTGGGCTACATTACACTTCTTTGGGTTAACAGTCAGTCCAGCCAACCTGATGCGGTGTAGCACCTCCTGCAGGTGAATCAGATGCTCCTCCCAAGACTGGCTATACACCACAACATCATCTAAATATGCTGCAGAAAATGCTGAAACATCTCTCAGTACATGATCCATTAAACGTTGGAATGTTGCTGGCGCACCCTGGAGCCCAAATGGCATGACTCTAAATTGGTACATACCAAAAGGAGTTTTGAAGGCAGTCAGCTCTCTTGCTTCTGGTGCCAAAGCCACTTGCCAGTATCCTTTGCACAGATCCAGCGTTGTGATGTAACTTGCAGAACCGACTTTCTCCAGTAGGTCGTCCACCCTGGGCATCGGGTACGGGTCAAAGTTGGACACAGCATTTAAATGTCTAAAATCTATGCAAAATCTCAGGGAGCCGTCTTTCTTTGGTACCAGCACAATCGGGCTGCACCACTCACTACTAGACTCTTCAATTATACCCAAATCCAACATCAGCTTTATTTCTTTTTCCAGTACCGGAACCAAGCGTTCTGGTATGCGATAGCTCTTTTGACGACTCGGTGCATCTTCTTTCAGCCGAATCTTGTGTTGGACCAGTGATGTAAATCCTGGAACTTCTTTAAAGAGCTGAGGGTCCAAGAAAGGTTTGATTTTTTCCTGCTCAGTAGGAGACAGATGAGAAATGTCAACCAAAGCACAGTCTGACATGCTAGTTGGGAAAAATTTTTCAGTCACCTCCTCATCCTTAACTGCTCTCACAAATAACTCCTGGTGCACAGGCTCTTGTCGGCTGTGAAACTCTTTCAACAAGTTGACATGAAAAGTCTGATGCTTTTTAGCTCTTTCCGGCATGTACAGTTCATAAACCACTTTACTCACTTGTTTGGTGATCTCATATGGTCCATGCCATTTTGTCAGCAGCTTGTTGTCACTGGTAGGCAGCAGTAAAAGAACCTTCTGTCCTGGCAAGAAGACTCTGTCTCTGGCCTTCTGATCGTACCATGTCTTTTGATGTTGTTGAGCTGCTTTCATGTTGTCCTGTGCAAAAGATGCCATTTCCTGCAATCGCTCTCTCATGTTGATGACGTATGCTGCAATGTTTTCACCCTCTGGCTTAGCGTCTTCCCAACAGTCTTTCAGTAGATCCAGCGGACCTCTCACTTGACGGCCATACAATAACTCAAAGGGTGAGAAACCTGTGGACACTTGTGGAACCTCCCGGTAAGCAAATAACAGGTACGGCAGCCATTGGTCCCAGTCGGCACCTGTGTCAGAGACAAACTTGCGCAGCATATTTTTGAGAGTCTGATTATATCTTTCCACTAGCCCGTCCGTCTGGGGGTGGTAAGGGGTGGTCTTAAGTCCTTTAATCCCTAATAACTTATAAACCTGCTGCAAAAGTTTGGACAAAAAATTTGTTCCACAATCTGTGAGAATTTCTCTTGGTATTCCTACTCTAGAGAAAAGCTGCAGGAGACAGTTAGCAACATGTCGGGCTTTAATGGATCTGAGAGGAAAAGCCTCAGGGTACCGTGTAGCATAGTCACATATCACCAAGATGTAACGGTAACCTGTAGAGCTCCTCTCTAATGGACCCACAATATCCATGCCTAGCCGTTCAAAAGGTGTTTCAATAATTGGCAGCGGCTGTAACTGGGCTCGTGCTACTCCTCTGCCTGAAGTCAACTGACATTTTTCACAGGAACTACAAAATTTTGAAACCTGGGTATACATTCCCGGCCAAACAAAACGGCTACTGATTCTACTCAGTGTCTTGTGAAAAGCCATATGACCTGCCCATGGAATTGAGTGGCCCAGCTCCATGACTTTGTACCTGAACTGTTGTGGAAGGGCTAATGCTTCACACTGTCCCTTCTTCTGATACAAAATGCCTCCTTTAATAATGTAAACTGCATCTTCCAAGAAGTCTAACCGGCGCTGATGAGTTCCCCCCACCCCAGTTACTTTTTCAAACCAAGGTTTTAGAGTAGGATCATCTCTCTGGAGTGCACCTACATCTGAGGGAATGTCAAACTCAAACAAATTATTTGGCTTAGACCACTGTTCTATCCTTTCATCACCTGAGCCTTTGAATTTCTCCATTCTTTTCTGAGCTCTTGACTTTTTAGTTTTTCCCAGCTCTGTTTCCAGAGACTCCCCATAAAAAGGCAGCTCTTCCAACACAGTCTTTGAACTTTGAGCTCTTGTGACTACATTACAAGGTTTCAGTGATTCTACTGGTATATCAGATTTTGGACATAAATCCTGGGCCTCTCTGTTGGTAAGCACTTTGGGTTCATAGTCTGACTGGTGAATAAGGTCAAAGAGAGTAGGGATATCATTACCAAGTATAACTGAGTATGGCAAAGAGGGAACTACAGCGACATGTACCAAGTATGTTTGACCTCCCACTGTCAAATACACCTCAGCACTAGGGTAGACATGTTCATCTCCATGTACACATTTTATTTTAACCCCCACCCCACTTAGCTTTTCTTCAGAGATTAAGCTAGCATGCACTAGAGACTGGAAGCACCCAGAATCAAGCAAAGCTTCTTCTTTCTGCCCATTCACTAGAACAGAAACTGTACAAACTTTCTTTTCCACAGCCTCAATAGCTGGTCTTGGAACTGAACACAAAAGTGATGGCTTTGATTTAAAAAAGTGTTGTGTATGGCCAAAGCCATTACAATTGTAACATCTAATATCTTGGACAGAAGACTTGTGAAATGACTTTTTAACATTGGGAGGTCTTTGAGAAGGGAACTGCTTTGAACTAGAAAAATTTCTAGCCTGACTTTGACCAGAGCCCTGTTCACCCCCAGTGGACTTACTTGATGGGGCATAGTGAGTCTCTCGGCCAAAATAGGTGCTCTTGCTCCCCTTCCTGGCTGATGTGAAGACCTCTGCAAGAGTAGCTGCTTCTTTTGCCGTCTTCGGGTCGCGCTCACGGATCCAGATCTCCAACTCTGGATTAACCATTCTTAAAAACTGCTCCAGAATTATCTGCTCGGATATTTCTTGCACAGTAGATTTATCAGGTTTAATCCATCTTGAAAACAAGTCTTTTAATCGCACATAAAGTTCACGTGGCGTCTCACCTGCTTCAATCTTCAGGCATCTGAAGATGAGACGATAAGTGTCAGCAGTGATTTCATATTTTGCCAGAATTGCCTCTTTCACTTTGTCATAGTTCTCAGAGTCAGCCATATCCATTAGAACATAGGCTGTGCGGGCCTTACCGGTCAGCAGAGGGACCAGACGAACCGCCCACTCATCTCTAGACCAGCGACACACCTGGGCCATCCTCTCGAACGTCGTCAGAAAATGCTCAATGTCATCATCCGTGGATAAGGGAAGAAACTTTGGTTCAATTATGGACCTGGAACCATGAGCCAGCTGGACATCACCACCATCTGATTCTTCTGTCTGTGCTTCAGATGTCGTGGGTTGAAGATGTGCTTCTGATACATCAGATTTTTCAAGTACAGCATGCACTTGAAGCTGCATTTGTTGAAATTGATGCTGTATGCTTTTCCACCTCTGCTCCTGGCGGGAAAAATCTTTATCAATCTTCAGGTCTCTAGCCACTTGAGACCGCATAATAGATTTCACCATCACCGCCAGTTCCTCCAACTTATCTTCAGGGCTGGTTGTTGCCATTGTCTCCATTTCAGAGGAAGCTCCAGCTCCTTCATCAGGCTCTCCCTCTGGGCCTGGCTTTTTCCCTCCTCTGGTCATCATCTTCTCTGGCATGAACGGCACACTTCTGACACCACTTGTGACAAGACGACCTTTAGCGGTTGGGTTTTTGTTCAGAGAGAAAGAGTCTTGAACCAGAGTCAGGTGGAGAACAGCAGCAGTTTATTTGTCACTCAGCATCAACACACCTTCACAGCTGAAACTGCAGTCTTAAATAGTCCCAGCTGTGACGGACCAAACCATATTAAATTCACAGGGGAATTACTTCATCAATCTCCACCTATTTACATAAAATACATTTTATTAAATATAATACTTCTATTTACTTTTTATAAATATTTTCCATTTTATCATTACACCTTAAATAAACACCACAAAAACCCACAAACAATTCCCCCCCCTAGTCCTTTCAATGGCCTCTCCCAGAAACTATATATGGCGTCTGGACCCCCGGGGTAGAATTTGTCCAAACACCCTGGAGAGGACACAGAAAAGACAGGTGAGTCACTCTACCACAGCACTCCACACTTAACAGATTCTGCACACATTTGCTTAGTTTTTCCTCACCATTAGCTCATTGCTCTGAGTAACAATTGTGCTCCTCCACAGGCAACAGCAACCAACCTCACTCATCAATGAGGAGCAGCTGTGCAGAGCCCAGAACAAAGGCTACATACCAATTGCTAAAATGTTCAATAAATATAATTAAAACTTCTTGTGTGCAAATTTCTGCTTAAAGTGCAAATGCTAAATAAAGTGTTTGTTGTTGGTACAGTGCAAAAATACATTTTTAAGTGCCATACAGTGCTATATATAAAATAGTCACAGTAATGAAGATCTCTTCATTACAGAACAAAAAACTATTTTTCTACAATCTGAATTTTTTAAATTATTATTTACATTTTAAAATAAAGAGAAAGCCTTTGGCAAACAGAGGTTGATACATTTCTTCTGTGGGATGTTTGTAAGAAATATTGTAAAAATATTGTTAAAGTATCTTACCGTTTTCTCCTGTCTTACTAAAATTCAATGCAATTTTTCCATGACAAAAACTTCTGAATGCTGCTTTTGAAAACATTTGTTTGTGCTATTTTCAGGTTAGGTTAATAAGTTTGGTGTTCTTCCATTTAGAACACAAAATAGCACCACTGAAAGTTGATTTTACTAACAAAGTTGTTACTTAATTAAAGTGTTGCTTCAGTCTTCACCTTAAATGTCTTTCTAGCCTCTCCTCATGCCTTGCGTCCCGGTGACGTTGTGCCAGAAACGTGGATGTTTGGATTTTCAGTTCTGCAGAGTGTGTGTCACACTGATGAAGAAACAGCTTTGAAATTTCATCACAAACAGCTGGCATGTTTGTGTTTGTGACGGCAGAAGCGGGTACATATTTTAGGCCCTTCTCTGAGGAACGATTTACACTCAAGGTTGCGCGGTTTGAGGTCATTGAATTACGATACAGGACTAAAAAGAAAGTTAAACACAAGCAGCTAGAACTTGGCAGGTACTTATATAAAGTAGTATATCTTGGCTACCATCTCGTCATCACCGGTTCCTTCACAAAGACGACAAAGTCAAGCTTTCCTCCGTCATCTATCTTGTGTTGGCTTTGGTCAAGACTAATTCCTCACCGCTGGGATCACAGTAATGCTTCATATACAATATTACGGAGTCCACAGAGATCTCTGTCTCTCTGTTAGCTGATCAGTGGTTCGGACGGTGCTGACCCGCTGTTTCCCCTCTGTATCCTCTTTCATATTGGACCGCTTAAGACAACAGTCCCTGGGCTAATCTCCACACACCTCTTATCTACCCGCACCAGACCGCGCGCTTGATGTGTGCGCACGTTGTAAATCGAATGAATTGGCAGTGTGAAGGAGCAAAATGTCCACAGAGGAAGAAAGGAGAAGACAAAAACAAAAACAATTGTTCAAGGAGAGGATACCAACAGACAGGAAAGCCTGGAAATCTGGCTCAGTATGGGGCAATAGAGACGTCAGTTCCCATCTGGACTTCGGAACGAGGAAAGTGCTTTGAATTTCTTTAACTTTCTCAGGTTATCGAGAGAAGAGTAAGATCAGCAATCCCATCAGGGATAACCTTTCTTGTGCACATCAAACTGATGTTCCAATAGGAGGTCTAGAGTCGGGCGCTTCAGCAATAGCATCCAATTATTCGCCACGGCGTCTCGAAGGGCGCAGGTAGCGCCGCGGCGGCTAATGTCAAGTCATTTCAACTCAAACTCGTCTTTTAAAGAATCGCTTGTTTTGTGCCCAACTTGCCGAAGGGGGCGAGATAATTTCACGCTTCAAGTCACTGAATGAAGACATAATTCTCTACCAGAGTCATGATGTCACCTAATTTAACTAGATGTTTCCAGTCAGTTGTTGCACCGCTGCGAAGACAGACTGTTGGTGGCTGAATTCATTTACTTTTCAATTTTGACTTTTTGTTTTTGTCATGTTTTCACTTCTACACAGCCGACTCACCGCAATGTCTTTTGAGGACCTCCAACTGCTGACTTGCTGAACGTTTTCAGTCAACTTAAAGATCCGTCAGAGAACGTACTCCTCTGCTGAGGGCATCGATAGAGGCTATTATTAAAGAATTCAAACCCAAGACTTTAATGTTAGTGCATAGATGTGAACTAAAGGCAAAGAGGAGATGGTTTCTAACTTTTCTGAGAAGTGTGATGTGCATTTCCATCCATCCTCACCGGGTCAATGCTTTGTCGACCAATATTTCGGTTCTGAGTTGCTATAAAGTATTTACTCCCTTGGATGTGCAGAATTAGGCTTTTTTTTTTTTTTTGACAATTGAGTAATATTTTATATCAAAGTAAAAATTTATTCCAGCAAAAAGAAAATTCTAAAAACATTTAGAATTTTGTGGAAATTAGTTTACACTTTCACATTAAGGTATTTTTCTGTCTATTGACATGTTTGTCTATTGATCTGTTCAGGTTAGGTGAAGATCAATCAGATTAGCTAGAGAGAAACAGTTACCATCAATTTTCAGGCCTGACCACAAATTTATAATTTTGGTCTTGACTTTGACTAGGCCATGTTGGTTCACAAATGTGATTTAATCTACAGCATTCTTTGTTTTCTCTGGCTTTGTGTTTATGAAGGTTTTGTACCAGAAAGGGAACTTCAACCTCAGTCTCCAGTTTGTTTGTTTTTCCTGGGTTTGTTTATATTTATCTCCACCAATCAAGTTTGACCCAAAGCCTAGATGAGCCACCGCAAGGGATGCATATTTACCTTTTTTTTTTTTGTGGACAATAAAACAAAAAAAATCTATAAGGATTCTTAACATCCTTTGAGATTTGTTTAGAAATGCAGGTTGATTATGTTTATGAATCCCAAAAAACTTGCAATCTGAATATGATTGTTACTTTTTAACCATAACAGTTACAGCGTGATTACCAGCAAATTCCATTTACTAAGAAATGAAAAAACAAAACACAAAAACAAAGTGAAGTTTAATAAGATTTGTCCTGCTGGGATTTCAAATACAATTCAAATGTTCCATCTCGCATTCCAGGAAAATAATTTATTTTGTCCGAGAGAACAAAGGCTTTTTTTTTTAACCTCTGGGGCAGACCTGTTCACCTACGACTGCTCTGTAAATTAATTACAGTGTGTTAATTACAAAGGGTCCACCTGGGGCCCCTGGGCTGCTGGCGAAGGGGCTTAATCAAACACGGGTGACAGTTACTGACTTCATTATTAAGCATTCCTAGAGCCAAACGCCAGAGGACAGTCCATGAGAGACATCGGGATCCAGAGGACCCAAAGTCAGACGGCCTTCCCATGAAAACATCTCTGAAAAAAAATTATATTAAATATATTTAAAAAAAAAATTTTTTCTCCCTTTCCTGTATAAATCATTTCTGGATACCCGTGTGCTTTTGTAGTGACAGTTTTCACATCAGTTTTAGCCAAATGGAGCAAGAAGTTCTAATTTTCTACTCTCTGACGTTTGTTTTCCATTGCGTTTTTTTTTTGTTTGTTTGTTTGGTTGTTTTTTGTTGTTTTTTTTTACAATATTGTATTTGTATAATGAAACACACAGGATCCTGCTAATGGATGCACTCTGTCTGTTATTTGCATTCTCATTTCGTTAGAACATCAGCTGGACCGTTTCATGAGATTGAGGCGCGCTGTTAACGTCAGACATTTCCCTTTCTTCCCCGCCTCTTCGTCTCCGTCTCGTCTCTCTCAATTTCTTCAATTGTCACAGTCGACTGCTGCCGTGCTCCAAATTTGCCCCTGCAGGCCAACATGCTGTACGACTAAATTGTTTCTCCATTATTGTGCAAAAAAAAAAAGAAAAAAAAAAAAAAAAGAGGGGAAAAAGGGCTACGGGATCATGCGCATGCCCATAAATAGCCACACACCGATGACAGGGCCCTGTTGAAACACCTCTCAGTTCGATTTATATTCCAGCAATCCCCTCACCACGGAAACTTGCCATCCCACCAGAGGAAGTCTAATAATTCCAGATTTGGACGTTGCTGCAAGTAAAGGGACAAAAGAATGAAAGGATTGTCCTTGCACTGGCATAGGTTGTAGTTTCTATGGTGATGTCTTATGCAAGGGAAGGAAGAGAGTGACTTTCCTTTATGGTCCTATATGGGAACGCTGCTCCACATGGGTGTGAACAGATTCTTTACCACTGGAGTGTGAGGAAGTAAAAGAAGTGATGATTCTCTCGAGAGCTGTAGGTTGGAAAAAGTACCGAGAGATGCAAAAAAGCTTCCACCCACCTTGAAGAAAGACATTGACAGTACTTTATGAAGCCGCGTCATTATGTAAGCTGAATTCAAAGCCTACTGCTTTTGTCCCTTACATTCTAAGAAGGGGGAAGTGAAGATGCTTAAAGTTTGGGGTGTTTTGTCACCCAGTTCTCCTTTAAAAACCCCCACAGTGTCCATGCTGTCATTTATTCACTAATGTTCTTCACATTTACTAATTTGGTGACTCCTAATGGCAGATGGTTTCAACAGATTTTATTTATGGGTATCAAAGAAAAGGACGTCTAGCAAAAACTAACTATACAACGTTTTTCTTCCACTTTGTGTTGGTCCATCCTTGGACAGTCTGGAACCTTTCCAACCCAAAGAGCCCTTTTTCCTCTGAGTTTGACTAGTAAAACTCATTTAGAGGCACAAATGACAAATTTTTGAAAAAAGGTGTCATTTTACATAATTAAAAAAAAAACATTTTATTTCTATTTGTAGGTTATAAAATAAAGAAAATTTAAAACTTTTAGCTTTAAATGGTAAATAGACTGAACTTATATAGCGCTTTTCCAGTCATTTTGACCACTCAAAGCACTTTACACTACAGTCACATTCACAAACACACACACATTCATACACCGATACACAGATCGGTAGGCAATGTGGGGTTAAGTGCCTTGCCCAGAGGCACATCGACGTGGCAGGAGGAAGCTAGAATCAAACCTACAACCTTCCGATCGCAAGGCAGCTACTCTTAAGAGACATTTTCATGTAGAAAATGTTCATTTGTGGAAAATTAAGTAAGTACAAAATTTTTAATGTAATAATAATAACTTGCAGTGACTCTTTGTAGTGGAAATTCAACACAAATTATGACAAAACTGGAAAACTGATAAAACCCGGATTTGTATACAACACCAACATTGAAAAACAATGGTGGGCAACTAACTACAGCATCACTTGGGCTAACTCTAAAAAGAACTAATCACAGTTCTGCTAATGCTAAAGCACAACACCATCACAGTATTTAGCGGGTGCTAAAGTGCTAGTTTCAATTCTAATTATATCTGCTCAATTTCCATGTTCTATGATCGATTGTCAAGTTTTCTGGCCTCTACAAATCACCTTAGGTTCTGCCCAAACTTGACAAGGGCTTGCTCCCATCAAAGAAATCCAGGACCAACTCTTCTCAGTGTCATCTTTTCATTTTATTTCTCTTTTCTCTTTTTAAATCACTGTACTTTCCAATACATGACACCCAAGCAGGTTGAAAACCTACAAACAAACAAATTACAAATTACTTTTAAGTCATCAAAAAAAATAAAAAAAATAAACTACTTTCATAAATCCATTTTTATAAAGCCAGCTAAGTCCTCCGAATACAGGTTTAAAGTTCAGTTCCTACCAGTGGTGTTTCTGCAGGAGCTTAAAGATGAGGTCTTTGTTTGTAGAGATTATTTCAACACAGGTGTGCTGAGTTTCCTTACAGGCTCTTGAAGGCCAGAGTGAGAGACGGGTGTGCTTGATTTTCTGTGAGCCACGTGCCAGCTGGGTGGAGATGGTACTGCACTCACACAAATACACCATTTGCTGTTTTAACTTGACATCGATATTGTGTGTGTGTTTCGATCTTGTTCTCTGCTGTGGGTGTTTTACTTTGTTCTTTTGTTGTTTTTGTATGAAAAAGTTATTAGAAAAAAATTAGGGAAAGTCAGGAGCACTAAACATTTTCAAAGCAAAAGCATTAAATGAAAACTGTGCTGCTGTTAGCACATTAACAGATGGTTATTTTTAGCTAAGGTTATTAAGTCTTTGTGTGGGAGACTTAAGGAGTGAAATTTCATTAAACACATTGTTGCTAGTTTGTGGCTGTAATGAGAGAAAGTAAAAGAAATAAATACTTGAAAGGGAACGTGGAATAAAGTGCTTTGGTCAAAGTTATAACTGCTTTTGCTATCAGCAAAGTGATTTTAGGAACTGAATCTAGAAGCAAACCATATAGTAATATAGTAATGTCATCCCATTACAATCTTCAAACTAAGAAAAAAAAATAGAACCTTGAGGGGGTTTTCTAGGTCATTCCATGAGCGCTATCATCACAGCTTAGCTCTGTTATAATTACAAATGGCCCCAAAGGTCACCCTTACAAATTACAAGAGCTACTGGACAGGTTGGCCTTGAAGGCAGACCCACTGGAGCTTCTAAAAAGAACCATTGTCTGTGGGCCAGCTTTCAACAAGAGATTTCAGGTGCCTTGGTTTGGGTGGTGCTGCTCAACCACACACCCGTTATTTCTTCAAGTTAGCCTCTTGCCACCTCTAACAACGCTACATCCACTCTAAATTTAAAAACAGATGGTCTCTAAAGGGACAGTATGGGAGCACAATCATTAAAGAATGCTCTTAGAGAAAGAAGACAGCATCTCTTTGACAGTGAAGACAGTGGTGCCAATGTGTATGGATTTGTAGCTATTTGAGGCTGGAGAACAGGATAGTCTCCTGTCTCAGAACACATCAGTGTGATGCATCCAGTGTGTTTAAGGCGGCAACTGACGGGAGTTAATTAACAGGATACATCATGGCACTCCCAACATGTGTTTGCCTCCATTGCTGACCCAAGGGAGCAATAAAAAGTCACAACAACACTGCTTGGAAACCTGCAGCATGTGGAGGGAAAGCTGAAAATATCAGAAAATTCTGTTTCCATCAGAGAAGCTGAAGCTTCGTCCCCCACTGGCCCTTCAAATACGACACCTTGAAAACCTCTGGATTTGAAAAAGCCAGTCAAAAACCCCCTTCTCCACCGGCGTGGCCTTAACCTTTCCTTCTCAGTTAGTCTTGGCCAGATTTGGCCAATGCAAACACACATTGCTTCCTGCCAACTTTTAGGAACCACCTCCAGAGTGGTACCAGCTGAGCCGAGCTGGGTATTGCTCACAAGCGATTTGATTGGCATCAAACTGTATTCATCGATTGGCCTTTGAATATACGTCAAGACGGTACTTGTGGAAATGCACATACATCGTCAACAGAAAGGGGCAACCTGCAATGACCGAATATACAAACAGATTTTGAAATTGGCCACCCAAAGGTACACGAGCAAAATGACATTGGAGAGTCTACCACAGCTCTTGCGTGCTCGCAGCCTACCCACGTTCCCACCATGTTCCCCACAGTGAGGAACACTCTGCCAATGGAGACACACCCAACTTAGCTGAACCGAATCAGACATTCCTGGCCAGAATGCGACTTGATGGGGCGATGGGATTGTGTACACATAATTCATGTACGGAGGCCTCAGTCCTCCAAGAGTCTCTCAACTTCCTCCTCTCTCACAACCCACTTTAATGTCAATTAACTGTCAAATAAAGTCCATTTTAGGCAACAAAAAAAAGAGTGAGACTTTACAAGGCAGAAGGACTTGTGTGTGAACTTTAGGCCTTTGCCCATAAAGCAAAGATTCCTCAGGAATCTGGGCAGAAATTGGCTAATTATGTTTGGAGCAGGTCATAATAAAACCATGTTTAACTAAGTGCTACACATGCTTGTTATGAAGTAGTTGAGCCATTTTAAAACCATAGTAGTCATAAAAAGTTGCATTTTGTGTTGAATTTGGATAAGTCACTTGGGAGTCAGGGTGTGGCTGTGCTATCTAATTTAAGTTGTTCATATTTGCTTGAGTTTGACACATTCCTTTTAGTTAAGTATCAGACTTTGACGGATGTCAAGGGACAGAATATTCTGATCGGGACATCCGTGGGATAAATATCTACTTCCAGGTGTCTAACCGAACTGAATAAAACAGGAATAAATCAGCTTCCTGCTAATGCATAAGAATCAATGTCCTACGAGTTCCTGATTCTCTGAAGACTTGTTTGCAGAAAAGGGTGAACAATATGTTAGCATGCGTCTTGTCAAGGTTCTGCATGGATTCTCCTTATAAACCCTCATTTTCCACCAATGAAATATGATTCACAGACGTCAGATTCCATTTGACCCACTAAACAAAAACACATGCAAATATATTTATACACACACATGCAGCCACACACTGACTGGCATCTATCTGCTGTGACTGATGGCCAAGTGGGGTCAGGCCATGGCGGCTTTAACAGCTGATTAATTTCATGACCATCTGCACATCGGCCATGTTCCCCTGCTCCATCAGCCTTGGAATGAACGAACACACACTGCGTGTTGTCGTTGTAAATCAAATATTAACCTGCAGCTGTACATAGAGATTTAGTGACAGCACAGGCTGATCCTCGCTAAATATCCACCGACGCCAAACAATATACAGCGAGGATAATAAGTATTGAACACACCGGTGGCTTTTCTCTGTAAACATATTTCTAATGAGGCCATCGACGTGACAGTCAGCCAACCCAAGTAACCACACTAGCAGACATATTTTACTTTCTTTAAAACCAGCTGAAAGCTTCCTTGGCTGTGTGTTTGGGTTTACTTGGTTCCTCAAAAAAAAAAAAATAAATAAATAAATAAATCCCAAATTTTTTAGTACTACATAGCAGATCATAATATTTTTCTTCCTAAACATTACAGTTGTGCAGTTTTTGGGGTGATAAAGTGCTGAATTAAGCTGGTTTGTGGTGAATAAAGTTCTTTCCACTGCAGGAAGAAACTGTTTTCTCCCCACATAAGACCACCTGCTGTGTCTTACGCAACCTTCGGCTTTCTCTTGCCTCCACGTGTTGCTGCTACTTCACAATCATTTATCGTGCACTTTTATTAACATTTCAAGTGCAAGCAGTGGGAAATGCCTATGAACCGATTTGTTTTCAATTGAAAGACTGGAGATAGCAGTGGGAGGGCTGCTATTGCTTCAAGGCAGCTAGTATGGGATCCCACTAATGCCAAAATTTGTCAACGCCGTGCAGGCCTAAAGGCAAAAGCCAACTTTTTGATGCTCCCTGATTCTTTCTCAGGTTTTATTGTTTCAATATTATTCCACCACACATAACTTGAAACGTTAATCCTTATTGTGGTGGATTTATGACTATAAAGCTGAAATTGAACTGATTCTGCCCATTTTAGTGGAGAGTTGTGGGTGGACAATCAATTCAAGTTTCAGAATGAGTTGAAGCTTTTAAAGAGACATAAGCCCAATTTCAAGGAGTAAAAAAATTTTACTTTGAAATTTAAGTCAAGTTTGATATATATATATATATACAAGTATATAAGTATTTATTTATATACATATATTTATGTGTGTGTGCCATTTTCAAGCTAAGTTTTCAATCATTTTCAAGTTACAATCAAGTAACTATGTGCTGTGAAAATGCATAGTACTGCCCCTTTAAATATACTCTAAATACATTAAAAAATACAAATCAGAGTAGGTGGATTTTCAATATTTTAAATTCCATTTTTTTTCTACATTTTACCCTTTACAATTAATAAAAATGTGTTCAGATTTTCAACTGCATGTCATTTTTCTTGTACTATACCTTCATAATAACATTTCAATAAGCCAGTGGTGCATCTTTACCTAATGTGCTCAATACTCAATAAAGTGGT
This sequence comes from Gambusia affinis, assembly GCF_019740435.1. NCBI lineage: Eukaryota > Metazoa > Chordata > Actinopteri > Cyprinodontiformes > Poeciliidae > Gambusia > Gambusia affinis. Next base: position 5,489,125 of record NC_057885.1, on the reverse strand, counting down.
TCCACTTTATTACACAAACATCCACTAATGAACTAATCAGTGTGGATTACCTGGGCAGTGAGTGATTCACCTGATGTAAATCTGGTTTCAAGAAAGAGGTTGGTTTGTCTAATAGTTTGCAGCTCTACTATGCAATAAGAACAGTCTATCTGCCTTTTTTTATCACGTACCAGTTTAAAACTAAGTTTGTTATGAAACACATTTAAAGAAAGAAAACTCAGCTAACTACTCTGCATTTGTTCACAGTCTCTGAACCGATCCAGTCCATCTCTATTCACTGCACCACACCGGCTTCCAGAGAGGAAATGTCAAAGACCGTGTTAAGTTTCCAAGGAGTCACGAAGGAGCCGCTGCAGCCTCCACCAAAGGTCAAAACTGACCTGCTCACATCGTTGGAGCTTTCTCCCCCGGACAGCACAGCAAGAGCAGCTGCTTTTTTTCCCCGACCCGGTCCGGTCCGGTCCGGGGCAGCGCAGGGCTTTGATCAGCGCCATGTCACCCAGCTAACGGTTTGGAACATTGCCGAGGGGAATCGTCTCTGTTCTTCTCTCCACAAAGAGAAAAAAAACTTAAAAAAAAAAAAAAAAAAAAGGTCTGAGGACTCTGAAGGAATAAAGGTCCAAACAAAAAGGAAGAAATAAAAAAATTGTTATTCAACTCTTTGATGTTTTCCTTTAAGGCCGCAGTGCACCGTTAGCCACAGGAATGGATTCCACACGCTGCCATACTTCTCCTTCAGACGACATCAAGGAGAAACCGTCGTCTTTTTTTTTTTCCTCCTTCTTTCTCCCTGCAGCCGAGATGATGCAAACCGCGCACCTGGATGAGGCGAAGGGCACAAAGCGGTTTTCTATCCCCCGACACGCGGCCCGCCGTCTCCGCTCCACCCTGACTCACAAAGCCCTGAGATGACATCACGTAAAACCCCCACAGCTGCTCGCCGGATCGTCTTTGATTCCTTTTGTCCATCTGCAAATATTCTCTCCTCAGCTCCAAACAAAAGCGAGCTCAGATTGAATTGTTTAATGAGGCTGGAGTAGACTGAATGAGTGCCAAAAACAAATAGGACAATATTTGCTTTTTCTCCCTTTCGCAATCATACAGTTATGTGCGAGCAAAACTTTCTGAAGGCTCTGCTTGAAAAGATATAAACCTGAATTCTTTATATTGGTGTTCTTTTCCGTCATATTCTCTTCCAGCTCTGTTGTATTTGGTTCTGCAGCCTGTCGGGCTCAATCTGACCCCTGTGAGTGCATCCACAAAGGCCACTCAGTCCACCCTGGAATGAGCAGCCATTTAAGGGTCACAAAGCTTTGCAGAATGACCCACGCTGGGGAGGAAAAAGAAAAAAAAAAGAAAGAAAAGAAAAAGAAAAGAAAACGCTATAGCTGTACAGCAGAGCTGGAAATTGGAGCGGCGCTACAGGACTGAAAGCGTTTCTCATGGAAGGCACAAACAGAGCGGAGGAAGCCCCGAGCAGATGAGGGTCGCAGCGAGCCAGCACAATTCAATTAAATGACTTCCTCCCAGACGAGTCTGGGACTCAGAGGCAAGGAGGGGGGGGTCTGGGGAGCACAATCAGTCACGGTGTCCTATAACCTGTCATATAGCTGGGAAAACTCTCCTCCCAAACAGAACTGTTGCTCCTTTTGACTGATGTTAGAGTCATTGTTACCGCGGGAACCGTTCCCACAGTCTGTCATGTCTCAGTCTGCATTCGGAAAGTTTTCACAGAGCTCCACTTTCTTCACATTTCATTTTATGGTTTTGTTGTAAATTGTTTTTAAATTTAATACCATTCCTCAAAACTCGACACACTGAAGCACATGATGACATTTATACTGTTTTGCAAATGTATTCAAAACCAAAGACCAAGAAATGACATTCTGTGTTGTTGTAGACTTATGGTCATAACAGAGTAACGCTACGATAAATGATCAAAACGCCCAAGCTCCGCTCACCATTCCGACTCCTGTATCGCCACCTGGTGGCGCCGTGTGTCCCAGTGACATGGTTTTATACCCAAACGCCGGGCCATGAAGAAGTTGTACCAAGCTGGGAATCAATAGGAAAATTCAACTGCTTCAGCGCCGTTCGACAGGAGGAGGCCAGCACTGAGCCGGCTTTAGATCAAATATTAAATTAAACAAATTTACCCAAAAAAAAAATAATCTAAGTTTGCAGAGGAACAAAATTAGAACCCTAAAAAAAAAAAAAAAAAAAAGTTTATTTTGGGCGTTTGATGCGTACCAAGCAGTCCCGTTGGACTTGTGCGCCATCACATTGCAACTCTGAATTTTTGTAGAGTTTCAAAAATTCAGTTACAAAAACGGTTGAGCGGTGAGTCACACCGCACAACCTGAACAATCTGGAAGGAATTCCTACAGAGCAAAAAACGTGCAACCGTTTTCTTCTGCTTTACGGTGATGTGCTGCTCCGAGTGTTGCTTCATCACGTCACACCAACAGTGGTTAGAATGTGATTATATTACACTTGCAAAGTGCTGCAACTCTGGGGCTGTCGGCTGAAATTAGACAGAGACACATATGAACGTAGTCGGATCCGGTTTTCGTTCGTCCGGTTTGGCTGGATTGAAGTCAACCGAAGCGAGGGATTTCTCACGGTTTTCCCAACTCGTCTTTCTCCGTTTGATGAAATAAAACCTGATCTTGTTGAGGCAGACGGCATCCAGCCGCATCACGTTGATTATTAACTCTCCAAAAACAAACTAAGGAAGTCAGCACAGGAAACAAGCGCCAGACAGACTGGGGAGAAAAACTGTTGCTATTTGCGGACAACGATGAGCATCAAAGAAAGGGAAGCAGACAGCTGGGTATTCTGAGCACAAGCCGTGACTCGCCTCTCTTTGCACACGGCACCATCAACCTAGATGGCAACGTTAACCCAAAGACCACTCCGACTTTGAAGGTGACGTCAGCAGGTCATGGCTGCTGGCAGTCCAGCTGGCCAGAGACGCAGTGATTCATCACGAGATGAGCAAACAGTGTTTCTACTATGTAATTTAAGGGAAACAACGTCGCAATTTTACTCAAATATGAAACTTCTGCAGACATTCAAGAATTATACTCTCTGATATTCGTAAACAGATGTCGCCTAATTAATTAAAAGGCCTCAGAGGTTTGTTGGAGAATATTAGCAAAGAAATGGTAAAGAGAACTTCTTTAAAAGAAAGCCACAAGTAGTCCAAAGTGCTGCGTATGAGGGACAGCGCAGAAAAGTGGAAGAGAGATCAGACGAGACAAAATCTGTTTTTATTTTGCCTAAGTTCAAAGTCATATATGTGGCGAAAAAAAAAAAAACAACTAAAAATCAACCTCATCTTTGTAGTGAAACACGGTGGTGGCAGCATCTTCCACAACAGGATGTTACTCCTGGCACAAACCACGAAGAAGACAACAACAGGAAGTAGCTGGAGGATGATGGAGGATCATGCTTTATTTTATTGACATTGAACAAAGTTATTCCAGTTTGATTTTAATTGTGTTTCCGATCTAATGGAAACACAGCTATTGCAAAATTGTGTTTTTGCAGCATTAGCAGAATATTGACAACGTTTTGGGAGCATTTGCAATGGAAACGCAGCTATAGAGAAACAGAGCATAAACAACCATGCACACACACTCACACCCAAGGACAATTCAGAGGGACAAAAAAACCTAATAGTCAAATTTTTGGAATGTGGGAGGAAGTTAGAGTACCTCGAAAGAAACCAGGAATGCCCTGGGAAGAACCTGCAAACTGTATGCAGAAAAACCCTAGTCTGGGATTTCAACCCATAACCTTTCTGCTGCAACACAACGGCACTACCAATTGCACTGCCATACAACTTAAAACCATTGATAAAAACGTATACTAGCCCTCACTACAGTTTAATTAGCATGAAGTTAACCTGGATACCTAACTTTGGATTCCTCTGCAACCTAAAACTGAGTCAAAATTTCCACCTCTGGGGGCGTCGTGTTGCATCCTTAATTTGGAAACTCAGAAACTGCGATCAAAAGAGAGCACAGCGTCAAAGCAGAAAACCAGTTAGAGGCTGCAATCGGGACAATCAGGCTACAAGCAGAACAATCAAACTACACCACTTCAGCTACGATGAAACGGATTAAGTCGAGTTAAGAATCAGTGGCAGGCCTTGAAATTTGATGTTCACAGACACTTCATCTGATCTGACGGGGCAAAAGTTTCCCCAGAACCTTCAGAATCACCTTTCACTTCGATTACAGTTGGCTCATCTTCACAATTAGGCACTCCTGGGCTTTCATCAGGTACTGTAAACGCATACAATAGCTCCAAATCAAAAGGAAAATCAAGCATCGAGCAATACCTACCACCCTGTCCTTATCTCTACATGACACAAAGAGCCGGTTACTCATACTACCAACCTCACCCTCTTTCTGTCTGCCTCTATATACTTCTCTTCACTCATATCAGCGTCTTTATAAAAAAAAAAAAAAAACTTGATTCTGTTTTTTTCCAATCATCCCTGGTCTCAATGTGCTGACCGGCCTTCTGTCCCTGCTCTCCTTGGCTGTATCCACATGAAGAATATGTAATTACAGGAGATCCGGGGCTGATAGATGACTGTGTGAAGCCACAATGCAGCCGAGGAAGAGTCATTCTACCCTGGAGCTATTATCAGATTAGCAACCCTTCTTTTCCTCTGTCTGGGCACAGCTAAAAATCTCTCTCTCTTCTTCGGTGTTCCAGAAGTGCCAGGTTACACGCCATTGTCCTGTTTGGCACAGGCAACAAGGTCAAAGAAAGAGGAAAGTATGTGGGGAGAAAAGGAGCAGATTACATGTCAGATCAAGAGGACAGGAAGTGCTGGAAGTTTTGAAGAGGAGAGGAAATGAAAGTATATTTTCTGCTAATAATCCTTTAAAAGCCTGTGGAATGATAATGATAGGATATTATGTGGGTTTTGCGAAGGCAAGTTCGGTTTAACGTAACTGGCTTTGGCAGCTTCGTGCAAACACGGCGTTCCGGAGCTCTGGATCGTTTCCGCAGACTGTCCACTCATCCAATCAAGCTCAATTACCCCTAACCAGAGAACACACACAAACACAACACAAGTTCCTTCAAACCTATTCATCCAAGCTCGCTGTGGAGCCAGATCAAGTTTCCTCTCGGTGGAGGTTCTCCACACTTAGTAGAAAGTTGGCTAATACTGATGGTGAAGTCTTACAGACAGGTTGCGAACACAAACTGAATGCAGGAAATACAGAGTGGATCTCTGGACAGTACAGTTAGAAAGTATTGGCTCCTCGAACAGAAACGTGCAGTAACTAATGCTGATTTTGTAAAACAACTCAAAGGAAGCTAGCCAAACCCAGGCCTGGTAACTATCTGATCTGTAGAATCTGCACTTCAAACAGAACCTGTCTGACAGCAGGAAGTAGGCTGAAATACCTCACAACAGTGGCCATTATGCAAGAAACAGGAGAATGTCCCTGACCGGATGAGGAGACAGGAGTTACAAAGACATGTCTAAGGCTTTGGACGTCCTGCAAACCACAACCAACCCACAAATGGAGAAAACATGGAGCGGTGGTGTAAATCAATGTAGCAGTTCCATATTGGAAATGACCACAGTGTGTATTAAAATGTCAATCCACATTGTTGTTTACTAAATGTTAAGTATTTTCATGACTTTAGTATCCCAATAAAAGCCAAGAATATTGAAACGGGTCTCCATCAACGGAAGGTGAGTCTCTTACAAGAAGATCATGGTCTGTATAGGTAATCAAAAGTACTTGTGTATCAAGCCTACTGTAGTTAACTGATGCTAACAAAGAAACAAAAATTGAAAGAGCATTTTTGTTAACTGAAATAAAAACAGTAACTAAAGGGGAAAAGTACACTAGAACTATATGGTGCGGTTTTAAAGCCAACTAAAACAAATGTCTTTCGTTTTCACATATATGAATCCATTCATTAGTTTTTCAAACTGCTGTGAAATTTAGTTTTTTCCCCCCCACACATGCAGTTTAAGTCAGGTTTTGGCAAATTACGGCACTTTTTACTCCTCCTGGCCACACTTATTCTGATCCACAAAATGGCGACATAAAAAGTTGGGAGAAAACACCAGAGTCAGCTGGTTGTTCGACAATAACTGAATCCAACGTTTGAAAATGGCATCTTCTGTTGAGTATTTATTACCCATCAATGTATACATAATCACAATACAATATATTGACCTTTTTGAATTCTACACCTTATAATAAAAACTAGCAAACAAACCACTTAAAAACTGAATTACATGAAAAAACACATCTAATTCAATAAAACTAATTCATAATGAAAAAACCCAAAACTATTATAACCCTATTGTTTATGCCAGAGCCATTGTCCCACATTTGCTTTAGTTTGCCCGGATATTCTGCCGTTGCAGGTTCCTGAAATACATGAGAAAATGATCTCTGCCTGATGCGGTACAGCATGCACTACAAGGGGAGTAGATGGTGTTCTTTGTGTAAATGACAGGAGGGCCTGAATTCAAGAGGCTCTTACCACGGGGCTCGATGACAGGCATGATATTAGAGTTGTGCTGCGGCGGCACTGCGGGGACCCAACAAGTGGTCTGTAAATGCGACTGTGAAGAGAGGGCAGCAGCATAAGGGGGCCAGCCGACACGCCCTTGCGTCTGCACACACCCAGCGGGTTGTAATCGCAGCGACATGTGCGCCCAGCATGCTCTGAAGTCACACACATCCAGGCAGCTGCCGGCGACCCGCTGCGAGTGTGTGATTGTGACACTTTGGGGTTTTGTTCCTCAGGAGCATGTCATCACATAGGTGTGTCCTCCCACTGTGTGTTTGTGTGCGTGTGTGTGTGTGTGTGTGTGCAGCTGTCACGGCCCCCGCACCGGCTTCCTGCTCTCCCTTTCTCTCTCCCGCACAATGGCACCGCGGAGGATTAGCCGCCGCGCATGCCGAGGGGCACGTCCCAGCCAATCACGTATTCATGGGAAATTCAATTTCTCCGACACACTGGGATGATTTGTACCCCGACATGGAGGCTCTATCTCACCCAGAGTTGTGTCTCAAATTGAAAAAGCAAGCGGAAGACGTCCTTTACAATGGGCCGAAGCTGAAGAAAAATAGAGGAGCGCGAGGGGAGGCAGTGATAGGGGGGGAGAGTAGTTAAATGTTTGAGTCTTTCCAGCGGAGCAACGCGCCACTCGCTTATTTGTTATACACTTCGTTTGGGCTCGAGAGAAATTCATCTGCATGCAAATGTTATTAACTTTGCCCATTTTTTTTTTTTTATTTCTCTGGATTTCGTCAACCGTTTGTCTGCCCTAGTCAGGTTTCCGTCCAACTGCAGAGAAGACTCCAACTTAACTCCCACTTCTTACCGACATCAAGACAATCAATATTTTTGACAGAACTGATGCAATTTTGTTAGATGTAGGTCTTCCCAAGTTGGCGCAAAAGTTCAGACACCAGCCCTCGCCTCTCCCTTCTAGAACCTCACCTGAATTACGATGATTGGCAGTCTCTGCTGTGAGCTTGAGCTGGAAGATTAGAGATCAAGAATAGACAAAAGTGTTTCGTCGGGAAAAGACAAAGGGCGTCGATGTTTCCCTAAAGCTACGACGCAGACGTGGATGAAAAGTTGGCTAGCATGACAGACGTAGCGAAGGATTTGAAAGATTGACACAGTTAAAGGTTTGTAAAGCTCCTGATGTATTAAACATGTTACTTGACATAAATTAACATTCTCTGTTGAGATATGTTGCTAGGCAAGTCTGTGGGCTTGTGAATAACATAAGAAGAAAGTTAGCTAAACTGCCAATCATTCTTCATGTCTAAAATACAACTCAGCAAATACTGCAATTAGTGACTATGCTAATAACGCCTGGCTTGTACATGGACCCGTTTATGAATGCTATAGTTGATGTATTTGGAAAACCAGCAACTAGAAGTTTATTTTTAAATATTAGTAATAAAAACTAATTTCCCCATACTTGTGACAACACATAACTTACTGTGAAAAAATAAATGAATTACATACACTTTGATTAGAATAAGACCCAGGAAAGAATTGAGTTGGTGTTGGAACTAGCTTGTGTCAATTACTGTTTCCACGCGTTCTTTTAATTATTTGAAGACTGATTGAAAACATCGTAAAATAAAATCAGTCAATCCTACAGCAGAACCGCAAGGACTAGAGTAGCTAGGTTTTACGTTAATTAAGACCATAAAAATATTGGTATAACATCACAGATTATGATTTTCTGTTCTCAGTTTGATACAATCTTTCTGCTTAAAAAAAGTTTATCAAAATGTTTTCAAGTAGAGGGTATATTTCTTGGTAGGCCATCAAAGTTTCAGCATCATGACACCTCCTTGTTTCCCCCCTATTAAGACAGATTTAAACTTGGCTCTGATTCCCTTTCTGTACTAAAGCCCGTTCCCATTCATTTGACGATGAGCTCCTCTGCCAGACAGCTAAGGACTCACCATGGCGGTGCTGCAAGTGGACTCCTCCCTCTCCAAGCCCCCCGCTGGGAAACACATGTTCCGCAGGTGCCAGCAGGCTAATTGAAGCCAATCAGCATTTCACACAGTAAGCTTCTCCCACATAATCAGGTCCTCAAACACTCCCCAAGGTACTTCACTCATTTTCCCACTCTACATTTTTCCGTCTCCCTCTCCCCGCGTCCCGGGCCCCGATAGTAATAATGCCGTGTTTAACGGTTGGGAGTTCTGGCAGGGGTCACGGGTGAGGAGGGCGGTGGGAGTTCAGACGAGGGTCCCCTTCAAGACGAATCTCAGCTGCGGGCGGGGATTTTTTTGTGCGTGTGTGGCAAAGTATAAAATCAGATGAGGCCATAAGGGGGACATAAGCGAATTACCCCTAAAGAAAACTTGCTGAAGGTGGAAATGGGCCTTGAAGGCAGAGATGGCTTCCAGGAGATAAAACTGTTAGAAAGAAAAAAGAACCTTTTCATCCTCCTTCATTTGGCAATTTTATCTTCTCTTTACCCTGCAGCAGGTGTGATGATTTTCTTCCTCATCCTGTATTTCTCCTATGGCTAGAAACATGCATATTGCAACACAATTTCAGGCATAAAGAGAATGATTGAACAACAAGGGCGACGGCGCGGTTCTGATGCCGGATCAGGACCATTAACAGCCTCTTTCTGAGGGAGTGGCTTTGATTTGAGCATTCCGACACAAGAGAGCTCGTTAGGCAGTAAAATCTGTTGGATGTTCTCTAGTTAAGCCATTTTTATTATCTAACAAGACGCTTGTTGCCAAACCTTTGACTCGAGAACGACGCTGTCGCCGTCAAACTACAAACTTATTCATTAAAAAGGGAAAAACTGGCATTTAAAACGTTCCGCGCGGCTGCGCTTCTCCAAGGTCTACCACTTCTCCAACTTTGTGAGACCACTGCTCAGCTTAATTAAGTTAAGAGACCTTGAAGGAATCTCGCTGACGAACCTCGTCGCATAAATTTCCATGTTTACACAAGGGCCTCCGTTTTGTGTAAGTACTTGTTTTTCCAGAGGCAGAAAAAAAAAGCTTAAAAAGAACACACACAAAAAAAAAAAAAAACATGCATCCATTCAAGACCAGTTCACGAGCCGCTTGCCTTGGCGCTCGGCGACGGAAGTGTCGCTAATGAGAACGAGGTCATGGCTTCGATTGCGACAGACGTGGAAAGAGACAGTAACCGAAGCTGTGACACTCTTTATTTTGGCGGCGCACACAAGCTTCTCGCCCCGGTGTGTCAAAAAAAAAACGTGGAAGAGCACAGGGGCTGAATGGGAAATGAAAGCAGCTTCCTGGCAACGGGTCGCCGTATCTGACTCCAGCTCCAGTGAAAAGGTTTGAGGGAAAGAAAGGGTAGAGAAAAATGCTCATTTTTATCTCGTCCATGTGCCAATCAGTCACCCGGATTAGCGGGCGGACTAAGGAAGAGATAATGTATGCAAACGTATTCAATCAAAAGCGGTCTTTGAAGCTTTTAGCTAATTGACACCAATCAGGCATTGTGTTCTTTAGCTTGTGAATGGCATCGGACTGACTGCCTTTCACTTGGCCGGAGAAACTGAGGCGCCGGGAAAAAGGGGGCCAAGAGAAAGGCGAGGTTTAACAGAGGGGAATGGGTTTAACAAGGCTGTAACACTGCAGAGAAGAATGTCTTCTTTCTGTGGACTCTTGGAATGGGACTTACAGGGACAGGCACACAGCAAGACGAGGGGGGAAAAAAAAAGGAACCACCCGGATCCAGACGGACGCTGTAGAGAGAAGCGGTTTCGTGTTTTGGTAGAGAATACTTGTTATTCACTGCCCATCAGAGCTGCTCTGATGTTCCTGAAAGTGAGCCGTTTTGCTGGGACAGAAACAACAATGTGTCCCAGAGAGACCGAATCTCCTGTTCATGGTGTCATTTACAATAAGGTTTGTCAGCTTTTTCTTGAAAAGGAACCCTTTTTCTAATATATTTTCTATAACTCTAAAGCTAAGCCAAGGATAAGCATCAAAGTCAGCATCAGAGTCAGTCTTTTCCCCAAAGAAAGAGATATTTTATGGGAAAGCCTTAAAATGATTCAACAACCAGATCAAAAAACCAGCTCTGTACAGCTAATATTACAGGTGTTTTTTCCAAAGAAGACATAAAATGCCTTTCTGCCGTTATGGCCATCTGCAACATGAATCTGAGTCCAGTCCTTTTGACCAGTGAGTCGACCATCTAGCGTCTTCTGGAACCTTTGCTAAAACCACTTAGGGGACATATTTGGGATTATAGTTGTGCATGATGTCCAGTGACAGCCAAACGTCAGCTTCCTCATGGAAAAAGCAGGAAGCGAACTATAGCGCAGGGCATTCTGGGTCAAAACCACCCCAAAAAATGCACAAGGCTTGTACTAGGGGAAGAAATGACTCGTGGTTTCTTGCCAAGGACAAAAGAGTCATCCTACGACCGCTGAAACTCCACTTCATCTTTATTTACAGTTTGTGAAAGAGGAAGTTGCGCTAAGTGTCTGCAGGTTTTGGTGTCGTTTCCTTCAGTGGTTCCTCTTTCAGCGCCCCCCACAGGTGAGGCTGGGAACAGGTTTTTCAAAGAGTTTGGATCTTTTGGCAAAGTGCAGGGGTAAAGTGAATTGCTCCAGCTGAAAATGGAGCAAAGGTTGCAATTTTAGTGCCCGATTGTACCGAGTCTACTGGAGCATCAGGAGTAAAAACGCTCACTATCTCTAATAAATGAGAAAATAATGACATTCTTAAGTAAAGCAGGAGAAGTTATTGAAACTCCAGGAAAGAAGTTAGGTGAGCAGTGACATTAAGTACGGTCTGTTCCACTTGCAGATCCATCGTTCTTCCTCCTTGACAAGAACATACTTTAAACTATGCTTGCTAAGTTTGTACTTCCAAGAAAATACTTTGGTATTGAGAAAGTCGGGTATTGTAAAAGTCATACTGAAGTGCAATTTTTTTGTGGCAAAACAGGTAATATTTTATATGTTGGTGAAGATTTTGTAGTTTAAGTGCAGGAGGATGTGGTCTTACTTTCTATCCTTTTCCTTTTCTCAACTTAATTGAGTAAAGTGCGTCTTGGCATTGCGACCAAGAGTCATGTCCAACAATGACCTGCAAATAATCCCACAGAGAAGCACGGATATCCGCTGAACAGCAGCTTTACAAATCTCTCCCAAACCCAAAAAAGAAGAGATGCTACACTCCAGAAATCAGCTTGTGTTTTGGCGCAGCTTTTTGGCACTAAGCTGTTTTTCCGAGGCAAACGAAAAGAAAGGATGATAATGAGAAAGGGATTAGCAGAAGAGAAAAGGAAGGAACAAGTTGGGCCTGTTGCTGAATACACAGAGACTGACAAAAAAGGGCAAACAAGTTTTCCTCTCTCTGCTTCTGTTGCCCTGCTGGAGTGTTGTTTACTCCACCGCAGCAGCAGCGGCAAATCTCTTCGGGATTCCGCCTGTGTGCGTGCGGCGTATGGGCAGGGGGCGCTTCCAAATAATGTACTTGCATACAAACAGGCTGCCCAGATTCACAGAGGGGAGAGGGAGAAATGCATGACGGGTAGGGGACTCGAACACGCAGAGTGTTTAAGTACGTCTATGCACAAGTGAAGGTGGGTTAGTTTCCTCCTAGAAAGGCCACTTTAAGAAATGGGGGCTTTGTTTGACCTCTTGTGGGGCTGAGGGGCGCTGGATTTAAACAGAGTGGAGATTACCTAGTTGATGCACTGCCTGTGTTTACTCATGTTATCACAAAGTGTCTGATGCTCCTTCTGACCAAAAGAAAAAGCAAACTAACTGACCTGGTCACAGTGACGAGGGAGTAAATATCATTTTCTCATTCTGAAAAGAATCCCCTCTGCTACTAAAGCCGCTGCAGTTTGAAAAAAAACTGTTGCTACAGTCCGCCTGAGATGTGACGGGGTGTTTTGTCTTGGAAAAAAAAATAATAATAAAAATAAATCACAGCACAAAGCTGAAAACTGAGTAGATAAAGTTATAGCCTGGTAAAGTCCAGCCCAATGTCCTGTCAGCACCGCCTACGATTAGTAATAAATGCCGGTGATATACTTCTTTCCATTTTAGGTATTCAAACACAAAAGGTAAATATTTTTTACAGCACATGCAAACCATTAGACATGCTAATGAGAAGCTAATACCCACATTTACTTCAGTCTCTATGCGCACAGCCATACTGGATACCAAACATCCGGTTTCTCTGTGACGTCTGACTTTCCCAGGGAGATTTGCAGTTTAAGGGACAGTTTGTACTGAGCTTCTGCTCATCCAAGCCCCCAAAGAGACCGCAGCAGTATTAATTATTGTTCACAATTTCAGTTATAACAGCGCTTTTAAACATTTGATTGACAAGTTGTGTTTTTAATGTCCACTGGCTGCAGCAGGTGAATCTAGTGCCACGTCTTTTAGCTAACTAATCCTTGGCATGTTGTTTTTATTGCGACTTGCTGTAAAAGTGGTGGACCACTGGAAGGTGAATAAAGACCTAAAGCTAAAACATCAGCTGGTTTTTTTGGGGGGATATTTTTAGAGGTCTTTCCATTGGATGCGAGTTCACTTGAGAAAATAATAGGTATAAGGAGTCATAGCTGCATTTTACAAATCCTAATTTTATCTTGAAGTCCAAATATCCTGCAGTGTCTAAGTTTCTCCAACTCTAGAGGTGACTTTCAGGTAGTTTGATTATTTTAGAGAGAATATACTGGCGCACCAGGTCCTATACTTCAGTTAATCCCATCTTACTATTTTGTGGCACCCATACTGAATTGCCTGACAGTGGGGTATAAGCAGAGATCCCTTGAGCTCCATTCTCTCATTCCTGAAGCAGCATTATCCAGCTGGGCAGGAGACAGTCACCCAGCAAGTACAGCGTATCCCTACTGAATCCCACTTATAAATCCACTGTAAATGTTTTCTGCCTTTAAATGTCATTATGCTGATAATGCCGATCAATAATGGACATATGAGGCACAAATTACGGTTTGAAAGATTTTGTTGGTACAGTTTGGTCAGATAAAGTTTTGTGCTTTTATATTTTTCTTCTGCGTACATGGACTTTGACTTGAAACTTGTTTTATTTCTTTTATTAGTAAAGAACAAAAAGATGGGTCAAACTAAGTTCATCTGCCTTTCAGACACTAAGATAGTAAATCATTAACTTGATACATTTTTCTCAATAACCTTATCTAGTTTGGTCTTTATGATTTACCAACAGGTACTAACATAATATGAAGCTTTGCGTGCCAATAAATTAGTTAACTTTTCAAGAAAAATGATAACAATGGACATCAAAAGGAATTTGGTCCTCAACTCTGCATGCACCACCAAAATACCATCCTAAAGACTTTTTTGACAAATGTTTGGTTTTGGTCCAAAAAGTTCTCATGTTTTAATTTAAAAGGAAAAACATAAAACTAAAAAGAAGAAAATACATCAATACCGACATTGACATTAGTGATAAATTGAAAGCTCCAAAGAAAAAGACTGAGCCGGGTTCATGCAAAGGTTAACAACTCCACTAATAAAAATCATTTTCGCTTAAAGTTTACAATAAATTACATTTTCTCCTCCTCTTGATCATTTTTCAGTAATTTTGCAGTACTTTTCTAATAGAGTCTACACAGACAGACCGATTTGGAAAAACCATCATAAATTTTGTTTATGGGGGGCGGTGGCCATCACTGCCATCATTCATGCCGGACCTTGAGGTATAAACGCGTCACTGGGGTGCGAGGACGGTTCTCCGTCTATTTTATTGTACAACTTAGGCACTCGATGGTAATATTCTGATGACACCCACATGCTGGCCTCGGGGTGGGCACACTGACTGGCATCCATAGGGGCGATCCGTCCAATCAGACACCAAGATACAACAAAAGTTGACGTGCAGGAATTTCACCAGTCACGTGGCTAAAGGAGGGTCAGCGATTGTCACCTCACTGCACAAGTCCCATAGGAAATTAATAGAGGTGGAACGCTCTAGTGTGTGGAACCCTTTAGAATGGAATGGTTTTTTTTATTTTATTTAGTAATTTCTATGTATCTATTGGTATTTGATCTAAGGTGAAAAAGAAAGCATTTCTTTTAGAGAAGTGCATGAAGGAACGCTTTTAGCTGCCAATTCAAATCTGAACCTTTGCCTTGCTTATTAAACCCCACACCAACAGCAGGCCGGTCTGTATTGAAGCCTACATTTCCTTCTGTCAGAGTGTCATGCCTTTTTAGTGCTTTCCTTTTACATCTGAGCCTAAACTCACCTGACTTCACTCGTTCTCTCGCGAGCGGCACTCCAAAGAGTAATTGAATTTGTCGCTTCTTTGCTTCTTTATTCCCACTCACGGGAACACATCAGTCAAGCCAAAGAAAAAAAAAAAAAAAAAGTACACGGCGTAAAGTGGGCGAGGGACACACGGCGAGGCGGAGAGGGAAAGCAACAGCCTGGGAAGTGGAGTGTGTTAAACCGTTGCCAGCCTCTGATCGCACCATGCGGCCTCGTGTTTTTCATGTAAAACAACCGCCGTTCCCGACAAGCGCGTTTGTAGAAAACCCAGCAGAGGAACGGAGTATCAAAAAAATATTTATATAAATAAATAACTCAAAGTAGAGTTGTGTTTTGTTTTTTTTTTCTGTCTTTTCTCCTCTTTCCTCCCACACCCAATCACCTCCAACGCCACACCTCCCCGGATACACCGGCACGCGCTAATTGCCGTCGACGAGTCACATACATTCAGCCCGCATTTCTTTTCTTTTCTTTTCTTTATTTTTTTGCATTTTCAAGATAAAAAGAGAACTAGAACTGGCTGGTTCTGTGTCTTTCAACGCATGGTAATTCATGTTTTACTGCTTCTGGACCCTTTTGTGCGAGCACGCAGGTGCGGTTGGCACGGAAAGTGAGCACATCGTTCCCAGTCGAACAAAAAGACGCCTTTGAAGTGCAGACAAGAAGTGGAGGTAAAGGCTCAGGCTGCATGATAAACTTTGGCTGTCTGGCAATATTATAAACCCAGTTAGGAAGACACACTTTTTCCACTATTCTGACGAATGATACTTCTTATGCACCCTGTTAAATAAAGTAATGAAATACTCTTTATAGCCTTTCAAAAAGATGCTAAAAT
Source organism: Gambusia affinis (assembly GCF_019740435.1). Lineage (NCBI taxonomy): Eukaryota > Metazoa > Chordata > Actinopteri > Cyprinodontiformes > Poeciliidae > Gambusia > Gambusia affinis. The sequence continues at coordinate 5,473,477 of NC_057885.1, read as the reverse complement.
ATAGAACTGGAAGTAGTGCATAAGAACGTCCTTCTGTCATTAAAAAAATAAATGCAAATCTAGGGTTTCTCTTTGAAGTCAATACCTTCAGCAAAGCACAGTTGATGAATGCTGCTTCCTATGAACTGTGAGGAGGGAAGAAAGAGTGTTCCAAATCAAATTAACTTACTGCTAATTAACTCTATTCACTTCAGAGATGGATTGAGTGAGAATTAGCTAAATGCAGCCCAGGACTGTTCTGGAGACTCCAGACTAGGGGGAAAAAAATCATTTGTCCTCACCATCGTTCCTGCTTAATGTACAAAGATGTCATGGTCTCTCTGTGGAGCGATTAAAGCGGTGCGAGAGAGACGCGGTGCTACAAGAGTCACCGCAGAGTATCCTTCACCAACTCCAGAGGAGAAGGTTTTGGGCCGAGCTGATTGCTTAAACTTTTGTGGAAACCGTTGCTCAGGAGGAAAAGAGGCACGTAGGCGTTCCTCAAGGACTGATCAACATCAGATTTAGTTTTCAAATATTGCTAGCTTATTTCTCTGGCATCGACAAGCGCGTCGGGCTTTCCTTTATTACTTTAGTTTCACGAGGTCGCTGTTGTAACCCAGGGAATCAGAAGATCTATTGAGAACTTTGCTTAATATAACGGCAGCCAGATTGTGTGAGCTGACATTAGCGACATATCCATAACTTCGCCTCCCTTGGTAGAGTACATCCGGTTGCATTTGAAATAAGAGCATCAACATAAATCATACCATCATAAAGGGGCAGTATTATGTAAAATTAACAGCTATACACCATGTTATTCCCTTAGCACTGTTAGCAAGACTTGATAGACAGAGGTCCAACTTCAAGTCATTAAATCAGAAAGTAACATTTTTACAACAACTGAAAGTAATACTGTAGTTACTTGATTATAGTATAAAATGGCACTATGTGGCTGTAAAACATGAAACTGGCCCTTTAATAGTCAACTGTAGCAAATTATTAGAGATGATTATAAGTAGGGAGGGCTAAATGTTGCTACCTTGATATTACATTAAAAACAAAAGCCATTTTGGTTACTGAGATGCTGTGACACTGATCTTAGTTAAAGATAAAATAAAAAACATTAAAAAAATAAATAAATAAATTGTTAAGCCAGCCATGGGGAAAAAAAGATTGTGCCCTTGACTGGCTTTTTATTTGTTCAACTCTTTAAAGCAGTCACTGTAGATTATTTCAGCAAGATCCTGAAAGATTTCTGCTGCTGGAAGCAACTAATCAGTGTTTGCTCAGTAGAAACAGCCACTTTGAGTCTGCAGAGAGCCTCTCAATCAGAAGGCTGGCAGGTCCCTCCTCACTTTCCAACACCAGATTCTTGAAGTTTCTCCAGGCAAAAAAAAAAAGGTGTCATTTCCAGTCTTTATATCCTAAAATCTGCAAAATCCAAGCCTCCACTGCTGTTTTTATTACTTAAAATACAAGACAAAAGATTCCAAACTAATTACAGATAACGGTTCGAGCAGCCGACGCAGGTGGAAATATATTCCCCAAGCTTAAAAAGAACGCATGGATCCACATCCACAAAGGACGCGCGAACAGCTTCTGATCTCTGTATCGTTTCCTCACGTAATGCTCAACTTGTACATAAGGTACCTTTAGAGGATACAATAAAAGGAGATTTACAACTGAAAGAAAGGCTTCAAAGTGATGCATCACGATGAACGTGAAATGCTGAACAAATCCTAATGGACCACATTTCAACATTCTCTCCAGAGCTCTGTAGGATTAGCTTTCCTATTGTTCCAATAATAGCAACAGGGAGCAACACAGGCCACCTCTATGTAGCTGTATAGAACTCGGTACTTGAAGGAAATTATGTAAACAAAGTTCATTAAAAGACACTAGTAAAAAAAAAAAATCTTCTCAGTATGAGCATATTTTGTTTTAATGTGATTTATTTTTAAAAAGGCCCATACTTTCCAAACTACGCTGCCATTTCAAAAGAAAAAGTCAATACGAAAGATGCAAAGGTATTGGTGTTGTGATGTACTGGGCATAAAATGCCATCAGATTGTGCTGCAGTCGATTTGCCTTGGAGAATGACTCGGGGAATAGTGTCATACCCAAGTTGTGCTGTACTTCCCAGTCAGAAAATCGACTGGATGTTATTATTCAGTGGCATGTACTTTTTGAATCACAAAGCAATAACATTGTGAATCTCCCCATTTTCTTAAAATCTAACAAAACTACATGTGCCACTGTTTTGGAGAAACAAGCGGCCAGATGTGCAGATAAAAATTCCTGCAACTTTTACAACTTCTTATGTGCAAAGTACGTCCAGCTTTCCAATTTGGAAGTTCGACTTTGGGAGAATTTAAGTTTTCAGACTTTTTCTGAGGCTGGTATGCTCAGAAACCTAGCTTTAGCCAGTTAGCAGCCTCACTGGTTAATCATTTTAATCACCAATTAGACGCAAAATATGAAGGAAATCCATACCATATATAAATGGCATTTGTTTAGCATAAAATTATTTTCCAAATTACACATCGCTTCAATTTTTCCTCAAACTGTGCCACATTATTTCTCTCACAAAGTCTGTCTCACAAAATGCTGACCACTTTCTATCAGCATGAGACGCCCCACAGCAAAAGTAAAGCAAGGTTTTAGGAACCATTAATGAGAAGGTGAGTGCTTTAAACTTGGCAAATTCTATGTTTGAGACACTTGAAGTACAAAGGGAAGGATTTCTTGAGTTCCAGCCATGTTGTGTTAATACATGGGTTTGGACTGGCAATACTCAGCTATGTGACAAAGTAACCTTCATAATTTTTACAATTTTCCACTATCCTGCTTGTTTTTTTGTTAGTTGTTTTTTTTTGATGAAAATAGAAACGGTGACCTAATGACGGGCAAAATATGAATGACTTCATACTGAGATTAGCTATGACACTACAAGCCAACCATTGGTTGCTAACAATCCTTAAGATGGGTTGTTAGCACTTGTTGTTTCCAGTAAGTGCTAACCTAAACAGCTATTTAATAATTCTTTCAAGAAGTCCAAGTTATTTACTCATTTATTTACTCATTTTTACACCAGATCAAACCAATGTAGCTAGCGTTGGTTAGCCGCCACCGTTAATCTTGAGCCAGTGGGAGCTAAAAACTAACCACCACCCGTTGTTTCTAATAGGACCACATTTGATTTGGATACATTTCAAAAAAAATCCCGCCCCCTTCCCCCACAAAAAAATTTATTTTGATTTTACTGTAAAGAATTTAGCTAAAATGAGCAGTTAAATCCACTGACACTGCCTTTACAAAAGATTTTAAAAGTATTATTTTAACCTGGAGAGCCTTTTTATTGAAAGCCCCACAGCAATATATTTCTCAGGCTCTCATGCAGGACGGGTATCAGTCATCCATGACAGGAAGCCAGGAGCCAGTCAGCAACGTTGGAGAGACACACTGACAAGATGTTTCCTGACGGCAAAGTCGGCTGGTAAGCCTGTAGTGCCTGAGCTTTACTTGTCATTCAGAGACAATGCTGAGAAAAAGACAAGGAAGAACCGAATGTATGTAGTATGAATGAGGTCATACAAAAATATAAAATAAGAAAATGTATGGAAGGGGGGGGGGGGGGGGGTTTGTGACACGTTTAAACGATTTGCCTCAAAGGAACAACCAGCAACCAAATAAACGGTTTAGAACATGAGCAATGTTTAATGTGAGTGAATACCTTTCACATTCAGTCAAGATGGTTCGTGCGACAGCAGATGTGACAAAAGAGCATCCGTCTGGCTCATCCGTGTGTCTATATACACACACCTGCATGAGCCAAGATTTAGCATGCAAAAGGAAGGCATGCATCCCATTACAAAACATTACGCTTCCTTCTAAATACTCAATTTAAATTCAACCAAAGTCATGTTTACATCAGATGTATCCCACAGGGAGGTAATCCTTGGACCTGATTGGCTACAATGAAATGTTAATACCTGAGGGCGGAATGCGGGGATGGTTGCAAGAGGCAGAGGATGAGGCTTAAAAGAGGCTTCTTCTTTGTGTCTCTCAGCTAAAACAATGATCAATGTTAATGCCAGAGAACAAGGTAAATATTTAAATTTGCTCCCAAACTGATTTTCATTCAAAAATCAAAAGTATCTTCTAGCACATTATAGTACTTCATCTTTCTCGTCATTTGACTTTGTGTGTCCTTAATTCTGCTCAGGGTTGTAGGAGGGGCCGAAGTCTATTCCAGTCTTCAACAGTACATGATTTGTTTTTTTTATGCTAATTAATGACAAGATTTTGAAAATGGACACATCTGTTGTATGGTATAATGGAAACAGACTAACAACCAGGCAAACACAATGTAGCTATGCTTCCATTACAGATGTGTGCAAAACTGTCAATATTCTGCTAGTGTTAAAAAAAAGTAATAATTCTATTTTCCACTGCTGTGTTGCCATTAAATAAGAAAAAGTTAAAATCCCATGTGAATAAGCATGTTCACATAAGTCATTAAAAACATAACGTGCCATCATCACGCTACAACTTCCAGTCCTCTGCCCCGTTTCCATTAAGTTATCCTGGCAATGTCAAATTGCGCAATTATGTGGTCAATGGAAACACATTTGTTGACACCCAATAGCAATTTATTGACATCAGTCTCCCTTGCTTACATGTCAATGGAACGCAAAAAGAAACCAGTGTACACAGATAGATGCCATGTATGCATGGAGAAAATGTGCATACCATTTTGACCAGTACACTAGGTCCAGTCTCAAGTTCCATTTTGTCTGGCTCTGTTCTTTCATATATTGCCTTCCTATCGAGGTTTGTAAAATGCAGTTAACAGATCTAGGAGGCTCTTGAGAGATCATCCAGAAGATCCCAAGGTATTACAAACCCCCAGCAGCAAGTTCTGACCATGCCCTGTGGTCTCCAACTGGGACTCACCTGGGAAAGCTTTAGAGATCATCCTGATCTTGAAGCTGATTTTATCCACCTGTATCCAGAATCTCATTTTGCAACTGATCCATTACAAGACTGCAGACGAGGGTCAGAATCCTGAGTGCACGTAGTTGTTGAGCCTTTCCTTTGGCCTACCACCTGGGGAAATCTGCAGAATCTGTGAGGATGCTGACCAAAATCCCATTCTCTGGATCCAGTAGTTAAAACAGATGAGGAAACCTCTACCAAGCAGTTGTGAGGGGCAATAACTTCCTTAGATCTAGTAAAAAATTAAAATTTAATCTGCAAAAATACAGAAAAAGCCACCAGTTGGAGTAGTTGTAGCAACTTCTCAGCATGACATTTCAACAGCCATTCACTGCTTCTCATAGCAGCCAGAAACTCAGAGCAGTCACAGCAGCATCCTCTGAAGTACCACCACAGATTTACAATCAAGCTGAACCATCAGTGCAACTCTTTCAACCGATCCAGGAAGAAACATCTGCTCCGAGCTTGGCACTTTGTTGTGCATACACGAAATTATAAAAGCGCACAACATACTTTCACCACCTTTTCATTCAGACTAAGGACTGAGCAAACCGTGAAGACGTAATGTAAATCAACACTAGCTTTAAAAGAAAAAAAACAAAAAAAACTATAAGGGTTTGAACAGTCAGAATTCACCCTGGAGAGTTCTTAAACCAGGAAATGGCAGAAATAATTCACAATTCCCACATGGGGGTTGAGGGTGGGCCAGGAGTTTGGACTGTCAGCGCCCCTTTTGGCGCTCGTTAATCACTCAGGCTACCGCAAGACAGCCCACCAGGGATCACCAGAACACGTGCGCGCGCATTTTTTCCTCCTAAACAGGTGTGGTCGCAGTGTCGCTTTTTAAAACCTGCCTCTCCCCGAAACAATCGATCCACGTACAATAGAGAAACCCTATTATACGCCCAGTCCAGTTTCCAAATGCATACATCAGGTAGACACACACACACACACACACACACACACACACACACACACACGCACCGAGTGATGCTGTTCATCGCCACAGAGAAGACAGAAATAGATGGAAGAAGAGCTGGGCTCAGGGTTCCCCAGGGCTAGCCAACAACTCAGAGAGGCAGACACAAAGAGAGTCTTTCAGTGGTGAAGGCTCTCTTCAGTCAGAAAGCTGGTGTCATGTTATACTGCTTCACCCTTGGCAGGAAGTCCTCTGGGAACCAAAGTTCTCAGTAAATAATAGCTGTTATGTTACTCTGGAGAACAAATTTACTCCTGGTAGGTGAAAAAATGAAAATAAAAATTTCCATCACTTTCAGTTAGATTTGTGACTATATCACAGCACTGACATTTTATTAGGGAAGACTTAACAATATTCCTCTTAACAGTAAAGTGTTGGTATTGATGGATCTCTATGCTGCGTTTCCATTACAAATGGGCGCAAAACCTTGTCGAGAAAGCAGTTTTGTGATTGCGCCGTTTCCATTGAATAAGAAAAACAAAATCGCACATGAATAAGCTTGTTCACGAGGTAAGTCATTAAACATGAGGCGCCATCATCCTCCAACTACTTCCTGTTTTCTTATTTGTGGTTTGTGCCACTAGCAACATCCGGTTGTTGATCATGTGATGCCAAAATGTGTTTCCATTGACGTTTTGTGAAATAAACCAATTTCGACAGAGACAAAAGGAAAAATTATATATATATATATATATATATATATATATATATATATATATATATAAAAAAAAAAATTCCCTTCTCACCCACCGCGGGTGGTGATTCTTCTTCCTCTTAGCTCGGGTCCTCTACCAGAGGCCTGGGAGCTTGAGGGTTCTGCGCAGTATCTTGGCTGTGCCTAGGACTGCACATTTCTGGACTGAGATGTCTGATGTTGTTCCTGGGATCTGTTGTAGCCACTGTTCCAAATATATATATATATATATATATATATATATATATATATATATATATATATATATATATATATATATTATGTATAATAAATCATCCTAGCGCCAAACTTTTAATCAAAAAACAAGAAATTTTTCAAAATTGCCATGTTTCAATTAAGAAAATTTATTTCAAATGTCAAATTGCACAGTTATATGGTCAGTAGAAACAGCTACAGATAATCATTATGTACCGACTGGAAAAGTAGGGGGGATTGTCTAGTATGCTGCTGAGTTAGTTCAAATGCAAATGCATTAGACAATTTTGTGTCATTTATCAACTACAAATCTGAACTGAAGCTGCTTTCCTTTATTATCTGTATCCTGTCCCTCGTTTAGGGATAACCCCTCATATGCTGATGATTCAGCTATTTTTTGTCATCAAATATTACTGGATGATGAATTGGCCCTGAAATTACAACAAACAACTATAGTCATTTTCAAACCATTTCCAAGGAATATAATGATAAAGGCATAATACAAGTTTTAAAGATCAGCAAACTTTGATTTTGTAAAGAACTCGCGATACTGCAATTGGAAGACAAGAAAAATAACCACACAGACAAAACCATAAATTAAATGCATTATGAAATCTGTAAAAACTGCCCTTCACAAAATATCAGAAAGGAAATTCAACTACTTTTAATTTTCATGTGATGAATTGATTAGTTAGTCACCACATAACATTACAGACACAGAGTCTGCATGTTTATGAGGCCAATAACTGGCAGGGGCAGAATTAAAAAAATAAAAAACAAAAACTAGTGAAGATTGTTTACCACTTCCAGCCCTTAACAAAATGTCTTCTTTTAAATGCCAGCTTGAGAAAAACAGACAAGTGCCTTTAAATTCAGCTGATTTCAACCGAAAAGGTCAGAAGTTTGGGGAAGAAAGAGGCTTAAAGTAACACTCTGTCAATCGAAAACAAGCTTTTAAAAAACAAGCTTTAAGCCACGTCTTTTCTTCACTGAATGTGGTGTGCTAAATCATTTGTGTGTTTTCAAAACACATAATAAGCATTAAAAGAAAAATTAAATAAAAAAAACTCCTAGAAAATGTAGAAACTCATTCGGGTTAGCATTTTTTGAATTGTCTTTCACGAGAGTCCCACCTAATCTGCAAAAAAACGAGGTTTCAAATATGTTCCTAAAAGCCAAAATTATGTCCGATATGCATGTCACCAGACCAGAAAGCTCAATGTGCCATTCAGCAAACCGAACTGAGGAAGTTTGTGGAATTTTATGTAAGCTGTTATGCAAGTAAGATGATACAAAATTAAAGGGGAAAAGATTTTTGCTGGGTTTTTTTTCCTGCTGACAGCAGATGTATTACCACCATCTGCCAGCCTCACCCCCTACCACTAAAATGGGGTTTTTTTTGTTTCTGAAAACTAATGGTGGGACATAAATCAAGTGTCAGATTTATGTTTCACAAATGATAAATAATAGGTACACGATGAAATATTGTGAGCATAAACGAAAAGGTGTAGATGCAACAAAAGCTTTAAAAACATGATTTAGGGGAGAAAAAAAAACTGAATATCTTTAGGACTTTTTAAAGAAACTTGCTGGAAAGTTTCAGAGTGTGGGGTGTACTTCTTACCAACATGGTGAAAGATAAGTCAACATGCGTGGGTGTCCTTACATACCCACTGATTCCAACATCAGCATATTGTGACATCTGTGCGAGCCCACATGCCAGGGAGTTGTGAGGCAGCAGTCTGGTTTCATTGGAACTTATTCTTATCACAGTCCGTCCAGTGGGCATGAAACCACGCTGGCGTCGCGATACGAGAATGGTTGAAAGAAAGAGAGAAAAATAAAATGGTTTCCAAAAGTGTGATGTGGTTTGTAGACATTCGCTACAGTTTCTGTTTTAGACTAGACACTTGGAGTTTAAAACCAGTTCCTGGTTTTAAAATTTAAAACCAGTAGCTTTCAATTTTTTGTCTACGTCATTGTTATTCAAAGGAATATTTTTGCAATGATCGCTGCTGCCCCAATTTGAACTAGCAACCGATGTACGTACCTACCTATCTATCATACCCTTTGTACATGCATGTGTACTGAGAGGACTCACTGTCATATGACTAGCTACATAAAAATCTATCTCTCTAACATTGATTTCTTTTCCTCCCATTTTTCAATTTGACATTTGTACTAAATCTTGTTTGGCATTTCAGGGTTAAAATGCAGATGCTGTAGGATATGAATGAAAGTGTATTGAATTTTTGTTGTAGAAAACAAAAAAAATCAATCTCATTTTTCCTCTACACACACACACACACACACACACACACACACATCTTTCTACAATCAGAGACATTGAGATGTAATGGTTAAGTTTATGGTCAGAAATGAATGGAAGTCAAACTCTAACCTAAACTAAATGTATACCTTAAATCCTAAACCTACCACCCCACCCCAAAAAGAACAAACTCTCCTGGGGCCTGTGCTTTGGGTCCACATAACGTAGCATGTTTGGAAAAAAATAAGATGAGCCTTCCAATGTATCAAATACAAGTTGACGCGCGTACACACACTCCAGTTCTGTGGAGGTTGTCCAAGAAAAAGAAGTACTGCGACCTCATCCATCAATTGACCAATCATAGCCAGCCAAAGAAAAGTGAATGTCCCTTCAAAAAAAGAACTCAGGGAAGCTCATATGAAGCTGGTACCAACAGCAGCACTTTTACTAGCAAACTGTTGGAGCGATTTATCTTCTTTGCTAAAGCACTTTGGAGTCTAAGAGGTGGAGGGTGGCTTCCATCACGTCAGAACAGACATTATTGAGACTGATCAACCTGGGCTCTTGACCCTTTCAGTGAAGATTTACCTGTAAAAACCTTAAAGACTCTAAACTGACATAATTAAACCAGAAAGGAGGTGGAGATTCATTTTTACCTTCCATCCATCTGCACACTGCTCATAAATGTCAACCCTAGAGAAATTGAACGGCCCCATTTTTCTGTGTTTATTAGACCGAGATGAACTCACTCTTTTCGACCTTTCAGTGTACACATGCAGTTAATTGAGTACAAGGCAGGGCTGGGGTTCTGGAAGCATGCGGAGCGCTGGGCATGAGGATCCCAGCGGATTTATTGCCTCGTTTGGAGAAAAAAAATAATAATAAAAAAAATAGAGGAAGCTCCTCACAAGACAGACAGGAGTCCAGCAGCAGAATGTCAGTTCTTTATTAGTTGAATGAAGTCTTAAATGCCAAAGCATCACTCTACTATGAGGTATTTCTGAGATGTACTATGATTTCAGCGGTGAGCTGCTTGGGAACATCAGGACAATTTTAAACTGTAACTTGAGCTCACATTTAAACAGAGACTCATTTAAAACTTGTTGTATTTGCTTTTAGAGCTACATCTGTTTGACTGGAGCAGAATAACCACCAGGTGTATCCAACTCACCGCTGAGCAAGCTGTTAAGTTGATGCTAAATCCAGTGGATCTACTGTGAATCACTTCCTGTTCCCAGGAACCGCCCACTTTCTCTGGACCCAAGATTGTCCTCCGACATACACACTCTAAAATGTATCTGCCTAATGGCTGTCATGATGAAGAGAAAAATGAGCCACATTAGCTCTCAATAAGAGTTTTAAACTGCTTGTACACTAGTTTCCTCCAGCATGTAGCTAGGCTGCTAGTTCAAGCTAATGCTAAAAAAGGAAGAATTCAGTTTCAAGCTGTCATTTTCATACATCTCTAATCTGTTCCTTAAAACATTTTCACTTATAAAAACATAATGTCTGCTGCACCGTCACGCTACACTTGAGATTTTTTATTTTTTTTAAAAAGAAAGAGAAAATCAATGTATATTTTTTGTCCACTTAAAATGCATGGAATACTTTGCATTGGTTTGTCACATAAACTCCAATGATTAAAAACGTTTAATTGCATAATTAAACATTTTTAAGATCTGAAACCAAATAGTTTTTGTGTGTGGTAGAAAGACCAATCATGGTTAAACACAAATGTATTTCTCTTCGTCTTATAGCTTCTGAGCTAATTGAACTTATTCACAATAGTAATTGTATATTTTTATTTACGTTACTGCAGTATTTCCATTTTTATATTGCAAAATGTTAACAGTATCAAGTTGTCAAAAGTGCAAATAAGCAGAAAAGTCGAACAATTTTCTTCCTGTCCATGGCGGCCATATTTGCTAAAAGCTCAGAACTGCTTCTGAAGCTCTGCCTTCAGGAGGAGTTCAGGTCTTTTTCCTGACCTGGAACTTAAAGCTTCCAGCTTCCAAATACAACAAAGGCTTGAAGTAGAAAGAACTAAAAACGAAATAAAAAAAAATAAAGGGAAGAAAATGAACAAATTGTTAACTAAACGAAGAGTGAAATAGCATTTTTGGCTGAAGGTCAAAACTCCTGATTGATGTGGGGAAAAGAGCAGCAATGAAAGAAATGTCTGAATGGGAAACATTGAAATATTGGTATTTGTTAAGAGGAAAATTGCATAATTACAGTTTTAGCATTACAGGTTAAAAAGCTCCACAGACAAAAAAAATGCCAGTTTACAAGCTCCAGCATGCAAAACGTAGCAGTCCGAAGCAGCTCTCCTTTAACACAGATTTGCATTCAAAGCAGTTCCTCAGTTTCGTTCTTCTAATTCTCCAAATCTGCAGCTTCTTTTCTGCTCGTTCACCTTCTCCACTGGCTTTAAATCAATACAAAACACAAACACATATTCAAGCTCCATCTTGCATTCCATAATACATCGTCCACACGTCACACTATTCACCAAACAATCTGTCTCAATCCAGCAAACGGTCATTTCTCCTCCTCCTCCCAGACTCGTCTGGCAGCAGAACAGCAGCTATAGACAAAAACGCCTCTGACTGCTGGGGACGTCCCCAGCAGACACCAACACCCCCCCCCACCCGCCCAAACCCACAAACCCCCACCTGGTGTCTGTCAATATCCATCCACAGACGCTGCGTTTGTTTACAACGCTCTCCATAGACTGGATCCAAAGCCTTTAATTTCAACACTGCAGTTTTTATTCCTGAGGATATTCTATAGATATTACTGTAGACATGGAGGAAGACGACATCTGACTACAGTTTAATGCTGCTGGGACTCTTGAAGGACATCCGTCTGAAAAAAGTATTCACATCCCTTGTCATTTTACAAGTAAAAACTTTACTGAATTTTAATTGGATTTTTTTGTGACAGACAAACACAGAGTAGAGTGTGATTGTCAAGTAGCAGGAAAAAGATGTGTGGTTTCAAAGTGTTTTGTTTACAAGTAAAATACTGCCTTTCTAATCAGCAATCCCTTCAATCTGATACCCTTACATAAAACGAAGGATATGCTGAATTGCCTTCAGGAATCACTGAAGGTAAACAAGAGTCTGTCTGTGATTCAATCTCAGGATGAAACCAGCAATTAGAGAACAAAGCATCATAAAGACTAAAACACTTCAGACATGTGAGGCAGAGTTTTATCAGACTGCACAAGTTTTCTTCGTTTTGGATGATCGGCGATGATCCGATACTTGCATGTGAAACTAGGGCTGCGGGACATGGCTTAAAAATAACATCTGATTTTTTTTTTTTATAGCAATTTCAATTTTAATTGGTTTAATTTTAATTTCAAAATTACCAGTGACAGAATTTTTATTTTTATTTTTTCAAAAACTGGCTTTTACTTCAATAATTCCGTCTGTGAATTGACCAGAATTCAAGGTTGAAATAATGGGACAGGTGAGAACTGATGGAAGGATGTTAATCACAGAAGAAAACTGCTGGAGGACCCAACCAGGCAGCAAGAGCTACGATAGTATAATTAAAAAATAAAAATCAAACTAACTTAATCTGATAAGATAACCACAAAAACATGCCACACCTTTCAGAATATTTACCCAAAACCCTGAAATCCATGCATCCTTTCCATTTTATAATAATCTCCCTCCATCACTTAGTATTCCAATAACACATTAATAAAGCTTCAAACAAGTTCAAACAGAATAAATACTTTTGAAAGGCATCGTACCTCCATTATGATCATTACCTAAAGTAATGCAGCATTCCTGTCTAACAAAGCTTCGTTATCATTTCTGTCATGGCTAGCGCGCGCGCTGCAGGTCTCCAGACGCGCACGCACCCGTGCCGGACTCCCTAAGAACGGAACGGAATAACGCACAGAGACAGTAATCAATCCAAGGTAGTTTTCTACAAGTTAATCAGCACCGTAGTGGATAAAGCACGAAGCATTCTGGGAGTTGACCGACAACATGCCAGGAATCCGGGCGCTATGTGACCTGGACGGAGGATAAGGTGTCATGACAACAAAAGCCCATCCAGCGCGCGTGCAGATGGAGCACTTGAACGCGTAAAAAAAAAAAAAAAAAAGGTGCGTTTCTGATCCTCCTGTCTCAATAAGTTGTTTTAAGCGGGGAGGGGAGCTGATGGATGCTGGAAGTTGATAAACCGGGGAGGGATGTGGATGGGGGTGTGGAGCCAGCGGCTCGTGACGGGACGGGTTACTCACGCTGCTGTTCTCTCCCGTCCAGTGGACCATCGCCTGGTTGTGCGTCGCATCTCCTTTCAGCACAAACGAGCTGCTGAGCAGGGACATCCGTTTATCCCAGGACACGGCTCTCCTGGCGCGGGGCTCCCCGCCACCGCCCGCGTCAAACGTCCGATCCTTCCCGCTACCGCCGCGCGGGCTAAAAGACCCGCCGTCCCCCTGCACGGCTCTGGGCAGCGCCGTCCACACCGCCGCGGCGGTCAGCAGGAAGATGCAGAGGCTCGCAGCGGCCGCGGAGACCACTCGTTCCGGGCGCAGAGTTCCCATCGCCTTGCCTTGCTGGTTTATTTCTGTGCGCCGTAGGAGCGCGGAGACTGATGGAAGAGGCAGCTGATGCTTGTGGGAGACGGATAGGTGCACACTGGAAGCTGGAGAGGCAGAGAGTGAGGGTGGGACGCTGAAGAGGGGAAGTGGAGCGAAAGCAGACAGTGCGAACAACGTGGACGCGTCTCCGAGCCAAGAGCGGTCCGCAGGAACGGCGCAGCGGTGCCATCTGCCGTCCTGCAGCTGCAGCGAGCCGCCGCCGGTCCACTCAGTCCGCCCTCATGTGGAGTCAGCGGGGTTGGGGGAGTGGGGAGTGGCGGGACGGGTTCACATGTATGGACCTGCTGGTGGAGTTTCTTTTTTTGTAACGCGGGGGAGTCCAAACATTTTGTCACGTGGCCCAAAATTGTCTGCTCTGAAAGATAACGGTGCATAGGGCCGTTGCAGGTAGAAAATGGAGGAAATTTCTGCCAAACAAAGAAAAAGAAAAAAAAAATTTAGTTTATGTAGAAAATTTTAGATTTTCGGATTTTGTTTTGGCAAATCCTTTGATATTTTCCAACTCAAATTCAATGTTTTGTTTTGAGAAAAATAATCTAAATTTCAGTGTTTTTCCATCAAATGAGTCTAAATTTCATCAATTTCCTTTTTTTTTTCCACACACATAAATTGAGATTATACATTGTATAAAAGTACTTGTGGGCCAAAAATAAATAAATAAATAATATGTTTTTCAATCTACTCAACAATAAACTAAGCAATAAATATTTTAATGAAACCAATTATATTTTTGTGATTGTAGATCAAAGATTCAAAATGGTTTTTTCTTGTCAAATGAAAGGTTGCTTTGCTTATTACTTTTGGGCTAAATTGAAGAAAACTGAAAACGAAGAAAATGGTCCATTCTCAGCAACAAAACCAAGATCTAGATCAGAGAGTTCTGTTTTGGGTCAATCTCTGGTTGTTTTAGCTACAAATTCAAGATTTTTTTTGTTGTTGTTGTTGTTGTTGATGTGGTTATTAAATGGTCAACATTAGGAGACGGCCTCAAAGGAATCTCTAAAACCATTAGTCCACAGCGTTATCTGCATAATGTGATCAGACCATTTCAGGCTGTGTTTGTGGGCCATTTGGAAAAGAAGGGGGTTAAAGTTCACACTTGAGCCAACAAAATAATACCCCCCCCCCCCCCCCCACTGAGTCTGTCTTCCTATCCAATAATGAACCGGAGCTGGATTAGAACCATGACTTATGGGATTAGGATTTACGTTGTGGAGGGGAAATCTGATGTTTTTCATGTGAACAAGGATTTACCTTTCCAGCCTGATGACATATTGATCTGGAACTAAATGTACGGAGGGACTGATTGTGTAACAACTGTTCTATTACACTTTATCCATGTGCTGATGGAGTGCTGCTTGTAAGGTTGCACAGTCAAAATATTTAGTTTGCAATACTGAATACTCAGCTTGCTAATTAAATATCTATCTTGAATCACATTCATTCATTAATTAATGAACATCATGGTGAAAATATGACTTCAAAAATGAATCTACTCCCCCCTTTTATGACAGGCTAAATAACCCAAATAGTTACTGTTAATTTTTGACTTTGTAGCCGACATTTGTACTTCTTATACATGGTATGAAATTCAATGTGTCAAAAATCTGAAGAAAAAAAAAATAACTTGGAATCTAAGAAGCTTGAGCAGATCCAGTTTCTGAATTATTTCATGGCATTCTGCTGCTGTAGGAGCACAAATTCAAAAATCAACACAGACTAACACATCAACAATGTGTTGCAATCAACACAGACTGCAGCATCGCACAGAAAAATGTGACTACCGTTATGGGATTCAAACTTTTTTCCCCTCAAAGAACGATATCTGGTTTTAGTGACCAGTTTGGGCGGTGAAAGCATGCTCTTGAATTATTTACTGGTGTGAGCCCTTGTGATGTTGCTGCAGGTCGGGGATGAAGGAGGAGAGAGTTGTTGGCTCAACTAACCTCAGATCAGTTCCCAGGGTGGCATCACAGCCAGTTTGAATAATTAATGGCAGTACGGGCAGGAGTTGCATCAACATCTCGCCAAAACCAGGTTTTACCTCATGACAGCACCATAAGGATTCTGAATGCATGTCCACACACACACACACACACACACACACACACACACACACACACACGCACACACACAGGTTTGACAACCTAAACCCAAGGTTCTCCATGTGAGAAGTGTCTCAGTGAATGTGAAGGCTCTTAGAGATGAGGACAAGTTTTCATATTTAATTCACAGGTTTGGCTAAAGACAATAGTCAAGTTAAACGGAGTCGTGTGCAATTGCTACAGTGTTGGGAAACAGGAGTTACTTTTTCATTGACCGTAGAATTGTGGAAATTGAAATGACAAAAATGTGTTCAATGGAAACACAGCAATTTTGAAAAAAAAGTCAGACAGATTTTTTAGATTTTGGATTGATAAGTTCTTGCGCCGGGATGAGGTTATTTTTCCAACCATATCAAAATGGATGCATTTAGCAAAACTGCCATGGGAACACTTTTTATACAACACGAGTCACAAGATCAACAACCTATATTACTTCTGGTGGAAACGTCAAATAAAACAACAGGAAGGAAGACGGTTTATTCTTGTTTTTTTGGTCAATGTGCAGTTGGCTCCAGAGTTCTCACAGCATCACACAGTTCATAAACCATGTTCCAAATTGTTATGCAAGTGATATTTTCTCAAATTTTCTTAAATGGTCAATGCAAATGATGGTCAGTATAATTTTCAAGTCATGAACCATTACAGTATAAATCAAATTTTACTGAACAAAGCTCCCCATGAGAACAGCATTTTATTCAAAAATAAAAAAAACTCAAAATGTTCCAAATTATTATGCACAGCAGATTTTCTAAACATTTTATGGATTATAAAGAACTGCAAACGGTCATTCATTGAATGTGCAGTATTAAGTGGTCACATGCACTAAAATCAAAAGCTGTTTCAATCAAAAACATCTTAACAGACAGAGTTACACGTTAACATAAAACCTTCCTTGATATCACAGCTCAATTCTTGATCCATTGAACTTGTGAGTTTGTGGAAAGTTTCTGCTTGAATTTCTCTGCAGGATGTCAGAAAACCTTCCCAGAGCTGCTGTTTGATATGAACTGGATTCCACCTTCAAACCTTCTGCTTGGGGAAACTCCAAAGGTTCTCAATAAGGTTGAGGTCAGAGGTCAGAGGAGGATGGTGACCACAACATGAGTTTCTCCCTTTTCATGCCCATAGCAGCCAATGACACAGTGGTATCCCTTACAGCATTCATTGTCATACATGAAGATAATTTTGCTACTGAAGGTTCGGCTCTTCTTTTTGAACCATGAAAGAAAGTGATCAGTCAGAATGTCCATATACTTTGCTGAGGTCATTTTCACACCTTCATGGACACTGAAGGGGCCGACCAATGATTCTCTCCTCATGATTTCAGCCCAAAGCATGCCTCCACCACCTCCTTGCTTTTGTCACAGCCGTGTTGAGACATGGTGGTCGTCCACCACCAATCCACTACTGCATCCATCTGGACCATCCAGGGTTGCACAGCAGTCATCAGTAAACAAGTCTGTTTGAAAATTAATCTTCATGTACGGCTGGGCCCACTGGGACCGATTCTGCTTGTGAGCTCTGGTTAGTTGTGGCCCAATAGTAGGTTCATGCGCAACAAGCCTCTGGAGGATCCTCCACCTTGAGGTTCCAGAGGCACAGCAGCTTCAAATGATTGTTTGCTGCTTTGTAAGGACAGCTGCTGTCTTAATCCAATGAATTTGTCTATCAGAAACCTTCCTCATCAGGCCTTTATCTGTACAAACCCATCTTTGTTCTGAATCAGCCACAAATCTCTTCACAGTACGATGGTAACGCTTCCGTTTTCGTTAAATATCTCATGTTTTCATATCTCGTCATACGGCACTACACTATCTGATGATTTTCATCAGCAGAGATCCTTTCTCTTTCCCATATTGCTTGAAACTTGTGGCCTGCTTAATAATGTGGAACATCCTTCTTAAGTAGATTTTCTTTAGTTGAGCTCACCAGACAAACTAATCAACCAGTTCTCTGAAATTAATTATACTGATTCAACAAGCCCTGACACACAATACCATCTATAAATTTAATAGTACAACAAAAAATTTTATCTTTATGAAACTTAAATCCAATTTGCATAATAATTTGGAACGCGGTGTAAATAGTTGTCATTCCAACGTGTTGAATCCATAACTTCTGTAGAATCACCTTCAATTTCCCCAAAATGCCGCATATGAAGCCGTTCCCAAGTAGGCGGGGCTTGTAGCTCTAACGCCAAAATAATGAGGTCTCCTCT
This sequence comes from Gambusia affinis, assembly GCF_019740435.1. NCBI lineage: Eukaryota > Metazoa > Chordata > Actinopteri > Cyprinodontiformes > Poeciliidae > Gambusia > Gambusia affinis. The sequence goes on along the minus strand of NC_057885.1, from coordinate 5,455,389 downwards.
GATGACTGATAGATGATGAGCGCTGGCATCAATCCAATATATTTTAGTAGTTTACAACTCTATTAAACATCTTCATGAATATAGGCACAAGCCTAGTCTGGAAACCTATGATGACATATTCTCTGTTTGGGAAACATCCACTGTTAATTTCTGATTGAACCAAATGAGCAGTAGATTAATTAGGGAAGTTATGTTGATTGCTACATATTTTAAAAACAGATTAAATCAGTGTTCTGAGCTGCTTTTGTGAGAAATCTTTGCAGTCTCCGTGGTATGCGGTTGAGTCCGTGTCCTTGGAGAACCTCATTTACACTTCAATGACAGCAGCATTAATGCACAACGTTGCCTTCGAGAGCACATCTTCCACTGGGTTTCTATGCATTTTTCAACAAGTCAATAGAAAAGCACATTCTACAGATAGGTGCAAGAAGTAGTACCCAAACAAGTACTGGAATTATAAACTTCTCAGAACAAGATTGAGAAAAAAAAAAACTGATTTCAGAAAATTAAGAAAGGTTTTTGAAGAATTAGCCACCAGCCATATTTCTGACAAGGAACGTATTCTCCAAAACGTCACACGGCATTTGTAATTTCACAAATATTTTTGACCTTTTCTGTTCCAGTACATTAAAAAAAAGACAACTTTTCAGTGCCTTCCATTTTTTTTATGACATTATCCCACCTCTACCAGAAATAAAGTTTTGAAAGTCTTGAAGACTTTACTTATTACTTTAACTTTGGACATTAAATGTGCACCACGTGTCAGCAACTGTCATAGTGTGGGTTTTGTGAAAGAGCTAAGAACCGATATATTTTAGTGGCAAAAAGAAAGTTCTTGAAATTTAAAATGAAAGAGACTTACTAAATCGCCGGTGGAGAGCCAGAGTAAACAGGCAACCAATAAGTAGGCAACAGATGAATCCAGCAGGAAACGGTTGTCAGGTTCGTCAGGTTGCTCACTGCCAGGTTGCAGGTGGTTCATTAAAAACCGGGTGCAGCTGGGAGAGAAGGCGAAGAGGTGTGGCTGCGTTTCCATTGCTAATGTGAACAGAACTTCGTCGATATACCCCTAATGTCCAAAAAACAATTTCGCAATGGCGGTTTTTCCAGAGATGTTATTAAAATTACACGAGAATAAGTTTATTCACACGATAAGACATTAAAAAAACATGCTACCCCATCATCCTGCAACCGCTTTTTTTCTATTTTTTTAATATAGCTTCTTCTTCTTCATTCTTATAACGGTTGACAAACAACGTCTAGATGTGCATTACCGCCACCTACTGGAATGAAGTGTGGCTCGATAGATTTTGAAACTAAAAGTTAATAACCAAATAATAATAAAACTAAATAAACAAAGTATTAATTTAGTCTCCTTAAGGCACCTTAACAAAAAACAATAAGACTCAGAAGTGGAAAGTTTATCCAAAAGGTCTTGTATAAATCTTTGTCAAATAGTCTTTGTTTTCTTCTTTGTGGTTTTCACCAGTAGTAGCAGAATATTGTTGATCTTTATTATTATTATTATTATTATTATTATTATTATTATTATTATTATTATTATTATTATTATTAATTAATTAATTAATTAATTAATTAATTAATTAATTAATTAATTAGATTTTTTTTTTGCTTAAGACACTCATTTTGATACAGCCAAAAAAAACAAAACACCTCATCTAGTGCTAAAACTATTTAATGGAAAAACGTGTTTTTTGTTTTGTTTTTGGTTTTTGGTTGTTTTTTTAAGAATTTGGCGTCTTTCAATTAAGCATATTTATATTTTTCGTAATTCTAAGTTTTATTGTCAATCCAAAGGCAACTTAATGGAATATGGATAACAAACATGAGAGAAGCTGTAGAGGACATAAACTTTAAACCAAGAAGAGAACGCTGACACAAATAAAAATTTAGCGAATTTTGAACACATTCGCTAAGAAAATGTGTTCAAAATACATACTCTTAGCGATGCCAGTTTTTAACCCATGTGGAAGACCGAAAGAGAGCCACGTTACTGAGAAGTGAACACAAAGCAGTCCGTGGTTATTAAAGACGATCTAAAATGTGTTGCATTTATATTTATATTTACTTTAACTCTGTAAATACCTCACAATATGGAAGAATCTTGATCTAAGCTCTTTTAACTGAAAATAAAAATTATCCAATATCTATACCTGCTTAATCCTTGTAGGGTCACTAGTATGGAAAGTGAAACGTGCCAAATTACAATAAACAAACAACTTGTAAAATTATTTAAATGTGTCATTAAAACTTGAAGTAAATACAGAAAGGATTTATTAAACACTGAATAAAATAAATTACAACAATTTACTAACATTATTTCTATGCTTGCCGTAAAAATATTGTCCTTACAAGCAGGCCTAATCCCACCTACTCAGTTTAGTAGGTGAAGTTGACATCTTAAAGGTGCAGTGTTATGCAAAATTGGCTTTTTTCTGCTTTACATCATGTTATAATGTTACTCCCTCATCAAAAGAAAACATGGCTGGATGTTTGAAAAATCCTTTAATCTCCCATGGCAACCACTCACCTGCACAAAACTCTTGGATGGATCTAGCCCAGCCTTCAAGACAAAGCTCCTCCTTGGAGCTGCAGTTTCCAAGCTATGTAGTTTCTGCATTACAAAGCACAGCAATTAGCAAACACCTGGTGGAACTGAGCCTCAGCTGACCTTAATGTGTGAGAAGTAAAATGTTGGTAAAAAGGTTGTTGAAGGGTTACAAGAGGAGTGATGTGATGGCATCATGAAGGCGGAGTTTTAGAAAGAGCACTCATTTTTAAAGAGACAGGGACCCCATGTCATGGCTTACAAAGTTACAAAATCAGTTTTCTTTTATGCCAAGTTGTATACAGTTACTTGATTATGCTATAAAATGTCACTACTTTCCTGGAAAACACACAGTTCTGCCTCTTTAAATTAATTTATGATGCGCTTCAGCACAGGAACGTAAAACAGTTCTGTTTTATGCAGTTATTTTAAGTCATAAAATCATTATATATAGTTTTAACATGACAGATTTTCGATTTTTAAAAACAAATAACACATTGACATAATTTGATAGGTTAACATTCATAATAATTTGCCACTTTTTACTCTCACTTGTCTCTCAAATGGACAGTAGGGAACACCATGGACATTTTGCCATTTAGCACAGTTAAAAGCACATGAACTACATGCAGAGAGGCCCTGGGCAGGATTCAACCTGGAGTCTTCTTACTCAGGTGAGGCAAACAGAAAACTTCATCTGACTTCTCCACTGTGCTCTCTTTTTGATGCCTGCAGCTCTGATTATATCAAAACTAGCCAAAGAACTTAAGGGGGAAAAAGCTGCATAAATTCATTGATTTGGTATCATTCATTACACACACACACACACACGCACACGCACGCACACACACGCACACACACACACAACATGTGCGCTAGCTACATTGCACCCTTCGTGACCCCAGCTGTCAGCATGCGTGTAATTGCACCTTCCGAGCGAGAGCTGACGTTTAAATATTTCATAACTCTGTGGGAATGTGTGTGTGCTCGAATCCGTGGCAGTGTGTGAATAAGATGGAAGGTAGGACTGGAAGAGTGAAGAGCCTGTGGAAAAGTGTACCCTGATTTAACCCAGCTGGCAGAACTGGAGGGAAACTTTGAGAGTGAAAAGTAAATTTAATCCATCCATCCACGGAAAAACAAACAGTCCCTCATATGGACAGGTTTGCCCTGGGATCTTCTGGGGCAGTCCTCCCCAGTGACTCTCCCTCTCAGCTCCTTCAGACTAGCCAGCAGTAATTAGCAAACACCTGGAGGAACTAACCATCAGCTGACCTCATTATATGAGTCCAGCGCTCATTAGAGGAATGTTGTTGCGATGATTTCCTGAATCTTTTCTTAAGGTCAAACTGTGCGTTTATACGGTCAATGGAAACGCAGCTATTGCTAACACCTTCAAATGGGTGACTGGTTGTCGTGGAAGCAGCATCAATCAGTGTGACACAAACAGTTGGATTTGCTTCCTGGGATCATTTAGACTCAATCGCGACAAAGTCAAGGTGCAGGTCCTGCGGAGCGAAACACACCCATCGGTTCCCAGCGATCACTCGGTCTCCGTGTTGTCAGGATGGCAGCCGGTGTCAGACGTCACAGCCCTGTGGCTCAGTGAGACTAAATCATGAGGTGTGAAACGCGCACATTAATCCTCATAACGTCCAATTAGCCATGAAAATTTCATGCGGAACAAAGCTCCGTCCGTCTGGCTAACAAGCTCAACTCCCGCGCTCCAAGGTTCGCCTCTCCTTGAACCATCTCTCCGCTCCGAGAACGCTCACCCACACCTCTCATCTGCAAACACTCCGTCAGAAAATTGCCGACGGCACCCATCATCGAGGCCTATTAAATATTTACTGGATATTTTCTTCAGGGTCATGGAGTAATGTGAAGAATTTGACTAAAGTTCAAGGGCTTTTCTGCTCAGGTTTCTGGATAACGTTCACATCAGCGTGTTCAGCTTTTGAGGAATCCCACTTTTTTGAGAGGCATGGGGAGGATAATGTTGACTTATCGTGAAAATGCAAGCTGCTTGCTCCAGAACGAAACGTCTTCCAAATGCTAATGTCGTGAGTGGCAAAGATGCAGCGAGAGCTCAGAGGCCGTGCTTTTTACTGCAGCTGCTCCTGAATTATGAAAAGACCTTCTTTCAGACATCAGACAGGCCTCTGCGCTGTCTGATTACCAATCGCCTTCTTTCCTGACCTTTGACTTTAAGATGCAGACTTTTAAATACTTTAAAAAAAAATTTTTTTATGTTTTATTATATTGTATCCCAGCCAATTGAATCATTCTTTGGTTTATTTTTAAGTCATTTTGTTTTTATGACTTGTTTAATATCATATCATGTGACTGCTGTTTCATTATTTTTAGCCTTGTGGATGGTTAGAGTGCTTCATAAACAAAGCTGGTACTGGTATTGTAGCGTTCCGTCACACTTCCTAACAAAATGAACTCTTCAATGCATAATAACTTCACACATCCCCATTTTCTGACTTAACATATAGTCTGCTTCACTCCAAAAACACAAAATCGTACCAAGTTTTATTTCTAAATCTATTTTCTACTACAAATATCTTAGTGCGCTTCAAATCAGACAAAACCAAATTAAAAACCACTTTTCAGCAAGATATAAAAGCTTGTTTTGAATAAATAAAATTCCATGATATTGATGTAGAAGTATTAAATCCACTGGGATATCATTCCACTTACAGACATGTTTCCCCATGTCATATGTAACCAGATGAAAAATAGGTAAATACATATTTTGTAAACCCTGATTTGGTTTTATTTCACGTACTGGTTGTAATTCTTGTTTTTGTCAGCATGTGGTGCTGTTGTCTAAAAGTACTGGAAAAGCTGGGGGGTGGGGGGGGACCCCTCGTATGGAGCCCTGTAGGGGACATGGCGAAAATGTATTCTTTTGCGTTCCCTCGCAATAAGTTTTGCTTACTGCAATATTTGCTGGTCTGTTTTGTATGCAATCACAAATGTCAATTTCATATTTCAAATGTATGCACATTTAAGGAGCCTCAGTGAAAACGTATTTATTCTTAACTCTTTGGTGCAAAAAAAAGTGATTGAAAATTGATTTATTCACGGCATGTTTATTTCTGTTTGTTTAGAGGTTGAGATGGAAAGGCATCTGAAAACGGCCCTTCAAACCATTCAGAAAAATAACATAAAAGAGACTCAATCAAAATTGTCACATGACGCATTATCTTGCGATAATAACTCAGGAATAGTCGAAATAGCTTGGATGTGTTGTTTTTTTCTTTCTTTCCTCCTAACGGAAAGTTTCTGTTTATATCATAGGTTTGTGGTGCATTTCTATCCTAAAGAAAAAGATGTAAAACTTCAGATATTTCACAACGAACATGCATGGAAAAACCTCACGAAACCCTTCTATTATAGCAGAAAAGACGATGGCCACCTTAAGAAAGGCTTACAGTATTCAATTATGCTGCATGAACGTATTTGCACATTATTGTCAGAGAACTCAAACGTTTTTGCGAGGTAATGCAAAAGGGGAAAAAATCCTCCATGTCCCTTAGGGGCCTCCGTAAGTTTGTGTTTACTGCTAACAGTGCTAATAACGCGCCATTTTACTGAAGCCGTTGGTAGTTAGGAGCTTTATACTAGCGTTATATGGATCATTCACGTAACAAAAGACTAATTCTGCTCCATATCTTGAACTTTATTTGTCCAACTCAAAGAAAATTGTTCTTTTTGAGAGTAAAAAAGGCATTTTATTTTAAGTCCTGTATGCAAAATTTATCCCGGCTTCACATAAGTGAATTAATGTTGCCGGTGGAACTAGAACTTTTATTTTTGTTAGCTTCTCATTGATTTTGCAAAAACAATAACCTTTTTCTCTTAGCTCTTTGCCAATCCCATTTGAGGTGATCTGTTTTCAAGCACACCCGATAGCGACGACAACTACAGAAGCCATACGGAGACCAGCGATGATTAGGGGCCGAACTATTTTGAGAGAGCAGTAGTCGTGGAAGGATTCTTGCTGCCAGTAACCGCTGGAAGTCAAGACTCCAGGAGCAGAGGGACGCTTAAAATTAGAACCGAGCGTTAATGCCGGAAAATAAGGCTGGCCTCAAAACTCAGCCTCTTTAATATTTCACATCTCGCACGGTCTGAAAGGTGTGACCGTCTATTTGAGATCGCGCGGGGCCGGTGTCCTCCTCCTCATTTCTCGCTGCGGTCACACTCTGTCGTCGCGGATTAAAATCAGCGCGGTTGATAACTTACCCCGTCTGGGGGATTGGATGCCTCTGTTCCTCGTCACCACTGGTGCATGAAGAAACACGCGTGTTCTGCTCGAGTTTACATGAATGTTTTCGTGTTCGGGCATTCATGCATAGAGCCTCATAACGCCCAGCAGACCCTCGTGGACTACCTCATACTGAATACACCGGTTTTAAACGGGTAAAGTTTACCCAGCTTTGTGTTTCTTCAGATTTTAAGGTCAGTCTGCAATGTGTTGATTGGGGATCATTGGCTCGGTAAGAAGTGTTCAGTGGGATATTGTTTCACAAGTTACCTCACTTTTCAAGCTTATGTTTGGAAAAAAAAAAATCATTTTCTTTTCAATTAGAGGCTATTGCTTCTTGGTCTACCATCACAATCTCACAAAACACATTGAAGTTTGTGAATTAAAATAGACAAAATGAGAGAACATATTTGGGGATTTCAGACTTTTCAGCATCTTAAATATTGAATATTCTTTTTGGGGTTTTCAGATCAGACCGAACTAATTTGCAAGCCCTGCTGTCGTCTTTTCTCCAGCGCTCACCCATTTGCCTGCTGCTATCAGGTTGAAATCTGATTAGCAAAGTGCAGAACCGAGCTATATGCATATTTAATTCTCCAAGAAATCACCCTGACCTACAGCAAACCTTCAAGGATGAGGAGTTAATCAGAGCAGGACCCGTCTCCAGCTGCATTAAGCTCTCTCTGAAGATGCTCAGCCCTAGAACAGGTGGTTCTAGAGACTAAATCTTTTGAATCATATTTGATTTATACACCAACTGAAGGTAACACGGTCATTTGATTGTGCTACAAAACGGAACTATGTGGCTGAAAAATACATAATACTGCTCCTTTAACCCGGCTAATTGTATCATCCGAAATAAAATTGAACTCAAATTTTAAAACGGCAACAGTTAGTTGGTTTTTTTCCTTTTAATTCCCTTTTTGGAAATAGTTTGGTAGATAAAAATTCAAACCATACAAGTTTTTCCCGGATGTGTCTGTCCGTTTTTACACCCACTAATGTGAGGTCAACAACTCTTCATTCTGCTCTCCACAGGGCAATATCTTCTGTTATTGCCAGTCGTCTTCACAGTGTGGTACTGAAGTCCTTCGGTGGAGATATTTGTCGGGGGCGAAATGACCGTGTCTCCCCCAGGAAAACGTCATGCTCCATGCCTCTTTACATATTTCCTGTTCATATACGTCTAAAGGTTACAAATCTCATGTAATGACTGTTTTGTGCCGTTTGCCAGTCTGCAGTCAGGAGTGACTTCAAGCAGAATTGTGATGGCTTTCCTCTTTGAATAAAACGGTTTCAATGTGTCCTTTCAGCCTTTCCCTCCAGGGGGGAGGGGGGGGGGGCGTCACGGCGAGTCATCTGTCTCCATTTAGCAGTAATAAAGTTTCAACGTGCAACAGCCCATTATGCACATACGAACGCTGCTGCATTGAAAGCAGCAGGTAAAGAACCCGACCGCAATCCTTCGGCAGAGCCCCAAACCAGCAACCCGCTGATTTAAATCTGCTGATTTACTGTTTTACACATCGTGTCACTGTACAATGAAAAGAATTGGTTTTCAATATAGACTGTAGATGATGTACCAACACAGCGTACTGCAGAGTTGTGGAGAGGTAAGAAAGTTGTGTTTATTTCTATTCACTGCTCAGGATTCCTTTCATTTTTTCCTCCCCGTCGCAGCTGTTAATTATTTTTCTTATTTTCTCTACCTGCTTCTTTCCAGAGCTGCACCCACTCACATATCATTAGCCCCTTTAATTTCTGTGTCATTTCTGCTTCTCCCTCAGAAATTAAGCTTCTTCTCTCACTGCTGGAGCCAACCATTGCAAATATGTCTCGATATTAATTTATGTAATTTTGTGGTTGTTTAATGCAGAAACCTATGCATTCTGTCCAGGTCAGTTTTTAAAAAAATTAAAAAATGTACATTATTTTGTGTCAGTAGCTGCATTTCCATTAACCATATCATTGCACAATTTGATGTTTCATTTCTTGGTGGCGCATCTGTGCAACATGTTCACGTAAATCCTACGGACTGAGTCACCGGAGTTGCATATGCAGCTCTCTGCTGCAAGAACTCCCCACTTTCCTAAGAAAAAAAAGCATACAATTTTAATATCCTAAAACTTTAATAGCTGTTCTGCAACAAAACCCAAACCCTTTCTGTTCTGCCAACATTTTGTGTCACCCACAGATCATTCTCTGTGGAAACCCAGCCAGCCGCCCCCTGGGTGTTTCACCTCACCCCAGGCGTCTGAGCACAGACTCAAACCAAAACCCCCCACACGTCCTCTTACCCCGGACCTGTTGGAACAACTTTAATTGTGACATAAGGTTTATGGGTTCTACAAGCCACTCATGTATATTTCATAATTAGCACGAGGTCATCATGAAATGCAGGGAAATGTGTTTCAGGGTGGGAGCGTCTTTTAATTTTGCTCTTCCGCGTCGCAGTTCAGGTTCAGTTTTTAAATATTTAGCCGAGTGGAATTCCTCCATGCCTTCGTGTTCGTATTAATTTGACTCAATGGCTTATAAGGTCTAAATATTTTAAATTCAGAGAAAGGCATAAAAAGTTCTTCAAGGGTTGGGGAAAGTGGAAGGATTTTCCTTTCCATTCAAAACTTTTATGTCAAAATAATGCACATGAAATAAATTAATAACTAGCTGGGGGGGGGAGACTTCCTCCCAGCTGAAGATAATTTAGCCTCATTGTTCATTAGCATTCAGAGCAGGCTGCTGTGTTCCAGTCACAGCTGGTGGCTCAGGTGGGACATCATTGGGAAGCAGGGTGTTGGTCTGAAGCAGCTTTGGCTGGGCTGCTGTGTTTTGCTCCTTGAGTGAGTTGACAGAGCAGCCAGCAGGACTTTATGCGCTGCTGCTGCCTTTCAGAGATGCTAGCTGCTCCACGGTGTCACCAACACCGAGAGGGTGTTTCCCCTCAGGCTTTTCTCTGCTGCTTCTGCCAACCCACAATGTCAGCCACGACCCCGTCCACTCCTTTCACTAAAAGTGCGGTGCTTGAACGCCCCCTGCTGGTTATCTTTAGACCCTGTCTGTTTTGGGGGGGGGGGTTTAAGTAAATGAGCCACTTTCCTTTTCTAGCGCCTGTCCGCGTGAGCAGCACATCCTCCTTGGTGAAGAAGCTGGTGAAAGAGCTTGGAGGGAGTTCTTAAACGTGAATAATCGAGTCTTCTCATTCATGTATAAAGGGCACGTTCTGTTATCTAACTAAATATGTTAGTCAAGTAACAGAATCAGGGCAACCAGATCAACCGAGCATCACATAAACTCTTCCTGCACTTGAAACTTGCTACACACGGTTGAAGTTGCTTTAAGGTGCAGTCTGAAACGTGATGGCGTACTTCGGCCATTGTAAAAATATCATTTCCGCCCCCCAAAAAACCAATCATAATAATATTAATAATAATAATAAAAACTCAGGTAATCAGAAATGTTCTAGAAAAAAACATGCGGAGTTTCGAAACTTTTTTTTTTTTCCTACATTTTCAGCCACCGCCGGAAAACTATTGGAGGGAGTAAAAAATGTTCGACTTTTGGAATTAAATGTTTAGTATGCCAAGCTAAATATTTAGTTTACTTTCTAAATAGTTAGTGTTTAGGTAAAAAACTAATTATTCTGTTATAAACCCATATATTTAATTAGTCAGCAAAATATCTAGCTTACTTGCTAAATTATTAGCTAGAAATACAAATATTCAGTTAGCAACCCAAATATTTAGCTAGTAATCTAAATATTTAGCCTGTCTGCTAAATATTTAATTTCTGAGCTAAATATTTTAGTTTATAAATTTAGAATTAAACGTTTAGTTTGAAAACGATGATATTTGTATAAATATGAATGAATGACATGGTGAAAATATGGTTTTTGTTTCTTGACAAAAGGATCAGCCTACTTTACTGGATGGGCTATGAGCTAGAAAGGTGTGATAAGAAATCTCAGTTCTAACTTATATAAATTAGCTCAATCGGCAGGAATCTGGAAGGTGTAACCTGACAAGACTTGAAAATGTAATCACCCTTTGAGAGAGACTTGCAATCGGGCAAAGATTGTGGTATTCACATCCAGCAGCTCTTCTCTCTCCTTCGGGATTATTCATCACTCTGCCTAAAAAAAAGACAGCATGACTGAACAGGTGGAGTACCCAGAAGAATATATAGGGAAGCGGGGGAAAATGCTGAAAGAAATGTAGAAAAAGTTAGAGAACACAGAGGGTAAGGAATTAAGGAATTGCACGGAACATTCAGAAAATCGTTTTTTTTTTTTCTTTTTATGTATCATGCATGGACAAAGATGTTGTTGCGACCAGAATCCAAAATAATTTAGTTTCTAACATGAATCATGTCAGTTTTGCCGGAAGGGTTTGAAACACTTCCCGTTCTTTTAGGGCAGCACTGATGGAAAAAGTGAAAAACACACCAGAGGAGATGTTAAACTTTACAATACTCCAAAGATTGACCATTCATAAACCAATTTCATACCAAGAAAGGAAACAAAACAAAAGCTGTCTTTCTCTACCGAAAGTCCTATGACACCACTTTTGTTGTTATGTATATATTTTTCATTTAAAAGTTGAGGTTTTTCCAATACAGTACTGAGAATTGCCTTGAGCCGGATGCATGAGTTGAATATAAATCAGCAAACAAAACAGAAGCAAGAAGAACTACGGCTAAAAAAAGAGGAAAGTCTCCAAGACTACCGACACAGTCACAGGAGAAAAAAACTGAGCGTAAACATATAAATATATATGTAGCTTGAAATAGAACTCATTTACAAAAGTTTTCACACCGTTGAATTTTTAAAAAATCTTTCACAAACTTGACATTTCCTCATGATGAATCAACGAGTAAGAATATTACACGTTTTTTTTCTGAAAAGGAAAAAAAAAGTGTGCTTTCAGCCTTACCCGAGTTAATACGCTTTACAGGCACCACTCTGCTGCATTTGTGAATGCTTTTGGGGGATTTGTTTTTGATGTTGTACACATTTAGATCAAGTTGGGGGTTTTTCTAGATTCAGTTTGGATGGAGAGAAACTCCTAACTATCGGTTTGACGGCCCTGCTGTGTGGCAATGTGGTAAATCGTTTGTCAATTAAGGTCCTCGATTGTGGGAGGTGCCTCTGATTACGTGGCCACCTGGATTGTATTTAAGGAGCTCCGGTCCACTCATGAGAAGAGCCAGGTGCAGACGGCAAGAACCAGGCCCAGTCGGATCCAGAGACGGCGCCGGCAGATCGCTTGACACGTTGTGGGAGTTGGGAGCAAAGACCTGTGGGGGCCAACCAGGTCCTTGACTGGAGGAGGACCAGGCTGAGGGAGCAGGCGCTGGAAGCACATCTTGGGCTGCTGCTCATTATTCCCTAGACAAAATTATTCTGGTTGTTTTGTCCTCCCTATTTTTTGTTGTGGCCACCTGAGCTGGGGCATAACAATCATTATTAAAATTTTAATAAAATAATGTTCAGTTCAAATCCATTGCACATTATAATCACCAATGGTGTAACACAGGAAGAAACAACTAATTGTTCTGTTGCTGAAACAATACAACTTTATGAGCAAAGTTATACCTGACATTTCTTTAATTCCTTATTTGACATACAAACACATGAATGGTGAGAGAACTGAAGTTAATTATTGATAGTCATGTTTAAAAAGGAAGATTATTGTAAAAGATTACTATAAAATAAATTCTGTTTAGGTAATTTAAAAACTTTAACACTTCTGCACTATTATGATGCAATGTTTCCAACAGAAAATGGCCCTTAAAACTATATATATATTTCCCAGCTGGCGTCATAACGGCTACCAAAGAAGGCTCGACTGAAGTGGAAAATCAAATTATAATTTTATAAAATACAAAATAATACTATTTAATAATTTATAAGACTTTAAAAATCTGTCCTTGGTCACATGTGCAGCCTTCACCTTTGACTCAAACTCAACCACACTTAACTAAGACGTCAAAATCTTACCTACTTCCCATTGGTCAACTGACAGCGAGGCCTACTTCCTACTCGAATTTGATTGGTTCAAGCCATCAGGGTGTCGGAATCAAGCTTACGCAAGTTGTCAGCGTGTGTTTCTGTGCATTTGGAAAATGGCGAGCTGGTGTGTCCGAGTAGTGAGGCAGAGCTACTCTGTGTTAGCGTCCCCCGCGCTGAAGAGGTGAGCTGCGTTTTTATTATTTAGCTGAGACTTAGGAAGAACCGCAGGGCTCGCTTTGACCTGAAGTTCAGCCGCTGCTAGTAGCTCACAGCTCATGGTGGGAACCGGTTAGCACGGCTAGCTTTCCCTGCCTTCTTCAGACTTCTCTCTTGACCTTTACAGGAATAATAACTAACACAGGAGATATTTAATTTTTACCGTATTGGCGGACATGCTGCTACTTTAAATCTGACTGCCGTATTACCACTGACATTGTTGGCGAAGGGGAATGGTGATGACATAATGTACCTACCTGAGGTGAAGCTATTTAAAGTGTGTCTGGGACACACTCCATCATGGAGCTTCTGTTTTGTTAGCTTTACATGGTGTGTTTGTAATTCGGTTTCACGCTGCCTTCTCTATCCAGCCAGTTAGGACTTTATGAATGAAGCCAGGCGTCATATCACGACGCAATCTGATTGGCTGTTGAGAGATGATGACATAAATTGACGAGTGATCCAGTCCGTGTCTTCTAGTACCCAGACGGCTAGGTTACTTGCGTAACTGATTTGTCGGGTTGTTTAGTCTGTATTAAGCTGCCTTGATGGAATCAAAAGATAAGTGATGTAATTGTTGTGTCTTCCATTGCAGAGCACCTGTGCGGTTGCTGTGCACTGCCACCCAGCAGAAGAATGGCCCTGGCTCAGAGGAGGAGGCTGAGAAGACGGAGCAGAGCCCAGCAGAAAAGGTTCTTACCGAGGAGAAGGTCCAGCTGGAGGCGCAGCTGAAGGACATGACAGTAAGAGTCAGCATGTTCATCTACATATGTTTGTCCTGACGGCATATAAGGCATCGTGTGACGCAGCACAGTGGTGAGAGTGGGCTATAGAGGTGGCAGTCTCTAACTCAGCTTCTTTGGTTTCCATTATAATTTATGCAAAACTTTGTTGATGTTTTACATTTGCGGTGTTTCCATTAAATAAGAAACGAAAATTAAATCCAGGCGTGAACATGTTCAGTAATAAGTAATTTAAAAACATGCCTCGCCATCATCCTCCTACCATTTCCTGTTGTCTTCTTTGTCTTTCCCCCCAGTAGTAGTAGCTGGTTGTTCTCATTTTGATTCAGTCGAAAAGCCCTCTCCTTTAGGTGGGATTAAAAAGAAAAAAACAGTTTGTTTTTTTGTTTTTTTTAATTTTGCACATTTTCATTGAGGGGCATTTTGTAACTCTAATTTGGGCTATTTTATGATCAGTGAAAAGCAGCTACTGTCATATAAAAACCACCAGAGCTGGAAAAAAAGTACAAATATGTTATCTGCCCATATTGACAAGGTAAATGGGTTATTGACCGCTTATTACCTTTTTTGTATATTCCAACAATAACACAGTTGAATGATTTTCTGCCAAATATTTAGATTAATTTTGAACATTTCCAAGAAAACTATTGGTGTTCTTAAATGCCAAGAAGTTGTGAACCCACGAGAAAAGAAATTACAATTTGTAATCTGTAATTTCCCAGTGGTAATATTACCACTAGAATGCATGGCAGATGTCATTATGATACACAAGAACATCCTGATTCGTTTCACCTAAATTTACTATCTTCTGTCACTTTTGGTGGCAAAATTTCTAATGTTCTATTCTTTCTTAAAAATTGCTGAAAATACATTGTTAGAAAAATGTTCTAGCTTTAATGTTATAAATTTATTCCTTCACTCATAGAATTTCTTTTTCTTTTTGATAGCACAGACTATCCAAGGTTTCTTTTGTTGTTGTTTTTGGGTTTTTTTTCTTGAAATCGAAAAGTTTACAAGCTGTTTTTCGGCTTGTTTGTTTTTGGTAGAAATTTACTCCCCTGTTGCCAATTGTTCTTTGCCCCCTTTGTGTTACTTGCAGGAAAAGTATAAGAGAGCTCTAGCAGATACAGAAAACCTGAGGACCAGGAGTCAACGGATGGTGGAGGACGCCAAGTTATATGGTAAAAACCTCAATTTTAGGCAGCATTTATGCTAGGTGAATGTAATAATTATGGAATACTGAATGAAAATATTCTAAAAGGTGATTTTTCTTTACATTTATTTTGAAGCTTTCTCTGTTGCTTTAGAAATGGGGTCGGGGGATCATGGAAAAGTTTGGGATTTTTTTTTTTGCAGTTGCCAATATGAACCACTAGATGTCACAAATGAGCAACAAAAGCTCTTTTGTTGTTTTTGAAGTGGCCAGATTGTTTTAGAATGTGTTGCATAGTTCTAATATCACACTTAAGGGCCTCTCATTGTCCAATACGTGGTCAGGTTTCTATAATTCCAGCTTTTAAAAGAGTAAATAGTCGTATTTTAATGCCACAAGCTGCTCAAACCTCCTCCATTCTCTCCAGGCATTCAGGGCTTCTGTAAGGACCTCTTGGAGGTGGCCGACATCCTGGAGAAGGCCATGGAGAGCGTCCCTAAAGAGGAGGTGACAAGTCAGAACCCTCACCTGAAGAACCTGTACGACGGCCTGGTGATGACCGAGGTCCAGATCCAGAAGGTCTTCACCAAGCACGGCCTGCTCAAACTCAACCCTGAGGGCCAGAAGTTCGACCCTTACGAGCATGAGGCGCTCTTCCACGCCCCCGTGGAGGGCAAGGAGCCCGGGACCGTCGCCGTGGTGACCAAAGTGGGCTATAAGCTGCACGGTCGAACCCTGAGGCCGGCATTAGTGGGCGTGGCCAAGGCTTCCTAGGACCGATTGGCTAATGGCATAACGAATCGGGTTCAGCGTTACCAGTGGAAGACGATGGACTTGGTGGACCGCCCAAAGCAACGCGGTCATTTCCCTTAACAACTGTCCTCACACTCTGAGACTAGACCAGCACTGCAAACTCTGGGGACAGCGTCCAGCAGTTTTAAACTTCTTCTGCCAGTAGACGGGCCTGTACAGTAAATAAGTTGTCATCATCATTGTGGTTTGCGTTCTTTGCGTTGTAACACAAAGTTACAAGAAGCTTTCACAGTGTGGGGCAGGCCAGCATCATTAAACCAGAGGTTTTAAATAAAGGCATGTTGGGTCTGAGTTTATACAAGAGGGGTAGAACCCATTCTGCTGCTGGTGTCATTCCAAACTTCTGTTTTTACCGTTTGTCTTTTAGTGTTTGGAGTTTGAACCTCATCCTTGAATTAAAGCTAAAGAGATGTGATGGAAACAGGTGATACACCCTCTGCAGTTTCAGTAAAATCAAAACTTTTGTTATCGTAACTTAATAAACCAGCCTCAGGCAATGTGGATCATTTCATAATAATATTGATGTATACCTGCAGTGGTGGGCACACTTCCGCTAACGTGCTAATAGCGGAGCTACTTTTCAATTAGCACTTTTGCTAACTTTGAAAACTGTTTAGCACACTTTGTTCCCTTAGCTCAATTTCTCTGGATAACTTCTAAAATGCAATGGGCAAACTTTCCGATAAAAGTTCAACATCTCTTAAGTTTTGGCTATTTAGTGAGAAAATAATTCAAGTAGTTAGACAATTATATCAATGCTCTTATTTTGAAGTGAGTAAAAACTGTTTACACAGTATTTCCGTTTCCTCAGCTCGCCTTTAAATCCTCAATAACTTTATTTCAAGCAAACATACAGTAACAAAAATACAGCACATTACAGAACAATATATAAAAAATACAATGTCTAGACCATTATAGGAAGTGAATGATGTCAAAATTAAATTGGCGGTTGAGGGTTTGTTATCCTTAGGGCAGATACTTGAATTGAAATTGGCGCGTTAGCTTCTGCTAAATAACATGTTGGCGTAGCGTATTAGCAAAGCTATTGTTTATAATTAGTGCTTTAGTTAGCGGTGCCCACCACTGCATATCAGCATGTAGGAATGATCTAACCTTCACCAATATGTCTGTATTGGATTAAAGTAACGCTGAAATGTGTGAAGTTTTTTGTTTGTTTGTTTGTTTACTTTCAGATCCTGAGCCTCGGTACATAAGTGGAAAGTAGCAACAGTAGAAGTTGTGACTCATACAAGTGCACTGCAGTTCAGTTCAGCCCATCGTCTGTAGATCTACTACAGGAGGAAGCAGGAAAAACATGACGAGAATTAACAGTCGATAATGTCTGGCTAAAATCTACAATGCATGGCTAGCATCAGTGTTTAAACCATATTAGCATCATTAAAGAAAATGTTCAAAGTTTGAAAGATTGAATGTTTTGGTAAATAAAAACAATGCAACTAGATTAAGTCTCCATTGGGAGAGCTTCTTGGTCCTGGTCAGTCGGTCAGGTTCTGCCCTACTTGTGGCTTTTGTACGTCTGACTGGACGCTGAGCACAGAAAGGTACGGAGGCATAATCGTGCCAAGCCCAAAAAGAACTGTGCTTTAGAACGTGTTTTATTTGCTACAAATCAAGCTATTTGTCTGGGTGGAGCAGGACATATAAACTACAAATGAGAAGGAAAGGTCATGGTTAATTTAGCCTTAGCAAAAAAGAAAGAAAACCTTAAAGGCATACATTCCCATGCACTACAACTTCATTATGTATTTTGATGTTTATGTCAAGTGTATTTAAATAGAAGATTTAAGCAAATTAGCACATCAAACTGCTTCATACCATAAAAGCAGTACAGTAACCAATTATGAAACATTACATTTTGTCAAATGCTCTCATCCAAATTAAGTAAATACACAAATATCATTGATCAAGTGTGCTGATAAATATTCAAGTTATTGTGAATTCAAACCAGTTCTAAACAGGTGGCTTCTTAGCCTTGATTTAAAGAAAGTCAGTGTTTTGACTGTTTTCTGGAAGTTTGTTTTTGAATGCTACACAGACAAACCCACCATGACTTATGCTGCTGGAAAACTACTTTATAATCCACATTAGCTGTTCACCCATCTGTAAAACCCATGGCTTCATGCCACATGCCTTAGTAAAATAATATCATAAAATTTTTCTGTCAAACTCTTGTTCCTGACTACGGAGCTGCACTTGTAAACATTTTAACCATGGAACTTTGTGCTGTTTCTTGTGGTTGAACCTACATGGAGTTGACCCCCAACTCAAAGTGGGTCCACTGGCAAACTGTACAAGCTGGCATCCGTTGGCAATAAACAATAAAATAGGCTTGATTAACAATTTACCACGCTTACCGAGATCTCAGTCAGAAATGTCCTCTTTGGCATTTCAAACACACACCAGCTTCATCTTCCTCACAGCTGGCATTACAGTGTCTCCCAGGGTTACCTGACACTTGATTGAATCCATCTTGTTTTCAATAAGTCATAGTTTTCTAGGGCCGGAGGAACGACGCCACCATTCTTCACTGTGCGCATGGTGTTCTTTTCCTCCTCCAGTAATGCATTTGACATGCCCAGAAAGAACATCTCGTACATATTTAAATAGCTGTAAGCAAATCAGAGTGGATTTTTCTGGTGCTTTTGAGTCAGAAGTAATGAATGTGTTGGACGTTAATTTATGAAGGTCTTCCATCACTTCCTCTTTCTGCCAGCAGGTGGTACCCAGAGAATCTGAATCCGATTTCTTTCTTCGTGAAGGAAAACATTGTGACCAAGGGAACCTCATCGACATGCAGATCTCATTCACTTCCTGTTGAACGCTTCTCTCTGTGGGCTTCAACAGCATCAACATTAGATTTACTCCATGAAAGGAGACGAGAAAATACTTCCAAATATTAAATTAATTAGCACCGGAGAGGTAAAACAGCTCTGCAATGCGAGACCAGCAGACAGAACAAGAAGAAAGAAAGAAAGAAAGAAAGAAAGAAAGAAAGAAAAAAAAAGCATTATTCTTGTCAAAATCTGTTTTTAATACAAAACCTATAAAAATTTGTACAACACAAAATACTGTACACTGCACATTTCTTATCTTACAAATTATTTACATTTGGTTCACATAAGTAAGCATAGACACCCTCTTTCTAGGACTTTTCTAAAAAGTCCTGACTGAATGCTGAAAAAAAAAATTCTAAAAATGAAATCAGACAGCTTCAATGTCAAGCTTTCAGTCATCAACTGCAAAACGCCTCCACAGAGTGTTCAAAACATAAAACATTTATGCTATATTTCGATTTTTCAACCTCCAACCAGTGTTTCTTTTAAGTCCAACAGCGTTTCTGGACACATATAAATGACGACAGAAAGTCTCGGTGTATGTCTGGAAAAGATAAAAGTCTCACACCCACCATCCTGTGTGAAAGATACACGCTCCAGCACATCTGAAGACTTCAAACGTCAAATTTGCCCATACGGGAGGATAAAAACATTGGTTAGGATCTTATTTTGAACACTTCACATGTCCTTTCAACAGAAATACATTCACTACCTGGATACATTGATTGTTGTATCACAAGAACTTCTGCAGCCTCTTTACAGCCGGGGGATACGCTCCAAGAAACGACAACGACAAACAGTTCCCAACCCTCCTTTGCCACGCCAAACATTAGCAACAAACGCAAACGGACGTTCCAGGATCAACTCGCATTTTCTTCTTTTCTTTTCAACAACTGCTGGATGATCCAAGAAACATGTCCAAGTAAGACGGAGTCATTTTAGCTTTAAAGTAGAATTAAGCAAACCAGAAAATCCAACATAAGAGCAGTGATGTGGAAAGAAAGTGCTGCTCAGGTTCCGACCTCAGAATGAGAGACTTTGGGAGAAGGGAACACATGGTTCTGATGCACAACCTGAGAAGCAGAGGATCTTTCTCAGGGTTTAGAGAACTAGTACATTATTTATTTTTATACCCTTACAGTCGGCTGTAGTAGGAAAGAATATCTAAGATGTAATGCAATTCAAGGAAGGTTTTAGAGCTAAATTAACCAATTACTCCTAGTACAGATAAATACCCTTCACGGTAAGTATAAGTACAAAAAAAAAAAAAAACTTAAGATGTTTTATTCAGTGGAGAAAGTCCCCATGGCAACCGTTTGCCATCAGAAAAAAAAACTAAACAAAAAAAAGAACTTTTCTTCTGTCCTACCATCACAAACGTAAACTTGGGGAGTTTGCTGAAATTGTGTGCTTTGGTCAGACGAGACTCTGAGCTTTTCTGACATATTAAAAAGTCCGGGCGGCTTTGGCAGAAAAACGAGGGACAGCTGCGGTTCTGTGGGCCTTCCAAAGATCCAGGAACCTAGTCAGAAAAGTGTATACCAGGAATACCAGGCAACGTCAGATAAAATGATGCCAGTAAAATGAGGAGGTGTGACATTTAACCAACACCCAAAAAGCCGGTTAAGTCTAGAAACTTAAGCGGCTTTGTTGGCCGTTTCAAGTTTCAAGTCCCAAAACCTGTAGAAAAGCTAGGGAATAGCTGATCTAGTCAAAGATCCCTCTCTGTCTCTTCTCCATCCTTGTGAGTTGTCTTAGGAAATACAGCTGTCCTGGGAACAGGGGGTCAGTATGAAGTATTGACAGCAGGGATACCAGTACGTTTGGCTCTGTGATGCCACAGGACTTTTACACGTCTTTATCAGGAGGCCAACAAGTCTTTTAGTTTCCTAAAACCAAGATCAATAACACGCCGGTGAAACTGCTACAGAAAATTTAGCAGGTTATAAAATGTGTTTACACTTATCCCTCACTTTGATTAAGCGGTGTGGCATGGGTCAGTTCACTACTTTGTTACCATAGTAAAAAAAGACAACCGACCCGAACCACACCATTCCTGGGCCCCGTTCGGTTGGAGGCCAACAGGAGAAGGATATGTTACGGTTAGGGTGGAGCTATTACCGTCACACAACACATTCTACTCATTGGGGGAAATAAGAAATTGTCGCTTGCGTCAAGGACGATACCTACTAATCCGTCAAGTTTGTCGTCACATTTGTATGTCGCAACGCTAGTTGTCTGGGGTTAACCCCTAGTTAGACTCCAATTGGCGGTGGAAATGTTTCTGGCATATGCTAGACCGTAAACTAGCATAACAAACCAGTCACGAACCGCTCACCGGAATCAAGGCAATGCTGTTCTCTGACCTAGATTTAGGCACTTTTGTATTTTAACAAC
Organism: Gambusia affinis; assembly: GCF_019740435.1. Taxonomy (NCBI): domain Eukaryota; kingdom Metazoa; phylum Chordata; class Actinopteri; order Cyprinodontiformes; family Poeciliidae; genus Gambusia; species Gambusia affinis. Next base: position 5,434,357 of record NC_057885.1, on the reverse strand, counting down.
CCTCTAATGGTAGCGTGGGAACTGTCAAATTTCTGAGGAACGTTTTAGCGTTTGTAACAGCTTTAATCACAAGAGTGTCCACTCTTGACAAAGGCAAAGAAAATTCACCAACCAAACGTCGGCGAGTTTGAACTAAACACGACCAGGCATCCTACTTTTTCCCCGTTTTTAATACACTATTCTTATCAAAATACTTTCAATCTGCCGGTTATTAATTCAGCTGGAACTTCAATGAACATTGGCAGTGTCCACTATTGGACAACACTCAACTTTAAGCTTCTCTTTTGGTGCTTGCAATACATTTTTCTTAAGTCTACTGACCATTCATTACCCCATCAGTGCTAATGTAGCATTGACAAAACAATGTGACGGTACCAGTGCATGAAACTGAATGGAATTCCGTGAATCGGTTCAAATATAGAGTGAAAACAAAAAGGTCATCGCAAAGGCTCCTCAGCAAACCCGTGGTTTCAAACATCATTTGAGAGAAACACCCTTATTTTTCTGTATGAAATAGGTTTCACTCGTTCGTTCTTTCACCTTTACAATGATGCTTAGGAGTGACACTTGAGATAAAAAAAATCCCAAAATGCAAAATACCATAATCTATTCATCAAGAATTGTAGCGGGAAGCACACAATAGTAAACTCAAAAGGTGCTGGACATCCTTGAGCCCAGTATCTTTTTTTTTTTTAAACTTTTGTTCCTAGAACTTTTATGAAAATATAGTTATTATTCCGGTGGGGCATCTTTTTTTTTTATTTGAATTGTACATATTCGCAAAGTGAAAAAAAAAGAAGAACTAGAAAAAGTAGTCGGTGAGAAGCAGTAGTTCCATCCAGGCTCCAGAGCGTGAAGCTAGTCGGCTACCGGTGATCATCGGCTTGTGATTACCGACCGGAGACGGATCGCTACGAGGCGTCTCTGGATATCCAGCCGCTCTCTGTGAGGAAGGTGAGAATGCGCTTCTTGAGAACCTTGTCCAGGTAGCCGGGCAGTCGGCTTTTTGCCGGGATGCCCTGCCTTTTCTGCAGGTGGTCTTTGATGATGATGGTTTTGACAGTCAGGTAGCGTGTTGGGCTCAGGCTGAGGGAGTTGCACAGCACCTTCTCCCGATCCGACAGCAACTCAAACCCCGTCAAGTTCTCGATGGCGGCAAACTCACCATCTTTGCTCTCTTCCTTGATCCCGCCTCCAACCCCGAGCCCCACCGTGACGCCGCCTCCCCCGCCCGCCCCGCCACCGCCGAGTCCCAGCCCAGAGCCGAGCCCGGCCCCTCCCAACCCGCCGCGTTTGGAGGCCACCACGTTTTTGTTCTCCTTGCGCTTCTCCCGCTTGTGACGGGCGGCCTCGTACTCGGCGGACTCCTCCAGGCGCGTGATGCCGTTGCGGCGGTAGCGCTGCAACTCGCGCACCTTGGCCCTCAGCACCCGTTCCTTGTGCATGTTCTCGAAGAACTCCTCAAACTCCCGATGGGCCATGAACTGGCAGAGCGCCCGTAGCCTCACTCGCTGCTCTTTCTCCTCCTTGATGATCTTTCTTTTGGGGGTGCTCGGGATGGGGACGGACCCCGTCGTCGTCGTGGAGGCCGGTCCAACTCCGGCGCTGCACGCTCCCGATCCACCCGTAGGGACAGAACCGCCTATGACCTGCAACCCTCCGGGCTTCTCCTTCTCTTTGTCTTTCTTGTCTCTGCCAAGAAACCCAGGCACCAAGTTGTAGTCACGGGCAATGTTCTTGCGCCGCTGCCTCTCCCTCAGCTTGCGCACGTACATGTCTACGTGGGCACGTTTCAGTTCGATCTCCACATCCTCGTCGTCGTAGTTCACCGACAGCCCGCTGATGAGCTTCTCCGCATCCTGGTCGTACTCGATTTCGTAGTCGTCGCGCAGAGGCATGTAGCCGAGCTGCTGCTGCTCAGCCAGGCTTATGTCCAACGGGGGCAACGGGGTGGTGAGGCTGGGTGACAGGGGCCCCCCGCTTGGGCAAGTGTGGTCAGTTACTCTGTTGGGAATACTGTCGGGGATGCAGGCTTTACCAAGGTTACCGTGAATGTACATGGTGACGTAATGCTCCATGACTTCCTGCGGCGTTCGGGATGGTCCGACGTGGGCGGCCATGTCCTCCTTCAGGAGAGAGATGCACATTTGTGTCAGCACACACACATCCACAAAGAAACACATCAACGGATATATCTACATATCTGTTGATATAATACAAATGGTAATATTGGGTAGTATATTTAGCTAGGTGATGTGAATTTTTTTAGGACATTGTTTACAACCAATTGACAAAAAATACTTCATAAAAAATTGATTACTTACACCTGTAGTGTTTATTTTTGGAAACTTTTAGAAATATAAAAGTTTTTTAAAAATCCCATTTTATCATCTAATAATAAAATGGGATTTCAGCACATGTTTTCAAATATACTGTTTGAAAACATTTAAAAACTGCTAAATGTAGCATTTTCTATAATTACTTTTACATATTAAAACATGTATTGATTCTTTAGTGTTTTTGGTCAAAGTTATTAAGAGGATGATCTAAATAATGACAGGCTGCAGAATAGGGGTGCGCATTTATTGCATCATATTGTTTATCATTTATTGTGACACATTTCTAATTATGATAGATTTGATTTTACTGTCGCAATAAATTCCAATTATTGATGTTCAAAAAAAAAAACACTGTATTGTCAGGATTGTTTCTCCTTTTGTTCAACAAAAGTATCAATAAATATGAAAATATGATTGAATTCAGTTACTGGGCACAGTTTAGTAATATATACATGAATATGTTATTCCAGAGCAGTATCTGCGTTGACAGTCACTTTCATACAGTTACCTAAAAAATAAGTAATAAATAGTTCTTATTGTCACATGCATTCAAGGATTTTTTATTGTCATACCACCTTTGCTTGTTTGTGTTACAAAAATCCGGACTCGGGTCCCAGATTGAGAAATTTAATACATAAATAAAAATAAAAAAACAAATAATTTATGGGATTTATAGATATATCTTTTTAAAAATGTGTGTGTGCAAATAATTTATGAGATGCAGCTGAACCACGCCTGATCATTCTGAGTTCAGAATGATCATCAATTTTATCATCGCCTTCACCAATGTAGACGTCTGAGTTAGTCAAATATATCAAATAATAAAATGAGATTTCAGCACAAACTTAGTGCCAAACAAAGCATTAATTAGATAATTTAATATTCCTTTAAATTCATTCTGAAAGATTTTTGTTAAACCACGTTGTTTTGGGGTTTTTTTGGTTTGTTTTTCTTTCCTCTCTACCAGTGTGATATAGAAAGTTTCAGGAATAGAAACAACGCAATAAAGGCAAAAACAACGCCGTCGCTGTGGTCATGTATGACAATCAACACACACATGGGTTGTGCTGCGCCTCAGCGAAACACACCAACAGACCCGACTCATGAATAGCTTCTTCAGCAGCAGCAAAGCATTAAAATGGAAAGAAATCATTCAAATAAATCATGCAAGTTTTTCCTGTGCATCACATGCAGCTGATGTGTTCTCGTCTTAAACTTCGGTGACAGATCTGCGCTCGTTTTTAAGCGGTTCTAGTTCAAAACACAAAATATTCAAAGCGTTCAACCTTGAAGTTAATTATTTTACACTTAAATAGATCAAATTCAGCCTCCAATTTGTGAAGCATATTGTTTTCTATTCTATTTATGTTTTGTTTTTTTGTCGCAAATATGTAATAGTGTCTGATCCAATTTAGCTTCCATCTTTTGCAGCTTCCATACATGAACGTGTAAGTTCGTCAAAATGCCAAATACATTACAATCACGCTCAGTTTGGCATAAAGAAAGTGCTACTCACTACAATAAGAAATCTAAAATCTATAAAGGCTACCAGTGTGATATAGAAAGTTTCGGGAATAGAAAGTCAGTTTTGACTGTCTAAAGTAATGCAGATTTTACAGTAGACTGATCCAACCAAAGCAGAAGTCTATTTAAATTCATGCTTCAGCTTACTGTGGGACTCTATGTGATCATATCAGGCTAAAACTGTCAAATCAGTATCCAATCAGAAAAATATTGACACATTAATTAGCCATCTGCATCACAATACTATGTATGGAGGAAAACTGACACTGTTTATATAACCGTAAACACACAATCCTTCTACTGAAACATGGTGGTGGTGTTTATAGAGCAGGGACAGGGAAGATGGTGAGAATTAACTGTAAATGCTGATTGGTCAAATAAACATAATTCATTTGGTAAGAAAATATCTAACTGTTCTAAATACCATGAAAGTATCTCCAAAATCTATAAAGGCAGGAATCAGAGCACTTTTAAAATGGGGTAAAACATTACTAATGAAGTATTTCCAATTCTGTCTGTTTTTTTAATTCTCAATAACATTGTTAAGGTTTTGTAAAGTTTAACAACGGTCTATGTTTACTTAAAGTTGACATATTTCGCCGCTAAAACCGGTGGAGATGTTGTTCTCATGCCATTAGCTGCTGCCTGGTGGTGTTTCTGTGCTATTAAAATCCAAACTTATGTTATTAAATGATAACAAAGTGATGTACCCAGTTTCCAAAGCCGTACTGTTCGATGGCATCGAGCAGCGACTGCTCTTCCCTGCTAGTCCATCCTCCCTCTGCCTCTGGACCCCACAGTGAGAACAGCCCGCCGTCGACCTGCTGGTAGCCGTGCCATCTACGATGGTTGCCGATTTCGGCGCCCGCCGAGAAGCACTCCGGGCACAGCTCGATATCTGGGCAGTCAGTGCAGCGGAGCCGCAGGTTGGTGACATCTGCGAGGCAGTTAACGCAGTACTTCTTTCCCAGGTCCGCCATCTTGCCTGGCTGCTGCTTCTTGTTGTAGGAGGCTCCAATCGGCGCATGCGCGCAACGAGCCTCACAGCTCGAGCCACTCGAACACTCCTCTTGTTAATATTCATGGGAAAGCGTCAGAACGCCTCTGATTGGCTACTGAACTCAGTTTCCAGGACAACGCAAACTAAACGAAAAGCATCACAGACTACGGAACTGTGGGGGCCTTTTAGTTTTAGGCAAATTAAACAATTCTCCAGCGAATTTAAAATGGAGAAAAAGAATGAAGAAAAGAAACGATTTGATAAAATAGTATTCTCAGATCACGACGAAGAACTTTCTAGCAGCAGGGACATCAAAACAGAAGCCTCTATTGAAGAACCAGCCACCTGTGGGTCAGAACACACAAGGGATGTCAAAACCGACTCTGAGCACGCGACGTCCCATAGTCAGAGTGTTATTTTTGAGACTGACAGAGGCAACAGTGGCCGATATTTGGGGTTAAACCTCGACACCCCAAAGCCAGAGAGTCCTACGCAGGCGGGAGACGGTTCTACTGCTGCTGCTGGAGGTACAGACGACAAAACAGTCCAATACGAAGATTCCCTCCAAGACTTGGACACACAGAGAGACGAGGCCCGCAAACTAAACAGGCAGCTGCAGATGAAACTGGCTGAATACTTCCACAACACAGTCATTGATGGGGGCCAGCAGGTGGCCGGCAGGCCCGAGGAGGAGCAGCGACGGGAGTACGAGCGGTCAGTCCAGGTCCTGTCTGAGCTGAAGCAGCAGCTCAGCACTGCTTCACAGGAGGCCCAGCGGCAGGCGGAGGAGCTCAGGTCACAGGCCCGCGACAAGCTGGGCAAGGTTGGTGTCCGGGCTACAAAAGTGTGTGGAAAAAGTTATTGACTCCTGCTGTTAAGTCACGAGTTCACTGTTTAACCACTATTTGATAGTTAAGTTCATTTTCATCCAGGTTTGATCACAGAGAGACAGAGTCAAGAAATCAACCGCCTGATAAGACAAAGCAAAGTAGGCTAAAAGATATTAAAAAGCAACAAACTCTGGCAGAAATTGTATTTATTGGAGCGTTTCTATAGGCAACATCACTCCTGACCAGAATAAACACAGAGGAAGGAGCTTTCTGAACACTGCAAATTCATCCGAATGCTGAACATCATTTATTTACTTATTCTTTTGCATCCGGGTTGTTTCTGTTTCTCTCTTATATATATTGTTTATATTTATTGAAGTTTGTTTATTTGCACTATTTCCTATTTACTTTTTTTATTTTTTTTTATTCTTTTGCTTTATTGCAGAGTGACAGTAAAATGAATTCTTGTTCTGATGATTTTGGTAGCAGACAGTTTTTCAACCAACTTGAAGAGGCCTCTGACTAAAAGCTGCTGTCACATTCCTCAACAAAACAAACACAAAAAGAACCTTTTGGACAGAGTTCCCTAAACTGATGAGACCAAAATATGATTTTTGGAAAGTGTTCATCCTGTTACATGAAGTGCAAAACTGCATTTCAGAAAATTAAAAAACATACAATTTAAACATGGCAGATGACGGTTTTCAGACTGCTTGGCTGATTTGGGATTTTTCTTTATTCTATTTTTTTTTCTTCCATTGCTTTTGATTAGTTATCAGTTGATATGCTCTTATGTTGTTTGTGTTTCATTTAGACCTTTTTTAAAAAGTCTGTTGGACGTCTGTTTTATTTTTGTTTTGGATTACCGGCGCCGGCTAACAACTGATGGTGCCAACCAGGACATGTTACTGTGGAATATTGTCTCCGCTGCCTGGAAATGGAGCTCTTCAGTGTTTTAGGTGTTAAACACTCAACGCTGTCTAAGTATGTACATTTATAGGCAAAGACAGGCTGAAGGGCCTTGAATGCCAATTAGCACTGAAGAAATGACGTCTTTTTGCACGTCTTCACCAGAACTGCAGACATTTCTGGGTCCCTCTGATTGGAAGAGCCCGGTAGTTCTTCCCGAGTCCAGAGCAGGTGCAGATTTATCTCTGCCAGAGAGGCGGAGGAGGCGACAGCAGCCATAAAGGCGGCCATTGTTGCTGTTTCCCCACAGCTTTCACTCTGAAGACTTTGATGAAAACCAGCAGCTCTTTCAGATATGAACCAGTGGCGGAAAGTGCTTTTATTGCGAGTTCAATGTTTTGACGCGCATATCGGACAAATTAGAATTATTTTTCTTGACTGTTGTGATGTTTGCTGAAGAATATGAAGAAAGCTAGCTTAATGTTGCTGTTATGTGTTGAATTTTTCTTTTTCTTTTTTTTTTTTTTTTGTGTGATCCTGGCAGGAAGGAAATGAGAACGGAAGGTAGAACAGAGGAGAGAAGGAAAGACAGCAGAAAGAGGAGAGAACATAAAGAACAGGGTATTCCACTAAATGTTTAAAATGGATGACAGAGCAGAGAGAAAGAGAATACAGTTAACATATAACTGTATGTAATATCTGAGTGTTTTTAATACACGTTATACTGGTGAGAGCATCAGTTCCCATACTCTCATTTTTATTTGTCAGAAAAAAATAAATTTTCTTGTAAAATATCTGTTATTTATTTATTTATTTGTATTGTGATGAGCTTCACAGTCTCGATGGAGTCTCGCTCTAGAATTTGAACACATAAACCTTCAGGTTTTATTCAGTAACGGACCAAAATGACGTTTAACCTCTGAGCGTGTGGGATCTGCTGACATCTAGTGGCACAACACGAAGCAGTCACGTGACGTCATCATTTTTAGCCGCATCTCAAAAAGTGAATCGTGGGGAGGCTCAGAATATTCTGTCACTCGTTTGATGAATTATATGTTAAATAGATTCAATACACATAGAATGAAATATTTCAACTTCCTATGTTTTGTAGTTTCAGTGACTGTGGCCTGCAGTAACTAAGAAAATCACAAATTCAACGTCTAAAAAAAAAAATGTAGTTAACATTTTTTAAACTGATGGCTAAAGGGCCCAATTTTAAGGCGCTAAATTAGGAAGTAAAACTTATTTGAAGTTCTATTTGACATATGCATCATTTTTATAACCACTGGAGGCAACAGAGTTATTTGATTGTGTTATAAAATGTCACTGTGTGCCCGGAACATATTCATTCATTTATTTTAAACAGGTTTTCAAAGGCAAGAAAACAAGCAATCAGTAGGACAAGAGAAAAACATGTGCCAAAATAATGAGCTTAGCACAGATTTTACAATAAAGAAACTTTTGATTTTGTAAAAATGTCTTGTGTGACATTTTGAGGTGGAGGCCGAGTGGGAGCTGTTCCTGGCGCTGAAGCGGGATGCCGCGTTGGCGGCGCTGAGCCCCCGCCTGGGGACGGACCTGGCCCGGTCCAAAGTGCAGGCGGTGCTGACAGCGGAGCAGCTCCGGCAGAACCAGCTGACCAGGCTGCGTCTGAAGCACTTCTCGCTGAGGTCCAGGATCCAGAGGCTGGAGGCGGAGCTCCGTGGCCAGGACCCCCAGCGGGTCCAGGCGGAGCAGCTGCAGGCCAGCCTGCTGGAGAGGAAGAAGCAGGCGGGAAGGGAGAGAGAAGAATCCCGAAAGCTGCAGAGGAGGATCAGCAGCAGCCTGGAGGTGAGCTGACTGGTCTGACAACGTGGCACAGCGTCAGCTGCTTAACCGGCGTTGACCTTTCTGCCCCCTTCAGGTCCTGTCAAACGTCAGAGAGAAGCTGCTCTGGAGCCAGGCGGAGGTCCGGGCCAAGCGGCAGCAGCTGGCCGAGGTGGAGGTCCTGGTGGCGGAGAGGAGGAACGTTTTGACCCAAGCCAGGCTGGAGCGGAACCGCCTGCAGAGAGCCAACGGCAGCCTGAACCAGCGCTGTGGGCTGCTGGGGGACAGAGACCTGCTGCTGGACTTGGAGCGGACGCTGGGCGCCTCGCAGCTTTTAGAGAAACACCTGGAGGAGCTGAGGCTCAGGAAGGCTGAGGTCACCGCCAGCTGTGGGGTGGGAAGGGGCAAAGGTCAGTCATTTCAGGACTAGACCCTCAGCGTTTCTTGTTTGTTATTCCCTTTTTTTCTTCCTTCTTTCCTTTCTTTTAATACCATCGTCTTCTTTCCTTCTTTCTTTCTTTATTTTTTTTTTTTAGGTCTCGACAGTATGGCTGAAAAACGCATCACAATATAAGCGTTTCATATCAGTTGATATCAATGATTACTAGTTTTTTTTTTTTTTTTTTAAATATCAGAAAAACTCTAAAACTTTCCTGTTTGATCCACAGGTTTTTTTAAGCAGTAATGAGTGACAGGGGTGAAACCTGAATCTGCTGCTCTCAAGTTACTCAACAGGTTGTTGCTAGGTAACCAAAGAGCAAGTGAGTTTCTTGAGGCCACCGACCTTTCTTAGCCAGCTCTGAGAGGTTTTATATATAAGAAATAAAGGAAAACGTCCTGCTTTGCTGTGTTTTGATTACACATTCATTGATAGCTCTTGTTACAACAGCATGGATGAAGCCCCGTCTTTTAGGCATTAGCCCCGCTGCAGAATTAGATAAACCTAGTTACAGTGGACCTTAGTGGAACCTATCTGTGGATTTTTCTTTGGAACGTAACTCAAAATTATTAGCAGAACATTGAGTCAAGGTTTCCACTGTACATATTCATGCATCTTAAGGTATGTGTCGGGTTAAAACGACTAAAATTGGCAGCTATATGTGTTTTATGAAGTGGTTTCAGGTATTCACACATTCCAGCTAATCATGTGGCCCCTAACTCTTGTGAATACTGACAGTCCACCGTCCTCAAACCTGGACTGAGTCATGGTGCATTGATTACAAATTCTTTGAACAAACACTGTGTGATCTGTGAAACCATAATTCTATTCATGTTAGCAGATTTCTCATTTTCTCCAAATGTAGCTAATTTCCTGCCTTGTTCTTACAAACCCACCATCGTGTCTCATCTCGCCTCATGAGAGGAATGTATCTTCACATCTTAGTTTGAATGAATCCACATAAAATATGTAACAATACAATGACTTAAGGGTTTGTAGCTTCTGTCTTGGTTGTTTGTTGACCACTGTGTAGCTTAATCATTTTATGATTAAGTCAGGTTGTTTTTTTTTTCATATTTCTCAATTATATTAAAGATATTTCAGCCAAACTCTTATTGCAATCAATTATTTAGTCGGCATCGTCCGTCTGTCTCGTGTCCCCGGGTTGTTTGTCCATGTCTTCATGCTGGGCAGCTGGACAGTGTTGCTGGTGAAAGCCGTCCTGACTGGCGCCGTCTCTCTCTGCTCACTTTTCCTGTTTGTCACTCTGGTTCACAGCAACTGAAGAAGAAGAAGAAGAAGAAGCAGCAGCAGCAGCAGCAGGCCGTAAAAACAACCCTCCACAGTCTCGGCTCAAACTGGAGGAAAAGTTTTCATAAGTCAGAGTTTGAGCTGAGAAGCTTTAAAGGAGGGCTTAGAAGTGATTGATGTTGTCTGACATGATCCACCAACTGGTTCAGCTTCCAGTTCTTCCAGTTTGTTTCATTGGCTGAAAAACCTTCTGCATGTTTCCTGAAGCTCCTGTCCAAACTAAAACACACTAAGGAAGAAAATAAAAACAGGAGAATCTTTGCAGAGATGAAATCTTTATTCTATCCTCTCCTGTTGTGCCGAGGTCGGTTTTGTTTGTCTTGCTGGTAACATCAGAGGTGAATCTGTGAAGTTTGATCTTTGTGACCACATTTTAAATTCTGCAGAGGAGTTTGTTGGTTTTGTGGTTGCACAACTCAGTAATCCAAACATGCTCAGAAGTCACAAGCAAAAACCAGAGGTAGAGTGTTGGCTCAGTTTACAGTGGAGTCTTCTTCCTTACAGTGTGTTTTAGTTTGGACAGGAGCTTCAGGAAACATGCAGAATGTTTTTCAGCTCCGTGTGGCTCTGCTGCTGGTTCTGTGGATCTCCTTAATTGTGCCACCGTGTCACTCTTCAGGTCAGATCAATTCATAAAGATTATTTTTTTAATATTGGTGTTAAAAAAAAAGAGAGATCAGATCATGTTCTGGTATCATTCTTTTCCAATTTGCTTCATTGTTGACGAGTTAAAGTCCTTTTATATCATTGTTGTTCAATATCATGAATTTGTTTCAGCCCCAACTTGTTGCTGAAACAAAGACTGGAGTGAATGCATGGAAAGAGTTCCTCCTGAAATCAGACAAGTTTGGTTGTTTTGGTAAAGCTCTAAATTGTCCAAATTATTTGTAATAAGTAAATGACTCTAGAACATTATAAATAATTTAAATAGTGGGAATAATTCAATCATTTGATCATAAATCAACTCCAGATTCTACTTTCAATAACTGCTGCAAATTCCAAATGATTCATTCCATGTTTGCAGTGAATGAGGAAACTACTGACACTGTTCTTGTCCTAGAAAACTGACATCATTCTGCCCGTTAAAACGAGACAGTCAGCTTCAACAGTTTGATATCTGCAGCAGAAAATAGTTTTTATTTACTCAGACTTTCACCAGTCTAATGGTTTTGTTTTCAGATGGAATTGCTCCCAATGACTGCTGCTTTACATTCTTCAGAACCCCAGTGAACAAAAATCAGGTCTCTTCATATTACAGAACTGATTCTCGCTGCCCCACAAGTGGAGTTATTTAAGTACTGATAACTGGGTTTCTGTTCATGGTAGCTGATATGATAAAGTTTGGAATCATATTTTATTTTCTCTTTTTAGAAAAAAAACTAAAATAAAAAATATCATCCATTTCTTTTCTCTCAGCTTAATAACAAGCAGGGAACGCCGCATCTGTGTGGATGTACAGGAACAGTGGGTGAAGAATATTATTAAGCATCTGGAGAGAAAGACCCGTTAAAGAATCCGCCGTCTGTTCTGCTTTATCAGATCATGTGAAGAACAATAAAGCACATTTGGAAAAGTGATCAGGATTTTTTTAAAATAATTTTTTTATCAAAGCTCTTACGGTTCAAATATTTTTGATTTAAAGTTAAAAATCATTGTTTGGTTTTCTATCATTTCTTTTCAAAGCTTTGCACAACAACTGGTTGTTGTTCGCATTAAACTCTGCTGCTTTGATGTTTAAACCATTAGTGTACTTTTGGCTCAGACTGAAGAAAATCATGTGAGCATTTGATCAGGTTCTGCTTTTCTACCAAATAAAATCAAACATTTATCTAATAGCAAAATGAGAGGAGGGCGTGTTTACTTTTGTAAAATGTCTACGCATTACAGTTCCACTCAACTTTAGGCCAAGAGGGAAGCAGTGACGAGAATTTCAAAGAAACAAACAGCGTGAAATCTTTATTTCAAACTAGTAAAATGTCAGATAAAAAATAAAATAAAAATATGATAATCAAACACATAAAACTTCCGTATGCAGTTCCACTTAATAAAATTCCTCATAAATATTGATTTATTGCAGTGGTTCTCAGTACAAGTTATGTGTCGTTTAAATCATAACTTAAATTGCTTTAAAATTTTATGTATTTATGTATTTATTTATTTTTGGGCGGGGGAGTCATGTCCTGGATAGTTGAGAACCTATAAATACATAGAAATTTAATATTTGGGAAGTATCATAACTTAAACAATAAGGCTCAGCGCCACAGCTTTCTAGAAAAATATTCAGATTTTATTTTGTGATTTTAGAGGCTCTACATTGAAAATAAGAAATAAAGGCAAACTTTAATTTTACTGCCAGCTACTACAGCCCCTCTGCTCTGGGCTCTCATACTAAATTATTATAGTGAGCTAAATATTATTGATGAGGGGCACAAGCAGGCCTTGTGAAATACAGATTTAAAAAAATAATGCTGCTGCCTCGTGCTCTGTCCATCTCTACCTGACACCGCTACTTGGGTGTCAGGTTAGGTGTTTTATTCAATGTTGTCGGAAAAAAAAGATTCAAGACCTTAATTTCCGATTTGCCATAACTATTGAATTTATTGTCGCCAGCGGGGGTAGCAACAGGGTGACTAGGCTCTAATTTGGGGTGGCAACTGCCACTCCTGTATATCCGCGCCTGGGTATAAATAATAATACAAGAAATTAAAAAAAGAAAAATGACAGAAAAAAATCAGATAAACACCTTGGTCGAAAAAAAATATTTTAAATATTCAAGTTTATCTCCGTTTTTATCAAACATTTGAAGCTTTGTTTGGCCAGGATTTCAGCTTAAATTCGGGATTTAAAAAAAAAAATCTGTAAACGTTTCATTGTTGGGCTGATTCGGGATTTTTTTTAACTTCCATCCTTTAAAGAAATAAAACCTATTGTCCTGAAATGATTTTTTATTACAACAAAGATGAAGGGAGATAAAAAAATAAATAAAAAATCAGCTCTAATTATAGACGGAAACCATATTTTCCACATTTTCAATTTCTCACGCATAAATAATTCTAATTGAACAATATTCGTCATTCCTCCTGTAAACCCGGCATAATGGATGCATATTAAGGTGTCCACCGGTTCGCGGGCTTCTGCTCAGATCAGAACCAGGACGGTTCCGCTGTTTAGATCCTGCTTAAAATAATCGTTTTAGATTATAAATCTTTCTGTAGATAAATCTCGATATTTGCTGGACTTCTTCATTAAGCAGCCGGTTCTATAAGGCGGGTTTAAAGTGTTTATGGACGAATCGTCCACATGCGTAGTTTGACGTCACGGCGATTTATCTCCCGTTCGTGACATCACCAGACTTTGTTGTGCGGCGTGTTTGATGCCTGTGACGTATAAACAGACGTCATACGTCAGGGTCTATGTTTGATCGTTCTGTTTGTCTAACCGTCATTTTGCACTCGGTTTTCGCAGAGCCTAGATCAATTTTTGTGGAACTCAAATCTTGAAATTTCTCCTCTAACTAGACATTATGGCAAGTAAGATTAGTTTTGAAGACATGGTCACCGTCAGCACCCTGAGGGGAATGATCCACCCTTTATTCAACAACCTGACCTGCACGGAGTGGCTGCGTCTGTCTACTGGGGACCCAGAGCGCAGAACCACCCGCATGCTGGTCCAGATTTTGGAAGAAATCTTGGAGCTTTTTGTGTCCAAAGTGCTGGATTATTTCCCACGGGACAAATGCTCCACTGAGGCCATCGAGGCCATTGTTGGCAACAAGGTACCGGAAGCTTTTGCAAAAGATGCAAAGGTCTATGGAGACTTTGGTACTGAACACACTTCCAAATTAAATCGATTAATTGTAGAATATGTGATCGACAGAGTGAGCTCCACCTCAGATTCCATCGACGCTACTAGAAGTCTCTACATGCATGCTATGGTTGAGGAAACAAAAAACATAATAAAAGACGTTTTCATCCAACTGCATGCTTCTGAAAAATCTGAGAGCATCAAGAAGACTTCTTTTTTCTCTACGCTGAAAGATCTTCCAGGGAAGATCAGAAGATTCTTCTCTAGGCTCTCTCACAAACATTCGGCGAAGGTGGCTCCAATGCCAGAAAAACCGTCTTCCACCGAAAAGATGCTGACCCTGGGCAGCGAGGTGGAACAAAAGAGAAAGTCTGCAGGACATTCTGGCATCACACTGGAGCCATTCTTTGAACTTGCGATAGAAGGACATCCAGAAGCAAGAGAGAACTCTCCCCACATGGCAGCCATCGTTCATCTTTTGTCAACTGAAGATCTGAAGGGAGAGGAATCAGAACCAGGTTTCGATGAAACCTCTCCGGTAGAGCCTTTCGTTCCTCCAGATGACTTATCTGATGTTGTTGAACTGGAATACAGTCTCCCCAAAGATTTGCAGGAACAGGATTTAAAACCAAAGCAAACTTGTTGGGTGGAGGAGGGACTTCCGGGGCAACTATTGGATTGGGATACGGAGGAATTTGAACCGGAGCTATGGTTCGAAGACAGCCCCCCTGAGGAGGGGTTCTTTATCATAGCACGTCCGGGGGCACAGGAGTTCAGGCCGTATCCAAGGCGCAGTAACTTTTCAACTCGTTTGTCTCCTATAGTGGAAGTATCAGAGCATTCCTCTGATTTATCTGATTCAAAGTCTGATGGACAGTGAGAATCAGCTTCCTCAGTGGAAACAAAAGAGGACGAGAAGGATTCATTGTGTTTGTTGATACACTGCCTGATTGCCCAGGCCATTACCACTTCAGGTTTTCACTGTTCTCTTGAGAACGTTGGTACCATTCATAAATGGCTCTTGGAGAAAATTTGGACTGAAATTCAGGGGGAAGACATTGATGGTGACCCAGAAACGACCTCAGTTCATAGCCACCACACGTGTGACGAATGCAGTCGGCCAAGAGGAGACCACGCTCATCTGAAGCCTCAGTGGCTGAGGAACTCTGCAGTGGAGATTATGCAGGAGATGAAGCATCGTCAAGTTCAGGTACAAATGCAAAATCTCCTGCAGAAATCCCTGAAGAGACGACTCCCATTGAGGCTGAATCAGAAGAACATGTTCCAGAGGCTGGCAGCAAACAGGAGGAAAACCAGGGAGAGACTGAAGAAGTGAAGATTAGAAAAATGGCCTTGAGAACCCTTGTCAGTGATCTGATGAAGAGGATTGTTGAAAGATCAGGACTGAGCTACAATGCAGAAACATTTCATGTAATCTGTGATCGTCTGTTCGAGAAACTGTGGATTGAAATTGAAGGTAGAGTCCTCAGCATGAGGCCAGAGAAGATCACCAGCCAGGCCACAGCCATTTTCAAGGACCTGCTGAAGAAGTGGAATAAGGCCAAGAGTATTCTCATATTCCTGGATTTATGGCAGCTGATATTTGAGAAATGTTTCCTTTTATCAACTCTTGGAAAGCGTCTCTAGATTTCATGGCTTTAAAATGATTTCAGGCTCTGCAGTCCTTTGGAAGACCACCTCGGAACAGCTGCCTTGGGGTCTGTAGCCTCTGTATGGGTTTTCTCTGGGCACTCCAGTTTTCCCGCAAAAAAAACATGTCCAACAGACCCAGCGTCCATGTTGGGTTGATTGGTGTTTCAACAGCAATGAGTGAGTGTGTCTGTTTTAGCATTTCTGTCTGTGTATTCACTTGATTTTAGAAAATCCAAGGAAGAAAGGAAGGAAGGAAGGAAGGAAAGAACGAACGAACGATGGACGGATGGATGGATGGAAGGATGGATGGACGGATGGAAGGAAAGAAGGAAGGATGGATGGAGGGAAGGAAAGGAGAGAGGAAGGAAGGAAGGAAGGAAAAAAGGAAGGAGGGAGGAAGGAAGGAAGGATGGACGAATGGATGGATGGAGGGAATCATGGATGGATGGAAGGAAAGAAGAAAGGAAGGAATGAAGGAAGGAAAGAACGAACGAACGATGGATGGATGGATGGATAGATGGAAGGATGGATGGACGGAAGGAAGGAAAGAAGGACAGAAGGAAGGATGGATGGAGGGAAGGAAAGGAGAGAGGAAGGAAGGAAGGAAAGAAACAAGGAGGGAGGGAGGAAGGAAGGAAGGAAGGATGGACGAATGGATGGATGGAGGGAATCATGGATGGATGGAAGGAAAGAAGGCAGGAAGGAAGGAAGGAAGGATGGATGGAATGGAGGGAGGAAGGAAGGAAGGATGGATGGATGGATGTCTAGATGGATGGAAGGAAGGAAGGAAGGGAGGGAAGGAAGGACAGAAGGAAGGAAGGATGGATGGAAGAAAGGGAGGGAGGAAGGAAGGAAAGAAGGAAGGAAGGAAGGGAGGAAGGAAAGAAGGCTGGGTGGATGGATGGAAGGAAGGAAGGAATGTCTACATGGATGGACGGATGGAAGGAATGAAGGACAAAAGGAAGGAAGAAAGGAGGGAAGGAAGGAAGTATGGTAGGACGGAAGAATAGATGGATGTCTAGATGGATGGATTGATGGAAGTAAGTAATGAAGGAAGGATGGAAGGAACGAAGGAAGAAAGGAATATAGGAAGGAAGAAAGGAAAGAAGGAAGGAAGGACGGAGGGAAGGACAGAAGGAAGGAAGAGAGGGAAGGAAGGAAGGATAGGAGGAAGGAAGGATGGATGGAAGGATGGACGGAGGATGGAACGAAGGAAGGAAGGACAGCAGGAAAGAAGGATGGATGGATGGTAGGAAGGAAGGAAGGATGGTTGGATGGAAGGATGGATGGATGGATGGATGGAAGTAAGTAATGAAGGAAGGAAGGAAAGATGGACAGAATGAAGGAAGAAAGGAATATAGGAACGAAGAAAGGAAGGATGGACAGACGGACGGAAGGACAGAAGGATGGATGTCTAGATGGTTGGATGTCTAGATCAGTGTTTTCCAATTCCAGTCCTCAGGGCCCCCTGCCCTGCATGTTTTAGGTGTTTCCTTCTGCCACACACCTGGATTGAATCTTTGGCTGATTAACTGGCTCCTGCAGTTCTTGGTGGCTGCAGAAGATGTCATGCAATCATTTGAATCAGCTGATCTGGTATAGAGGCACATCTAAAACATGCAGAGCAGGGAGCCCCGAGGACTGGAATTGAGAAACACTGATCTAGATGGATGAACGGATGTCTAGATGGACGGAAGGATGGATGGATGTCTAGATGGATGGATGGATGGAATAATGAATGGATGGATGTCTAGATGGATGTCAAGATGGATGGATGGATGGACGGAAGTACAGAGGGGTGGGTGGATGGATGATGAATGGATGGATGGATGGATGTCTAGATGGATGGATGGATGTCCATCCATCCATCCATCCATCCATCTAGACATCCATCCGTTCGTCCATCCATCCATCCATCTAGACATCCATCCAACTAGACATCCATCCATCCATCATCCATCCACCCACCCCTCTGTACATCCATCCATCCATCCATCTAGACATCCATCCATCCATCCATCCTTACTTCCTTCCATGTATGGATGGATGGACAGACTGATTGATTGATTGATTGATTGATTGATTGATTCACAATCAAGATGTGTTGTGTGAAAACAGCTTCAGACCTCTGTTCTACAGGGATCTTAAGCTGCCTCAAGGGGGCATCACTGAAACCGCAAACTGAAGATTACCCTCTAATGTTTTCACACCAGCCTTAGGAATGTCAACAGAGAATTTGATATGCAGGTCAAAAATATAGAGAAAATGGCAAGAAAACCAAACATGCGCCCTCATTCTTTAAAGAAATAAAAGGAAAAATTTAAACTTTCAATCAATATGCTCCCCGTTATAAATTGGTTTTGTTATTTAAGGCCTTGGAAGGATTTTTAGACAAAGAAACCTTCGAAAAGCCCAAAGTTTAACCTTGTGTTTTAGACTCTCTTTACCCTCTTATTTGAAACCAGATATTTGCTAAAACTTAGCACCGTCTCCAGTCTCTGTAACCTGGTTTCTGTTTTCTAATAAAAACGTTGTTAAAGGGTTATTATTACTTAGAAATTGTGGAGTACTCGTTACTTTTACAAATTTAGAGCACACTTAGAAAGTCCAGAGAATATTTACATTTATTTAGCAACCCAGATCAGGGATTAGAGCTTAGAATCCAGAAAAACTACCATAGCAACTTTTTAGACTCCTACACTGTAAAAAATGAACTTAGGGGGTTATCAGATTAACAAAAAAATATCATGTACTTTTAACTAAATAATTTTATGTTTCAAACAAAAACGTGATACAATCTTGTTGGATAAACAAAAAATTCAACAACTTCACGTTTATGAAATTGAATCATGTTGAGATAATATGATTCATTATAGTCAGACTGATATAGTGCTGAAGCCGAGTGAGATCACGGGATGTCACACGAGTTCACGCGAGACAATCGTTTTTGTCTCAACTTGAATACGTTATTCAAGTTACCTTGACATATTCAACTTGAATACGTTATTCAAGTTACCTTGACATATTCAACTTGAATACGTTATTCAAGTTACCTTGACATATTCAACTTGAATACGTTATTCAAGTTACCTTGACACATTCAACATGAATACGTTATTCAAGTTACCTTGACATATTCAACTTGAATACGTTATTCAAGTTACCTTGACA
This sequence comes from Gambusia affinis, assembly GCF_019740435.1. Lineage (NCBI taxonomy): Eukaryota > Metazoa > Chordata > Actinopteri > Cyprinodontiformes > Poeciliidae > Gambusia > Gambusia affinis. The sequence goes on along the minus strand of NC_057885.1, from coordinate 5,415,571 downwards.
TATTCAACTTGAATACGTTATTCAAGTTACCTTGACATATTCAACTTGAATACGTTATTCAAGTTACCTTGACATATTCAACTTGAATACATTATTCAAGTTACCTTGACATATTCAACTTGAATACGTTCTTCAAGTTGAGACAAAAACGATTGTCTCACGTGAACTCGCGACTAAATTGAATAGCGTGATTCAATTTAGTCAGATTCATTTCCCTCTGAAGAGGGTCTGGCGAGATCAGGGGATCACGAGAGATTATGAGACATCACTGTTTTGCGCCTGGGAAAACTTCAAAGAGGATTTAGTTGCACATTAAACTATAGATATTTGTTTTTTCCTGCAGGGCACTATTGGCATTTCAGAACTGCACTGAAACAGTGCAGTTCTTTCTTTCAGCATTTAAGAACTGTAAAAAAAGTATTTAAAAAAAAACAAACACTTTTTTAAAGAAAAGTCTTTGAATTAACGTAATTAAATCATGGAAAGGATTTCCACACGATTAACTAGCTTTCTTTCGGCATGAAGCATGTTTGTTGAGCCAACTTAATTTTCATGAGTTGGATCAACTTAATAAGTACTGTGAAGGTATCACTGTAACATAAGTTGGTTTCTCCAGTATGCTGTGGTGGCGTAGGGGTTTAGCACACTGCACATTTAGAGGCCGCAGTCCTTGACGTAGACGTTGCTGGTTCGACTCCCGGTCCTGGTAACCTTTGCTGCATGTCTTCACCCTGTCTGCCCACTGTCTCAAAAAAATATGATCCACTAGTGCTGCAAAAACTTTACTGAGAAAAAAAACCAAGTTGGTTTCAACTAAATTACCATTAATCTTAGTCAAGTAAATTATTTGGTCCAAAGCATTGAGCTGGCTCTTTTAAATTACATTGGGTCCAACTATAGTAAATGAGTTGAAGCAACCTTAATATTGAGTCAACACATTTGGTTTAAATTGGAACAACCATAATATATTAAGCTCAGCCAAAACTTAATAGAATAACCATAATAACATAAGTTGAGCCAACTCATTGTATTTAAATTAGAATTACCATAATATATTAAGTTGAGCCAACACAATTGCTTTACATTGGAATAACCTTAATAAATAAAGTTGACCTAACACATTTGCTTTAAATAGGAGTAACAGAAATACATGGTGTTGAAATAAAGCAAAGTAATCAGGTGGAAAACCTTTCCATGATTTTTTTATGTTCATCCAAAGAGGTATTTTATTTCAGTGTATTGCTCCCAACCAGAAAAGGAATCAGACCAGAATATACTTAATTATACTTATCTACCAACCCTGAATAGAAGTATCTAGTTTACATACCTTACCATTTGATTCTTTTTCTTCTTTTGCCCTTTCCTTTAGTTTCTTATTTTGTAACATGCAACCCACAAAAACAGGTTAATAAATTTATAATATATATATATATATATATATATATATATATATATATATATATATATATATATATATATATATATATATATATATATATATATATATATATTGTCAAGAAAATCCGAGATCATCCCACTTCCCCATGCTGGAGATTTTAGTTTAACAGTAAAAATAAATAAAGTTATCTTTAAAATTAATTACTCAAGTAAAATCTAGACCCAACATTAGACTTAAATGTCAATAAAATCAATTTGGTTGTGTGTGTTGTTTCTGTCTCCTGCAAACTTTGCTTTAATTCTACTTTTTTCTATTTAATCATAAGAAATCATAGTCAAGACAGAGAGAGTCATGAAACAGGAAAAGCAGTTTCCTGGAAAAAGAGGAAGTAAGTTTCCAGCCTGCAGATTTATAAAAATAGTTCAGACTATTACTTAGCATGAAAGTTTTAAAGAAAGGAATCTAAAGATTGTGAGTAATTGGATAAGATTCAAAGTAAAATACTTATATTAATATTGGTTTACTTGTAATAATACTTACACTTACACTTACATTAGTGGGAACTCTTACAAGTAAAACAAGTAACTGTAACTTTGATATCAAATAATAAGAATCATGAATTATTCTTGGTTTCTTTACAGAAAACATTTGTAATAACTCACATTAAGATTATACTAAGAGTAACTGATAAATTATGGTTATCATAACATTATAAAAGAATGATAAATCAGAGAAGTAAAAGAAGTTATAAATGTGATTTTTACTCTGAACTTGAAATGTTATAAATGCGATTTTTACTCTGAACTTGAAATGGTGTCAAAGGTGTAACTGCAATTAAAGATCACTGATGTGTTGGAGGTAGATTGTAGGTGAAAGGTTAAGGGAGAAAGAGGAACTAACAGGAGAGCAGAGATGGTCAACACCTTATTTGGAAACAGGTTGTTGAGCAAAAGTGGGGTGTGGGTGCGACTTTAGCAACTCTCGGCGCGAAGATGTGAGTTTGGAGGATGCAGTTGCTCCTTTTCTCGGAAAAGGAGTCGTGTCCTACGTGCCTGGGTCAAAGTGACCCAGGTCACAAGTGTCACAGGTGCATTATTTCGCAACCTTCAACAGTAACCAGGGCGAAGGCCTGAGCTAAGAGTTGGGGCCTGGTTGCGCAGTCATGAGGATGTGCTTACAGATGTTCTTTTTCTATAAAAATGCCTAGGAGACTGCTACAGCTTTGTGTGTTGATTAATAGTGATTGCTTAATGTGTAATCTCTGTATTTTAGTATGTTTTCTGTAACGATGAACCAAAATCAAATAATCTAAAGTAATGAATTGATGTTTTATATAAAACAAACTTTATTGATTAAAGTTAATTATATGGATAAAAGTATAGAATCAAAGAAAGAGAAGGAAGGCTGAGGTGGGTGCAAACTGCAAATGTCAGAACATGAGAGTGGGTTTAGTTGTGCAACTGCCAGGTCACAAGTATGCCTGCCACTTGAGAAAGTTTCCAATAGTCGCAGGTGTCAAAAGCACGTTATCTCGCAACAGGGTCAATATGACCCAAGTCACGAATGTCACCAGAGTGGTGTGCAATCTCCCACAACGGTTGGGGCCTGAGTGTAGAGGCGGGCAAACGCAAGCAGCACCCCTGCTCTCTCTCTCTATCTGGGGTACATGCCCACAAGTGCAGAAACGTATAAAAATGTGAGACCGAGGTGATACGATGTTCTTCGTCGCCGGCGCTGAGACTCTACACAAGTGTGGTAAGAAGACCAGCAGAGGACTACACCCTGGAACCAAGAAAAGCGCCTCACAAGGAGGACAACGGAGCTCCTCACGCCGGACCAAAGGGCGAGATCCACCGACCCACTGCCTTGGTTCCTAATTAGATTTCCAAACTCTGCACTCTACCCAGCGATTTCAAAAATTACATCTCAACGGACTTGGGGAACTGAACAAAAGTCACAGGATCGACTAAGGGCTGTTTGGCTGGATGAAGCAGACAGTTCATTTTGTTTCGGTTCCAAAGAGGATTTATGATTCAAAGTCAAAGACTCTGACCAAGGACTACAAGGACTCCTGTTGCCAAGATCCGATACCATCGATGGGTATGAGTTGTGCCACACCCCAAAGCCTTATTTGATAGATAGATGACAGTGTAGGGAGGTTGTTAGGTAAAGGTTGAATTGATCTAAACTATATTGATTTTCTTTGTATGGTAATCTCAATTAAATTCTGTATGCCTGTCATTTTCCCTGCTAAAGCTTGCTTAATAAATTCATATATTTTAAAAATTCTGATTAGGTTGTGGACATTGAAATTAATTGAGTCATTTGAATTAAAGTTCTTCTATTTATAGTAAAATCAGTATTCATGATTCTAGTAATGTGGTGGCTTCAGACTTTCCTTTGGTGAGAGAAAAATAATGACCCTGTGATTATCTTAGTCTTAGTCACTAAAAATTATCTAGCCGTTACCAAGTGCACGTTACAATTTTAGAAAGGGAACTACCGTTAACAGAAGTGGTTATTGGAACTATGCGGCTGTGAGGGCTACTCGGTTGATTGTTCCTTAACTGGGAAGGGTCATAACTTCTGGATAAGGAGGTAGTCAGAGCTAGACGAATCCCTTTCGCCACCAGTTTAAATAGATTATCTCTTATAGATCTTGTTCAGGGTAAGACCCAGGTCTTAGAGATTCTCCGGACCTGTTAGACAGAGAACTGGTTCAGTAGTCAGCCCGAGGAGTTGTGAGGAGAGGGCGGGGCTGGCTATTGCGCAGTAACAAACAATATATATATATATATATATATATATATATATATATATATATGAAGTTGGGCCTAATCAGAAGATTCTAAATTCGAGGGAATCCAGGTGTGAGCAACAACAGAACACACAGTGTCTACAAGAAAAGAGCAAAATTTAATATAATAAACAATTGTGGATCCACATTTAAAACAGACAAACAAATACTGCGCTCTTTTAAATAAATAAATTGAATACTTCAGTCTCCAATGCATCAATTGTTCAGTCTCAAAGTCTCTCAGCTGGTGACCAGTCGGGTCACTATCTACCCATGCGCCTGGTCCTCTGGGCTGGGGCTCGCCATCCAGGTTCAGGAGAAGAGGGTCTTGGAATCTCTGGCCAAAAGTGTATCATACAAGCTCAAAAAAAAAACAAAAAAAACCTGACCTATAACAAGGCCAAAGTAAAACATCTTAGCACATAAGATGCCAGCATCACTAAAACTTAAGCTATATTTAATCATATATCAAGTCCTTCTTATTTTTTTTCTTTCATGTTGTACAACAAGTTAACAGAATACAAATTTTCCAACATATTAGTAAAACTAAAGAGATTAGCTTATATGTGTTAAAAAAAAGAATATAATATACATTCAATCTTAAAATAAATGCAATTACATAAAACAAATACAACATACACAACAATAACAATACAAAATTTTACAATCCATTTTATTTTATATTAAATTTGATAATTTAATAGGTATTTTAGCCAATTTTCACCAAATTTTCTTAACCAACTGCTGAGCACGTGCGATGACTCACCGATGCTCCGAGCCGTCAACGGCTATTTTTAGGGCTTCAGTTGTTCATGGGGAAAACCCTCAGAGATCTAATAAAACCGAATTTAGTATTTTGAATTATATATTTAGTGAATTTATATTAATATTGTTTTCCTTGGGCTACCAATTTCCAGATTCGTCAATTTCTTACTAGCTCTTTACGGAAACGACCGTCAGCTGTTAGCTCTCAAGCCTGTCTACCGCGCTCCGAACGAAACAACCGCCAGCTGTTGAAAAGGGGCGGGACAATCAACCCCATTGGCCGAGTCGAAACCAGACCGCGCCAGTCATTGGCTGCTTAATCTGTCAATAGAAGCTAACACTAAAGGCACATTTCACATTTTTGAAGATTAACTTTATTACCTTTTAGCTCTTGTGGCAGAATAAGACATTAAATCAACATCTATTATTTTTTTCTTTTTTTGTGTGTTTTTAAACACTGGGTTACAATTTCCCTTTAATTCCTGTAAAGCATTTTGTATTGCCTTGTTGCTGAAAATGTGCAATATAAATAAAATTACCTTGACCTTTACCTTTTGAACAAACAAAATGCATTTGCAGTGTTTGTCGAGAAAAGAAGCAGCAGCTCTGAGAAGGCGGAGTTTTGTATTAAACATAAATTCGATTTTAACTGGACACCAACAGAAAGCGAAGTCGTCACCACCAGCACAACTCTGCAAGGTAAGCTGTAGCTTTGCTGGCATCGAGTTTCAGATTAACATCTTACCTTATTGTAAACTCAGATTTGTATTGTCGTCTTTGAAAACAGAAGGAAAGTTTCCTCAAATTTAATGACCCTCCTTCAAAAGACATGCCATCCAAGTCAACTGCAATGCAGGCTTGGTGGCAGGTGAGGGTGGCAGCTTGGAAATGTTGATTCCCAGGGTCACATCATGACAACGGGACATCGAATGTCACATCACTGGCAGTGAAAGAGATGGCATTGTCTGGAAGGCCTTGTGTACAACGACGTGCAAGGATTCCTTGCTTTAACATTACCTGTGTTTCCATCACAAATGTGTGAAAAACACTGTCAATATTACGCTAATATATATAAAAACATAATTAAAAATACATAAATTCACAAATGTTTCCATTAAATGAGAAACGTACCTAAAATCACATGTGAATAAGTCTGTAACTACAGATAATATCGCACCATGATCCTCCAACCACTTCCTGTCATCTACTTCTTTGTGCTTTCCACCAGCAGCAGCTTCCCCACAGTTAAATAATATGTTATTTTTGCGCCACACTCACATGTGCGTATCTACACATCCTCCGCAGCAAGTGAAGAATTTACCTCCATGGACAAGTGTCTCACAAGTGCTGCACCTCAAATGTGAGTGGTTTCTTCCATCCATCCATTTTCTTACACCTTTGTCCCTAATGAGGTCGGGAGGGGTGCTGGTGCCTACCTCCACGGGCGGTAGGGGAGGGGGGAGACATAAAAAATCGGGACCCTGCCAATTACAAAATTAATTGTACTTTTGCCATCGACTTAAAAGACTAAAGGGAATCCAGCATAATAGAGACAGGAAGGTAATTGAATAATTATGCACTCAAACGAGTTTATATTTTCATTTAAGATTGTATTGAAATTAACATAACATAATATAATATAATATAATATAATATAATATAATATAATATAATATAATATAATATAATATAATATAATATAATATAATATAATATAATATAATATAGTTCACTAAAGAATGCTAGAATATGTCAGAGTACATTGTATCTTTCAGCTTTCCATCATGTTATAATTATATTTGCTCATCAAAATCATACCTGGAGTGTTGCCTTGATTTTTTTCACACGTTTGAGAAATCCTTTAATCTCCATGGCAACCATTCAGCTGTGCAAAACCCCTGGTTCGTCCTAGCTCCGCCTTCGAGGCGCAGCTCGATGTAAACATAGGTACTTGATTATTCTATTAAATTCTATTAAATTCTATTACATTATTCTATTATGTGTTTCTTGAAGAAACACATAATTCTGCCCCTTCAAAGCTATTTGTTTAATGCATACCAGAAAAAGCAAATAAATGTGTATACTTGTTTTCTTTTGACTTATAAGGGTATCAATTTTGACAAATTAAAGCAGCAAGATACAGTTCTATGATTTGACAGATACCGACGCAGAGACTGCTTTAGGTAAAAAGATTCCATCCTCTGATTTAAACAGGAAAATCAACGTTAACCCAGAAGTAAAACCAAAGGTCAACATCAACCCACCTGAGCAGCGGGATGTAAACCTCAACCAAAGGCGTTTTAACAGTGAGTATATATTGGATCTAACTTCAAATTTCTATTTATAAATTGTATTTTCTTCTCTTTTCTTTTGGTGAAAATCCTTCTCATTACATTTTTTTGTGAATTGGTGCAGCATACATGAACTGAATTGAATTTATAAGGGGATTTATTGAATATTTATCAGAAAAATCCTAAAAGCATGCTCCAGTTTTATGTCCATGCATGTTGGGTAAAGAGCCTAAAACGTTTTGCTCTTTGAGGCTGAAACATCTCCATTGACATTCCACAGCCTTTTGTTGTTTCTAGAACTCTGTGGCTGTACAACCATTAAAACTTTACCTGGGGTTTATATAAGTTTGGTAATCACATTCCATTTTACCACAGGAAACATAGGAAGTTTCTAAAATGACAAATATCTGAGCGCTGTCAGAACTACTAGCGTGGTTCTGTTTGGTGTCCAAAAAGTGAAGGGCTCACTTTTCATGGTGGCACAATACTTGATTGTCTTCTTTTCAGCTCCAAATGTCGCTCTTCACTGCTGCTTTACGTTTTCTACAAGAATGGTGGCAAAAGAACAGATTCGTTCATACTACAAGACCGGTTCCCACTGCTCAAAGTCTGCAGTCTTGTAAGTGTTGGCCATCAAGCTTCTAATATTGTCCTGAGAAAGTCTTCCTGAGAGGTGACAGAATTTTTCCTCATTCTGTTACAGCCTCAAATTTAACTTAAAATAGTGCTAATGTTTGATTTTTATTTGTGTTTCCGACTGTGCCAGCTTTGTTCTTCTCTTCTGTCTCAGGTTCGTCATGACGTCAGGGAGTTACATCTGTGTGAATCCAAAGCTCTTGTGGGTCCAGAGGATCACGAAGGATCTAGACAAAAAAAGATTTTAAAGACACCAAAAGCCCATTTTTAAATTATTTTTTATTTGTTTGCTCACAGTGGAGATGATGATTATTTTATGCGCTGAGGACTTTGTCTGTTTGTGCATGTCAAAAAACAACTGACAGCCTCTAACTTTTATTGTGGTTTCTCATTTTTTGGAAAGACACAAAATATCAACACAAAGTCCAAAACAGAAGAAGAAGAAGAAGAAGAAAAGTCAGATTAGATCAAAATTACAGCCTTGCATGGCATTGAGAATGTTATTTGCTAAACCCTAAAAAAACACAAGTTGTAACTTGGTCAATGTATAATGGAAGGGATTCCTTGTATGGATTATTAAAATCAGTTTTTGTCCACTTGTCTTTACAGAAACTGTATTAATAATAACGTTATTAATACAGTTGGTTATTCTGTTGCAGACTCTGCTTCAGCTCCCTGCACAGTTTCAGTAGGTTTAAGATTAACCTACTACTTCAAACTGCCAACTGCACAAACAGTGGTTGTAATTTAATGTGTAAACACTTTATTCTATAATCCAAAATATCTGTAAACTTTCTTTCTAATTGTTCTGCTGTTCCAATTTTTCCTGTTGTTCAAAACAGCCTCTGCTCCACTTCGGCAAATCTAACAGTGACAGGAATCTGGATTTCATAAAAATGAACGTTGATCTGTTTAAAATGTTCATAGAAACAGGAAGATTATAGGAAAAAAATGAACATTTAACTCCGGAAGAACACAGATTGACATAATTGTATGGCTGTTGAGTCTTTTGAGTTTTGAATCTCTGGCACAAACTGAGATGAGCTCAATCAACATTCGCAGAATAAAAAAAAACAAAAAACAACACACAATCAGCAATAAAATCTCCATTCAAAATGGCGTCCTCCATTTTGTCCTGAAATCTCACGGAGGTATTTGGGTGTGAGTGATCTTCAAAGTGACCTATTTGCCGATGATATTATAATATACTCGATGAATCTGACAAATTCTTTAACTCAATTAAATGGAAACTTGGTCTTTCTGCAAACAGAAAGGCCCCAGTCTGGGATTTGAACCCAGAACCTTATTGCATGACAGTGGTGCTATCACTATGCAGCCAACAATAAAATAAAATAAAATAAAAAATGCATTAATTTACCTTTAGCAGCCGGAGTGATGAATCAAATGAACTATCGTCACTCTGGGCTGACTCTGATGGTACTTCTGTTCATATGAGTTCATACTAAATCTTTTTATTCTGTTTTAATTACAAATCCTCACAGGAACAACCAAATAAGGTCAGCCTGGAAGGTCACCAGCAGATTCTTTATCAGCTTTCGTTTCCTTCCTTACTTGCTTCTGGGCAATCAGATTATGATCGTCCACCGTAAATTACACTCCATGTTGCAAAACCGAAGCCAGTGAGTCTGATCAGAGCCTGAAGGGTTGAATCAACATCCAGGTGATCAGGATGGTTCCCTTCTTCTTCATTCACCTGCTACTGATGGCTCTGCTGCTCCAACACACTGAAGAAAGTGAGTACAGTACAGCATTGTTTGTTTGTCTAATAATAATCCATTTTTTGGGTAGTTGTGTTGAACAGATTTAGAAGTTACGCGCGTAATATAGAGACCTACTGAATGAAAGTGGTTGTTATTCTCTATCCAGGAATAAAGTTCTTCAGTTTTGATTTATTTCCTTATCTATTGTGGGAAATTATCTAGACTTTTGTCAACGACAGAAATGGAATCTTTTTGTGTCCATCGGGATTTTGTATTTTGTCTGTATTCATCAGGGTGAATACAGACAGCAAACTAGACAGATGGAAACATGAGATGTCATTTTGCCACCAAAGAAGAAGAAAAATAAAAAGACATTAAGAAATGTAATCTTGTTCATTTAATAGGCACATGTTGACTTTATTGTTTGGGCACAAAAACATTGCTGAAACTCGGTCTTCCAAACAAACTCGACAACACTGAACCACTGAACAGATTCATATGAAAGACTAAATGACCTAATCTGTTAGTTTTTAAGTGACTGGATCTCCCAGACTATTCAGGTCACCTCACGATTTTCTACATCACTTCTCAGTCTGATATTCATTCACTCTGTACAATCTGAGCCTTTTTTGCTTAGTTTTAAGTAGTTTTCTTAACTTTTCTGAACATATGGTCATGGGTCTCCTGTCTTTTGCCTGTCTCACCGGGTTCTTCGGGTCACAGTGCTACTCTCATGTCTTTTTACCTCGACTCTCCTAGGTTTCTATAATCTGTTTGAAAGTTTTAATTCGATATTGTTGGTTTCCGTAGCTTAGCTTATTGACGCAACCTTTCTGAATTCTTTCCTATTATCAATAGATCTTTAAGAGAGTGAAGAGCGGCCTCTCGTTGCTAAGTTTAGGTTACGCAATGACAAAGTTGCATAATTTCAGATTAACAACTAAAATCTGTCAATCCCGGCCAAATGGACCAACTGTCCAGTTAGTAGGCGGTCAAACTAGAACAGGATTACCTGATTCTGTTCAAGTTTACTCAACAACAGTGATGAACATTTTAATTTCTCAAAGAAAACGTCCAACCAAGAGTATTTAGTCTTCTTCTTAATCATTCATTATTTTCTCTCTACAGAGAAGGAACAGAGGAGACCGAAGCCACCGAAACATGATGAAGTGTTGCATCATCAAGAGTTTTGCTTGAGTATTCCTGCAGCTCCTCAGTCGATCGGTTTGCATTTTGAACCCCCACAGCCTACAAAGCTGGCATCCAAACCCAAACCAACTGGAGATCCCAATAGTCCCGAACTGGACATACCCAGACAAGCAAATCGACCTGATATTGGTAGCTTCCCAATGACTGGTAAAGAAAACTATCGATCTTCTGGTGTTCCTGAAAGAGCACCAATAATCCCCTTCGGTCCTTTGCGGGGTCCAGGTGAGGCCTCTTCCCGTAGAGTTTAGAGGTGTTTTCACACTTAGTACTCCGGTAGACTTGGTTCAATTGAGGAACGAAGTTGCAACATTTTTACATTTCCAGCTGATGTGGTTGACTTCTGCACTGCAAAGTCAAACAGACGAAACCTTTTGAATAACTTGTTTCTCTCCTCGCCTGTAGTGCCACGTCGCTCGTTCACGTGTTCAAAGATTCAAACTTTGAACAAGTTTGAATCTTTGTTCAACCTTCTGAACAAGATTCTGAGAACAACTTCCGTCTTCGCGACTTTAGTGGTTGTAGGATTTCGCTTTTGTCTTTGGTAAAAGACCACGAGCGATTTCTCCCGCTAGTGCTAGATATGCACATCTGTTTTGGCTGTATGTACCCAGAATGCCTTGCGTTGCTTTTGGAGTGCTCTCCATCTGCTTGGAGCATTTGAACAGCACCAACGTTCAGTTCAACCAAATCTACGGGCTTCATTCCAGCCGTCTGTAGATACTGTAACATATCTGACGTTCTTTGATGGTTCTTTGATTCTAGAACCCAAAGGCCTTGTACAGAACACAACCAACCCTTAGCCAGTATTTTCATGAGGTCTTTTACTTTTTGTTCTGGCTAAGTTTTGGCAAATGCTTCATAGTGCTGTCACTGTTGATTGATTCGGCAACTAATTTGAGCCCTGCTACATTCATGAGCAGGTGCACCAAATGATTTCTTAATACTTCCTGGTTGGCTAACTTGTCGCTTCAATTTTTGTCACTGAATGTTCATGTTCTGTTTGATTATACATGTATTTTGCTCTCCTGAATGTCAAAGTCTTGAGTATTCCTGAAGCTCCTCCAGTCGGATGTTACTGCAATGAGAAAAACACGAAGCTGTTCACTAAGACCAACCAAGTCAGCAGTGTGACCGTACGCTATCCCACTGAAACCTGCAGATCAACTGAAAACATGTGAGTCGGTGTGTGCTTATGGGAGACGATGCTTGAAGAAAGCAGGTTAAAATTCCTTGTTAATGCAAATGTATTTCTTTCTGTGTAATTTGGAGGTTTAATAGTTTTTATGGGATCATCATAATGCTTGTTTTGTTGAACTCAAACAGGATCAGCAATGCCTCCACCTCTTGTCTTTCAGTGAAATTTTAGAAGACGGGACTTATGTTTGTGTAAAGCAGTTCAACTTCTTTTTGGCTCATTTTCTTCGGTACGTACAGAAGATGACTTGAGATATCACAGCTTCCTGTGAAAGGGACAGCTTCTGTGCAACATCTTATCTCACATAATCAGAGTGCACTCAAAACTATTTCCTGGCAGATTAAAAAAGCAACTTTTTGAGTATCCATGGCGACAGTTTCCCCTAAGCTGATTTTACTGATAAGAATGTACGACTCCACCGACCCACAGGTCTCTGTCCAAACAAGTACCGGAGCAAAGGCCAACAGAATCAGCTGAGATCTCATCTACCACACATCAGAGCACAACTGCAGAGACAACCACCCCGACACACCTGGTAAAAGGAACCAATGGGCCACCAGGCTTAAGTATCAATTATGGACCGGCTCCAGGTGAAGATCAAGACCAACTGTAAGTTTTACCTGTCAATCTGATGCTCACACTGAACGATGTTTCATGTCTAAGTAAAGACATTTTGGATGTTAACAGCACAAAGCACAATTAATTTAGTTGATTAGATAAAATAAAGAGCAAATGTTGCCAAATTTACAGGATTTATTGTTGATGATGAGAGGACAAAACACAGTTAAAGACTTGCTGGTCACTTCATTGGCTCCCATGAACAAACAGGGGGGAACAGATTATTTTAGGCAGCTATAATGTTTGATTTCCCCCCTTAACTTTGGCAAATAATCAGTGAATGTTACCAAATTCACAGGATTTGTTGTTCATGGAGAGAGGGCAAAACATAGTTAAAGGGTTTGTGGTAAAAATAATTAGCTCCCATGTTATGGAGGGGGAACAGATGATTTCAGACAGCTGAAATATTTGGTTCTCCCTCTCATAACTTTGGCAAATAAAGAGCAAATGTTTAGAAATGCTCTTGATTGTCATGTGTGATAGTATGTTTGAGTCACCAAAATGTAGATTTTTTTTAATCCAGTAATCTGTCATATTTTACATTAGAACAGGATCTTCCAGAAAGCTTACACTCTCATCTTTTCAGGAAGTCTAATGTCTCGTGCCCTGCTGTCAGCCAGCTTCCCTCCTTTTGGCATTAGCATTATTGTTAGCATTAGAAAAAATATAAATACACACAATGTGTTGGAAAACCGTTTTTGGTGACTGACTTGTACTTGTCAAGCTTAAGTGTCAAAATTGTAAAAAAAAAACAAAAAAACAAAATGGTTTAAGAAGATCTCCACACAAGACCTTGTTTATTTATTTATTTCACAACGTTGTTATTGCAGCTGCCAATTAAAACTGAATGTTACAACCTGGACATGACTGTATGAGATGTTTTACCGAAAAAATCAAACAGAAGCGATCGATTTCTCTGCACTGCAGCCTCTCCGGAAGCAAACCGATTCTAACTGGACAGTGAAACTAATTTTAGTTTTCAGTGTAGTTTAGTTAAACTCTAAGATGGATAAAGGGAAATATAATAAGAGAAATCCTTTCTTCATCTCAGTCACTCTTTTTTCAATTTATGCCAACGTGTTTTCATTTGTCATATTTTACTTTTGTCGACTAATTTTGTTCATTGCGTATCATCCATCCATCGTCTATGTCCACTTACCCTTGCAGGATCACGGGGGGCCTAACCAGTGGCGCAAAAAGTGGGTACCACTCTAGGAGCGCTGTGCTATAATGGGGGCGCCAAAAACATTTTTGGAGAACGTCATTTTTTTGTTTGTTTTGTTTTTTATTTGAATCGTGTTGTTAGCTGATGACAGAGTATATATATATAATTTGGCAGTGTTTTGATGGCTCACCCTAAAGGAGCCTTCCATCAGTTCTGCAGTAGAGTTGTTTCTAATATAAAAACTAACCTTCCACCATTCCCACAGAGGAGAGGTACACCCTAATGTTAACGGTCCAGGTGGAGGGAGCATTGGTCCTGACATCCCAGGTAAAAGCTATATTTTCTATGGATTGTTTGTAGTGACATTGGTAGAAAACAAACAACAAAAATAATTTTAAAAAGACCAAAAATTTCAGAAGCGATTCAGCTTCAGTCAAATTATTTTTGGGGGGTACATTACTTGACATAATGACATCAATATGTGGCAAAATAATTTGGTGTTAATTTTGTTTACTTGACAGCTTTGGTTGGAAACAGCACAGATTAATATAGCGTCACAGATTTGTGTATTACTGACATTTACTAGTTCAGTAACGTTTTGGAAGAAATGTACTGTTATGAGTCCTCTTCCAACATCCTCGTTTTATTTTTACTTAACTAATATTATGAAGTATTGCTACTGTTACTTGAATAAAATTTCTGGCTGCTCTACCTGCTGTAGTTATCTTCACTGACTCAAAACAGACTCGCCTATACTTACTAGGCTACTTACTACTTTGTTTCATAAATTTCACATAATTTTTTTAAGTGTTTCTTTTGCCTAAATTTGGTGTGTTATTATATTATTTAGTTGTACTATTTTTTTTATTATTCATTGTAGTTTTTAAACACCATAATCTGTACATAACTATATAATTTTTGTCTGTCTGGCTACATAATTTTGAAATATTTAGACAGATGTTACGATCAGTTTACTCAGTATCATAGCAGCCTTTTTAAGAAATACTTTTCTTTTTATTTAATCTTTATGTGAGTATCGGCATCTTTTATACTTTTAGAAGTGTAATAGTCTCGTATGCTCTTTAGCATACGAGCATACTGCTCTTTGTGTTTAACAAGCTGTACAACTTCTTATATTATATTTTAATTGCTTTTATACCTGACACTGCAAACCAAATGGAAGGGCCGCCTGGACTATCTGGATTTGAACCTCCCTTCCAACAACGTTGCATTTGGTGCGAACCAACTGAAACGTGGAACAACTTTGACCTGAAGGACGTTCAGTTGGTGGATTTGACACTGCAATCATCCTCCTGTCCTTCCTCCGTCTCGTAAGGTTTTTCTCTTCTGTAACACAAGTTGTGCAATCACAATCACCGCTTCATTTTGAAACGTTTTCCATTCGCTCGCCATGGTTTTTACCCAGCGATGTGTCTTTTGCCTTCCAGTGTCACCCTGACTGATGGACACTATATTTGTTTGGATTCTTTCCACCGTGATTTCCAGCAGCTTCTGGACAAGTTGGAAATGAAAGAACCTTAGATCTGGCGCAAATACATCATCATCATTAAATGTTAACTGTTAGGTTTAACACCTCAATATGTTCTTGTTGACATGAAGTCTGTTCTGTGATGTGAAGTTTTTCAAAATGAACCTCGCCAGATAAAGTCTATGAGTCTTATATAGGAAGGAGGCTTTTTTTTATTAGGTGTAAACTTAGGTCATGTCTGTTTGAGACTCTTATTGTGAAGTTAAAAAGGAAAACGTCCTGCTCTGCTGTGTTTTGATTACACATTCATTGATAGCTCTTGTTACAACAGCATGGATGAAGCCCCGTCTTTTAGGCATTAGCTTCGCTGCAGAATTAGACAAACCTAGTTACAGTGGACCTTAGTGGAACCTATCTGTGGATTTTTCTTTGGAACGTAACTCAAAATTATTAGCAGAACATTGAGTCAAGGTTTCCACTGTACATATTCATGCATCTTAAGGTATGTGTCGGGTTAAAACGACTAAAATTGGCAGCTATATGTGTTTTATGAAGTGGTTTCAGGTATTCACACATTCCAGCTAATCATGTGGCCCCTAACTCTTGTGAATACTGACAGTCCACCGTCCTCAAACCTGGACTGAGTCATGGTGCATTGATTACAAATTCTTTGAAAAAACACTGTGTGATCTGTGAAACCATAATTCTATTCATGTTAGCAGATTTCTCCTTTTCTCCAAATGTAGCTAATTTCCTGCCTTGTTCTTACAAACCCACCATCGTGTCTCATCTCGCCTCATGAGAGGAATGTATCTTCACATCTTAGTTTCAATGAATCCACATAAAATATGTAACAATACAATGACTTAAGGGTTTGTAGCTTCTGTCTTGGTTGTTTGTTGACCACTGTGTAGCTTAATCATTTTATGATTAAGTCAGGTTTTTTTTTTTTTCTTCATATTTCTCAATTATATTAAAGATATTTCAGCCAAACTCTTATTGCAATCAATTATTTAGTCGGCATCGTCCGTCTGTCTCGTGTCCCCGGGTTGTTTGTCCATGTCTTCATGCTGGGCAGCTGGACAGTGTTGCTGGTGAAAGCCGTCCTGACTGGCGCCGTCTCTCTCTGCTCACTTTTCCTGTTTGTCACTCTGGTTCACAGCAACTGAAGAAGAAGAAGAAGAAGAAGCAGCAGCAGGCCGTAAAAACAACCCTCCACAGTCTCGGCTCAAACTGGAGGAAAAGTTTTCATAAGTCAGAGTTTGAGCTGAGAAGCTTTAAAGGAGGGCTTAGAAGTGATTGATGTTGTCTGACATGATCCACCAACTGGTTCAGCTTCCAGTTCTTCCAGTTTGTTTCATTGGTTATGAGTCCATGAGGAAAAAGAGCGTTCTCTGGAGAACATTTCTACCCAACTTTTCAGTGAATCAGTTGAAGCTAAGGGTCAAAGGTCAACATCAGGATACTTCTTCAGTGTGACTGGCTTGTTTGTTTTTAAGATGTGAATTTTTCATTGATGTAACTACAAATTAATTCACACTTAATATAAAAATATATATTTTTAATCCTGTTCTCCAGTTTATGCTTTGATCAGTTATGAAGTTCTATTAAAAATGTGGAAATTCCTTTAATTTATAATGTTTCCAAAAATAATTATGGTTAAAAAAAAAATGACTCCAGAAATAACAGATTGAAAGAAGACCATTTTATTGAACTCATAGTTACAGCACTTAGGAATTTTGTGTCATGAACCATTAATAATGAAAACAATAATGAAGAGAAAACAAATCTGCCTTCTAACTATTTACTCTGATATTTTGTTTTGATTCTTGAATCGTCAGAATCTCGTCTCCAGCCAGGCACCAGAAACCTTGCAGAGTCAATGATGTTTTGACAGGAGAGTCGAGCTAAAGAAACAGAAGAACAAATTTGAGAAACAGAGTCAAACGGACGCCATTAAATACTGAAACTTTGCCGAGATGTTTCAGCAGCTTTACCTGCTACATCCAGAGAAATGCTGTCAGGTTGGATTCTAGTCTTTTTGCCCACATGCAGAACAGATAATCAGTAAAGATACTTTATTGAAGATTCAGATATGATGGAACGGCTCTCGGAGAAGGCGGCACACTATGGAGACAGCAGAGAGGTGGTGAGTTCACGGGCGTAGGAAAATGGAAACAGGAAGTCATTAATGGACTGTATCTTACTTGTGGAGCTGGTGGTTCTGGCTCGGGAGGGGATCATGGTGGGTTGGGTTCAGATCTGACAGAGGGGTCTTCTTTGAAGTAGGCTCGGATGAGCTGATCTGGAAGGAGCGGAGGAGGCTGCGATGGAGGGCGGACAGGTAAATTCTGGTGGCTGGAGACAGAGGAGCGGTCCGACTGCCCATCAGGGTTTCCAGAAAACGGCTTGGTCCAACTGAAGGAACAGGGAAGGAGCTCGGACAACCAGTGGGTAACTTCCATGGCATCACAAGGATGTAGGTTCCAGAAAATCAGAGGAAAAAAAAAACTTCTCATGGAGGAAACTTGGGCATCTTGATGAATTCACCTGAAGAGGAAAACAACAGCAGGAATTACTCAGCAGGTTTCTCAAGGAATCAACTAGTAGCTTTCGGTGGAGGGTTCTGACTACCATTACTGGCAAACACTCAGGCGTCAGAGAACTGGCAGTCAGCTCCTCTTGAGCTGCAGGGATGATGAGAAGATGAGAAACAGGTGCTAGGAGACCGGCTCGCCCTGCCAGGAGGAGCAGCCTCTGGCGCTCTCTGGTGGATGGATAGTGAACCACAAAAGAAAAAACCACAAGACCCCAGGTGAGGTCCATCTCCCCAGCGGTTGGTTTGTCTCAAACCTGAAGTGATACTGGCCCGCATCGCCCAGCTTCACACCCTGAATCTGAACTGAGCAGCTGGAGTAGCTTCCCCCGATGCAGCTAGAATGCAGGCAGCAATTCAGTACCGTGATTTTACTGTAACACTAACAGCATTTGCAGTTCTTCTCACCGTGTGAAGCCCGCAGTAAGACGGGCTGACCTGGTGAGGACGTTCTGTAGCGATGAGAGAGAGTTTGGCGTCTGTCAGATGGGAGGAGGGGTGAGGCGGATGGGGGAGTGAGTTTGACCGTCATTGGTTGACCTGCTTCCACTGATGCTTTTTATTTCACTTCTCCATCAGAATCTGTCTCAAAAGATGAGCAGAAAGAAGAAATTGTGACATCCATGTGATCTTATCACTTCTGCAGCGGTTTCAGAGACATGTGTCTGTGCTACAAGTCAAAGGTCACTAACCTCTAGTACATGTTACATTCACTTGTTATGTAACAGTCATTCATTCCTTCTTCTTCTGCTCCATTTTTCTTAGGTGGGAAAACGTACTCATAGGTTTTTTAAAGCTAATTTCACCCAAAAAAGGCTCAATATTACTTTAATGGATTCACAGGAAGTGGCTACAGGCAGCCTGGCATCTGCATGGGAATTTCCAAAGTAAAAGCTCCCAAATGCTGATCAACCTTAAGGTAAAGCATAAACAATGGTTCAGTAATATTTTACAGTATCATTCAATACTACATCACTTATTATGTACAAAGTTAGACATAATTCCTAACTTTCCAGAAGTTTTCAGTGTGTGATTTTGCCACTGCAACTTGAGAAATAAAAAAATTTTCAATATTGTTTTGGCACTAAAGTTGCCAATAAATGTGTTCAAATCCAAACAAACCTAGAGCTATTTTCTATAGAAACACATAGAAAAGTACTTCAGAACTGCTTTGAGTCATGTGCAAAAATCACAGCAGGGGTCACAAACAAAGTGCAAATAAAATAACAAAACAGCTGAGAGTTTACTGCACTGTATGTATGAAAGTGTTTGATCATTGCTCACTGTAAATAAACTTTATGGACATTAAAATCTGCTTATTTTCAGCTTATATGATCTAACAGGAAGGAAAACCAAAATTTTATCCATCCATCCATTTTCTGTTCACCCTTGACCCTTGTGGGGTCAGGAGGGTTGCCGGTGTCTATCTCCAGCTACGCTCTGGGCGAGAGGCGGGGTTCACCCTGGACAGGTCGCCAGTCTGTCGCAGGGCAACCGAGATTTTAATTCTTGAATAATTAAGAAAATAAGCTCAACTATAAAACGGCTGAAAAGTTAAGATTGTAAAAAATGGATTTAATACTAACAGATGGTGTGTAAACCTGGGCCCAGTGGATCGTCTGCTTTTTCTTGGGAGGCTTTGTATGTTTGTTTTAGTCCTCAGTCCTCTGTGTCTTCTCTCTCCTGATTGGTCCACTGTTGTTGTTTTGTCTGAGTGATGCTGGAGAATCTTCACAGGATCAGACAACAAGGTTAACAAACAGAATCTATTTGGACAAAAGAAAGAACAATTTGACTTCAATTCAATCCATATTTAAAATGAAAATAAGTTTTCTTACTTTTTTTGTCAACAGGGTTCTCTTATCTTCCTCCATCTGACTGGTGGTGCTGAAGGTGGAGGATTACAGGAGGAGCTGATCTTCTGCTGTCATTGTTGGTCAACTCATGTCATGTGACATGAGTTGACGTAGAAATGAAATAAAGAGAAAAGACAACAGAGTTAATAAACAGAATATATTTGGACTGAAGAAAGAACAATTTGACCTCAATTTTATCCATATTTAAAATAAAAATAAGTTTTCTTACTTTTCTTGTCAACAGGGTTCTCTTATCTTCCTCCTTCTGACTGGTGGTGCTGAAGGTGGAGGATTACAGGAGGAGCTGATCTTCTGCTGTCATTGTTGGTCAACTCATGTCATGTGACATGAGTTGACGTAGAAATGAAATAAAGAGAAAAGACAACAGAGTTAATAAACAGAATATATTTGGACTGAAGAAAGAACAATTTGACCTCAATTTTATCCATATTTAAAATAAAAATAAGTTTTCTTACTTTTCTTGTCAACAGGGTTCTCTTATCTTCCTCCTTCTGACTGGTGGTGCTGAAGGTGGAGGATTACAGGATGAGGAGATCCAACCTGAGATGATCAGAGAATCAGAGATCTGAGAAGTCTGAACCTGGATCAGAGACTAGTTTTGGGTATTTTTTAATGTCTATTCTTTTTGTGATCCTTCTGTGTTGTAACACATGAACAAGCTATTGGGCATGTAAACTATTTGTTTTATGAGATTAATAGTTTATCTACAGAAAACTTTACTCCACATGCTCTCCAGTGTCCCTCTGAATAAAAGCTCTTAATTCAATCCCTCAATCAAATATTCTGTCTATATTCTACTTTGTCTTTGGCAATTTTTAATTTCCTGATGTTTTAATTGTGTTTCTGATAAAAAGTAATGTCAGGCAAGCATTCTTTACTTAATGTAAACTTTAACTCTGTATAGCTGAACACTTTGTACATTTTCTATTCTATTTCTATTTTTATTTCGTAAAGTTGATGGTCCCCACCACCAGCAGGAGGCTAGCAGTGTCATGTGAATGTGGAATGCAAAAACTTACAAGCAATGTGAAAAATAAGGGGTCCAGAAGCACAGGAACCACATGAACAACGGCGAAAGGATCCAGCGATGAGCAGCTGAAACCTGAAAGATTAAAAACTTGGAGAATGGATTAGTGGAGGAACAGGATACAATAATTTACTATGCCAGAGAGCACTGTGTGGAGAAGAACCACTATTACACCCTGAAACATGAGGAAGTTGAGAGGAAAAGACAAAGATGAAGAAAACCCGGTGCAAGACGCTACCTAAGGTTTCTTTAGTTTTTCCAGAATCCTTAACATTGAAAATGATAAATCTAGTAGTGGAATAAAGAAAACAAATAGTGCAAGACGCTACCTAAGTTTTCCACAGGCCTGCTAGAAAGCCATTGGCTTTAGTAAGAAACAACAGAACTGATGATGTTCTAATGTGACTTTACAGATCCCAATCTAATCAGAGTCACTTGACTAGAACCACACATGTCAGGAACTCCCTCTTGCTATAATTCCGCCAGATGTTGAAGGTATTTGTTCCTCTTCTGTGTGTGACAGAATGGGATTCTCAGATGGCATCTGTGGTGGGGGACTGAAAACACAGGGTGACAAAATGGGATCTTCACAGTGTGTCAATGATGAGGGACTGGAGTCAGGGGATGAGAGAAAAGGATCCTCACACGACATCCTTGGTGAGAGACTGAGGTAAGGGAAAAACTGAATGGGTTCTTCAAATTCCCTCCTACAGCGGGGATGCAAAAGAGAGCTTGATGGATGGGCCTTGTCCCCCCATTCTTTTTCACATCTCCATGTCAACCGTTCGAGGATGCTTTGAATGACCTCATCACTATGGTTGGTCCTCTTGGCGGCAACTTCCTCTTCAGTAACACCGTCCCAGGTCCTCTTGGTAGGGTCTTCTGCGCCAGGGCGGAACTTGGCGAAAAGGTCACCCCTTGGAGGAAGAGCGATCTTAGTCCACTGGGCAGGGGGCTCCTCTTCAGCATCACTGTCCTTTGTCCTCTTGTCAGAGGGCTCCTGTTTAGCAGGCATTTCATGTGGCATTTCACAAGAAGGACTGAGGTCAGGGGATGAAAAAACAGAAAATCTGCGCACCAATGTAGACAAGGGAATGAAGAAAGGGGTTGACGGTACAGGATCCTCACTTGACGGCCTTAATGAGTGACGGACGACAGGGGGTAACAGAGTGCGATCTTTATATCCCCTCCTACGACAGGGAATGAACAGAGAGGTTGATGGATTGGCCTTGTCCCCCCATTCTTTATCACATCTCCATGCCAACTGGTCGAGGATGCTTTGAGTGACCTCATCACTATGGTTGGTCCTCTTGGCGGCAACCTCCTCTTCAGTAACACTGTCCCTGGTCCTGGGGTCTTCAGCCAGAAGGAACTTGGCGAAAAGGTCACCCCTTGGAGGAAGAGAGATCTTAGTCCTCTTGGCAGGGGGCTCCTCTTTAGCAACAGTGTCCCTGGTCCTCTTGGAGGGGAGCTCATCATCAGCTTGGTTCTCCCTGATCCTCTTGGCAGAGGACTCCTTTTTAGAATCAACACTATTCTTGGTGCGCTTGGCGGGGAGCACCTCTTCAGCAGCAGTGTCCCTGGTCCTCTTGGCTGGGTGCTGCTCTTCAGCATCACTGTCCTTTTTCCTCTTTCCGTTTTTGCCAGTCACAGATGTCACATGAGCCGCGTCCTCTTTCAAACCTACCTGATGACTAGGCTTTGATGATGGGTCATCCTCCTTTGCAGCATTCACCTTCTTTGTAGTTCTCCTGGGGCGGTCAACAGCCAAGGAAGCTACTAAAGTTTTCCAACCTGCCAGAGGCTGTGGCGAGATACTGATAGGACTGGAGTCCTCTGGACGCATATCGGGCTCTTGCTTTTTGTCAAGTCCACATGTGAATTTAAAGCTGTAAGGAAGCACTGTACCAAAACTAAGCTTTGATGGTGGGCCGTCCTCCTTCGCAGCATCCACCTTCGCAGCATCCACCTTCTTCATTGTTCTCCAGGCTTGGCCTGAAGTCAAAGAAGCCGCGTCCTCTTTAAAACCTACCTGCTGATGTTGCAGGGTACCGATAGGTCTAGACTTCTTTGGACGCAAAATGGGCTGTTTCTGTTTGTCAAGTCCAGATTTAAATATGAAGCTGGAAGGACACACGGTACCAAAACTAAGGTTTGATGGTGGGCCGTCCTCCTTCACAGCATCCATCTTCATTGTTCTACGGGCTCGGCCAGAAGTCAAAGAAGCCGCGTCCTCTTCCAAATCTACCTGACGATGTTGCAAGGTATCGATAGGTCTAGACTTCTTTGAACGTAAAATGGGCTCTTCCAGTTTGTCAAGTCCAGATGTGAATTCAAGTTTAGTACAGGAAACCGTGTCTTCTTGAGGCTTCTGCGACACCCCGATGACTTTTATGTCTTTGAAATGTGGGGGAAGAATCTTCAGCAGCTGTGACACAGCATCGGCACAGGAGCCCACCTTATCAACTGTCCAATTCAGATGTTTCAATGACTGTTCAAGCACTCCTATGCCCCACAGGAATTTAATGTTTGGTCGAAGGACCTGAACAACCCGAAGGCGGGATTTAAAGTCATCCTGGTCTTCATTATCAACCTCATCTTTATTGGATCTGGTAGTAGAGTCATTACCTACCTTGTCTTCACAAGAGCTGGTAGTAGAACTACCACTGGAGCTGATAGTATTGCTACCACTGGAGCTGGTAGTAGAGCTACCACTGGAGCTGATAGTATTGCTACCACTGGAGCTGGTAGTAGAGCTACCACTGGAGCTGGTAGAACAGTCAACAGACTGCGACGGTGAACTATAACTCAACTCCTCTCCATGGTCTTCAGAAACCGTGTCGGCTTCATTTAACCACAACTTACCGTGTTCCTTACCATTGTCTGGAAGTCCCTCCAACATTGGGGATCCATCTGCTGGAAGCGCCATAGTATGGGCTGTGAAGAAAAAAAAGCAAAGCAAAATGAATCTATAATTCAGTATCTTGACCTTCACAA
Source organism: Gambusia affinis (assembly GCF_019740435.1). Lineage (NCBI taxonomy): Eukaryota > Metazoa > Chordata > Actinopteri > Cyprinodontiformes > Poeciliidae > Gambusia > Gambusia affinis. Next base: position 5,391,789 of record NC_057885.1, on the reverse strand, counting down.
AAGTCCAAAGCAATGTTTAGAGGGAACAATGAAATACCAACAATACAATAACCCATGTTTGTGAATGTGTTTGTTTTTCTTGAATGTAATTAACAACATTATTGTTATGCCAGATGTGATTATACAACAAGAATTGGAATTAAGAGATAGAATAAGTAAAGCTTATCTTTAGTCACAAAAAAAGCGAAAAACATGATTTTACATAGAAACCAGAACAACACACTAAAACTCAATGATCAAACATGTATAGACCATCACCACCCAGACAAACAAACTTGCAGCTTCATTAGTACCAATAAATCATTGGTACAACAAATCAAATTTAGACTTATTGGTAATTCATCCCTAGCCATAAACTCCTAAACATTTGGAAACATAAATTAAAGAGCTATACACTGTATTTATGACTTTGAACAGCTAATGAAACTCCTGTAATCTTAAATTCTCTCATTAATGTGAATAAAATAAACCCTGCAACAAGTTACTCAGTTCACCCTTCTATAATAACCCATCCCCACAAATCTTTGATGCTACATTTTATCATTCCTAATAATAGCCAGGAATAAGATATGTGATACATTCATTAGTATTATACTTAAATCACTGCTTACACAACTGTAATACTTTAAAAGTATCAAAGTTTTAAAAAATATGTTTCCAATAGCATTTTTAAATTACCAAAATCTTTCTTTCTGAAAATGTAATCAGCGTGAAAATATATTACAGCTCCAAATATATAATACACAGGATTTCGTAAACAACTAATTATTCAAGACTCCCCTTTCTCAAAAAAAAGCAAACTAAACAATAATAAGTTTAAATGCGAACTAAACTACTTGGAAATATTACAGGAGAAATATATATCTAAAAACTTTTCTAATATTCAAGTAGTAAGGTTTTATTTTAAGCAACGTATCCAAGGAGACCAAATGTGTTATTGAGACATTTTTAAAACCTGGAACAACTGCATAATCCAAAGATCTGAATAAAACAAAACATCTTCTAAAAACAGAAATAACGTTTAAAACCACATAAAGCAATGTTAAACCCCCGCGATCCTCCCAAAATTTTAACTAACAAACTGGACTAACTGAAAGCCAGATCATTATATTTCTAATTAATTTTAACATTCACTGATAACATTCAACTAACTTCTGAAAATGATACATTACTAAAATGCAATGGAACAAAACACTGTTTTTCTGGTCTTGAGTAATTACAGTAAATAATCTAGTAACTTTGTGAAATCAACAGGCACACATTGATTGTTCTGTAAAGACTGAATAAAGTTGTGTGTTGTTATTTAATCGATGTATCCATGGAGACAACATATACCACATTTTTCAAAAAGCTGGTTCCAAAACTTCTTTCAAACCAAAACAACTACAGTCAGCATTACTGACATTTTCCAAAATTTCAAATAGCTAGCATATAAATCACAATACAAATTCAATTAACTCACAAATATGTTGCAACCCAAAACTGGAAATTATACCTTCCTGAACAAAGAGTGTATTGCTAGAACGATGTAACATCTGTGGCTACAATTCAAAATGATTAGCGTATTATCATCATCAGTGTGTGGATGTGTGCATGAATGGAAATTGTATGCAAAGCATCTTTGAGTGTCCTAATAAACCCCTAGTCTGATGTGATTACCATGGAAACCAAGTATGTTTGTCAAGGCATTTTAAAAAAAATAAATAAATAATAAAAAAAAAGTCCAAGAATCGGACAGAAATCTGACTATTCAAACCAGCATAACAATTTTTCTCAAACACCATTGTTAATATCCCAGACATTTATCCACAAATGTCAATAAGTTAACACATAAGTCACAAAACTATTTAAATTAACTCACAAATTTGTTTCACCCCACAAATGCAAAACACCTATTAAAGCTATATATTTCAAAGAAGTCATCAAAATGTCAAAGAATTGGACACCAAAGTCATCAAACCTGATACTCTTACATTAAATATCACCATTTTTGTTTTTTCAAATCAATTCATACTTTCTGGCTATACTAAATAATAATAATAATAATAATAATAATAATAATAATAATAATAATAATAATAATAATAATAATAATAAAAACAGATCAATATGTCCCTATCATGAAAAAAATAATAAAACCAAACGATTAAAATATAGATTATTAAAAGGGTACATACTATTTTTTTAAATGTTTTTTGAAAATAATATTAAATATTTAAAGTATTTCATTTAGCGTATCCATGGAAACTGAGTGTTATTTAAAAAATAATAATGGTTAAAAAACAAGCTAATTTTTATGGAATTTTACCTTAATTTAATTAAGTTGACTATAATTAAGTAAAATACATACATGTCTTAAATCACTACACCACAGTTTAACATTTCCGACATTTCCAGCAAAATTCAGTTAAGAAAAAGGCTAATTAGTTAAGAGAGATTTATGCTAGCAAAGAATGCTACTCGTCCTTTTTTTCTACAGCAGTCAGTAGAAAAAAAGGACGAAAACACACACACACAAACACAAAATAAACTAACGAAATCACCAATATCTTAGTAATAACTTGCTTTCTTAAAAATAGTAAAATAATTCTTTTAACCTTCAAACTGATCACCCTGCTGGTGCTTCTCTTGGCCAGGAATCGTCTTTCGCAGGTTTGTTAATCACGGGCTTCTTCAGCAAGTTTTGCAATGCAGACTTTTCGACAAGCTCAATCCTTCCGAGGCTTTAAAGGCTCCTTCAGGCGTCTCTCTCAAAAGTCCCGTAGCAAAGGGGAAAGAATTCAGAAGGTCAGTGTCATTTATAGGCTTGAGAACGCTAACGTCGTTTCCATGACTTTCATTGACAAACGCACGCACTGGTGCGTCAGAGAAATTGGACTACAAATCGCGTTTTCTTGTTCATCACTCCGTATGCTGCCACCTACTGGCTAACCAGTCTAAGTTCACAACTGGTGCGACATTATATTTCTACTTTCATTCTTAACTGTCAGTTTCGGTCCTCCAAATGGGAAAACGTCTCTCTGCCGTGAAGCCTAAATTAGAAGAAAATTCTAATTCAAAATTCAATTCAAAAATACTTTATTAAGCCAAAAGGAAAATTAAATGTTGTTGCTCATCAATTCAGATTCTTCAGTTATTGCAGATGGCTGATGTGGTATACCGGGGTAAAGTTGACAGGCTGATTACCTTATCCGCTGAATTAAAATCAGAGCCATCCTTGATTGTTGTGCAGCTCATCCATTTATTTTCTTTGCATCTCTGCAATTATCATCAAAGCCAGAAAAATATATATCCTTTTACAACGATTCATTCATCAAACATGTTGACAGCAGCATAGCGTTCATTGTTTGGCATAGACCGCTGATGAACCACGTGACCCAATACCATGGACCAATACAGTCATTCATAATTTGCTCCTACAAGGACTATTAGCTGCAAAGAGAGAGTTTTTTCAATTGGATCTCTTTATGTTGCTTCAATGTGATTAAGAGTTTAAAAAACCATCTGCCTTTGCTACAGTATTACAGACTACTTAGAGATACATAACAATCAAGTATTAATGGAAAAAACTTGCCCTAGTTAAATAAATCATGCTGATGTTCAGACTCTTCAGGTAAATTTAATCAGCTTGTTAAAAACTGTGACATCGTGATTTCTTTATATATAGGCATTTTTTTGTTTTATTACTTGATGATGTCATGAATAAGAAAGAGTTGAATGCAAATAAGGGTTAGGGTTTGTGTGGTGGTTTTTTTGGTCTGTTTTAGGAGTTTTTCTGCAGTAATCCAGGTGAGCTGCAGCAGAGACTCAACTAAAGCAGGACAGAAGGTCCTGAGTTGGGCTGAAGACCCCCAGGCTACATTGTTTTCTTTGGCCACTGGGTAATAAATACTTAGATTTACTTTACATTGCTGAGGTTTTTTTTATTATCATTCTTTGCAGACTGTAGAATTCAATGTAACTTTAAAGCCTTTGAGGAGGTGAAGGAGGCGGCCTTGGAAAACCCCGGGATGCAGCGAGCCGCTCTGACCCGACAGACAGCCACTGGTTTCTGCTGAAGAGATGGACTCAATGGGTGAGTTCGGCCTTCCAGCCTCCACTGCAAAAAAATTTGAATTCCTGAACCAAAAATTGGAGTCAGCAACTGATCAGAAATAAATAGTATGTATAATACTTTCACAACTTAACTAGCCTTTCTCTTCACACTATTCTTCCGATCTATCAGGTGCAGTTCTGTTTAAATATTGACTTTCAAATTCTTTGCATTGTTACTTTTTTAGCTGGATCTCTGAGGGACCTGATCTGCTGTCTGCAACATTTTTTCCAAACTAGCCTAGCAGCAGAGCGAACAGGGTGGAAAGAGAAAAGTCTTCTTCCTCACTAGCACTTGGTGACTGGAATACTTAGTAAGTATAAGTGTTGGTCTAAAATTGTGTGAATTGCTGTATATTATCCTATAGGTGGACTTTGTTGTGCTCGTTTCTCTGTAGCCAATGAAGCATTTTGTTTCATAAAGCCATGTAACATTTCTCTATACTATACATCTCAGTTCAGGGGCTGTACCAAAGAATCAAGGGTCAGATTCAGAACACCAAAACAGTTTTAAGAATGGTCAAGGTTGTTTGTTTTGTTTTGTTGTTTTTATTTTTATTTTGTGTATGTGTCAATGCTCATTACACCAGTTCTGATGTAAATATTTCTTTTAAAATCATATTTTAAGCAGTGGTTGGTTTTTAAATGCTGACTTTGCCTCTATGATTATTATTGTGAATCAAGGTTGTTGTAAACAAATATTTTAGTAATTTAGTGATTTATCGATTATTCTTACAATTAATCGAGTAATCGGATAAAAAAGTTTTACAAAATATTGTTAAATCTAACATAACAGTAGTGTTACTGTTAGTAACACTACTAACAACAGTAAGTAGTGTTACTAACGCTTACTATTGTAAGTAGTAAGTAGTGATTGTTCAACAATTGATTGATGGAGAATCAATTGTCCATCAATTGACTGGACAATTGATATCGGTGACTGATGTCGGTTACCAACATCAGTCCAATTTTTTATATTTGAGCATCACCTTGCCCCATACCTGTCACGCTTTTGGTTTGAGGATATGGGAAATGTCGCCTGGAGTTGGGGGCAGGCGAACAAACGAACTTAATATTGGGGGGAAACACAACCGGTAGACCAGGGTATTAACATAAGACAGAAACTGCACTAACCCTTCAGAAGAGTTGACGTGGTGTCATTTAGTTGTTCCTTTGGCAGAGGAATGACTGGACCAAGGTTACGAATAATTCGTGAACAATTCTGACATCGTTCACAATAGTCAGCTGTATACAGCTTACAGATTGTGTAGATGCCACACTGGGCGAGATAGTGTGACATGTAGAACAAAAGGACTCCTGGCTTGTCCTGATGTTTTACATCCCTAATCTTTAGAGTTTCCAGGAGTTCATTCTGAACAGCAAAGGCTTCATGTGGAGGAAAGTCTCTGCCTGGATTGCTGTAAAGAAACACCTTGCAAACAATGGCGTCTCTGCAAAAAGTTCAGAAATCTCCTTAGGAAACTGAGAATAGTCAAGTTCATGATGCTTTGTGTTCATCCAACAGTTAAAAAAGGAGTTGGAGAATTTACAAAAGGACATGGCTGGGAAAATATTTATATCCATGCCGTCGAAATAATCGGTGTCATTCTTTTTTTTCTTTTTTTTTAAACATTTTTATCAGTTTTGTGTTTTCACAAACAGAAAAAATTAAAAATTTTACACTGTGCAGCCAGTCACCTTACATGAGTATGGGACACGAAACAAAAACAAAAACAACAGAAGAAAACAAACAAAGAGCAAATAAAAGAATAAAATAAAATAAAAGGAAGCTGCCGTACAATGTCACATTCCAGTTAAATCATGTCTTCAATGGTCGCCAAACATTAACATATTTAAATCCTGATATCAAAACAATCATAACTAGCTGGGTGATCAAAGAAAGAAGAAAGACGCATAGTAATACCAAAGGAGGATGCTCTGCGTCCCCAGAACCAGAACCAAACGAGGAGAAGCGGCATTTAGCATCTATGCACCAAAAATCTGGAACAAACTTCCAGAAAACTGGAAAACAGCTGAAACACTGACTTCCTTTAAATCTCAACTAAAAACCCACTTGTTTAGAGTTGTATTTGAAACGTAATCAATTGCAAATTTATTGACGGAATCTGACTTGATGTTGTGTTTTTATTGTTGATTCTATGTTGCATTGTGTTTTTGTGTTTGATTTGATGTAAAGCACTTTGAAATGCCTTGCTGCTGAAATGTGCTATACAAATAAAAGTTTGTTTGATTGATTGATTGACTAGTTAAGACCTGGTGAGACCTTCCACTTTATAGGATTCTGACCTCTCATCACAAGTTGTGTCAGCTCTTTAGGCAAATAGCTTAGCACAGGAGACCACATATCAATGAAATGCTTCTCATTACCCTTAAGAACTGCACTAAGCCTTTCATGAGGGAGGACCCTAAATATTTTTCTATACCATTGTGTGATAGTTGGTGGTTTATCCTTAATCCAATTAATTAAAATACATTTTCGAGCCAAAAGTAATAATTTGTCACAGAGTTTGAAGTGCAATTGTGTCAGAGTGACTGATTTTGAAGGGAGGCCAAGAAGAAACACACCTGGGTCACATCTGATTCTTACATGAAATATGTCACTCAGCTCTTTAGAAATTGCACCCCAGAATCGTTTAATCAGTCTGCATTGCCAGAAATAATGGTAATACATTCCTACCTCTCTTCCACATTTATTGCATAAGGGAGAGAGCTGGCGATCCATCTTATTCAGTATAAAAAGTGTTATGCCTAGGATTATCCCGGTCGACAAGGAACTTCTCAATTTCATTGTGTGTGACCAAGCCAGAATGAGAGAGCCTCATAGAACCAATGAAATGGCAAATTTGAAGAAATCCAAAAAAGTGTTCTTTAGGGATATCGCTGTCATTCTGATTTCGATCTTCTGAGTTTTCATCTTCAGAAGATGAGTCCTCTGATGAAGAATACTCATACACTTCTCCAAAATGTGTCCACATATTCTCAGCATTTGGGCTTCCAGAACAAACTTCCTTATCCTTAGAGGAAGCATCAATGCCCTTAGCATAAATGCTGTCAAAATGGTCAGGGTCAGTTTCAAAATCATCATTTGAGCTTTCTTCTTCTGAAGACCATTCTTCTGATGAAGTATACTCAGAGACTTCATCTAAATGTGACACAACATTTGCAGCATTTCTGCTTCCAGAGTCAACTTCCTTAGAGGAAGCATCCATGTCTTTAGTGTCCAGGTTCTCAAAATGGTCTGTGTAGATTTGAATTTCACCCTTTGAGTTTGCATCAACTGAAGAGGCTTCCTCCGTTGATGAATTTTCAAAGCTTTTTTCAAAATTCATCAGGTTTTCCTTGCTGTCACTGTTTTCTTTCACGGCCATTTGTTCAACAAAATCATCAAAGTATTCTGGGGTGTCTTTAATGTTCATTTCTGTGTCTCCAGAGTAGGCTTCATACTGCAGCTCCATTTTGGTATCAGGAAGACAGACGCTTTCCAAAGCAGCAGTGTCTCCAGATGTCTTGACTGTCAAATGCGTATTGATGGTAACTTCCTCAACTTTAGAGGAAGCTTTTGTGTCCTTCTGATCTTCAGGAAAAATGTCGAAACCCAAGTACTTCCCTGTCTTATCCTCTTCGAATTCTCCTGAAATTCCATCATCTTTTACATCGTCTTTGACGATATTGTCAAAACCAAAGTATTTTGAACTTTCGTCAGATGAGCTCTTTGCTGAAACATCCCTGTGTTTTACTTAGTCTTCGACAAAAACGTAAAATCCAAAGTACTTAAATCTTTCATCTTCAGATGAGCTTACCTCTGAAACGCCACTGTGTTTTACATCGTCTTCGGCAACAATGTCAAAACCAAAGTATTTTGAACTTTCGTCAGGTGAGCTCTCTGCTGAAACATTCCTGTGTTTTACATAGTCTTCGACGAAAACGTCAAATCCAAAATACTTAAATCTTTCATCTTCAGATGAGCTCTTTGTAAAACACCACTGTGTTTTACATCGTCTTCGGTGACAATGTCAAAATCAAAGGGTTTTGAATTTTTGTCAAGTGAGCTCTCTGTTGAAATGTCTTCATCTTTAATCTGATATCCCAGCAACTTTTCTATTCCCTTTGTGACAATATACCCAATGCCCCATCCGATAGCAAAAATAATTTTGACTGCAGTTGAAATGGTTTCTAAAATCACTATTTGAACTCCTCTCTCTCAAAGTGTTGTACCTCCAACGAAGTTGAAAAGCAAACTGAGAATTCTTGTATTCTGAATGATAATAATAATCATTTGAGCAGTGATGAGAACATTGATGACATGATGATCCCAAACAACCTGTGTAAGGTTTTTATTTGTTTTCATTGCTACAAAAACATAAGGATTTATGTATGAGATAAGACTAGTGTCAATTAAAAATGTATGTGTATGGGGCGTGCTGTGGTGGCGTAGGGGATAGCGAGACCCATACTTGGAGGCCTTGAGTCCTCGACGCGGCCGTCGCAGGTTCGATTCCCGGACTCGACCGACATTTGCCGCATTTCTTCCTCCCTCTACTTCCCCCATTCCTGTCAGCCTACTGTCATATGGGACACTAGAGCCCACAAAAGACCCCCTCAAGGGAAAAAAAATGCATGTGTATACATCTAGATTTGTGAATTTAAGTCAATAAATGTAAGTTTTGTATTTGTCCTGTTTTTCAACTCATACGTACATGTATGTTCATTTTGACATTGGAAAACGTCGTTGGTGGACAGTCAGTGGACGTTCAGTGGACTTCGTCTGATGCTAGCTGGGCAGAGTATCGTCAGTCAGAGACTTCTTCAAATTGCTGTAGTACAGACTGCTACAAAAGATTTTTCATGCCAACAGCAATCAGCCATCTGTAATAAATGAAGAATCTGAATTGATGAGCTACAACATTTAATTGTCCTTTAGGCTTAATAAAGTATTTTTAAATTGTATTTTGAATTAGAATTTTCTTCTAATTTAGGCTTCACGGCAGAGAGACGTTTTCCCATTTGGAGGACCGAAACTGACAGTTAAGAATGAAAGTAGAAATATAATGTCGCACCAGTTGTGAACTTAGACTGGTTGGCCAGTAGGTGGCAGCATACGGAGTGATGAACAAGAAACGCGATTTGTAGTCCAATTTCTCTGACGCACCAGTGCGTGCGTTCGTTAATGAAAGTCATGGAAACGACGTTAGCGTTCTCAAGCCTATAAATGACACTGACCTTCTGAATTCTTCCCCTTTTGCTACGGGACTTTTGAGAGAGACGCCTGAAGGAGCCTTTAAAGCCTCGGAAGGATTGAGCTTGTCGAAAAGTCTGCATTGCAAAACTTGCTGAAGAAGCCCGTGATTAACAAACCTGCGAAAGACGATTCCTGGCCAAGAGAAGCACCAGCAGGGTGATCAGTTTGAAGGTTAAAATCATTCAAAAAAAATATTATTTACGCTTTTAATTGCCTATATTTTAATCGTTTAGTTTCATTATTTCTTTCAAGATTAGGACATGTTGATCTGTGGTTTTATTTTTATTTTTATTTTTATTTTTTTTTTTTATTTTTTTTTTTTTTTAGCATAGCCAGGAAATATGAATTGATTTGAAAAAAACAAAAATGGTGATATTTAATGTAAGAGTATCAGGTTTGATGACTTTGGTGTCCAATTCTTTGAAATTTTGATGACTTCTTTGAAATATATAGCTTTAATAGGTGTTTTGCATTAGTGGGGTGAAACAAATTTGTGAGTTAATTTAAATAGTTTTGTGACTTATGTGTTAATTTATTGACATTTGTGGTAAATGTCTGGGATATTAACAATGGTGTTTGAGAAAAATTGTTATGCTGGTTTGAATAGTCAGATTTCTGTCCAATTCTTTATTTTTTATTTATTTTTATTTTTATTTTTTCAAAAAATGCCTTGACAAACATACTTGGTTTCCATGGTAATCACATCAGACTAGGGGTTTATTAGGACACTCAAAGATACTTTGCATACAATTTCCATTCACGCACACGTCCACACACTGATGATGATAATACGCTAATCATTTTGAATTGTAGCCACAGATGTTACATCGTTCTAGCAATACACTCTTTGTTTAGGAAGGTATAATTTCCAGTTTTGGGTTGCAACATATTTGTGAGTTAATTGAATTTGTATTGTGATTTATATGCTAGTTATTTGAAATTTTGCAAAATGTCAGTAATGCTGACTGTAGTTGTTTTGGTTTGAAAGAAGTTTTGGAACCAGCTTTTTGAAAAATGTGGTATATGTTGTTTCCATGGATACATCAATTAAATGACAACACACAACTTTATTTAGTCTTTACAGAACAATCAATGTGTGCCTGTTGATTTCACAAAGTTACTAGATTATTTACTGTAATTACTCAAGACCAGAAAAACAGTGTTTTGTTCCATTGCATTTTAGTAATGTATCATTTTCAGAAGTTAGTTGAATGTTATCAGTGAATGTTAAAATTAATTAGAAATATAATGATCTGGCTTTCAGTTAGTTTGTTAGTTAAAATTTTGGGAGGATTGCGGGGGGTTAACATTGCTTTATGTGGTTTTAAAAGTTATTTCTGTTTTTAGAAGATGTTTTGTTTTATTCAGATCTTTGGATTATGCAGTCAGTGCCTGTTCCAGGTTTTAAAAATGTCTCAATAACACATTTGGTCTCCTTGGATACATTGCTTAAAATAAAACCTTACTACTTGAATATTAGAAAAGTTTTTAGATATATATTTCTCCTGTAATATTTCCAAGTAGTTTAGTTCGCATTTAAACTTATTATTGTTTAGTTTGCTTTTTTTAAAGAAAGGGGAGTCTTGAATAATTAGTTGTTTACGAAATCCTGTGTATTATATATTTGGAGCTGTAATATATTTTCACGCTGATTACATTTTCAGAAAGAAAGATTTTGGTAATTTAAAAATGCTATTGGAAACATATTTTTTAAAACTTTGATACTTTTAAAGTATTACAGTTGTATAAGCAGTGATTTAAGTATAATACTAATGAATGTATCACATATCTTATTCCTGGCTATTATTAGGAATGATAAAATGTAGCATCAAAGATTTGTGGGGATGGGTTATTATAGAAGGGTGAACTGAGTAACTTGTTGCAGGGTTTATTTTATTAACATTAATGAGAGAATTTAAGATTACAGGAGTTTCATTAGTTGTTCAAAGTCATAAATACAGTGTATAGCTCTTTAATTTATGTTTCCAAATGTTTAAGAGTTTATGGCTAGAGATGAATTACCAATAAGTCTAAATTTGATTTGTTGTACCAATGATTTATTGGTACTAATGAAGCTGCAAGTTTGTTTGTCTGGGTGGTGATGGTCTATACATGTTTGATCATTGAGTTTTAGTGTGTTGTTCTGGTTTCTATGTAAAATCATGTTTTTTGCTTTTTTTGTGACTACAATTAAGCTTTATTTATTTTATCTCTTAATTCCAATTCTTGTTGTATAATCACATTTGGCATAACAATAATGTTGTTAATTACATTCAAGAAAATCAAACACATTCACAAACATGGGTTATTGTATTGTTGGTATTTTATTGTTCCCTCTAAACATTGCTTTGGACTTTTGTGAAGGTCAAGATACTGAATTATAGATTCATTTTGCTTTGCTTTTTTTCCTTCACAGCCCATACCATGGCGCTTCCAGCAGATGGATCCCCAATGTTGGAGGGACTTCCAGACAATGGTAAGGAACACGGTAAGTTGTGGTTAAATGAAGCCGACCCACCATCAAACCTTAGTTTTGGTACCGTGTGTCCTTCCAACTTCATATTTAAATCTGGACTTGACAAACAGAAACAGCCCATTTTGCGTCCAAAGAAGTCTAGACCTATCGGTACCCTGCAACATCAGCAGGTAGGTTTTAAAGAGGACGAGGCTTCTTTGACTTCAGGCCGAGCCTGGAGAACAATGAAGAAGGTGGATGCTGCGAAGGAGGACGGCCCACCATCAAAGCTTAGTTTTGGTACCGTGCTTCCTTCCAGCTTTAAATTCACATGTGGACTTGACCAAAAGCAAGAGCCCGATATGCGTCCAGAGGACTCCAGTCCTATCAGTATCTCGCCACAGCCTCCGGCAGGTTGGAAAGATACTTTAGTATCTTCTGACCGCCCCAGGAGAACTACAAAGAAGGTGAATGCTGCAAAGGAGGATGACCCATCATCAAAGCCTAGTCATCAGGTAGGTTTGAAAGAGGACGCGGCTCATGTGACATCTGTGACTGGCAAAAACAGAGAGAGGACAAAGGACAGTGATGCTGAAGAGCAGCCCCCTGCCCAGAGGACTAAGATCTCTCTTCCTCCAAGGGGTGACCTTTTCGCCAAGTTCCGCCCTGGCGCAGAAGACCCTGCCAAGAGGACCAGGGACAGTGTTACTGAAGAGGAAGTTGCCGCCAAGAGGACCAACCATAGTGATCAGGTCATTCAAAGCATCCTCGAACGGTTGGCATGGAGATGTGAAAAAGAATGGGGGAACAAGGCCCATCCATCAAGCTCTCTTTTGCATCCCCGGTGTAGGAGGGAATTTGAAGAACCCACTCAGTTTCTCCCTTACCTCAGTCTCTCACCAAGGATGTCGTGTGAGGATCCTTTTCTCTCATCCCCTGACTCCAGTCCCTCATCATTGACACACTGTGAAGATCCCATTTTGTCACCCTGTGTTTTCAGTCCCCCGCCACAGATGCCATGTGAGAATCCCATTCTGTCACACATAGAAGAGGAACAAATACCTTCAACATCTGGCGGAATTATAGCAAGAGGGAGTTCCAAGAACGTGTGGTTTAGACCTAACTACGTCTTGTCAAGTGACTCTGATTAGATTGGGATCTGTAAAAACTGAAGACCTATTTGGGAAGTCACATTAGAACATCATCAGTTCTGTTGTTTGTTACTAAAGCCAATGGCTTTCTAGCAGGCCTGTGGAAAACTTAGGTAGCGTCTTGCACCATTTTTTTTCTTTATTCCACTACTAGATTTATCATTTTCAATGTTAAGGATTCTTGAAGAACTGAAGAAACCTTAGGTAGCGTCTTGCACCGGGTTTTCTTCATCTTTGTCTTTTCCTCTCAACTTCCTCATGTTTCAGGGTGTAATAGCGGTTCTTCTCCACACAGTGCTCTCTGGCATAGTAAATTATTGTATCCTGTTCCTCCACTAATCCATTCTCCAAGTTTTTAATCTTTCAGGTTTCAGCTGCTCATCGCTGGATCCTTTCGCCGTTGTTCATGTGGTTCCTGTGCTTCTGGACCCCTTATTTTTCACACTGCTTGTAAGTTTTTGCATTCCACATTCACATGACACTGCTAGCCTCCTGCTGGTGGTGGGGACCATCAACTTTACGAAATAAAAATAAAAATAGAAATAGAATAGAAAATGTACAAAGTGTAAAGCTATACAGAGTTAAAGTTTACATTAAGTAAAGAATGCTTGCCTGACATTACTTTTTATCAGAAACAAAATTAAAACATCAGGAAATGAAAAATTGTCAGACAAAGTAGAATATAGACAGAATATTTGATTGAGGGATTGAATTAAGAGCTTTTATTCAGAGGGACACTGGAGAACAGGATCGGAGGGAAGGAAATGGAGAGCATGTGGAGTAAAGTTTTCTGTAGATAAACTATTAATCTCATAAAACAAATAGTTTACATGCCCAATAGCTTGTTCATGTGTTACAACACAGAAGGATCACAAAAAGAATAGACATTAAAAAATACCCAAAACTAGTCTCTGATCCAGGTTCAGACTTCTCAGATCTCTGATTCTCTGATCATCTCAGGTTGGATCTCCTCATCCTGTAATCCTCCACCTTCAGCACCACCAGTCAGAAGGAGGAAGATAAGAGAACCCTGTTGACAAGAAAAGTAAGAAAACTTATTTTTATTTTAAATATGGATAAAATTGAGGTCAAATTGTTCTTTCTTCAGTCCAAATATATTCTGTTTATTAACTCTGTTGTCTTTTCTCTTTATTTCATTTCTACGTCAACTCATGTCACATGACATGAGTTGACCAACAATGACAGCAGAAGATCAGCTCCTCCTGTAATCCTCCACCTTCAGCACCACCAGTCAGAAGGAGGAAGATAAGAGAACCCTGTTGACAAGAAAAGTAAGAAAACTTATTTTTATTTTAAATATGGATAAAATTGAGGTCAAATTGTTCTTTCTTCAGTCCAAATATATTCTGTTTATTAACTTTGTTGTCTTTTCTCTTTATTTCATTTCTACGTCAACTCATGTCACATGACATGAGTTGACCAACAATGACAGCAGAAGATCAGCTCCTCCTGTAAACCTCCACCTTGAGCACCACCAGTCAGATGGAGGAAGATAAGAGAACCCTGTTGACAAAAAAAGTAAGAAAACTTATTTTCATTTTAAATATGGATTGAATTGAAGTCAAATTGTTCTTTCTTTTGTCCAAATAGATTCTGTTTGTTAACCTTGTTGTCTGATCCTGTGAAGATTCTCCAGCATCACTCAGACAAAACAACAACAGTGGACCAATCAGGAGAGAGAAGACACAGAGGACTGAGGACTAAAACAAACATACAAAGCCTCCCAAGAAAAAGCAGACGATCCACTGGGCCCAGGTTTACACACCATCTGTTAGTATTAAATCCATTTTTTACAATCTTAACTTTTCAGCCGTTTTATAGTTGAGCTTATTTTCTTAATTATTCAAGAATTAAAATCTCGGTTGCCCTGCGACAGACTGGCGACCTGTCCAGGGTGAACCCCGACTCTCGCCCAGAGCGTAGCTGGAGATAGACACCGGCAACCCTCCTGACCCCACAAGGGTCAAGGGTGAACAGAAAATGGATGGATGGATAAAAGCTTGGTTTTCCTTCCTGTTAGATCATATAAGCTGAAAATAAGTAGATTTTAATGTTCAAAAAGTTTATTTACAGTGAGCAATGATCAAACACTTTCATACATACAGTGCAGTAAACTCTCAGCTGTTTTGTTATTTTATTTGCACTTTGTTTGTGACCCCTGCTGTGATTTTTGCACATGACTCAAAGCAGTTCTGAAGTACTTTTCTATGTGTTTCTATAGAAAATAGCTCTAGGTTTGTTTGGATTTGAACACATTTATTGGCAACTTTAGTGCCAAAACAATAATGACATTTTTTTTTATTTCTCAAGTTGCAGTGGCAAAATCACACACTGAAAACTTCTGGAAAGTTAGGAATTATGTCTAACTTTGTACATAATAAGTGATGTAGTATTGAATGATACTGTAAAATATTACTGAACCATTGTTTATGCTTTACCTTAAGGTTGATCAGCATTTGGGAGCTTTTACTTTGGAAATTCCCATGCAGATGCCAGGCTGCCTGTAGCCACTTCCTGTGAATCCATTAAAGTAATATTGAGCCTTTTTTGGGTGAAATTAGCTTTAAAAAACCTATGAGTACGTTTTTCCAGCTAAGAAAAATGGAGCAGAAGAAGAAGGAATGAATGACTGTTACATAACAAGTGAATGTAACATGTACTAGAGGTTAGTGACCTTTGACTTGTAGCACAGACACATGTCTCTGAAACCGCTGCAGAAGTGATAAGATCACATGGATGTCACAATTTCTTCTTTCTGCTCATCTTTTGAGACAGATTCTGATGGAGAAGTGAAATAAAAAGCATCAGTGGAAGCAGGTCAACCAATGACGGTCAAACTCACTCCCCATCCGCCTCACCCCTCCTCCCATCTGACAGACGCCAAACTCTCTCTCATCGCTACAGAACGTCCTCACCAGGTCAGCCCGTCTTACTGCGGGCTTCACACGGTGAGAAGAACTGCAAATGCTGTTATTGTTACAGTAAAATCACGGTACTGAATTGCTGCCTGCATTCTAGCTGCATCGGGGGAAGCTACTCCAGCTGCTCAGTTCAGATTCAGGGTGTGAAGCTGGGCGATGCGGGCCAGTATCACTTCAGGTTTGAGACAAACCAACCGCTGGGGAGATGGACCTCACCTGGGGTCTTGTGGTTTTTTCTTTTGTGGTTCACTATCCATCCACCAGAGAGCGCCAGAGGCTGCTCCTCCTGGCAGGGCGAGCCGGTCTCCTAGCACCTGTTTCTCATCTTCTCATCATCCCTGCAGCTCAAGAGGAGCTGACTGCCAGTTCTCTGACGCCTGAGTGTTTGCCAGTAATGGTAGTCAGAACCCTCCACCGAAAGCTACTAGTTGTTTCCTTGAGAAACCTGCTGAGTAATTCCTGCTGTTGTTTTCCTCTTCAGGTGAATTCATCAAGATGCCCAAGTTTCCTCCATGAGAAGTTTTTTTTTTCCTCTGGTTTTCTGGAACCTACATCCTTGTGATGCCATGGAAGTTACCCACTGGTTGTCCGAGCTCCTTCCCTGTTCCTTCAGTTAGACCAAGCCGTTTTCTGGAAACCCTGATGGGCAGTCGGACCGCTCCTCTGTCTCCAGCCACCAGAATTTACCTGTCCGCCCTCCATCGCAGCCTCCTCCGCTCCTTCCAGATCAGCTCATCCGAGCCTACTTCAAAGAAGACCCCTCTGTCAGATCTGAACCCAACCCACAATGATCCCCTCCCGGGCCAAAACCGCCAGCTCCACAAGTAAGATCAGTCCATTAATGACTTCCTGTTTCCATTTTCCTACGCCCGTGAACTCACCACCTCTCTGCTGTCTCCATAGTGTGCCGCCTTCTCCGAGAGCCGTTCCATCATATCTGAATCTTCAATAAAGTATCTTTACTGATTATCTGTTCTGCATGTGGGCAAAAAGACTAGAATCCAACCTGACAGCATTTCTCTGGATGTAGCAGGTAAAGCTGCTGAAACATCTCGGCAAAGTTTCAGTATTTAATGGCGTCCGTTTGACTCTGTTTCTCAAATTTGTTCTTCTGTTTCTTTAGCTCGACTCTCCTGTCAAAACATCATTGACTCTGCAAGGTTTCTGGTGCCTGGCTGGAGACGAGATTCTGACGATTCAAGAATCAAAACAAAATATCAGAGTAAATAGTTAGAAGGCAGATTTGTTTTCTCTTCATTATTGTTTTCATTATTAATGGTTCATGACACAAAATTCCTAAGTGCTGTAACTATGAGTTCAATAAAATGGTCTTCTTTCAATCTGTTATTTCTGGAGTCATTTTTTTTTTAACCATAATTATTTTTGGAAACATTATAAATTAAAGGAATTTCCACATTTTTAATAGAACTTCATAACTGATCAAAGCATAAACTGGAGAACAGGATTAAAAATATATATTTTTATATTAAGTGTGAATTAATTTGTAGTTACATCAATGAAAAATTCACATCTTAAAAACAAACAAGCCAGTCACACTGAAGAAGTATCCTGATGTTGACCTTTGACCCTTAGCTTCAACTGATTCACTGAAAGGTTGGGTAGAAATGTTCTCCAGAGAACGCTCTTTTTCCTCATGGACTCATAACCAATGAAACAAACTGGAAGAACTGGAAGCTGAACCAGTTGGTGGATCATGTCAGACAACATCAATCACTTCTAAGCCCTCCTTTAAAGCTTCTCAGCTCAAACTCTGACTTATGAAAACTTTTCCTCCAGTTTGAGCCGAGACTGTGGAGGGTTGTTTTTACGGCCTGCTGCTGCTTCTTCTTCTTCTTCTTCTTCAGTTGCTGTGAACCAGAGTGACAAACAGGAAAAGTGAGCAGAGAGAGACGGCGCCAGTCAGGACGGCTTTCACCAGCAACACCGTCCAGCTGCCCAGCATGAAGACATGGACAAACAACCCGGGGACACGAGACAGACGGACGATGCCGACTAAATAATTGATTGCAATAAGAGTTTGGCTGAAATATCTTTAATATAATTGAGAAATATGAAAAAAAAAAAACAACCTGACTTAATCATAAAATGATTAAGCTACACAGTGGTCAACAAACAACCAAGACAGAAGCTACAAACCCTTAAGTCATTGCATTGTTACATATTTTATGTGGATTCATTCAAACTAAGATGTGAAGATACATTCCTCTCATGAGGCGAGATGAGACACGATGGTGGGTTTGTAAGAACAAGGCAGGAAATTAGCTACATTTGGAGAAAATGAGAAATCTGCTAACATGAATAGAATTATGGTTTCACAGATCATACAGTGTTTTTTCAAAGAATTTGTAATCAATGCACCATGACTCAGTCCAGGTTTGAGGACGGTGGACTGTCAGTATTCACAAGAGTTAGGGGCCACATGATTAGCTGGAATGTGTGAATACCTGAAACCACTTCATAAAACACATATAGCTGCCAATTTTAGTCGTTTTAACCCGACACATACCTTAAGATGCATGAATATGTACAGTGGAAACCTTGACTCAATGTTCTGCTAATAATTTTGAGTTACGTTCCAAAGAAAAATCCACAGATAGGTTCCACTAAGGTCCACTGTAACTAGGTTTGTCTAATTCTGCAGCGGGGCTAATGCCTAAAAGACGGGGCTTCATCCATGCTGTTGTAACAAGAGCTATCAATGAATGTGTAATCAAAACACAGCAAAGCAGGACGTTTTCCTTTTTAACTTCACAATAAGAGTCTCAAACAGACATGACCTAAGTTTACACCTAATAAAAAAAAGCCTCCTTCCTATATAAGACTCATAGACTTTATCTAGCGAGGTTCATTTTGAAAAACTTCACATCACAGAACAGACTTCATGTCAACAAGAACATATTGAGGTGTTAAACCTAACAGTTAACATTTAATGATGATGATGTATTTGCGCCAGATCTAAGGTTCTTTAATTTCCAACTTGTCCAGAAGCTGCTGGAAATCACGGTGGAAAGAATCCAAACAAATATAGTGTCCATCAGTCAGGGTGACACTGGAAGGCAAAAGACACATCGCTGGGTAAAAACCATGGCGAGCGAATGGAAAACGTTTCAAAATGAAGCGGTGATTGTGATTGCACAACTTGTGTTACAGAAGAGAAAAACCTTACGAGACGGAGGAAGGACAGGGGGATGATTGCAGTGTCAAATCCACCAACTGAACGTCCTTCGGGTCAAAGTTGTTCCACGTTTCAGTTGGTTCGCACCAAATGCAAAGTTGTTCGATGGGACGTTCAAGTTCAGACATTCCAGTCAGTGCTTCCATTTGGTTTGCAGTGTCAGGTATAAAAGCAATAAAAATATAATATAAGAAGTTATACAGCTTGTTAAACACAAAGAGCAGTATGCTCGTATGCTAAAGAGCATACGAGACTATTACACTTCTAAAAGTATAAAAGATGCCGATACTCACATAAAGATTAAATAAAAAGAAAAGTATTTCTTAAAAAGGCTGCTATGATACTGAGTAAACTGATCGTAACATCTGTCTAAATATTTCAAAATTATGTAGCCAGACAGACAAAAATTATATAGTTATGTACAGATTATGGCGTTTAAAAACTACAATGAATAATAAAAAAAAAATAGTACAACTAAATAATATAATAACACCAAATTTAGGCAAAAGAAACACTTAAAAAATTATGTGAAATTTATGAAACAAAGTAGTAAGTAGCCTAGTAAGTATAGGCGAGTCTGTTTTGAGTCAGTGAAGATAACTACAGCAGGTAGAGCAGCCAGAAATTTTATTCAAGTAACAGTAGCAATACTTCATAATATTAGTTAAGTAAAAATAAAACGATGATGTTGGAAGAGGACTCATAACAGTACATTTCTTCCAAAACGTTACTGAACTAGTAAATGTCAGTAATACACAAATTTGTGACGCTATATTAATCTGTGCTGTTTCCAACCAAAGCTGTCAAGTAAACAAAAGCACCAAATTATTTTGCCACATATTGATGTCATTATGTCAAGTAATGTACCCCCCAAAAATAATTTGACTGAAGCTGAATCGCTTCTGAAATTTTTGGTCTTTTTAAAATTATTTTTGTTGTTTGTTTTTTACCAAAGTCACTACAAACAATCCATAGAAAATATAGCTTTTACCTGAGATGCCATGATCAATGATCCTTACATTTTCAACCTTAACCAGAAGGGGTACCTCTCGTCTGTGGGAATGGAGGAATGTTAGTTTTTATATTAGAAACAACTCTACTGCAGAACTGATGGAAGGCTCCTTTAGGCTGAGCCATCAAAACAAATTATATATATATATACTCTGTCATCAGCTAACAACACGATTCAAATGAAAAACAAAACAAACAAAAAAATGACGTTCTCCAAAAATGTTTTTGGCGCCCCCATTATAGCACAGCGCTCCTAGAGTGCTACCCACTTTTTGCGCCACTGGTTAGGCCCCCCGTGATCCTGCAAGGGTAAGTGGACATAGACGATGGATGGATGATACGCAATGAACATAATTAGTCGACAAAAGTAAAATATGACAAATGAAAACACGTTGGCATAAATTGAAAAAAGAGTGACTGAGATGAAGAAAGGATTTCTCTTACTATATTTCCCTTTATCCATCTTAGAGTTTAACTAAACTACACTGAAAACTAAAATTAGTTTCACTGTCCAGTTAGAATCGGTTTGCTTCCGGAGAGGCTGCAGTGCAGAGAAATCGATCGCTTCTGTTTGATTTTTTCGGTAAAACATCTCATACAGTCATGTCCAGGTTGTAACATTCAGTTTTAATCGGCAGCTGCAATAACAACGTTGTGAAATAAATAAATAAACAAGGTCTTGTGCGGAGATCTTCTTAAACCATTTTGTTTTTTTGTTTGTTTTTTTTTTAAAAAATCATCAAAAAAATCTGTCTTTTTTTTTTTTTTTTTTTTTTTTTTTTTTTTTTACAATTTTGACACTTAAGCTTGACAAGTACAAGTCAGTCACCAAAAACGGTTTTCCAACACATTGTGTGTATTTATATTTTTTCTAATGCTAACAATAATGCTAATGCTAAAAGGAGGGAAGCTGGCTGACAGCAGGGCACGAGACATTAGACTTCCTGAAAAGATGAGAGTGTAAGCTTTCTGGAAGATCCTGTTCTAATGTAAAATATGACAGATTACTGGATTTAAAAAAATCTACATTTTGGTGACTCAAACATACTATCACATATGACAATCAAGAGCATTTCTAAACATTTGCTCTTTATTTGCCAAAGTTATGAGAGGGAGAACCAAATATTTCAGCTGTCTGAAATCATCTGTTCCCCCTCCATAACATGGGAGCTAATTATTTTTACCACAAACCCTTTAACTATGTTTTGCCCTCTCTCCATGAACAACAAATCCTGTGAATTTGGTAACATTCACTCATTATTTGCCAAAGTTAAGGGGGGAAATCAAACATTATAGCTGCCTAAAATAATCTGTTCCCCGCTGTTTGTTCATGGGAGCCAATGAAGTGACCAGCAAGTCTTTAACTGTGTTTTGTCCTCTCATCATCAACAATAAATCCTGTAAATTTGGCAACATTTGCTCTTTATTTTATCTAATCAACTAAATTAATTGTGCTTTGTGCTGTTAACATCCAAAATGTCTTTACTTAGACATGAAACATCGTTCAGTGTGAGCATCAGATTGACAGGTAAAACTTACAGTTGGTCTTGATCTTCACCTGGAGCCGGTCCATAATTGATACTTAAGTCTGGTGGCCCATTGGTTCCTTTTACCAGGTGTGTCGGGGTGGTTGTCTCTGCAGTTGTGCTCTGATGTGTGGTAGATGAGATCTCAGCTGATTCTGTTGGCCTTTGCTCTGGTACTTGTTTGGACGGAGACCTGTGGGTCGGTGGAGTCGTACATTCTTATCAGTAAAATCAGCTTAGGGGAAACTGTCGCCATGGATACTCAAAAAGTTGCTTTTTTAATCTGCCAGGAAATAGTTTTGAGTGCACTCTGATTATGTGAGATAAGATGTTGCACAGAAGCTGTCCCTTTCACAGGAAGCTGTGATATCTCAAGTCATCTTCTGTACGTACCGAAGAAAATGAGCCAAAAAGAAGTTGAACTGCTTTACACAAACATAAGTCCCGTCTTCTAAAATTTCACTGAAAGACAAGAGGAGGAGGCATTGCTGATCCTGTTTGAGTTCAACAAAACAAGCATTATGATGATCCCATAAAAACTATTAAACCTCCAAATTACACAGAAAGAAATACATTTGCATTAACAAGGAATTTTAACCTGCTTTCTTCAAGCATTGTCTCCCATAAGCACACACCGACTCACATGTATTCAGTTGATCTGCAGGTTTCAGTGGGATATTGTATGGTCAGCCTTCTGACTTGGTTGGTCTTAGTGAACAGCTTCGTGTTTTTCCCTTTGCAGTAACATCCGACTGGAGGAGCTTCAGGAATACTCAAGACTTTGACATTCAGGAGAGCAAAATACATGTATAATCAAACAGAACATGAACATTCAGTGACAAAAATTGAAGCGACAAGTTAGCCAACCAGGAAGTATTAAGAAATCATTTGGTGCACCTGCTCATGAATGTAACAGGGCTCAAATTAGTTGCCGAATCAATCAACAGTGACAGCACTATGAAGCATTTGCCAAAACTTATCCAGAACAAAAAGTAAAAGACCTCATGAAAATACTGGCTAAGGGTTGGTTGTGTTCTGTACAAGGCCTTTGGGTTCTAGAATCAAAGAACCATCAAAGAACGTCAGATATGTTACAGTATCTACAGACGGCTGGAATGAAGCCCGTAGATTTGGTTGAACTGAACTTTGTTGCTGTTCAAATGCTCCAAGCAGATGGAGCTTGGAAAAAGCAACACAAGGCATTCTGGGTACATACAGCCAAAACAGATGTGCATATCTAGCACTAGCGGGAGAAATGGCTCGTGGTCTTTTACCAAAGACAAAAGCGAAATCCTACAACCACTAAAGTCGCGAAGACGGAAGTTGTTCTCAGAATCTTGTTCAGAAGGTTGAACAAAGATTCAAATTTGTTCAAAGTTTGAATCTTTGAACACGTGAACGAGCGACGTGGCACTACAGGCGAGGAGAGAAACAAGTTATTCAAAAGGTTTCGTCTGTTTGACTTTGCAGTGCAGAAGTCAACCACATCAGCTGGAAATGTAAAAATGTTGCAACTTCGTTCCTCAATCGAACCAAGTCTACCGGAGTACTAAGTGTGAAAACACCTCTAAACTCTACGGGAAGAGGCCTCACCTGGACCCCGCAAAGGACTGAAGGGGATTATTGGTGCTCTTTCAGGAACACCAGAAGATCGATAGTTTTCTTTACCAGTCATTGGGAAGCTACCAATATCAGGTTGATTTGCTTGTCTGGGTATGTCCAGTTTGGGACTATTGGGATCTCCAGTTGGTTTGGGTTTGGATGCCAGCTTTGTAGGCTGTGGGGGTTCAAAATGCAAACCGATCGACTGAGGAGCTGCAGGAATACTCAAGCAAAACTCTTGATGATGCAACACTTCATCATGTTTCGGTGGCTTCTGTCTCCTCTGTTCCTTCTCTGTAGAGAGAAAATAATGAATGATCAAGAAGAAGACTAAATACTCTTGGTTGGACGTTTCCTTTGAGAAATTAAAATGTTCATCACTGTTGTTGAGTAAACTTGAACAGAATCAGGTGATCCTGTTCTAGTTTGACCGCCTACTAACTGGACAGTTGGTCCATTTGGCCGGGATTGACAGATTTTAGTTGTTAATCTGAAATTATGCAACTTTGTCATTGCGTAACCTAAACTTAGCAACGAGAGGCCGCTCTTCACTCTCTTAAAGATCTATTGATAATAGGAAAGAATTCAGAAAGGTTGCGTCAATAAGCTAAGCTACGGAAACCAACAATATTGAATTAAAACTTTCAAACAAATTATAGAAACCTAGGAGAGTCGAGGTAAAAAGACATGAGAGTAGCACTGTGACCCGAAGAACCCGGTGAGACAGGCAAAAGACAGGAGACCCATGACCATATGTTCAGAAAAGTTAAGAAAACTACTTAAAACTAAGCTACAAAAGGCTCAGATTGTACAGAATGAATGAATATCAGACTGAGAAGTGATGTAGAAAATCGTGAGGTGACCTGAATAGTCTGGGAGATCCAGTCACTTAAAAACTAACAGATTAGGTGATGCGTCCATTTAGTCATTCATATGAATCTGTTCAGTGGTTCAGTGTTGTCGAGTTTGTTTGGAAGACCGAGTTTCAGCAATGTTTTTGTGCCCAAACAATAAAGTCAACATGTGCCTATTAAATGAACAAGATTACATTTCTTAATGTCTTTTTATTTTTCTTCTTCTTTGGTGGCAAAATGACATCTCATGTTTCCATCTGTCTAGTTTGCTGTCTGTATTCACCCTGATGAATACAGACAAAATACAAAATCCCGATGGACACAAAAAGATTCCATTTCTGTCGTTGACAAAAGTCTAGATAATTTCCCACAATAGATAAGGAAATAAATCAAAACTGAAGAACTTTATTCCTGGATAGAGAATAACAACCACTTTCATTCAGTAGGTCTCTATATTACGCGCGTAACTTGTAAATCTGTTCAACACAACTACCCAAAAAATGGATTATTATTAGACAAACAGACAATGCTGTACTGTACTCACTTTCTTCAGTGTGTTGGAGCAGCAGAGCCATCAGTAGCAGGTGAATGAAGAAGAAGGGAACCATCCTGATCACCTGGATGTTGATTCAACCTTTCAGGCTCTGATCAGACTCACTGGCTTCGGTTTTGCAACATGGAGTGTAATTTACGACGGACAATCATAATCTGATTGCCCAGAAGCAAGTAAGGAAGGAAACGAAAGCTGATAAAGAATCTGCTGGTACACCTTCCAGGCTGACCTTATTTGGTTGTTCCTGTGAAGATTTGTAATTAAAACAGAATAAAAAGATTTAGTATGAACTCATATGAACAGAAGTACCATCAGAGTCAGCCCAGAGTGACGATAGCTCATTTGATTCATCACTCCGGCTGCTAAAGGTAAATTAATGCATTTTTTATTTTATTTTATTTTATTGTTGGCTGCATAGTGATAGCACCACTGTCATGCAATAAGGTTCTGGGTTCAAATCCCAGACTGGGGCCTTTCTGTTTGCAGAAAGACCAAGTTTCCATTTAATTGAGTTAAAGAATTTGTCAGATTCATCGAGTATATTATAATATCATCGGCAAATAGGTCACTTTGAAGATCACTCACACCCAAATACCTCCGTGAGATTTCAGGACAAAGTGGAGGACGCCATTTTGAATGGAGATTTTATTGCTGATTGTGTGTTGTTTTTTGTTTTTTTATTCTGCGAATGTTGATTGAGCTCATCTCAGTTTGTGCCAGAGATTCAAAACTCAAAAGACTCAACAGCCATACAATTATGTCAATCTGTGTTCTTCTGGAGTTAAATGTTCATTTTTTTCCTATAATCTTCCTGTTTCTATGAACATTTTAAACAGATCAACGTTCATTTTTATGAAATCCAGATTCCTGTCACTGTTAGATTTGCCAAAGTGGAGCAGAGGCTGTTTTGAACAACAGGAAAAATTGGAACAGCAGAACAATTAGAAAGAAAGTTTACAGATATTTTGGATTATAGAATAAAGTGTTTACACATTAAATTACAACCACTGTTTGTGCAGTTGGCAGTTTGAAGTAGTAGGTTAATCTTAAACCTACTGAAACTGTGCAGGGAGCTGAAGCAGAGTCTGCAACAGAATAACCAACTGTATTAATAACGTTATTATTAATACAGTTTCTGTAAAGACAAGTGGACAAAAACTGATTTTAATAATCCATACAAGGAATCCCTTCCTTTATACATTGACCAAGTTACAACTTGTGTTTTTTTAGGGTTTAGCAAATAACATTCTCAATGCCATGCAAGGCTGTTTGTAATTTTGATCTAATCTGACTTTTCTTCTTCTTCTTCTTCTTCTGTTTTGGACTTTGTGTTGATATTTTGTGTCTTTCCAAAAAATGAGAAACCACAATTAAAGTTAGAGGCTGTCAGTTGTTTTTTGACATGCACAAACAGACAAAGTCCTCAGCGCATAAAATAATCATCATCTCCACTGTGAGCAAACAAATAAAAAATAATAAAACAATGGGCTCTTGGTGTCTTTAAAATCTTTTTTTGTCTAGATCCTTCGTGATCCTCTGGACCCAGAAGAGCTTTGGATTCACACAGATGTAACTCCCTGACGTCATGACGAACCTGAGACAGAAGAGAAGAACAAAGCTGGCACAGTCGGAAACACAAATAAAAATCAAACATTAGCACTATTTTAAGTTAAATTTGAGGCTTTAACAGAATGAGGAAAAATTCTGTCACCTCTCAGGAAGACTTTCCCAGGACAATATTAGAAGCTTGATGGCCAACACTTACAAGACTGCAGACTTTGAGCAGTGGGAACCGGTCTTGTAGTATGAACGGACCTGTTCTTTTGCCACCATTCTTGTAGAAAACGTAAAGCAGCAGTGAAGAGCGACATTTGGAGCTGAAAAGAAGACAATCAAGTATTGTGCCACCATGAAAAGTGAGCCCTTCACTTTTTGGACACCAAACAGAACCACGCTAGTAGTTCTGACAGCGCTCAGATATTTGTCATTTTAGAAACTTCCTATGTTTCCTGTGGTAAAATGGAATGTGATTACCAAACTTATATAAACCCCAGGTAAAGTTTTAATGGTTGTACAGCCACAGAGTTCTAGAAACAACAAAAGGCCGTGGAATGTCAATGGAGATGTTTCAGCCTCAAAGAGCAAAACGTTTTAGGCTCTTTACCCAACATGCATGGACATAAAACTGGAGCATGCTTTTAGGATTTTTCTGATAAATATTCAATAAATCCCCTTATAAAATCAATTCAGTTCATGTATGCTGCACCAATTCACAACAAAATGTAATGAGAAGGATTTTCACCAAAAGAAAAGAGAAGAAAATACAATTTATAAATAGAAATTTGAAGTTAGATCCAATATATACTCACTGTTAAAACGCCTTTGGTTGAGGTTTACATCCCGCTGCTCAGGTGGGTTGATGTTGACCTTTGGTTTTACTTCTGGGTTAACGTTGATTTTCCTGTTTAAATCAGAGGATGGAATCTTTTTACCTAAAGCAGTCTCTGCGTCGGTATCTGTCAAATCATAGAACTGTATCTTGCTGCTTTAATTTGTCAAAATTGGTACACTTATAAGTCAAAAGAAAACAAGTATACACATTTATTTGCTTTTTCTGGTATGCATTAAACAAATAGCTTTGAAGGGGCAGAATTTTGTGTTTCTTTAAGTGCCATTTAATAGAATAATCAAGTACCTATGTTTACATCGAGCTGCGCCTCGAAGGCGGAGCTAGGACGAACCAGGGGTTTTGCACAGCTGAATGGTTGCCATGGAAATTAAAGGATTTCTCAAACGTGTGAAAAAAATCAAGGCAACACTCCAGGTATGATTTTGATGAGCAAATATAATAACAACATGATGGAAAGCTTAAAAATACAATGTACTCTGACATATTCTAGCATGTTTTAGTGAACTATATTATATTATATTATATTATATTATATTATATTATATTATATTATATTATATTATATTATATTATATTATATTATATCATATTATATTATATTATATTATGTTAATTTCAATACAATCTTAAATGAAAATATAAACTCGTTTGAGTGCATAATTATTCAATTACCTTCCTGTCTCTATTATGCTGGATTCCCTTTAGTCTTTTAAGTCGATGGCAAAAGTACAATTAATTTTGTAATTGGCAGGGTCCCGATTTTTTATGTCTCCCCCCTCCCCTCCCGCCCGTGGAGGTAGGCACCAGCACCCCTCCCGACCTCATTAGGGACAAAGGTGTAAGAAAATGGATGGATGGAAGAAACCACTCACATTTGAGGTGCAGCACTTGTGAGACACTTGTCCATGGAGTTAAATTCTTCACTCTTCCCACTTGCTGCGGAGGATGTGTAGATACGCAGATGTGAGTGTGGCGCAAAAATAACATATTATTTAACTGTGGGGAAGCTGCTGCTGGTGGAAAGCACAAAGAAGTAGATGACAGGAAGTGGTTGGAGGATCATGGTGCGATATTATCTGTAGTTACAGACTTATTCACATGTGATTTTAGGTACGTTTCTCATTTAATGGAAACATTTGTGAATTTATGTATTTTTAATTATGTTTTTATATATATTAGCGTAATATTGACAGTGTTTTTCACACATTTGGGATGGAAACACAGGTAATGTTAAAGCAAGGAATCCATGCACGTCTTTGTACACAAGGCCTTCCAGACAATGCCATCTCTTTCACTGCCAGTGATGTGACATTCGATGTCCCGTTGTCATGATGTGACCCTGGGAATCAACATTTCCAAGCTCCCACCCTCACCTGCCACCAAGCCTGCATTGCAGTTGACTTGGATGGCATGTCTTTTGAAGGAGCGTCATTAAATTTGAGGAAACTTTCCTTCTGTTTTCAAAGACGACAATACAAATCTGAGTTTACAATAAGGTAAGATGTTAATCTGAAACTCGATGCCAGCAAAGCTACAGCTTACCTTGCAGAGTTGTGCTGGTGGTGACGACTTCACTTTCTGTTGGTGTCCAGTTAAAATCGAATTTATGTTTAATACAAAACTCCGCCTTCTCAGAGCTGCTGCTTCTCTTCTCGACAAACACTGCAAATGCATTTTGTTTGTTCAAAAGGTAAAGGTCAAGGTAATTTTATTTATATTGCA
This sequence comes from Gambusia affinis, assembly GCF_019740435.1. NCBI lineage: Eukaryota > Metazoa > Chordata > Actinopteri > Cyprinodontiformes > Poeciliidae > Gambusia > Gambusia affinis. Next base: position 5,363,015 of record NC_057885.1, on the reverse strand, counting down.
CATTTTCAGCAACAAGGCAATACAAAATGCTTTACAGGAATTAAAGGGAAATTGTAACCCAGTGTTTAAAAACACACAAAAAAATAAAAAAATAATAGATGTTGATTTAATGTCTTATTCTGCCACAAGAGCTAAAAGGTAATAAAGTTAATCTTCAAAAATGTGAAATATGCCTTTAGTGTTAGCTTCTATTGACAGATTATGCAGCCAATGGCTGGCGCGGTCTGTTTTCGCGTCGGCCAATGGGGTTGATCGTCCCGCCCCTTTTCAACAGCTGGCGGTTGTTTCGTTCGGAGCGCGGCAGACAGGCTTGAGAGCTAACAGCTGACGGTCGTTTCCGTAAAGAGCTAGTAAGAAATTGACGAATCTGGAAATTGGTAGCCCAAGGAAAACAATATTAATAGAAATTCACTAAATATATAATTCAAAATACTAAATTCGGTTTTATTAGATCTCTGAGGGTTTTCCCCATGAACAACTGAAGCCCGAAAAATAACCGTTGACGGCTCGGAGCATCGGTGAGTCATCGCACGCGCTCGGCAGTTGGTTAAGAAAATTTGGTGAAAATTGGCTGTATATTATATTCTTTTTTTTGACACATATAAGCTAATCTCTTTAGTTTTACTAATATGTTGGAAAATTTGTATTCTGTTAACTTGTTGTACAACATGAAAGAAAAAAAATAAGAAGGACTTGAGATATGATTAAATATAGCTTAAGTTTTAGTGATGCTGGCATCTTATGTGCTAAGATGTTTTACTTTGGCCTTGTTATAGGTCAGGTTTTTTTTTTTTTTTTTTGAGCTTTTATGATACACTTTTGGCCTGGAGGGCCAGAGATTCCAAGACCCTCTTCTCCTGAACCTGGATGGCGAGCCCCAGCCCAGAGGACCAGGCACATGGGTAGATAGTGACCCGACTGGTCACCAACTGAGAGACTTTGAGACTGAACAATTGATGCATTGGAGACTGAAGTATTCAATTTATTTATTAATTATTTTTTAAAAGCGCGCAGTATTTGTTTGTCTGTTTTAAATGTGGATCCACAATTGTTTATTATATTAAATGTTGCTCTTTTCTTGTAGACACTGTGTGTTCTGTTGTTGCTCACACCTGGATTCCCTCGAATTTAGAATCTTCTGATTAGGCCCAACTTCATATACATATATATATATATAGTATAAATTTATTAACCTGTTTTTGTGGGTTGCATGTTACAAAATAAGAAACTAAAGGAAAGGGCAAAAGAAGAAAAATAATCTAATGTTAAAGTATGTAAACTAGATACTTCTATTCAGGGTTGGTAGATAAGTATAATTAAGTATCTTCTGGTCTGATTCCTTTTCTGGTTGGGAGCAATACACTGAAATAAAATACCTCTTTGGATGAACATAAAAAAATCATGGAAAGGTTTTCCACCTGATTACTTTGCTTTATTTCAACACCATGTATTTCTGTTACTCCTATTTAAAGCAAATGTGTTAGGTCAACTTTATTTATTAAGGTTATTCCAATGTAAAGCAATTGTGTTGGCTCAACTTAATATATTATGGTAATTCTAATTTAAATACAATGAGTTGGCTCAACTTATGTTATTATGGTTATTCTATTAAGTTTTGGCTGAGCTTAATATATTATGGTTGTTCCAATTTAAACCAAATGTGTTGACTCAATATTAAGGTTGCTTCAACTCATTTACTATAGTTGGACCCAATGTAATTTAAAAGAGCCAGCTCAATGCTTTGGACCAAATAATTTACTTGACTAAGATTAATGGTAATTTAGTTGAAACCAACTTGTTTTTTTTCTCAGTAAAGTTTTTGCAGCACTAGTGGATCATATTTCTTGAGACAGTGGGCAGACAGGGTGAAGACATGCAGCAAAGGTTACCAGGACCGGGAGTCGAACCAGCAACGTCTACGTCGAGGACTGCGGCCTCCAAACATGCAGTGTGCTAAACCCCTACGCCACCACAGCATACTGGAGAAACCAACTTATGTTACAGTGATACCTTCACAGTACTTATTAAGTTGATCCAACTCATGAAAATTAAGTTGGCTCAACAAACATGCTTCATGCTGAAAGAAAGCTAGTTAATCGTGTGGAAATCCTTTCCATGATTTAATTACGTTAATTCAAAGACATTTCTTTAAAAAAGTGTTTTTTTAAAAAAAGACTTTTTTTACAGTTCTTAAATGCTGAAAGAAAGAACTGCACTGTTGCAGTGCAGTTCTGAAATGGCAATAGTGCCCTGCAGGAAAAAACAAATATCTATAGTTTAATGTGCAACTAAATCCTCTTTGAAGTTTTCCCAGGCGCAAAACAGTGATGTCTCATAATCTCTCGTGATCCCCTGATCTCGCCAGACCCTCTTCAGAAGGAAATGAATCTGACTAAATTGAATCACGTTATTCAATTTAGCCGCGAGTTCACGTGAGACAATCGTTTTTGTCTCAACTTGAATAACGTATTCAAGTTGAATATGTCAAGGTAACTTGAATAACGTATTCAAGTTGAATATGTCAAGGTAACTTGAATAACGTATTCAAGTTGAATATGTCAAGGTAACTTGAATAACGTATTCAAGTTGAGACAAAAACGATTGTCTCGCGTGAACTCGTGTGACATCCCGTGATCTCACTCGGCTTCAGCACTATATCAGTCTGACTATAATGAATCATATTATCTCAACATGATTAAATTTCATAAACGTGAAGTTGTTGAATTTTTTGTTTATCCAACAAGATTGTGTCACGTTTTTGTTTGAAACATAAAATTATTTAGTTAAAAGTACATGATATTCTTTTGTTAATCTGACAACCCCCTAAATTCATTTTTTACAGTGTAGGAGTCTAAAAAGTTGCTATGGTAGTTTTTCTGGATTCTAAGCTCTAATCCTGTTCTGGGTTGCTAAATAAATGTAAATATTCTCTGGACTTTCTAAGTGTGCTCTAAATTTGTAAAAGTAACGAGTACTCCACAATTTCTAAGTAGTAATAAAAACTAAATGTTCCTGTTCTGGAAGAATTGCTTCTGGATTCTAAATTTGTTCTAATTCCTTTTTCTGGATTGCAATAATAGGTGTCTCTTGGCATAATAATCTAAAAATTAATCTAATATTGGTCTAAATAGTGAGTACTCTAGAGTTTCTAAAAAATAAGATTAAGAGTGACTAATAAACAACAGTGCCTGGATTCCAAGTTTGTTCTAATTCCTTTTCTGGGCTAAAAGCGAGAACGCCACAGTTTCTAATAAAATAAAAATGCCACACAACGTCACACACAACGTCACACACAACGCTTTAAAGGCTGCAATTTTAAGGTGATAGCAGTTCCAAAGCAAAACGGAAACTAAGGCCGAACATCACAGGACACAGAGCATATTATACAGGCTGCATCAATCACTGTTCTGCCCCTTCTTCTGTTCTTACCCAAAAAAGAATCTGGTGTTGAAAAGAAGAGGATCCACAGGAGGTTCACCAGAGCAGCACTGACCCAAACCCTCCGAATCATGTTTCTATCTGCTGATGGTTTGTAACATCCTGCTGCTGCTGTTGAAGGTGAACTGAGCAACATGTGACAGGAAGCTGACCTACAATGCTAAGCTCCCGCTGTGTGTGTGTGTGTGTGCATGGGTGGACATTTTTAGATTTTAACCACAAACGAAACAACCTATTGTTTACAGCCAAGCCACGTTTCCAGTAAAGCACTTTCAAACAACAGTAATCAAAAAATTATAAGATATTAAAAATGAAAACTTAAGTGTAACAACATGAAAAACAGGAGAAAAAACACTCAGCTAAAAATAGGAGTCTTGTTCTGGGCTAAAAATGAAGTAGTTGAGGTGAGTCTTAAGAATAGCTTTAAAGGAGCAGAATTGTGTATTTTCCAGGAACACGATGCCAGTTTATAGTTCAATCAAGCAACTATTTTAGCCATCAGTTATTATAAAAATGCTGTATACAGAAAACATGACTTGAAAATAATTTACTTTGTAATTTAATGCCTTGAAATTGGGTCTCTGCCTCTTTAAGAAGCTCCTGCTCTTTCTGAAACTCCACCTTCAGGAAGTCATCATAACATGGCTCCTCTATGAACCCTTTAACAACGTTTTTATCAGATCTGGTGCTACAGAAACCAGGTTACAGAGACTGGAGACGGTGCTAAGTTTTAGCAAATATATGGTTTCAAATAAGAGGGTTAAGAGAGGCTAAAACACAAGGTTAAACTTTGGGCTTTTCGAAGGTTTCTTTGTCTAAAAATCCTTCCAAGGCCTTAAATAACAAAACCAATTTATAACGGGGAGCATATTGATTGAAAGTTTAAATTTTTCCTTTTATTTCTTTAAAGAATGAGGGGCGCATGTTTGGTTTTCTTGCCATTTTCTCAATATTTTTGACCTGCATATCAAATTCTCTGTTGACATTCCTAAGGCTGGTGTGAAAACATTAGAGGATAATCTTCAGTTTGCGGTTTCAGTGATGCCCCCTTGAGGCAGCTTAAGATCCCTGTAGAACAGAGGTCTGAAGCTGTTTTCACACAACACATCTTGATTGTGAATCAATCAATCAATCAGTCAATCAATCAATCTGTCCATCCATCCATACATGGAAGGAAGTAAGGATGGATGGATGGATGGATGTCTAGATGGATGGATGGACGTACAGAGGGGTGGGTGGATGGATGATGGATGGATGGATGTCTAGTTGGATGGATGTCTAGATGGATGGATGGATGGACGAACGAATGGATGTCTAGATGGATGGATGTCTAGATGGATGGAGGGATGGATGGATGGATGATGGATGGACAGATGGGTGGATGGATGTAAGTACATCCATCCACCCATCCCTCTGTACTTCCATCCATCCATGTAGACAACAATCTGTCTGTCCATCCATCCATCTAGACATCCATCCATCTAGACATCCATCCGTTCGTCCATCCATCCGTTTGTCCATCCATCCATCCATCCATCCATCTAGACATCCATCCAACTAGACATCCATCCATCCATCCAACATCCATCCACCCACCCCTCTGTACGTCCATCCATCCATCTAGACAACCGTCCGTCCGTCCATCCATCCGTCCATCTAGACATCCATCCATCTATACATCCATCCATCCATCCATCTAGACATCCGTTCATCCATCTAGAACAGTGTTTCCCAATTCCAGTCCTCGGGGCCCCTTGCTGTGCATGTTTTAGATGTGCCTCTATACCAGAACAGCTGATTCAAATGATTGCATGACATCTTCTGCAGCCACCAAGAACTGCAGGAGCGTGTGTGGCAGAAAGAAACACCTAAAACATGCAGGGCAGGGGGCCCCGAGGACTGGAATTGGGAGACACTGATCTAGACATCCAACCATCTAGACATCCATCCATCCGTGCGTCCGTCCGTCCTTCCTTCCTTCCTTCTTTCCTTTCTCTATTCCTTTCTTCCTTCCTTCATTACTTCCTTCCATCCATCCATCCATCCATCCATCTAGACATCCATTCATCCAACCATCCGTCCTTCCAATCTTCCTTCCTTCCTTCCATCCTTCTTTCCTTCCTTCCTCCATCCCTCCCTTCCTTCCTTTTTTCCTTCGATACATCCATCCTTCCATCTATCCATCTGTCCATCCTTCCTTCCCTCTTTTTTTAGATCCATCCATCCTTCTGTCCTTCCGTCCGTCTGTCCATCCTTCCTTTCTTCCTTCCTATATTTCTTTCTTCCTTCATTCCGTCCATCTTTCCTTCCTTCCTTCATTACTTACTTCCATCCATCCAGACATCCATCCATCCATCCGACCATCCTTCCTTTCTTCCTTCCACCCTTCCTTCCTTCCTTCCTACCATCCATCCGTCCTTCCATCCAACCATCCTTCCTTTCTTCCTTCCTTCCTTCCTCCTACCATCCATCCATCCTTCCTTTTCCCTGCTGTCCTCCCTCCATCCTTCCATCCATCCTTCCTTCCTCCTATCCTTCCTTCCTCCCTCCCTCCTTCCCTCTCTCCCTTCCTTCTGTCCTTCCCTCCGTCCTTCCTTCATTCTTTCCTTTCTTCCTTCATATATTCCTTTCTTCCTTCGTTCCTTCCATCCTTCCTTCCTTCCTTCATTACTTACTTCCATCAATCCATCCATCTAGACATCCATCTATTCTTCTGTCCTACCATACTTCCTTCCTTCCCTCCTTTCTTCCTTCCTTTTGTCCTTCATTCCTTCCATCCGTCCATCCATATAGACATTCCTTCCTTCCTTCTTTCCTTCCTTCCTCCCTTCCTTCCATCCATCCATCCAGACTTCTTTCCTTCCTCCCTTCCTTCCTTCCTTCTTTCCTTCCTTCCTCCATCCCTTTCTTCCATCCATCCTTCCTTCTGTCCTTCCTTCCCTCCCTCCCTTCTTTCCTTCCTTCCTTCCATCCATCCATCTAGAAATCTATCCATCCGTCCATCCTTCCTTCCTTCCTCCCTCCCTTTCTTCCACCCATCCTTCCTTCCTTCTGTCCTTCCTTCCCTCCCTCCCTTCTTTCCTTCCTTCCATCCATCCATCCATCTAGACATCTATCCATCCATCCATCCTTCCTTCCTCCCTCCATTCCATCCATCCTTCCTTCCTTCCATCCATCCATCCTTCCTCCCTTCCGTCCTTATTTCCTTTCATCCATCTAGACATCTATCCATCCTTCCTTCCATCCTGCCTTCTTTCCTTCCTTCCTCCCTCCCTCCCTTCCATCCTTTTATCCTTCCTTCCTTCCATCTTTCCATCCTTCCTTCCTTTGTTCCTCCCTCCTTCCCTTCCTTCCTTCCTTTCTTCTTTCCTTCCATCCATCCATGATTCCCTTCATCCATCCATTCGTCCATCCTTCCTTCCTCCCTCCTTCCTTTTTTCCTCCCTTCCTTCCTTCCTCTCTCCTTTCCTTCCCTCCATCCATCCTTCCTTCTTTACTTCCTTCCGTCCATCCATCTATCCATCCATCCATCCGTCCATCGTTCGTTCGTTCTTTCCTTCCTTCCTTACTTTCTTCCTTGGATTTACTAAAATCAAGTGAATACACAGACAGAAATGCTAAAACAGACACACTCACTCATTGCTGTTGAAACACCAATCAACCCAACATGGACGCTGGGTCTGTTGGACATGTTTTTTTTTGCGGGAAAACTGGAGTGCCTAGAGAAAACCCATACAGAGGCTACAGACCTCAAGGCAGCTGTTCCGAGGTGGTCTTCCAAAGGACTGCAGAGCCTGAAATCAATTTAAAGCCATGAAATCTAGAGACGCTTTCCAAGAGTTGATAAAAGGAAAAATTTCTCAAATATCAGCTGCCATAAATCCAGGAATATGAGAATACTCTTGGCCTTATTCCACTTCTTCAGCAGGTCCTTGAAAATGGCTGTGGCCTGGCTGGTGATCTTCTCTGGCCTCATGCTGAGGACTCTACCTTCAATTTCAATCCACAGTTTCTCGAACAGACGATCACAGATTACATGAAATGTTTCTGCATTGTAGCTCAGTCCTGATCTTTCAACAATCCTCTTCATCAGATCACTGACAAGGGTTCTCAAGGCCATTTTTCTAATCTTCACTTCTTCAGTCTCTCCCTGGTTTTCCTCCTGTTTGCTGCCAGCCTCTGGAACATGTTCTTCTGATTCAGCCTCAATGGGAGTCGTCTCTTCAGGGATTTCTGCAGGAGATTTTGCATTTGTACCTGAACTTGACGATGCTTCATCTCCTGCATAATCTCCACTGCAGAGTTCCTCAGCCACTGAGGCTTTCAGATGAGCGTGGTCTCCTCTTGGCCGACTGCATTCGTCACACGTGGGGTGGCTATGAACTGAGGTCGTTTCTGGGTCACCATCAATGTCTTCCCCCTGAATTTCAGCCCAAATTTTCTCCAAGAGCCATTTATGAATGGTACCAACGTTCTCAAGAGAACTGTGAAAACCTGAAGTGGTAATGGCCTGGGCAATCAGGCAGTGTATCAACAAACACAATGAATCCTTCTCGTCCTCTTTTGTTTCCACTGAGGAAGCTGATTCTCACTGTCCATCAGACTTTGAATCAGATAAATCAGAGGAATGCTCTGATACTTCCACTATAGGAGACAAACGAGTTGAAAAGTTACTGCGCCTTGGATACGGCCTGAACTCCTGTGCCCCCGGACGTGCTATGATAAAGAACCCCTCCTCAGGGGGGCTGTCTTCGAACCATAGCTCCGGTTCAAATTCCTCCGTATCCCAATCCAATAGTTGCCCCGGAAGTCCCTCCTCCACCCAACAAGTTTGCTTTGGTTTTAAATCCTGTTCCTGCAAATCTTTGGGGAGACTGTATTCCGGTTCAACAACATCAGATAAGTCATCTGGAGGAACGAAAGGCTCCACCGGAGAGGTTTCATCAAAACATGGTTCTGATTCCTCTCCCTTCAGATCTTCAGTTGACAAAAGATGAACGATGGCTGCCATGTGGGGAGAGTTCTCTCTTGCTTCTGGACATCCTTCTATCGCAGGTTCAAAGAATGGCTCCAGTGTGATGCCAGAATGTCCTGCAGACTTTCTCTTTTGTTCCACCTCGCTGCCCAGGGTCAGCATCTTTTCGGTGGAAGACGGAGCCACCTTCGCCGAATGTTTGTGAGAGAGCCTAGAGAAGAATCTTCTGATCTTCCCTGGAAGATCTTTCAGCGTAGAGAAAAAAGAAGTCTTCTTGATGCTCTCAGATTTTTCAGAAGCGTGCAGTTGGATGAAAACGTCTTTTATTATGATTTTTGTTTCCTCAACCATAGCATGCATGTAGAGACTTCTAGTAGCGTCGATGGAATCTGAGGTGGAGCTCACTCTGTCGATCACATATTCTACAATTAATCGATTTAACTTGGAAGTGTGTTCAGTACAAAAGTCTCCGTAGACCTTTGCATCTTTTGCAAAAGCTTCCGGTACCTTGTTGCCAACAATGGCCTTGATGGCCTCAGTGGAGCATTTGTCCCGTGTGAAATAATCCAGAACTTTGGACACAAAAAGCTCCAAGATTTCTCCCAAAATCTGGACCAGCATGCGGGTGGTTCTGCGTTCTGGGTCCCCAGTAGACAGACGCAGCCACTCCGTGCAGGTCAGGTTGTTGAATAAAGGGTGGATCATACCCCTCAGGGTGCTGACGGTGACCACGTCTTCAAAACTAATCTTACTTGCCATAATGTCTAGTTAGAGGAGAAATTTCAAGATTTGAGTTCCACAAAAATTTATCTAGGCTCTGTGAAAAGTGCAAAATGACGGTTAGACAAACAGAACGATCAAACATAGACCCTGACGTATGACGTCTGTTTGTACGTCACAGGCATCAAACACGCCGCACAACAAAGTCTGGTGATGTCACGAATGGGAGATAAATCGCCGTGACGTCAAACTACGCATGTGGACGATTCGCCCATAAACACTTTAAACCCGCCTTATAGAACCGGCTGCTTAATGAAGAAGTCCAGCAAATATCGAGATTTATCTACAGAAAGATTTATAATCTAAAACGATCATTTTAAGCAGGATCTAAACAGCGGAACCGTCCTGGTTCTGATCTGAGCAGAACCTCGCGAACCGGTGGACACCTTAATATGCATCCATTATGCCGGGTTTACAGGAGGAATGACGAATATTGTTCAATTAGAATTATTTATGCGTGAGAAATTGAAAATGTGGAAAATATGGTATCCGTCTATAATTAGAGCTGATTTTTTATTTTTTTTAATCTCCCTTCATCTTTGTTGTATTAAAAAATTATTTCAGGACAATAGGTTTTATTTCTTTAAAGGATGGAAGTTAAAAAAAAATCCCGAATCAGCCCAACAATGAAACGTTTACATATATTTTTTTTAAAATCCCGAATTTAAGCTGAAATCCTGGCCAAACAAAGCTTAAAATGTTTGATAAAAACGGAGATAAACTTTCTTGTGTATTATTATTTACACTGTTAGCCTTTACTGTATTTTTTACAGCTAAATACCACAAAATGCCCAGTAAAACTAACATAAAACATCTTTACAATTAGTTACTGTAATTTGCATTCCATTATGGGTATAGTACATAGTATTACAGTAACTTACTGTATGTTTTGAAGTTGCCGTAATTTACTGTTTACACATTGCAGTAGTGGTACTGTACTTATAATGTCTTTGCGCTGGCCATGTAAGAATTCTATTTGATTTCCAACGGTCATCATAGATGTTTCATCGTGGTTCCCTATTTCTGTATTTTTACTCCTTTAGTGGTTAACATATTTTTAAGGCAGAAAGAGAGCACGTACTTTTGTTTTTTTCACATCCTAGCTAACATTAATGCAGTTTATCTAGCTACGTCATCAAGGGTGGCTTCGCTTCCAACGTTTTTCTGATGACATTTGTTTTAAACTCCGAAGCTTTTTCCGTCCAAGTGCAAGTGCAGCTCTGTCGCCGTGCTGTGGGTTCACACTGCTTCAGCTCTTCGCAAGACAGGTAAAAAAACACTTCTTAGAAAACTGTTTGAAGCCAAAACCTAATTTGGAAATGTACGTTTTAGATGGAGCTAACGTAACTTATAGCATCATGCTATAATGCTATAACTTAGCATGAGGTGAAAGATAGAAAAATATGTGTTATTTTTTGAGCTGGTTAGGAATTAACGTTAGCTAAGGTGCTAATTTTACCGAAGGTTTTAGCTTGACTTTTGCCGCTAAATCTTCCTCGAGCGACTAGCTTTGGGTTGAGATAAGCTCAGTGCTGAGTGTCTGTTAGCATTGTTGTTACATCCTTTGTCGAACAATATAACGTTAACTGATAATTGATCCCCCTTTTTTAAAAAAATACATCTAATAACTGTTCATTTGTTTAAACCATGACCTTGCAAATGTTAAGAGTACAGATTAGCTCGGTCAACAAGGATGAATTCTAACGTTGTTCTTTTTTTTCTTTTTGTCAGATGACTTTTTTTTTTAACTCCCAAGCTTTTTCCCTCCAAGTGGCTGTGCAGTTCTGTCCTGCTGAGTGCTAACATAGTTTCAACTCTTCAAAAGACAAGACAACAGGTAAAAAGACAGCTCTTCAAACATATTTGAAGCCACAAAATAGTCTGGAAATGTAGAGGAGCAGCTAACCTAATCTATAACTTTGAGCTTGCTACAGCTAGTTAGCCTGCTAAAGTACCATTACATCCCCAACATAGTGTATAAGAGTCTGTAAATGAGGACAAAGGCGGAAAACATTTAAGTGGTTTCTGTTATTTTTCGAGTTGGTTCAGCCACAGTGGCAGGTGGACAAAAAAGTTAATTTCCAACCCTGGTTACATATAAGGACTGTCCACCTGTTTAAACCATGCTCTTGCAAATTTAAAGTTAAGTCAGTACTAACAGGTGCAATTATGTACAGGTGTAAATTCTGCAGTATTTGTACTTCATAATTTAGAGAATTTTGTAGTCATGTGAAGAAACATCAACACACAGCTAATTATCGGTTTCATTGTGGAATAGAGCAATGTCCTACTTCCATCAGAGAAAAAGAAAACATTTCGAAGAAAAAGAGGACTCAATCTTCATCTTGGCTGATGTAATTTTATATTGACTCTTAACTTAAAACACACATCTTAAATCAGAATTGTTCAATTAATTTGTTAAAGGTATCAATTCACCCAAATCACAAACATTTCATTAACCCATATTGTACTTAGCCATTCAGATATTGTACTTGTGGAATGTAATGCTACAAAAAATCCATTTAGCCTCACAAACTGTCATTCACATCCGCTGTTTCTGAGTGGTAGCAGGATGTAGGGGTAAAGTCTAGTCTAGTCTCCGGGGTGAGGTTCTCAAAAACCTGTTGTAATCTGGGTGAACTGGCCCTTTAAATATAAATTACTACCAGTAATTCATATTTAAGAGTTTTCCTTTTATGTTTCAAAGGTATCTTCCACCAAGATGTCTGTTGAGATGGAAATGACCTTACCTACAACACCAAGGGTAATCATGCTTGGTAAGAGGAATATTTTCTATCACTATAATGTTTTGTAGCAATCTATGTAATAGTTATGGTAGTCTGTACTTTTACTCACTAGTGTTAGCCTGACAAGGGTTTGTCTATTTTAGGAAATAGCTTGATGTGTGCAACCCGGTGGATGGTCAGTATGGAGGAGAAGGTATTTTTCGAGCCTGAGCAACTACATGACTTTGCCAGCGTCCTTGCTGTCTTTTTGGGTCATATTATGTCTTCAATCTGGAGTATCAGGAGTCAGCATCCACCACGCTGGAGATGATACAACGGTAAGTACTCTACACCAAACCATTTATGAATTAAATTTAATGACAGTTTGACTGATGATGAGGAACCATAGCTGATTGCTGTATTGTATGTTTTCATTAAAAAAAATACAATTAATATATTTTATTTCTGTTAAAAGATTCTTTGTGAGGATCAATCCAGATGTTGGTACCAAATGCACAGCCAAAGTCAGTACAAGCTGCAAGACGGGAAGTCAAGAGGAAAGTAGTCAGTGTCAACTCCCGGATCAACACCTTCCTTCAACGACTCGCTGAATTTGAATAGAGGACTTCCAACTAGGTAAGCATTTTACCAAATGTTTATTATTTTATTGTCTTTTCCTCCTATCTTGTATGTTCTGACTTTACTTTAGCCTTTTTAATATGATTTTAATGATTATTTATAAATGGCCTGTGATTCCTACACAATAGCCCTTTAGAGTAGCCTGCATCTTTTCTGTGTCCGTGGTAAAAAGTGGATGTCGCTGCATCTCTTAATAAATCACATAAATGTATAAGTGTGTAGTCGTTTAAGTGAGGTGTTTTTTTTTTTATACTATGCAGTTTTCAGTTTATTAGGCACACCTTTGCAGTGATCCGTCAGCACCAACAAAATGACTAAAAAGATTGTTATGACATGTTGTATTTCATCGTCTCCTTGGGGACATTTGCAGGGTCTCAATACAGTACGCAATCGTTTGAATTAGTGAAGACTGACTGACTGCTTTTGCCATAAACAATCCAAAAACTTGAAGTGAAGCCAGTCCTGCTCATTCTTTATGCAGCTTCTATTATCACTTCAGGGCAATTGATTTTTTTTTTAAACAAATTATCACCTTAATGCTGCTTTATGCCAATGATTTTATGCATTTGGACATTGTTACTTCAGCCTAATTTGTCAGCCTTCCTGTCGATTTGAAAATGTAGAGAACTTCCTGACCATCTCATGACCTCCCACATCGTCTGTCTTATTCTTTACAGTTCAGCTTCCACAAGATGGATCTCACTGATTTTGTTTGACGAATGGAATAAAAGTTCTTCTGATGTAGGAAATGCATCTGAAATAACAATATTTATTGATATGAATGCCTACCATACAGTACATTATCACACTTGCACTGTTTTTGTGATGTATTGTGTAACAGTGCACATTTAAGCTTTTGTTAACCGCTTTCTGACAATGCAGCCTCCGCTGGTTTTTGACTGTTCACCATTTGAATGATATACGTGTTCATGTTGGTGCATACCTGATGTGGTACATAAAATTTGTAGTGCCCAATTTTTTTAGTTGTTCTTTTGTTGTACAGTGTGCAACAAATAGAAAAGGTTACATAAAGATTGTTACTGTTATTGGATCCAGATGCATTCAAGTGTCCATATTGAATGAAATACAGTTCATATTCAAATGAAGTTCAGTATATTCTATATATTTTTTAAAAGTCAGTCTTTTAATAGTTTATGGCTGGTACTTGATGCACAGGTTCATGTTGATACATACATGTGCCATAAAAAATATTGACATGACCTGTAGTGTGTTCTATGGTTTTGTTGTTTTATAGCACATTATATTGTATTGTGACATTGTTCTTTATGACATTGCGAATATATAAATGGATTTTATGTCAACAAATCTGCTGAAAATAAATACCTGTTTTTATTCACAGTGCTTGGACAAAAATTTCTTTTATGAAATTTTTCGGTTTATGGTAAAATATTCTTGTATTAAAAATGTAAACTTTAATTTACAGTAAAACTGACATTATGTTGTGAAACAAGTTTACAGTAGACCAGCTTTACTATAAAATACATTTACAGTTTTATGCTATAAACTACATTTACAGCAAAGCAGTTATAACTGTAAATCACACTCACAGTAAAAATTAACTGTGAAATATCATAACAGTAAAGGTACTGTAGAATGGTAATTACAGTAACTTACTGGCAACAGAGTTGCCAGCAAGTTACTGTAAAATTACAATAAAAAGTCTTAACAGTGCAGAGCAGAGGGGCTGTAGTAGCTGGCAGTAAAATTAAAGTTTGCCTTTATTTCTTATTTTCAATGTAGAGCCTCTAAAATCACAAAATAAAATCTGAATATTTTTCTAGAAAGCTGTGGCGCTGAGCCTTATTGTTTAAGTTATGATACTTCCTAAATATAAAATTTCTATGTATTTATAGGTTCTCAACTATCCAGGACATGACTCCCCCGCCCAAAAATAAATAAATAAATACATAAAATTTTAAAGCAACTTAAGTTATAATTTAAATAACACATAACTTGTATTGAGAACCACTGCAATAAATCAATATTTATGAGGAATTTTATTAAGTGGAGTTGCTTATTAAAACTTGTTTTTAGTCAGAACCTTACATTTTTGTGTAGCAGATCTTGGATCTGTGACTCTGAACCAAACATATCAAAAGAACATTTGAATCTTAGTTTGACTTCTATGGGTCTCAACAGGAAATTAATAGTTCAGGAATAAGGATGCAATTTATGTGTTTGATGTACGGGTTTACTAAATAAGTTGTGATTAAAACCTTTTGCTCACAATTGAAACAGAATTGTATGGAAACTTGGAATGTGAGGAAAATGTTGACTCATTTCAGACTGATTATTTTTTGATTCAACTTTTAACTCTGAAGGATTAAAAAAAAGAAGCTTATTAGCTTATATAACCAGATACATATAACTAGATGTAAACACACAACACATGTTATGTATGTATAATGGCTTTGTATAGAACAGAAAGAAAGATGATTGTAGCTGTATGTATGGATTATCTTACAGGAGACTTAAGATAGTAAAAATCAGACTTCATAATAAATTCATTGATATAATTTAGAAAGTGTAGAAATTGTGACATTAAACATTAGATGTTCGCTTTGTGTTCTTCCAGCTCCTTTTTGAACTGCATACGGAAGTTTTATGTGTTTGATTATCATATTTTTATTTTATTTTTTATCTGACATTTTACTAGTTTGAAATAAAGATTTCACGCTGTTTGTTTCTTTGAAATTCTCGTCACTGCTTCCCTCTTGGCCTAAAGTTGAGTGGAACTGTAATGCGTAGACATTTTGCAAAAGTAAACACGCCCTCCTCTCATTTTGCTATTAGATAAATGTTTGATTTTATTTGGTAGAAAAGCAGAACCTGATCAAATGCTCACATGATTTTCTTCAGTCTGAGCCAAAAGTACACTAATGGTTTAAACATTAAACCAGCAGAGTTTAATGCGAACAACAACCAGTTGTTGTGCAAAGCTTTGAAAAGAAATGATAGAAAACCAAACAATGATTTTTAACTTTAAATCAAAAATATTTGAACCGTAAGAGCTTTGATAAAAAAATTATTTAAAAAAAATCCTGATCACTTTTCCAAATGTGCTTTATTGTTCTTCACATGATCTGATGAAGCAGAACAGACGGCGGATCCTTTAACGGGTCTTTCTCTCCAGATGCTTAATAATATTCTTCACCCACTGTTCCTGTACATCCACACAGATGCGGCGTTCCCTGCTTGTTATTAAGCTGAAAGAAAAGAAATGGGTGTTATTTTTTATTTTATTTTATTTCTAAAAAGAGAAAATAAAATATAATTCCAGACTTTATCATATCAGCTACTATGAACAGAAACCCAGTTATCAGTACTTAAATAACTCCACTTCTGGGGCAGCGAGGATCAGTTCTGTAATATGAAGAGACCTGATTTTTGTTCACTGGGATTCTGGAGAATTTAAAGCAGCAGTCATTGGGAGCACTTCCATCTGAAAATAAAACCATTAGACTGGTGAAAGTCTGAGTAAATAAAAACTATTTTCTGCTGCAGATATCAAACTGTTGAAGCTGACTGTCTCGTTTTAACGGGCAGAATGATGTCAGCTTTCTAGGACAAGAACAGTGTCAGTAGTTTCCTCATTCACTACAAACATGGAATGAATCATTTGGAATTTGCAGCAGTTATTGAAAGTAGAATCTGGAGTTGATTTATGATCAAATGATTGAATTATTCCCACTATTTAAATTATTTATAATGTTCTAGTGTCATTTACTTATTACAAATAATTTGGACAATTTAGAGCTTTACCAAAAACAATCAAACTTGTCTGATTTCAGGAGGAACTCTTTCCATGCATTCACTCCAGTCTTTGTTTCAGCAACAAGTTGGGGCTGAAACAAATTCATGATATTGAACAACAATGATATAAAAGGACTTTAACTCCTTGTCAACAATGAAGCAAATTGGAAAAGAATGATACCAGAACATGATCTGATCTCTCTTTTTTTTTAACAACACCAATATTAAAAAAATAATCTTTATGAATTGATCTTACCTGAAGAGTGACACGGTGGCACAATTAAGGAGGCCTTAGTCCGTCACAGGTTCGATTCCCGGTCTGCTGACCTTCACTGCATGTTCCTCTCTCTCTTTACCTACTTTCATGTCTTAGCACCTTGAAATAAACCATCACAATAAACAAACACAAATAATAGATTGAAAACTCTGAACCTTTTGATAAGAGTCGGGTTTATTTTTGAAGAAAAGCAAGCAAAGGAAAACATCCAGCAACATTTTTGTTGATTTTGTGTTTGATTAGAGAAAATGATGAAAACAGAATCAGAAAAGTTAAAATGAATTCAACAGAAATCTGAATGGTTCCAGTCACTGATAGTTCATGAACAAAACTTCCAAAGAAATGATAAAAACTTCAACAGTGATTATATTTAAAAGAAAAATCTTTGATTATTTGAAACAGAATAATTCTGATACTAAAAACATGACCACTTTGCCAGATGTGTTTTATTGGACTTTAAATCAGGAAAAATGGCAGCAACTTTAAGAGGAATTTTGGTCCAGACAGGTAATAACATTCTTCACCCAGGGCTGACTTGGATCAGCACAGATGCGACGTCCATTTTTTAATAATAAGCTGAAAGAAAAGAGAAAAGGATAAGGATAATAAATGAATTTTGATTTCAATAAAACTAAAGCAAAGTCAAAAATAAAGCAGAATAATTAACATTCAGAGAATAATAGGAACTCAGTTATCAGAACTTACACAACAGCTCTAATGGAGCAGCGACTACCAGTCATGTAATATGAAGAGATGTGATTTATGTCCACTGTGAACATGTAGAAGTCAAAGCAACAGTCGTCGGAACCAACTGTACCTGACAATGCTGAAGAATTGAAGAATGAACATGAGTTACAACAACATTTAATTTCCCTTTGACATCAATAAAGTAATTTTGAATTGAATTAGAACCAGTGTTTTGTACTTGTGGCACATCTTAAAAACTGCAGGACAGCGGCCCTTGAGGACTGGAGTTTGACTCCTGTGACTTGACCTGAATCATGATAAACTGCCACCTTAAGCCTTGGAAATCAAAACTAGCAAAAATGGCTACATTGCTTTCATCACTTAGCTCATTTTTCTGTCAAAGGTAACCAGTATTTCAATTATATTTAGCTCTCTAACTCTTACTTTAACAAGAAGAGTTTGAAACAGGAGCTAGAGGCTGAGCGTTAGCACTAGCTGACAGATCAGTATGAGAGTCCAGAGCAGAGGGGCTTAAAATCACAAAATAAAATCTGAATATTTTTCTAGAAAACTGTGGCGCTGAGCCTTATGTTTAAGTTATGATACTTCCCAAATATTTCATTTTTACATATTCTGAATATTTGACTCAGAAAAAAAACCGCTTGATGAAATTAAGATCTTGTTCTATTACTTAACAAATAACGTTTTTTGTGTGCTAAAAATGAGCTAATTTCTTTTCCTGAAATGAACTGAAGTCATTCAAACCAGTGAGTGTTATAGGATAGAAATATACTTTATTATTCTCAGAGGGGAAATTTTGTCATTTTAGGAGGTTTTTATTCATATTGAAGTCATCAATGCAATATGAGGCTTAAAAACAATATAAACATTAATCGTCAAATAAATATCATCAAATCAACACTTTGAATCAAACTCACAACTTTCCAGTTGCAATACAAGAACTTTGACTAGTTTGTTAGAATCACTCCTCTTTAATGGACGTATTTCAAGTCTGTAATGTGTCTTATCTTTGTTTATTTGTGTTCCTGTGGAGCAATTTGATTTACATTGTTTATAAATGGTGTTGAACACATAAACGTCTCTTCCCCTGCCTTGCCTGATGGGTCCAGCAACATGAGTAGAAACCTTAGAAAAAATACTTTCTTTTAAGGTCATGTGCAAAAATCTGAGCACTTTTAACATGTATGTGATTTGTGACATTATTATATGTTTTTGTCATGCTGTCACTCAGCTGCACATGGAGACAAAGATGAACATCAGGTCTAATCTCTAAATCCTCCTGCATGTTTTCCCTTCTAGATAAAAAAAAAACAATTAAGCAACAACAACAAAGAATGTTTAAATGTAATTTTCTCAATGCCATTTACCGATTCTTGCCTCCGCAGCTCGTTTCCACGCGGCATACGCCTGCGAGTCTAGGCAGAAGAGAAGAAGAAGAAGCAGAAGAAGAAACAGAAGAAGAAGAAGAGTGCCATCAGTGAATGTGGCCACAACAAATCGTCGAGGAAGAGGTTGAACACCTGAGTGAAGTTGGCCCCGACGCATTTAGGTGTCAGTCAACTCGGCTACGCTGTTATTGATAAATAATTAATAAATACTCTGTAAATTAATAAATGTTCCCATAAAATAAAATAAAATTCAAAGTATCAATCCTCCTTTTTTCCATTTTTGTCTTTTGTCACATTTCATGTTAGTTTCTGCCTGGCCTGTGGGTATAAAATAGAAGGTAGAAAAGCTCTGACAGCTGGAAGTGTTGAACTTGGATAAAATCGCTGTAATGTTTTTATTTAAGCATAGATTTGTTTGTTTTTATGCAAAAGCTGTGACATTTCTGCTAGAATGAAAACCTGCTGGAGTAAAATCTCACTTGATTTGATGTTGATTCTGTGTTGATCGGGTCGGTAGATGTTGATTCTGTATTGATTGGGTCGGTAGATGTTGACCTTCTGATTTTCAGAAGTTGTTGGAATCTTTGTAACAAGATCGGCTTCAGAGCTGAACTCTGGTGGTGAAGTCGGTCTCTGTTCATCAGTAGATGCAGTCGGTCCATACAAATCCCTGAAAAATAAAACAAAAACAGCTACACCCAATCTCTTATTTGGCCTTCCTGTGGTCTTAAACATGCGCTTTTACAAAATTTTAGTGTGTGAGTGATTTTGGGAAATGACAATCTGACGGAACAACCCCCAATGTCCCACTGTTCAGCTGTGACATCTGCCACGCTCCTGCTGATGTCACTAAATAGAGTTGAAACATTGGAGTCACCAATTAACCTGACGTAGATCTTTGGTTTGGTTCACCTTTGTCACTGCAGTTGCAGTCCTCCCTGGTTGGCACTGATTAATTCTACTTATTTTTGACACAAATGGAACCCCATAACCTTTTTTCTTCTTTCTATTCAGATTCATTTTGCAGTCTTATGTGATATGGTTATGTAAGCAGCAGCAGTGTGAAGGATGAAACATGAGCTGTCCCCTGCTGGTAAAGTGAGATTCTGCACCCACTGTTTGAAAAATTCTTTGCAGTTTAGTTCAATTCAAGTGTTAAACAGGAAGCTTTTTATTTATTTTTTTTTTACATGAATTTCTTCTAAACTCATTCAATATTTCAAAGCAGAGCAGCAGGAAATGACTCACCTATTCTCTTCATGATCAGTTTCAGTCGACGTTTTATCCTGGTCAGCTGAGCCCAACTTTTCAGTCTGTTTGAGGTCTTGTTCTGCAGTTACTGCAGAAAAATACACACATTTGTAAAATCATATGAAAATATGTAGATTTGCAAAAAAATCAAAATTTAAAGCAGCAAATCAAAACATTGAATATATATATATATATATATACATATATAAGAACTTCCATAAGGTTTTAGTCTCCAGTGGACAAAGATAAATGTGTTGTTTTTTTTTTTTTACTTCTTTCCTCCAGTTACCAGTTAACGACTACCAACTTCTCTGATATTCTCCCAACTATTTTTGTGTTTGTTATTTACTTATTTATGAATTGATCTGACCTGAAGAGTGACACGGTGGCACAATTAAGGAGATCCACAGAACCAGCAGCAGAGCCACACGGAGCTGAAAAACCTTCTGCATGTTTCCTGAAGCTCCTGTCCAAACTAAAACACACTGTAAGGAAGAAGACTCCACTGTAAACTGAGCCAACACTCTACCTCTGGTTTTTGCTTGTGACTTCTGAGCATGTTTGGATTACTGAGTTGTGCAACTACAAAACCAACAAACTCCTCTGCAGAATTTAAAATGTGGTCACAAAGATCAAACTTCACAGATTCACCTCTGATGTTACCAGCAAGACAAACAAAACCGACCTCGGCACAACAGGAGAGGATAGAATAAAGATTTCATCTCTGCAAAGATTCTCCTGTTTTTATTTTCTATCATTACTCACACTGACAGTTCGTCCACTCAGAGTCCATTCAGGTGTATTAACTCTAACTGTAGCTCAGACTGACTGCACTTCAATGTGAAGAACATTTTACTTTGTAAACTGACCAATAGAGGCTTTATCTTGGCTGGGTAACAGATTTCCATAGAAACTCAACACAATTGGTTGTCCTCAAGGCTGTTGTCCTCAAAACTGCCTCCTGTTCGTCTGCAGTTTTTTATTTTGTTTTTTTTTACCAGGTATCTGCAGAGATGAATGAATAGTTTTATGGAATCCTCCACAGCCATTCTCAAAACACTCAAGTAATGATAGAAAACAAAACAGGTGAATCTTTGCAGAGATGAAATCTTTATTCTATCCTCTCCTGTTGTGCCGAGGTCGGTTTTGTTTGTCTTGTTGGTAACATCAGAGGTGAATCTGTGAAGTTTGATCTTTGTGACCACATTTTAAATTCTGCAGAGGAGTTTGTTGGTTTTGTAGTTGCACAACTCAGTAATCCAAACATGCTCAGAAGTCACAAGCAAAAACCAGAGGTAGAGTGTTGGCTCAGTTTACAGTGGAGTCTTCTTCCTTACAGTGTGTTTTAGTTTGGACAGGAGCTTCAGGAAACATGCAGAAGTTTTTTCAGCTCCGTGTGGCTCTGCTGCTGGTTCTGTGGATCTCCTTAATTGTGCCACCGTGTCACTCTTCAGGTCAGATCAATTCATAAAGATTATTTTTTAATATTGGTGTTGTTAAAAAAAAAAGAGAGAGATCAGATCATGTTCTGGTATCATTCTTTTCCAATTTGCTTCATTGTTGACAAGGAGTTAAAGTTCTTTTATATCATTGTTGTTCAATATCATGAATTTGTTTCAGCCGCAACTTGTTGCTGAAACAAAGACTGGAGTGAATGCATGGAAAATAACTTCTATTTACAGCCCTGATCTCGTCAGCAGCGACTTTAACCTGCCTGGTAGAAACGTTAAGGAGAAGCAGAGAGCAGTAAGCAGGTGGTACCGGGCGGTGGTGGTACCACCGGGCGGTGGTGGTACCACCGCCTGGTGGTACCGGGGCTTTGAGGTGTGTCACAACTCGTGGTGACATTTCCGTGTCTTACCTCAGACATCTTTCATATCAGGATATCTGCTGAAAAGACAATCATTCTGCTAAAAGCTCGGTTCACTACAGGCAGTCTGAGTCGGTTCCACCAATAGATATAAAGAATGATGAAGTTAAAGTCAGAATTTTTCTTTGTAGCTGAATCATTTCTGTGTTTAGGGACGAGGCAGGTTTTTTATTGAGAGGACAATTATGAAAATAGAAATAGAAACTGTTTTTCTAAGGTCAACATCAGACCTACGTATTTATTCACAACCAATGTATGAAAAATTATTCTTGCCCATAATTTGATAGTTAGAGGACACAGATCCTCCTCCTCCTCAACATGGACCTGATGTCTGAACAACATGGAGGCTCTGAGAGTCATTATTAGACTGAGGGCAGCCAGACTAGTTTATTTTTACTAAATTATTATAGTGAGCTAAATATTATTGATGAGGGGCACAAACAGGCCTTGTGAAATACAAATTAAAATAATAACAATAATTAAAAAAAAAACCCTCTAAAGGGCACTAGAGGCATCAAAGATAAAAGGATCAGGGGCTCAAGCCCCCTTCACCCCCCCTCCCTCTCTGCACGTACCTGGTTCACCTGGAGACGATTCTTCTTCAATCAACTGATGTTACATTCAAATCAGTCTTGTTTCTTTTTATTTATTTTGCTCAAAGATGATAAAAGGAGTTCTGATTCTGATTCAATTCAAATTCAAAATACTTTATTGATGTCAAAGGAAATTAAACGTTGTTGTAACTCATGTTCATTCTTCGATTCTTCATCATTTTCAGATTCAGGTGGTTCCAATGACTGCTGCTTTGAATTCATCAGATTCCCAGTGAACCAAAATCGCATCTCTTCATATTACATGACTGATAGTCGCTGCTATTTCACAGCTGTTGTGTAAGTTCTGATAACTGAGTTCCTATTATTCTCTGAATGTTAATTATTCTGATATATTTTTGACTTTGCTTTAGTTTTATTGAAATCAAAGTTCATTCATTATTCTTATCCTTTTCTCTTTTCTTTCAGCTTAATAACAAAAAGAGGACGTAACATCTGTGTTGACCCAAGTCAGTCCTGGGTGAAGAATGTTATGAAATATCTGGACAGAACCTCCTTTTAAAGTTGTTGCCATTTGTCCTGATTTAAAATCCAATAAAACACATCTGGCAAAGTGATCATGTTTTTAGTATCAGAATTGTTCTGTTTCCAATAATCAAAGATTTTGCTTTTAAATGTAATCACTGTTGATGTTTTTAATCATTTCTTTGGAAGTTTTGTTCATGAACTATCAGTGACTGGAACCATTCAGATTTCTGTTGAATTCATTTTTACTTCTCTGATTCTGTTTTTATCATTTTCTCTAATCAAACACAAAATCAACAAAAATGTTGCTGGATGTTTTCCTTTGCTTGCTTTTGTTCAAAAATAAACCCGACTCTTATCAAAAGGTTCAGAGTTTTCAATCTTTATTCTTGTTTATTTTGCTATGATGGTTTATTTCAAGGTGCTAAGACATGAAAGTAGGTAAAGAGAGAGAGGAACATGCAGTGAAGGTCAGCAGACCGGGAATCGAACCTGTGACAGACTAAGGCCTCTAAAAGTGGGTTGTGCTGAACCTCTGCACCACCACAGCATCCTGAGGTTTTAGTCCTAAAAATAATATTTTATTAATATTATTAAGTTCCCTTTTAAAGTCACAACTTAGCCAGCAACATAAAACTCACTATTTTATTTCTGTTTGCTGTTTAACTGAAGTAACTGCAGGTCCTGCAACAGATGACCTTGGCTCACTTTTACCAGCAGGGGGCGAAAATGAGAAATTCTGCTCCTATATTAAAAATATATTCAAACTGAAGACATTATTGAACATGTTACAAATAAACACATTTAATTTACTGGATTTATTTAGGAGTTTTAGAGGAAAAGGGGCTGAATACAAAAGCACCAGGGCCGTGCAGAGACCTTTGGAGGGGCAGGGGCTCAAAGTTAAAAAAGGGCACAATGAACAAAATCTTAAAACACTGAACAACAACATAACAACAACCCATATCAGTCCTGGAGGACAGAGTTGATCTGAGACTGTAGCTGTTAAACAGACCAGAGGAGAGAAGGTCAAAGGTTATAAAGTTATGAAATAAGAATATTTGCTGCCATTGTACTAATTAAGCCCTAATAATATCAATTTAACCTCTAGAAGAACTCTGTTGATATGCTGAGTTTACCTGAACTTAGGATTTTCCATAACCCAGTTACTGAAATACCTGCAGGGTGTTTAATGGAGAGAAGGACATGAATAAAACATAGAGCACAGAAAAAACAGATTTTTATACTAAAATAGATCTGGTATTAAAAAAGACATTCTGTAAAGACTAAAACTTGAAACGTTTGGAAAAATACAACAATGTGACAAAATAAACAAAACAGAAAACCACACAGGCTGCTTTAGTGGGGAAACCACAAAAAGCTCTGTCTCAATTTTTTTTTTTAATCATCTGATACAGAAAGGAATAGCAGATAGCATTCATCTTCTTTTAAATGAGTTTGAACTTCTGCGCTCAGCAAGGTGTCAAAGGGTTTCTATGGCAACTAAGACCATCTATTATCTTCCCAGGGCAATAACTATTCTCAACCAATCTAAGTGACAAGCGATAGCATGCAAAGTGTTTTACTCTATGCACTAATTGCTGGTGTTGTGATGGTATGAATGTTTTATTTTATGGTTGGAATGTCGGTGGAAAATTTCCACCCTGGTGTTTTGATTTTTCCAGCTTCAATAAAATTGAAAGTTGAAAGTCTTATCTTGAAAGAAAATCATGTTAATGTTGGTAGCTGACATCTCAACGTCAGATAGCTGTTCATGAACTTTTCTATATGTTGTTATTGGACAATAGTCAGCCCCGCCCTAAACCTCACAACTCCCATGGACCGTCTACTGAGCAGCTCTCTGTCTAACGGGTCCGGAAAATCTCTAAACCCTCGAGTCTTCCAATAAGACAAGTCTAGGAGAGGTAATCTGCCTAAGCTGGTGTCAAGAGAGATTCATCTATCTCTAACTACAATCCAAGAGCTTTGACCCTTTCCAGATAAGAAACAATCAGCTGAGTAACCCTCGCAACTGCATAACTTCAATATCCACTCTTGTTAATAGCAGCTCTCTCCCTATCAACAACAAGCACCTGTTACAGACTAGACAACTTTCAGTGGCTCAGGATAAACGCCAAGGTCATTATTTTATCAGCACTAAAGGAATTTCTGATGCTGCCACATTTCTAGAATCATGTTCATAGATTTTACACTAACTAGAAGAGCCAAAGACAATAGATGACTCAATTCATTTCACTGTCCACAAATCTCATTTGAATTTTAATGCATCTCTATTAAGCAACCTTTTAGCAGGGGTAAGTGACAGACAGGTCAATTATCAATGATTACAAATTAAGAATAGAAATCAAAATGATTAAAAAACCACCTTCATCCTTTCATAACCTCTTTCCCTATGCGGTGTCACTACTTTACTGAGCGAGTCTTTGGGCTGCAGTTCAACTCATACCCAGATGACGGATGATGTCGGCAACAGAAAACTTTGATGTCCTTGGTTAGAGTCTCGTCTTTGACAGCAAAACCCTCTACTGAATAGAAGCAAAGCAGAACTGGCTGTAGTCTTCCAAACACTCAGATCTTCATCACTCAGTGATCTTTGTCCATTCACCAAATCTGCTGCAGCAGCATTGAGACCTTTGGGTTGAGCGCAGAGCAGCGGTCGAATCAGGAACCAGGGTTGAAGGTCGATGGGTCTCGTCCCCCTTCTAGCAGTGCAGAGTCTTCCAGAATGTGGTTCTCTGCTGATCTTCTGTCTGCATCTTCTTGTTGGCTTGACTTCAGCACCGGGGACTAAGAACATCCGTATGTTTCTCTTTTCATGGGTTTTTATTCTCTCTCCCCTCATGGTTGTGTATGGAGTGATGGCTTACATGACTTCTTGAACGATCGATGGCGTCTCGGAAAGTACCAGACCTTTCCCCCATCAGTCAATGCCTCGTTCACTTCTCCGTTTTTGTTCCACTGCCCATCTGGTTTCACGTCTCTAATCTAGTTTTGAAGAAAACATTCAATTTCCTGTTTTGGAGGTCCCCTGCCTTCCCGCTCAGCTCAGACCCTTTACTGGCCCTGACCTCTACTCTAATTATAACACAGCTTGAGAACAACATGTCACTATGCTTCACACAATGTATAATTACTTCAGTTACAATTCTGTGTATGCTGCATTATTATCATAAATCATTAAACTTAATCATCTTTCTCATTTAATTCTTCAAACATAACTTCTACTAATAATCATCTAAGTTTAATTCACCATTTATTCATCATGTTATTCATTTCTTGATCTGCTTCTCATTGCATCAACTCTTTCAATAAGTCAAAATACACAAATACTTATTATATGATCATTAATAAATCAAGATGCAAAAGTACTTATGTCTCAGGTTTTTATGATCTGTTTTCTGCATTTACCTGGAAACATCTCACCGCTCTATACTAGTAATCAAGACAATATTCTGCTTCAAGTTAACAGCAGCAGTCTTTGTGGTTTGAACCAACCATTCCTGGAGCATCACTGAGTCACACCTCACGCAGAATGTCTAATGTTAGATCTGTGGTTCAATCTATAAATGTTCATCATGGTGTCAAAGAGTCGTGAACCATCTGACTTTGTGGTTCATCCTGTACCGTTAATCTAAGATGTTCACAGTTTGTCTTCTTCAGTGACTGAGTGAAGCCAGAGATCAGCAGCAGACAGAAACATGCAGCAGGTAGTTTGGATCGGTGTGGTTCTGCTGAATGTCGTCTGGATCTCCTTCTTTTTAACTCCAGATCTGGACTTCTCAGGTAAAACCAGCTAACAGAGAGGAACCTTTAAATGTTGATGCTGCTGATGTGACATTAGTTTGAACATATTTGTCTTTAGTCACATTCAGACTTCCTGTCTGTCTGTTTTTCCTTTGTAGGAACTCATTTACAGTTAATGCTACAGAGTAACTTGTTTTGGTTCTCAGGTTCTAGTGGAAAGTTAATATCCACTAATCATGAACATGAATATCATTTCACCTAAGTCTCTTTGTAGATTCCTAATTTAGGCTTCTACACTCTTTATAATTTTAAATGAACCGTTTTGTTTTCCTGGACATATTAGCACATTAATCAGTGGAGAAAATAAATATTTCATACGCTACTTATTTTTCAAGTTTTTCCATCTACAAAGAAAAGAAATGAAAGGTCTGCAGATTTTTTCGTACTTACACCTCAACTGTGAGAGATGGAACCTTTAAAAGAAATTCCCGTTGCATGAGATGGTCCCAGCTCTTTATGTATCGTTGACCAGGTCCTGCTGTGTAGTTCTGGGCTGATCAATCACCTTTTTATTGATCAGTGATCCATAACAAGTTCAACCTGGGGAAATTAAAGTAGAAAATACATTGAGGGTAGGATGGCTTCATAAAGACGAACTAACCGATCACTAGCTGTGTTTCCATTACAACTGTGTACAAAACTGTCTGTGTTCTGCTAATGTAAAAAAAAAACAATTTTTCAGATGCAGCTTTTCAGTTAAATAAGAAACGCAATAAAAAAAATATCACACGTGAATTAGTCATTAAAAACCATGCCACGCCACAATCCTCCAACTACTTCCTGTCGTCGTTGATAGGTACTTTTCCTTGAACCTAAAATAAAAGAACCACAGACAACGTATATATGAATTTTATGACAAAGCTTTTGCAAAAGGAGAAGTCTCCGATATCAGCTTCTCCAAGCTGTTCACAGAGTTCTGATCTCCTTTCACGCAAGCTCTTGTTTTATTGTCAACGAAAAACAGCCAAGGGGGCAGTTAGTAAAAACAGCAGAGGTCGTAAAACATGTAACCTAAACAACCAGCAACCCATTTCCAGATGTGGTAACTAATCTACGATCTGAGCCCGGTTCAAATTTCGGTCATGCTGTTAACTGCTCAACTGCTCACATGAAGATAAACAGACAATCCTGACCTCCAGGTCAGAAGAGAAACAGAACACTTTAAACAGACTGACTTTGAACTAAAACTAAAGTAATAACAAAATGATAATACCGAAAATTCTCTAACATTCCCCCCTTTTTATCATTTTACTATGTGTATAAACTTTATGCAAAAGCTAAGCATAGAAAAGAAAAAAGAAAAAAGAAGAAAAAGACCAATAAATGCAAGATTTCTTTTTTTTTTTTTTTTTTTTCTAACCTAAACAGAAAATACAATGAATAAATGGAATATAATGTAATAAATGAAAAATAAAAGAAACAGCAAAAATCAAATGCAGTTTTTTCTTTCATCCAAAACACCACTTGTTTTCACATTTTCGGTGTAGGAGTCATTCAGCAAATGAAGTCATCTGTTTATTGATTACAGAAATTCATCATTGTTCAGAAAATCATCAGAAACTTGCAACAAGTCATCTTCAGTCGTCTCATAAGATGCCTTTGTCAGCTGATAATTGATAACAGTTGTGTCAATAGTTCTGAACACCATATTACGTAGACAAGGAAAAATGCAACCCGTAAAAAGACAGAACAACACTAACACAATTAAAACAGGCGTCATGAGTTTTAACAGCAAGGTCCACCATGGTCCAGAAGTAAGCCATGAAAACAGATCAAAAGAGGGTGAACCGCGTGTTCCACTCTCCACATACTGTTTTAAATCTTCCAGCTCATATAGAGCGTCAGAAATAGTTCCTCCAGTTCCAGTTTCGTCTGGCACATAAGTACAACAAGTAGGGCCAATGATTTTACAGACCCCTCCCTGAGGGGCAGTGAGGAAGTCCAAAACAACACGATTTTGCATAACCATGTTTCTCAGTTCAGCCATTTCTTTCATAGTGCCATTGGCCAGTTGGTATGTGATGTTGATTAGTCACAGTAATCCGTACCTGTTTATCTCAACGTGGTCCCGAATCTCTCCTAGACCAACCCACGGAAAAAGGCTTTGCATGAATTTTTCTCCCCCGTTCCAAATCCGGAATTCCCATGGAACTCCAGTATGTGTTGTGAGGCCTCCCCATCTTTTGACCTCTGACGTAACTGTTCGTTTAGAGCGGGTGTGTAGATCATTCTGGGCTTTCCTGATGAACGCAATCGGGTTGATCAAAGGAACCACAGCACACAGTCCTCCCCAATTTTTCGGCAAGAACATGTATGCTTCATTTCCGCATATGAAATACCAGTCTGCCAACATCCGGGAGCCATAATCTCCTGGCACTATGGCGTTACACAGTGTTGTCTCCTGTCTCCTCTTTGTCTTATGCGTGATGTTGAAACTCCTCTGCTGAAGCAGGTTGTCACAGTCTGGGTTGTCCTTCCAGACTTTGCAGCGTGGAGTCGTCTCTTGACCCCTGCAGGCTGTGCAGGTGATGAAATCCTGTGTCGGTTCGCAGTAGGTGTAAACTCTGTTACACAAATTCCAGGGCACCGTCCCTAGAACAACATGTCCATTATTATAAACACAGTTCCCTAGAGATCCTGGTTTGGCTCCTGCTAACGATATGATCTCTGGTATTTTCCATACAGTTTGTTGAGATGACGGCAAAGGAAGTACATCGTCTGCAAGTGAACAATTTAAAGATTGAAATAGGCTTTGCACAGCCTCCCCCATTCGGAGGTCAGCTGAATAGTCCTCCTCTCGTGGTCTGTCTCCTCTTAGGGGTGGGATACGCCTTGGTCTGGTGCTTAGAACATAGAGACACATCTGTTTGTCGTCAGTAATGTTACCTGGTCGTAAACCTGAGTTATGTATGGAAACCGGCATCTGTGCACACACGTAGCAGTTCACAGCATGTCCCTCATAAGCGGTTCTATTCATCAGCTTCCACCACAGATTCGTACTGTAGTCATGCGGATGAAGCTCAGGCTCGTTTCCTTCTCCAAACATCAAACATACAGCAGTCACAGTACAGTAGAAAATCCATCTGGCATATGGAGTTTCCATTACTGCTCGGCGTGCAGGGATGTCAAAACCCCCAAACTAAAGGAGTGAGAATCTTAGCGTTTCTTCACCGGGTTCCAAACAAACTACAACTATAATGTAGCCCCCCTGTTTACCCCGGGAGCTTTTAAAAAGCTCTCCTTCCTCTCTACTCCGACTTTAGGGATCAAACACTCTCTGTAGCTTGCAGTGACTGAGATGAATCCATGTGGGTCTTTCAGCAATCTTTACGGCTGTTGGTGTGGTCATCAGCACCTGGAACGGTCCTTCCCACCGTGGACTCGCCCAGTTCTTTCGTTTGATGACCTTTATGTAGACCCAATCACCTTGCTCGATTGGAGTGGCCTCCTGTACAGGAAGAGAATCAAAAGGCAGTAAATTCGCACTGGACACTTCCTTCAGTTTAAAGGTCCTAATCATATACTCTGCCAATGTCTGTTCTTCGTCAGCTTTTTGTAAGTCTGGAGCAAATAGAGGCAATCTGTAAGCTCTCCCATGAATTATTTCAAAAGGTGTTAGACCATCAGCTGTCGGGGTGATCCTCATATAAAGCTTCACCAAATCCAAGCATTCAGGCCAGGCCCGGCCAGTATCTGCCATGCATTTTCGTAATCTGCTTTTTACAGTTCCATTGGCTCTTTCAATGAGGCCGGCACTTTGTGGTCGGTACGAACAATGATTTTTTAATGTCATTCCTAAATGAGTAGCCATATTTTGTATCACCTTGTTTACAAAATGTGGTCCATTGTCACTATAAACAGTTTGTGGGATGCCATGTGTTGGAATAATAGTTTTACAAATAGCCTTAGCTACTGTTAAAGCATCTGCATGCTTTGCTGGAACTATTTCAACCCATTTAGAAAAAGCATCAATCATCACCAGACAATATTTGTATGGCCCACTTTGTGAAAGTTCAATAAAATCCATATGCATAGTTTGAAATGGATAAGATGGTTTCGGGAACCTGCCTCGTTTTGGCCTTATGTTTCCCTGAGAATTATATTTCACACAGACTGGACATGCAGTACAAAAATTTTTTAAGTAAGAATTTAAACCATATGTTGTGAAATGTTGTTGTATTATGGTTTCCATTCCCCCTGTTGACACATGGCAGTGCCCATGTGTCACAATCGCTGCAGCTTTAAATAAAGATTTAGGAAGGACTGGTTTGTCATTGACTTCAAAAATGTTCTCATCATTAATTTTCGCACCCTTAGTTATCCACATCCTTTTTTCAACTGTCGGTGCGTTATCCTGCATGTCTTTTAGCACTGCTTTGTCTATCATTTGTTGTTCTCCTTCAGTCTGTGCTGAGAAAGCTCCTTTCCCATGCTTCCCTGCTGCAGCTTCTTTAGCAACTTTATCAGCTAGTCTGTTCCCACTTGAAACTTCATCTTTTCCTGTTGTGTGAGCTGCGCATTTACATACAGCTAGTTTAGTTGGCAGTTGTATTGCTTGTAAAAGATCTTTAAGCAAAGATGCATGCGTTACTGGTTTCCCAGTAGATGTTATAATTCCTCTACGCTCCCATTGTTTAGCAAAATAAAACAGTGTAGAGAAAACATACTGGCTATCTGTGTACACTGTTAGGTGCTTGTCCTCAGCCAGTTTGCATGCCCTTGTCAACGCAATCACTTCTGCTGCTTGTGCAGAGTGAGTGCTGGAAATTCTTTCTGCTTCTATTATTTCGTTCGGCAAAGCAACAACAGAATAACCTGTCTGGTTTTTACCCTTAGGGTCCTTTGAACATGACCCATCAACAAACCAGACTTCTCCTATTTCTAATGGGGTGTCCTGTAGATCTGGCCTAGGAAGCTGCAAGTGCTCTGTAGCTTCTAGGCAGCTGTGTGGCGTTCCATCACATGGTAATGGAAGCAAAGTAGCTGGATTCAGAATCGTACACCGTTTTATTATAATGTGTGGTTGTGACAAAAGTGTCGCCGTGTAAGAAAGGTGTCGTGCTGGTGAGAGCAAATTCATTTTGCTCTGCAAAAGTAGAACATCTACAGCGTGTGGAACTAACAGCTCCATTTTGTGAAACAAAACTATGTCAGCCGACATGTTTACTGCTAACGCTGCTGCACAGACTGCTTGCACACAATCTGGTAAAGACTGTGCTACCGGATCTAACCTTTTTGAGTAGAACGCTAACGGTTTCAGCTTATCACCATGATTTTGTAGTAACACAGAGGTCATAAATCCGTTCTTGCAGTCTACAGTTTGAACAAAGGTTTTTTTTATAGTTTGGAAGAATCAAAGTTGTTGCTTGCATTAGTGCTTGTTTTAATTCAACAAATCTTTTTTCAGCTTCTGGATTCCAAGTTATTTTGTCAGTCATAGCCATTGGGGTGCTATGAATCAAATCCTGAAAAGCCTGAGTTTTTTCAGCATAGTGTGGAATCCAGGCTCTGCAGTAATTACAAAGTCCAATAAAAGACATCATTTGCTTCTTAGTTTCTGGTTTAGGTGCTTCAGAAATTGTCTCTTTTCTCGCTTTTTGTATCTGCTTTCCCTCAGCAGAAAGTGTATGTCCCAAATAATTTACTTCTTTTCTGACCCACTGTAGCTTTTCTTTGTTTACTTTGTTCCCTGTCTGGCTGAGGTGATGCAGTAAAGCGAGTGAGTCTACTCTGCATGCTTCCTCACTTTCAGATGCTATCAACAGGTCATCAACATAAATCAAAAGTTGACTTTTTTCTGATATTTGAAAATCAGACAAACAAGCCATTATTGCTTCGCAAAATATGCTTGGACTTTCAGTAAAACCTTGGGGTAATCTGGTATAAGTATACCCCTGACCTTTATAGGTGAATGCAAACCAGAACTGCGAATCTGGGTGAATGGGTACAGAGAAGAAAGCATTGCTGAGGTCAATTACCGTGAAGAATTTATTGTTTGGTCTTAGCGAGTTTAACAGCGTGTGTGGGTCTGGCACATTTGGTGCTCTCGTTTGAACTGCTTCATTGACTGAACGTAAATCCTTAATCATGCGCCAGTCTTTTTTGTTTGCCTTTTGAACAGGAAAAATAGGTGTGTTACAAGGAGAATCTGAACACTTTTTGATGATTCCTCCTTTTAACAATCCTTCGATTACTGGTTTAATCCCGTCCAGTGCTTCCGGTTTTAAAGGATATTGTTTTACTCTGGGCCTCCAACTAGATTTTGCTTTTATTTGCACTGGTGGAATTGAACTAATTAACCCAACATCAGAAGGACCTTTTGTCCACAAGTGTTCTGGAAGCTTAGCTAGTTCAGCTTCCTCTTTTTCTGTAAGAAACATGTTCATATGTCACTCAAATGCATGAACTTGAGCTGTGCCCGTAGCAACTTCACAAAGTGATTGTTTCCAGACGTCACAGCTGGGGCTGTAGCTCCAGCCATCTTCACTTTCTTTGTAATCAGTGGCTTCAGAAGCCATTTTGGTTCTGTTACCCACATCTGCCCATGTGATATTATGTGGTTTAAAAAGCGAGATGTGTGGGTTTGCAGGCAACTTATACAGCTCTGTTTGACTAGTCGGAAGGAGCACAGTCACAGCTGCATAAGACCGACGGTCTGTGAACATTTCAGTCACAGCAAGTGTCACAGGATTTGTTTCTAAAAACTTTTGCACATAATCATCCTGTGGATCATTTAGGATGTTCATTGTTACATGCAATTGATTGTAGTTCATTTCTGTCTCAGGTAAGTCCAGTTGTCCTCGAGCTTCTCTGAGAAGCTTTCCTGGGACATGAGGATTGTCAGCTGGCTTTAGATCATATGAACAGTAGATTTTTTCATCTTTTTTAACTGTATACAGATCAGAATGTTTTAGTCTGACAGCTCTCATCCCATCTTGTACAGGGACTACTGCTATCCCTAATTTTGTCATTAGGTCTCTACCTAACAGATTTATTGGACATTGAAACGACATTACAACAGAAGCTTTTACTTTAATTCCAGTTTCAGGATCTTTAAAAGATGTATTTTTTGACATATGTTCTCTATGTATTTGTCCATTGGCAGATTTCACCCAAATGGGCTCATTTGTAGGGTTTACCCCTTCTATTTTAGTTTTTAGAACTGTTTTGCATGCACCGGTGTCGCATAGAAATTCAACTTTTTCCCCACAAACAATCAGTGTAATGTAGGGTTTTTCTTTTAATGCATTTAACATATCCCAGGCTGTACATATATCCACCATTTCATCAATTTCATCTGGTGGTATGTTTTGTTTGGGCGTGGCAGAGTCTAGTCATGCTGAAGAGTTAGGCTTTTGTTTTTTCTCCCATCTGCCACCCCTCCGATGATTTATTTTATTTTCTGGGCAATGTCTTGCCCAGTGGCCAGGATGGCCACAATGCCAACATCCATCTGGGCGTTGAGGTTTATTTGAGGTATAACTTCGGAGTGGTTGCTCATAGCGACCTCCTCTGCCGCTATTTCTCTCTCCACCTCTTGAGGAGCCACGGAACAAGACAGAGGTATCTACTTCTCCAAAATCCTCCAGATGAAAAACATCTGATCCTGTTTTTGGTTTTTTTACTACTTTTTCTGCATGACGTGCCCACGTCATCAGCTGTGGGACTGAGGCAACATCATATTCAACCAGGTGTTTTTTAATCCAGCCCTCAATTTCAGGGCGGAAACTAGACATTAAAGCGTTTTTTAATTGTTGTTGATATACGCTTTCTGGTCCTTCATCATAAGTGATCCCACTGTGAACTTTGAACTCCTTTTCAAATCGTAGACGAAAGTCGTCCACATCTTCTCCAACTTTTTGTTTAATTCCTGACAGATGACTATAATTTGCCCTTTTACGAAAATTTGTTCTAACTCTCTCACACAACGGGTCCCATTGTGCTTTAAAAACATCAGAGAGAGCAGGGTTAGCTCCTGGGGGGTATGGAATTGGAATTAAAATATTATTATCAGTTACTTTCCCTGTATAATTTCCCCTCACTTTTGCCCAATCTTTTCCTAATGAGGACATGGCTGCTTCTCCTGCTTCCACCCCATTTAGTCTATATGAATGGATTAATCCCGTCATGTCTTCTATCCATTTGTCGGGATCTTCTGATACAGGCGTTATTCCTTCTACCGCCTTTCTGGCCTCTTTCTAGGTCCAGGGTCTGAAAACATAAATGTGTGGCGGCTGGCCATCTCTAGGATTTGGGTTTGGGACCTGGATCATTGGATATTGTTCCGTCCCTTCAAGGCTGTACAAAACTTTTGGCTTCCTGTTCTGCCTCAGGTTATATGAATGTCCCTGATCGCTGGGACCTTCACCTTCCTCCTCATATAACGGTGGTGGGGAGACAGGCAGGGGTGGGTAAAGTTTAGTTGGAGTATGAACTGACAGTGGATCTGTAGTTAGATCAGCTGGTGGGGATTTTGCAGGAATGAGAGTTGGAGAAACTGAGGGCAGTGTGGCTCGCGCACGCAAGGGAGGGGCCTGCACTGCAGCTAATATGGGCTCATTATCTTCTGGTTTTACAAACAAAGTAGTGGCTCCCTCATTTATATTAAAAGGTGCACTCGGCTGACTATTTGCCGAGGCTGTTGATACTGAGACAGAAGCAGACGGAGCTGCTGCAGCGGTCGGGGGAGGAGCAGTCGGCCGTACCTGCTCTCCCTGTCCCGCTGAAGCATTCCGTCTGGTTAACACCATTTCATTTTCTTCTGATCTTAAGTTATTTGATTCTACAAGCTTTTTATCTTTAACCTTTTTAATTTGTTCTTTACGGTCTATGGCTGCTTTTAACCATAGTTTAGCACACCTTAGCTCATCCTCCTTTTTAGCCTTTTTTATCCCCTTTTTTCTTGCTACACTACTCTCCAGAATTCCAACAATTGTTTGCCATTGATCAATTTTCAGCTTCCCATCTATTTTATATTTCTTTTTCCATTTTTTTATGTGTACAATGCTACCAGGAAATCTGGACAGCATGTATTTTTCATCTCTGTTGAGGCCCTCAGCGAGTGAGGAATTACAAGAACTTGTGTTTCCCATTATTTAAATCACTTGCAATTTTAGCTTGAAATTTTTTGGTATTTTGTGCTTTCTCAGAGAAAGTGCTGTAAATCAGCGCTCAGTGCCTTCTGAAAAACAGGCTTCTACTTGGAGCCTAGCTTCCAAGCGGTTTTTCACTTTGGATCCTAATTCCGAAGGCAGAGAGGTTTACTCCCAGAGAGAGAAGCACAATTCACTCTTTCATACACACACATCAACAAAGCAGCAAATAAACACCAATATCAACACAGCAATAACAAAACAGTATTACAAACTTCCTACGCGAGGACTTACTCTTAAGAAGCATCCTCTAAGTAAGGAGGCTCTTAAGAGCCGTACCTTTTGCCTTTAGTTGAAACTCTGTCAACTGGGACTCTAACCCTTATTTAGTCAAAATAAAATTTGACAAGGACTCAAACCTTTCTTTAGTCAAGCTGGTATTTGACAAGGACTCAAACCTTTCTTTAGTCAAACTGATATTTGACAAGGACTCAAACCTTTATAACTTCTTTTGTTTTAAAATTCACCTACGTTTCTGTAGTTGTCTGGTTGTCCAGTCGGATCTCGTCTCTCCGCCGTTGACAGACAAAGTCGGACATGCGTCGCTGGCCCAGCGAAGAATTTGCTTCCTGGGTCTTTCTTTCCAGGTCCAGTTGACTCTGGCCGTGCACGGATTCAGCGCGTCTCCCTCTGCCTGACAGCGGAGGAGGGAGAGATCCCGGGTTTCGGCACCAAATGATAGGTACTTTTCCTTGAACCTAAAATAAAAGAACCACAGACAACGTATATATGAATTTTATGACAAAGCTTTTGCAAAAGGAGAAGTCTCCGATATCAGCTTCTCCAAGCTGTTCACAGAGTTCTGATCTCCTTTCACGCAAGCTCTTGTTTTATTGTCAACAAAAAACAGCCAAGGGGGCAGTTAGTAAAAACAGCAGAGGTCATAAAACATGTAACCTAAACAACCAGCAACCCATTTCCAGATGTGGTAACTAATCTACGATCTGAGCCCGGTTCAAATTTCGGTCATGCTGTTAACTGCTCAACTGCTCACATGAAGATAAACAGACAATCCTGACCTCCAGGTCAGAAGAGAAACAGAACACTTTAAACAGACTGACTTTGAACTAAAACTAAAGTAATAACAAAATGATAATACCGAAAATTCTCTAACAGTCGTCCTCTTCATGGTTTCTGCTGGTGGCAACATCTGATTGTTGATCATATTACCCGTGTGATGTGAAAAAAAAGTGTTTCCATTGCAGTTTTGCAAAATAAGCCAATTTCGATACGGCCCAAATTAATGGCTGCAACAAGCATTGGTTATGGTGGCGGCGAGTTTATGGACACTAACCCAAATGTTTAAATCTGTAAAAGCCCAACTTTAAAACTCATCAAGAGCCGACATGGTCTTGTTTCTTCACATCTAGTGTTTGTGCAGAGGAGAAGCAGGAGCATCTCTGATGAGTCGTTGATGAGGGAGTTCTGCCTTCAGCCAGAACTGGACTTGATGTCCACTTCTTCCACAAAGTGGAAATCAACTGAATCTTCAGCCAGCAGACCAGATGAGGACATCAACATCATCACAGAACCCACTGGTAAGACTTTCAGTTTTGTTTGAGAATGTTTGTGTTGAACGATTAAAATGCACATTTCATTGCAAACTTTGGTAAATGTGTTGTTGTTATAATTGTAGTATGAGGATGATACGGTCTGAGACAGAAGAACATAAACTTCTTGGTATTTCTGTCAGAAACCTGCTTAGCCTAAAATCACTGTCTATTTAGGAGGCAACAAAACACAAAAATAGTTGGGAGAATATCAGAAAAGCTGAGAATCGTTAACTGGTAACTGGAGGAAAGAAGTAAAAAAAACACATTTATCTTTGTCCACTGGAGACCAAAACCTTATGGAAGCTCTTATATATATACATTCAATGTTTTGATTTGCTGCTTTCAATTTTGATTTTATTTGCAAGCCTACATATTTTCATCTTATTTTACAAATGTGGGCATTTTTCTGCAGTAACTGCAGAACAAGACCTCAAACAGAGTGAAATGTTGGGCTCAGCTGACCAGAATAAAACGTCTACTGAAACTGATCATGAAGCAAATCATTTCCTGCTGTGTGTTGAAGTAGAGACACATCTAAAAGTTGTAGGACACCGGCCCTCGAGGACCAGGAGTGCCCACCCCTGCTCTAAATTCTCCCTAGGTATGAGTGTGTGTGTGTGTGTGTGTGTGCATGGTTGTGTGTCCTGTCTGTTTCTGTGTTGCCAGACTGGCGACCTGTCCAGGGTGAACCCGCCTCTCGCCCGGAATGTTAGCTGGAGAGGCACCAGCACCTCCCGACCCCATTAGGGACAAAGGGGGTATAGACAATGGATGGATGGAATGATATCACTGTAAATAACCAAAACAATAGAGCGTCATACAGTGAAATGTTCTCACTGATTACATGTTAATGTTGCACTGTGAGCTTCAGGTTTCCACATAAACACATTCCAGTGTCTGAGATGTTCACCCGTTTTTTTTCAGAAATATTTTTATTAGAAATTTCTGCTATGTAGACATACAAGAAAAGAACATAATAATAAAAAAATAAAAATAAAAATAACACAATACCGTCCCTCCCCCCACCCCCTAAAAAAACATAAATAAAACCTAAAAAATAATAATAATAAAGAAAAACACACAAAACCCTAGGGCTCACTATCTACACAAAAAGAAAGAAAAGATTAAGTTTACATGTCACATTGTTCAATAAAATATAGGAAGGGGGACCAAATATCATAAAAGTCTTCAAGTTTTCCTTTTGTTATACAAGTCAGTTTTTCCATTGCCAGGTTGTTGCTCAGTAGTTTGATCCATTCATTTATCTTTGGTCTTTCTGGGTTCCTCCATTTCAAAGCAATCAAATGTTTAGCCTGCAAAAGGCAAAAATTCACAAGCTTCTTTCTCTTTGTAAGTACTTTAAGTCCATCTGGATAAATGTGTAGTAGGCAAAGTTTACTGTCCATTGAAACATCCTGTTCAATCAGACGAGAGGTGAACACAATAACCTCCTTCCAGAAAGTTTGAAGTTCCACACATTGCCACATACAATGAATAAGAGTACCCTTATCTATATTACATTTAACACACACATCAGGAATATTTGAATTGAAATGGTGAAGTTTTATAGGAGTGATATATGTCCTAAACAACCATTTGTATTGTTAATAGTCTAAACCTTGTGTTAATCGTTTGTGTCTGTGCTATTAGACAAGAGTTGTTCCATTCGTCTTCAGAGATTTCTGTTTAGATGTTCACCCGTTTAATTCTGAGTGAAACATTGGAGAAGTTTACAGTCATTTCAAATGATCCGCCGTTAAATCCTTCACAGTGATCAAGATCTCCATTAATCACAGTGATACAACTAGTCTTGGTTTGATTAATTACTCTCAACCAGAACATCACTGAACCATCATAGAACATGTTGGCGCTCTCCAACATGTGACGTCTTCACCCGACTGAACTGTCAGGATCTCAGAACCAGAAGCTGAACCAGAACAAAAGAGGAAACAAGTTATTTAATATAAATTAGAGCAGAAACTGTTTTTATCAATAATCTCTAATTTATTAAATGCATGACACTCACTGGTTTGAAAGACTTCAGTTCATTTCAGGAACAGAAATGAGCTCATTTTTAGCACATTAGTCACACAAAAAACTTTATTTGTTAAGTAAAAGAACAAGATCTTAATTTCATCAAGCGGTTTTTCAAATATTAAGAATGTGCTACACAATATATCATGTATGAAATAGGCTAGAGAAATATTTAGCTACTTAGGAATACCTAAGTATCCTGAGTTATGTGTTAGAGATTAGACCTCTAACACCTCTAGATTAGATTAGTTATGTGTTATTTAAATTATCACTTAAATGGCTGTAAACTTTTATGTATTTATTTATTTATTTTATCGTCTTTTTTTGGGGGGGGAGTCATGTTCTGGATAGTTGAGAACCTATAAATACGTAGAAATTGAATATTTGGAAAGTATCATAACTTAAACATAAGGCTCAGCGCCACAGTTTTCTAGAAAAATATTCAGATTTTATTTTGTGATTTTAGAGGTTCTACATTGAAGATAAGAAATAAAGGCAAACTTTAATTTTACTGCCAGCTGCTGCAGCCCCTCTGCTCTGGACTCTCATACTGATCTGTCAGCTAGTGCTAACGCTCAGCCTCTAGCTCCTGTTTCAAACTCTTCTTGTTAAAGTAAGAGTTAGAGAGCTAAATATAATTGAAATACTGGTTACCTTTGACAGAAAAATGAGCAAAGTGATGAAAGCAATGTAGCCATTTTTGCTAGTTTTGATTTCCAAGGCTTAAGGTGGCAGTTTATCATGATTCAGGTCAAGTCACAGGAGTCAAACTCCAGTCCTCAAGGGCCGCTGTCCTGCAGTTTTTAGATGTGCCACAAGTACAAAACACTGGAATGAAATGGTTTAATCACCTCCTCCTTGTGTAGATCAGTTCTCCAGAGCCTGAATGACCTAATTATTCTATTCAGGTGGTGCAGCAGGTGATTGATTTTAAACTCGGCCAATAAACCTGATCGATATCTAAACATGTTAGTGATGCTGAGGTTCTTAGTAGGATGGGTTCTGTCTAAGGCCCCATATTACCATGGGCCGGCCCTGAATGAACAGCTGCTGTGATGCGCATCTCTGGAATCTACCTGGAATCCCCTGGTGGCCCCTATGTCAGTCCATCGATGCTCTGGAGACATTTTGATTAATTTCATTGTTTGGTTTTTTGCTGTGGTTCTAATTATTGCTACAATATTTTCTCTGAAGTTTATTTTGTGACTCTAAATCAGGGGTGGCCAACCCTGGTCCTCGAGAGCCGGTGTCCTGCAGACTCTACTTCAACACACCTGAGTCAAATAATGAGGTCATTAGCAGGACTCTGGAGAACCTGACTGCACTTGGGAGGTGATTCAGCTCTTGGATTCAGGTGTGTTGGATCAGGGAGACATCTAAGAGTTGCAGGACACCAGCTCTCGAGGACCAGGGTTGGCCACCCCTGCTCTAAATGGACCCAATCTTCCTTTAACACTTGAGGTTCTGCAGTAACTCCCAGATTCTCCCAGATCCCGTCAACAGCGGCTTTAACCTGCCAGGTAGAAACGCTAAGGTGAAGCAGAGAGCAGGTGGTACCGGGTTGTGGTACCGGGTGGTGGTACCACCCGGTACCACCGGCTTTGTGCTGCTTCATGACTCGTGGATATCTGATATAAAGACAGACATTCTTTATATCTTTTGGTGGAACCGACCCTGGCTGCCTGTAGCGAACCGAACCGGGCTTTTAGCAGATTGATGAAGTTAAAGTCAGAATTTTTCTCTGCAGCTGAATCCTTTCTGTGTTTAGGGACAAGGCGGGTTTTTCCCGCTATTGAGAAGACAATGATGAAAATAGAAATAGAATCAGTTTTTCTAAGGTCAACACCAGACCTACATATTTATTCACAAACCAGTTTATAAAAAGAGAAGATAAGATTTATTTGTCATTGTCATCAACAGATTACTACGAGATCGAGACCGTGCTTGACTCAAGTTAAAGTGCAGGTTATATACACATACACAACACACAATATAAATATACATACATAAAAGATAAGAAACAAACAGCACCAAATGAGAAATAAACAGACATCAGAAGATGGTTGCAGCGCCTGGAGGTGTCGCAGAGTAAACAGAATTTACATTTTTAACAGAGTGGTGTCGAGAGCAGAAGTTCTTATGCCTTTAAATTTAGTGCCATGAGGTAGAAACTGTTTTTTAGGTGATTTGTCCTGGTTTTTATTGCTCTGTATCTCTTGCCTGATGGCAGCAGTGGGAAGAGACCATGACCAGGGTGTGAAGAGTCATTTAAAATGTCCAGAACTTTCTTGCGGAGCCTGGAAGTATAAATCTGTTCCATGGTGGGGAGGGGGAAGCCTATTGTTCTCTCTGCTGCCCTGACATCCCTCTGGAGCGCCTTCTTGTCCGAGGATGTGCTGCTGCCGTACCAGACACACAGACTGTACGTGAGCACACTCTCTATGGAGCAGTGGTAGAAGGCCTGCAGCAGGTCTGAGAGGAGACAGTTCTTCTGGAGGATTCTCAGAAAGTTCAGTCTCTGCTGTGCTTCTTCAGCAGCTCCTTGGTGTTGGTGCTCCAGGTTAGCTTGTCCTCCAACTCCATGCCCAGAAACCTGAACACTGGGACCCTCTCCACACAGGTCCCACTGGTGAGAGGCTGCATGTCCGTTTTGTTCTTCCTGAAGTCGATCACCAGCTCCTTTGTTTTGGAGATGTTGAGGAGCAGATTACTGACTTTGCACCACTCTGACAGCCGCTTCACCTCATCTCTGTACTCCAGCTCCCCCTTCCCATCTGAGATGAGAACAACACTTGTGTCATCTGCAAATTTTATGACCTTGTTGCTGAGGTGGTTGGACACACAGTCATGAGTGTAGAGGGTGTAGAGAAGTGGGCTGAGCACGCAGCCTCTAGAACGATCCGGCGTTCAGGCTAAGAGCAGTGGAGGTGTGGGGGCCCAGCCTGACCCTCTGGGAGAGACCTGTTAGGAAGTCCAGGATCCAACTGCAGGTGGCTGATGGGAGCCCAAGGTTTACTAGCTTGGACACCAGACGTTGGGGGAGTATAGTATTAAATGCTGCGCTGTAAAAAAAATATTCTTGCCCATAATTTGATAGTTAGAGGACACAGATCCTCCTCCTCCTCAACATGGACCTGATGTCTGAACAACATGGAGGCTCTGAGAGTCATTATTAGACTGAGGGTAGCCAGACTAGTTTATTTTTACTAAATTATTATAGTGAGATTAATATTATTGACGAGGGGCACAAACAGGCCTTGTGAAATACAAATTAAAATAATAATAATAAAAAATTGAAAAAACTTTATTGAGAAAAAAACCCTCTAAAGGGCACTAGAGGCATCAAAGATAAAAGGATCAGGGGCTCAAGCCCCCTTCACCCCCCCCCTCCCTCTCTGCACGTACCTGGTTCACCTGGAGATTCTTCTTCAATCAAATGATGTTACATTCAAATCAGTCTTGTTTCTTTTTTTATTTATTTTATTGCTCAAAGACAATAAAAGGAGTTCTGATTCTGATTCAATTCAAATTCAAATTACTTTATTGATGTCAAAGGAAATTAAACGTTGTTGTAACTAATCTTCATTCTTCTATTCTTCATCATTTTCAGGTTCAGGTGGTCCCGACGAATGCTGCTTTAAATTCTTCAGATTCCCAGTGAACCAAAATCACATCTCTTCATATTTCATGACTGATAGTCGCTGCGACTTGACAGCTGTTGTGTAAGTTCTGATAACTGAGTTCCTATTATTCTCTGAATGTTAATTATTCTGATATATTTTTGACTTTGCTTTAGTTTTATTGAAATCAAAGTTCATTCATTATTCTTATCCTTTTCTCTTTTCTTTCAGCTTAATAACAAATAGAGGACGTACCATCTGTGTTGACCCAAGTCAGCCCTGGGTGAAGAATATTATGAAATATCTGGAACAAATTTCCTTTTAAAGTTGCTGCCATTTGTCCTGATTTAAAGTCCAATAAAACACATTTGGCAAAGTGATCATGTTTTTAGTATCAGAATTATTCTGTTTCAAATAATCAAAGATTTTGCTTTTAAATATAATCACTGTTGATGTTTTTAATCATTTCTTTGGAAGTTTTGTTCATGAACTATCAGTGACTGGAACCATTCAGATTTCTGTTGAATTTATTTTTACTTCTCTGATTCTGTTTTCATAATTTTCTCTAATCAAACACAAAATCAACAAAAATGTTGCTGGATGTTTTCCTTTGCTTGCTTTTGTTCAAAAATAAACCCGACTCTTATCAAAATGTTCAGAGTTTTCAATCTTTATTTTTATTTTTTTATTTTTTGTGATGGTTTATTTCAAGGTGCTAAGACATGAAAGTAGGTAAAGAGAGAGAGGAACATGCAGTGAAGGTCAGCAGACCGGGAATCGAACCTGTGACGGACTAAGGCCTCTAAAAGTGGGTTGTGCTGAACCTCTGCACCACCACAGCATCCTGAGGTTTTAGTGCTAAAAATAATATTTTATTAATATTATTAAGTTCCCTTTTAAAGTCACAACTTATCCAGCAACATAAAACTCACTATTTTATTTCTGTTTGCTGTTTAACTGAAGTAACTGCAGGTCCTGCAACAGATGACCTTGGCTCACTTTTACCAGCAGGGGGCGAAAATGAGAAATTCTTCTCCTATATTAAAAATGTATTGAAACTAAAGACATTATTGAACATGTTACAAATAAACACATTTAATTTACTGGATTTATTTAGGAGTTTTAGAGGAAAAGGGGCTGAATACAAAAGCACCAGGGCCGTGCAGAGACCTTTGGAGGGGCAGGGGCTCAAAGTTAAAAAAGGGCACAATGAACAAGATCTTATAACACTGAACAACAACATAACAACAACCCATATTAATCAATAATCTAATTGTATCCTACTATGTTATTGCCATCATGAGGGGAAATGCAAATCAAATCTTGTCTATATTTTCCCCAACAGGTAAAAAGTTTCTGTTTCTGCTGCTGACAGTCCTGGAGGTCTGAGTTGATCTGAGACTGAAGCTTTTAAACAGACCAGAGGAGAGAAGGTCAAAGGTTATGAAGTTATGGAATAATAATATGATCACAAACGTGTTATGATCAGGTTGATTAGACATGTCATTCTGGTCAACTGAACCAAACGTTTCCATCTGTTGGAGGTCTTCTGAATCACATGAGTGCAAAATTGAAAGATGAAAAAAAAGATGAAAACTACAATATTTATACGTTGAATCAAGCGTTGTCGTGTATTTAACTTCTCCACTGCTGCTGTGTGTGCCTCTGATTTTACCAATAGATGTTATTGACAGCAAATCCTTTATATGTGTTTAAGCACCTCGAGTTTCTCTCTATCAGGAGTTTAGTGTTAGGATTGTCCCAGTTCAAAACCAGGTA
The DNA here is from genome assembly GCF_019740435.1 of Gambusia affinis. NCBI lineage: Eukaryota > Metazoa > Chordata > Actinopteri > Cyprinodontiformes > Poeciliidae > Gambusia > Gambusia affinis. The sequence continues at coordinate 5,318,150 of NC_057885.1, read as the reverse complement.
TTCTTCGTATATTTCTCTGAAATTATTGCTGCAAACTGTCACAATCCTCAAGCTGTTCATAACTCAAATGTTATCACTGTTTTAAAGCACGCAGCAATAAATCGATGAACTAAAAAACCTGGACCTGATTCCTTATAGAATTTCAAACCAATCTATAAACTTCCTTTTCTTCCTAAAATCTTAAAGATAATTACTTTTTTTTATTTAAATAAAAACCGTTTTAGATGAGAATGACGTTGCTAAAATCTTCCAGTTTGACTTTAAACTCTGAAACACAAAAATGTTACCACTTCAGAACCTCTTTCTTGCTTGGTTCCACAAGGTCTGATTCCGGGTCCACTTTCTAGACATCTAAAGGCTTTGAGGGTCGGCGTCCTGTAACTTTGAAATGTGTCTCTATTTCAGCACAACCAAGTCAAATAATGAGGTCATTATCAGGACTGTGAGGAACTGAACTGAACCGAGGAGCTGATTCAGTCATCTGATGAATTTGATTGGACCAGGGATCTAAAAGTTGCAGGAAGTTGAATTTGAGGACTGGAGTTGAAAACCCCCAGCATGTTGTGATTGCAGGATTTCTTAGTGTGACCACCAAAAATAGACATAAACTAAAACTCACCCAACAAGTAAAATAATAAGGTTTTCATTCGATAGTTTAGGAGCCAATCACAGCCCTCTAAACTGAGATAGGCCAAACAGTACATTGTAGAGATCTGAAATTCATTACATAGACGGATCCTTACAAATCAATACAAGGATTCTGTTGGAAGTATTTCCTCAAATGTACAGGAAGGCGGCCATTTTGGGTCAAAAAAGTAATTTTTCATGTTTGCTTCAAAATTTACTAAAGTCCATCTGAGAGATTTTGAGCTGTGGGCTTCAAAGGTGTTCAGTGTGGAGATGAGGGATGGAGGATGTAAAGGTTAAGTTCAAAACTTTTAAGGTAAATTGTGAAGCATTTTGGTTGACTATGTTGTTTTAAATGAGGCATACGCATAAATTTGACCTTTACATTGACATTTTGCTGCTAATTATGGAACTTTCGTGCTTTTGTTTTTCAAATTCTTTTTTTACAACATTCCTGTACTCAAGTGTTTTGCCTCATGTTTATGTCTGTAGTGAGTTCTTCTTGTTGAGTGTCAATGCAGATTCAGGCCTCTATAAAGTGCAGCTGAACAGGAAGTTGAGAGAGAGAGAGAGAGAGAGAGATATGTTAATGCTTTTTTTATGTAGGTTATAAAAGTTTTTTTTTTTTTAAAAACGTGTCTGTGTGTGTGTAGTTCAGGGGTAGGCAATCCTGGTCCTGGAGGGCCGGTCTCCTGCAAATTTTAGATGTATCTCTCCTTCAACACACCTGAGTCAAATAATGAAGTCATTAGCAGGACTTTGGAGAACCTGACTGCGTTTGGGAGGTGATTCAGCTACTGGATTCAGGTGTGTTTAATCAGGGAGATATCTAAGAGTTACAGGACACCGGCTCTCCAGGACCAGGATTGGTCACCCCTGGAGTAGTTTGACCTTTTTTGGTGGCTGAATATCGAGTTTCATAACAGGGGGATCTGACAATGTTTGAATTTAACTGGAGCATTTTGATTCTGGGAGGCTGATTGTTGGATGGGAATCAGGTGAGTCCAATTAGTGGATGTGGAACAGCTTCTGCAATTTTTAACAGGTTTAAAGTAAAATACAAGCTTTTTGTCACTAGGAAACTAAATGCTTTATTACATAGCACTAAAAATGAGGTTTCACTTTATTTCTGAAAAAAAAAAAAAATTCTAAAGTTTTTGAAGTTTGATTCCTAAGGTCTATTACTAGACTTCATTCACAATTAATTCTAGTCCATTCAGTTTATTTATACTGAGCCAATTCACAACAAATGTCAGGAAGATATTTTACATGTCAAATAGATTTAATTCATATTCCGAAAAGTAAAATCAAATGAACCTCATAATACAGAAATTCAAAATGATTCACTTCAATTCTGTCCTGGTTATGATGCCTAATAACTCTATGTTTTTTGGTTTGATTGGCTTTAGGAAAAATTGTAAAATCCAACATGAAATCGTGCAATAAATGGTAAAAACAAAGATATAAGCACAAAAATATACATGTTATATTAGAATCATAAAAGTTTACATGTGGTGAAACGTTTTGACTTCATGCTGTGGAGATGCATGTTGGTCTAACCACCGCTCAATTTCCTCTGAAATCTTCCACTTCTAATCAAGTGGAAAGTTTCACTGTCACAGAAGCTTTAAGTCACTGCGAAACCACAAAACCTCCAGACTTTTCTTAAAGCTCTGACAGATTATTTCTTTTTTTTTTCATGTTTGGGTCTTGATAAAGGCAGCGCCGCAGCCCGATGTTGGTTCAAACCATCCAGAGCGTCTCCATCGTCGCTATCATCGTTAACTTGGTCATCATGAAGGCTGCCAACATCCTCCTGCTCTGCATGCTGGGAGCCGCTCTGCTGTCCACGGTCCTCTGCCACAGTAAGTTCACCTGGAGACGACGCTTCTCCCTTCAGCTGATGTCAGTCTGACCGTCTCATTTTTCAGGTGGAAATATGCCGGCCGACTGCTGCTTCAGTTTCGTCAAACAGCGCATGGACAAAAATCTCATGTCTTCATATCACAAGACTGATCACCGCTGTTCATTGAGTGGAATCATGTAAGTACTGCAAGCTGGGGCTCCTGATGTCCTCTGTGTGTTGTATACCTTCATTTATTCAGTTTTATCTTTCACTTGGTTTTCCTTCTGTAAAACATGAAGCTCGTTGGTGAGTTTCTCTTTACTCGTCTTCTTTTCCCTTTCAGTTTAACAACAAAAAGAGGACGCTCCATCTGTGTGGATCCAGAGCAGCCCTGGGTCAACACCATTATTGACTTTCTGAACAAAAAGCCCCGTTAAAGGATCTGCCTGCTGTCCATCTTCATCAGATCATATGAAGGTTTATAAAAGGTCTGTGGGAGAGTGATTATAATTTTGGCATTCGATTTTGGTTCAAGTAATTATTGTTTACGCTAAAATTTGTACAACACCTGCT